>NC_084759.1:148044208-149257695 GCF_028858725.1 Colius striatus | reverse complement strand
ATAGTTTAAAAAACTATAATCTTGTTTTCTTCCTGACTACATTCTGGACTGTAAAATTTCCCAGATGTGTCACCCACATTTTCAAGATTTTCTGGACTACTTTGCTAAAACGGTGTTTCTTGTGATGAAAACTCAGATTTTTGAATTACTCATGTAATTCAAACCACTGTAGCTTCTAATCAAATAACAATAGTTGATGGTTCTGAATGGATGCAGTGCAAAGTCTCAGGGGAGTGGTGATTAGTACCAACTGCATGCTGTTAATTATTCACAGAATCACAGAATGGAAGGGAGCTCTAGAGATCATCTAGTCCAACCCTTTCTGTTAAAAGCAGGTTAACCGAGATCAGATTGCACGGGAATGCGTCCCGGTGGGGTTTGAAAACCTCCAGAGAAGAAGACTAAATATCATATGGATATATGCAAGTATTTGTCCCAAAATGTTACTTTGTGTGCAAAGCGGCAATAAGTTTGTAAACTGACAGCTCAAGCTGCTCTAAACACTTGAATCAGTGCCTTTGAAAGGAGTGTGAAAAAGAGAAATATTTAGTTGCCCATTGCTTTTGAAAACACTTAGGAAAGCAGAAATATTTTTGAACATTGTTTTGTTGGGTCTTTTTATCCCCTTTGTTTTTTTTTAAACTACAAGTTACTGCTAGGTGCAGAGGACCTAACTTTTCAGACAGGACTTCGCTTTCCACGCCTTTAACTTTTAGAGTGGCAGTAGGGCAATTGTTAGGATAGGTGCATTCATTGGAGTGGGCTTCAGTAAGCAGGTGCAGACTGTCCTTTGAAATTATTTGAAGCTGCTTTTGTCCCAGGAGTGGAAGGAGGGGCCTGCAGCGTCCTGTTACAGGGTGGAGCCGGGGATACCCTGCTTGGGCACCCAGGGCCCCTTGCTGGGGAAGGACTGGTAAGGCCAGGCTCAGCTGGCTGAAGTGTTGCCAGCAGATTGACTTTGGGTTCAAGGCCCTCGGTGTGTGCAAAGCCCCTGGTTGCTGTGCAGGATTCTAACAGTGCTCTTGCCTCTTTGGGCACTCGTGCCAGATACAATCTGGTGATGACTCTATTTTGCCCATGGATCTCTTTAGTGAAGAAGAGATTGTGATGCTGCAAGGCAGATGCAGCGTATGATGCCATGATTAAGGAGAAGTCACAGGAACCAAATATGTGAGCCTTCCTTGAGGAGTGAGGTTTAGTTGACCTGGCAAGCCCATGTGTGTAAATATAGTGAAACATTTTTCTATTTCTTCATCAAACCAACCACATCCATGTGAGTACATACTGTACTTCCTGCTGTAGTTCTCCCATCTGTGCTGTGGCACTCTGAAGTAGTTACCACGTTAGTCATCTTACAGAGGAAATCTTCCTTAGAGTATTTATTCCTGTTGTTCATCCTTCTCCTTGCAAGCAGGCCTAATGCTGGATCTGACATTGCTGCTGTCAGATTTCTGTGGATGTTATGTTCATCTTTCTGGACATTGTATCAATCTGTAATGCAGCAAGCAGGGAGTGTTAGAAGACTTCATTTACTTTAGTTGCATGCTGAGGCTCTTGCAAAGATATATGAGCAAAGTGTGCCCACTTTGCATTCTTGGCTTCTCAGCTGCCATAGTAGATTATTTTCAGGGCTTTGCTATAACCTCCAGTTGTTCATCATACTATAGAAATGGCTCAACTGGGATCTCCACTTGAAATAAAATGGCATTTAGAAGCTCAGGAAACTGTTGTGTCTCTACTGACTACTAGAAGGAATAAGCAGTTAAGCAGGTTAGAGGAAGGTAAGATGTAGTATTTTGTCATTGGAAAAATCTTGTTATTCCTGAGAAGAGGAATAAAAAGAAGACCATGTTGCCTTTATCAATATATCCAGAGAGAAAACAGCAGGGGAATTGTGAAGTGTAGTTCTGTTCAGGATCCATGTGTCTGTGAGCAGTTGCCTTGTGATTCCAGAGTCACAAAGACAATGCCGCAACCTCTGGGGCTTGCTGCCTTTTTTTATGTGCAGGCTCTTAAGGAAACTCTTAACAATTATGGAGTAGTCTTGGGTTATATGTACCACATTACATGGGTATCAGGAGAGCTCATATCTATCTGGGTCTGTTTTACATAGTGCTTTATACCAGCGTTACTCCTCTCCCCAAATTTGTGGTGCTTCACATCTGCATTTTTCGACAGTGCTGCTTTTTTTTCAGCTTCCAGTGTATTAACCTCACTAGACTGTAACTCAGTAGATATGTGTCAAGCTCTCTAGGGCATGCATGAATTTTCAAATTTGTTGTGTTGCATAGCTAACCCCAAATGTTCAGAATTCTTAAATTAGATCTTGCTAAACTAAAAAGTAAGCACTGATACAGTTTTTTTTTTAATTTGCTTTCTTTTCATGGCTGAGGGAAGAATTGTGTTGCCTTTTCAAACAACTTTTTTTCCAGAAACCCTTTGAAACAATAAAGTTTGAGTCAGCATGTTGTAAACTTTCAGTTCCACATAGAGGAGCTTCACTAGATATTAGACAGGACAAACACTTGCAATAAATTACGGTGGTCAGCACTGTCTTACGTGAAATACTGTATAGATTATTGTTCCATATCCATTGTAAGCTTGCATCATATACCTCCACACTTCCTGAGGCATATTCACCATATGTTGCTAACAGAGGTAAGCAGAGTGTTATCATGTGAGAACTAGTGTATTTACAAAGCCATGGGAGTTGTTTTTACTGCTGCCTATGAAGTTGGAGTTGTCACTGTGCCTGCAAGCAAGTTAAAAGTGCTGAGCAGGATCTGCAGATGTGAGTGCTACAAGGAAGCATAAAATGTGTGGATGCCCTGCTGATAGTAATTGTTTTGCAAGAAACTGAAGAGATTCTTTCTCTACTAAATTAGTCATCTTACTGTAGCTGCTTTTGCTGTTTTACGGTAGACTTCTGACTAGTGTCTTCTACTTTTTGAAGCTATTAGATGATCCTTTGCTGAACTGCTCATCTTTGTAAGGACTGAATGCCACACTGTGAATCAGCAGCAGAGCAAGCCATATGTTCACCTGATGTTGTGAAGTGCTGGGCATCCTGAGCACCCTGACAAGACAGCTTCTCTCACCCTTGGGTTCATGTTTCCAAACTATTTAATATGTAAACCTAAGCCTGGAGGACTGTAGTATTTACTAGGTTGCTGGATAACTCTATTTTGTAGGAAGGTGATATGCACGTGTAGACAGAGCTGCATGAAAGTGTTGTATCAAGACCCAGTTCTGCACTGTGTCTGATTTCGAAGGTAACAGTATTCCCTAGCTCTGAAAAGATGAGAAGGCTGCAACTGCCTCATTGAACCACCTCCTTCAACCACCTACCTGTTTGGATTTTTTTTTCTCACTTATGAGGCATTAAGCTTTCCCAGATGTAAAGCCATTCTGCACGTACGAGGTGCATGAGGAAATAACTTTACCAGTGTCTTGCATGTTTATGTGAAGAAGCGTTTGGCAGTTCTCTGTGCTGGTTACTTCCAGAGTTTTAAAAATGCCAGCTTTAGCTGAAGTAGGAAAGTAGCTTTGCAGAAAGCTTAATTATATTGGGATTGGAACTGGACATGCTGGAATAGCTCTCTGTCTTCAGAAGTTAATTTATAGCTCAACTTAATCCTTTACATGCCCTCAAATCTGGAGTCTGTTAGATGACTGTCTATAGAAATATCTTCTGACCTCACTGTATCAGCCCTCAGAGTTTATTTTGGAAAAATATAAAAAGAAAGCCTAAAAAGGCATGGACTGTGTCACTGGTAAATGGTTAACGGCATGGAAATTTTATTACAAATGGATTGCAGAAAAATCATACTCCGTCCTGATGATAGGAACAGCTTGGTGAATAAAGGTGGTAATGAGGAAGGTGGAATCAGCCCAGAAAAATCACATGCCTTTGCTGTGACACTGGATTAGAAAATAACAGTTGGACATTTTCATGCTGACTTATTTGAAGGCAGGGAGAGGTACGGAAATAACTTGAGAATTAAACAATGGTTTTTAATCTGTTATTTTTTACATTTCTGGTAGATGGATGCTAAATTCAAGACACCACTTCCACTATCTTATCTATGTGAACTGGTATTAGTGAACTTTATAAAAATCTTTTCCCAGGGCTAGCCTACTTTAGCTTGCCAGCCAACATTAAAAAAGAAAACAAAGTCAGCACATCTGTAGTCATAATTGATTGCTTAATACCTGTTTGCATACAGTCCTTTCTTCTAGTATACTTTGTTACATTAATGCTGTAGTCATGTTCTCCCTGCTAAGTAAAATCATCTATTCAAAATGAATGTATTTGCAAGGCCCAGTACTGGTTAATTTTTGCCTTCATTTAGAATAGTTGGTTTTCTGGTCAAGATTTTATTGGGTTTCTGCCTGATACATCATCTGATCAGCAGCTCTCCCACTCCAGAAATGCTCAATGGATTCTGAAATGTCAAAGTAATGTGGAAGAGATGTAAGCAGGCAGTCAGGATTGTACAGTTGCTTTTCTTCAGCTCTGATTTTCAGTCAGTTCAGGATAAAGGAAGTGAATGTTGCTGCGTTCCTTGGGAAAATGCTTTGGAAATAGATTAAAACCAGTTCAAATAATTTGCCTGGATTTAGTCGATCTGTCAATTGAAGCAATGAAAATAACTTTTTTTAAGTCTTGAGACTGATTAGTACTGGGGAATGGGGGGAGAAGGCTGATTAGGAAGAAATGGGAGGAGGATTAAACCAAACTTTCCCAGATTAGTGTGCTTAGCGATGCAGTATTACCACTGGGTCAGCAGAGCACTTCGCCTGCTTCCTGTGCCTTATGCAATGTGGCAGTGTTGCAGTTCACAAGCTTAATTTGATTTGTTTAAAGCTGTTGGGGGAGTTGATTCTAGCTTAATTTGATTTGTGTACAACTGAGGAGGAGGGGGAGGTTGGTACTTGTTTGGGGTGTTTTTGGAGTGATGTAATGAAGGATTTTGTACCTCTAATGGGAGCAAAGTCTGCCAGAGGTTGGGAGAGAGTATTAAGGACTCAGGGTTAACTCTTTCTTGAGTAACAAGTTTGTGATGTTCCGACACAAAGACCCAAGCCTATCAATGAAGAATGTAACCTGCTGGTATCAATGGGGTTCCAGTGATGTGTGGAACTGTTGTTCTCAAATCAGCCCAAAAATCCCAGAGTAAATCCCTTCCATCAATTTGTTTGGTACCTGGAGTAGCATGCTGTGAGTGTCTGCTCAGGGTCTGTATGTGACTGTTGTCACCTGATCATATACACTATGTGATGTTGTTAACTCTTTGAGACCCTCAGGGCTTATGTGTTCCCCCCGTTACCTTGTCACATAGTGGATACTGCTTCTGGCACAAGGTGATCATAGGAAGATGCTTTTTCAGACCCCTCTTTTCATTGTCCATCCTCAAACTGTCTCTTGCAGATGAGCAATTATATTGTTTGTTACTCTTTGGATATTGGGTGAGGAAACTGAGGATCTGATAGTCTTTATAAAACAAACTTGTAGAGGCTTTGAGGATGGCTGCTGACACAAAGGAGTAGGATGCCTTTCGTGTCAGACCATGATTTGAAACTTCTCTTGGCGTTAGCAAGTTTAAGCCAGAAGTATTTATTGTCCAGCTTCAGAACAGACCACACAGTTGCAAACTTTGCAGAAATAAGTGCACTGAAACAGAAAGGGAGGGGGGAAAAGGCATGTTTCTAAAGCTCAGTTTATTTCAAAAGATTTCTCTCACCCTGACCCAACTGCACAACTGACAGATGGCATCACAGTTGCTGTGTGAGGACTTAGTCTTCTTGCAGTTCTTACTCAGCTCTGTCTTTGAGGTTATGTTTATAAATGTCTGGTTCTTTTTTTAATCTTGAATTCGTCCTTAGACTACTACATGTATACAAACAAGACTTTTTAATGTCATCTGTCCACACAGAGGGAGTCTCATCCTTCCTGTCATCAAGTCATTGCTTGCTACCTCCTACTTTGAAGGTGGCAAAGTCTCTCAGGCATTCTTACAGCCTGGGAGCAGATAGTTAAGGCTCATTCCTATCCCTGCCTAAACCCTGGACAGGGTTTGTTCCATCCACTGGCTTGGGAAATAGTGCAATGCCAAGTGTTTGCAGAAAGCTTTTTCATATTAAGAACTCTGCAATCTGCTTAACCAACGTGCAAATCTTAAGTGAATCCTTGGCATGATTATTGTATGAAAGTGTAATGCTCATGACTAATTGGTCTGAGACAAGAAACAAGAAGAATCTACTGCTGCGAGCTGAGAATAGTCATGATTTGAATTAGGACCCAGATTAACTCAGTTCCAAGCACTTGTTTGCACCTTGGGGAGGTCTCTGGTCTCCAGCCAACTGTGAGCCTTATCACCATAGTGTCCTAAGTTGACTAGAATTACCTCACCAATCTTTTTCTGCCATGTGTTCACATACAACTGCTGTTACCTAGCCTGTGGCTACATCTCCTTGTTCTTTCTGAGCACTTGGCCATACTTAAGACTCTGGTGAAGTGTATGGGCTTTACTGTCCATATCAGCCCTCTTTCCTGGCATGCTGAGGTGGTACAGAAGCATCAGGCTGTAATGCAGTATGTCAGAGGTGGCAACAGGCCAAAGTAAAGGGTGTTTTAGACTCTCTGGCCCAGTTAACTGTGCCATGCTCTGTGTACTCAGGACAAGGGAGAACAAGAGAGCACACAAACTCTGTCCCAGTTTTAATGGTTTTCTGTATCTTCCCCCACATAAAGGGTGCTACTAAAGCAGTTCAAAGATTGCTCTGAGTTTTGCAAACTATCTATGGTCATATGAGTATGGAGAAAGGAAAAGATTAAGGTTTAAAATAAAATGAAAAGTGATCAGTTTTCTGCATTACTGAGGAAAAGAAGGCTCTGACAGGAGTCAAGACTGATCCCGGTTTCCCCCTTCCCCTTTCTCTTTTATTCCAGTTTTAAGTCATTGTTGAAAAATCAAGTACAGGGGACTTCATACACTGTTGTTAAAAGTAAAGATTGACGTACCTAAATGCTTGTCTGTTTTTTTTTCCAGCTGTCAGGAAGAATTATACAACCTACCTATAACTCTTTGCTTTGCATAAGCACATCTTAAGGATGTGTGTTCTTTCACTGGCCAATTTAGCCATAGGAATACAGAATTATGTACTATTTTGTAATCCTGTATCAACTTAATTGTAATTACACTTAGTTGTAATTAGCACTGTAATTACATCAATACATTCCTTGGGTGTGAATACATTATATAAAGGCACGTTTAATGCTTCTCTTTACTGCTGTAGATTTTGAGGAAAGGTGATTGACCAGTATGAAACACTCTGATGCTAGTGTGGCAGCTTACATGTTGGAGGTTGTTTTGTTGTTTTGGGTGGTGGGGGGGAAACCCAAAACTAAATCCCAAATCCCACCTCTGTCCAAAGTGGTTAAATTGAAACTGGGTGCTGATTAGCTCTGAAGCATGCCTGTTATTACTGCGTCTCTATGGAGATATTTTGGGACTGGTTGTTTACATACAACTCAATGTTTGTGTAAGCAGTTGCAGATTCAGTCAGGAACCTGGTGACAAAGTAGCAGTAACAGCAAAGCTAAAGACCTTTCATTATTCCTATTAATGTGTCACTTTTGTTTGTAGAATGAAATGTGTCTTGCCACGCAACAGCTTTCGAAGCAGCTGCTTGCCTATGAAAAGCAGGTATGTTCAACATATGACTTGGATTTCTTTTCAGCCTCAGAGCTCCAAAGAAGTCTGTGTAAATAGTGTGGTTTCCGGGAGTGCTTAGGGCATTTGCTTTACTTGGTTTCAGGTGAAGGCTGTTGTGAAATTCCCCAGGTTGTTCAAGGGAGTTAGATCACTTCTGAGAATCTTATAAGGAAAAAAAAGTGCAAAAGGAGAGTTAATAGATTTCTGAAGATGCAAACAGTTTGTTCCTATTGTATGACTATGACTTTAAAATGAACATAACAGGCGTTAATTGTATGTTGTCCAAAGTCCATCAATTTATAACTAGACGAGCAGGGTAAAAGAGTATGTATTAGTGGATTACTGTTTTTCCATTCAGTTTTACCATTTACTGCATTTTGTAGGAGTATTCCTTACCCTTGCAATAAAACACACGCCTTTTCTGCTCACCTTTACCAATACACAGACTGAATGTGTGTTTCTGTTTTCAGCATTTTGCCTTAGGTAAAGGAGATGAAGAAGTGATATCCACCCTTCATTACTTCTCAAAAGTTGTGGATGAGGTAATTTGAATAGCCAATATTCTATTTTTATGATGTAAAATATTAGTATGTTTTCTTTTTGCCTTTTGATTCTGAGCTTTTCTACTGAAGATTTTGTCAGATTGTGCCTGGGTTTTATAGTATCATTCAATTGAAGATAGAGGTATAATAATCATCCTTGCACAACGGCCAGAGCCATTTCTGTGGCTTCATCCCGTATGCCATCCTCAGACCAAAGCTGAAAATCCTAAGTGAGAGAGTTAAAAAAGAGACTGAAACAAGAGGTGTCATCTAGGCTGGGGCCATTGTTTTATTAAATTGCATTTACACATTTAAGCTTTAAACACTGCAGACTGAGACAAAACTTGGTAGGGATCGGTGCTGGGCAGCTGTAAATGAATAAAGTTGCAGTTTAGTTGCTGTGGCATCATGCAGAATCCAGAGGTGTCTGGGGGAGACTGCAGAAATGCCTGCTGAGGGTAGGTTAGCTCCTACAGCTAAGTGTGCACTGAACACTTCTACTCTTTAGGTTGTTGCTGAGTACTGAGAATCTTTCTAAATGCTTTTGTTAGACCTGCCCACGTAACAGTATGGTCTTAGCATCTAGGTCCTTATTGCTTAAGTATCATTTGTCACATCCCTTTGCTGTTGTGAGCAGGGCTGTGCCATCAGAACAGTGTTGTTCTTCTTGTTAGTCTACTTTAACTTTCATTAAGAAGGTAAAAGGCTGTATTGAGGTCAGCTTATGGGGAAAGGAGATAGGAGACTTGTGGGGCAAAAACCCAAGTTAACATTTTTAGAGCTCATTGATAACTCTTAGCAATACAGTGAGAGGAGTTCCAAAGGTTAACTTTTCCCTTAGGCTTCTCTCAGTGTACTTCTGCTCTCGGGGGATACTTGAAAGAAGCATTTTTTTATCACAAGTCTTTGTAAACTATGAATAAACAAAACCAAACCTTTATCCTTCCCACATACAAAAGAGCCATCCCATTTGGGAGCAGAAAGCCAAGAGCTTCTCTGTTCAGTTTTGTCAGGCACACTTTCCCTCACAAGGACTTGCTGTATTCCTCAGACTCCTTTTCTGTGTGTTGTCTTCCTCCTGCACCTTTCTCTCAGGCACTGAATTGGCCTGGTTTAGTTTTGTATTGTCTAGTGGGAAATACAGACTTCATTGTCAATTGCATAACTCTGCCTTAAGGCCTCCAGGATACCCTGAGCAAGTAAGTGGTCAGAATATCATGGCAGCATGTGGCACACTCCTAGTTTGTGGTATCCATCTAATACTCTTAGCATGCTGCTGCTGCTGACATGAGACCTTGGCTTCATCCTAAACAGAGTCACATAACTAGATGATAGATGGTGGTAGTGCAGTGGATGTGGTTTATCTTGATTTCAGCAAAGCATTTGACACCGTCTCTCACAGCATCCTCATGGCAAAACTGAGAAAGTGTGGGCTGGATGATCAGGTAATGAGGTGGATTGTTAACTGGTTGAAGGGAAGAAGGCAGAGAGTTGTGATCAATGGGGCAGGGTCTAGTTGGAGGCCTGTATCTAGCAGAGTCCCTCAGGGGTTGGTGCTGGGACCAGTACTGGTCACTATATTCATTTAATGACCTTGCTGAAGGAACAGAGGGCACTGACAGCAAGTTTGCTGACGATACTAAACTGAGGGGAGTGGCTGACACACCAGAAGGTTGTGCTGCCATTCAGTGAGACTTGGGCAGGCTGGAGGGTTGGGCCGGGAGAAATCTAATGAAATTCAACAAGGGCAAGTATAGAGTCTTGCATCTGGGAAAGCATAAACCCATATGCCAGTACAGGCTGGGGAATGAACTCCTAGAGAGTAGTAGAAGTGAAATGGACCTGAGGACCATGGTGGACAATGACCATGAGCCAGCAACGTGCCCTCATGGCCAAGAGGGTCAATGGCATCCTGGGATGTATTAGAAGGACTGTGGGCAGTAGGCTGAGAGAGGTTCTCCTTCCCCTCTACTCTGCCCTTGACACCAAATCTGAAATATTGTGTCCAGTTCTGGGCCCCTCAGTTCAAGAAGGACAGGGAGCTGTTGGGAGAGAGTTCAGCTCAGGGACATAAAGGTGATGGAGTGGAGCATCTCTCTTATGATGAAAGGCTGAGCGAGCTGGGGCTCTTCAGCTTGGATAAGAGGAGACTGAGGGGTGATCTCATTAATGTTTACAAATATGTAAAGGGCAAGTGTCAGGAGGATGGAGCCAGGCTCTTCTCAGTGATGTCCAATGACAGGACATGGGGCAATGGTATAAGCTGGAACATAAGAGGTCCCAAAGGAATAAAAGGAAGAATTTCTTCACTGTGAGGGTGACGGGGCACTGGAACAGGCTGCCCAGATGAGTTGTTGAGTCTCCTTCTCTGGGGAGAAAACCCACCTGGATGTGTTCCTGTGTGACCTACTCTGAGGTCCAGCTCTGGCAGGGAGTTGGACTAGATGATCTCTAAAGGTCCCTTCCAACCCTTTAGATTCTGTGACTGCTTTAAAATACATCTCATGTGCCAAATTTTAGAGAAACACTTAGGAAAACAGGAATGGGAAGCTGCTTCTGAAGGTAAACTGTTTGAATGGGAACTTTCATTGTGTTTACCCTCTGTTGTGAGCTGTGTCCTGGGTAACCTTTACGAGTGGAAAGAGATTCTAGTTATGGCAGAGGGACTGTAACCCTGTCGTGTACAGACTAATGAAAACTGGTTAATAAAGGCTAATTACAGATTAAATTCTGATGGAATTAGCATTAGCATTAAAGGTCAAGAGAGCTGCCCTAAATAGGGTACGTGGGAACTGAAAAGTTCTTGGATGCTTGGAAAAAAACAGGCAGGAATTAAGCATTTAGGGGAAAATCTATCTCACATTTCTTGGAACATATTTGAAGTACTAAAGTACATAATACCCTTTTTTTGTCTGCTGGGCACAAATGGCAGGTGTGCTTCTTCAACAGCTATGGGGATGCTGATCTTTTTCTGTCTTTTTTTTCCATTTACACTGTGTTTTAAGGCATTCCTCTGTTGTCTGTTACAGCTCAATATTCTTCATTCTGAACTGGCAAAACAGCTTGCAGATACAATGGTTCTACCAATAATACAGTTTCGGGAAAAGGATCTCACAGGTAAATTCTATTTTAAGTTTGACTTTTCTTCATGTGTTCCTTCTTTCATAGCAAACTGAGACATAGTGCCATGTAATAATTTGTTCTTTGATGATTCACAGAAAAGTTGATTGTGATGGGGTTTTTTTTCTGCTGCAGAATTTTGTTGACAGGTCCATGCTTTTATTCAGACTTAAATAGTGCTCGTTCACCACATAACACTTTATGCACCGTGTGGTGCAAGTTTGAAGGGATACAGCTTTGTTCTTTGTTAGGTCACTCTGTTTTTACACCCGTGTAATTTTATTGAAGTCATTGGTGTTATAACAGCCTAAAGAAGAAAAATTTAGCAGTGAAGCTGGCTTACAAATAGTAAGTTCAGAAGTTTGGGTTTGTTTGAAAAGCTCTAGCAGGAATGCTTTTTTAACATCAGAGTGCAGTATATTCTCTTCCCTTTTAGCAAATCAGTCTGCTTTCAGTCCTTGTCATCCAAGGGCGGTTCTAAGTAACCTGATTGCACACACTTGGAAATTCATTACTTAAACAGCAGAGCAGTAGTGCAAACATATGGTGCAACTTCAAAAGGAACGAGTTTGTATTCAAGGTCAAGGACACTCTACCCTGCTCATGCAACACACACATGAGGTTTTACTACAGCATTTTCTTTTTTTTTTTTTGAAAATAAAGCTCACTTCTCAACTCACTAAGCTCAGTCCTGTTTATGAACTTCTTCAAGACCTTGTTTTGATGGGAGACAAAACAGCAGCAAAGTAGCGACTAGCTGAGATTCATTATATAATAGCATCTCATTGAAACTGCAAAGACACCAGTGGATGTCTTATTTACAATTTAATGACAACTATAAAGCAATATTTGAATGGTAAGGTCTTGCTTCTACAAACACTTTCCCACCTTTTTAATGTGGTTTTACCTCTACAGTGATTCTGCTTCTGTCTTTATGGATTCTCTCCCCTGGTTCAGAAAAGAAAACCTAAAAAGAAAATGCAAGTGAAGCTTCAACTGCTTCACGGCAAAAAAATAAGAAAGTTTCTTCAGCATCATCACAAAATTTGCTTTGTTCAATCCATCCATCCATCCATCCATCCATCCATCCATCCATCCATCACAACCTCCATTTTTCTCTAGTGCCTCGTGTAGAACAGTGTTTTTAGCAGAGGCCTCACCATATTGAAATTTCATAGTAGGGTGAAACAAGGAAGATCGATTGTGTTCTTCTTAGTTTTGATCTTGTTACGTGTATGTATCAAATACTGCAGAAAATTCTAGGTCCAAGTTAGTCACACCTGGGAAGAGTGTCTGCCTTTCATCATCATTAGAGTGATGAGGAAGTCTTCTGGGGAGAAAAAGGTGACGTGAAGCTGATGAACATGTAGGTTGTTAGAAATCATCAGAGACCATGATGACATGGTACAATTTCCCCTTATTCTTTTCACAGTTGCATAACGTCTGTTCTTCTGGTTTCTCTGTAGCTTTTTGGGAAGGATTTTGCCCGTTGCAGCCTGTGTTGGTGTGGGCGCTTGCGAGTAGCTTGTGCCTGGCGCTTGGGAAAGTTGAGTCACCTGTTTACTTTCTCTTCCTTCTACTTTCATCAGAAACTTGTGGCCAGTGTTTGTTATGTAAGCATCGTAGCCAGCAGTCAGATGTCTTAGATGCCTGTTTCTTTTGACAGAGAAACTTAGCAAAAAACATTCCAAGCTGATGAAGATTCACATACAGGAGAGGGGCATGTTTCTTATGTCCATGAGACTTTGATTTCTCGGTATCATATAAGCATTGTCAGGAAGTCATTTAGAACTGCCAGTGTTTTGTGATAGTGGTGAGCCTTTTGCCATCACAAGCATACTGAAATGGTGCTTCTTGGAGTAAGTTACACTGGCAGATAAGGAGTCTTTCTTGTCATGATAACTGGCTCAATCAAGGGAACTCACCCCACTATTGATTTCCTCTCTGCCTATTCATTTCTCCACCGGGCACAACTTACGCATCCCTGCTTTGAAAGGATTGGAGTAATCTAGGCATTAAGTGCACCATAAATGGTTTCAGTTGAACAAATGTTTACTGCTTGTGTTTACCTTGAATATTTGATTTCTCTTTTCCAGAAGTAAGCACCTTGAAGGATCTTTTTGGCCTTGCTAGCAACGGTATGTTTCCCCATTTTACTTGTTTCTAATGGCGTGCACCTCTTCTATCACGGAAGATATTTTAAATCTGTGCACACACACACACATGATGTTTCTAAAGAAATAATGTTCCTTATCTACAGAACATGACGTGTCCATGGCAAAGTATAGCAGGTTACCGAAAAGGAAAGAAAATGAAAAGGTAACAAACGTGAAAGGGAAAAGGAAAAGTTTTCATCAGCTCTTCTGTCTGCATCATTCTTCACTTAAGAACTTTGGAGAGTTCATCAGTTAGGTTCACAGTAGCTCAAGAGTACTTGTGACTTTATTCCCAAGCAGACACAAAGCTTTTAAAGGTCAGTTCAGCAAAGTTATACCTGTTTTATCCAAATTAGGCAAATGATTATTGTGCCAAACTGGAGCCCTTCAGATACAAGGGAGCTTATCAGACAGAGGCAGTCTGACTGGCTATAAATAGATTTGTATAGGGCTACTGTGGTACAGCTGACGTGATGATGCTGTATCACTGGGTACCATTCATTGTGAACTGTCATGAGGCCTTGTGTCTGCTGTTTAGAAAGCATTCTGTTTTTTCATGTCTACCTTCCTGCTACATTTCTCTCTCTGCATTGTCATTCCACTTACGGCACCTGTAACTCTGCTGGTGGAATTGTTTTACTTTTCTTTGCCTGCCTAACCACTATTCCAAAATATATGCCTGTGTGACAAAAAGTGTGTGATTGGCTACGTCCTCAGAGCGTGTGGGTTCTTACAGGATGGCCTTTGAAAGGAAATGCACTAGAGAGCAGAATGTGATAGAACTTACTGTGAATGATTCCTCTCTCAATTCTGCTCTTGAAGGTTTGTGTTGTGATCTCAGATGCAAATAAATGTATCATGCTGAGATCAGAATTCTAGTTGTGGTAGTTAAATAGTTTATAGTCACGGGGGCTCCCCAAATGCTTAAGTATCTTGCCAGAGAAGGGCTTAAAATACTAGATTTTGGGTTTTGGTTTTTCTTCCTTAGTTTCTTATCCTTAATGTGGAGGATTTCTGTAATGAGAATTGTTTACTGATTATTTTCAAGTTACCTTTAAATATATCTGTATGTGCAGCAACACTTTATCAACCTCTTTATGCAATTTTTATTCAGCTTAAAGCAGAAGTGGCAAAAGAAGTGGCAAATGCAAGAAGAAAGCAGCACCTTTCATCTCTGCAATATTACTGTGCCCTGAATGCTCTGCAGTACAGGAAGAGAATGGCAATGATGGAACCTATGCTAGGGTATACACGAGGACAGGTATGGACAGTAAAGCCTCTGGATCCCTTAGATGTGTCCCTGGGAAATGTAAAACATTGTAGCTCTGGATATTTTCTGAGAACTTACAAATGATAGCAGAGGGGAGGGGAAACTTTTCTTCTCATTTGCCTAGATTTTAACAGCTGATTTTGTTTGTGGCAGATAGTTGAATGTTTAGATACACAGTAAAGACACCAATTAAAAAAATGAAATCCAATAGGCTTTTCTGCAACATCAGCCTGAGCTTAATTTTTTCACAACTAAGCTATCAGGGCAGCAGCATTTACTTCCACTGTTTACTCTGTCTGCACAAACTCGTATGTAGCAGTTCCCTTCCTGGCACATAATGTTCAGCATACTGATGAGGAGTGTGCATGATGGGGAACAGAGCGTGCACTGGAGAAATGGAAGGACAGAACAGTACAGTGGATTGAGCATAAGGCTGGCAAATCCTCTCACTAATCTTTATTCTGCCAGCAATTTGATCGAGCATTTCTGGAAAATGAGGCAGTAATACCAATAATCTGACTCTCCAGGATGGCAAGAGGATCAACAAAGTAGTATTTTCACGGCACTTGATTCTCATTACCACCCATTTGAAGGGTCTGTTGTGCTTTGACGTTGACGAAAGAGAGTGTTGGGAAAATGCGAATTGGGCTGTGAAAGCTGGATAAATGGATGCAGCACTCTCTTAGTGCAGTGTAGATCATCATCTCTGTTGTCCCATGTCTTTTGCAGATCATCTGCCCCATATAAAATAAGTAATAAAAGATCACATTGCTTCTCTGGTTTAGTTGTACTAAGAGAAGTAACTGCATTAGTTTCCTTTACTGGAAGGCAAACGCAACTTTCTTTCCCTGTGTTTTATCTGGCAAGGCTGCCATATCTCAGTGCTTTATGCAGGAAAGTCTTAGGTTGTCATGGGAATGACTGAGTAGCCAGAAGCCAGTTGTTATTGATGCCTGAATACAGTGAACTACCCTTCAGCTCAAGTATATATTTATTAATTAAACAAAACCCGTGTCCTATGTTTCACATTTTCAATGAATAAACAAGCCATAATGAATTTTTGGGAGAAGCAGTAACTAATACAGGCTTTATTTAATTGAAAACTGACATCAACACCCAAGCTAGGCATGTCAGTCCATGATCAGTGGAATTTAGAGCTCTCCTGAAGAGTCTTCTCTCCTAAAGTAGCCTTCTGAAATAGAATAGGTGAATCATTGAGTGTGCTTTCTCTCCTTTGTAAAGGGAGACTGTGGTCAATAACATAATTGCAGTAGAAATCTAAACAACAGAGAAGAGGAATCCCCACATCCCAAGGTTAGGGAAAAGGAGTGAAATCACAAGTAAAATTGGGTGAAATCACTAATAAATTGCTTAAGAGTTTGCTTTTGCATCACTTTCTGAAGTTGTTCACAGATTTTACTTTTTTAAAGCAGCAAATTAATTGCACACACTTGCTAGTCACGTCCACGTTTCACTCAGTTGCCTGTAGGTCCTAACAAAGACTTTGTGCCCCGCAGCAAGTAATCCAAGGTCAGGTCTATCCTGAGTGCTTTACTGCCTTAATGTGCCTGCTGAGCTGTACCAGCTAAGGGAATTCATCTTCTGTCACAAAACGTGCACTTTAGCCTTAGTAGCTTTTTTTAGCTCCTTCAGTAGAATCAAATCCATGGTAAATCTGTAGCTGATACTTCTGCTTGCCTTGGAGGCTTCTGCTAGCACAGCTGCAGTTCCTCACTTTCCTGACTGACTTTGTTGGAGCAGCTTAAACATTTCCAGGTTGGAACTGGTAGGCCAGGTTGGGCTACTAAATCTAGTGGATGACTTGCGTCTCATTCCTCATGATACGGGGGCATTGAACACAGTGACTTGTAACACCACTAGACCCACTTCTGCACAGTGATAGTATGGGAGAAGGCTACCTGTTCCCTGGTTTCAGTCATTTGGCAAGTTCGCTGGGAAGACACCTATCAGCAGGCAGCAGCTTATGTGTGTGTGTGAAAGGGTGGGAAGTTGCAAACATGAGAAACACCAAGGAGGACAGCTCAGCTGTTCTGACCATGTGTTTGATCACCAGATGTTTGATCAGCAATGGGATCACTGTGAACACAGTCCCCACAGCCTGTTACTTGTCTGTCAAAGCAGAGGTAACTTTCAATGTCTGAAATTGTTTGTTTTGTTTTGACTTTATTTTTCAGATCAACTTTTTTAAGAAAGGAGCAGAGATGTTTTCCAAACGAATGGACGGCTTTTTGTCATCAGTTTCAGACATGGTTCAAAGGTAATTTGGTCCTTTAGCTCTGTAACCTTCAGCACTCTACACAGAGTGCCTCTGTTTCTTTCTCACGAGAATCTTGCCATGCTTGCTTTGCATTGTCAGACATATTTTGTTAAAGCAGCAGCTGGAAAGGACATGTGTTTGTACGTGGGGAGGAAAATGCTGTCAGTACACCGTAGAGGGTGTTTTTACAGTACAGTCAGGAACTAGAAACAGTAAAGAGTTCACTTGATTTTTTACATCCCTGTGTCTCTTCCTGGACACAAAGCACAGAATCTGGGCTTGGAATGGGTTAACAGTGAATATAATCAAGCTAAAGTGCATTCTGGATTAAGGGTATTTATGCTTGCTGAGTCTTCTGTAACAATAGCCCATTAACCTCCCAAATAAAGATTTAAGGCCTTTCGTGTTTGACGCTGTAGCTACAAAAGGCAAACAAACCTCACCCTAGAGAACACATTCATTGAATCCAATAGACGCCGTATCAGTCCAGAGTTACACCTGCTTTGGCTAAGTCCTTACTTAATAAACAGCCCCACTTTTATACTCATAATTTTGCCACTGTTTTTCCTCTCTTCTCCCCCAACCCCCGCCCTGCTCTCCATAGTGAAGGTTGACATTTCGTTTATAATTAAGTCCTTGTAAATGTAAACTTTTAAATGTAAAAATATTAGAGAGTCCTTAATAATTTAGTTTTAAATCATCTGGAACACTAAACTGAGTCCTTCACTTTATTGCTTCATACCTTTCATGTTGAACTGTATCCAGATCATTACTTATTCAGGCTCTGGTGGCATTTTAAATAATGCATACTTGTTAATTTGAGAACAGTGTTATAAGTCATTTCCTTGCGTAGCAGATTCTTTCACCAAGTGATTCTTCCCTTCCTGTACCTCTATACTTAATTTGTGTGTCTTTTCACACTCCTTTCTGAAATAAATCCCTCCACATCCTACATAGCATTTGTACAGATTGAAGGGCAGGTTTTAAACTCCCTTGAAATTGTGCCCTTTAGTTAGTAAGGCCAGAACACCTCGCTTGTGTCTCCTAGAAACAGTGAGGATTCTGCCATTGGATCCTCACCATGGAATAAGCCCTTGTTTTCTAAAGTCTGATGGGTTTAAATTCTGGATAGTGCACAGCAGTAAATGGAAGTAAAAATAGGCTGCTCAGTTATTTTGCTGAGTCTGTTTTTTTGTGGTTTAAGTCTGTCACACAGCAAAACTTGAAATTACAACTCAAATGTAACTCGTAGAGGAGTGGTGATGTCTTTGGAAAAAAAACACAAAGAGAGGCTTGCAGAGTTCTGAATGACACTGAGCAGCTTAGCAAGTACTGACACAGGACAGGGTTTCGTGACAGCCACTGAAAACTGTGCTGCCCACTCCTTTCCTTCTTTAGTGCCAGGGATTGCGAGGCCTCAGTGAGTCAGATCTGGTTGCTAATGAAGCTAAAAGCTTTTCATTTGTCAGATCTGTTTTCTTGAAGCAACAAGCCAGTGAGTTAGAAAATTTCAGCAGCAGTTCTGCATCCGTTTCAGCTGTTGATGAAACTGAGTCTTCACATTTAAAAGTGTCTTCATTTTAACACTGACCCTTGATAAGTAACAGTGTAAAACCAGAGGTCAGATCATTAAAGTATTCTCAGTAACCAGTCTAATTGCCCCAAGTAGATATAACTTTAGAATTGTCAGCTGTTCTCTCCTTTCTACCTTGGAGATCAGAGAAATGTGACTCAGGAAGAAGAATCCATGCTCAGGAGCAGTGAAAAAGCCAGGGCAATTTTGTCAGAGCAGTCTGTGGTGCAACAAAAATGACTGATGGAAAGATTCATTGAAGTGACACTCTAGTAAAAACTGACAGCACTGTTCCATTTGATTTCAAAATGAAATTGAAATAGTTGCTATTCTGACACATAATGATGATGTTGAAAGGCACCAGCTTGCAAAATATGGGCTAATTTAATTCAGATCTGATGATATTACTCAGCCTTTTTAGCTCAGCCTCTCATGTGACTTGGCTAGGTGGCAAGATGCACACATCTGGTCTCAATTTGGAGGTGCTGTGGGAACTTAGGAAGTCTCAGCTTTCTAAAGATGCAGAAAAGCTGGAAATACTCTAACGTGAAACAGACTAACACCATGATGCAAAAGTGACTCTTCATCCGGCAGGCAAATACTGCTTAGTGATGACTGAAATGCAGCACTGTGTCTATAGATTACTTCAACAGTTAACAGGTTATCACAGACTTCTGCAAAAGACTGGGGAGAGGAGAGTGGGGGAAGAATCAGATGTCTTTGCCTTGTACTTTGCCACAGGCTTTCAGAGACAGGATAGTGGGTTCCATGGATCCCTGATCCTGCTGTGTACAGCCTGTGTTACGTGCTTAGGTTCTTCGAAAGGTTTAACCACTTGAGCAGGAAGTGGAGAGAAAATTGCTTATTGGATAGAATGACTTTCTAAGGTATGCAATCACAGGTATTCCCAGGTTCCCACCTCATGGGTTTTCCTAGTAGCCCAGATATAGTTAATAACGCCTCAGGTTTGGAAAAGTTAATAAAGAAATCAAATATTTGCCAGTAATCTTGCTGAAAGTTAAAGAACAGCGGCTGCAGGATGGGCCTGGAGAGGTCATCTAGTCCAGTCTCCTGCTGAGAGCAGGGTCAGTTTGAGCAGAGGGCTCCATATTGTGTCCAGGCAAATGCTGAGCATCTCACTCTGTCACACGTGGCACACACACAGTGCCTGGTTACAGCTTGTGTCTGCTGTCTCTCATCCTCTCACTGCACACCTCTGAGAAGGATGTAGCTCCATCTACTGTACACCCTCCCATCAGGCAGTTAATTCTTCCTTTAGCCATTATTTGATGAGGCTGAAAAGCAGTTCTCGCAGTTTCCTGTCATGTCACCTGTCCTGGCTCCTTAGCCATCTTGGTGGCTCTTCTTCTGGCTTTGTTTCTCTCATTCATGTGCTGGGGCACCAAAACGAGACACGGGACTCCTATTGGAGTCTCACAAGTGCCAAAAAGACAGGAAGGATTACTTGCTTTGACCCCCTGGCTGTAGTTTTGCTCATGCAGCGCAAGATGTGACTGTCATCTTCTTTCTATAAGGACTTGATCCTAGCTCACATTCAGCTTGTCCTTTAGGACTCCCAGATCCTTTGAAAGTTGTTTTCTATCCAGATGCCTCCTGTAGAGTTGCATGGGGTTATTCCATCCCAGGCAGGACTTTGCTGAACTTCCTGATCTGTCTGTCTCTTTCTGCATCATGCCCGGGGCTCTCTAAGCAGCATCCCCTCACTCTACTGTCTCTGTTAATCAGTTTTCCCAGTTTGGTGTCATCTGCTCCTATGGGTTGTCCAGCACTTATTAAAGACTGTAAACTTCTAAGCCTCAGTATTGACCCATGAGGAATATCACTAATAGCTGGGTGCCAGCTGAGCTTTGTCTTGCTGAGGACAATCTTCTGAGCTCAGAACTCCAGCCACATTTTCTGCCCATCTTGTAGCCGACTCCTGCAGTCTGTATTTCACCAGTTACACAGCCATAAGGATACTGTAGGAGACCAAATGAAAACTCTCACTTGAACTCAAGCGAAACAATGTCTGTCCACTGCTCTTCTGCCCACCAGGACTTAGAAAGCAATTGGGATGGTCAGGCACTGTTTGCCCTTGGCAAATGTGTGTCAGCTCTTCCCGGTTGCCTTCTTGTCATTTGCGTGTTTGGAAATGGCTGGAGAATTTACTCCAAAACTTTTTCCCAGGGACTGAGGTGTGGCTGACTGGCTTGTAGCTCCCCAGATTGTTCTTTTTCCCAGTCATTAGGAACTCCCTGACTGCAGGGAACTTTTGAAGATGATAGAGACCAGGCTTTCGGGGACATTAGCCAGCTCCCTCAGGACCTTAGTTCACAGACACGAAGCCAGACCTCAGGTTCACAGAAGGGCAGCATAAACAGATGGTCTAAAACCATTTTCTGCTTGCTTGTCCACAGATGCACCAAAGAGTGCTTGCAGCTGGCATGGAGATCTAAGCCCTTTTGTGGATAGTTTATCTAATAGGTTTGGGTTTCTTTTAATTACTGTATTAATTATGTCACATACTCAAAACATCAGGCTTGTAGTTGTTTTCTGGTGCTGCTGCCAGCTGCATCGATGTGTATCGATCCAGAAGAGTCTGCGAGGGAAGCACTGACTTACTAAGGCTGATGCAAACAAGGCAGGTTTTTTGGTCTGATGGACTGTCAAGTGGTGTGTGGGAACCTCTGAAAATTAAGTGGCTCCCAATGATTCTCAGACAGTAGAGGTGGGAGGGGGAAAAAAAAGGTATTTCACTGGCATACTGTGAGAACTCTGACCTCTCTGTTTGCTTATTCCAGTGAGATGGCTGCTTTTTTTCCCCCCTTCATACCAAATGTGTCTTACAGCAGGGTTACGAATACAAAGTCAGCACTGCAGTGTGTATCTGTATGGTGCTTCTGCAATGAATTATCACTTACTCTGAGAGTTAAACTTTTCACTCAGATACCTCTTCACAGTTACCCCTTTCAGCAAACTGGATTGTTACAGATGATATATTCAAAAAGAGCTCGATTTTGCCAGCCTGCACCAAGGATGTTTGCTGAATTGCACCCAAGTGAAGGGCAGTGTTGCAAACCAAAAATGAAGCTGAAACGAGACTTGAGCTGTAGGTTTTATTGATGTGTTGTTCTGAGTTCATGCAAAACTCAGTGTTGAAAATCCATGACCAGTTGGTAGATGGTCTTATGGCAGGGATTCCTACGTATTGCACAGTTGCAGGAAGCAGGCAAAGTTCTGTGAAAGCCAAGAGATACTGTAGTGAAGCCTACCCTGAACTCTGCTGCAGTATTCAGGCAATATCTGCAGGTGTTCAGCAGTGCAAATTCTTAAAAGCATTGTTTTTAAACTGTCTGAAAAAAAAACAAACTGGGAGGCATTCCTGTGTGACCTGATCTAGGTGGACCTGCTTTAGCAGGGGGGTTGGACTGGATGATCTCTAAAGGTCCCTCCCAACTCCTACCATTCTGGGATTCTATGAAACTTAACTCTTCACACCCAACACTTCAGCGTTTATCCTGTACTCATCACAACCTTGTAATTCTGGTCATTACTTCTCTGTGTTTGGCTAAAGAAGATACTTGTGTTTAGTACAAATTGCAAAAAGGAAAGCATAGCTACTGTGTGAAGCATATTGAGAGTTACATCTTCAAGCTGAGCTTTCAAAAGAAAAAGCAAAGGGAAATCCTGGCTGTGCCAGGCCAGCCTGGTGGCCAGCCTGCCAAAGACAGATCTATTTTCCTTAAACCATTGTTAATGCCTTCAGAGCAAATGCATCTTGTCTCTTTAGGCTCAGGCGACGGTTTCTGGGAGTAGTTTCTTGTTGTACACCTATTCCTTCCATTCTTTTCTAACTGCACTCATTTATGTAGTCCTTACAGAAAGCCTCCAACGTGACTTACATTACGTTTCCTATAAAGCCTTATTCTAGAAAGAAACCTTTGTCTTTTCACTACTCTCCAGTATAATCATAACTGGTATATTTGTTCATTTTGGCTTACTGATATTAACTGTGTCCTGCTATAAAGTGACTAATGATGACTTTGGGTTTCTATTTGTATGTTTCTTTTACAGCATACAGGGAGAGATGGACGTTGAAGCTGAAAAAATGAGGGTATCTCAGCAGGACTTAATTGCAGTTAATGAAGCAGTTTATACCCCAGATTCAGATGTAACCTCACCCGCTATCAATAGAAATCTGATCCAGAAGGCTGGCTACCTTAATCTTAGAAAGTAAGAAGACTGTTGTAACCTTCTGGTTTGTCAGTTGCTGACTAGTTGCCACTTTTTTTGTTTTAATCTTTTTAGGTTGTATAGACTCCTCAGCTAATGGTGTTTGAGGCTCCTTAGTCATTGTAGTAGCTGTACTCTTTGACTCCTATATCTGTTATCTATGTAAATGACTTTTAGAAGCTTAAACCAAATCAGAGGCATTTGAAACTGTTCTTCTGAAAACAGAAGTTTACTTCTGGTTGAATTCATCAGATACAGGGATGATTTCCTGCATTCAAGTGACTAAATATTAGAAACTGATGGGCAATCTGTGTTCACATTGTTTCTAGTTCTTAAGGCTAATGAAAACACAGTGTTTTAAAAAAACAACAGCTATATTTTGCAGTTAATACATGTTTTCGTAAGTGATCTCTCCTTCACATGAATAAAAGCTTTGTGGACAATGCAAGTGTGTAACTTGGAACATACACCATACGTGGAGTTACCTGTGCAAAATGTCCAAATAAAGTCTTCCATCAGCTTCCCCAGGAGCTGTGTGTATTGGTGACCTGCAGTAACCCTGTTTATGTGATTGATTTATTATCAGTTTATTTCTATTTGACTGCTAATTGGGGTTTTTTGTTTTGTGAGTGGACATTTATTCATTTCTCATAGCATTCTAAGAGCTGAATTGCAATATAGTAGGACTCAGCGAGGGAGAAGATAGACTCTGAGGTACAGCTTTCAGAAGATGCTTTTTTTTAATGCTGGTTCTTTGTGTTGAAATTGCTGATGCTGCTCTTCAGCTTGAGAACACCTTTTTTTTTAATCCAGCTTAACAGCATTTCATGTCAGTTTCTCAATGCCAAGAATTCTTTTACTCCATAACCAGGAGATACTGCAGAGAAAGTTTTTAACTTGGGATGTTTGGATTTAGTTTTATTCTTCAGCTTTCATTAAGGATTAGCCTCAGCTAGGTGTAGGTGCTGCTTTTACTTCTTAACAGAGACTCATCCTAAAATACCAGGTGGAACATAAAGTTCAGATGAGCATGAGGGGATATGTGTGCAGTTTCATCTGTGTTTGGAGTCATTTCTAAATAGTGATGAATCTTTGTCACTGCATCTTCTCTTTAGTAAAACAGGTCTGGTGACTACCACTTGGGAAAGGCTGTATTTCTTCACCCAAGGTGGCAACTTGATGTGTCAGCCGAGGGGAGCGGTAGCTGGAGGATTGATTCAGGACCTGGACAACTGCTCTGTCATGGCTGTGGACTGCGAGGACAGAAGATACTGCTTTCAGATCACTACTCCTACAGGCAAAGCGTATGAGACGCCTTTTATTTCAGCACAGCCAGTCACACCTACCCTTTCAGATGCTCTTTTATGTAAAACATGCTTGCCGGAGTAGTAAGCCTTTTCAGAAGGGTGTTTCCAAATTAAAAGCATGTTCTTTCCCATCCTCCCCCACAACTGCCTGAACAGCACATGCAGCCTCCTTTAGCTGCAGCTTGCTAGTGATTTTTGTTCCTGTGGTGGTTAGTAGATACAAAGCTTGGTGATGTTGTTGTAATACCTGGAGTCAAAGAGTCCTAGTGTCCACTGTTAGCACTGATATGCTGTGTTTATATTTTAGGGGTATAACCCTTCAAGCAGAGAGCAAGAAAGAATATGAGGAGGTAAAAATGTTTTTCTTAAGGTTGTTGTTCATGTACAGAAGGGAGTTCAACTGCAGAGTTCAGTTTCTTTTTTTTCCCTTCCAGTGGATATGTGCCATCAACAACATCTCCAGACAGATCTATCTCACTGACAATCCAGAGGTGGGAGCCTCTTTCCATCTTTCAGTCTGTTCCTTCCAACTCGCTTTCTCATTGTTCTTTCCACGGCAATGTGAAGTCTGGGTGTAAAAGAGCTTCTCTGCCTTGTTTTCCTAGGCAGCTGCAATCAAGTTAAATCAGACAGCCCTACAAGCAGTGACTCCCATTACCACCTTTGGGAAAAAACATGATGTTCACCACCCCAGGTAACATTCTTACTTGCACATGCTAGAGACTATGTGCTTGATAACATTCTTTCTACAGGGCAACAGTGATTAGCGAGGACAAAGCCCTCTCTAGACCCTGGCTCTACAAGTCTGTGTGTTCCAGCAGACTCCTCAGATTCTGATGTTTCCTGCTGAAAACTGTAAGACATGCCAAATGTTGAGGGTAATGCTTTGAAGCTCCTTGCACTTGCCATTGGGATTTTGCAGTTTCTTCAGAAGCAAACATGGTGCTTTACTTGTAAGTGCTTTGCTGTAAAGGAATGACTTGTAATGTGGGGGATACAACAGAGTCCCCAGTATTCACTGAAGTAAGTATATTCTTGGCCATTACCTGAAGCAGTTCCTGTCAGTTTGTCACAGGAATATGCCTGACACTGCTATCAGAATAATTTACTGTCATTCTCTTGTGCTCATTCAGGTCAATCAGTAAGGCTTCCTTCCTTCAGAAATTATTACTAATGCTCTAGGATATGTTTAGGTTGAAACCAGATATTTGATGTATTGTTTCTTCATGTCCACATGATCCTAACATCTCGCTCAGGGGGAATTCATCAGACTTCATCATCAGAGTTAGCATTCAAGCCCAGTGCTAGACCAAAATCCAGCTTTCATAAGGAGTGTGAGAAATAAAATAGGGCAAGTTTGAGTCACACTGACTTGAACACAAAGAGAGTTTTGTCAGAAAATTGTAAATCCTTACTCAGATACTTACTTCTAGAAATTCAAATCTTTTCCAGCTCTTGTGCCTCTCAGGGCAGTGCCTTTATTATGATTTCTGATTCCCTTTATTATGATTTCTGATTCCCTTTACTATGATTGCTTACAGATTCCAAAGATTCCCTGCAGCCCTGGGGAAATCCAGTCAAATTTCTTCCTCATTTTATTCACAGTGCAGCTGTTTCACTTTGATTACAGATTTATAAATACAAGAGTATTACCATCTGTTTCACTGGGCAAAGAGAATGGCTATTTCATTGCCAATGAATCTCCCAGGTCACTTTTACATCTGTGTATTATACAAACAGAAAACTCTCTAGGAGGATGCTGCTAGTAAACCATATGTACAACTTCTGTAGCTATAGGGAACTGAGCAGTTCACTCTCTTTGAGAATAGGTGCAAGAAGAAATCTGATGTGATGTGTAACAATTCTCCACAACTGTTGCATCAAAGGAGACTGTGGCCACCTTAGTGCTTCAGGAGATGCCAGGATTACCAGTCCACATCTCTGCTGCTTGTGCTGGTAACACAGCTGTAAATATGGTTGCTGGAGGGCAGGGAGGCAAACAGCAACCTACTGCTGAAAATCAGTCAGCCAGCACTCAGGAGGTGGTCTGCACTCAGGTTTAATGCATCACCATTGACTTTTTTTCCTAAATAACTTTAGGTACAAAAAAAAAAGAGACAGATTAATTTGTTATAGTAATAGGGACATGGGAAAATACTCTTCTTTACGTTGAGAAATGTTGCATGTGGTTTATGTCTTACAAATAAGCGGGTTTGAACTACCACCACGTGCTCTTATGGTTATAAATTTATGAAGTTTATTAAATCTTAGATTTCTGTTTATACATATTTATGTTTGTATATACATAGGGGTAGGTGGTGGTGGTGGTTCAAACCCGCTTTGGATTTAATCCAATCTCCCTTCCAAAGCAAAACAAAGGGAAGGCATCACTGATGGCTTGAAATATTCTTTTTTTTTGCATTTTCACTTCAGCCAGAATGTGAAGAATATGGAAAATGATAAAATAATTCCCAATGAATCAGCTGCTATTCAGGACTCCACACAACTCATCGCTCCTGGAACACCGATTCAATTTGATATCGTGCTGCCTGCCATGGAGTTCCTGGACCAGAACAGAGGTGGCAGGTATGGCCAGAGATGGGTGATTTCAGGGGAGAAAATGAGGTACTGCAGCATGTGTGTGGCGTGACCAGAATCTGTAACTGGAGGGGTTTATTTTTTATTTCACAGGCGTGCAAACCCATTTGGGGAATCTGAAGACAGCAGCAAAGATGAGGAAGAAGGTCAGTGCTTCGGTTTTTTTCCCCACAAAATTAGTTAGGATTTTAGGCCTAATTCAGCATCAGCTATCCAGTGTCTCTTAATGAAAACACCTGACACCAGAGCAGCAGTAACAGATCCATAGTACAGTGGAAGGCAGTTACCTTTCAGAAGCCAGTCTTTTAAACATAATTGCCTGGGAAAACAAATACCTTTTTCCGTGACAGTCCAAGCCGTATTGCTGATCAGGTTGATCTCAAATGTTTCAAGGCAAAATGATTTGGTTTGTTTGGGTTTTGTCTTTCATCCTTCTTAAAAAAAGAGCTGCTGACTTCTTTAAGACTAGGACTCTATTACAAATCTCAAGTTTGAGGCTGCTTGGTAGCTATTTTTTACCCATCAGTACTCTAAAATGTACATTCGAAAGCTCCCAGTGGCCAAGCACACAGCAGTTAGCAGCAGCAGTGTGTCTGTATCAGCAAAGGGAGAGTTTCTTACTGCTACCCCCTCTCCCTCTTGTGCCAGTAAAAGTCAGCAGTTCCGGCCTGCCTCTGCCAGCACACACAGGGCTCAGACCCTGCCTGACTTCCTCTTCCTCTGTGCCAGTTACAGCCCCTATCTGAGACCCACAGTCAGGAAGCTGCTCACAGACCCAAAGGAGAACCTAATGATTTGAACAGTCACTTCACAGAATCACAGAATCATTTAGGTTGGAAGAGACCTTTAAGATCAAGTCCAACAGTTAACCCAGCTACGTGCCACATCCACACGTCTTTTAAATACCTCCAGGGATGGTGACTCCACCACTTCCCTGGGCAGCCTGTGCCACTGTTTTGACAACTCCTTCAGTGAAAAAAAAAAGCTTTCTTAATATCCATTCTCAACCTCCCGTGACACAACTTGTGCACAGTCACAAATCTAATGAGATTTCTGTGCACAGGTCGTGGGTGCTTGATAACAAGACAGGCACGTGGATGTCACTGGCTAATCAAACAAAGCATAAAGGAGCAGTTCCACCTTTCAAGCAACTTGGATATTTTTCTTCCTTCCCTATTTGCTGCCAGTTGAAGCACTGTTTAAAACTGGGCCAGAGCCCTGCCTCGCTCATGGCAGGAAGCCACTGCTCAGCACTCACCACCCCCAGGGTTTACTGTTACCAGTGAAATTCAGTATTTCCTTTCATGTTGCAAACTTCAGCTGCTGGAAAACTGCAGCAGCATGGTGAAGGAAAAATGCCAAGACCTTTTGTCTTGCAGATTCCCTCCTGCAGCAGATGTTTGTAGTTCGGTTCCTGGGCTCCATGGCCGTGAGGTCAGATGAGACGAGTGAGGTGATTTATGAAGCTATGAGACAGGTGTTGGCTGCTCGTGCCATTCACAACATATTCCGTATGACCGAATCCCACCTCATGGTCACCAGCAAGAACCTGAGGTACTGTGAAACCTCCAGTTTGGCAACATTCTGTTCTCTTCACGCAGTCTGTCATGCTGTAAGTTTTTTGGGGGTTGTCAAGAAATACAGCCTTTGAGGGAGCAAGGTCCAAGACTTAGTAAAAGACCCCTCTTTTCTTACTCCATATTATCTAGAAATCATCCTGACATAGCTGTTAGAAGATCCTCCCAACACTTAGGGGATGCAGCAGGGCTCTAAGGCCCCGTGAAGATACAGAAAAAAGATTTTCCAAGAATGCATTGAAAGATTCTCTTTCCTTAGACGTGGCAACAGCAAGAGAGCCACAACTATGCTCTTGACAGTGTTGGCACTGTTGAACGTCCTGATGCAAGATGTTCGCTTGAGCTGGAGTGCGTTGGGGTGCCTGAGCACGTTTCTGTGGTAGCCCAGCCCCTCGGGATGCTTGCCACAGTAATGATGCTGGAAGCCACCATGACCTGTGTGTGTCCAGCAGCTGAGAGAGAGTCAGGGTCTGGAGTTGAACTTTGCCATCGGCCAACTTGAAATCACAGATAAAGCATTTTCTTCTGTGCATACGTTTCCTTATCTGTAAGACTGCTCTAGCACTTCCCTTACTGTTATAAAGCATCTTGAAATTGCTTATAACCACTCTAATTTACCTTTTTTCCCCTTACCTGTAATTGCAGGTTGATAGATCCTCAAACCCAAGTCACCCGAATAAGTGTAAGTAACTGTTGTGTTTTAAACCTGTGAATACCGTGTCCCATGAACTTTAAAAAAATGATTTCTTCGTTATACTTTCCCAGTTTGAACTCCCCACCGTGACCCAGTTTGCTGCTCATCAGGAGAACAGGCGCCTGATTGGCTTTGTGGTCCACCTCAGTGAGGCTCTGGGAGAAGAATCCATGAGTGCTTACGTTTTTGAGAGCAACACCGAAGGGGAAAAGGTTTGCAGAACATTTAGTAAAATACTGTCTTTAGAAAACAGGTTTTGGGCTTCTTGGCTTACACACCTGGGAAATAGCGTGACACAAGCAAGAGAATGTGAATTTCTTGCTAAGGAAACATACTGCAACATGGAAGCCTTTGGCTTCTGTCAAAAAGGACCCACTGTTATGGTTCATGCAGCAGGGTGTGTAACAAGGAGGGGAGGAGGGGGTTGGCAATAGCACCCCCAGGAGCCAGGAGAAGGCGTGTGTGCCTGGCTCCAGCGCTCCTAAAAACAAGCATCAGATCCATCAAGCCACCTCTACCTGTCAGGGCTTCCCCAGCCAGGGCAAGCGTGCCTGACCACCCCCAGGCATGTGCTGGGGCTGAGAGCAGGCTACTAGAATTAAGGAATGGGCTGGAGAATTGGTTTTTTTAAACAGTAGTGCTCTTCCACGGACTGGAAAAGAGCTCCCAGGCTTGGAAACAAGTCTGATGAATAAAACTGAATCAGGGGCAAAGATTTGCAACCTCAGTGAGTTTTGAAGCAGAACCTAAGAGAGTTTTATGTTAGTGTAGTTACCATAGTGAATTGGTATTGCACCTCTGCTTTTAGACCTGCACTTAGGTCTAAGTTTGCCCTGACACTTCTGTGTGTTCCAATTAAGCTGAACAAATCAACTAAACCAAACCTGAACTTCACATACATTTCTCTTTTTAGATTTGCTATGCCATCAGCTTGGGAAAAGAAATCATTGAGGCAGAGAAGGTAAGTTTGTTTCATTCCCCCTCTCTGTGCTGTGATATATCCCATTCTGCCTTTGATTACACTGTCCAGGTTTCTCTGGTGTGCCTGAGAAAAAAAAAACCTGCCATTCCTCCTAATGGCAAAGCATTGCAGACGTTATTTGCCACACCTGGGGTAGTCTCTGCAAAACTAATCTCAGTTTGACTGTGCAGTAGCTTGATTTGAGATAAAATTCCCTACCCTGAATCCAGTTCAGAACAGTACAAATCCACTTGTTTGTGTCTGAAAAGAAGCTGTGAACAAAGTTTTCCAACAAACACTCCACCCCAGCTCTTTGGGATGAAGTGTAAGTCACACACAGTGCCATTGTGCTTTTGGAAACTCACATTCCTCACTCCCTTTCGAGGGGTGGACAAATTACTTAGAGACAAATTTATCTACAAGGAGCTATTATAAAGATATTAATGCAGTAGCATCACATTCACTGTATGTTTTTGCTGGTAAGACTTCAGAATGAGCTATTAGTTGCAGGCAATCAGCACAGGTATAATAAATGATCTGTTTAGACAGTAACTCCATCAATGCCAGCTAAAAAGAGCAAAATAAAAGCTCAAAATTAGTGACTTTTTTGTTTTCTTAAATCCCCAAGGGGTGGTCTTACTGAACCAAAAGGGATTATTTGTTTCAAACTTTTCCTTTCTTGTTTTAATGACAACCTAAAAAAAACCCCACAGTTGCAGAACCTTAACAAGAAGTGGGAGCGGGGTGCGTGCTCCTCACGGCGTGCTGGCAGCCTCCTCACCTCCCTTTGGTTTTCTTCAGGACCCAGAGGCATTAGCTCAGCTAATGAAGTCTGTGCCCTTAACAAACGATGGGAAGTTCCTGCTTCTGAACGATCAGTCTGAAGAGGACGGAGCCCTGCACGAAGGGGAGGAGTCAGAAGCATAAAATCTTGTCCTTCCCTGCAGCCGCTGGGGGAGCAGGAGGCGCGTTGTGGGAAGCTCTGGTTTTCAGTCATCAGCGCACACGAGAGGCAGCTCCCGTCCTGCTGCTCCAGGGAGCCGTGCCTCTCTCCACGGCATTGGCCTCTGGATTTACAGCTGCTTGCCAGCAGGACTTGGCCTTTGAGAAGTTGTGCATGTGTGACTGTGTCGTGCAGAGGCAGGGTGGAGAAGCTGACAGTCTTAGGGAAGGTTTTGGCATTAGCCCCTTGCTGCTGGGAATTGTGACAGCACAGCTCTCAGCCACGAAGGGTTAATGCCATCTCTTCAGACCTGCACGACCAGCAGCCTGCAATTCCAGGGCACTGAGGGTAAGCTGTCAGCTTCTTTAGCAGAGGTCAGGCCTCAAATTTCCCACCCTAGGCGATGTTCATAGTTTGCATGATGATGTGCATCTGAATGAAGGTTAAAAATGCACTATTTACTTTATTCTCAGATGAAGTTCTTTGTAGCCTAGTTTCAGCATAACGAGCTCTGCCTTTTGTGCTAGCCTCTTTACAAAAACAATTTGTTAAACACTAAAGTTTTCCTATTAATATAATCTATTTTTATATTGCATCTAGAATAAGCTTCCAAAACAAGTGCCTACTCTCACCTTCCCGGGGCCTGCACTCACACGTGGCCGCTCCGTCACGGGCATCCTGTACCTCCTGGATTCATTATTCTACATAAGCCTGACACCCCAGCAGCAGACCCAGTCAGTGAAGGGGGTGTGGTTAGCTGTCTTCAAAGTTCAGTTGCCAGAGATGATAAGTGTAGGACAATTAAGTACTTTTATAATAAGAATTCTTTGTATTTTTAACATTGTGGTGAGCTGCGAGAGGTGAGTTGAGCAGCAAGCTTGGGTTGGAAGAAACCTGAGCAAGGAAATGCAAGAGAGTAAGTCTACAGTGTATTGATTAGTCTCATTCTACCTTCCCAACATGAGACATTAGAGGTATTTGGCTAAGAAGCTTAGATTTTCACTACCCCCCCTTCCCTTTTAACCTGAAAACGTGAGAAGCTGTACTTTGCAAGAGCAAACAAAAATAAACAACCTAAACAGTTACTGGGGGGAGGTGTGTGTCATGTGTGCTCTTAAATTTAGAACCACAGAATCAGCTGGAAGAGACCTTTAGGATTGAGTCCAGGCTTTGTCCCAGCCCTAACAACCACTGGACCGTTTCCTGAGTGCAACATCCAGAAGTTTTTATTAAGGTACCTGCAACAAATGGCTGAAATTCCTCAGACTTAATTGAACTTGGCTCAGTCACGTATTAGGAATCAAGATTTTCTGCGAGCAGAATCTGTGCTACAGCAGCAGCTGAAAGATCCCAGTTTGCAAGTGTCTGACATGGACTGAATGGTATTTAGCTGGTGGTTGAACGTTCAAAAGAACCACAGAAGAAAAGGGGGAGGAACTGACACAAAACACTTGTTCATAAATAAAAGCAGAAGTCATCTCATTAAAAAAATTAGTATCTGCTGAAGTTACTGAAGACACTAAGAGTGAAGTTCTCAAAATTGCATTTATTAACACAGTTTTATGTACAGAATGTTCTCTACTCACAGACCAAAGAGACGGAGGTAACAAAATACCCCTTTGTACAATGAGTTAGGAAACAGTTAAGTGTTACAATTTGGTCCTTTGTACCTGAGAAGCTGAAAACAGCTGTTGTTGATGGACACCAGGTGAAAACTCAAGTTAATTTACTTCTGCTTACAGCCCCCTTGAGGCCCTCCCTTCCAATGCACCCCTCAGCCAAAAGCAGGGGGGCACTGCTAGGCCCATGCTTCCCCCAGTAACACCAACACCTTTGGCTCTTGGGACTAACAGTGAGCTGGGCCTCAGCAGAGCTCTGCTCCCTGATCACCACAGCCAGGGGAAGGTAACCCCTGCCTTCTGGCACCTTCTCAGAAGCAGGGTGTGAAACCTCGGGAAGGGCAGCTGCTGCCCCTTGTGCCTGCAACAGTCTTGTGAGGGCAGCAGGGGAGCTGCCTCCTCAGGTAGAGAGTGGCTTCCCACCACAGCTCTGCCCCAGCCAGGAAGGAAAAACACCAACAAGAGATTTACATCCCTCCAGCAAACTTATCCTCACTTTATCACCTCTGGGAATATTGAGCAAGCACGTTGAGTTCCGTTTGGGGGGTTTTGTGGTGGTGTTTTAGCTCCCTCATCTCTTTTCCAGACAACCTCTGAAGGGTCCATTTTGCTCCTCTAACTGGAACAGGAAGGCAAAAGCAATGAAAATAGCAGTAGCACCACAGCAAGAATTTTGCACTCCTTCCCGATCCCTGTGGGGCAAAGAAGGATTTCGTGCCTCTCAAAGGAGTGCACGACCTCCCTATCCAGGACCCACCTTATCTTTCAGATGAGAAAAGCTTTCTGCAGGTATATGCTGCCATACAACACAAAGAAAGAAGGAACAATAAACTAGACTCCTGTATTAGCAAGAATAGCTCTATTATCACTGTACATATTTTGTATGTATGTATATACTTTTGCCACATACAGTATACATTCAGGGCTCCCAGATTAAACAGGGTTCTATAAAAACAGCCTCACGTCTTTCCTGGAGAATTTCCACCACCAGAAGCACATGAATCTGTTAACCACTGCACACGAAGGAAATGCACAGTTCAGTTGATGTTCAACTCTTACCTATCCTGAAACAGCTTCTTTCCAGAAAACCAGGAGAAGGTAATGTCCCAACTGTTGATAGCTCCCTAGCAACCCCATCCTGGGGGAGACAACCACCACTGACACCTCACCCTGCAGTTGCTGGATGGGTAGCATTTGGCCTCTCCAAGCCAAGAACTGATGTCACTTGGGATGAGAAAGGAATATGGAAATGCCTGTACTGCAGCTGCACAGCGTGGAAAGGAGCAGCAGCAGCCACGACAGATCTGAGCAGCGTGCCTGAGCGCTCAGGGCAGGCACCATTTGGTCAAAAAGCAAAGTGGATACAAAGTACAGAAAAAAAAGGCCTATATCAAAATAAGAAGCAAAACAGAAGCAAAACTACAACTCAAGTGATTCTGTCTTCTTTAGGGTAGTCTCTGCAGTTGTAACAAGTTAAAAAGAAAACCCTTAATGAGCCCAGCCCATGTACACAGTCTTGCTTCTAGGTCATGTTTTCAGAAGCAACCAGAGGACTGTGATATCACTCTGGTCTTTCCAGTTGCAACAAAACCCTTCTGGGTGGTGAGGTGACTGGCAGGAAAGGTCCAATCAGAATTACATCAGGAACTGTCTTAACCAGTGACCCAAGGTGAGTGGAACAACTTCAGCCATTAAAACATTACTTTTTTTGTTATTAGAAGAGACAAAAGAAGAGTTTATTAGTAAAGACCTAGAAGTGTTTTATGTCCTGGGAGATGAAAACACGACTGTCTCTTTTAATGAAAGGGGTGTTACACTTTCAAGCCTAAGTCTGGCTACCTAAGTAAGGAATCTGCACAACCTACAACCTCTACTTGCAGGCATGATTGGATGTTACATTTATACAGAGTTCTCACAGTGTTCAGCAGCTCCTGAAGCCTGCAGTGCAATTATTGTTAGCAACCAGACATGTCAGACTGGACAAACAACACAGACAGTACAACAGACCTGCAAAGGCGAGGAAATACAGAATTGAGGCTGAAACTTGCAATTAGGCACAACATATTCATCAAGTGTAAGATCACTTAATCGTTACAGACACCCATCACACACAGTGTCTGGTCATAAAAGGAAGAGCTGATTGTGGTTCTGTCTTGGCTCTGGATTTCCTTACGTCTCTGGATGCAAATCAGACCTTCGGTATGAAATGAGAAGTAACTTATTAACTTTTCTGGTTTCCTCATTCTCTGATACTGGGGGGAAATACAGCAGAAGAGAAGAAGAGAGGATCCCAGGTCCCCACAGCACAAACACTATCTATAGTCATAAGAAGGGTTTAAGAAATAAATCGTTAGGAAGGATTTCCGTTTTGTGCAATAGCTTTAACATCTATTCACAACATACACTGTTACAGCTCCAGTGTAATCTGTGACTGCATTAAATACAAGGGGGACTGCATACAAACGTGTCTGAATTAATTTTTGGACAACAGATACACACTGAATCAATTACTTTTCATTTTTTATGGTTGAAGAGATGCAACAGTTCAAATCTTACACCTATGAGTCTTGGTTTGGGTTTTTATTAAATGGTGTGTTAGAGATGCAAGAATGCATCTAAAAATTAGTAGGATTTTTTTGTTTTCTGCACATCTGTGCTTTAACCTCCAAGGTCAATGGTTTATATAATTTTCAGTCTAAAGAAAGTGCCATAAATAATGTAAACTCCTGAAAAATAGGAGTTTCTACAGGAAATACAGGCAAACACAGACCTAGCCTCACTGGATGCTAGTATACTACCGTACATTTTGTCTTGGGTTTAACAGAGAGAGCAAATCTAGAGCTTTAACCCCTACAGAGTGTTACTGGTAACAAGAAGGAAAGGAATTACATGAGTAAGGAATCGTCACCCATACCAGCCGTATCATTTCACAACAGGATCTGCAGGTGTGGAGCTGGAAAGGTCTCCGTTGCTTGCTTTAGCAGATTCCTCTACAAAAATTAAAAGTGAAGACACAGATAATTTTGAATATTCTACTCAAGGCAGTGAAACCAAAGTCCTGACATATATGTCATGCTGATGTCACAGCACATTTGATGTACTGTACTGCAGTTAGCATGCACAAGCTGATTTTGCAGCACAAAGGGCCCTGGATCTATGAAGAAAGCTGAATTTGGGGGAAAAGTATTCTTCAGTCATTCAAACTTGTGTAAACGTCACATATATCTGCTCAAACACTTTGCAGAGTCCAAGTCTCGAATATCACTACAGTGGAAGGCAAAGATATGTTCAAAGCTTTTCATCCTGGTATACATTTCAAGCTCTTCTCACCACAAAAGACATTTCTGGGGGAACTGAACACGTGTCACAGCAGCGGATACATAACCTGAAATAGAATTAAGTAACTGCTGTGCTACAAAACACTCTCCTAAAGAAGCTGGGGTAACATCTCTGTGCTTACTCATCACAATGCTTGCATTGGGGTTTGAGGTGAATGATTTCAGCAACTCGTTGAATAAAATCAAATAGAGATTCATGCTCACAGACTTCTTTCTTTGCAAACTGTTTTCAAAGTTGATCTTTGGTTCGGGACCAGTCTCACAGGTCATTTGTGCCTTTGCCAGAACTAAAGCAGAAATTTATTAGCCAATTCCATTTTTAATACACTGAGTTCCTAAGTGACTTGTGACTGAACTGCACCTTCTGGTCCTTGGGAGCATTTTGATTTCTTGGAAAATTTTCACATACCAAAGAGAATCTTCCAGCATTCACAAGGAAGAATCAGAGAATCCCAGAATGGTATGGGATGGAAGAGGCCTCGAGATCATCCAGCCCAACCCCCTGCTCAAGCAGATTCACCTAGATCGGGTCACACAGGAACGTGTCCAGGCAGGTTTGGAAACCTCCAGAGCAGGTGACTCCACACGCTCCCTGAGCAGCCTGTGCCAGGGCTCCCTTACCTCAACAGTGAAGAAGTTTTTCCTTATGTTTCTTTGGAACCTCTTCTATTCCAGCTTCTACCCGTCGCATTGAGAAGAGCCTGGCTCCATCCTCTTGACACCCACCCTTTATGTATTTGTAAACATTTCACCATAAGGGAGATGAAAAAATCAGGCTGCGTTGGCCGGGAATCGAACCCGGGTCAACTGCTTGGAAGGCAGCTATGCTCACCACTATACCACCAACGCTCCTGTGTACTGCTGCCTCCTGCTCCTCCAACCTCTGCTGAAGTCACTGAATTCAGTATTACTGCAAGTATGCATTTCTCCCTATCCCAGGTTTTTGTGGGTGGGTTGATTGGGGTTTTTTTTCCTAGTGTTTTTTTGTCCCCAGAAGCCCAGCTTGACATTCCCCCATTCCAAATTAGGCCTCTGTGAACTGTTCTTGACTCCTCAATCATCCTTGACCCCATCAAATTCTTTCTGGAATACTGAATTAAACAACTAGAAAGACAGCAGCTATGAAAAAAAGAGGGAAAAAAAAAAACCCCAACTAAACCACTTTCCCTGCTAAGGCACATGCTCTCATAAGCCAAAACAGAAAATCAGAATTTTTTAGGTTGGAAAAGACCTTTAAGATCACTGACTCCAACTGTTAACCGAGTCCTACTACATCCACTACTAAAACATCTGCCACATCTACACATCTTTAAATACCTCCAGGGGTAGGGACTCCACCACCTCCCTGGGCAGCCTGTGCCAGTGTCTAACAATACTCCCAAGTGAAAAAGTTATTCATAATCTCCAATCTAAACCTCCCCTGGTGTGAATTGAGCCTATTTTCTCTTGTTCTATCGCTTGCAACTTGGGAGAACAGAATGACCCTCACCTCACTGCAGCCTCCTTTCAGATCGTTGTAGAGAGTGATTACGTCTTGTTTCAGCCTCCTCCAGACTAACCATCTCCCGTTCCCTCAGCTGCGCCTCATCAGACTTGCTCTCCAGACCCTTCACCAGCTTTGTTGCCTGTCTCTGGACATGCTCCAGCACCTCAATGGCCTTCGTGTAGTGAGAGGCCCAAAACTGAACACAGTATTCGATCTGCAGCCTCACCAGCGCTTAACACAGTGTGACTGTCCTGCTGGCCACAGTATTTCTGATATAAAGCAAGACGCCATTGGCTGCCTTGGCCACCTGGGCACATTGCTGGCTCATGCTCAGCTGGCTGTTGACCAGCAACCCCCCAGGTCCTTTTCCAGCCACTCTGCCCCAAGCCTGTAGAGTTGCATGGGGTTGTTGTGGCCCAAATGCAGGACCGGGCACTTGGCCTTGTTGAACCTCACACAATTGGCCTTGGACCATCACCTCAGCCTGGCAAGTCCCTCTGTAGAGCCTTCCTGTCCTGTCCTAAAGTAGATCAACACTCCAGATCAGAAACATATTACATATAGAATTCACTCACCTTCTTTTTCTTTCTTTTCCTGGTTTTCTTCTGCTGCTGTTTTATCTGCTCTGAAAAAAATTCTTGCGCTACTCAGTGAGAAATAAAGGAGTTCAAATTCCTAAGGGAAGAGATACAGAAGTGTCAGTGTATCACAAGAATGAATTTGTATACAGATATTATAAATGAGGGTTTTTTTCAGAAGCATCTAAGTCAACTAGACTTTCAAAAGCATTTAAGTGATTTAGATCTTGAAATCTTTCTCCATTCATACCTTGTTCACATGCATCTTACTAAACAAGTGCCAGCCAAAACCTTTACAGTAATTTAAGCAAAGCAGCATCAGTGCAGCAAGTCTGTCACCAATATGCTGAAGCTGAAAATGAGGTTTGTAGTAGCAGTAAGAATTTGGAGCAACTTGCCCATGGAAAATCATGCAAGTCAATAATTGAAATGACCACAAGATTGTTCAGAAACTGATCAAGGTTCAGTGAGTTTTGTAACAGCAGAGGACCAATCACAGTGCACATTTGTGGAAGTCTTGAAGACATACAGAACTTTACCTATTGCAACAATGGATGAACTTTTACAGAATGCAATGGGCTACTTCTCATCAACTACAGATTTGTCCTACAGTCTCTTCAAATCAAGAGGACAGAGAGAAAGCATTTACACCACTGATAAAATCTGAACTGCTATGCTTCAAAGTTCAAATATATCTGTCCTACTTGACGGCTGGTGCATCACTCAACTTAGCAGCTCAGAATTAACACCCAAGCAACTCTGAGGGTTCAGGGTGTTATGTAAAAACTTTGTTATAAGAAATTTAACCAAAAAGTTATTCCCTCCTATTTAAGCATTTTGGTTTTAGCTGCATTAGATTTCAAACTCTATGGGACAAACACTTTCATCAAGCAGGTCAAGTTTCTGATTCAAATATTACACACACTTCAGACATCCCCTTCGGACCATACACCCCAAGTCTAGTCTTTGTAGCCTTTTTGCATTGTTGCTGTATACACACAATGTTTTTTGCTCTTGTTAAGCTCCATCAGAAAACAGATGCCTGAATGAGTGCTGGGTAAGTACAGAACTTGATACAGAACAGACGAGACTCACGCTATACCTGTAAACAAACTTCCAGTCGCTTGTGGGTAAGGTTCATAGTTTGTAGCAGTTTTTCATCTTGATTAGTAGACTGCACACTCTGTTGCTTAGCTACTGCTCTGATTTCCTTCACATACTTCTCTCTGACAGACTGGAACCAGTGCAGAGAATCAAACTCCTGGTACTGATCCAAAAGCTTCAGAATGTAAGCCACACCTATAGTCACCAACAAACCAGGCAGCAATGTCAACGTGCAGTTTGTAAAACATGTTGTTAATGTCTTTAATGGATCAGCCTAAGTTGACAGTTCCCACACAAAAATCATAATGAAGAACTAGAAAACATATCCAAAGACTTGCATACCTTCTGATCGGCTGAGATCTGCAAGCTTTGAATGAAATGGGGGAGCACCAACACACAACAAAACTGTGCACTCCCCTACTCAGCTTCTTCCCACCTAGGAGACTCTGAACACAACACAGACCTCAAATCCACTGTGCTGAAGCCAAGATAACTCAAATTTAAATTATGGAACTTTCAGTTACAGGAACACACAACATGAACAAAACTTCTTTTGCAAATATCCATTATGTTGGCTTACCCAAAGGCCAATCAGCATGTTCAAACTTACCCATGGCAAATCCATCATCAGTGAAAGCTGCTCCACTTTTGTTCTTCTTATTCAATTTTTCCTTGCAACTGATGGAATGCTCTACAAAATTGAGAGTCTGAAAGAGGAAAAAGCTGCCTTGGAATCATTGAGAGAGACTTACAAATTTTAAAAGGTATTATTCACATACATGCTGTTACCTCTGAATGCCCAAAACTATGCTGATTGTGTGTCTCATCATTAGGCACTTTTGTATGAAAACTTGTCCTTTTCTAGATTTTTTGGGCAGGAAGTCTAGTTAAGCTTTGGAAAACATTTGCTTATGCATAAGAAAGTCCAAAGGCACATCTTCATCTTTGCTGTTCTTGACAGGTTCTTATTACCTCTAGTAATCACCAAGAGAATGTTAAGTAAACATATGAACAAATGAAAGATAATTAAAACAGCCAGGTTCCTGGAAAGCTTAAAGATATTAGTGTTTAAAGCTACAGTATGTTATTTCACTCTATTTAGATAACACAAAAAATATTTCAATAGTCCTACATTTACGATGATGCTGAGCCATAGATCCAGGCAGTAATATCAAACAATGGCTATGTGTTATGCAATAACTGCACTTGAGACGTGGAAATGTGTGTACATTAACAGCTTCTCAAAATCCTATGACAGTTTCAAATTTTACTGAAATGCTTTTTAAAAACTAAAATGGAAGGTATATGCCTGAAACTGTAGTTATCAGGACAAAAACCCTCCACAAATGGGAAGGAAAAAAGAACAAAAGCATGTGTCCTGAGTCTTTAAGTTTCCCTGACTTCTGTCACCATGACATACCTGTCCTTTCACAGTCTTAAGAGTCTGTGGCTCATCAACATCTCAAAATCAGTTTCTAAAATGAGATGTAACACATTAATCTGTGTGCCTGTGAACTGAACTGCTTCCAAACGTCCCAAATGCTGCACTCAAGTGTGTCTCACCTCAATTCAATTGGACTCATTCGAAATAAAGCTAATTAGCAAAAGCAGGCCCAATTGCAAAAGAGAGGGCCCCAATTTTACTGCGTTAGAACAGGATACTAAAAGAGCTTGAAGATACTTAATGTGATGAAGGAAGAGCACACATACAAGTTGAAGAACATGGTTTTAAACTCCCTTCATCCTTAATTGCTCCAATTCCTCCTTTTTTCTCTTGGCTTCTTCAATTTTGATTCAAATAGGAGAAAAGTTACCTTTTGATTGCTAGTCCATGAATTGATATAAATAAAGAAAAAACCAAGCCTTTGGACAACTAACAACAAAGCCACAATTGAAACAATCCCAGTCATAACTGGGGTCAAGACAGTACAATATGCTAGTCAATAGCCTCATATAGAATATTGAAACACAAACCTGAGCCTATTCATTTTTTTTTCAAGTAACTAGTGGGACACACAAGGCAAATACTGACCAAGGGGGGAACAATTATGTAGAAGTTCCTCAAGTGCATGTTCTTCGGGCTGCGGAACTCGGGAGCAAATACATCCACCAGCATTTTGAAGTACTCTGTCCCTTCCGCAAAGTTACGTGTGAGGTCACTGAGGACAGAGTCCAGCTGCCTGCAAAGGATAAGCAATGTGTTACCTGGTTTCTGTCGCAAGCTTCTTTGTTTACTCACCCCTTGGGGTAACAACTCTCTTCTCACCCTTTGGCTACACCTACAATCCAGTGCTGGGATCAGAGTGTCTGAAATTACACCCACTTCTACAACCACCTAAAATAATGCTTCCGGAATTGATTTTCTCAAAAAAGGTCTATGAATAGAATACTTGCATCTTTTTTGCCTAAGGCCCTGAACACTGTAAAAGCAGACTTCAGACACATGGTGAGGAAAGCTTGTTGGCCTTTAAACAGCAGGGATTTTATCAAGAAACCACATTCTACCATTCTATCAGTACAAATACCACTTTGCCTTTTTAAAACAACTGCTTTTATTTTCTCTGCTTAGAAGAAGACCAAATATTTTTGCATAGTCAGTTGAACTTTTAATACACACATGCAACTAATAGCTCCATTTCGAACTTGAAAATTACAATTCTCTTATCCCCAGACCTCAAGAGCACAATGTGAGAGTACCTTGCTGCTTTCTGTGTTTCTTCCGAAAGTCCTTCTTCTTTCACCAGCTCTTCAAAGTTAACGATGTCTTCCAGATCAGGAACAAACCTGAAAACTTACTGTTTGTTAGGATTATGCTGAACTGTCTATGTTCACTGAATTATCTACCACAACTTGTAACTTAGTTAATTTAGTCTTCTGGGCTTGAACTACTTCCTTGAAGTTGTATCTGCCATACCATTCTCATTCAGGCACTCTTCAATTCACATCTAAGCACACACACCATTTTTACCAAGCGACCATCTCTTCTCTCTAGCTTTTGCTGCCCTTGATAACTAAGTTCACAATTATTTGTAATAAAAGCAACTAGTTCCTTGTACATGAAGGTCCCTTTGATAGAATGACCTTAAGGATAGACAACCATCTATACAGAAAGAAGATCTAGGCAAACCTGCTTCTGCGGGGAGGTTGGACTAGATGATCCCTAAAGGTCCCTTCCAGTCCCTACTATTCTATGATGCTAAGTAGCAAAGAAATGGTTTTTCCAAGTTCCTCAAGGCTTGTACCATTTTTCCTTAATGCACTCTCAAAGTGATTAACATCAGTCCTTAACTGAGTCAGTAATTCCTGATGACTTACATGTACATTCTATTAACCCTTTTGCAGCATTTTTCCATATAATTTTATTTTTAGTGGCTTATGGCAACGATCGTACAGTTCTGAATTCCAGCACTGTTTTTGACAATTTCACTTCAATAAAGGCATAAAACTGGATCTTTTCAAAAGTTATGGGGGATGAGTAAGAACCTAGGGAGTAACAGCATGAAGAGGAGCAAAGGAATGAAGAGGAACAAACAGAAAAATGAAATATTTGTGAAAGTACCTAATTGCACTGCTGCAGCAGTGAAGTCCACCAGATCTGATCATTCGTACATAACCCATAGCGTTGCCTTTAGAAACAAGAAAAGACAAGTAATTGGTTTATAATTACTTAAAGACAAACACTCGTGCTCTTCCTAACTCCTGTAAGCTCTGAAATGTAAGTTAAAGTTGCCATATAGTTCTGGTAAAGAAAATGTTCTCAAAGCCATGTCTGAAAGGTTACACTGAACATCAGTGTCAAAAGTCTACATAAATAAAACCACAAGGTTGTATCAACTTTTGTGACAGCATAAGGGCCAAATAGCACAAACTCTTTCCACTGGGCACATTACACACTTGCAAGTTCCAATTAGCCCTGCATGTCTACAGCACCAATGGCTGAAAATACCATGGCAACGTCATGCATCATTCCCAGTTACTTCAGCTGGGTGTACATGGGCATTTTCTGAAGTACATCAATTTAAGAGTACTACTTTTTTTATCAGGAAATGCATTGTTTGGATAAGAGGCAGTTCCATAACAAAGAAAAGAATTTAGAAAGGAACAGGCATCTGTGCAAGCTGTAGCTATACTGTAGACTGGGACATGCAAGAGCAATTTGTGTGTCATTAGATGAGAATATTTGTTTCACAAGGGGCACAAATGAAGCACTTTCCATCTGGCTGGAGTTGAATCTAATTTTAGCCTGAGCTAAGAGTTCAGTTACTAGGCAATTAAGATCTCCTCCATTTAATAACATTTCTAACATTGTCTTAGACAGCATTTCATACCAATCTGACTTATGAGTTGCCTGAATTGGTCAAGATAGCTCTGGCCATCCGGGGTTATTCCAAGTTTCCTGATGCCTCGGTTGAATTTATCCGCTCTTTCAAAGGGATACTAGAAAAATATTGTAGAACAACTTGTAATTAAATATCCTGAAAAACCCATTTTTAACTATCTCAATACAATTCTATTTGCAATGTATTCATACTTCACATTTACAGCTTAACTTTTGTATAATTTACACACTTGCCTATCTATATTAGTCCACAAAACCCATTTGGCTAAATCACTTCTGTAAGCTGAGAAGTGAAATAGAAATGTTACTGTGGACAAGAAAGTATTCCTAAAAGAAATAAGCACTTGACATATAAAGAAGCTGGCAGTCTATTTTGTTAGATGGATTTTCTCTCACATTTTTGAGAAATGGATTTTCCTAGATCTTCACATACTGGAACAAGTGCTACATGTACACAGTAGTTTGGATTCAATTTGCATAATCTTATTATGCAAAACTAAAAGCTACCATTAAGTACAATTTGGATCAGAAGTTTAGAACCTCCAATAGACCATGGCTCCATCAAATCCTCATTTTTAGGTAAGTGAGAATGACTTTTAGCTAGTCTCATATTTACAGAGCAGCAAAAATGAAACAAAGCTATCCTGAATACAGACATTTGTAACACTGCATTCTCCAATAGCTGTCATTTTGCCGAGAGATGCACATTCAAGTAACAGAAACGTTATAGTTTGGTGCACCTAAAGTCACATAAAAAGGGCACTTCTTTCAGCCAAGTTACTCTCAATCCTTGAAAAATTCCTGTACCTTGTGATCATTTTGATCCTTGACTTCCCTGAAGAATCTGATGTCTTTGATAAGTCTGGATTTGATATGTTCGTCATACATGAACTGGCTAAAAATATAAAACTTTTTCCTCAAAAATTGGTAAGTGAAGTTTACCTAGAAGAAAATAATAGTCAAATCAAGAAAGTTTGCAAAGTAACAAGCCTATCTAACAACCTGTTTTCAGAAGATTCTCGAGTAACTGTTTATTAGAGGAACAGAACTTTTACTCTGTTTACTTCAATATATTATTGTCAATTTATCTTTTTAATTTCAGTGGTTTGAAAGAATAAAGAAAACCCTCTCCTGGAAGGTCTACTCTATTCCAGGTAAGGCAAGTTATCTATTTCAGTTCAATGACCTGCCCTACACAGCCATTGGTTTGTACCTAGAGTATCCTGTAACTGTCCTTTTGAAGCAATACAAAACATCTCAAGTTGGAAAGGGCAGACAAGCTCTATCTCCTCAGCCAAGCTGTGGAATCTGAATAATCTCCTGACACACCTTTTCACTTCCTCAGTTTTCTAAAACACTTTCCCATAAGGCAGAAACACACTTTCACCCTGTACAATTTAATTACTTCCCATGTCTGCATAAATAACTTTACTCACTATCAGAAGAGAATAAATGTACATCACCAGAAAATAATGTAACACCACTTTGAGTAACTGAAGTGCCCACTGTCAGAAGAACGGTGCAAACGAAGTTCCTTCCAATAGTGCAAGAAATCGTGAAAAACTTACTGTTCTAGTAAATTCCACTTTTAAGTAATGACTTGAGAGATGGTTTGATATTTGAGCAGCAGACTGGAAAGCACCAACCTGAAAATACCTTTGGTACTGTAACCAAAACTTGAGAACCACAATGATAAATTGCTGCTGCAGGAGGCAATGCCATAGGAAGTGCCTTTATCTACCTTGCTAAGTGCTAAATGCTTCCCACTAGTTAAAGCAACTAGACATCATTAAAATTAGTGCAGGAAGAAGTCACAATCTTCCCATGAATGATCAGAGATCTGTGGCTTTTATTTTGCAAATCAAAAAGCTGATTTTTTTTTTAAGCTTAACCATTCCAAGAGGAACTTAAACTAACATTGCATTTCCTCAAGATTTAACTGCAGCAAAAACATTTGTATACTAAGCTCAACAAGGAGAGAAACTTAGAGCATGCTAGTTTAGGCAGGCAGTTTAGAAATCAAAGTGTTTGCCAAGTATTGTTTATCTCTACTGAAATTCTAAACCCCACCAGAACATCTATCTCTTCATTAACTTTTATGTAACAACTGGAAGTACCGTAACTCCAAAGACATCGTGGTATCAATTTGCAAGTAAGTCCAAGAACTTCTTTGTTTCGTTACTACACACAGAACGTTACTATCGCATTATTAAAACTGTTTGACCAAATAAACCATTAGGAGATGCAAGAGTTTGGAGGCTTTTGTGAGCTATTAAAAAAAACCCAAATCCAACAGCATTGTGAAAGATACTCACTGTTGTGTTCATGATTCCCGTTCCATGAGTTCGAATCGAATTAGCAATGTGCCGGATATTGATAGTGTTCAAGTGTTTGTTATTACTTGTTCTTTCAACAAAGATCTGGGAGGCAGGGAGAGGAAAAATAAAGTTATTTAACCCAAATTGATTCTATGATAAATTCTTAATCTAAATAGCCTATAACCTGTATCTGAGAGGAGCTAATCACTGGTGATTAGGGAAAGAACCAAGAAAATACAGCACACATACCTTTATCTGATAGGCTCTTCCAATTTCTGCACAGCAGTGATTTCACAATTCCAAGGCAGATGTTGCACCTAAACTCTCATATTTATTGAAAGTATATCCTACAGTAATTGGTTGAAACTCTCTTGGCACCTTTTTTACTTTTGCCAATAAGTTCCGCTACTGAACTATGTGCTACGATAAAAAGTACATCCTTTTCTTTAAGGAAGCTGCTCATTTTCACAGTGGGCCCCTCATTCTCACATTGTGAGAAACCACAAAGGGTTGTTCCCTGTACATGCTCTCCATGCCATTCACCACTTCTCTCTACTAACCCATTTCAGATACTCTTTCTTCAAGCTGAAAAAAAAATGAGGTACTTGGCACATCCTTACACAGCAGCTGCCTTCTCCCAGTTTCACTGGAACATGTAGTGATGCTACTGACACACCATACTCAAACTATGCTTAGAGAACATTCTCCAAGACCTATCTACAGTATACCCAAGGATATTTTCCTAGAGGTCCAATAGCTATTTCCCAGCTTGTCACTACGTATGCTCAGCTTGGGTTTTTCTTACATGTATAACTATTTTGATTTCCCAGCCCCTTCAAATCAGATTCTAATCAAGTGAGGGATATACTTTACCTGATTATTCAGATTGTAGAGGTAGCGGGATACAAAAACGTGGATATTTCTCATGATTTCCAAAACATCCAGACCCTGAAAAAACATTATCTGTTGAAAACTATTGTGATTAAAACTCAAGAACTACTGACATGCCTAACTATAGTGGTTTTGCCTGGGCCAGGTTTTGGCAGAAGTGAGGTGGCGCTACAAGGGTGGCTTCTTTAAACATTCAAGATCTGTCAGAAGCTGCCCCTGTAGCTGATAGGGCTAATGCCAGTCAGTTCTAAAATGGACCCCACACCTGATTCAGGCCTGGCCAGTTAGTGACTGAGGTAATGTCTCTGTGAATAACATATTTGAGAAGGGGAAGAAGTTCCTGTGCAGTTGCTCAACTGCAGCAACAACAGGGGATCAGAATGTGAGAACATCTCCACAGACACGAAGGTCAGTGGAGAAGGAGGGGGAGGAGGTGCTCAGGCACTGGAAGGAAGATTTCCCTGTGACCTGTGGTACAGCCTATGGTGAGGCAGCTGTTCCCCCTGCAGTTCATGAAGAACCACTGGGAGAGGTCCACTCGAAGTCCATGGAGGACCCCATGCTGGAGCTGGTGGATGCCTGAAGGAGGCTGTGACTCTGTGGCAGGCCCATGTTGGAGCAAGTTCCTGGCAGGACTTGGGAGCCCATGGAGAGAAAAGCCCATGCCAGAGCAGGTTTGCTGTCAGGACTGGTGATCCTGTAAGGTACCCACACTGGAGCAGTTGGTACCTGAAGGACTGTTCTCCCTGTGGATGACCCACGTTGGGTCAGGGTGTGAGAAGCTGCCCCCGTGGGAAGAAGCCATGCTAGAGCAGTTCATGAAGAACTGTAGCCCATGGGAAAGATTCCCATTGCAGAAGTTCATGGAGGACTCTCTCCTGTGGGAAGGTCCCCCCAGTGTAGCAGTGGGAAGCGTGAAGAGACCTCCCAGCCCCAAGAAGAAGCAGCAGCAAAGTCCATCTGTAATGATCTGACTGGGAGGGGAAGGAGAGTCCTGGGAAGAAGGAGGGGTGAGGGGAGGTGTTTTAAGATTTGGGTTTATTTCTCATTTTCCCTGCTCTGTTCTGATTACTCATTAATAAATCAAACCACTTCTCCTCAAGTTGAGTCTTCTGCCCAGGATGTTAATTGCTGAGCAATCTCTCCATCCTTATCTCGACTCACAAACCTCTTGTATTTCTCTCTCCCCTGTCTAGTTTAGGAGACGGAGTGATAGAACAATTTGGTGGGCATCTGGCACCCAGGCAGCGCTAAAACACCACACTAACCACTAAGGTGTGCAAATACTACTTCTGTAGTTACTGGAAAATGTTTCAGAAAGCAATGTTTTCACTTTGCAAAATGAAGAATCTCTCGACAATTTTTGTTCAGTGTCTGTGAGATAACACTTAGAGGAGAAAAAGGAAGCTTGGTTTATGTTTAAACAATTACACTCCTGACTGGTTCTTTTTCTAACTTTCCCTGAAATTAAGGAATCCTCCAGCCCCATTTGAAAAAAAAAAAACCAACCAACAAAACTAGATTTGTCAGTTCTCATATTCCAGAAAATGGAATCTTGCCTTAGAGATTCCTATAGGTACAGAGACATCAGCAACTAGCTACTTTCTGATATGTTCTGCCCAGCCTGTCCAGAAGACTGAAGTTTATAATGTACAATATAAGTCTAACAATTGTTTTGCTTAAGAAGTCCCTTCAGTACCACTGTGCATAGGAAGGATGATATTTTATCTATACACTCTATATCCAGTTGTGCTAAGGATTTTATCAGGATTTTGCGGGGCTGGGTGGGGTGTGGAGTGTCTACTTTGAAGTAAAGCTCATACCAGAGTGAATGTTAAAAAAACAATGCTGAGAAATTATCAAACTCTTTATAACAATGTGATGGTCAAATATTGCCAGTAGAAAGTCAAGGCCAGAAAAATAAATTAATCCACAGTAATTTTGTACTAAGAAGCAGCTACAGTTCACAGTTCGATGTGCTCTTTCAACTCAGGAAGACACAGTCGTCACGAATATAAACAAAAAAGAGGCTGCATTTCTAAAAGCTCTCACCAATGTGCTAACCCAAATGAGGGATGGAAGTTAGCTGCCAAAATTACCCAAGATACTAAAGCTCTTGAAGGAAAGTCTTCAGAAATATGCAAATTGTATTTCTTGTGCACCGACCCTACAACAGTGAATGCCTTCACCGTTAACCTGATGAAACTACAAGTTTTTATGTAACCCTGGTCAGCAGCTTCTAGGAGGCTCTGAGTCACTCTCCTAATTAATCTAAGAACAGATGTGCATTAGTCCTCCACATCCAGCCTGTAAAACATTTTCTCTTTATGATCACTAAGCAGAACCTCCAGAAGAGCAAACAATAAACCAGACAAAAGACCCATTCAAAAGTCATTCCAGACTTGTGACAGGCGTATTCCAGGTCTACTGCTTGCCAAATTGCTGATATCAAGTTTTCAAGAACATCTCCTCTGACTTCATATATCCAATTTCAGTTTCTTAAATCTGATGTTAAGAAAGTGAAATATCCAAGTCCAATGTGAAATTAACTGATAGCAATGTTATCTTCAAAGGTTCTGTCTCAGCAGTCAACCAGAAATTAAAGGTTACTTTTTCCAAACAGCTCTCTAATTTTGGGTACTTCAACTTTAACGACTCAGTCTCTACTCTAGGCAGCTATTCAGACAGTGTAATGGAACTAATTATATCCATATTCCATGGGTACTGTACCTGTTCCAGAGTCTGGCTGGGAAGATGTGCTTCAGTCATACTCAAACCGTAGCGTTGAGTTGCTAAGTTTCTCATTTCACTGTAGGTGGCCCAGTCATGAAGAGCTACAGTTGTTAAGTTGTAGAAGGTCTTGTCCAAATAGTGAGTCACATAAGCTGTAAACACACAGAAGGATGGACTAAAATAATATTACTTATTTCATTAGGGAGGTGTGGAAAGAAGTTAAAAGACACACCAAGTCAAGGCACAACAAGAGATTAAAGTAAAAGTAATGCAAACAAGAAAATGTCTAACTCCTCACCTTTTATGTCAATGAATCGATTGAAGAAACGTATTGGGTTCAGAAAGAAAAAGTGAGCTAGATCCTTCATACCAACTCGGAAGGGGTTTCTGTCATCCAGCTTTAGGTGTGTATGAACTGATAAGCGCAGGTCCTTTTCTATCTCTTTACATAATTTGTCCAGTAAGTGCTATTCAGGGAAGATGACAAAAAGAGTTCAGTGTCTGCTCACAACTCTCTGTTAGCAGGACTAACATTTCTCTCCAGAGACAAACAAAAGACTGACTAAACTAGCAGAGACAGCTTTGACTTCTGCAGCCCTGTCAAAGAAAAGTGAGCCAATATTTGGTAACCAGAACGATGAGTTTCTTCATCATGTTCTTGTTCTGAGTACACAATAGCAAGAAAAAGCTACACAGCTCATAAAAGATAAAGGTTTAGCTACCTGATGTCATTCGGTACATGGTTAAAACTCTGATGTAGGAGTTTAAACACCATTTAAACAAGTATTCTTGCTCCTCACCTTCAGGGGAACTAGGCTTAGGGCTGTCTATCTAGGAAACAATAAGATCTAACTCTGCAAGGAAGTCTTGCAATAAAGCAATTTGTCTTCATTTTCTGCAGAACAGGTAATGTTTGGTTTTGAAATAGTCAAACAAAAAGAGCAGTTCAAAAGTTAAAACACACACACACACACACAAAGAACAGTAGTACTTCTTTTAGGCAACCATACAAGCAGAAGCTAACCTGACAAACAGCACTCTTCTGTCTGCATAGTCAAATCAGCAACTGAGGTTTTGCCAACTTCTGTAATTTAGAGTGCAGTATTTGCATATTCCCAGTCAAAACAGATAATTAACAACAGGTCTCAAATAACCAAAATCCTCAGTGAACACTTTTTGACTAATAAAAACACTTCACACCAGTCTCAAAGGTCTCTGTGCTGTTTTTAAAATCATATCACGTTTGGTACAATAGACACTTGTCTATAAGATATTCCAAGCTAAAGCATTGCCTTTGATTTCCATTCACAATCAATTACCTCATTGAGCACTTCCATGATTTCTTTGTCGTAGCATTCCAGAAGCACCTCGTAAGATTCCAAGTGTCTTGCATGCATCATAGCAGGCACACAGTCCCGTAGTGCACTAAACATATACTGAAAAAAAAAACTATTACACTTAACCAACTGATTGACAAACATGCCAACAGCATCTCAAACAGTGTTCAAAGCTAACGAACAAATCAAACATTGCTGGTCTTCCCACTTGAAGTAAAAACACATTTCATAAACCCTATTGAAATTTCCTGTCCTTAATCTACTCCCCTGAAATATTTAGTTGCTACTGTTTCCTTTACTGGAAGGTCATAATTATTAGCTATTTCATCTGAAACTTGCACTATATTTAATTTTAGTACTGTAATTTAGCATGACATGTACAATAATACAATAGATAATTGACTTGGTTTACCAGGATTAGTATGTCAAAGCATGATTCATTTCTGCAGCGAATACTTGATAGCTCAAAGAGGGGAGGAGAGATGAGGGGTGGAAAAAGCTACGGGACAACTAGCCCACACAGCATCACTGAACACAATGATACGTTCCACAATGTGAAATAAAGGCTTTTAATGTTCCAAGTCCAGAAAAAAAGTGTCCATTTCAAATTAGAATGAATGGAGTAACAAAGACAGATAGATACAGAGAGACTCGGAGTTCACAAGAGCAATCTGAGATTTTTAGAGCAATCTTACAGATATTCCTTAATTGGATTTAGAACAAAGTTTCCTTTTATATCCTTTTTTATGTATTGACAGGAAGTTTCTGCCTGGGTTTTACTTTTTTTCTGAAGAGTTTCAGTTTAAGCTTTATCCTCTGCTCTGAATCTCTCTCCACTACAGTGGCTTGTCAAAACTAAGTTGTTAACATTATTACTTACATGCAGTCTAGCAGAATCAACTGCATTTTCATAGACGTCATCTAAATAGATTGGAAACACTGCTCGATGCCAGTATAAGAAACAACAGTCACATTGTGCTCGAATTCTAGAAAACAAGATTACTTATTAGACACAGAACTGGAAGAAACCATTCCTCTAACACAGTGGTGTTTATTTCACTGTGTTTAAACTCATGACAACTGCTTTTCAAGACTACAGTTTATTTTAATATTCCAGACACATGGTCCTTCAAAAGAAAATTCTTCATTAAAGATATTTTCATTTCCTGTTTCTCACTAGGCTAAAAAAGGTACCTGCTTTAGAAAAAAGGTTAACTCTATCTCCAGAAAGAATTAAACCTTACATTACAACAAAATCCTAAATAACTACTTCCCTCTTGCACGTAATTAGCAGTCTAGAGGTCAAACACATATTCTAAGTTTCTCCTGTAAATCAAAAATGAGAAATATGCCTCTCCTGATACAACTTGTATACAAACACTTATCCCAAGAACTTATCCCATGAGTCATCCACTGAAAGCCTGTGTCTCTCCCTAAAGTATGCATGGAACTCAAGTTATTCACCTGGCTTTCAATGGCCAACATTCTGTAACTTGAGAGTCCACTTAGACTACAGCAGCAGTTAGACACTGCGTCATATGTGAACTAACAACCTGATCTTACAAATAGACTGGTATTAACTCAGCTTTCGTGTTTGAGTTAACAGGAAGACTTTGACTTAACATAAAGCCAAGTCATTGAAGAAAGTGACAGAATTTCTAAGCAATCACGGAAGTGGATTACCTATTTGGCAACAGTTAGGTAAAATATGAGTTGCCCAAAGACCAGTGAGCTCCAGGCTTAGCTGTGGAATTATTTCTGTCCATCCCTGGTCTATGACACATGGAAAAATCACCACCAGCATGCAGCTAGTAGATTTCCCAATTCACACAGTAAGGATTCAGCTCCCTCAGTGACACTGCACTGCCTTCTATATATTATGCATCACCGCTTACCGCTCTGTGAGTTCACTGATCAAGTCCAGTTTTTTCAGAACTAACTGAAGGGGAATGAGTTCTTCATCTTTAAAAGTTTTCTGTGCAAACAAAGAAAAAAAAGAAGGAAAAAAAAAAAAAAGACAAGATTATATTTCTTTGTAAGATACTACACCAAACAAGTAAAGGTCTGGAACAATCATGACACTCACCATCTGTGTTCCCACACTTAACGCAAGGGAAACTATTAGTCGCCTCTGTTTTGTACTTGGCCCATTGAGGGTGTTCTCAGCCAACACCAAAGCAGAGAGGACATCCAGGCGTTGCTCACTATACTTTTTATCAGAAATGACTCTTTTCTTGATGATGGAAAGACACAGAAATTTAGAGAAAAGTTACTTGAGGTCTAAAGCAATAGTTTACCTCTTCCTTCCAAAGCTTATTGACTTGTCATAAACTGAGTATTTCTGCAAAAAAATTATGCTTTGTGAACAGAGCTAACCAAACCCAAATTTCTGTCAACTCATTGGTAGTACCTAACTATACACTTGGAATATGAGCAGTTCAGCATAATCATGAGTGAGGTCATATAGCATACAAGTAATGTGTAAGGTGCACATGACCGTCTGTCAATTTTAATTCTAAAGTATATTTAATTTAAAACCTTTACATTATTTTTTTAATGAGGCAGTAACTATGTTGGTAACAAAACGGAGTTTACAGCTGAACATACAGAAGACTTACAAACATACCAATATTGATCATCTTTTTGATCAATGAGAATGTGTAGAATATTGCAGGTTACATGCAAACACAGTTGTACACATAAATGAAGGGAACCACATCTCCTGACTAAGAAGTTGAAGTCACAGATGTATTTGTGATTAGGCAGGGAAGTGAGAAGAGAAAGAGTTTTATGAAAGAGTTACATAAAGCCTCTTCCAATTATAAGAAAGTATTTTCAACGTGAAGTCCTAACCTTACATGCTAAAGCTATGTTAGGCATATGCCTTAAATCTTACATCACTTAGAAACAAAGAGGAGCAGATAAAAAAAGATTAGTACTAATGAACCCTTCTGTTTACCAACGTTTGCCTTTTACACGTTTTCCAAGTAATGGTCAAAATATCAAGAATGGTTCACAGCTGTATTCTCTTTGGTATCTCTCAGTATACAAGTCTTAGCGCTTTTCTGGGTATTTGGAAACAACTTGTAATGTGATATTTGAGAAGGTTACAAAAGTTTTTTTTTTTTTAGTAGCTTGGAACTTCTTCAGTTCCTATTAGTTATGACAGATACAGACGTATCTATCTGTCTATATATCCATCTCAGTCTTTTTTTAAGTACGACCTGGATGAGGGGACAGAGTGTACCCTCAACAAGTTCCCTGATGACACCAAACTGGGAGGACTGGCTGATTCCCCAGAAGGCTGTGCTGCCATTCAGCAGGATCTCAACCAGCTTGAGAATTGGGCAGAGGAGGAACCTCATGAGGTTTAACAAGGATAAGTGCAGAGTCCTGCATCTGGGAAGGAACAATCCCATGCACCAGTACAGGCTGGGGGTTGAACTGCTGAAAAGCAGCTCTGCAGAGAGAGACCTGGGAGTCCTGGCTGATAATAAGCTAAATATGAGCCAGCAATGTGCCCTCGTGGCCAAGAAGGCCAATGGCATCCTGGGATGCATCAAGAAGAGTGTGGCCAGCAGGTCAAGGGAGGTTGTCCCTCTCTACTTTGCCCTGGTGAGGCCTCATCTGGAGTACTGTGTCCAGTTCTGGGCTCCTCAGCTCAAGAGGGACAGGGAAGTGCTGGAGAGAGTCCAGCACAGGGCCACCAAGATGATCGGGGTATGGAACATCTTTCATATGAGGAAAGGCTGCGGGAATTGGGGTTGTTTAGTCTGGAGAAGAGGAGATTGAGGAGAGATCTTATTAACATTTATAAATATCTGAAGGGTGGGTGTCAGGAGATTGAGACATCCCTTTTTCCAGGACAAGGGGCAATGGGATGAAGCTGGAACACAAAAAGTTCCACTTAAATATAAGAAAAAACTGTTTCACTGTTCAGGGGAGGGAGCCCTGGCACAGGCTGCCCAGAGGGGTTGGAGCTCTCCTTGGAGGGCTTCAAGACCTGCCTGGACATGTTCCTGTGTGACCTGATCTAGGTGAACCTGCTTCTGCAGGGGGGCTGGACTAGATGATCTCTAAAGGCCCCTTCCAACCCCTACCATTCTATGATTCTGTGAATTTCCTTTTCTCTTATGCTAGAAAATACAGAGATGCCAGAAACAAATTGAGATTACAACCAAATAAAAAGTAAATTTAAGAGCTGCACTGATAATTCTGCTACCGATTGCAATGAAAGAACAATCACTAATACATCAGAACGTGGATACTAAAAATCTCATCTTCCTATTTGCCTGGTATTCAAAAATTGAAAGTTTCATAAGGAAAATCTGCAGGAAACTAATTTTTTTTTCACAGAAAAATACAACATGGGTATTGCAGTGTTTCACCATCAGAAGTCATTTTTCCTCACAGTGAAATACTGAATTTATGCTCACATTAGACTCCTACAAGCCATCATGTATTAACCACTGCTATTGTGTCAAGTCAAGATTTAAGTGGCAGGCTGGTTTGCTTAGACCTTTAATAGAATGCTTTAAGAATGTGCAGCAGACAAAAAAAGAAATAAAAGATCAGTTTGTGAAAAATCATTAGAAATAAAAACTAAAAAGAACACAAAAGGAATATGATGAGTTACAGCAGTTTAGAGGAACAAAGGAAACATTCCTGGTCAAAACCAGATAATCACTTATACTGTACAGTTTCCAGGGCAAAGTTCTTATCTATTGGAAAGCTAAAGTATCTGTTCATTGTGATATAGCACTATATTACAGACTTTGCAAAAGTAAGAAAAATACTTCGACTTAAAACTAAGACGGTTCTTAAACATTAAGATAGGAAGAGTAATTATTAGAACCTGGATTACATACCTTGGCTACAGAAATAGAGTGAAGAGCCTGATACTGCAGATGTTGAGTGATGTGTGTCACAGAATCTGCCACAACCATACTTCTTCGGTAAAACATGTGTTCTATTGCCTAAAGTCAATCCCAAAACACAGTAATTCAAGCAGTTACCAAAATTGTTGCTTTTAGAACTTGGCTTTATGCTGACTAACTCATCCACTCTGCAAATACAGACTCTTTACACTTTGTAATGTACTTTTAGTAGCAGTTGCAATTAACTCTTAGAACCTAAGAAAACTCAAACCATTCAGGAGTGCAAAAAAAGTTTCAGGACTGATGTAAGTTTTGTTGGGGTTTTTGTTTTGTTACAGTTCTGTTCACCATTGCTTCCTGAAGTTCTCTCAAAAACAGAGTATCTTCCTTTTGGAAGAAGTACCAGGAGGAGTGTGAAGTCCTGCACATGAGGAGGAATAATCTCATACACCAATATAGACTGGGAGTCATCCAGCTGGAAAGCAGCTTGACAAAAAAGGAGGTGGGGATCCTGGTAGATACCAAGATGAACATGAGGCAACAGTGTGTCAGAAAGAAGGCTAATAGTATCCCAGCCTGCATTAGACAAGGTGTTGCCAGGAGGCTGAGGGAGGTGACTCTTCCCTTCTACTCAGCACTGGTGAGGTCACATCTGGAGTGCTGGGTCCAGTTCCAGGCTCCTCAGTACAAGAGAGACACAGGCCATTGAAGGTAATTAAATGACTGAAACATCTCACATATGAGGAAAGGCTGAGAGACCTATGATGGTTCAGCCTGGAAAAGAGAAGACTGGTGGGGTGATCTTGTCCATGTATATCAATACTTGAAGGGAGAACACAAAGCAGATGCAGCCAGGCTCTTTTCAGAGATGTTCAGTGACAGGACCAGAGGCAGTGGGCACAAATTGAAACACAGAAGTTTTTCTCTGAACACCAGGAAGCACTTTCTTACTGTGAGGGTGACCAAGTACTGGCACAAGTTGGTTGCCTAAGGAGGCTCTGGAGTCTCTATCCTTGGAGATATTAAAAAAAATTATGTGGACATAGAGCAACTGGCTCTAGATGACCCTGGTTGAGCACAGGGAAGCTGCATCAGATGGCCTCCAGAGGTGCCCTCAAACCTTAATTACCCTGTTACACCAACTAAGGAAGTCAGAAGTTACGTAAAAATTAGTTCTAGCCTCTCAAATTCCCTGTTCTCTAAATAAATCCTATCTTTGGCAAGAAGCTATCTGTGCAAAAACACTGCCCATCTCAAGAGTTTTTTCTGTCTTTTTCAGTATGTGATGTTTGATCAATGTTTTCTGTAAAGACTTGTCATCCAGTGACCTACCTTCAGAAGTTCCACGAGTCTGCATAGAGCTTTCACTGAAGTTTTGGTCATAGGTTTTTGCATTGACATGTGCAGATTCATTGTAGTTTTAATGATGGTGCTAAGGCTGTATGCATAAAGAAAACCCTAAAAATGAGTAGAGAGGGAGGAAAAATAGAAAAAGAATGTTTTCACAACACATCAGGTAAGCCCTCTCTGTTTTCTTTCATACATGACAGACAGCTATCTTTTGCCTATTCACAGTAAAGAGGCTACCACTCTACTTACTAAGCATGCCTAGGATCCCAAAGCTGAATAAGACCCTTTTATTAGGCAGACATTACGAAACTACCTGAAGTCATTAGATCACCTAATCATTAACCTCTTCAAGAGCTATTTAAGTCAAACACAATTCAGTGAACTCATCATGTAGCCTAAAACGTCTCAATTTCAGACCTCCTGTAAAAGACCCACCAAAAGACTCCCATCTCCCCCCAAAACACCCCAGCCTATCCCAAGAACAATCTTAAAGCTTCTGGATTCCATGGAATAAATACACTGACAGTATTTACACAGTTCTACACTTTCTGAACAGAACTGTCCATCCTACAATAAAGAAGCAATAATTTTTAAATCTATGTTTGCTAAACTTTCAAATACCATGTCAAAAACATACAGCATGACTAAAATGTTATTCAACTTATCTCACAGGAAAAGTAGTAACAATAAAAAAAGAAACTGAGGCAACAAGTCGTGTGGGAAACTCAGTTCACTACAGAGCAAAATCTTCAGTCCATAATTCAAATAAAAAACCCACAGATCCTAGTATAATAGATATGATAAGGAAGATTCAAGATCATGCTTCTATCATGCATCTATTCTTGTCAGATTTCTGTCAGGCAGATAGATATATATAAAAACTAGCAAAACCAAAAATCATACATCAGATGCATCTTACATTAAGGCTACATTCTGTTAGTAGGCCAAAAGAAAATCATTTGCCTTGGAATGTAGTAAGATTCTTGCAAAGTATCATCACTAAGCAAAACACACTGAAACAACACAAAACGTTTATTGGAAGTAAGTACTGTTCTAAATCAAACTAAATTAGACGCTGGTTCACTCCAATTTAAGTACTTCATGACTGACTCAAAAGGGAAAAAAAAACCCACAAATCCTTTACTACAGAGGAAAAACAAAGCTTTCTTGATTTCCTAAGAGAAACTGAATCACTAAATATTTACTCAGATTGGCTTTCCCCACATGCCTTATGGAAAGGCCTCTTAAATATTTACTTAAAAGAGTATCTACTGGGCATTTGAAGTTTTGGAGGAATTCCCACATTGTAAAAATAATGCACCAATGATCACAGAACTTCTAGGAGTTCTTTTTATGTCCAACAGCTTCCACCAAAACATCAGTTTGCTGCATCACTTGCTGGATCATAACATTTAAAGACAACTGCACACCTGGATAAAGACGTTGCAACGGTTAGAAAGTGCTTCAGTGAACTTATCTGTGCGTTGCTCCTTTGACAAGATCGACTCCATTTTTGTCATCCATGAGCTCACAAAAACATAATAGGAGTGCATATCTCTGGAAAAGGAAACAAAGAACATTGGCTCATTTCAAATAAGAATAATATGAAGATTTTCTTTTCTCTTGCCAAGCTTAAATCCTTGCAAGGGAAATATGTGAAGTCTTCAGTTCCCAAAATAATTTATCTCTAATTCCGAAAAGTATCAGCACCTCTGGTTCATTTACATTTTAATTCTCCACAGGGAAGGATTAGTTAGTCTGCCAATTATATTTGTACCAGCATAACCTAAAAAGTCAAAATCAGCTACCTTTCAAGAGAACAAATGGCCCTCTTAGCAGTACATACACTATGCTTTAAATTAAAAGAGTAAATGAAACTGCTAGAAAATGCTTTTAAATACTAGACTAAAAAAAAGAAAAATCACACAAACACAAATCTAATTTGTCATTACATCAATGCCAGACTGGACTGCTCTTAAATAAGACAATTTGTCAGAATTTACCTGTTTGGATTACACTAGTTGTAATTAAATGTTTAATTGAGAGTTCATTTTTAAAACTGTTTTACTACAGACTGGTGACACCACAATGCCAGCAGTTATAGCAGGAATGTATTCAGGTCATTATGACATCAAGAAAATACACTTTTAAGAGTACTTCATATCTAAGGCCAATTATCAATTGCAATGCAAGAACCTGTGAAGAGGTAAGAAGTCCTCATTGGCATAATTCAATCCAGCAGACACAAAATCTGTATTTTATGACAATATCCTCAAATTGTGTCCAAAGAAAGGCAACAAAGCTGGTAAAGGTTCTAGAGCACAGGCCTGAGGAGTGACTGAGACAACTGGAGCTGTTCAGTCTGGAGAAAACGGGGGACACAATCACTCTGTACAACTACCTGCAAGCAGGTTTTAACAAGGTGGGGGATGGTCTCATCTCCCAAGTAACAAGTGATAAGAGGAAACAGACTCAAAGTTGCACCATGGGAGGTTTAGATTAGACATTAGGATTTTTTTTTTTCCACTGAAAGGATTGTCAAGCACTGGAACAGGCTGCTCAAGGAAGTGGTGGAGTCACCATTCCTGGAGGTATTTAAAAGTTGCATAGATGTGACACTTATGGACGTGGGCCATGGTTTAGATTTGGCAGCATTCAACTTACAGTTTGACTCCATCTTTAAGGTATTTTCTAACCTAAATGATTCTATGATTCCATGAAATATCTGTGAATACACAAGATTGTTTTTTCAACCCTTCTCTAATCTTAGGAGCTGCAAGACAAGACTTGCTCCACTGCTCAAGTCCAGAAGCAAAATAGCAATGCAATTCTGCTCCATTCAGGAATTAAGGCCCAGAAAATAATTCAGTCACGGTTCTTGAATCTTCCTGTGGGTGTAGAAAGTAAACCAGGAAGAGGTGGATTGAAGCAGAAACAGAGTTGTAGTGAAGATGACCTGTCAGAGGATCACATATGGATTTGCTTTTGCCCTCTCTCTCCTCCCCATCAACCCAGTTCTGTCAGCTTGCATACAGGGTTGGAAGACAACCTGCAAGCTGTAAATTTTTATTTCTATTCCACAGAATCCACGTTCCCTCTTCTTGTTTTAGTCTGCAACATAAACAGAAATCTTAGCCCTGTTAACTCTCTCTGCAGTGCACCACACTTGTTCCCAAGACTGACAACTACAATAAATTCCAACTCATCTTTAAACATACTTTAGAAAAAAACTTAGGGGAAGAAAGTGACCTGCAAACTACATGCAGAGCACAAAACAAGAGAAGCCTTTTCAAATATAGATTATGTCAAAGATCGTTAAACAAACAATTACTGTAGTCATGAAGAAAGAAATTCTTGCAAAGAAACAATCACCAACAAGGAGATAAAAATTCACCCATAGGCCTACTAGTGACTTACTTCCATACATAGATAACAGAGAGCCCTACTAGAAAACAAAGCAGCTCAGGTTACTAGACAATAGTCTAAAAAAAAGTGGAAAGTATGGAAACAGAAATAACTGAAACTACCAAATATTTAGAACTGCCAGGAGCAGCATTATTTTAGTGACATAATATACTTTTCTGAAAGCATGACAGGAAATAAGCTTACTTCTGACCAACACTTTTTCAGCAACACTAACACACACATATTATTACAATGAAGAGGAAAAGTTGATTAACACCACTGAGCAACACTACACATGCTAGAATGAAGAAACACGTGCATTTATGAGGCATACTTGGTAAGTGACTGTGCCTTCTGCTGCAGAAAGTTCTCCCTTTGCATTTTAACTGTATGAATACTTTTCTTGTCCAGAAGTTTGGCAGCAGCTGGCATCTTCTGAATCAGGAAGTTGTCAGCAAACCAGATAATGTTAGCAGTTAATGTAATGGCTGGTATCTGAGGGGGGAAAAAAACAAGCAAGCCTCAATCACCTTTGCACTTAGAGGTCTTTCAAAATTGATGTTTATGGCCAAGGTTAAAACTCCCAGCATTTATTAGTCCCGCAATACTCCTAACTCAAACAATTTTTTGTCCTTAGTGTTACACTAATCTAGAGAAGAAACATTTTAATGATAATTTCAAGTTATTTCACCTTGCTGCTGAGTGAGTGCACAGGTTTTAGACCATCTTTAAAAGAACATAAGTGGGAGATAGGGAATTAACAAAACTAACAAAAATCATACTTCTGCTTTCTGACTTGTCTGGGTAAACTGTGTTCTTTCTTGTCTTCAGTTTATGTTATGCAACTAAAAACATTGTCTACTTAATTATTGGTTTTGCCCCTGAACTACTGACAAAAGAAAATAAATAAATAAAGCATTCACCTTTTTACAGACATCCAACAATGACTTGTAAAATTTCTTGTCTATGGTCCGAAAAATCTGAAAATGCAGTACAAAGAGGCCGCAGATGCCCACATATTTATCTCTCTGGTCAATTTCTGAAGGTTCACCTGCAGAAATACATCTTTTTTTTGAAGTCTTCTCCCAGACAAACAATATAAACAATTTTAGAAACAGTGAGGCTGGCAGGAGAAGCATGAGCTTGCATTACCAAGTTTGGTTTCAACATTTGCAAAAGCTGTGCGAAGAGTATGAGCAAATTCTTCAGCAAATGTGCTGTTCTTCGACACCGACACTCCACCATTTACAGAATCAAACTGTTGCTCTATACAGGCCTGAATAAAAGGGAAAAAAAGCATAACAACACTTCCATGAATTTTGGACCTTAACAGAACACTGCACTGTTTTAAAACTAACCTGAAATTAGCCCTAAACTTCACAATGTACTGATTTTTAACTGAACTTTTTTAGTACAACAAGAGAAAACATTTCATTTACTTCAAGTTTCACATTAGGGGTCATTTTTAAAGAAATTACTTGATGTGCTAATGGTAAGAAACTAGATGAGGCCACATCTCGAGTACTGTGTCCAGTTCTGGGCTCCCCAGCTCAAGAGGGACAGAGAACTTCTGGACTAGCACAGGGCCACCAAGATGATCAGGCGACTGGAGCGTCTTCCTTATGAGGAAAGGCTGTGGGAACTGGGGCTGTTTAGTCTGGAGAAGAGGAGACCAAGGAGGGATCTCATTAATATTTACAAATATCTAAATGGTGTCAGGAGGTTGGGGCATCACTTTTTTTCAATGGTATCTAGCAACAGGACAAGGGGTAATGGGATGAAACTGGAACACAAAAACTTCCATTTCAACCTAAGAAAAAACTATTTCACTGTTCAGGTGAGGGAGCCCTGGCACAGGCTGCCCAGGGAGGGTGTGGTGTCTCCTTCCTTGGAGGTCTTCAACACCTACTTGGACATGTTCCTGTGTGACCTGAGCTAGGTGAACCTGCTTTGGCAGGGGAGTTGGACTGGATAGTCTCTAAAGGTCCCTTCCAACCCCTACCATTCTATGATTTGCAGTACTACGTTAATACATTACTAACCACCCGTTAACTAAACAATATTTATCACGCAAGTTGCCTGAAGGATGTGGTTCCTGAACTTGTAGCATAAAATCCCATACCACTAGTGGTGGTTTAGAAAAAAAAAAAGAAAAAAAAAATCACTAAAATCCACACAACAGCCAAAAAGTAGGCATATAAGGTTTTGTTAAACACCATTCCATTAAAAGACTTTTCTAATATTTTTTGTTAGGAAGGAATGTTTCTAGGACAGCAGGGCAAACTTCCTGAATGAGTACCACACAAATCCTACTAATGTCTGAAACGTATAAAGATGCCTTTGGACTAATGCAAGACAAAAACTGGATAGCTGTTTGCAATATCCTTTGAAAGAAAAAGTCAAATTGTGCCGAATTATTTATCTGAAATTATCCTTTGGGAGAAAAAATAAAGGGAACAGAACAAAACCTGCTTCCCTATTGCAGACAGGTTTTGGAGTCTCCTTCTCTAGAGACATTCAAAAGCCACTTGGATGAGTTCCTGCGTGACCTGCTCTGGCAATGGGGTTGGACTAGATGATCTTTTAAGGTCCCTTCCAGCCCCTAAGATTCTGGGATTGCATTTAAGATGTAGCAGTAAGGACTGAGCAACAGTCTTGTTCAATTGACTCTTCTGTGACCAGATTCAGCAACCCAGTCTTCTCTCCACTATGCCACAACATCCCATTTCAGGGTCTCAAATACATACTTCTCTAAAAAGAGATAGTTTCTTGTATGAACACATTTAAGTTGACTACATTGAACAAGTAATAATCCTTCTCATCCAACTGCACAATTGCACGTTTCAGGATTATATACCACTGAAGTGGTACCTAATGAGATCTACCCTGCCTCATAGACTAAGAATGAGCCAAAATATATAACAAGGTGTCACACTTAATATGAAAATTACTGAGGATATTTTAGCTGCAAGTTTAAGTCACGTGGATCTATGCTATGTAAATCCATGCACTTTTAAAATTTCTGGTGAAAAGTAGGCTCCCTGATAGTACATAGTCCTAATGCCAAGCTGTCTCTTTCTCTTTAATTCTGCAAAGCAGCAAGCATTAACTGCTACCATTCAAAGCCTGGCACAGCTCTAGCACATGAGAAGACCAAGGAAAGATCTTACAATAGAGTCTTTTTGTCCTGTCCCCCCTGCCCCTCGTCTTGTGCACAGATGTGAGGGTAAAATTCACATATCACCATATCCAGGGAAAAAATACCATTAAAACAAAAATAAACCACTGTGAGTGTTGCTTTAACGTAATATTCTCTCTTGCCATAGTGGGGAACAGTAATTTCATTACCTGAAATATCATTCCGTCAAGTAACTGGCATTCCAGTTTTAACAGCAGCTTTTCAAATGGCTTTAGTTTATCTTCTTGAATCCCAAATTTAGAAGGGTTGTGATGGACAGATTTTAACAGCCTATATGGAGTAGGTATGAAACACATACATAAAACACAATTAAAACACAGTAACAGTTTTATCATATTCTGTACTATTTTGGTAATAGATTTTAATTGCCCACATCTGTGTCCAGCACCAACTCCAACATTTAAAAAAAACCCAAAATCCACTAAGTCTGTATAAACCATTTGCATTTTAGTAACTTTAGACTTTCAATGAAAGAGTTATCGTTCCACTACTGTAATTAGCTTTGGAATCGTTGATGACTCTTCAGCCTTTACCCAAGTTCTTACTTGTATCTTGTGAGACTATCTCCACGATCACTATATGGATATGGATAGTCTTAGATCAGTTCTGTACAAAATCAGTCCTCTTATTGAATATATTTTAGGCCTTGCCAACCATTACTCTGTCAAGATGCTTACCATATATTATAAATTTAACATTCAGCACTTCAAAAACTTACTAGTGCTGTCTGGATGTCAGAGTGGGAGCTTAACCACGCTCTTCATTGAGGTTTCTGGGAAACTTGGGGCTATCAAAAGTCATGTTCCCTCACAGCTTTTCTTGGAACAAAGACACACACACACATGTTTTTATCTTTTATGTTGTGAGACATTTTTCACACCCCAGAGACACACCTCTTATACATGGTCCAGTGGTCTTTCAGAGTGGCATGATTGCCAATTATTTCATCCAGAGTGATTAAGACAGTGAGCAACTCTCCCAGATGCTCATACATTGCCTATTAAAAAGACAAAAACAAAGGCTGTAGTTACTGAAAGATTAATTGCAGTCATATGTGGCTTATAAAATTTCAATATATAATCAGCTAGAGCATTAAATTAGACCTTTCTTGGTTTGGTAGCTTACGGATTTAGTATTTCTTGTAGTGACATAAGAAACATTAATTTGTATGCAGGCATCACTAAGTTCACTGATCTACTTCAACAGTGAAGGCAGGATTTTTTAATTGTCTACATGCAAAAGAATATATTGCAGGCAATAAGAGAGCATGTAAGCACTTTTCAGACAAAAAAGCTAGAATATGACAGACATGGAGATTTCTGCAGTCCTTTCTGCATAAAGGTCATAAAAAGTGATTAAAGAAATAAAATCTGTAAAGGAGATTCCAGATTTAAAGTTGTACTTCAAACTCACTTTCTTGCTGCTTTTCTCAGTATTAACGATCGAGAGATACATATATTAACATAAGCAAAAGACTTCCAAATCATTCCCACCTGAAAATGAACTCCAGATGTCTCTATAATTTTAGGTAAATTCCTGTAAATAAAATAAAAATTTTAATGCCTTTTTAATACTTAGAGCACATTTATCAATTCTGTATCACAGTGTGTTCTTTATTTCTTGGGGTATATTTTTTTCATTAACATAGTAACTTCACAAAACAAGACAATCTCAAAATCTAAAAGCATGAGCTACGTGAAACCTGTGTGCTACGAACAAATTTACTATTGCAGCACCATGGAGAAAGTCTACCTTGTGCTGTAGTGGAAGACAAAAAACAACAAAAGTGAGAAGAATGATGCAATCTTATCTAGGGAGGGAGGAAAGGGATTAAGAGTCCTGCAGTTATATTCAGAGATAAATTCTCCTCAGAGTTTTCAGAGGTGCTAAACCAAATAGCACTAACTAAGCTCAACTTCAGGTGTTAAAACCACAGCTTTCTGTGAGGAGTATATACCAAGATTAACGTATTTAAAACACACTGTGGAAGTGATCTGGTCTTTGATGTTCTGAAGCTACTAGTATCCACTGTATCAGTCAAAAGAAGAAACCTCTGTCTCAAACAGAGCAGGGATCAAAGAGTTAGTCTTTATGATTAAGAGATGTTTTAAATGCCTTTGAAGCATCAGTTTTATTCAAAAATAATTAAAAAATATTTCATCTCATTATATAAGAATATCACTGCCTTTTCCAAAAATAAAACAAATCCAATTCTCTAATGGCTTATGAAGCTCAGTCTTGCACAGCAAAACACTCTCCATATCGCTAGACAACAATCCTCCAAAAATGACCATGTCTTAGAGCATTCATATTTTATTCAATACTTTAACTACATAAAACAATATAACATTTCAGGGAATAATTACTTGTTGCTGGTATACAGGACGGCCAACTGATGCACTACATTCACCACTACTTCATAACACCGGGTAACAAAGCAAGACAGCTCCTGAAATATAAGAAAATAAAATCCATACATCTGTATAGACCCTCCTCACACACACGTTGTCATTACATCCAAAGCACTGAACATAAGCCACTCAACTTGCAGTCCAAGCTTCAGCTACATCCCTAATGCAGTGGACAGATCTATAGTAGGATGGAAAATGTGCTCCTAACAGTTCTGAAAAAGAATACAGGAGTAAATGAAGAAGCTGCCAGTACAACTTGGACTATTTATACTACTGGTTCAATATATCACAAACAGTAAGAAGTGACTTGACAACAGTGCCCAAGTATTTTAAGAGACAATAACCCCAACAGTAAGGTCTGTGCTTTTTCTCAATAGGTTCAGCAGTCACGCTCTGGCAGCTGGTGAATATCTGAATTCAAATTAGAAATTAACACAGAAGCCTGCACCTACTATAAGAGGGATAAATCACAGAATAATGCTCTCAAAAAAGCCAAGACAATGTCTTTGAGAGGCATGCTTGACTAAAGCAGAACTTGAGCTCAGTTACATAGTACAAAACCAGTAAGAACACATCAACTCTGAGCATGTAAAAGACTATCTTAATTTCTATAATGGATTTTAACAGTGCATTCTTTGTGCAACAGGACAAACAAATTTGATTTTCCCCTAACTGCAATCATATTTGCACATTAAGGCATCCTATAATCTCATCAGGGAGAAGTCAGCATGTGATGAGTCTAGACAGTCAGCACACAGATGGCTTCATAGCAGACAGCCCACACTGGCTAACCTGTCAGCCTGGCATCCCTGTCAGAAAACTGGCTAACAGCTGAATTCTGTCTTCCTCTCCATCAAAAATAGATCTTATTTGGGTTTCTGCTTTCTATTAGTCACCAGTTTTCAGAAAACATTGCAGTGTCCTTACTTCTATTCCTCTAACAAATGCAGCTGAAACAAGTCAACAGATTCCAGAGGAATCAATTAATAGACAATTAAGATCAGGTTTCCTGGGGAAGGAGCACCAGCTTCCATTTTAAAACTTCCAGGAAACAGTCTAAATTAACAGCACATACATATTGGCAGCTACATAATACAGATAAGATTGTTTTATCAGAGTTCTTCAAATACACTGTCTTCTACAGGATCAAGACTATCTCATAAGTGATTCAAAGCATTTTTATAAAATGTTTTGACATTGCAAATTTGAGGCTATCACAACTAGTTAATCAAGAAATCCCGAACTCAGAAGGCTCAATAACCTAATACATGGACATTAGCTCTATAAAAGCAATAACTCATCTTTTGTCATCCTCATATATTTTCCAATCATCCTTGAGGATATGTTTATAACATTGACCAGAACAGCATTTCCCAGTCTAAGGATATAGACTGCTACTAAGTGGATTAAGGGGAACTCAACAGTTGAACAAACTTAGTAAGGAAAAAGTTTTCCTCATAGCTTCTACCCAAAGTGACACATGTCTGTTAGCAAGGTAACCATCCGACCCCCCATCCCCAACTTTGGGGCAACTTCCTGCATCTCCCTTCTTTATAAGTTGCTTAACAACCAGTAAGCCATTGTAGAATATATATCAAGTGGTCTCACAAGCAATACTGCTGTATTTTTGTGTAGCACTTACCCTATAAATATACATATCAGCATATGTCTGATGGATAAACATAAACTTGCTCTAGTGTGTTTGCAATGCACACAGATATCTAGCTAGCCAGTCCCCATACTCTCCACTTCCACCTGGACAGAGAATCCTGGCAGAAAAAAAAACAGAAGTCTGGAAGTGTCAGAAGGTTGGGGTATCTCTTTCCTATAGTAGCTAGTAACAGGACAAGGGGTAATGGGATGAAGCTGGAACACAAAAGTTCCACTTCAACATAAGAAAAAACTATTTCACTGTTCAGGTGAGGGAGCCCTGGCACAGGCTGCCCAGGGAGGTTGTACAGTCTCCTTCCTTGGAGGTCTTCAAGACCTGTCTGAACATGTTCCTACGTGATCTGATCTAGGTGAACTTGCTTCTGCAGGGGGTTGGACTAGATGATCTCTAAAGGCCCCTTCCAACCCCTACCACTCTATGATTCTATGAAAAACACAAGTATGGAATAGCCCCATTTCAGAATGGCTAAAGGGTCTCAAACATCTGCTTGGAAAGAAACTGAGCATGAAGGATGAAACTGACAAAGCTGATAAGATAAAAAGCTTGAAAAAGGAGGGGGAGTGGCCACTTAAGCTTGTTAAAAGAGGTTGAGAAACAATTTCCTGTAGCATTTAACCTGTTATAACTGAGTAAACAACTACTGCCATGTTACTCTGCAGCAAGAATGGGAATTTTAACCTTTGCTACATTAGAACTTTAAATTTTCTGGAAGCTCCCTATATTCTCTACTGCAACAGTGAGATTTCATTACAAGCAATATTGCATAAAAATAGAACATTTTTACGAACAAGACAGTCACGTAAGCTACACTAAAGACAACAATATTCTACAGCAGACTGAAATCCAAGAGCACAGGAAATCCTCAGAAGAAACACAGATCCTGTTTTCATGCAAAGGACCCTGATAACAACTAAACTGGGTAAGAAACAAGTTTTCTTCTCTGAAAGTTGAGGAGGCAAAACAGGATTTTTTTTGGATATCTGTTTTAAATTTGCTTTCTATAAGCTAGAAAAAAAAGTATAAACAATTAATTAATTCTCAACATTCAATGAAAGCTAAACTTGACAATCAAAACCATAAAAAATCAAGTAAGCTCAATTTATCTTCTCTTGTTGTTTTTTTTTTAAAGTAAATTCTAATTTGTTTGAGCAATGATTACACAAACCATAACTTCCTCTCCCATTAGACTTCCAATATTTTAGAAAAGTATTAAAAAAGTGTGATACATCAGTGGGTTATGACAGGTCTGCAAGCAAAACATAGTAATGAATCAAATGACTGCGACACTTTTCACCAAGATGTAAGTAGGAAACTACAGACTTTGAAATCCACTTTGCAAGTAAAATTAAGATTACAATTACCACCAAAAAAAGATCAAAAGATACTCTACCTGCAAGAATGAAACAAATCTTCCCATCTGTATTTGGCAATCTCCCTCTACCATACTGGAATCTGTGGCTTAAAAGACAAACATTTGTCACCACTTTCAAAAGATTGTTATATCTGTTAAATAACATTGAAGCTTGCCCCCTAAGCTATTTGTTTCTGATGGAGCACACTATTATAAGCATATTGATGGAGCCTTAAAAACTTAAGATTTTTTTTTCCCTAAGCTGTACTTGTTTTTGAAGTTTCTTTCTCATTAAAAAGACATAAATCAGGGAAAAGAGTCCCCATCACATGAAAGAAAATACAAAATACAAAGTGTAATTCAGGCATCTCTATTATGTAACTTCACACAAAAGTTTCCATTTCAAAAATTTTGTGTGAAAGCACTAAGTATTTATATCGCAAGGAGCATCTTCTGGTAATTAATTACTGAAAGAATATACATCATTAAGCAGAAGAAAGAGTTGTGTAATATACAATTTTCTCAATAAATCAATTTTCTTTTCCCTACACATTATCCTACACAAAAAAATCCCAGCTCATCACTGCAGCTTCAAAGCATTACTTGTATGACAAAGTACACTTACAAGGATACTATGAAGTACAACAACTATATCACCAGTGCCAAATTATGTGGTAACAGATTCATGCTCTAGATTTGAGATTCTTCTATTAGGCCACTCTGAACAAAAATGGCTTAGTTTATCTATGCAAGAAATGGAGGTCTTATTGCTTTATAAAATACGTTCTTTTAGAGCAGTTGCCAGAGACTATAGGAGTCTCCAGACTTCTGTATGATGGAGCTCTGGGACAAGATTCTAAATACTGTATGCTCCCTATTAACACATTTTACGGAATCTTCACTCTGTTCAGAGAATGTCCCAAAAATCCCTACCCAAGTATTTAAAGTTTGTAGGCTAGCCCTAACCACTTCAAGATGCAATTTAAAAAATCTCCTTTATACAGAAATCGAAGGCCAGCACAGTATTTGTTTAAATTTCAACCATCCTTGAGCCAGTAACTTTCCCAGCTGTTGTAAGTAATCAAGCTTACTGTTATCAAAGCTGATGCTACAAGGATGGATACAGAAGTGGAGAACATGATTTCGGTGTTTCTACCCAACCTCTAAGTTCCTCCTATTCTCAACCATTACCCTGCAGAACATCCATCAGGAACAAATTGGTGCTGTAATATGTTAATCTGCAACAATCTCACTTTTTTGTGTGTGCTTGAGACATGGTAAAATCTTCAGGGATTCCCTAGTATCATTTTGGCACCATGCCAGTTTCTTTTCAAATATTTAAAACTGTGTCTGACAAGAAGTGAAAATCTGCTAAAAAAATAACGAAACCCACACTTTTCCACATTCCTTAACTGAAGCAGCCCTCTTATACAGCACTTGAAAGAATGATAAATGGTACCTAGCTCAAAGATTTCACATTCCTCAATAATTGTAATTATCAAGGCTCTTGAAAAGCACTTTTACAAGACCACTACGAAAAAAACTTCCCTTTCAAATTTCCAAAATAGTAAACAAAGTTAGGTGACACATCTCTAAATCAATTCATGTATAGACTCAGTCCTCAGGACCAAGATCTGCGCTTATTCTGTGACTAGTATCATTTAAGGATTGGTCCTAGCTTCCACTTTTGGAGGAGTTACCAGGTTAAGTCCAAGGAAAAAAACCAGCTTTTACCTAAAGGAGGATCTCATGATTTGTTAAACTTACTTCTAATCACTTATGTCCTGTATTATGTCACAGTCTTAACAGTAGTACAAGTGTTATTACCTGCACTTCAAGAGCAGGTGACATTAAATACTGCAACTTCTCTTAGGACAAATATGATTACATAAGCAAAGCAAGCAGGACTTGTCCAAAGTTATTTATTAATGGTTTCATTGTTTTATTCTGAACAAATTACAGATTTATTGTTTTACTACAACCAGTGTAATACCTGGTCTCAATAGAAAATATGTTGGTTTAGGATGTGTTTACATGTAAAAAACAGTTTTTCAGTCTCATACTCTGAAAAACAGCTGCTATGGTATATAAGCTGTACAGTATGCATGATACATTTCTTACAATCTCAACAGCCCATACTCCCTACTTATGTAAAAACCTGCAACAAAACTTCCTGTCAATGTAACAATACTTACTGCAGATAAAGGGGCTTTATTAGACAGATCTTACTGTTATCCTAAACTAACTCAGGTCAGTTACAAGACATTAACATATATCCCTATAACCTCAAAGTCCATTATAAGGTGTAGACAAAAAGACATAGAGAAAGCATATATCTGTACTATGAAATTACACTAATTGTACCATTTAATGGGATCTGAAGCAATAACATAAACTACAAACTTTTACAGTAAAGGCAGTTACTTACCTCCTTCTCCATAAAACAAGAGGCCATTATAAAATTTAGTTTCTGCCTAGCAACAAAAGCAGAAATTTGGTTTTTAATAAATAGGAGATACGCAATCATGTTACAAAAATTATATATCTTGCTTCTTTACTGCTACAGAATAAATCTAGAAATCAGTTTGCTAATCTGCAAACATTTTCATACACAGTAATAAAAGACAGATGAATTTACCTCATATTTTAACTTCTTGATTTCACAGCAAAGAGCAGCATACACAGTTATCACTTTGTTTAGAACCTAGACATAAAGTGGGGAAAAAAACCACACAGATTACAAACAGATTTATGTTCACAAGACTTTTTAGATAGATTAACTTTATTTTTTAAATATTTTTAAGCATACAGTGCTTACCTTGTTTTCTGTCTTTATGAGCTCCAGTAAGGAGGACTGCTCATATGGCAAAAGCTATTTTATTTTTAAAGAAAAACAAAAAAAACCAAACAGACTTTAGAAAATATTGGTCAAAAAATACAGTTATCCAATTAGTTTCGTATTCTTCTCCTGCGCCAGTTTAATCTCAAATAGGATTAGGAATGAGAGCCCAATGATTGCACATTACTGGCAATCTACACTACAGACACCTTAACTTTTCACATTTGCATGGAAATACCTTTCACTCTAAGCAGAAAGGCAAACAACTAGGTATACTATATAGCATTAACAACAATTTACTTATGAAACTTGGAAAGCAAAAGCATGCTCATTATGGAGTATGTAGAAAAAAGAAAACCAGCTTAGGAAACCTGAAATGTGAATTAAGAATCCTAAATGCAGGAAACAGGATGCATGTGTATCTGTACACATCTGCACTGACATTTTGTACTCAAGTCAGCCATGATATTGACTAGTTCATATAAATTAGGCACTGTAGTGGCCCTACACATAATTTACTCAAATTATTCAGACAGATGACTGCTTGAGAGTGCATCTTCAGCACAGAAAAGTTCCCTATGGCAACAAAAGTGCTTTTAAATGACATCTGCAAATTCAGTGAAGCAAAAGAAAAAAATAAAGCAGCTCCACCGAGCACAGAGAACTTAGAACCAAGGAAATCAGAGAATGGAAGCATCACTGTGGTTGGAAAAGACCTTTAAGATCATCAAGTCCAACCACTAACCTCACACTGCCAAGCCCATCATTAAACTAAACCATATCTCTCGCACCTCTAGAGGACAGAAAATACTGTACCAGGACTATTAGGTCAAAATACAAGTATAAATATGCACATTATTTGCTCTGCAGTTACACAACTACTCATGAAAAACCATGACTCCCAAACAAAAACACCAACATCTATAGGGAAGCAGTCTGTTAGAATTAGCCTTCCCAACACAAAGAACTATAAATTCATTTAACTTCCACTAGTATTCAAAAGACTTCAAAAGAATAATGTGAAAACATCTTCTCATTATATACACTAATTTATTAACTACTTGATAATTAAAATAGTATTGGACAGGTTTCTCACATACAAAAGTCGATTTTGAACACAAATTAATCAAGCTTTTACTTTGCAGGTTTTGAAGTGAGGGAGGACCTATGAAAATAACAGTTGCAATGCATATTAAATAGATGAAGACCTTTAACGCAATGGGATCAAGACTGAAGTCCCAAACATCTCCAACAGAGTCATCCAAAGCATCTTCAATTCTTTTCAGCTGAGATGTATATTCCTCGAGAAATTTTCCGTAACTCTTCAGCTGCACTTCGGCATGAATTTCTGAGAATTGATAACATATGTACACTTTTATAGACTGTTCAATAAACTTCAGTATCAAAAATTCTATTACAAAATATTGCATCTGTTGCTATTTATCTTTAGTACTGTATCCCTCATACTGCAGCCTTTTCTCCTTAACGCAACTACATCTTCGATACAAAGTTCTTGTTTAAAAACAATCTTAAAACTTTATGTCAAAGAAATGCAAATACTACCTGCAGACTCCCAATCATCTAAGTGGTTTTCAGAACATTATTTTTTAAATAGACATATATTTTCAAATTAAGGCCTGACAAACTTAACAATCACATCAAGATGCTGAGCAAAGAAACAACTGTAGAAATTGTAAATCCAGCGTTCTACCCATCAGCTTCACCAACACGTACGCAACTGTATCAGAATGTTGAGGCAGTGGGTCCAACCATTTCAGCCTGAATAGCAGGCTCAGTGAGTTATTCAGGCATTACTCAGGAAGTTTATGGCTTTTAATCACTCCTCTCACTTGCAAATTCACCAAATTCAAGCAGAACTTCTCTTTTGCTTAGCACCTGGACACCAAAATCTCAGCGGTTCTGTTACTATTAAGGGCAACATTCAGCTGGTCAAATACCAAGGACAGTGGTGTTCATTAGGAAAGCAAGTCTAAAGATAATTAGTCCACAAAAGTCTTATTCACTGTATCCCATCTTTTTTCTTCCCTTCATTGAGACACTCTTCCTTGCAAATGATATACAATTACTGACTTAGTTGCATAATCTTAAGTACAGAGTGAATGATTACAGCTCAAGGCTTCTATGTTCAGTAAGAAGGTACAATCCTTTTCCATGTAAAGATTATACTGTCTTCCTCATAATCAGATAACAAATCTGATAGCTTGTGATCTTATGCAATTTGTTGCAAATAAATTACCTAAAACAGCTAGAGAATATTAAGTCAGCTGAACAACTGAACCTTTCCTAAACAAGAATTCAGCTCTCACATAGCTTTGAGTCCTTTACACATTTCACCATTTTTAACTTTCTAGAAAGTTAAAAAATGTATATTCTTCTGCTCTGCATGTTTAACCTCTTACTCATCCATCAAGCTGCCAATATCCAAGCCAAACGGAAGTTGATGGCTACTTCAGCGGGAGAACACTACTGAATCAATTTTTTGGGGAAAGAAAATATTGGACTGAGACACTGCACCAGGCATAAGAGGAGGAATGATATAGGGATAAACTAATAAGGAAAACTGAAGGACTATGCAGAGGAAAGTTGAGACTGAGAAGGAGGACAGAAAGTGAAGAACACTAAAGTGAAGTTCTGAACTAATTTTAAGCTACTACTTTGAAGTAAGCAGCAATGCCAACCATAATCACACAGAGACTGCAAAGACTATCCAAGAAGCACAGTAAACTCTCTAAGTTCTGCATTAGTGTCATTGGATTCTACCTCTACCTGCAGCCTAGAGAGTGCACTGGCACTGTCAAAATAAGGAGACTAAATTTCATGTAAACAGATAAGCAAGTGAACAAAACCATCTTCATCAGCAGTATGCACTTCAGACCCTGATGTGCAGCCCTTGAATTGTATCATCATATCATTCTATGCCATTAAATTTCTCATCTTTCAGGTTCCTGCCAGTCCATCTTCTAGATACTTTGCTGCAGAAAAACAGTAAAACACTGATGGATGCAGAGGCAGAACAGAGTTTATCTAGCCATCGTGTCAGCTTTGGCACTTAACTCCTAGAAAATTTGGAGTATGGAGACTTATTATTACAGAGGTCTAATGTGGTACTCCCCCAATCTTGTCTCCTGCCTTTGCAGAAAAGACAAAGAGCAGAGAGCCTGCTAAATGTATAGGAGTTTCATAGGAAGAACAGAAAAAGCTTCCATGTCACACAAGGGTAAAGAATCAACACACTGCTCAAATCAATTCCCTACAAAACAGGTAGTATCTCTCAAATGAAATACTGTGCCAGTGTTCTGCTAGACACTCACAAACTATCACCTTTTCAGCAGCCAAATGTTGGATTTGAACAACGTTATAGCTCAATATAACTGATATTTAATATTTCCAAATACTTAATTATTGAGAGCCATCAATTTGCCATGCTATACTGATCAGTTGTCAATAATCTCTCAGTATTTTAGAGAGAGAAGAGAGTGAAAGCTATTAGCTAGCCAGAGACAGGCAGGGTTGAACTGATGAAAAATTGATTTGGAGATGGGGAAAGCTTTTTAAGGAGCAGATTTTTTTTTTTCTAAAGAAACTGGCTTACATGGAGAAAGAAAAAACAATCACATAAAGCAGATATTTTCATCTTCCTTTTTTTCAGGACAGCATATATACTTTATAAATTATTATCTGTTTACAATAAGGTTTTATTTAGTTTCTCAAGTGACAAAATGAATGCATTATAACTGAAACAATGTAAGAGATCTACTCAGCAGCACAGATCTCCTCTACTTAATCTTCTTCCATAAAATCAGTAGCATCAATGTTCAATGGACTGTCGTCACAACGGGATTTGCAAGTGTCGTGTCCATAAATATCAAGGACAGATGCAACCAACCAGACCTACTTAGTAACTTGTATCCTCAAGTTGGGAAGACTGTAATTGCTAAAGATGAGTGGCATAGGTACAAAGTGAAAGTAGACAACTGCAGCAAAAAGTGGTTTTCAAGTCACACGATTTTTCTTTCCTTTTTCTCTAGGAGAACATTATGCGGTCTTCTAAACGGAAGATCAGTCTGTTCACTGTCAAGATGGTGGCAATGGAGCATATTACATCATGTGAGGTTCTCCCAGCTGCACTTAATGCCATGGTCAAACTAGTGGAGATCTGGCATTTTGAGTAAAAGCTACATTCTCCATTCCACACTCAGGGAACTGGTTAAAACCTCAGATAAGGACAGCTTCAGTTTCCAATGAAATGGAGAGTAAACGTATATGGCACAAACAGTATCATCCTTTGCAATAACATTATATGTGAAACAGTCCTGAGTGACATTTTCACAGCAACACCTGGTGCAATTAGTTTGGCACAGTTCAATTTACAGTGTAACAACCATACACGTTCCCTGTTTAGAAAATAGGTCACCTCCATTTGCTAAGAAAAACGTGGATTTTAACGGTTACACAAACCCGCTGTCAAAGACTTAAGCATCACAACGTCTTACTTCAGAGAAATAGCAAGCGACTACCTAACTCCATGCCAGAAAGCCTTTTACAACTAACTTCTCTTGATATGACTTCTCTAGCTAACAGAGGAAGCAACTGAAAGAATTTGTCATTGACGAGAAATGATCGGGAAGGAAAGAAACAGCATCCCCACAAACACGGATCTGCTCCTCCTTCCCGGTTCGTGCAAGGGAAAAAAGTCCCGCAAGTCTGCCTGCGCGCTCCCTGCCACGGCGGGGGCACCGGAGGCGACTCCCCAGCGCGAGGGGCAAAGGATGAAGCGCCAGAAAAGCCACTCTCCCACCCCAAAAAGCCCCCGACAACTACGAGGAAGGTGGTGGGAGGAAAAAAGGTCACGGCGGCAGACCACCTCCGCAAGCCCGAGCAAAGGCGGAGCAGCAGCAGCACTCGGCTGGCGGCCGGGGGAGGGGTCGCGGCGGGCGTCCGGCTCCCCGCGGAGGGCAGGGGCCGCGAGGGAAGCGGGGGGGCGACACTTCGCTCAGCTCCCACCCTCCTCCTTCCCCACCTTCTCTCCCGTTCCCTGCGGGAACGCAGCGACGTGAGGGGCCGGGAAGGTATCGGGGTCTCCTCAGCCCGCGCCTCCCCCTACACCATGGCGGTTACTGCCGCAGCCCCGCCGGCCTGGCGCTGGCCCCGCCCGCCCAGCCCCACTCTCCGCTGCGCTCACTCTGCGAGCCGTCGTCGAGGCGGTCGAACTCCCAGTCCGGGGAGAGGGTCTCTAACGCCATGACCAGCGCCCGGCAGCAGCTCCCCCTCCTCCCCTGACTCAGGAGCACGGGACTTCCTGCCCCGCGCCCGCGCCGCACTCTGGGAAATGGAGGCGGAAGGGGGCACGCGGACTCCGGGAGGACGGGGCGGAGTGTAGCGCGGTGGGAAGGGACGGGACGGGACGGGACCGGGCAGGCGGCAGCGCCCCCGCGAGGACAGCCGCGGCACACCGCCGTCCCTTCCGCAGGTCGCGGCCCGCGACTTCCTCAGTAATGGCTCGGCTCGGCTCGGCTCGGTGGGGCGTGTCTCGAGTGTCAGCGCCACGGCGAAGGTCTGGGGATTAAGGCAGAGGGAAAGCGGGGCGGGGAGCGGCGCCGTGGTGCGAGAGGGGAGAGTGGCTCCTCAGAGCTGCAGTGGAGGCCTCCCTTCTCCCTCGTTACTCGGACCCCTGCAACTGAGTTGATCGGTTTAGTGAGGCGGGGCCTACCGGCGGGGTGATTTGGGAGCCTATCTGCTTTTATCCCCGCGGTGTACAGGACCTCGGCTCGAGCCCCTCTCACACTAATCTGAAATAGTGTGGCCAGCAGGACCAGGAAAGTGATTGGCCCCCTGCGTTGGTGGGGCAACACCTCGAATAGTGTGTTCAGTTTTGGGCCTCTCACTACAAGAAGGACACTGAGGTGCTGAAGCGTGTCCAGAGATGGGCAGCAAAGCTGGTGAAGGGTCTAGAGCAACTACCTGAAAGGAGATTGTAGCAGGACAGGGGTCAGTCTCTTCCCCCCAGTAATGGATTACAGGACAAGAAGTAGTGACGTCAAGTTGCGCCAGGGGAGGTTTAGATTGGAGATTAGGAATAACTTTTTAACTGACAGGTTTGTTAAGCATTGGAACGGGCTGCCCAGGGTGGTGGTGGCATCACTCTCCCTGGAGATATTTAAAAGGTGCATAGATGTGCTGAGGGATATGGTTTAGTTTTAGTAATGGGCTTGGCAGTGTTAGGGTAGTGGTTGGATTCAATGCTCCTAAAGGTCTTTTCCAACTGAAATGCTTCTGTGATTCTACATCTCTGTCATGTGCTGAGAAGTGCGAAAACTCTGCCAGGTACTGTCAATAGAGTGTGACTCCCACCCCCAGCAGTGCCCCTTTCTGATACTGGGGGAAAGGAGTGATGGAAGGAACTGTCACAGTTGTAGGGGAGAGTCTGTAGCTCACAGCTGCAGGGAGTGACTTTTGCAGTCATGTAATCATCTCATTGTTATTTGTTGTCACACAGAGCCATGAAGTACTTACCTGCATGTGGTCAGTCACTGTTTTAATTGGGGTTTTTTTTCAGGGCCCTAATGGGTGTAATATTGGAGAATAAAAATAGAAGTACTTTGGCTAGCAAGAGAAGTAGCCAATCTAAGCCATCAATGATGGCCAAAGCAATTACATTACCTCAGCAGAATCTGTAGCATCAGCAGGAAACGAAATGGTTTCAAACGCAGTGTCACCAGGAGCATCAGCAATTTCAGCGGGGAAAGAGCAACAAAAATAGCAACTCTGATGATTCTATGTATCAGTAAGTGCAGGAGCATCCATAAAAGCTAATTCTGTAATGCAGCAGGTCTGAAAATAGTACCTACTATAATTGTTTTCTGATTAAAAGGAGTCTGTCTTTTGGAATCAATTCATTTTTAAAGTTTCTAGTGAAGAAAAGTCTGATTGACAGATTTGTTGGTGATGAATTTTTATCTCTTTAAAGTATATTCTAAGAGACCAGCCTGGGTCTGGGAAAGAAGACAGCAAATTTAGTTTTGTGTGAATCATAGAATGGTAGGGGTTGGAAGAGACCTTTAGAGATCATCTAGTCCAACCCCCCTGCAGAAGCAGATCCACCTAGATCAGGTCGCATAGGAACGTGTCCAGGCAGGTCTTGAAGGCCTCTAAGGAAGGAGACTCCACAACCCTTCTGGGCAGCCTGTGCCAGGGCTCCCTCACCTGAACAGTGAAATAGTTTTTTCTTATGTTTAAATGTAACTTTTTGTGTTCCAGCTTCATCCCCTTACCCCTTGTCCTGTTGCTAGATACAATAGAAAAAAGGGATGTCCCAACCTCCTGACACTCACCATTTAGATATTTGTAAATATTAATAAGATCTCCCTTGAAATAATGTTTGTTTTTTTAAGGGAGAGAACTCTGCTTTTTTAAACATTGTCAAAAAATCATAATGTAATTATGTTCTCCACTCATTTTCTTCTGTGAAAGTTTAAGATGTCCATATTTGAGTTTTTAAGTCCCCAGAAGTTTAGTTGTGCAGGATGTTGACAGCTGGTAGTGAGCACAAGTGTCTCTAACGAGATAATAAGTGTCACATAAAGTGAAACCACAATTCATGCTAGGCTTTAAGGATTACATTCTGTCTACAGCCATGCACACGAGCTTTAGTTGAACTCAGTAGAGTTGCTATACATTTATTTGAAGCTAAAGTCTTCCAGTATTGAAAAACAAAGCAAAACAATAGAAAACGTTTCTCTACAAACCATGTATGCTTCCTCTGAGACAAATGCTGTGTTTTCCAGTTATGGAAGACTGCATGTAAACCGGGGCTTCCAGGCTGCTTGAAAAGTAGTCACCAGGCTTTTTGTTATCCATCTCAGTAAAATATGACCTTAAATTCTGCAGTATGAGAGAGAAACTTCCAGAACCTACCTGGTTATTGCAAAGTTGTGAAATCATCACAAAACTGAAATGCAAAGGAACCCATCTGGTTGGTCTATACAATAAAGAGTGCACAGTGACCCCCATGGCGTGAGCTGATGTAACCCTTATTTTGAATATGGAAAAAGAAAATAATTTGATAAAAAGAAAATGTACTGAAATAGTGCATTTTTTAAAAGAGAGCAGGAGGCTCAGTAACTGAAAAAAAAACAATTAGACTCACGTAAGTACACCAGTTACATTTGATGCTGCCATTCACGATGAAGGTATTTAAATTACTTCTTACTGGGTTTTCCTGTGGCTCATGAGGTGGCAATGTTTTGTTGCTTACACTGAAGTTATTTAGGTCAATTCTAGATGCTGCTAGAATTTCTGTTTCTACTGAAAATCTGATTTAGACTTTATCTTGAAATTGAACGTTTTAGCGACAGCAAGTCTAGCCCAGCTTTGATTGGTAAGTTTTTTATGATGTCTTATCAGATAATGGCTTTACGCTGTTTTCTTGTGTGAAATTATGAACATTTTATAAACATAATTTCTGAAATCTGAGTGACACTCGTGGCTTCCATTTGTACCGGGAAGCTTTTATTCCTACAGGCTTGTAGGAAGTCACTGAAGTTGCTCAAGTACACAATATCTTCAGATAATACAGTACTCAGAAAACTCTTCAGATCTTAATGCAGTGAATTTTTTGTAAGGTGACTATTACTGAACACATAGTTGAAGAATTAATAATTTATTTTGAACAGACCAAAATGATCAGGAAAGTAAGAGTTCATAGAATCAGAGAGAGGTAGGGGTTGGAAGGGACCTTTAGAGATCATCCAGTCCAACCCCTTTGCTAAAGCAGGTCCACCTAGATCAGGTCACATAGGAACGTGTCCAAGTGGGTCTTGAAGACCTCCAAGGAAGCAAAGCAGGAGACTCCACACCCTCCCTGGACACTCTGTTCCAGGGCTTCCTTACCTGAACAGTAAAATAGTTTTTTCTTATGTTGAAATGGAACTTTTTTTGTTCCTTTTTCCTTTGAAATTATCCCAGTTAGACATATCATTCCACATTGGACGGTACAGTCAGTTTTTAAACAGTATTTTTATAGTGTTTGAAAGCTTATTGAAAACTTTAACATAGCTTTCAAACAGGAACCATTTTATATATTAAAACCCAAATGGATGCAAAGCATCCAGAGCAAAGATTGCTTCTTGTGTATACAGGCAAAGCTCCACCAAGAGTGCTAGAACCATAGTTACTTGTAGGAGAAAGAATTTGGATTGCTGGATCAGCAGGAAACCAGCTATGCTATACTTTCCTTGTCTGTGGAACATTTAATACTCAGCTCTCTTAGTATTTTAAATAAAATTAAGTTCTTCCTCAAAGTTTTTGTGGCAGGATTCCCAGAAAAGGATTTACTGTCTGAGATTCCCTGTTTGCAGTTCTGTTCCATAAAGGTAATGTTGACCTTTGCAGAAGTAGTTTCTCTCCTATCATGTGGAATTTTATAGACTTATGCATATGAGTAAGGCACATGATAATTCTTTCTACAGTTAAATTGCTATAATAAAAAAAGGTATGCCTCCTTTAGGTTATTCTGGAAAATGTCAAGGATAAGATTTTAAATGAATGTCTAGATGACAGAAAATCCATACCAGTAGATAGTGAAAGCTTTACTATCATGTGGGTGTCTGGCCTGAAATGAAATTAAGACCCAGTGGGGAAAAAAAAGAAAAGAAAGAAACGCAAGTTTCAAATATAAATGTTGCAGAGAGAGAACAAGAAATAACTTTCCTATGAAATCTTGCTTCGGCAACTGGAAAAACATGAGCAGTTTCTCTTGTATCAAATTTGAGTTGAAACTTGTCATGCAATTAACATCGTTAGGGAATAACCAGTACAAAGCCCTACTTGATTTTTTTAAATTAGTCAACCTTTAAAACTGGGTAAACTCTACAGTACTCCTGAGGAATTTGAGTGTGAACTATGACCAAATCTTTATTCATCATGAAAAGATCCATCAGGGCCAATTTCCAATAACAAAAAGCCTATGCAGAGCTAATTTAGTTGATTACTGAATCCCAGGCTATGGTTTTCAAAAGAAAGCAAATCCTGGAAGATTCTGAGCAGTTTCCTAAGCTCTTCAGTATGTGCATGTCCTCAGCCTTCTGTGGAATGCAGTCTTCCCTAATAATCTTGCCAAGTCTTGGTGGTATCTTCAAAGACACTTGAGTAATTTCTGCTTCACAGAATTCATATAATGTTTTACATTTGTTTGCTACATTTCTGCACATACAAACACATTTTTCTTTATGAACAAGCATGTTTAGCTCCTGAATAGTTTTTGTATGCGTATCACCCTATTTTTGTGACCTGCTGACATACCTCTGGAAAATTAGGGATCAGAAACCCATGCTGGAAAGCTTACTGCTTTTTGCAAAGTTAAACTTTAAGAAACAAGGACCAGAAATTGAAGGAAAAAAAAAATAAGAGAGAAAACTTAATGTATAAAATGTGCTCTAATCCAATTGCATATATTTGTGCTTATGATACGTCTGGAGCTAGAATTTCTGCACAGATCAACAGGAAACCACCATAATTTGCAAGGTACTTTTCTGACTGGGATACAGAAATTGGTGGAGAATACTCTTCTTTATACCACGATTCTGCTGACAACAGACATCTTCTCTTGTGATCCTTTTTTCCCTTTTGTCATGTAAAATTTTAGTAGCCTGTGAAGTAAATGGCGTTGTATTATGGAGCTGAAGGTATGCCAGCTAACTAAAACCATGGTGCTTTACATGTGCATTGCTGCATTGACTGTTATGTGTATAACAAATAGAGCTAGAAGCCATTACAAGTCACTTGCCTAGGAAAACAAGGTAATTTGCCATAAGCTTGTGCATCAGTGGTGAAATGCCAAGTATGTGATGTTGTAGTTGGAGAGGATTTTGGATCACAGACCAGAATTTGGAGTTTGATGAACTTCAACAATGCTTAAATCCGATTCCCAACTTACCAGCATGGGACGATTTTTATGCCCATTTTCACAGAAGTTGTTTGGACTCTTTTGCATGGAATTTGTGCAACTTCCATCAAGTCTTAAGAAGACTATCCATACAGTGATTCCATCTGCTGTCCAAGGCGGTGAAATAGTTCCTTTAGTAAGGACTGGATGTCTACACTTTTTATTTGAGCAGATAGGGGTTTTGGTTGGTTGTGTGACTGTCTTGTGCCTGCATGTGTGTAGTCCCTGTATTACCACAGCACGACCTAATCAAACTGCACAACTATTAATCTTTCTTAAATTGATGATCATAGAATCATAGAATGGTAGGGGTTGGAAGAGACCTTTAGAGATCATCTGGTCCAACCTCCTTGCAGAAGCAGGTCCACCTAGATCAGGTTGCATAGGAACGTGTCCAGGTGGATCTTGAAGACCTCTAAGGAAGGAGACTCCACACCCTCCCTGGGCAGCCTGTGCCAGGGCTCCCTCACCTGAACAGGAAAATAATATTTTCCTACATTTAAATGTAACTTTTTGTGTTCCATCTTCATTCCATTACCCCTTGTCCTGTTACTAGATACCATTGACCAGTTCCCACAGCCTTTCCTTGTATGAAAGATGTTCCAGTCCCTGATCATCTTGGTGGCCCTGCACTGGACTCTCCCCAGAAGTTCCCTGTCCCTCTTGAGCTGGGGAGCTCAGAACTGGACACAGGACTCCAGATGAGGCCTCACCAGGGCAGAGTAGAGGAGGAGCAGGACCTCCCTTGACCTGCTGGTTACCCTCTTGATACATCCCAGGATGCCATTGGCCTTGGCCATGAGGGCACATTGCTGGCTTATGGTTAGTTTATTATCAACCAGCACTCCCAGATCTCTCTCTGCAGAGCTGCTCTCCAGCAGGTCAATCCCCAGCCTGTACTGGTGCATGGGATTGTTCCTCCCCAAATGCAGGACTCTGCACTTGTCTTTGTTGAACCTCATGAAGTTCCTCTCTCTGCCCAAGGTTCAAAAAGAAGATTTTAATCCAACAAAATTATGGGTTGCAATGCTGTTACTGTACAATTTTAGAAGGGAGTTTTTAAAAAAAACACTTTTAACAGTGAAATTGGGTAGATTTTATGTGAGATAATTAAAATACATGAGACCACATACACATAGGAGTAGCCAATAACAACAGAATATATACTATTTTAAAAATAAGCTCTCTTAATGAAAATCTGGAATAGCATATAGAATCGCACACAGTCACTGAATTTTAAAGGTTGGAAGAGACCTCAAAAGATCATTTAGTCTTTTTAAAGCCATGGGACTAGAAATACTAGAGAAGGAACCACTTGTATAAGCATAATGTCTCCCCTTGGTAATGGGAGTTTTTGATGAATTCTACTAGTTTAGTTTTTAATGTCTCAGAGTAAAGAAAGTCACTAATTCTCTCACTTGCCTATTCCATAATCTAATAAATCACCCCATACTCCACATGACAGCATCATGGGAAGAAACATCCACTGAAGTGGGCCAAGTACTCCCCTAGGATTTTCACTCCATAGAGAGGAAATTGTGGGAACTGATTTTTGTTGTTGTTGTTATCTTTTCATTGCAAAAAGAAAAGCTAGTAATTTATTTTCATTAAAAAGTTTCTATTATATGTGTTGTGGTTTCCACTTGATGCCACCTACACTTAATGGGACTGCCAAGAGCCTTGAGTAAAGGACAAGATATAGAGGTAAATCGAGCAATTAATTATGAATCGTAATGCAAGTGCTTGTGTAACTTCACTCCAAGGGAGAACTTTGGTACTGGCACCAGTGACTTCACAGCACCTCCCTTCCCATGTGTCCTGCACACAGCAGAAGCAGGAGCTCTGCAGCTGCGTCCTTCTGTTGGGAATAGCTGGGCATCAGCAGCACTCTGCAGAAGCGGGTGGGGACCTGGGAATTAAACCCTGGGGGTTACTGTCACACTTATTTTGCAGGAAAGCATCAGAAATCTTTGAGCTATAGAGTGTGCAAGTACTAGACAGAGCTTTGTCTACTGTACTTTCTACCATATCAAGATCTTTGCAGGTCATGAATTTGGCTTAAGTGTTGTGTTCACAACTCAGACGTATGGTAACCATCTGCTCCATTTTTTTCGTCCTTCCTTATTTTCTTGAGAGTAACGAAGTGTTTTTCAGGCTTTTACCCTGTCTTGTTCTTTAAGAGGAAGTGTTGTTGGGGTTTAAACCTGACCCAGTTCACTCCCAGGCTATCTACTTTGCAATTTGCTATTCGTGACCTTTTTGGGGTCATTTTCATTTGCCTTCTGATTTTTTTCAGCCCTTAGAATTTGTATTTTCAAGATCTTCTCCATATATATCTGACCAGAAGATTTTGTTGTGACCAGAAAAATATTGAAGAAACATTGAAGAAAAAATATTGAAGAAAATATTGAAGGACCTGAAATGCTGGAAGACTATTTTAATTATAAAGTAGAATGGGCCAGTTAAAAATACCTGGTGATGTTGGTGATGTGGATTTCCAGAAAGCGTTTCATGTACTTTTACTGTCATTTTTGGCATGCAATAAACTAAAAAATAATGTCGATAATCTACATGATCTTTTTCACTGTCACGGCAGATTCACCTGAATGTCTCGTTGACAGCCTCGGTAGAGGGGACAAGGCTGGAAATCCCAGCTCAGCCACCTCTAAGGGCTGAGTGGCACTCGCGACGGGGTGTGCTGGTGCAGAAAATGACGCGCAGGTGGCCATGACTCGTGCCCTCATGGGCCGGGGTCCTCTCACCCACCCCGCTAGCCCCTGCCCTCAGACCCCGCGGGCAGCAGCGGGACGGCAGAGCTTGGCTCCGCGGTAGGCAGCGGCGCTTGCCCGGCTCCCTGCCCCCGCCCCGGGGCTGCACGGCGGCCGCTAGCCCCGCCGTTCCTGCACTAGCCCCGCCGTTCCTGCACTGGTTCCGCCGTGCAGCCGCCAAGGGGGGCAGGGGGGCGCGGCGGCAGTAGGAGCTGCAGGTGCGGCGCTTTACCTCCTGGCCCCGGCCCCGGCCCCGGCCCCGGCCCCGGCCCCGGCCCCGGCCCCGGCCCCGGCTCCGGCCCCGGCCCCGGCTCCCGTCCCGGCCCCGGCCCCCTTCGCGTCGGTTTCCGCGGGCCCGGGCGGGGGCGCGCCGCCGCGGCCGCGGATGCATGCGCTGGCGGGGCGCCAGTGGCATCGGCGCGGGTTGCATCAGACTAGGCGGTCCGCCGCGGCCGCGGTCCTGGCTCTATATTCGCCGGGCGTCCGAGGGAACTAGGGGCCCGGCGGCGCTCTGCAAGATGCTGCGGACAGGCCCCCGGCTAATGCGAACGATCTGCACGACGGCCGCGGTGAGTAGTGTGGGGCGGGCTGCGGGGGACGTGGGCCCACCCCCCGTGCCGTGCCGTGCCCGTGAACGAAAGGCGGGAGCTGCTTCTTTGCGTGCTGCCCCTGTCGGAGGGCATTCAAGGGCCGAGCAAGGAGGAGGAAGTGGCAGGAGGGGGCATTTTTTCAGAATGTGATGCATATGGTTCCTGCCGTGGTTTTAGTGAAGTGGGTGCTGGCACGGGAAGGTCAGGAGGGTTCGGGGGAGGGTTTGAGTGCCAAAGTAGCATCTTGCACGGCTGGTGTGCGGGCGGGATCGCAGCCATCATCTGGGCGCTGCGTCTTGCAGGGATGTGCTTGTGAGCTGCAGGGAACAGGCACCAGCGATACTGTGATAATTGCCAGTGATCGTATATCAAGAACAATGTGAGTGTGACTGTTCGCTGCCTCCCTCCCTCACGCTGCGTATGCCCTGTGAGAAGCTGAAGGTTGCCCTCTCAGTGAGGAAGGACCATACCCATTGCCAGTGCTAGACAGTTCGGCCTAGAAAGAGTGTTTAATTTGTGACCTTCTTATCAGCTCTGAGATAGTGGGTTGCTCGGGGTTGAAGTTTATGGCCTAAATTCGTCTGCGCCCCATGGTTTAGATTTTTAAGGCTCTATGCATTTGTCCCAAACCATTCTTTATGGCCTGTTAAATATATTGACTGCAGAACTCCCACAAGTAACCACTCCCTGAAAGCCTCACCCAATCCAAATTGTCCAGATGCATAGGTCTGGCAAGACAAATGAGGCTGTGAGACTTTTTTTGTTTCCTAAAGACTGTTCTTTGTTTCATGTCTGGCTGCTCCGTTTAGTGTGGGAACAGCAACCCTCCAAAGGTACCTATCTCCATGGAAGGCTTCAGAATAAAGAGATTTAACACAGGTGTTTTGGAAATTCAATCATCAGTGCCAAAATGAGAATGAATGACTGGTGAGAATGTGTTGCCTGTAGATGTGTAGATGGGAGGGGACATTCTACGATAGATTTATATTTGGAGGCAGTGGAATTTAACACATGTAGGGGGATCCTCAGTAGAAATAAAGTTGCAGTACTGATTTTCAAAGGAAGCATAATTCTACATGCATTTTAGAAAAGGTGTAATGTATTCAAATATATACTAACTTCACTAAATTCTTATACAGAATAAATAAAATATTGTTATCTTTTTTATAGTAAGCTTGATAGCCAGAGTAGCAGTTACTAAATGTTAGCCTTCAGGAAAATTGATTAGAAACTGATAATAGATTGAATGTTAGACACACATACAAAAGTGGTTGTAACAGAAATTTGGGGTTATCTATGAAATAAATACGAGATGAAAATGTAGCACTTGAACATGTCTTCCATTATTTAGGGAACAGAACTCGACAAGATAGTGGTGTTTGTCAGGCTGCTTCTGTATGCAGTGCTTAGTTGTATTTATTAGTTGTATGTTTGGTTAGGTGGTTTTGAGGGAAAAATTATTAAAATACTGCATATATATTAATGAGTCTTTGTAAAAGAAATTCCAATATGGTATCAACAGATACCATACAGGAATGAATTTTTAAATATGGAAGTTAAACTTTAATCTATGTTTTCATATTGACATGGTAAAATGAAAGTTGAATTTTGGACCAGTGGGTCATTCAAGATAAGACTGTTTGTATAAGCAGTTTTCAGGTTTTGTGCTCCTTACCTCTGTCTTGTTTCCTTCATACAAGTTACTGGAGTCATGGAAACAGAGTTAATATTAATCTATGTTATAATATAAGCAAAAGAGAAGATTAAAATAGAAATGAAAAGTTCAGACAATGAAAACAATTACAGAAAAGTGAGCAGCAACTTTCTAAATTATTTTGATAGCACTGTCAAAACAACATGGTCTAATGATTAGTCTTAAAAGAAAGGCCAGATCTCTCTAAGCCACATGAACTGAATTGTTTGCTGTACCTAGGAATTGGGTAATCTTACAAATATACAGCAACAAATCCACTGTGACACTAAATGATCGTTGACTTTCCTAAGCACCTGTTGATGAATGTTAGACATCCATAGTCAGCCAAGAAACTGCAGAAGAAATCTAATATAACCTCTTAATTTCACTGACAGAAACAATAAAAAGTTTAATCTTTGCATATGTTAGTGGTAAGAATCCAGTGTACATCTGGCACATTATTCAGCAAAAAGATTGTTTTGGTGTTCTTTAGTGGGCTTGCTTTCTACAGCTTCTTGATGAATGCTAGTAATGGTACTCAGGCCAAAACATGCCATGTCTGTAAGAAAGGAAACACCAATCTGTTTCTAATTTCTGTATGATCTTAATGAACTTTCTGTTTTAATTGGGTATTATGTCCACATTAAATTCTTCTAAAAGGATTTCCCACTGTCACAAGTCTAACTCATATTCAGTAAAAATGCTTGAGGATAATTTCCAAAAGAAGAAGCAGGGTGGCTGTATGATCTTGTGCAGTTGCTCACTTGTAATTCTTGAAATAAAACAAGAAAAGAAGGACTGAATTTGTGGTCTGACCATGCAAGCTCCTCCAAGTGTGGGATTTCTTTGTTTTGTTTTGTTTTTACATTGTAGAAGTCTTGTGTGTGGCTGACTTGAGGGTGTGGCTCCTCCTTTCTACTGATGGCAATGTATGTGTTAAAACACTGTAAGCAAATTGCCCTGTCTAAGCCAGATGTTAACAGAAATCATGCAATACACATTTACCATTCACTGGAGAAGTAACTCAAGAATCACTACTCATAGTGCAACTACCAGATCCATCTTGCAATTAACTTTCTGAGTAACTTTCTGTAAGGGTGAGACAGCAGAGGCTGCTATAGTTAAAATAATTAGGAAAATCTGATGATTATTTTTTATAAGGCAGCAACATTACTGCCATAAAAGCAAAGATATCAATCATGAAGCATCGTTAATGAGATCTACCTGCATCCAATAGGCCTTCCTAGACAAGGGCTGCAAGGATAAGATGTGCTCGTAATTCAGAACAAGGTCTTGTCTTTATTAAGAACAAAATAGTGGACATATTTTAGGCGTTACTGCCAGCAGTGCAGCATTGGTTAGTAATACCATCACCAGTCTCATAGATGTTTTTGCCAGCTTTTTATAACAAACTGATTTTGCAAGAAACTGTGTTACATCCACCTTTGCACCTTAGTACTAGTTGCTACTGCAGTTGCAGTAGTGCTAACTAATTCTATAATACAGAAACAGTATTACTATGCAGTTTCATTCTGAGGGAAGACGTCTATTTCTTATTGTTTTGTATAAAAAATAGAAAGCACACTTAAATATTCCTGTAAAGGAACCTACCAGTTAGTAACTCCCTTTTGTAAGGCCAGCGGCACCCCTAAAACGGAACTCGAAAATAGCGAAGTACATCTGTAATATGTCATCTGTGAAATGGATTGCAGTGAAATGGAGTGTGGTTTTGAATAACCTGTTTTCAGGGCATTTCTTCTTGTCATAGAATTTGTCATATGATCTGATGAGCAGTCCAGACCATTAGCTATCCAATCAATTACCCACTTAGTCAAAGTATCGTCATGTTCCAGCACTATAAGAAAGGCAAAATAGGAGGGAGAGAAAAACATACAAGTGCCAACATATCAAACAGATGACTGTGATTAAGATATGCAAACACTGCTTTCATTCTTTTTTTATTCAGAGCTTATGGTATCTGATGGGTCATTCAGAAAAAAAGAAAGGAAGACAAAATCCTGTTGGGAGAGATGGAGTTAAGAATAAAGGCAGGGAATATGTGGATATATTTATTACCTTTCACTCAGGCTACCTGAGAGGAGGGAGTTTATGGTATGAGTCTAGAAATAATTTCTACCAGATTCAGCTTCGAGTTTTCTTTTTATGCTCTATGTAGCTTTCCTGCATAACCAGGTCTGCTAGTCCATTTATTTTCTGAAGGTTTCCAGCTTTCAGTTTCCAGAAGCTGATGAAAAATGCAAAGGCACGGTTTGTGGGAACAGTTCTGCCAGTACTTCCATGCTCATTCCTGCTCCCTTGCTGTGTTACAACTCATGGCAGTGCAATGAACTACATCAGAGAATAGATCCGTTTAAGAGTAAGCCACATTTTGTTAGGTCAGTGCCTCCCTACCTCAGTACCCTAATCGAGTTCATGCAGCTATGGGAGGAACACCAGTTCTGGGATAATGGGAGTGTTAGAAGTAAGGGAATGGAGGTAAGGTCGAAGAGGTGCAGAACTGTCCCCTAAATGTAAATGGACTGAAGGAATTATGAGTTTTCTCAGGAGGAAAGCACTTGATTAGCATAGAAGTACATGATATCTTGATGTCATAGTAGTGTTGTGATTCTAACTATCCAAAACATAAAAAGTTGTGGCAGTTATTTTCACATGCCCAGTCTGAAGAAGCTTAAAAGCATATGTCTGGTGTACTGGGATGCAAACACATGAGGCTATGGAAGTCCAGCAAGGGAATCTCACATTTAGCAGTATTTCCTTGTAGAAAATGAATGATTGTTACCTTTAACTTGGCAGGAACAATGGAAGCTTGTCTTCTTTAGCTTATACATATTTACCACAGATCATATGCCATCATTTAGTTTTAGACCATTTAGTTATAGGGATTTAGAGGAGGTATTCCAGGCACCTAAATTAGGCCTAGAAAAAGGGTTTTTTATGTACCTGTTTCAAAAAAATCTATTTTAATTTCTTGTCACATGAGTTCTGACTATGAGTAAGATCATGGAGCCTGTTAGGTCTCTTCTCATTCTGTCTAATGAGAATTTTGGTAAGGCCATATAGACGTTTAAATTAGATGTGGACTCTTGAGTTGTACACTCCCAGTCATTAATCTCAAAAAGCTGATTGTTATTCCTTCAAAGGTGATTAGGGCAGAAGACTATTCAATTTTAAATAGAAATTAACATTGATCAAGGAAGAGCAAATGAAAAATATAGAGTAATAACATATTTTCTTTGCATCCTAGAACATGGTTTGTTTTAATTCTTTTTACCAGGCTTATCAAAATAAGCTAAAGCTAGCCCTTATAGGTCAAAGTATTTTCGGACAAGAAGTTTATAACAAGCTGAGAAAAGAGGGGCATAAAATTGTGGGAGTATTCACAGTGCCTGACAAGAATGGACAAGCTGATCCTTTGGGTAAGTGCAACCTTAATCCAGTTGTTAAAATTACAGGGAAAAACTTGTGATTTCGTGAGAAGGGGATATCTGTTTGGGAATGACTTGCATATAATACCTTTATTACAGTGGATTCAACACAAGACCTATTCTTTAACAAACAAAATTCCCAAAACTCATTTAACCTTGTCAGTGTTTAACAGTTGTTTCTAACCATACAGGGCCATTCATTAAGATATTTGAAAAATAAATTAATCTGGGCACTTTCTTGGAAGTTACATCTTAGAAGTAATCATCCTGAACTAGATCTATATCTTAGAGCAAATAGCTGCTGAGCCTGTACTCAGGCACAAATGTCTGTCACCTGTTTAACTGTGCTGTCTGAGACACTCCAGGCCTGGAGCCAAGACTGTTTATCCCTGGCTTTCTGCCCTTTTTGACAAGCTTGTTCACAACAGTGAACCTGTAGAGCCTATTTCTTTTCCACCTGGACTATAGAAAACCCATTGGAAAGATTAGAGGCGGCTTTGCTTTCCTTTTTTTTTTTCATTGTCAAGATACAGAAGGATTTTTCTAGACTTCCTGAAGAAAGAGTTGTTCCTGAAATATTCAGAATTGTACTCACAGAACAGAACCCAGCGTGACAAAGACGCTACTTTGGAATTATCTGAATAGTAATGTTTTGGTTTGTTCTGTTTCAATGGCACAAAAATATGGAGTTAATATAATTAGCAAATAGAAGTGCCAGAATGGAATGTACCTTTATGGAAATTAAAACTACATTCCGTGAGCTGCCTCAGGTCTTTCTCTTTTTTTTAATGGATTTTTTGTTGTTGTTGGGTCCTGACATGTTTTTACAAAACTCTTACAGAACATAAATTTGGCTTACCTGGGCTATGGCACTCCCAAACTAGCATATAGTTCTTGAGTTTATTACATTCTGAAGTTCTGCCTCATTAAGAGATTTAGTCACTCTTTGGAGAAATTAGAAGAGACAACTATTAGTTTAGAAAAAGACAATTTGACTACCCAGTTCTGGAAGCATACCATAATACTTAGTTAGATGATGTAAACTATTGTTGTACAGTTATTACACTAGCAGATGTAACTAGAGTAAATCTTTCATTGATTTCAATCATATATTTCAATAAACCATAAAATTATATTGTTCTCCTGTTTTAAAAAACCCGACAAAAGAGATACTTGTTGCTTTTTACTTTCAGGTGATTCAAAGAGATTAAGTCCCTAGTGGAATTTGCTAATCTTTCTGTATTCTCAGACAACTACAGTTTTTGTTTCTGGAAGCAATAGCAGTATGCACTAAATTACATGGAATGCTATTTAAATACATATTTAGTTAAGACCTAAGTTAATAGGCTAAAGATGCTTCAGGTCAAAATCAAGATTCAATTTCAGAAGTGAAAAAGAGAAAGTACAGAAATGTATTTAGAAATATAAATTATATTAGATGGATTTTCCATATCTCTTCTTGATTTCCCCTTTTTTCCTATTACACATACAACTCAACAGATGTAGAGTTTGACTTTATTGTCCTGCTCTCTGTGATGAGTTAGTAAGAGGCTGAACAATGAAATTTATCAAACACCTAAAAGTTCTCTCTGAAATTAGTGCAGTGGTTTTTTTCTCTCGTTTGAGCCTCATTTTGAGTGTAGCTGTGTGTGTCACAAATAAATGAAAGCATATCCAGGTATCCAGAACAGAATTTTGAAGAAATTATTGAAGGCAGCTGGCATCCATAATTATGTGCACCACGTGGCAAAATGCTGCTGCCATGAGTGAATTTTAGTTGTATGTAGTCATATTTACATAGAAATTACTGAAGTAAAAAATTAAGTTCTGCTAAACCAAACCAGTTGCAGGCAATTACAACGACTGGGCAAGAAATGTAGTGTTACTGTTAAATAGTCAGGAACATAGATTCACAGAATTACAGACTGGTAAGAGTTGGAAGCAACCTCTAAAGATCATCTAGTCCACCCCTCCCCCCCCCGAGCTAAAGCAGGTCACACAGAAACATGTCCAAGTGGGTTTTGAAAACCTCCAGAAAAGGAGACTCCACAACCTCCCTGGGCAGCCTGTGCCAGGGCTCCCTCACCCTCCACACTCATCATTCTTTTCTCCTTTTATTGGTACTTAGTAGCCAAGTCATAACAGTGAACCTATGACATAAGTTCATGAGAGGACATGAGCTGCAGGAATGAGAATCAAAGACAGAATTAACAAAATATATCCAAGTGCAAGGGTTTTCAAAACAGCATGCAGAAGAGTTCAAAGGGCACTCAGTAATTTTATGCTTGATGATGTGCTTGAGTTTTTGTGCAATAAATATTTCAGTTTGAAATTTTAACACAAAATATGAATTGAAAAATATATTGTTCTTGTCCCTCAGCACTGGCAGCAGAGAAGGATGGCACTCCTGTTTTCAAGTTCCCTAGATGGAGAGCTAAAGGCAAGCCTATCCAGGAAGTAGTTGCAGCCTACAAATCAGTTGGAGCAGAGCTAAATGTCCTTCCATTCTGTACACAGTTCATCCCCATGGATGTTATTGACTGCCCAAAACATGGCTCAATTATTTACCATCCATCCATCCTACCACGCCACCGAGGAGCTTCTGCAATCAACTGGTGGGTTTTGTGCATGAAAAGAATGTGTGTGTCACATTAGAATGTTGGCCTGTATCCATTACTGATGTAAATGCTGTCACAGTTCTGTTGACTTGTAACTACTCTGAAGGAACCTCTCTGAAGCAGCTGAGTATTTGGTTCCTGAATTGCACTTCATACCTAAGATTCATTATGCAAGCGCAGCTGTTACTCTGGGAAGATCAGTGATGTGATCTGTACATTCATATATTTTAGTCACATAGGCAAATTGACAATCTGAAGTTTCCGTAACTATCACAACGGGTCTTGATGCAAAGCATAAGATTTCACATAAGGGAGAAGAGAGAAAAGAATCCATAAGAATAAAACCTTATCTTGCTGTCCTGAGCAGTGCACAAGGCTAGATTGAAAATGTTACTGTGAAAGAGCTACACTGCACTAATGACCATGGTAGACTCAGATCTAGCGTTCTTTTGACAGTGGAAATGACATCACAGTGTTTACATTCAGGAATAAATTATCTAAATACGAAGAAACATTTTTAAAGGAGTCTTACAAGCAGCATGGTGATTTATCTAAAGACACCGCGTTGTAGACTTAAAGAAAAAGTATATTTTGTTTTGTTACTTTTAATCGTTAATGGAAAAAATGCTAAACTGAAGTACTTAAACAGAGGTATAAAGGAGACTATTAGAGAAATAAAGAAATCATTCAAGAAGTGATAGCGTGTCCAAGTGAGTAAAAGAAAAAAGAGCGTAACCTCTGGCAATCAGGTGAAATATGAGAGTAAGTCAGTCCAGAAAAGTAATAAAACGTCGACTTTTAAAAGCACAAGGTGGCAGGTATGTAGGATGTTATAGGTGTTTGATTTGTAAAAGATGCTTATCAAAGAGAACACCATAGTAGGAAATCTGTCTTGGTACTCAGGATGAAGAAGCTTAAGATATTACTACCATACAGCCCTTCTTTGTGCAGAGTAAGTCAGAACAATTGTCTTGAGCTGAACTGTGAGTAGAAGAAATTTTAAATAAGCTGATGAATCAATAAGAATCGTTTCTCAGGACCAGGGAACGGTCAAGCAAAGATTCTGCAAGTTTAGGACAGCCTGCATTGTTTCTATTCCTTCAGTTTGCATTGGTGCAGGAGATTGGAAAACAGCAAGAGCAATACCAGTTTTAAAAAAGCTGAAAGGGAAAGCAAGGAAACATCAGACCAGTCACTCTGATTTCAATCTCTAATAAAGAATACACATTCTACTCAAATGGATAAATGTGATCATATGAAAGTGAGATTAGGAAAATAAGAGGTCAAATTCAAAGTTAAAAAGGTAATGCACACAATGGGGAAAAACTTGACTATATGTAAACAGTAATGAAATTTAAGTTAATTGTTGTTACTCAGAAAAGAGACCATGGAAGGATCCTAAATACTGTCAGCATCTCAGTTAGAACATGAAGGAACTAGAAATGCTTCAGAAAAGGCTAAGAAAGATTGTCAAAGTATAGATCAGCTTCTACATGACAGGAGACAAATCTAGGACTCTTCAGATTGGAGAAGAGGTCAATGGGAAGGAAATAAGCTAGCAGTGTATTAAGCATGCAAAGATGAGGCATGCAAAGATGAGTAAGGAACAATTGCTCATTCTTAATAAAAGATAGGGGGCAGCCAGCAAAAGATCAGGTAGCAGGATTTGACTAAAGAAAATTTTATTCTATGCAGTCAATTATTAAAATGTGGAATTGCACATCTAGAGAGCTCTACAGAAAGATGCTTTCATGGAGGAAAAGTTCATCAAGATCTATTCCACAGGAAGATGTAGATACAAACTCTTTCTCAGGAAGTTCCTGAGGTGAAGGTTTCTGGAAATGGGAATATGTCCAATGGTATATCATCAAGTCTTGGTTTATTTTGCATATTCCTTCTTTAAGCATCTGCTCCTGCCCTTCTGAGGTAAAGGCTACTGTCCTAAGTCCTCTTGTCTAGGATCTGGCCTTGGCTGACTATTCTCACGTTTCATCTTTGCACCCCTTGTTCTCCTCACAACTTCTTTCACATGTTGTGGCTACAGCCCTGATACTGATCAAGAGACCCTTTTTACCTCCAGTGTGAACGAAGAAAGCCTGTTGGAATTGAGGATGGGTAAAGGGGCATCAGGCACAACCAAGGGCCTCTGAGCATTCCTCACTCCATCCTTTACAGCCTCTTCCAGCTACTGCCACTTTGTTAGCAGCAGCCATTTTTGGAGGGAGATAATGGATAGGGATAGGGGCACACAGTAGCTCTCATCCTGACACTTATTCAGCATCACAGATGTTTGCCCATGATACCTTCTCCTCCAGTGCCGTGCTGAGGACATCCACTTCTCACCAGAATGCTCTCTTGAATTTTTAAGTAATATAAACCAGAAGAAATTCTTAAATGTGTGAAAGATCTGATGTGAACTAGCCAAACTTCTATAAGCTTTCACTTTTGTTATACCTGCCACGTTCCCCAGTCATCTTTGAGTTTCTCCATTGTTCTACATGAACATGTGCTTTTCTCCTTTTAATAATGTCGTTTTCAGTGCTTACAATTGATAATGAATTTCCAGCCATATAAGCCAAAACTCAGGTGATCCTATGCTAACATGGCCTACCAAGGGAATACTTTCTTTCTGAGAATTGCATTAGCATTTGCATGCGCACAAATGTTCGAAAGCAAGCAGGAAAGCTCTATCTTGCTATTTCTGGCTGCTGCCTTAAACGCTCTTCTGTTTGATTTTCCATTATTCTGAGGCATATGCAGCTCCAAAGCAGAAGAGGAAAATCTAAGTGTCCAAGGCTCCGCTCAGATTCAGAGGCAGATCCTGAGCTGATGCAAACCAGCATAAGGCTATTGTATGCCATGCTATGTTCATACACAGCAGCTGAGAATCTGACTAGATACAAATTCCCTTAATAACTTTTCCTTAAGCATATCCAAGTTGCATACCCATCATTTTCCCCTCAGAGTTCAGCTTTTTTTCTCAGCTGTGCAACAGCTGTACTTCCCTTGACGACCTATAGGTAAGTTGTGAGGCTTAGCTAGTTACAGTAAACATTTGTGTATTATTAAGATAATATGCTGTTTAGATTCTTCTACCTTTCAAGTCATGTCATAACTATTGCACACCTTTTGCCCTGTGTATCTTACCACTAATAATGCTTTAAAAGTAATTATCACAATGAGCCATGTGATAGGCACCAAGGAATAAGTTGCAGCATTTTGTATGTCACTTTGTAGAAATCACATGTTAACAGTATAAAAATTGTGGGTTTCTGACCATGAAGTGAGCAATGAAACTAGTATTAAAGATGGTTAGAATTTTCTTTTCTGTTTTCTGTGTACTTGAAGTAAATGGATGTGTAACAGATGGGTTGATATCCCTGACTGCTTTCATATTGTCTGTATTTACTGTAAGGCTCTTTTTATGTCCAGGACTTTAATTCAAGGAGATAAGAAAGCAGGATTTACTATTTTTTGGGCTGATGATGGTTTGGACACAGGACCAATCCTTCTGCAGCGAGAATGTGATGTTGGCCCAAATGATACTGTGGATGACCTCTATAACCGGTTTCTCTTCCCAGAGGGCATAAAGGCTATGGTATGTTGAGCTGTACTAAACAACAACATTTTAAGAGGAAAAGAAAAGCATTTGTTGGGTTTGAAAGTAAAGGAATTATAGACCAGATGCATGCATTTGCAAGGGCAGAGGTTGGAGTTGCTCAGTTAAACTCTAGACTTCATTGGAACTGTGCTGCTTCACAACAGCTGAGGAGGTGGCCCCAGAACATTTGTCTCTGGCAGCAGGCAGTGCATGCAGATTTCTTGAATATTTTTACAAAGTGATTCTTCTTTTCAATAGAAAGTTGGAGGTGAGGTTGAAAAGAAGAAGGGGAATGGTGTTTTAAGTTCAGAGACCTTAAGGATAGGCTTTGGGGTTTAAATGCTTGTTTGGTTTTGTATTGTTTTAAAATAGAGACAAGAAAATGTATTAAAACTACTCATCATTGATCATTAGGGTTTTTTTCCACTTTCCATTTAAATGCAAATAAATAAATTTTTGCAGAAAGAAGAAGAAAAGAGTTGAATGCAATCCTACAGAGCCACATTCTGGTCCTACAGAATTTAAGCAGCTGCTGTATATTTGGTGACTAGGTACTCTCGTTGAATTTCTGAGGCTGTTTCTTTTGTCAAAAAATTTTAAGCATATAGATATGTTAATCAGTGCAGCATTGGTCCCCTGGATTTTGGAAATCCCAGGTTTTAAAAATAAACCAATTCCTCCTGTGGCAGAGAGTCTTTTGTTGTCATTCATAAGTCTGACTGAGGAAAAAGGCAAACCAAGCTAACATTAAATCTGTTACTTTTTCACTTAGGTGGAAGCTGTTCATCTAATTGCTGATGGTAAGGCCCCTCGTATACCTCAGCCTGAAGAAGGGGCAACATATGAAGGGATCCAGAAAAAGGAAAATGCAGAGGTAGTGTTAAATAACACTGTTTTGTGCATATCAGTGGAAAAGTTGTTATTAACTCAGATTACAATAGTAGTGATGTGAAGTTAACATGACTTTTGACTCAGTTGTTTCCACACCTCTTATTACTGGGATTCCAAGGACTCATGTAATGGAACCCCAGGTTAAGTTTCTGTTCCCTTTCAGCAGTTATGTATATTTAGAAACTTGGTGTCCTACTTGGGATGATCTACACACAGCTAGTTATCAGCTACTCCTTCAGTGGATTCTTAGTATGTTACCATATATTTAAATACAGCATTAAACGAAGATATTACCAACAGTCCATACTAAATTCTCTAGCAGAGGTAGATTTGATGTTAGGAAAAGAAAGTGTTGGCACTAGGAAAAAAGATATATCAATCATACAAACAAACAATAGCTAAAGAAAATATTTAAACACCTATATAACCACCCCCACTGCATTATCTGGATCTTCTCTGTGTTTGGGAAGGCACTGTAAAATGGTGATTAGTACTGCCTCTTTCTTTTCTAGACCATTTCAAAAGTTGGTTTAGGTATTCTTTTTTTAAAGTAAGAATTTTTCCAACTATTTCAGTCTGTTGTCCATGGCGTATGTAGTCCTTTCCACCTGAAATATTGTAGGTGACGCTTTTTATCATATTTCAGCTCCTGACTTATCTTTAGAAACAAATAGCTTTGTGTAAGGATATTTTTGTTTACACCTTTTATATAAGGAGCTTCCTTGAAGTGAAGTAGCTTAATTTCACTGCTGGAGAACTGTTGTTATTGGCTTATAACTTGCTTCTAAATAGTCTTTGTGCTTAAACTAAGAAGGTACCTGAGTTTTGTTATTTAATAGCTCTTCTGATACTTTATTTAGGTAATTTTGTACATATATAGACAATAATGCAAAGGAATACATTTTCACTGGTGTTACATATTAAATATATAGGACATTCTTAAAACATTGTTTCCCTTTTCCTCAAAGTCTTTCAGACATTGAAGTTGCAGTAGGGATGAAACAATTTATAAAGAGTTAGTAAGTTATTAGAAAATATTTTAATAAAAATTTGTAGTTTTATTAAAGGATTTATGATCCAAGCAATAAATAGATAATTTTCATCAAAAGGTGGTGCTTCAGTTATATTATGCTTATTAAATGTGTTGGTCATAATATTAATTATTTAGTAATGAATACCTAGCAGCAAGTGTTAGATTTTTGTTTTATTAGTATGAGAAGGAGAATCTATGAATGCCTGTAGACTGCACAGAGCACAGAACTTATAAGAATAACCTGTTTGATAGCTCTTTGATGATTAACTATCTGGAGATCACTGATCTTTCATTTTTAGAGCAGACCCTTTCTGTGTTTTTAAATAAAGGAAAGGTTGAAAGAGAAGGAGGCAGAATTTGTAATTCTTATATAGGAAAATATTGCTAACTTGATTTATATCTAAATAGAGAAGAAGTAGCTGTCCTGTCTTAATTTCCTAGATCTCCTGGGACCAACCTGCAGCAGCTTTGCACAACTGGATTAGAGGGCATGATAAAGTGCCTGGAGCATGGGCAATGATAGGTGACCAGGTATGCTCTGAAAACCAGGGAATGTTTTTCTTTTCTATGCTCTTTTTTTTTACTTTTTGTTATTATAAAACTAAAGGTGCCTGCATACAAGTGCATGCAAATGAGAGTTGCACTGGAGTAGCTCTCATTTGATGACCATATGGTTTGTATATCTCTAGAACAGGCATGTCAACAAATGTACAGGGCACAGTAGTTGAGATTTTTTTTTTTTTAATGACAGATCTATTTAATTCAAAGAAAAGTAGGAGCAATATCTGAAAAATACTTAGACATGGTACAAATTAATAATTAATAAGGGTAGAACGTGACATTTTGGAATGTAGGTGTATGTTACACTATAGTGCAGCCCATGCTGTACAGTGGGCAACATCACAGTGCTGACAGCAAAATGAAACACCATGAGCTACTGAAGTAATCAAAAAAGGTTTATTTTAAAGAGATATGGGTTTAGATCATTTGCAGCAATAGATCTAACTCATTTTATCCAAAACCAGCTACTTCCTTTCAGTGTATAAAAAATACTATACATTTGATCCACATTGTACTTATATAAAATAGATTTTTAAATCACATTATCTTTCCTAGCTGTGATGTTCAGATTTTGTTACTTAACTATTAGCCATCTGCTGGTAGCCTGCTCCAAAATCCTCGTTCAGTCCTAATGTCCAGGAACTGTTGCTTGATTTGAGAGCCCAGAAGGAACAGAAGAGCCCAAGACAGAGGCAGTGTTCAGCATTGGCAGCCTCAGCAGAGCTGGGCTCCAGCAGTCACACTTAGGCTTCTGCCAGTCTCACTCTGGGCATGCACTGACAAAAGTTACTTCCTCCCTCTCTGCACTGGTTCTAGCATGCATGTTGTTACAGCTAAGCAGCTTTGCAGGTTTAGGCAGCTTGCAAAGTTATACATGATCTAGGTTGTAAGGATGCAGAAAGACTGTTGTAACATGTTTTCCTTGTGTAAGTGCTTATACTTTATATTATATTAAAGCTTCAAAACAGTATCATTTCATTATTAGAATTTTAGAACCTGTTTAGAATCTGTGCACTTCTAATTAAACTTTTTTTTTAGGCTGTTACTTTTTATGGATCATCATTACTTGATGCATCAGTGCCTGCTGGACAAGAGCTGGCAATAAAAGGTGCTTCAAGACCTGGGCTTGTAACCAAGAATGGTCTAGTCATTTTTGGTAATGATGGGAAGATGGTAAGTGCAAACATGAGCATGGATAGTACCAAGGGCTTTTGGAACCCCCTAAAGACAGGGAGGGCTCACTTGCCACTTGTGGTCCCGGGCAAAACAGACAAGACTACTCAACTTGAGAAAGAAAACAAAAAATAATTGAATGCACCATTACACTAGAAATGTAACAAACACAAAACAACATGGAGTAGCACAATGACAGCCCTTTCAGACCACCTTGCCCCTGCCCCTCCCCTCTTCCTGGGCTCAGAGCCCTGATCCCATTCAGTCAGTCCTTTCTTGATGGCTCCTGCCACTTGTCTCTCCTCAAGGCAGACAGACTTCTTGCCAGTGCTTCGTGCTCCAATGTGGAGTTCCTTATGGGCCATGCAGCAGGCCAAACAGCCTTGCATGGGCCACTGCAGCTCCTCTCTGCCTCCCGAGTAACCAGTACTGCAGCCCCCTCTCCCTGTTACCAGGCAAGAGCAGCTCCACACAAACCCATAACAGTGGAATATCTTTAGAAGAGGCACAAGTAGTGTAGAATTGTCAGGCTGTACAAAATCCAGCTACTAATTACAGACAGCTAATTCACTTGGAGTTTAACAATCCTCTGTCATCTTATAGAAATAACATTCATATTTTGCTTCTCACTCAATCTGTGTTCATTTCCAATATGGATTACTATGTACTAATGCTAAGACAGAATCTGAAACGCAGGTAGGAGTGGCCTGTATTAGATTACCTGCATCATAGCAGCTTCCTGCAAGCCATTTATTTTTCTACTTCAATAACTACATCAATACATAAAAACTCTTCACACAAGAACATATTACCTCCCAGATAATTTAAAATCATATGCTCTCATTTTTCAGGTACTAGTGAGAAATCTGCAGTTTGAGGACGGAAAAATGATCCCTGCATCTAAATACTTCTCTACTGATGAAACAACTGCCTTGGAACTTACAGAAGAAGAGAAAAAGATGGCAGAAGATATTAGGGTAAATCAATAAACTGCTTTAGTGGGATACTACTTCAGCCTTACATACTTCTCATTATAGGCAAGGCATATATTTTATTTATCTACGCAAATATTTCTCTGATAAAATGTACTCAGAGAATATGGGGTTGAATCTGGAGTTCTTGACATTAATTCAGGTGGAACTGGGAATTCACTGCAGTACTTATATGTTACTTTAGAAAGTTTTCTTTTAGACACAAGTGATACAAAGGCCATGATTTGCAAGGTCAGTTACAGTAAATATCTATGAATGATGAATGTGAGAGTGAGGAAAAACAAATGGACCTTTGCCTCACAACAGTAAGGTTTTGAACAGTGACAGACTTGTACAGTTCTGAAATCCTTTCTTCACAGTGGTGAAGACAGAGCACTAGGATGCGTTCCCAGTGGTCCTGTTGGACAAGCTCCAGTGAGTCTTATAATGGCAGATTGAAAAAGAAAAGCAGCAGGTCCTCATTGTACCTGTGTGCGCTGTCTCTGTTCTGCCACAGCCGCACACAAGCAGCTGTCTGGCAGAGGAATGCGGCTGAGCAGAAAGCTCCCATAGCCAGAGAGGCACTTTGCTTGTCCTCTCCTGTAATCTGTCCTTCTGTAGTTAGTGACAGGGGCTTAGCTGAAAGCCGTATTTGTCACTTAAGTTTTGTGCCAGAGCAAGTGAATCATAGATGTCTTCAGCTAACTCTGCTACAGGATCAATAATTTTTGGCACAGGTCAGGCAACTGCCTGCTGCTTCAAGATTACCTTGAACCTCCTTGCCAGCAACTTAAATGCTGCCTGGAGCTATTGACTAGCTGAGATAATAGCAAAAAGAAAGAGAAACTCTTCAGTTCATGACACTACCTGCTAACTCTGAAACCTAGTTGTAATGAATTTAAATATTAACAGTTATTTCACTATTAATGTTAGCAGAAATCTAAATCTCATGTATGCAGCTTAAACTACTTCTCAGCTCTGCCCAGGTGCCAGAGATGTCATTAATCCAGTCACAAATTGCATAATGTATTGGCATATTGCATAATGCAATGAGAAGTTATTATTTGAAGGATAAAGATCTTGACTTGAAAATTATTAGCATTCTACCATTCAAGTTTCTTGACTGATTAGTTGAAATTATCATGGACAAAATAATATTTTTTGACAAACTAGTTGTACTGAAGAACTGATAGCATCAGGTCTCTAGACAGTTCTAGACCCTCTTAAAAATTTTTCTGTCTTAGAAGACTTTAAAATAATATGTCTTGTAGACACAGGTACCACAGAAAATATGGTTTCATAGATACTTGTTGCATTTAGAGGATTATTCATTACTGCCTCCATTATTTTTACATATTTTTAGGCTATTTGGAAGGGAATTTTGAGCAATGTTGCTGTAATTGAAGATTCCACAGACTTCTTCAAATCTGGAGCATCCTCTATGCATGTTGTCAGGTAAAAATACACAAAATAACAGAATTTTGAAGTTAGCAGAAATGAAGTTGTCATGATGCTTTTAAATTAGAGTTGGTCAAGTAGTGTTAAAAAAACCCAAAGCACTGTATTTTCCAATACTCTAACTCTTCCCTTTCCTACCTTTGAAGATGTGGTATGGTTCTGCTCCAAAATTAGGAGATAATGACATAATCCTTCTCTTTCTACTGAAGGAAAGTGCCCCTTATCAGGGAGAATGGTGGTGCTCAAAATTGTCTGCATGTCCTGCCAGGTATCTCAAGACTAGGGGACTGAGTGGGAAGCTAAGCAAAGAACTCCCCAGAAGGAAAGAGAAAGAGAAGCTTTTCACAGAAAGAATTGAGCCTTTGCTTACAAATATACTTTAGTTCATCCTGTGTTGGGTCACCTCAGTTACCATCTTTTTGCAACTCAGATATTCCAAGCTGTAATATAAAACCAGTATTTCAACTTTGAATGGTTTTTTAACAAACTGATCATTGTACTTACTACTTACCACTTTCTTAGAGCTCTGAATATCATCTGTGTGTTGGTTAGAGGAGTCTCATATACTATTTAATCCATCAATATATTCTATTTGTTATTTCTTTCAAAAGCTTTAACTAAGGTTATTCCAGAAACTATATTTTCTTTTCCATAACATCTGCAACTGAACTAATGGATTTCAATAAAATGCACAACTTTTGTTCCATTGTCATCAGAGAAACGTAGACACATATTCACATGCACACAAATTGTTGCCCAGTTTTGATCCCTTTCCACTTTCTAATGATTCCTTTGTCTGTAGAATTCTTTTGTCTGTAATTAAAGGTAGCCTTTCTTTAAAATCTCTAGAATGCTAGAAGAGATCAAACAGAAATATAGTGGACTTCAACTACAGAATGAAGATGTGTATATGGCCACTAAGTTTGCAGACTTTATTCAAATGGCTGTCAGAAAATTGAGAGGAGAAGACAAAGAAGAAGAGTTAGTCATTGACTACGTAAGATCTTTTTACTTTATTGCTTAAGGGGGGGAAGGTAGACAATGCATTTTATTAGATTTTATTAGAAGCAAACAAATATTTGGTCATACAGACTCTTATTTGTTACGGGGTTTTTTTTTGCAAATTTAGATAGTTTCATTTTGGAGTGTTCCAGAAACCAGAAGATGCAGATGCAGATGTTCCTATGTCCCCTGTACTGTCCTGCCAGTATGATTCAGAATGGTTCTAGACCTTTCAGTTTCCTGAGTACAACAGTGACAGATGTTTCTCCTAAGAATCTGTTCCAAAAAATTGTGTGAAGGGAGGAATCTGGGATTTTTTTAAAGTCATGAAGGAAGTCAGGATTTCTTGAATTTTGGAATTGTTTATTTGACTGAAGTCCACCACAACTATCCTCAACCAAGGTTTAATATTGGTTTAAACATAGAGATCCAATCATAAAAAGTACAGAAATCTGCTTCACTCTCTCAGAATATGGTCATTAGCATTCAGGGAGAATATGATTTTCATTTCATTTTACTCTTTTGGCCACTCCTGACATCCATATATATATATATATATATCCTAAAATGCATGTGGATGTTCTCTGCAGATATCTAAAGGTTATTAAGCTACATTAAAACTTTAGTTATTAAAAAAGTAAAATAATTTGTTTATCTCACTCTTAGGTTTCAAAACATTTGAACAACATGACAGTGAATATGCCATACCAATGTTTCATAAATGGGCAGTTTATCAGTGCTGATGATGGAAAAACATATGACACTATAAATCCAGCAGATGGTTCCGTAAGTAATTTCTAAATCTGATCAATACCAGGTTATCTCCATTGGTTTGCCTGTTAAAAATCTAAACCACTGACTAAATACTACTGGTTTCAAAACCATACAGTACATGTTAAACAACAACTAGAAATACTGTGAAGTTTCAACTTACTTCTTAGTTTGTGTATTTCAAAGTTTTTCCGTTTCAGTCAAGCTGCAAAGCAAAAATAACCTGCTTACACTTCAACTGTTACATCAATTTCCATACCCAGCTGTGTGTTTTACCTTGCTTTCATTCTTCTTTAGTTTTGCAAATAAGTTGCTGAAGTGTAGTTGCTAAATAAATATTTCTTCTAGGACATTGTATATTTTTCCTGTCAGTTGTCAACTTCGGTTTCCTTTTGTTTAACAAATCTGATGTCTTAGGGCAAGCGTGATTTTAAAATGTACCTTTAAATTACCAGTAAGAAAAATGGCTTTTCAATAGGAAGATACATACAGTTGCACTTTAGTCCTGAACTACTGAATGTTGAGTAACTCACAGCTGTGAATACCAAATAAGAGAAGTGATTCTGATGTTCATGTAATTGCCATTTAATTCTGGAGGAAACAAATTCTGGTGTAATCAGTGCCACAGATTTCGCTGTCATCAGAAGTCTGGCTCAGGTGCTTTTCCTGAAAAGCACCTGAATGGAATAAAAGTCAAAATAATTCTGTACTGGAATTTACAGTGTATGTATCTGTAGAATGCAATTATCATAAAATACTATGTGTATATGGTGATGTGTGGTAACAGAAAGTCCATTCCTAAGAAATGGAACGTGCGGGAGTCATTTCAGCATGTTCAGACAATAGATCATAGTACCACGTACAGAGACTTCCAACTTTTGTACTAATACAGTGATTTTACATATGGAAAGAAGGTAAAATCCACTGGGACAATGCACTTTGTTGTTGAGAAGAATTAAAATCTAGGAATCTGAGTCTGCGGTGTCCTCCAAATTCTGCGACCTCAGTTGAGTCTGACTCACCCCTGGCAACTGCTGAGGTTGAAGATACTATGTATCTGCTTATACCTAGACAAGTTTAGGAGGAAGGAGCAACTCTCTGCATCCCAGCCTTTCAGTTTGAACTAACACAATGCTACCTTTGGATAGGTAATAGCCAGCGTATCTTCTGCTTCTTTGGCTGATGTTGACAAGGCAGTGGCAGCAGCAAAGGAGGCATTTGAAAATGGGGAATGGGGAAAAATGAATGCAAGGGAAAGAGGGCGGCTTATGTACAGGTATGTACAGCTTGTTTCATTTTCCTAAATGTTATTGTTATGTTACTCCAAAGAATTGTTGCATACATTTTCTGAACATGTTGGATATTCATAATCCCACTGTCAAATGAACCCAAATAGCTATCTTCACATCTCCTAAGTTACTTCAGTGTACTAGCGTCAGTTCTTAGCTGGCTAACCTTTCTTGTGACAGAGAAGAATCTTGTGGTCACTCATTACCATATTTTTAAAAATTACTATCTATGAATGGAAATGAAAGAAGTTAATGCAAACATATTTTTAATACTTGTTGACTTAATTTAATTTACATGACTTTTGTTGCAAGGACTGAAAATTCTCTTGTAAAGTTAAAATCCTTCTGTACCAAAGAGGCTAAGTTTAAAAGGCAGTCTACCTAGGTTAGGTGGGCTGAGACTTTTGACCTTGCTCACCCTGCCTGCATCTGCACTTTATACAGTAAACATACAGCCATACTGGCACTGAATTTTTTTCACCTTCAAAAACATACAGTCTTCAGTAGCGTGCCCATATCCATAATTATGGTGTGCCAAGAGGCTAGCCCTGGAAATCAGAATATACAGCAGAAGAAGGAGCAGTTACACAGTTAGCAGCTTCAAAATGGCAGCAGGCTATGCATTCAGATGGCAAGGCAAAAATAACAGTCTTGCAGTTTGGTTGAGTGCAGGGATAGGTCACTTCACTCTGCATAACATCTTTGAGGATTTGGAAACTAGGTATCCATCTGATTCAGAGTTTTGGAATATGCAAATAGAAGATGACAGTATCCTCATAAAACTTTGCCCTAGGATTGCATGTCTGTGCTCTAGCAGCTAAGGAAGAGAGGCGGGGGAAATGTGATGCTACACTTGGGATACATGGATCTGTGTCATTCTATAGTGTATGCAGCAGATCACTTTTTATTCTACTACTATAGCTGTAAGACATTTTACTTTGTTGAATGTAAATTCTCCTTCCCTCTTTTACAATATTCTTATGAAACAAGAAGATGTAATTTTTAAAAAGCATTAAAAATACCAAATATTTTAAAGATGTTACAGACATCTTAGCAAAAGAAAATGAAAGCAAACCTGAAAATTCTGCATGTCTCATAAAGTATGGGAAAAGTTTAGTAGTTGTCACAACAGAAAATGGGCAAGTCAGAACCAAATTAAATACAGTTGATCACTTATGTTTTTTCACAAGTGAGCACAGATTTAAAGCATGTACAAACTTGGGTTTAATTTGTATTAGGAATGTAGAGTGCTTGAGAGACCAAGTTAACTCTGTCTTGAAGATAAACTTTTAAGGTCTTAGAACTATTGCTCTGTGTTTTACACTTGCAAGATTTGCAAGCATGACTGTGTTAAGCATATGGAAAATGTAACTGAATCCTACACTGAATAACTTATTCTTGGATTAAACTGTTCTCTGCTTAGGTGACTGGCTGTCCAGCATAGCTATACCATAGTGTTTGTGTTGCACACCATTTGCAGTATGAATGAAGGCTCTTTGTAGTCCACCTTAATTCAAACAAGGTCCCTTTTTCTCTGGCCTCTGTTCAAACTACAGATTTTGAGTGCTGAACCAAAGAGAAGGTTTGTAGCATTAAAGCTCATATCTCTGCCATTTTGTCTTGAGGAACAATTAATGGAGATATTAAGCATGCATTAAATGGGACCTTCTACTTTGTCCCTGGCATGCCATATCCGTTCTTTCGCACACTGCAGCTGATGCCCTGACGTGTAGCTGGGTCTCCGGGACCCAGTTAAAACAAGTATTAAAGAGCATTTTTCCACATCTCTCCAAATGCCTTAAATGGGCAGAATTTACATAATAGAAAAATAGGTTTCACACCCAGCTTTGAATACTCTTTACAGGATCCAAAACTCACTTGGTTAAAGATCACATAGGAGCATGGATTTTATGTCTGAGTACCAAAACACAGAAGAAGGTCAAGAAAAACATTGATGCATCTGTTTCACTGCCATGTGAGAGATCTAAGACTGAATGTGAAAATTCAGTCATGTATCAGACCTCTCTGCCCAAGCACGGGATCACTGAAATTGCAAGAGCTCTTCGTAAGTTTAAGTATCTGTCTTCACAGGTGCATTTTTGAGGCACTCTGAAAGATACTATTAACTCCATAATATTTACCAAAGCCTTACTTACCTTTCATTGTGTTGATTCATAAACATAACAAATGGAAGGCTTGAGGCCCAAGGAGACTATGAACCATTTTTTGAAATGTACCGAGGCATATAAAAGTCAATTTGCAATTACAGCTTAGGAGGTCAGTCTTTGACCATCTGGCTGCCTTTGAAGCATCCAACAGTTAAGTATTTTAGTCCAAGTGCAGGCAGTATGAAACAGCATTATGAAGCTAGGTTTCTCAAATCTTAAGCTAGGATCCTGAGTACTCCTTTTTGGTGCTTTTGACATTTCTTATGTTATTGTGCCATTTGCTTTTTGGCTTACTGGTCTGCTTTTCTATAAATGGATCCTTATAGTACGTCTGGAATAAAAAGAGTATAGCTTTTCTAATTATTATTTTACTTACAAAACCCTAACTGAACAATCAGGTAACTTTTGACAGTTCATGTCTTTATCCAGTATCTACTACAGCCAACATGAAGACATTTGAAAACCTTAACAGCTCTTACTGATATCAATGAGCAGTGACTCTAGTGCTGCCATACCAAATACCATTTTAGGCTGTCAGTGGTTCAATGTCACTTCTCTTTCATGTGAATTTGTAATCTTTTTATTAAAGACTTGCAGACCTGATGGAAGAACATCAAGAGGAGCTGGCAACTATAGAGTCTATTGACTCAGGGGCTGTCTACACTTTAGCTTTGAAGACCCACGTTGGAATGTCTGTGCAAACATTCAGATACTTTGCTGGATGGTGTGACAAAATTCAGGCAAGTGAATGTGTAAAGGAAATAACCAATGGCAGTGCTTCTATACACTTTTGGGTTTTTGCCTGACACAGTGCCAAAAAGCAATTTGGGCAAAAGCAGTCAAGGAATCAAAAATTAAAGCAAAATCAGTATTTTATCTAGAATGGGTCTCCCTGGCAATACAAAAGGACAGTCTGCCTCCAGTTGGAGAATATGGATTTAGAATGTGACTCTAAATATCTAAGAAATCAGTTAAGGTGTCTCAGTGGATACGCATACTTAGTCAGCTCTTGATTATTCGTGGAGCAGAGCGTGGTTGTGGTCATCATGCGGGTAATTGCAAAGTCTCCTGTGCTGTGTTGCATTCCAGCCAAGGCTGGCGAGTTTGCTTGATGGCACAGCACGTGGCAGAGGTTCAACAGCATTTCCTCCTGTATCTTTAAGATCCATATTCTAAAATATCATTCACCCTTTTTTTCATCCATCAGAACCTCACTTTATGTTCTTCTATATTTTGTTATCTGTGTTTTTATGCCATTGAATATGTCATTTATGTAATCTATGCTTTTATTTGATCTATTTCATCAGGAGTTGACTACAGTATCCATAGCACAAAATCATACAGCAGAAGCATCCCTGACCCTTTCTCTGATGCAAAAAATACTTCTGGTTTTGAAGTCTACTTTGTGACTTTCCAAAACATATGACAAATATGTTTATAAGAAAAATTATTAAACAGTACCAATATTTGTCTCTTCTCTGTCTTTTAGGGTGCTACAATTCCAATTAACCAAGCCCGGCCAAACCATAATCTAACATTCACCAAGAAAGAGCCAATAGGGTAAGTATCACTTTTTTCTTCTTGGTGACAGCTGTGCATACACAAAAGCCATTCAGAAGCTGTAATCTTTCCATGTTTCTCCTTTCCTTAAGTGTCTGTGCAATTGTTATCCCTTGGAATTATCCACTGATGATGCTTGCATGGAAGAGTGCAGCGTGCTTGGCTGCAGGCAACACACTTGTACTCAAGCCAGCTCAGGTAAAAACAAAAAGCTCAGGTAAAATCTAAAAGGTGGGTGTCAGGAGGTTGGGACATCCCTTTTTTCTAGAGTAGCTAGCAACAGGACAAGGGGTAATGGGATAAAGCTGGAACACAAAAAGTCCCATTTAAATATAAGAAAAAACTATTTTACTGTGAGGATGACAGAGCAGTGGCACAGGCTGCCCAGAGGAGTTGTGGAGTCTCCTTCCTTGGAGGTCTTAGAGACCTGCCTGGACATGTTCCTGTGTGACCTGATCTAGGTGAACCTGCTTGTTCAGGGGAGTTGGACTAGATGATTTCTAAAAGTCCCTTCCAACCCCTATCATTCTATGACTCTATGAATGTATAGATGGCTCATGTCCTCCTCTGTTGATTCAGGCAAAATAACTCAGGCAATCTAAGCAATTTCACCCAAGGTTAACCTGTCATATAAACCCAGAAAGTAACTGTGTCATATATTTTAAAGTGCATGTATAATAATACAGATTGCCATGATGCTACAAGGTATTGATTATCTTCATTTCTGCTCTGAAACTGCTCTGATTTTCAAGAATGAGTTCTTCTCCTCAAGATGCCATATTGACTTTTAATTTGTTAATGCTGGGAGTAAGAGGTTTAATATTGTATCAAAATTAAGATGTACTGAATGTAAAAGACATCATGACGTATTTAATTAAAATAAGACCCCTAATTTAAATGTTTCTGCCTAGGTCACACCTCTGACTTCCTTAAAGTTTGCAGAACTTTCAGCTAGAGCTGGATTTCCTAAAGGCGTTATAAATATTCTGCCTGGTTCAGGTAATGCTTCAACTCAGCATTTTTTCTGGGAAGAGCAGGTCATGCTAAAACTGATGAACTAGTATTTTACCTTTTTGAAGACCTATTACATAGGTGCAGATATCTTCATAGGTAGTAGGCTTGCATCTATATCATACAGATATTTCACATATTTCCAGAACAGAACTAGAAAAATCTGTGTGTCACCTGGCTCTAGCTAGTGATTAAGAGCTGTCAGCCTACACCCTTTAGAAGTTCACACAAATAGCATGAAGACTCTGAAAAACAATGTATTTCAGAGAAACATGTTTCACTTGATTGCAAAACTTCATTTTTTCTCCTATTCTTACCATCACTTGTAAGTATTTAAATGTGACTGCAAGACCTAGAGCAGGCTGGTAGATGCGTGTTGGTCACTATACGCAAGTCACGCTCCACACTGTGTTACCTGATGTCACCATTTAAAGAGGAAAAGTATCTGTTTGGGGCAGGCTCTATTACAAATTAGATTATTGCACCTACAGTGGAATATTAGGAAGGAAGTTCTTTACTCCAGAGAGAAAGAGGAATTTGGAGACAGTAATGTGATCCAAGTTAACTAATATGAGATTCTTCATAGTCATGTGAAGAAAGCTGTAAATATAAATAAGGATGTGATGTTGTGTACTTGATCTAAATATTGTTAGCTCTTTCTGTGTTACAGTGCTACTGCTGGAGCAGTAAAAATTGCCTTTCTACTGTCCAGTTAAAACTGCTTTCCTCACCCCAATAGGTGGCTTAGTGGGACAGCACCTGTCTGAACATCCGGATGTTCGCAAAGTTGGATTCACTGGTTCAACGCCAACTGGTAAACAGATCATGAAGAGGTACTCTCAGCAAAAGATTCATAAGTAAACGCTGCTTAATCTAGTTCTGGAGTATCTTCTTAGCTATATTGTGCATGTAGCAGTAACAGAAAAGCGTAACTATGTTGAGTTATTTATGTAGAATTCTGCTAAGTCACTATTGGAAAATAGAGGTTTATACATCTTCACTAGATAGGATTCAAAGGAAATCATGAAATAAGCTATGTTGAAGTTGGTTTTATATCATTATTTATATTTTTTTACAGTGCAGCCACTAATCTGAAGAAAGTTTCTCTTGAACTTGGTGGTAAATCACCATTGATCATATTCAGTGACTGTGAACTTGACAGAGCTGTAAAAATGGTAATGTTCATTCGGAGTAAAATATGTTCAAAGCCTTTGTGATATACCCTCACAGTATTGCAGTGTTCTTCTCAACTTGCTAAAAAACTGCAGTAGGAAGTGCTTGCATGGAACACTATGCAATATGTTAGAAAGCAGACTCTTTTCCTACAGGATGTTTCTTTATGCTAGCACAATTAAAATGTTTATGCTGCACCAAAAAGGCAGGCATCAGTACCAGAAGAAACATACATTAGAAAATACAACAAAACAAAGAAATACAGCTGGGAAGGTTTTTTTTCACTAGCTAAGTTAACACGTTAAAATCAATTCATCAAAATCTGATACCCAAAAACAAAGGCACTTATAAAATAGAAGTCTGAAAGTGAGTTAAAATACACATTTAATTCTTTGTTGCCATTTAGTTGTTCTCATTCACCGTCAGTCATCACAACCCACCTCACCAACCAGCTGTAATGTGTTTAAAGTTCATAACTCAGATGTGTAGTGGATTTAGGGAGCTTCACTTCCTGGTCAGGTAATCCGATTCATCAAAATAAAAGCAGGTGCAGTTTGCTCACTGAGAAGCAAACAAAGGTCTTCCACACTGTACCTACCCAAAGCACCAGTTCTGTGAATTCTCTAAACTAGCACAAGCAAATACTATTATCAGGGAGAAACTGCTCCACACTTTCCCCATCTATAGATTGTCTTTTGGAAGGACAAGAGTCTGAGTGACTAAACAGGGAAGTACATGTGGAAAATAATAAAAGCTGAAACTTTACAGTCATTGTGCTGCTTGGCCTCACCACTGTTCTCAGCTGGAGAAGTGAGAGGGTGGTGAATAGGATAGCCTGAGCTCTACCTGGCACTGATGGCTTTAAATTATTTTGAAGCAATGTTTTTTTTTGCCACATGCTTGACATTAGCACATGATCCCAGTCATACCTACTAATGTTGGGATCCTAGGCCTTTGCAGCTGCCAGAAAACTACTTTTTTATGACTTTTATTTGTCCTGCTCTTCCTTTCCATGCCTCCCTACCCCCCTGGAAAAACAATGTCAGGTATCAGTTCTTGGTAAATAAAAAGGAACAAACTGCATGGGGTTTGAATCCACAAATAGGAGGTTCTCTTCATATTAGATAATCTTCACTCCGTTACACACAATTTTCGACACAAGCAGAATTGTTCAGTGGATTAGCAGAGTTTTATAGTCAGTGGTTGTGCTGTCAACCCTCTTCTCTGTGATGCTGCAGCAGGTGTTTCTGTGAAACACTGATGGAAATATCAGTGCCAATGGGTTCCTCCTGAGAGGTTCGTTTCCCTGGAAGTGTGTTTGCCAGTTATAAGATTAATCTGCTTGTTGCATTGGTGGTGTTCTTTTACATAAAGCATTGTGCTTTGAGGGTCACAAACACAGAATGCAAGCCAAGGGAACAGAATGAAAGGAAAACTGAACAAAAGGATGTGTATAAATATTAATATGAGTTGGTTTTTTTTTCCCCTGATCAGGGTATGGGAGCAGTGTATTTCAACAAAGGAGAAAACTGCATTGCAGCTGGCAGACTGTTTGTGGAAGAATCAATCCACGATGAATTTGTTAGAAAAGTGGTAAGATACTCCAGGACTAAAGTTTAAGCAGATACTTCACTATGGTGCAGAGATCCACTAGCTTTATAGACACTTGAATTTCTTCTTATTTCCAGTCGTTTTAATTTCTCACTGTTGCTTATGATAGACAATGCTGCTTCTTGGGAACCCCCTACAGGGTTAAAAGGAAGGCACTGAAGGGAGATATTTTCATCAGTAACACACAGATAAGTGACATTGAAGTAGATATTGTACCTTCAGTGATATTTCATATTTTACTAGAAAAGTGAGATTTTAAAAAAATACTGAATTTAGGTCAATGTGATTGAAGGCTGCTGTGAAGTTTAGAAAAAAAGAGGCATATTGGAAGCATAGCTAGAATAATACAAAAGTAATTTAAAAAAAATCCAATAGTGACCACACTGTACCTCTGTAGAACTCATTTATGTGTCTCAGGAACAGAAAATCACTTTCATAATTCGATTAACACTGGTAAAAGCTAACTTTTTATACACCTATCTTAATAGCAGAATAGAACGAATACATGAAGATAGTGTGAAAAACTTTCAGAAGTAACCAGAGATTATCAAATGTAAGACAAAGCCTCATTTTAGAAAGGGGAGAGCATTCTACTTTCTCAGAATCATAGTGCACCCAGAGAAAAAATAAGCATCCCAAATCACTGGTCACTTCAACAACTATTGGCTGTGTTAAGTAACTTCATTTTAATTGGGTAACCCACAGGTGGAAGAAATAAAAAAGATGAAAATTGGTGACCCACTTGATAGATCTACAGACCACGGTCCACAAAATCACAAGGCACATTTGGAAAAACTGCTGCAATATTGTGAAACTGGAGTAAAAGAAGGAGCCACTTTAGTGTATGGAGGAAGACAAGTACGTAGACCAGGTAAGGCTGTCCAGATGTGTTTGGAACGTTTACATATTAAACAAAAGCCATCACGATGAGGGTGACGGAGCAGTGGAACAGGCTGCCCAGAGGGGTTGTGGAGTCTCCTTCCTTGGAGATCTTCAAGAGCCGCCTGGACAAGTTCCTATGCGACCTGATCTAAGTGACCCTGCTTCTGCAGGGGGGTTGGACTAGATGATCTCTAAAGGTGCCTTCCAACCCCTACCATTCTGTAATTCTATGATTGTCTCTGCTACATTATGTGAAGTACCAATATAATGGGAACAGTAGCAGGTAAGCTCAAGATACCATTTGAGAACAGAGCTTTCAAGTCTCATATTAAGAGACGCTGTGCAATTGAAACATAAGATATGAAACGGAATCAGAATCTAGTCTGTATGGGAATCTTTTGCTCATTTATTCTTGTTGTGAGGCATTGACTTTTTTTTGTTACACCCTTGAACTGTCAAGAGCTGTAAGTATAACTATATCCATTTAGATCACGTTAGCACTAAAGCTGACTGAGGAAACTACCAGCAGAGTTTGCATACAGTATTATTTTCAGAAGCCTCTTTTGCTATATAGACAATATGTGTGCTAAGTTGAGTGGACAGGCATGAAAGCAACATTTTCTCATGGACACCTGTCCTTTATCTGTAATGAAGGGGAAATACTTTCCTCAGTTTCAAAACGTAATGATTGCATCCCTAAATAAAATGAAAGTGCTGATTCGTAACTATATGAAATCAGTGTAAGAAAAGTAAACGTGAAGTCTCATGGAAGAGGATGGCACATACATGAAGTCTCTGATGTTAATTTTACCTACTCAAACTGGAACATATTCACTCATCAAGATATAGGAGACCAGAATTACTTGTGTGTAACACTAAGACAGTTCTTGCTTGGCAACAAGGTAGCTTTTGGACATGCCTTTAGGCCCTTCAGAAAGGAGCAGTCATTTGAAGATGGTTCTTTACCTCAGAATTTTCTTTGCTTCAGCACCCAGTTGCTGTCCATTGCATGTTTTTCCTTCTTTGGAATATAAAATCAGAGAATGGTAGGGGTTGGAAGGGACCTTTAGAGATCATCTAGTCCAACCCCCCTGCAGAAGCAGGTTCACCTAGATCAGGTCGCACAGGAACATGTCCAGGCGGGTCTTGAAGAACATTAAGGAAGGAGGCTCCATGCCCTCTCCCTGGTCTTTATGACTAGAGTCTATATTCTTGGAGGCCAACAAGAAAACAGTGGCCTCTACAGTATGTGTTGCAGAAAACAGTGGCCTCTGCTGTAACCCTGTCTTTCTTGCCATCAGGGTGCATGGTCTTCCCCTGAGGAGTCACCTGGGCTGTGTGTGGCATGCAGCCCTTCTGGCCTGGCAAGGGACAGCACACATTGCTCATATCAATACAGGCTAAAACCCTTTTTTCTGATGTTTCTTTGGTGCACACATTTCCATTCATGCTTCACTTGTATCATTCTTCATGTTTTCTCTTTCAAGTGTCTGCATGTCTGGAACTTCGGAGCATGGAAAAGAGACAACACAAATCATGAAGCTTTTTCACCATGCTCAAATGATACTCTCTTCTATTTAGGTTTCTTCATGGAACCCACTGTATTCACAGATGTTGAAGACCATATGTATATTGCCCAGGAAGAGTCCTTTGGCCCCGTGATGGTGATTTCTAAATTTAAAAATGGGTATGTTCCCCTGTGGTTGCTGTTCAAACTTCCACATTTTCACCCTAAGTGTAGAAACGGTAGCGTACATGGTATGGTTTTGGTAAGTCTTGTAAGACCAGTCTGAATCCCTAGATCCTCTTCCAGCTAAATTCTTAGAAAGTACTCTTTTTAGTAGGGGTTATCCTGCTTTATGTCTCTACAGAACTAATGCCATTTGCAGTGTGTGACAGGATAGAATGCATCTGTAAGTGCCAATGCTTAAATAAGACTTAGCATTCAGTGAAATGTTTTGACTGAAGTTGATGTGGTAATTGCGACAGCTAGATCAAATTACAGAATGTGTACTTTTTCCAGTGGAATCACTTCTTTTTCTTTGTCACAGAAGACTGCATGGTGACCTAGTCCCTTGTGTAACATTGGCACGTTACTGTTGCAAATGAAAATCCCTCTGTGTATTTTGTAGACCGCCACTTTTAATAGCTTTCACTGCAAATCATAGGAATTATTTTACATACAGATGAGATTAAAACCCAATATAGAAACTTCACATAACTATTTCCATCAGGTTTCACTTTCTGAAGTTTGATAATGCAGTTAGGCACCAGCCACATAGATAAACCTTCACGTCTGTGAGTTTTGTATCATGGTAAGGGACCATATATTGAGGTTCTTAAGGTTTTAATTTATTACAGATTTTTGAAGCTGTATGGGGATGCAAATAGAAAATGGCTCTCTGGGCACAGCCCGAAAAGTTGTGACTCAATAGAAGTCTGAGTTTCAGCACTTATTCTCCATTAATTTGTAAAGCAGGGCCAACATTTTAGAAAACTGGTGCCTAGCTGCTGCCAAGCTCTGCTTTACAAGTATTTTTGTGTTGCTCTAATCCCCAGGCTGTACTTGTAGCTGAGCAAAGCTGGTATACGTAGGGCAGCTTTTCCTTTGACATTTGTTAGTGTAGATCTTAACCACTGAAATGTCAGCTTATAAGCTCTTTATGTTTGAAGCAACTTCCATACACCTATCAGATTGACACTCAGGTTAGTCCTCAATAACTGGAGAAGAGCGAGCATGGTTCAACAACACTGAAGGTAGAAGGCTGGTAACACTTGCTTATTTTACCTAGTTGCAATTAAAACATTTCTTTCCCCTCTAGGGACGTTGAAGGAGTGCTGCGACGGGCAAATACCACGGAATATGGTTTAGCTTCAGGAGTTTTCACAAAAGACATAAGCAAAGCCCTCTACATCAGTGAAAAGCTAGAAACTGGAACCGTTTTTATTAACACATATAACAAAACTGATGTGGCAGCACCATTTGGTGGATTTAAGCAGTCTGGCTTTGGGAAGGATTTAGGTAAGCTGTTCTCTTCTTCCCTCATTTCTCATCTGACAGTCCAAATCAATCAGTGTATCTAGTAAAACATAAGCTATGAAAGCATTTCCTGCATCTCCTACATTCCTCCAATTACAGTCATCTAGTTCCTCCCCCAGCCCAACAATGTTCTTGCCTTAATACCTCCAAATCAGCCCTTCCTGTACACTTGATCAAGCTACAGCGTGCAGAATGTTCCTCTCCAGCTCATCTCCAAGCAGTCAAATCATAGCTTGTCCAGCACTGCCTACAGGCTACAAAATGCTGTCAAGCAGAAAAACTACTGGCCACAATCTTCTTTCCCTTCCCTCTGAAAGTATGTTAATTCAGGTTTCTCCTCTGAACTTGTAAGAGCATGGGAAACTTTCTTATGCCTTAAAGATGTCATCAAAATTTGCCAACAGCCACAGCAAAAGATGTATTAAAAGAAATATTTTCTTTTCAAAACCAGTTCTTAAAAAATGAAGTCTGTCAAACAAACTTCACAAGTCTGGGCAGATTGAACCTCCTGGCCAAGAAAAAGTAATGAAGAAAAAAGTTCAGTAACACACCAGAGTTTTGCTTTTGGAATCTCTGGCAAGTGTCAGACATTTCCTGAAACCAAAATGAGCAGCAGAATTAGGAAAAAGAGATGAGCAATTTTTCCACAGTGGCTTTACCTAGAAACTTTAACATTGGCAAAGTGTTTCATAAATCCAACCGTGTGCCACAAATGACCACCTAGAGACTGGGACCACTTCAGTCCCACCCAGGTGGCTGCTGCTTAAATTCTAGCTCCTTTTTCTTTCCACATCTGCTGGGTTTGACTTCTCGTCAAACCAGTCCTGTAAATCTCAGTAGGAGGGTAAATTAATTTCTGTTCCTCAAATATTAGCTAAAGCATTTTTTTCCCCTTAAGAATACAGTCTCTGACAACATTCTCTCTTTTAGCTGCTGTTCTAACTGGTGAATATTCTGCTTGTACAGGTGAAGAAGCTCTCCATGAATATCTCAGAACCAAGGCTATCACTGTGGAATACTAAAGTCACAGCTTCACTTGGAAAGTAAACTCTCATCAGAGTTTGATCCTTAACAACTCCATGAAGCACATAATACCATGCCCAGGAAATGCTGGCTGCAGTGCTACAGCTTGCAAAAAAACCCCCACCAAAACAAAACACCCATTCCATAGATAAGTTTCTATAAAACAGGTCCAAATTTTAGTCTCACTGACAGATAAAAGCATTTGGAAATTAACATGAAGTTATTTAAATTATGCAGCAGCAGTTGTTAGCACAATCCCTCCCCCCCCCAAAAAAAAACCAACCTCAAGAGCATGGTTATTTTTCTAACTACAATTGAAGAAAGAATCCTCATATGCCCACTTCATATTTGTGTGAACGGAATATTTACTTGGACATTTCAGATCCTTAGTCATTAGGTTTCTCTTAAACTCAGATACACTGATTATTGCCATTTTTGCTATAAATCGGTTCAAGTTTTACAGTAGCAATTAAACATTCTGCTCTGGTGATTCTTCAGCAGTACAGAAAACCTTTGTGCCATAAGTAAATCAATGCAAGAAAGTGCACTTACTATGATCTCTGTATAATACATACAGAGTTCAACATTGGTGTTAAAACTATGCACATCAAGCTAAAGTTGCTGAGAATATTTTCTATCTTTCTGTTGATACGGGATGTGTGATCTGCCTGCAATTTGAAAGGTGAAGAGATTAAAATCATTTCTCATGTCTGTGCCCATGGACTGTTTTATACAGCACGATTATTGCTTTATATTTCGTACTTTTTTTTTGTTTAATCTATGGGGAAATCTCTTGTGAAATGGCAGAGTTTAGATGTTGGCTTTCAATCTTTCTTCAGTTTGAAGGACATTTTACATAGATTGAGACTTTATCTAGCAAACTAAGCCTACTAAGACCACTTGCTCTTTTTAGAGTGCAGCTCCACTCAAAGCTCAATCTGACCTGTGGTCTGCCATTAAAAGTAGCAGCCCCATTCCTTGATTCCCATCGCTAAAATGTTTTGTGGTTTAATCACTTAATCCTAGTAAAATGTGCCCCCGTTCTATTTTTAAGAAGCCACATTGTGAAAGACCAGAATCCTCATTATTTCATAGAATCACAGAATCTCAAGGGCTGGAAGGGACCTCAAAAGACCATCTAGTCCAACCCCACTGCCAGAGCAGGTCCACCTAGAGTAGGTCACACAGGAACTCATCCAGGTGGGTTTAGAATGTCTGCAGAGGAGACATCTGGGCAGCCTGTTCCAGCGTTCCATCACCCTCACAGTGAAGAAGTTTTTCCTTGTATTTCTTTGGAACCTCTTATGTTCCAGCTCGTGCCCAGTGCCCCTTGTCCTATCACTGGCCATCACTGAGAAGAGCGTGGCTCCATCCTCCCAACACTAACCCTACAGAAAGATATTAAACCTATGGGTTTAAGCACGGGATTCAATATAAATTCTGTAAACAACTGCAGGTTTCAAGTCATGACATTTAGTTTAACATTTAGAGCAAATACAATATAGAAAATTTTACTTTAATGTGTAGAAAGTACTAGGTTCCTTTAAGAAACAAACAAGGACATCCAGGAGCATATCAAATACTTCTGAAATGTAACCTGATCTATGAAGTAAATAGAACAGCCTAAATTGTTGTATTTGATCAGAGGTAAGTGTGAATGAGACATACTTCACAATTGTTTGAGGCTACCCAAAGTACAGACATGATGAAAATTCACCTTTTTATTCTTCTGGTAGTGACAGCTGTTAACAAAATGGAAAGGACAGGAACACGGCAGGGAAAGCACGAGATGAAAAGTGTGGCTTATAGCAATTGCACCACAACGGAGGCAGACTTGACTGTTGGAAGTACTGAGAGTATCTGCACTACAGCCACAAATGTTCCAGATAGGAGCCAGTAACCTCCCTGTAATGACAGGGGGCTCAGTGCAGGCACAGAGGGTAAGTAAGCCCTTGCTGAACTCTTTCTTAAGTCACAGCTTACCCACACTAGCTCATCCCAGCACAACCCCAGCGGCTGCTTTGGTGTTCAGCAGTTACTGTCATGAATGCAACGTAGACATACCTCTAAAATACTTCAAAATAATGTTTAATATTGAAGATATTAATATTGAAGTGTACATAACACTTCACAGGACATGGAACATTAAAAAACCAAAGCTTTTTTTCCTGGTTAACTCTTTCCTGCCCTTGAAGCAAAAATTTCTTCTGGCACAGTACAAAAATCTTTGAAAAGGAATTTTAACCAGATTCCACTGTCCCAAATTCTAGCTGCTTTCTTAAATCGATCCTACTATGAAGTTTATTTCCATGTTGCTTGATGAATAAAATGGTACTTAATTGCTCAGAAGTCCAGCCTGCCTCAGTCATCACTGGATCGTAAGTTCTCCACCATGTGACTTATGGCATTTCACATGACCTTAAGGGATGCTACACTGAGAAGCAAAGCAGTTTTACAGGCCAAGTCTTCAAAGTAAGAAAACACAATTTGCGTTTTTTCTTGGGGTTTTTTTTAAGTAAAATAAAATGGATTTACTCATTCACTGTGCTGTCCAAAATTTCTATTTTACCCTTTTCTCCCTTTTGTTTAGGAAACTTAATGTTGTCTATTGTCACTTCATCAGTTAAACAGTCATCTTCAGATTCCGAGTCACCTTCTGAAGTTAGTATCTCTTCATTTGTATCAGAGTCACTCAGTTCAACTACAGCCACGTTCTGGAAGAAAAAAAGACCTTCATTAACACATTTCTATATCACATCTCTTATTTAAGTAAAACAAAGCAAACACATGAAACAGTCTACTACCATAAAAAAACCCCACAACCACAATTAGAAAGACTTTCAGGATTATGACAAATATCCTCAACAGATTCCTAAATATTTAAATTGTAATTTATATTTCCTTTAAGCAAATATAAGGCCATTTTTATATCATTATCAAAGACAGACGTGAGTCGAGAGCTGAACTCCGTCTAAATCAGATATTTAAATTGATGAGCAGGAGGCATCAAAACTAATTTTCAGCAAAGAATTTAAATGAACCATTCAGTGTATGTATACAAATGTGTGTGTGTGTGTGTATATTTACTCACAGAATCGCAGAATCTTAAGGGTTGGAAGGGACCTCAAAAGATTATCTATCCCAAACATCCCCTGCCAGAGCAGGACCACCACATAGTTCGTATCTTAAAACCTAGTAGTATTCATGGCACTACAACTGAAGCAAACCAGCAAATAGTTTAAACGACTAGGATATTTTGTGAAGTAACAGTGATCATATATTTCCACATGCAGAGACAGGATTTTTGAGGTCTGTTTATCTCTCTGAAAGTATCTCTCTTAAACTGATAGAAATCTCAGGCCAAAAACATTTTGCAGCAAAGGAAAAAACAGGAATTTGAGATGCAAACAGACTTTCTTCAGTGATTTGCAAATAGTATTCAGCCATTAATTGTCAGGTCTCCTGGCTTGGTTGTTATAAAGCCCAGACACTTGTCAGACACTGCCACGTGAATTTTAAAATCCTGTATTAAACCAAACAATTTGCATGCTCCACAATCCACCTTGTTTTCTCACTCTTTATTTGGAATTATTCAGCATATACCAGCGCTCAGTAACCTATTGCATGTAGGCTGGATACGTTCTACAAGAACTCTGAACTCAACCAGTAGCCGATAATTTCTGCATCTTGTGGGTCTGCAGGCCTGAAGGCACTGATCTCTGACATGCACATATCCCATCACCTTCACGTTAACATTTTCTTACATGAGTATGTGGCTGCAGCATTTCAGTTAAAAACAGAAAGAAAATATTTATGTGAATATAAACAAACACCAGCCATAACAGATCACAACACCAACAGCTTTTCAAAACCCAAAACCTATAGCCAGTCCTAAAAATACCTACAAAGTACAGCTGAAAGCCAGCTACTGCTCTTATACTGAAGTCTTCTTTATGCCTTACGCTGTCCAGATTCCAAAACAAACTACCCATGAGACATTTAAAAAACAATTTATTCACTTTTGATTCAGAGTTGCTGATTTAAAAGTATGTCTTATTCTGACCTTAAACTACTTAGTTTCCAGTCATTAAACTCTGCTAGTGTGAAAATCAGGTAGTATATTTTAACAGAATATTCAATCTTTTATTACATCTGTGTTTTGAACTTGCAGATTGCAGACTAAAATGGGAAAGACTTGGCCTCAGACATCAAATTAGCTCATTCTAATGCCAGAGAATTATCTTAACTGCAGCTAAAATTACTTTATAAAATAAAAAAATATAGTAAGTACTTACCATTTCGATAACTTTTTCCATTGCACTGTCTAGATTTTCAATATCAAACTGATGGGCTGGTGCTGTTACCATTTTTCTTCTTAGCTCGTCATTTGCATGAGCCATCTGTGGTAAAAAGCTCTGTACACGGTCCAAAACTAAAAAATAAGTAATTACCACATGTATAGATACAATCAGATGCATACTAGTTTATACATCTATACCTGAGAAATCCTAGCATTTAAACAGATTCCATTTCAACTGTAATTTCCAGCTGCCTGCCATATTTAAGATGTTTTAATAGAACCATTTATTACAGTATTCCATTTCCCAAGACATAGACAGCACAAAGATATCGAATCTATTGGTCAGGATATGGTGCAGGAAGAAATCAACGATTCCATTCAGATTCTTAAAACAAAATGTGACCACTTTGCAGAAAACCTGCTTGTAAATTCCATGGTTTTGAATACATATTGAGTGCCACCTTGAGAAACTTCCACATCAGCATTACCTCCAAGGGAAACATAATCATTTCCTCCTTCCTTCCCTATTAAAGCATAGGCTGAGAGTTTCAAAGAAGATGGAAAAATCAGCTATAGCATGGATACCACAGATGTTGTACCTCACTAACAAAAGTTCAACGTCATTATCAAAAGGATCTCTGAAATTAAGATGACTGGAGAGTGACAGATACTCTAGGTTGAAGTACAAAGCACTTATCTTCTACAAAAATACCCAGCTCAGCTCGGTGGGACTCCACAACACTTTCAAGATAATCAGTGTCAATAGGAGAATTGCACCCAACGCTCTTCCACAAAGGAAGAAACTATCTTCAACTGTCTCCTAAGTTGGTTCAAATAGTCTTTGCTCTACAGATGCAGCCAGGCCAGTCACTATTTTTTATTCTCTGTGGAGTAAGAGACACTATTCTGAGAGAGCTCTACAGAAGCCCAACGGGTACAACCTACCTTTGAAACACTGTCATCTTTGGAGACGCTTTTATCCAAGAAAGAACTCAATATAACAAATTGAGCTTTTTATTACTTTTTAAAATCTCAATCACAATATAAAAATACAGTAATTTGACAGGAAGCCATTTTAAAATAAGTGCTGTTATACATTAAATATTTTATACTGAGAAATTACTTTTGAAAAGGGGTAAGAAACCCAGATCAGCAAAAAAAAGCAACAACTCTGTACTAGAAAAGAACAATCTGAGTCTCAAGATATCAGGTGTATTTTCACAAAAACTCCTGAAGATACACTGCTTTCAAAAAGTAACAATTTTTACTCTATGTCCTCTTATGCATGGAGTCCCACTGAAGAGCACATTAGCAATCTATGTGTAGCTTTGACTAAGAAAGAAGGAATGTAGCTCAAAGAGAACACAGTGTTCTTAATGCATTCAAATCAATTTGTTGCGAATGAATGCTTACATGATCTGGCTTAGTAATTTTGCCAGAACATTCATTAAAAATAAAAGTCCTGAAAGTGATCTATGTGACTTGCCTCGATTTGAAAGGAGCTGACTAAATGAAAATCAAAGATACCACCTGGCAAGTTCACTATATGCAGACAGCACAAGTATTTTTGCAGGAGAACCGAGTCTCTAAACCTTACAAGCTGTAACACCCAGCACTGCAAAACTCTACCTTTGCAGAAGCAGCAGTTACATGACTAACCTGCGGGATATGCAACCTAGCACTGGTCAAAACAGATCTCAAGAGTTTTTCCCTTCACTAATGCACAAAAAGCAGTGAAGCAAAAGTTAAGTCAAAGATGTTGACGCTGTTCCAGTAACAAAATCCTACTTACCGCTACTCCTTGGCATCCTAACTGTCTGTAAAGTTGTGGCCTTCTTGCTGCTACCTTTTGAACTAATCAGCAAAGTTTCTTCCAGCCCTGGAAACAAACAAGTGTTTGAACGTTTACCTACATCAACCACAAATGTCACATTTTAACTGTGAGGCTCTCTTCTTGTTGCCGCTTCTCCACCTTTCTACAAGACTAAACATGAGGATTCAGCTGTCTCTGCCTCCAGGAATTTCACTCTTGCTTTCCTACAAATACTGTTTCCGAATGTCTGTCTGGGGCAGTCACCTCAGTACTTCTATACATAGTAGGGAGTGAACGTCTGCAAGCTACTACCACAAGCATCCGTGAAAGCAGACAGATCAGCAGGTTCAACACAGAATTTGACAATCCAGGGCAGCGGAGTAATAATCAGACACTAAGAGGCCTAAGCAAGAAGGTACACCCCAGCACCTCTACCACTTCAGTTGCAGGCACTGGGCAATTACAAGTATAGGGAGCACATGGTGCTTAAACTACTGAGTTCTCTGTAATTATCATCCACTATTGCAGTTGTCAGAAGAAAGAATCCTGGGCTATACGGACCACTGGTCTGACCCTGCGGGTGGTTTCTTGCAGGCTCTCACTGTTTAGACTTTTAAGATCATCAAGTTCAACCATTAACCCACACTGCCATGTCCACAACCAAACCATGTCCCTCAGCACCACATCTACACATCTTTTAAATACCTCCAGGGATGCAGACTTTGCCATTTCCCTGGGCAGCCCATTCCAATGCCTGACAACCCTTTTAGTGAAAATCTTTTCCCAGTATTTAAAACTTTCCCCTGGTGCAACTTGAGGCCATTTCCTCTTGTCCTGTCACTTGTTAGCAATACCCACCTTTCTACAGAGAGTGATGTCTGCTCTCAGCCTCCTCCAGACTAAACACCCTCAGCTACTCCTCATCACACTTGTTCCTCAGAGCTTTCACCAGCCTGGCTGCCCATCTCTGGACACGCTCCAACACCTCAGTGTCCTTCGTGTAGTGAGGGACACAAAACTGAACGCAGCATTTGAGCTGCAGCCTCACAAGTGCCAAGTACTGAGAGACAATTACTTCCCTAGTCAAAGGAGTATCTTAAATATGTCACTGCAGGTGGCTCAGAAAAGTGGCCGAGGACACTTGCTTGAGCGAGTCCATTGGGCCAGCCAACAGCAGCACAGCCTTGCTCAAGGCCTTGCAGGAAGTTTACTTCTTATTCCTTTGTTTTGTTTCCTTCTTATTCCTTTGTATGTATAAAGGCCGAGATACTGGGATAGGGGCATTTTTTTTTCTTGTGCTCTTTTAACGTCTTTTGAAAATATTTTTTTTTAGTGAAGGATATGAATACACAGAGAAACTACCTGCAATAACCCACAGTAAATCACAGCGCAACAACAGCTACCATGTGCAAGTTACAGTGATTTACAGCCCTTCCCTCACGTGTGGCAGGGCTGTGTGGCAGAGATCAATGAAAGCATGAAATGCTAATAACCTAAATAAGTACTTTCGAGAGCAGCACCGTAAAATCCTAACGATGGAGAGAAACTGCATTAATTAGCCAAGTTTGTCTTTACGACCGCCAACTGAGCCCTTTCACTAAAATGACGCTTTATGTATTTTTAAGGTATTTTATCCCCGTAGAAGTGCTGTTACGACTACCGATAATGTTCAACGTTTGTTCTGGGTTCGCTCGCCCCGTATTACCAGCAGTCCGGCGGCCTGAAAAGCCGTGGACTACCCGGGGGCTGGTCGCTCGACACCACCCGAGCCGCCTCGAGCCCCCGCTCCCCAACCTGCCCACCCCGTGAGCGGCCGGGCTGGACCCCGCTGCACCGGTCCCGCCGCTCGGCCCAGCTCCGCTTGGAAAGCAGCGGCGCCGCACCGCCGGCCTGCGGAGCCCTCGCCGCCCCGACCGGCCCCGGTGCCCCCGCGGGCACCGCTCACCTCCTCGGCGCCCCACGGCCAGCAGCTCCCGGGAGGCGGCCGGGCCCGCCGCCGCGCCTGACCCCGCCATGCGCCGACACACGAACGGAAGTGGCGCCGAGCCGGGCGGGCGCTCGCCCCCTGGAGGGCGGGAGGGGCAGAGCCGCCCCGAGGCCGCGCCTAACGGCAGGGGACAGCCCCGTCAGTGTTGGGTTAATAATGCAGACGGGAAAGTAATTCACCTTGCAAAGAAGAAGGCAAAAAGGAAATCTTTGTTCAACCATTTGGCACTGAAAGTCCGTCCCTGCGCTTGGAGGAGGAAAGAGAGCGTGACACTAAGCTGCAAGCGGGTGACACTACTGGAACGCCTGCCGGTGAACGCTCTTCTTTGAGAACTTTCTTGTTGTCCTGGTGAGAAGTTGACATGTGCACCTAAAATCAAATCGCAGACGCTGAGGAAATTTTAATTACCATAGAACCATAGAACCACAGAATGGCAGGGGGCGGATCAGATCATCTAGTCCAACCCTCTGCTAAAGCAGGTTCAGCTCGATCACGTCCCAAAGGAATGCAGCCAAGTGGGTTCTGGAAACCTCCAGAGAAGGAGACTTCACATCTTCCCTGTGCCAGGGCTCCTTCATCCTCACAGGAAATAAGTTTTTCCTTGTATCTAAGCAGAACTTTTTGTGTTCTAGCTTACGCCCATTACCCTTCATCCTTTCAGTGGATGGTACAGGAAAAAAAGTGTCACCTCATTCTCCTGACATTCACCCTTTAGGTACTTGTAAGTGTCTTCTAGGCTAAACAGTTCCAGATCCCACAGCCTTTCTTCAGCCTTTCTTCACTGGAACAGAGATGTTCCAGTCCCCTGATCATCTTGATAGCCCTGCGCTGGACTCTCTCTACTGTACCCCTTGAGCTGGGGAGCCCAGAACGGGACACAATACTCCAGATGTGGCCTCACCAAGACAGAGTAGAGGGGAAGGAGAACTTCTCTCAACCTGCTGGACACACTCCTTTTCATACACCCCAGAATGTCATTGGCCTTCTTGGCCACAAGGGCAATTATCTTTTGGAACAGAAACTTCCACAATCAGCAAGTTCTCTTGACACTGGCCAACCTGTCATTCAAAATTATTTCTGCACTTTCTGATGCTGTTTATAATCTAGACAATGTGAAAACTGTAAAAGGAGAAGTGAATGGTTCACAAGTGACAAAATAGGAGGTACACGCCAGAAATGAGAAAGTCATTCATCGTGAAAGTGGTGTTTATATGCTCTCATTGCAAAGAACATGAAGAAAAGAAAACCAAACCCCAACCAGATCTCAGTATCTCAGACTTAACAAAGGAGTAAGAAGCAAATTTTCTGTAAGGCCCCAAGCAAGAAGCTGTGCTGTTATTTGCCTGACAAGACTGGCCCAAACAAGTGTCCTCTGCCACTTTCCCCAGCCATTCACAGTGCCAAGTGCATTCCACTGCATTTGCTACCTGGTTTGTCCCTTTCTACCTATCTGTGCTCCTGAAGTTTGATTTCCCAGAAAAATCCTATTGCTAGATGAAAAATCTTCTTTTTTTTTTCTTTTTTTGCCTTTGGTCACAAAAAACAGACAAAAAAACCAAACCAAAACAAAACAAAACCCAAACCCCAGAGTCTTTCTGCAATTGCACACAGTCCAAAATCACAATGTGTGAACCTCAAAAAACATATATTTCATCCATGGGAAAGTATTGTGTGATTTCCATGGAGGGAGGAGCATAAGACTGTCAAGAAACCTGTAATAGGAAGCAATGAAAAGATTGCCCAAGATCACCAGACAAGCAATTAGAAAAGCCATAAACAGCATCCTCAGGCGCTATTCTCAGACCTCAACAGAGGCAGATGAAATCTTTGTCTGATTTGCAAGGTGGGCGCACTATGTTTCCACACTGCATAACATGAGCATGCACAAGACTTGGATATATATGGTTGCTACCAGAGTAGGAGAAAAACAGCATTCATAGACCCAATTCCCAATAAATTCAGGCTTCGGACAGCATTTCACCTCTGAATTAGTAGCTCTGAAGTTTGGGCTGCTTCATTCATTTAACACAGTATTGACTCAAGAGTTCATGCTGATGCTGTATATTTCACTATTGTAGTACAGACTGGTTTGGCCTCAGTCCTGCAAATACATTCTCCTGTGCTTAAGTTTCTGCTTTTCCACAGGTACCCACAGCAGCTAGCTCCAGTTTATGGCAGACGCTTGGTGACCTTGCCCATGCTGTCTTTCATTTAGTCTACAGAAAGGAAAACAAATGCTATAGAATTGGCTGCTGTCACCATCATTAAATCTCAGTTCCCTTTTCTTTCTCCTTCCTCCTTTTAACCTTCTTCCACTTAGGGCATCCTCACTACTTTGAAGTGCCACGCAACAATGAGGAGTAACACTAGTAAAAGCACAAAGTTAGCTGGCTTCTTTTAATGCATTAATATGAAGTGTGTCTCAAAACAAAGAGTTTTGAGGATTGATTAAAAGGACTCAGCAAGGCCTGGACTCTCTTGTTTAACACGGGCAGCTTAAGTCCAGGGAGTTCCTGGCAGACTCACATTGAAGTGTTCAGTGTTGTGTGCAGGGTACGCAGCCTGGCTGGGCGAGAACAAGAATATTCCGACTGACCCAAATACTTGAAAAAAATGGATTTCTGAGGAAGCTATTTTTAACCAAGCTGCAAGAAAGAACAAAAACGTCCTAGCAGCCGACACTCTGGAGTCGGTACAGAACTGCGGATCTCGTGCTACGTCGCCAAGAAAGCTTCTGCCAGTGCAAGCAAAGGCTTCTACCGTCACGGCTGCCAGGACAGCGCCCCGCGGCTTGCCCCACTCCTCACTCTTTTGTTCTCTCCAGTGCGGAGCACCGGCTGGGCCCCGACAGAGGTGCCGCCACCCAGCATTACGCTGCCAGAGGAGTCCGAGCCGGCGCGACGAGAAGGGGAAACCCACGGGTCCCCTCAGCGCAGGGGGCGGTGGAGTGACAGGCGGCCAGGGCCCGCCCGGGGGCGTCGGCCCGGGCTGTGAGCGATGGCAGGCCCGTCCCGTCCCGTTCCGTTCCGTCCTCTCCCTTCAGCTGCGCGGGGGCACATCTCGCAGCCCCTCCTCCGCCCGCCGCCGGGTCGGAGCGGCCGGTGCCAGCGGCAGCGGCGGCTGCTGCGCATCACGAGCCACATCATCGCGGGGGCTGCCCGCCCTCCGGCAGCTTCCGCGCCTGCTCAGTGGCGGCGGCGCTCACCTAGCTCCGGAGCTGTCACCGCCGCCCGTCCCTCCCCGTCCACCGCCTGTCCGCCGCAGCGATGGAGCGGGACGGCGGGCCGCTACCGGCATCGCCCTCGCCCAGGTGAGGGGACGGCACGGCCTGAGCGGGCGGCGAGGGGGCCCAGCGAGGGGCCAGAGCGAGCTGGCGACGTGCCGCCTAGGGGCGAGGGGAGGCGGCGGAGGCCGTGGGAGGCGACGGGGGGGAAAGTTTCCTGAGGCTTGGCCGAGCTGCCAGGCGCCACCGCCCCCGGGAGCAAGGCGTCTGCCCGCACCAAGTGCCAGTGGGCGCCCGAGGGCAGTGGGGTAGGCTGGACCGCACGTCCTTCTCGGGCACGGTAACTCCCAGACTAGTGTCCCCTGTGCGCGGCTCGGCTCGGTTCGGCTCGGTTCGTCCCCTCCCGGCCTCGGGCCCTCAGGCGCCGCCCGCCCTCGCAGCCTCCCTCTGCGCCCCTCTTGCCCCGCTGTCGCCCCCGGCGCCTGCCCGGGCGCCGCTTGCCGCCGGCCCGTCCGGTCGTCCTGCACCCGGCCCGTGATGCTGAAGGGCGTAAGGCCGCCCGCACCCCGGTACCCTGCGCTCTTCACAGTTCCGCTGCTCTTTTCATCGCCTACGCATCATGATGCGCTGCTCCAGGTAGCCTGGACAATGAGCCTTTTCTTTCGTTTCTCTGTGCCTGCACAAGATCTGCCCAACCTTTTCAGTGGCCCCTATTCCCTGGCACTCTGTACGTCCGGCTGTGCTTGCGTTCCTTTTCCCATGTTTGCACCTATGAAAATATGCCAGAATCTGACACTACTGGTGCAGTTGCTGGACAGTCATCTACGTACGGACTTTCATTAGTCATCTTCTTTTGCTTACAAGTGTTGTAATTAAAATGTCACAGTATTTTATACTCTTGCCATACTTTCCAACCAAAACGTAGGAGCTTCTTGTGATATACTGTGCTTTCTACTCTGTCATTAATCCTAAATTAAATTTAGGTTGTAGCTGTGTCTCTTTAATTTCAGTGAGTATTATAATTTCCTTTCCCCCCCCTCCCCCCCCGCTGTCCAGGATATATAGTTGTGTGTCTTCTTCACTCACATTTGATCCTAGATTGTAGGCTACACTACATTAGCCAGGTTCTGATAAATTGAACATATACAATTAAGTATTTGTTTAGTCTTAGTGTCAGGAATAAAACATAAATGCCTGAAAAAAGTCTGCTCGTGTATCTTTTCTAGGCAGAGTCCTAGCAGGCTTTAGTAGACATCTGAAGTTATTGTCACTTTACCAGTTCAGTAATGCTGGTAAAAAAGATGAGAGCAGGTAGGAAGACCTGGTTTGGCAGGATTTGCTACATGTATTGCCTTGAGAGGTTGTGAAACTGGAACCATAAATACTACAGTATGTCTGGTAGACACTTTAGAAGGAAAAGTAACAGTGTATCATTTTCTTTTCAAATACCGTAGGATATTATCCACAAAAAACAATGTGAAGTCTGTATCATACTGCCTGAGTTAATAAGCAGCTCATACCTGCTTGGTAATGACAGTAGAAACCTGTAATTGGGATCTCAAACAGTACAGTTAGGACTCATCCTGGTAAGTACCTATTGGTTACTTAATCTAGAGGACTACATTATGCCTTATATTTCAAGCTTTCCCACCTGCTTTTGGTGAGCTGGATGTGATTTGCCTCATATTTTTCGTGTTCGTGTTCCACTTGGGTGATTTTTACAACCTGACCACATTTCACAGCCTTGCTACCTTGTTTCTGCCTCTCTTTTGGTCTCTTCTAATTAAGTTGCCTTAAAAGTGCAGAGGCAAACAAAATTTGTGTTCCTACAGCTGCTTTTTTCATCCTTGGGGCCAAAATCAAAAGCTGCCATGTTCACGAAGTGGAACGCAGCAATCTCAGACTTGTCTGAAAACTGAGCCTGAGGCTGGCAGCTTTTTCTGTGTCTCATATTCAAGAAGGCATCCAGAGGTCCTTTCATCTGTTTATTCCCCTCATTACTTTTTCTTCTATTTCTTTTCCTGTTGATTTAACCTACAACTGTCATACAATAAACACCATGTTAACCAGTTTACTGCGTAATATTTAATAAATGGTATGTCATGTCCATGTGTCTGCCTTGCATGCAAAATTTATTTATGTTCAGTGTGTATTCCAGTCTTTAGTAATCCACATGAAGTGTCTGGTACAAATAATCTTACCTCAGTGTGCCACCTTGGCCTCTGGATTCTACAAAATGGTTAATGATAGCATGTTCTTTTTGTTTACTCTCCACACTACTGAGGTGATATGATGAAGCTTTCACTTTCTATTGATATGGCCACTACAGAAAGGCTGAGGGAGGTGGGGCTCTTTGCTTGGAGAAGAGGAGACTGAGGGGTGATCTCATTAATGTTTACGAATATGTAAAGTGCAGGTGTCAGGAGGATGGAGCCAAGCTCTTTTCAGTGATATCCAATGATAGGACAAGAGGCGACCGGTACAAGCTGGAACATAAGACGTTCCAAAGAAACACAGGGAAGAATTTCTTCACTGTGAGGGTGACGGAGCACTGAAACAGGCTGCCTAGAGGGGTTGTGGAGTCTCCTTCTCCGGGGGCATTCAAAACCCACCTGGACGAGTTCCTGTGTGACCTACTCTAGGAGATCCTGCTCTAGCAGGGGAGTTGAACTAGATGATCTTTTGAGGTTCCTTCCAACCCCTAAGATTCTGTGATTCTGTACAGCAAGAAGTTCAAATGAGTAGCCACAACTGTGGTAAGGGTGTCAGTGTAGTACTGGGAACTTGGATGTATACAGGTCGCAATCATGGAGAAGAGACCACACAGATCCCTTTATCACCTTTGTAAGTCTTCTTCTGAACTTATAGAAGGCACCAAAAAACCTCACATTTCAAACTTTGTAGAATCTCAGGATTTCTGAAGTCAGAAGGGATCTTAGGAAATTTCCTATTCAGCCACCTCTGCTGGATTTCAAATATCACCAGGGATGGAGTCTCCATAAACTGTTTGAACCAGTGTTCAACCACCCTCATAGTCAAAAGAAAAAAAGCTTATGTTTAAATGGAATTTCCTGCATTTCAATTTGTACTCACTACCTCTCATCCTTTTATTGAAAAGACTCTGACTTTGTCTTTGAAGACAGAAAAAGAGTCTTTGAAGCCAGAAAATAATCTAGCTTCATTTTTGCTTATTATGGCAAAGTATTAAAGGTCAGTGTTTCGTTAATGTTGCGTATTACTTTCCTGAATCCCTTCCCAAACCTTGTCCCTGTATTTCTCAGTTAGGCATGTTTAAGCTATTGTAGTTTATTGTGGACTACCTGGATGGGCAACATACAACTATTATTGCTTTAGAAGATGATCTGTAAAAAAAAGTCTGCTGCTTTTAGGAAAAAATGGGGTTTGACTGTGATGTGGTTAGCTTTGGATCCTCTGAAAGCCCTCAATATTATTTAGATAGGAGTTACCTTTTGGTTTTGTTAGCCAAACTCTGAAAGAAATCAGAAAATTAATTTTCCTAAAGCTAGACTTCGATAAATATTTTGGTTAGCCTGTCATAATGTTGACTCTACAAGTTTTGGACTTAATCATAGAATCATAGAATGGTAGGGGCTGGAAGGGGCCTTTAGAGATCATCTCGTCCAACCCCCCTGCAGAAGCAGGGTCACCTAGATCAGGTCGCATAGGAACATGTCCAGGTGGGTCTTGAAGATCTCCAAGGAAGGAGACTCCACAACCCCTCTGGGCAGCCTGTGCCAGGGCTCCCTCACCTGAACAGTGAAATAGTTTTTTCTTATGTTTAAGTGGAACTTTTTGTGTTCCACCTCCATCCCATTACCCCTTATCCTGTTACTATCTACTATAGAAAAAAGGGATTCACCATTCCCCTTTTTTTGAAGGTTCCTTAGAAAGCATGATGTTTTAATTACTCATTGTTTTCATGCTTTAAATAAATTGTCAGCAGTCAAATCACTATATGATTAGCTGCAGAATTTAATTAGTTGTAGATTAGCTGTAAATGTAGCTGTAAAATCCCATCCTTTAGTCCTGGTAGTGGTAGGTGTTCCTTAAACCCTAGAAAAATATAAAGAGGCATCTCTTTCTCGTACTCTTGAGAACCAAGGTGTTCAGTTTCATATCTGAAGTATCTGAAATTTTTCTGAAGCAACTATCCCATTTCAAAAACTCAATGTCTCTTCCAGCTCATGGTTCCTGTTTATTTTCCACGTCATCTGCCTGTTCATTTTCCACATCATATATACAGTCTCTGTGGATGCTTTTTAAATTGCTATATGCATCAATTGTATTAATTCATAGGGTAAGAATTGGTTTGTTATCTGTTGGATTGCAAAGTTTCTCAGTTTTTGGGAACATATCTTCAGCAAACAGAATGATATGACTGTATTTCATATTGGTTTGTGTTTGCAGGACTATTTGTTTACATTTACATTTAACCTTTAGAGATCATCTAGTCCAACCCCCCTGCAGAAGCAGGTTCACCTAGATCAGGTCACACAGGAACATGTCCAGGCAGGTCTTGAAGACCTCCAAGGAAGGAGACCCCACAACCCCTCTGGGCAGCCTGTGCCAGGGCTCCCTCACCTGAACAGTGAAATAGTTTTTTCTTATATTTAAGTGGAAGTTTTTGTGTTCCAGCTTCATCCCATTACCCCTTGTCCCATTGCTAGCTGCTATAGGAAAAAGGGATGTCCCAGCCTCCTGACACCCAAAATCAGCAATGGCAGTCATCCAAACTGCTTTGTACTATTTCAATTGTTAGCCGTCCATTCCAACCTCTTCCTTCCCTTGTAACTTGCTGGTTGACCAAATAATTTTTTTGGTTCTTTTTTTTTGTAGTTTTTTTTAAGCACTGTTTCTGTTTGTTAACACTTTCTCATATGAAATGAGACCACAGACTTTCCAAAAGATTTGTTTCTTAAAAAACCCCCAAACTTTAAAGCAGAAAAATCCTTATGTTAGAAAGATACGGATAATTAACCCAAATATGTTTGGCCAAAGTTTCAGAGGAATGAATGATTTCTGAGTCACTGGTCTAGCACTCTGGTGATGTGACTGGAAGGCGTAGTGGAGAAACCACAATGACAGCCAGACTCCGCCTTGTTAAAGCTACAGGGAAATTTTCTCAATATAGTTCCCTGTGAGTGAAATAAAGTCCTCCATTTGTTACTCTTCCTCTCTCCTAAAAAAACCAGAATATCACCAACTCCAGAAAAACATATTGAGGTTGGTGTGGGTCTCAGTATACGTCTTCCATCACAGACACTTCCACATCTTAATTCTACATCCAGTTCTTGAATTCTATAATAAAGTTTCTCTAATCTGGATATTTCTTGTGACCAACTGAAACTCATCCAGCAGAAGTGATCCAAAACTTTTCACTCTGCAAACTTCCTAAGTAGTGTGTCACTTCCTATTGTCATAAATCAATTGTTAACCACCTTCAGCAGCCTAGGCTATACCCTTCCTGAAATTTAAATTTTCCTCAACTTCCATGAACTTCTCTCTTCTTCTTCCTTCTTCTTAATCCTCTTTGCTGTTGTCACAGAAGTTGATAACAGGTTGATAGTTTAATGTTATGTCTACCTCTGTTTGTATATTTTGTGTGCACTGTTTCTTTTCTTTTACAAAGATAATGCCACCTTTGGACCAAGAAGAAACAAAATTGCCTCTTTTTGTTCTGTCTTTCTGTAGCACTTAACAGAGCACCATTTTGGCCTGTGGTTGGAGCTACTCTGGAATAGCAGCAAAAGTTGTTTTGTTATTCCTAATTAAAGAGTGTGGAAACCAGAATTGAGGCCTAGGAGTTTCTATGCACTTATGCTAAAAGGTTCAGTGTAGCACAATCTGCTACAGAGTGGCAAAACACATTGCAGGAATCTTGGTTACTTACATTCCTCTGTTGGTCTTGTGGAAAAAAGATTTTTTCTTGCAAGACTTGACTTCTTTCTAAATCAAGAATGAAACTGTATTTTAACTTTTTAAATTTTTAAAGTATTCATTTCTTAGTCAAAGCTCCCTAGATAAAGTGATTGGTAGAAGGAAAGCTTTCATGTTTCGTCTGAGTCATCTCTTCACTCAAAAAACCCAAAACAAGTAATTCTGTGGGCAGCAGGACTTTTGAAGTTGACTTGCGGTAGCCATATATGAGTGAATTATCCTAACTAATGTTTGAAGATACCTTACAGCAAGGGCACAAATTTGGAGATCTTATAAGGCCGTTAGTTATTAAAAGTTTTGACTTTTTTATTCTCTGACAAATCTATCTGAAATTGCTCCAGAAACATTGGATGTCTTAAAAACATTGAAATGGAGAGAGGGAAGAAATAGGGATCATAACATAAATGATATGATCTTAGGAGCCTGATTTCCTTAGGAAGTACAGATTAAAAATCCGTCAACTCTAAGCTATTATTTCCAAAACCCTGTACAAATACGTTTCCACAGTTTCCCACAAGTACATTATCTTGAGCTTTTGTTATCCCATATCACACTGGTGTAGTCTGCCTGACCTTTGTTTCTTTGTTTATGCCAATCATTTACTTATATTCATCAAGTATAATAATAAATACCAAGGTCAACAAAGCTCCAAGTCAAATCAAAACCATTACTTTAGTAAATTACCGTAACTATTATTACAAAATAGAAATTGAGGAACAGGAAGGTAAAATGGTTTGTCATAGAGGAAATGTCAAACAACTTGAGACTGCCAACGTGTCACAGAATCATAGAATGGTAGGGGTTGGAAGGGACCTTTAGAGATCATCCAGTCCAACCACCTGCCAAAGCAGGTCCACCTACATTAGATCACACAGGAACACATCCAGGCAGATTTGGAAGACCTCTAAGGAAGGAGACTCTACATCCTCTCTGGGCAGCTTGTGCCAGGGCTCTCTCACCTGAACAGTAAAATAGTTTTTCTTTATATTTAAGTGAAACTTTTTATGTTCCGAGTTTCCATTACCCCTTGTCCTGTCACTGGATACAACAGAAAAAAGGGATGCCCCACTTCCTGACATCCACCATTTAGATATTTGTAAATATTAATGAGATCCTCCCCCCTGCAGTCTCCTCTTATCCAGACTAAACAGCGCCAGTTCAATGTTTATATGAATGTTTAATATCAATGTTTAATTTTCTACCGTGATGGAAATTTCGAAGTAGAAACAAATGCCCATTACGTCATATTGAACATAAAAGGTAAATGATTGTATTTGCATTATTTGCAGAAAGGAAAACAAATTGACCACATCTAGTGTTAATATTGATCAAATAATTTTATTTTAGTGGTTGCCAGACATCAGAATAACCTGTCTTTCAGGAAATATCTGCAACCTACACCTTCAGTAAAATGAAATAAAAATAAGGTTTTAAATACTTTTATTTTAATTACCCTAACACCTAATATTTTTCAGTTTTAATTAAAATTTCATGTGCTATATTTATGTCACCAGAACTGTAGGTTTATTTTAATGTTAAATTAATTTAAACTATTTTAGACTAAGTAGTCTCAATTTCGTTGCTGACTTCTTTCCTTGGTATTGAAGTATTTTGTAAAAAAGTGTCTAATTTTATTATGTCTGTAGTAGCTCTTTATATTTAACACAATTTGTATGTTTTCCCCAGAGAAAAATCAGTTGTTATGATTTAAAATTAGCATGCTTTCGAATTGTACTTATCAATATTGATTTGTAATCTTTTTACAGGGATGGAGGGCAAGGCCTGTCAACACATAAGGCCTTTGCCCCACAGAATATTGTCACTTTGGGTTTCCCACCTCTGACAGTGTTTTGAAAGTTGGAAGATCTTTTTACCTCATTTTTTTCTGGGCTACTTGCTGTTAGTATAGAGTGGGAAGAATAGCAGCAGCCCTGCTGTGTGTAATGTGGGTTCCATTTGTCCATACCTCTGCATCTTGCAGAAATGCATTTATCCTACTGCCTTCAAACACACTGGAAGTCTAGGGCTACACACAGTACCTCAAAACCTGAAGACTTTCACCTTCTTGGAGGCCAGGAAGTCATTCTAGTCCCTCACCAACTCACAGTCCACATCACTGTCTCTTTCTTCCTCTGGAAAGTACGCCAGACTGTGAAACTTCCTTGCCCAACAACTTTCTGTTTTTACCTTCTAATTTCTTTCAACATAGGTAGTTAAATATTGGAGGAGATTGCCATTTCTACAAATACGTGCTTTGGAAAGATATTGGGTGATCTGAAAATTTAAACCACTGTCTTGTATCTTCTGTGGAGTGAAAATATTTTAAAGCTTGAGCATATTCTTTTTACTTTTTTTCAGATCTGGTCTTGCTTATGTAATTGTTGAAGATCTGAGATCAATGAGAAAACACTTTTGCATGCACAAAAGGATAATTTTGATTTATCCATTTTGAAATCATCAAGTGTGGCACTTGATGACTCATCAACAAGATTTCTTTGTTGACATCTGAAGAACAAAGTGCTTTTCAACGTGTACTTCTGTAGCACTATGACTAACTGTAAAGGCAGATCTACTATCTCCAAAACAAATAGCAAAGTTCATGACAGAGAAGGTTTTGTAAACTGGACTATAAATCTTAATACAATTCAGTCCGATAAATTTTTGAGACTGCTTTTGAGTATGGTTCCTGTTGTTTACCAAATAAATCAGGATGAAAGACACAAAAAAGTGAATGGTGTGTGGCAAGATGGATTACCACCAGCGGGACACAATTTTAATGTTAGATCTGAACAACACACAGAGTACCATCACTTCTCAGAACCAAGTTTTCATGGTAGTAATGGACACAGCCCGTCTAGCTGTAGCCCTAAATATGATGATTTTACCAGTTATAACTACTGTGATGGAATGGATGCTTCAGAAACCGATGCCATGTTGCAGGAAGACAACCTATCTAGTGGTGGTAATGAAGACGTCATTGTGGAAGGAAGTAGAAAACAACCCAAAGAATCTAGTAGTATCATGGCATTACAGATACTCGTACCTTTTTTGCTAGCAGGATTTGGAACTGTTTCTGCAGGCATGGTTTTGGATATTGTACAGGTTGGTATTTTCTTTGATTTTTTTTTTTAACAGGTATTCCTTGAGGTTTATAGTTCTAATGTGTGATGTTGTTCATGTTTATGTTATTGAGGAGTAACTAGGTCTATGTATGGTTCTGCTACTATTGAACTCTTTTTCTCCAAACCTCATCTTAAACAGTTCCTACGTTTAATTTGGAATCATTCAAGTCTCAGTAAGTATTATTACTTAGCCCCAGTGAGGTGGTGAATAAAACTGTTACCATCATTTAACAAAGGATAGAAATATACTAATTATTCAAAATTTCATTGACACTAATAAAAGTATACCTAGTCAAGTGGGAGTTGTAATTAACTGTGTGCTGTTATATGTGGGAATTTAAAAAGATTAGAATCCATTGCGTTGTCTCACCTCCTTGTGTCTTTCAAGTCTATGCAATTTCTGAAATACTCCATAGATTTGGCCCATGACAATGCATTTAGTATACAAAAATGTGCATTGTTTTAATATGTTGTATGAAATTCATTTGAAATGTTTCAGAGCTTTTTTTAGATATTCAGGTGTATGTGGGTGACTTTTTAGTGTAACATTAGGTATACTGTAGTTACAATCATCAGTGGTGTGAATAGGGTTGCAAAGACATGTCCACTTCAAAGTATAACCATAGCAAGTTCAGGGAATCCAGATTATCTTGGTTTTTGGTAGAAGATTTAACTGATGATAGCTTTTCAGGGCTAAAATGAAATAGAAATTTCTCTCCATTTTAAGACTGAAGTTTAATAATATTTTCAAAACCTGTTTTGCAGTATTGTATCACAAAGACCCTACTGATACTGAATACTTACAGGACTGGTTTCCAGTTAAACACAGATGCAGATGTCAGCAGCATTTCAATAATGGTTGCTTATGAAATAGTTCTTTGTGCAGAATTCTAGAGACAGTAACAGTTAAGGAAGGATTATTGGACCACCTTATTGTCTTGCCTTCTCTTTGCATTTAGTTTTATTTCCTACCATATTTTTAAAACAAAACCCCAGAAATTTATTATAAATAGAAACCTCCCAAATTCTTTCTTCCTATGTGAGTAGGTTCACAAAAATATTTGAAAATATGAAGTAACCACAATATTAAAGCTTAAAGACAGTAGAGAAATTAATCTGTTTGATTTGGTTGTTTCATTCAATTTCAGTGTTTTCTTTAGCTACTTACACTTAAAGAGTTTACAAAGTTAGTTTAAAGAGGAGTAAGAATTGACAATCTTTGTCGTTCAAAATCTTGAGAGTAAAGGAAGGCTGAACTTCAACCAATTGCAATGAAAAGGCACTTCTACATCATGAATAAAGGAGACTAAAAATTGACATGTAAACTGCATTGCTTCCTTACACTGTTTTACACCAATCTTGTGCTCTGTTCATTTACATTATATCAATTTATTCTTTGTACAGATGCTTTATACTCTGTTAATATGTGATTTACTATGTAATACAGCATATTGATCAGAGGCAGTTGTGTCTACCACCCCTACTGGCTTCCAACCAAATATTTCGCCTTATCTTCTTTCTTGAGAAAATGTGTTTGTATAGCTTTTTTTTTTTTTTCAAATGGACTGAGATACATCTTGATTTTCCATTCTATTTAATCCTGATTGGTTTCCCAGTCAAGCTCACCATGAATGAGAGAGATGTGATACAAAGGCAAAAATAAATAGCTAGTGACAGTACTACATTTTTTCACCTTAAACTAAGCACTAAACTGCCATGTCAGTAAAGCAGGATTTTGCAATGTGACAGAACATGTTTTGAAAGCGAAAATGTGAAGACAGCAAACTCTATAAGCTTGTTTTTAACAAACCATTTCATGACTATAATGGTTAAAATGTTTGCAAATCACTGAACACAAAGACGATGCACAGTTTTGTTAGTTTAGTTAAAGTTGGTAAATGATTCCTGTGCGACCTCATCTAGGCGGATCTGCTTTGACAGGGGATTTGAACTAGATGATCTCTAAAGATCACATCCAACCCCTACTATTCTGTGATTCTATAGTTACAAATTAAAAACATGGATTGACAGACTTACCAAGTAGCACAGGATTTTCGTGCTGAGAATGTAAAAATTACAGGTGAATTTGCTTTATAAAATCTAGGATTTGGAAAACTGTACTCTTCTAAATTGCACATTTAGTAGTAAAAGAATAAGGATAAGCTTTTTTCACTTACAGGCTCTGCTCATTTGACAACTAATTCCTTTCTGTTTTTACATAAGATTTCTACACAGCTAGAAGGGAAAAGACGAAAATATCGTTGTAAGTTAAGAGCAAAATTCAAAAGCAGTCATAGTACCTGGCAGTATTTTAAAGTAATTAAAAAAACTCCAACTTCAAATTGATTACATCTTTTTAAAACTAGATTTGTTTTAAGGCCAAGTTTTTTATCTCTTACTTTTGGTATTCTCATCTTTGAAGTAGTACTATGCAGCCATAAATCTATTTTATCTATTTAGATAACAGTTCTGGCTTTAGACTTTCAAGTCTAATATGAAAAAATTGATTTTCTTTTTTAGAGGATTAAGTTGCAGATTTTTTTTTTGTGGATGGTCTAAAGAGAATTTTTCAATTAAATCCCACTGTATCCATTATCTAGCACTGGGATGTGTTCAAGAATGTTAGTGAAGTTTTTATCTTGGTTCCTGCGCTTCTTGGTCTCAAAGGAAATTTGGAAATGACCTTGGCATCCCGGCTGTCAACTGCTGTAAGTAACTTTCTCTTCCCCTTCGCTCTTCAGATACGTGTTGGAAATATTTGAAAAGGAAATCAAATCTTTGGAACACAAGTGTTTTATGGTATTTAACCTGATCTATTACAGAGACTCTTTAAATCTATCATTAAGTTGGCAAAATTAAAAAGGCACACCTCTTCTAATCTTCACACATCCAAATTTCATTTATAACAGATGAAGTAGATTTTTGAGATTTACATGTGTATTCTGTAAGGTTGACAGATCTCATTGGCCTTGAGGGGATTTAAATAGGCTGACAAAATGTGTATGTTTTGAACACATTTTTCTGAAGACCACTTGTGTGGCAGCAAAATAAAGCATTGCTAACATGGCTATTTCAGACCTTTGTTGATCAAACTGTAAGAAAATATTTTGTGTGCTTCTGGCTTCATAATTTTATTCTGTTTTTTGGGGGGTATTTTTTTGGATGCCTGCCTAATTTTGTCTGTGTCAACACTGTAACATAGCATAACTAGGTTTTTTTTCCTTTATATTCTTTCTTCCATCCCTTCATTTTTCTAACCTAAGCAAGCCAGATTACTTTACCATGTATTTGTGTGTGTGTGTGAATAACTATAGTGAATGGAATGTCCTAATAATGTGGCTAAACTCTTTCTGGTACCTGAACTGAATATCTCTGTAATGTGCTTCCTAATGCAGTGTTTTTTCTTTGTGAGATAATTTTTCCATTCTCCATCAAGGCTCTCAGTCTCTGCCTGTTCCTGCTTGAATAAATCTTTCTAGAAAATGTTTGGTCAAAGGTGTATATAACCTAAAGTCTCCAGATAAAACTTCAACTACATCTTTGCAGAACAGTGCTTCCCTATTATACTCAAAAACTGCTCTTGAAACTTTCTAGGTTTGTGTGTACCTATTTGCCTAGCAATGTCAGATTTAGACCTCATAGTCACTTTGTGGTCAATGCCTATGTCCTAGTATTTCTCCCTTTGCTTTGTTTCCAGTTGTCACTCCCATCTTTGGGCAGAAATATTATTAGCCCGTAAGTGCATGACCTTGCATTTCTGCTGTTGAATTTAATCTGTTTTCATTGCTGTAATCCTCAAGGTCATTCTGGTTTTGTAGATATTGCTACTCTTTGTATTGACAAGGTCTTCCAGTTTTCTGTTGTTAGTAGATGTCATTGCCACGTTATATTGAGTTATTGCCCAAATGCACGCTGTGATGGACATAGACATTCAGTACTTTTGCCCCATATCCATTCTTTCCTATGGAAGAATTAATATGTTTTGTTGTATCTGTATCAATGATAGCCTTAGCTATTCAGTCTTGTTTTCTATTTGATTTTAATGCTCTTACTTTTCTGAATATTTTTACTATTTCTTGACAATATTTTGTCTTTAAACTTTAACTACCTCTACTGTCAGGCATGAATACTTTTGTCTTTAACCTTACTATCTGGGAGGGAGGAGTGTATATATTGACCTGTTGCTTAACTATTTCTGACCAGTACAGTTTATGTCCTGAGGACTGAAAGTGCTTGTATTGCATAGTGAAAAATACACCAAGTCCAATATCTACCAGTGTCTTACTGAAGACTTAGGAAAAAAATGGTCAGAATTAGCACCACCGCTTCCACTTCAGTTAATGGGATCTTTAATTCGTTGTCTTAATTGAGCTTATGACCTTTGCCATATCACAACTCCTGAGCTACTTCTCTGGGCCAATCAATCAGTGGCTGATTTCCCCATACTCAACAATACTATCTCATCTGTGAACCTCACAGCTCTCAGGGGACACTTGAAAAAGGTTCATGCAGACCCCTTTTCCTGCACTGGGGATCCTGACCTCAGTTGTTATTATCCATCAGCTGCTGCCAAAAATCAATGATCTGATTCCCCTTGAATGTGATTTTTCAGAGCTAGTTTGTCCATTTGAAGCCCAAGCAGCTGTCGAGACTCAAACAGTCAATTCTGAGACAGCTTAGTTTGAGGAGTGTTACCACTGTCACTTAAAACTGTCATTGAATCTCACCAAGACATAAATCAGATGATGTTTCTGAGATTTTTATTCAAACATGCGATGAAAGCTTCCTCTCACCCTAGTATGAGAAATTGTTGTCTTGGCCAAATCAGATTAGCCAACTCTGTTCACATCCTTCTACCATGAAGATTAATTAACTCAGAAGTTTCTTCAGACAGTGCTACATGATGGTGTATGCAAGATCCAATTTATTCTGCATTGCCTGAAGTCACAGCCACAGCACCACTGGCACCAAGCTACTCCCCAGCATTGCATCAACAGACTTGTGGGGGATTTTTTTTCTACTTTATTGTTAGTTTTCTCTTTCCTCTAACTTCCTTGTATGACCTGTTTTCTTCAAGAATCACAACTGACCTTGGACTAAGTTACATGGGTGACTGAAATACTTTCCGGGATTTCTTTGATTATACTGTAAGTTCATTGGACATCCTTCACAGGGAGGAGGTGAAGGCTTGTCACGGTTTGGTGAATGTTCTCTCTTTTGCCAGTGGTGGCTGTAACCTGCTCTAGCTGGTGAAGAGCTCATCAATAAATGTTAAAGAGTGTGTGTGTGCGTGGGCACAAAGACCATTCATTATCAGGATAATATTGATAAGATTATATTTCATTTTTATATGTGAAAAAATGAGGGGAAAAAGGTTTTTATCTTGCAAAGAACCTTTCAGCTTTCACTTATGTATCTTTTTTTCAGGCTAAACACCAGTTGCAGTATGCACAGGTCTGTGAGCTGGTGGATAGCCAGCTGTATCCCCCGGAGTGCTACTGAAAAGGCAATCAAATACAGAAGAATGCTGTTCCTAATCATTAGTTACACAAACAAAAAACCCCAAAACAGAAAAACTGTGGAAACCTGTTACATGTTACTACCTAGAGATGTCAGCCTGGGCTTAATTGCCTGATATGAATTTGAAATCCAGGACAGTTGCCCTGCTCGCTCTTCTTCCCCCAGGTTTTAAAAACAGGTGCTATGTCATATTTTATTATTGTGTACCGAAGGGTTTAATCAAAAGACATACTCATCCTAGGATGTCATCCTCATCCTAGGGTGAAAACAAGATGTAGTAGTTCAGAGCATATCTAAACAATCATTTTGAGACAGTTGTATGATTAATCTTCCCTTCTGTGACCTAAATTTGCACTAGCTGTCTCCCCACCACATACTTTCAGTAAAAAAGTAATATCTTGTTAGCCAGTTGTCCATGATACATTTGGTTTCAAGTGTTGTCTGATGACCTTCATTCATATTGTCTGAATTCCTACTTCAGCTGCCTCTTACTGGCCACTCACAGTTTCCATTCACTTTAGAATCAGTTATTTCACTAAAACTGTCTCAAGACTGTTTTTAATCTTGAGGCATAGCTTGTACTTCTCTTTGCTGTCAGTGTTAATGTAAGCCCTTCTCCCTCCACCCACTACTGTGCTGGCCTGAGCATGTGAGGTATACTTAGATCTACTGGCCTTTAAAGCACAATATTTATGTTGTGTGGTTTGTATTCTTCATCTTCCTTCTGTAGTTTGGGTCACTCTTGTTGTCACAGTTGACACTGTTGCCTTTTCTCCCTATTCCTTTTTCTGTTTTTTAAGAGAAAGTAAAAAAACACCCAAAACCAACACCAAAACACCACTCATCCAGTCCTCACTGTAAATCTGTGAGGGCATAGCTGGCTGGCTAGATGAGGGGAGAACAGCGGATGTCGTCTACCTTGACTTCAGGAAGGCTTTTGGCACTGTCTCCCATAACATCCTTATCAGGAAACTCAGGCCATGTGGCTTGGATGCATGAACAGTGTGGTGGATTGAGAACAGGTTGACAGAGCCCAGAGGGTGGTGATCAGTGACACAGAATCAAGTTGGAGGCCTGTGGCCAGTGGAGTTCCACAGGGATCGGTTCTGGGGCCAGTCTTATTCAACATCTTCATCAACAACCTGGATGAGGGGACAAAGTGTACCCTCAGCAAGTTCGCTGATGGCACCAAGCTGGGAGGACTGGCTGATTCCCCAGAAAGCTGTGCTGCCATTCAGTGGGATCTCAACCAGCTTGAAAGTTGGGCAGAGAGGAACCTCATGAGGTTCAACAAGGGCAAGTGCAGAGTCCTGCATCTGGGAAGGAACAACCCCATGCACTAGTACAAGCTGGGGATTGACCTGCTGGAGAGCAGCTCTGCAGAGAGAGACCTGGGAGTCCTGGTTGATAATAAACTGAACATGAACCAGCAATGTAGCCTTGTGGCCAAGAAGCAATGGCACCTTGAGATGCATCAGAAGAGTGTGGCCAGCAGGTTGAGGGAGGTTCTGCTCCTCCTCTGCTCTGCCCTGGTGATGCCTCATCTGGAGTCCTGTGTCCAGTTCTGGGCTCCTCAGCTCAAGAGGGACAGAGGACTTCTAGAGAGAGTCCAGCACAGGGCTACCAAGATGATCAGGGGACTGGAACGTCTTTCATACAAGGAAAGGCTGCGGGAACTGGGGCTTCTGCAGGGGGGTTGGACTAGATGATCTCTAGAGGTCCCTTCCAACCCTTAGCATTCTGATTCTATGTAGTTGCATGTGATGGATCATATCATTTTGTAGAAGATAACCCCTTTTTGCTTCCTGAAAAAAAGCGCTTTCCATCAAACAAATAAGCAATGTTGCCATGAACTCACTCATGGAGTTGGTAATCTGGTTCAGAAAAGAAAACATGACTCTGTAGCTGGTAGTAGAGGAAAGAAGAACTATACCATTTGGCAACAGCCCACTTTGAGGCTGTATTAGGCATTTTGCAATATTGCTGTTTTGACAGGGATTTTTTGGATACTTTTACAAAACTACTTCAAAAGAGGAAAAGAATTAAGCTCTTCATAGCCTGCCAAATTGTTGGTTTAACATATAGATATTTAAGAAGGATGCAAAGGAGATTCTTATCTGCACTTCCTTATATATTGCTGTAATATTTCATCTTAATGCATGCATTTCAAGAGTTTTGACTGTACTTTGAAGACTCTAAAATATTTGTAGTGCAGATTGAGATAAAGCGTCTTAATACTTAGGCTAGCAGTTCTTTTAGTACTTTGGTTTTTGCACATCACTTTGTCATGAAACTGGAAGTAAAACCAACTGAGGAGAAAATATCAAAATATAAAAAAATATCCACATTCAGACTTTCTGTGTTTTTAAAAGTATGTTATATTATGAATTAGTATGCTATGGGAAAAAGCACTAAAATTTATGCTCAAAATTGTTAAGTTATTTCAAGAAAGAGGTTACATTAAGCATAGTCATACAGCAGTAGCATGTACTATTTTTCGGATCTTGTCCTCTAATTCAAAATGAAATAAGTAAAAGCAGGAAATACATTATAAAAGACAATGTATGTATTTTTTAAATTTCTTAATATAATGTATTTGCTGTCTTTTCAGCTACTGCCTTAGGCCTGGACTTATATAATTTACAGCATCGTAAGTCTCTGTATTACATAAATTAAAAGTCAGAATACTAACAGTACTACATGTGCTTTCTGATCTTCTGTAAGCACTTGCAGTTTCTCTGTACACGTAGTTTCATTGCAATTAATGAACACACTTACATGAGAGCCTGTGTGTCCACATTTTTCTCTTGGCTCATAGAATTTAAGGACCACAGAAACAAATTGAGTCCAAAGTGATGCCTCACTGATAAGTTTCATTCCAGCCACTGATCTAATCACTTATGGTTTCTGAATATTCTTCAAATGGAAGATGTCTAGTATATCTAGATATCTTATCGTATATCAGTAATGCAATGTTAAACAAGCTACTATGTAAAACTGCATCAAGTTTAGCTACTTTTGGGTAGGTACAAAAAAAGTGTAACTTGGTTTTAACTTGCTTTCAAAATGTCTCTTTTTTGTGTGAGTTGAATGATTTGTGGGTTTCTGCCTTGTTAGTGCATTTTCAAATAATGCAATTTTAAACCCAAATGTCTGAAATTCTTTTGTAATTTTGACAGGTAAATATTGGAAAAATGGATTCTCCCATTGAGAAATGGAACCTAATAATTGGCAATTTGGCCTTAAAACAGGTAAACATAATTGATTTATTTAATGAACTCATGTAAGGGAATGAAGTTATTGAAAAAGTCCATCACAAGCATTGGTAAGTATAGAGATGGACAGTGTTAATGGGAAAGTAGTTCTACTACACTGTCTCATACTTAACATATGATGTTTGTGTGATGATTTTTTTTGAGAGTATATTTCCTCTCTAAAAGGCTGTGAGCTTATATTTATTTGAAGAAGAGATAAGATATTCTTTGTGACTCTACCAAGGGTATTTCCTTTTAAATTTTTCTGAGAGAGGATTAGAGAAAAAGTTAAGATCTGGCAGAAGCTTTTAAGTTTGACCTCTCAAATGTTTTCAGAACTGTATTTGCATTGGATTCAATGTTTAAAGGAAATATGTGATAGAGCTTTTGGATAATAAACAATATTTTAAATAGCTGGATTATACAGTATGCTTGGAAAATATATAAAATGTTTATGCTGTGACTACACCATTTAAAGTGGCTTAGGAGCCTCTTTAGGCTTCAGGCAAATCCTCAGCTCTTTTCACTCATTTTACTTTTATTATTCTTGAGTCTCTGAAATGCTGGTGAATCCTTTTCTGCTGGCAGAAGATTTTTCTTCTTGATCATCCAAGGTTGCCATCATCTCTATAAAATGGATGAACATGCTCCCTTTACATCTCTCGAATGTAGATAGGGGGAGAAAATAACAAAACATTACTCCGTAGTCCTCTCAAGCAGTTATGTTAAGAAATATTCACCTTTTACCTTCCCAGGTTCAGGCAACAGTAGTTGGTTTTCTGGCAGCAGTGGCAGCAGTTGTATTGGGCTGGATTCCAGAGGGCAAATACCGTTTTGATCATTCAGTCCTCTTGTGTTCTAGCAGTGTAGCAACTGCCTTCATAGCTTCTCTTTTACAAGGTAAAAGAAGTATATATATTACTTTTTACTCTTAATTACTTTTCTGTGGATGTTGAATGTATGTTATGTTGCTATTCCTTAGAAATATAAGTCCAGTAAGGTACAATACATCTGAAACACAGCTGAGGATAGGATGCCCTTTTGCAATTGCCATACAGGCCTATGTGTTGCATTCCTCTCCTCTCATACCCTTTGAAAGGGCTTTGCTTTGCATTACCTCCTGAGCATATCTAAAACAAAAATTGTGGAATTTAGATTTTACCTAATATAATGGAGAACTTTTCCCCCCTGCTTTCTAAATTTACCAATGTACAAAATATATTCTTAGTACTAAACAAGTAGAACTTCCTTGTAATTAAACTCAAGTGAGCCCAGATTTTAGCTCAGGTGAATTCAAAGTTCCTGGTTGCCATTTCTGTTTAAATGTTAGTTTTGTATCTGAAGTGAACAAATTGGCTTGTTGTGTGAAGGGTTTGGGTCAGCTTCAAGTGCCCCTCTGCAAACAGTTCAATGTCTGTCTGGAATCTTACAGTGTGATGATTTTAATCTACTCTCCCCAATTGTCAGGAAACTTTTAACCATAAATGACAGTATTTAATGGATATGAATGAGGTTAAAAAAGTACCTCTAATTGTGACATCTTCTTAATGAAGATACGTAGTCAGTAGCCTTTATAATACTAAGTAAAATTTTAAACTTCATTCTCTTTTATTAATTTGATCTGCTCACTTATGTGAAAACAGTGAAATGTTAAGGTTTTATATGGAATTAAGAGCATACACTTTCTTTAGTGACTACATTTGATAATATAGTTTGATCATAAAGAGGATTAAGAGCAGCAAGAAAGCTGGGGAATGAGTGCTTTTTTTCTCCACTTCTCATGTATAATTTGGACATGAAGAGAAACTTTTGTTGTTATCTGGCAATGGGCCAGAACAGGAAATTACTTCATCTTTCTACACATGAAGCAGGTGCTTTTGAAATATTGCGATTCTACAAGATCATTTCAGTTTGTTCTGCAGATTTCGTGGAGTGTAACTCTTTAGGCAGTTTCTCTCAAAGTGAACTCCTAATATAGAATCATAGAATCTTAGAATCATAGTATCATAGAATCATAAAATGGTAGGGGTTGGAAAGGACCTTTAGAGATCATCTGGTCCAACCTCCCTGCAGAAGCAGGTCACGTAGGAACGTGTCCAGGTGGGTCTTGAAGACCTCCAAGGAAGAAGACTCCACAACCTCCTTGGGCAGCCTGTTCCACTGCTCCTTCACCCTCACAGTAAAAGTTTTTTCTTATGTTGAAATAGAACTTTTCGTGTTCCAGCTTCATCCCATTACCCCTTGTCTAGATACCATCGATACCATCTAGGTCCCAACCTCCTGACACCCACCATTTAGATATTTGTAAATATTAATGAGATCACCCCTCAGTCTCCTCTTTTCTAGACTAAATAGCCCCAGTTACAACTGTAGATGTGATTACTATGCTGTCTTCTTTGTTGAATCTAGGAATAATAATGGTTGGAGTTATTGTTGGATCAAAGAAGACTGGTATTAATCCTGACAATGTTGCCACTCCTATAGCAGCAAGTTTTGGAGATCTCATCACTCTTGCTATACTAGCATGGATAAGTCAGGGTCTTTATACTTGCCTTGGTAAGTATGTTTCTAAATGTCTATGTCTCCCTGGGAACCTCTTTTGTTTAGGAGGGTGGGGAGAAGGCAGGGAGAGAGAAGTTGATAAAACATTTTAGTTTGACTGACTTTTTTGTCAACACTTCACACTGTTGAATGATAAATCTTGGGTTGCAACATTATGCCATGACCTTTTCTTTTCCTTTTTTAAAGATCATAGACGTCACTAACCACAATCTTGGCACAGTGTACTAATATCTGAAAGACTCTCACAGTATTACAGGCAATCTATATGCAAATTAGAAACTGCAGTTGCTGAATTTACTCTGCTTTCTTGAAGTGAAGGGAAGCTGATTTCATCCAAGTTTTCTTGAATGCACACCCCTAAATCAAATATTTGCTTCACAGGGCCCTTTCGAATTTTCCTTTCCTTGCACTGAGGGAAAGGAATTTAATTGGCTGTGTTGATAAGCTGCTGGGAGAGGAGTCTGCTTTGAAAATTCTTTTTGTTAAGGTGTGGTTTTAAACACTGTTCAAGTATATCTTAAGCTGCAGCTATGCCCAAAAATGAAAATAAAAATAGTGTTAGTAATCTGAATAACAATAGCAAATCTACAAGAAGTATGTATTCAGTGAAGTGAAGCCTATTTTTAGATAGATTAGTGCTTTGTGGTTGCTATGACTTTTACATAAGTCACATGAAGACTATTGTGTTTCCTTCCGATTCCTTCCAAGTGTTTTCCAGCTCTCACTGCATTACTTTCCTCATGTCCTCTACTCCAGTTTCCAATACCAATTTCCTCAGCTCTTTCCTATCTTGTTTCTCTCACAGTGTTCTCTCACACTTCCACGTTGTTCCCTGCACCTGTTGTTTGTTTTTACCAGTATTTCCTTCTGCTTTTCAGTAAACAAAGTGGCCACTTCCAGCTTCTCCACATATTGTCCCTTCTCTCTTCTGCCTCCTTTTTTTTGTCTTACAAATGTAGTGACTGTATTTCAAATATAAATATGCTGATTTAGCTATAGCTTTCTTCAAAACAGCAGTTCTGCCATGAAAGATGAAAAAAATGTATAACCCCTGTGAATAGCTAAGCAGCAAAGGAGGGACCCTCATTGACTACTGCCTACAGAGAGCAATGATCTAATCTTACTTCATGGAGAAATTCTGTCTGGCTCCTTGATATTTTTAGTATTTACTTACTTTCCTACTAATAGCTATGAACAGATGAATTACAGTTCCAAACTAATCTTCTTATAAACTTTTTTTTTCCTAGTGTTCAGTGTTTCTCTTATTATTTGCATATTTCTCTAGTTCCTTTGAAAATCTTTTTCTGATTTCTAGTACCTGTACTGTCTAAATCCTGCTCTCTTAAAGGAGCAGAGCATTGAAGAAGGTTCATCATTACAATGTCTATTAAAAATGAATACACCTATAGTTCTCATTATTGGAAACATGCTCAGGTTAGCTGGTGTAATGAAATGCTTGCTTGTCACAAAGGAGATGTCAGCTTGGAAAATGAGAATGAAGACCTCAAAAATCTGCCTTTTTCTTCTTATTTCTTCATCTCCCAAATGAAGAAACAAAAAGTGTGAAAGTATTTTTTCACAGGAATAGAAGAATGTTCGTTAAAAAAATAATAATGTTGCAACTGACTCCTTTGATAGAAATGAAAGTATAATTGTAGACAATTATAGCATAGTATACCACAGGACAAATTTCATATTGCCCATCATTATTTTACCAGACATGTTGATATCACTGCATATATTCTTTACAACTATGCTCAATATTAAAGCCTTTTTAGGTAAGAACTTGAGCTCTTCTGTGTAACTATTACAACATCAACCAGAAAAGGTATATAATAAGGCACAAGCTGCCTTGGTGTTACTTGTCATTTTGTTTCTTGGTTTTCAACTGATGATTTTATATTTTCAGCATTTCATTTTTCAGATTTACCAAGTGTTGACATGGTGTCATTTTAAATGTACCAGCGTGATACTGTGATTTTAAAAATATTTCCCATATTTTTGTTAAAACTTAAATAGATTATTTAGTAACTATATTTAAATACTTTATATTGTAATAAAATAACTTATTTCTCAAATACTTCCTTTAATACTTATTTTAAGGAAGTTTATAGACTTACAGTGAAAACAAAATTGGTGGAGGTTTTTTTTTACCTCTCTTCTTTCTTTTTTCCCGATGAGAAAATTTGATGTCTGTAGTTAATGCCAAAGCTGGGATAATAATTAGAGTATAGCTTGTTAAAGGCTGTTTATTTAGCTGTATTGCTATGCCCAGAAATTTTACTAGACATGAACATTGTCTTAATCACTTTTAAAAATCAATTTCAAGTCTCAACAGTTGATACCTTTGATAGGAACTCAGTTTGAAATTAGGATTTATGGTAGTCAGTGGTGTGCCAGGGAAGTCACCATACCAGCTAGATGAAAAAGAGTTAACTAGGAGAGAGTGAGTTAGCTAGGGGAGAGAGCTAACTAGGGTTATGGGCATATACTACATATCTGGATAGGTGTGGAGTTGGGAAAGATTGCCAAATTTGGGTTGATGTTGAGATTAGATTAGAGTCTAGAGTTATGATGAAAAGTTTATTCTAGTCAGGGCCGTATCTGTTTTGAAAGAGTTGATGCTAGACTTCAGGCTATGATTTATTAGCCTAGTTACTGAAATATACTGAAACAAGGTGTAAGTTTCTGTCTCCGTTGTTTCAGGATAACAAGACTGTGATGGGGAAATTATTTATGTACAGACTTTCTGACTGTACACCTGTGCTCAGCCTTTGCCTTGAGAGAATGCCTCATGATATACCCAGAAGAGACAGGGGAAAGGATGGTAGGGTAGCATTCTTACCTAGGCAGGGACCAAATCACAGAATCACAGAATCACAGAATCACAGAATCACAGAATCATAGAATGATAGGGGTTGGAAGGGACCTCAAGATCATCTAGTCCAACCCCCCTGCCAAAGCAGGTCCACCTAGATTAGGTCACACAAGGAATGTGTCCAGGCAGGTCTTGAAGACGTCCAAGGAAGGAGACTCCACACCCTCCCTGGGCAGCCTGTGCCAGGACTCCCTCACCTGAACAGTAAAATAGTTTTTTCTTATGATGAAATGGAACTTTTTGTGTTCCAGCTTCATACCATTACCCCTTGTCCTGTTGCTAGATAAAATAGAAAAAAGGGATGCCTCCGCCTACTGACATCCATCATTTAGATATTTGTTCCAGTCCTCTGATCATCTTGGTGGCCCTGCGCTGGACTCTCTCCAAAAGATCCCTATCCCCAAGATCAGACCTTTTATAAGGCCATCATTTCTTAAAAGTTGTTCTGAGCACTTTAAAAATAACGGCAAAACTGTCAAACATGGGGATTTCCCTGGGATATTTAAAAGCTGTCTAGAAGAGTTGCTGAGGAAGATGATTCAGTGGTGTCTTGGCAGTGTAAGGTTAGTAGTTGGACTCGATGATCTTAAGGGTGTTTTCCAACCCCAACGATTCTGTGATTTCAACAGCAAAGTGCTCACGCTTCTTCCGGCCTCGGCAGCTGCCCGGGAAGAGCGATGTCTGTGAGGCGGCGCCGAGTGGCGACGGGAGGCACTAGGGGGCGCCGCAGGCCCGCGGCTGAGCACACGGCCGGTTCCCGGTGGGGCGCGGGGAGCGGCCCGCGGGCCCTGTTCCCCGTGAGCCCAGGGAGCGCCAGTGTGTTGAGTGCAGAGGCCCGTGTCACTTGGCCGTTGTCAGGAACGGCCTACAGACTGACTCCCTTTAAAGCTTTCCTCTTTTTTTTGTTTCTTCGCAGAACGTAGCTTTTGTACACACATCTATACGCACATTATCTCTTGTGCACGTTGGATCCGGGTTGAGAAGGCAACTTATGTCATTCACATTATTACTTTCAGGTTCCTACCAGTTGCATTGAAGTAAATTTCTGATTCCTGCTGAGAGGTTGTGTTGTTTTCAGTGGCGATGCTCTGAACGGTGTGTCACAGTAGATACCCTGCACAAGGGTTAAAACATTAAGCACTTGGGTTTTCCAAGCTAGAAGATTAATTCACATCACCTTTTACTAAAAGGGATGAGGGCTTAAGGTAGATGAAGGTCAGTACAGACTCAGTTGAGAACCTTGTGTCCCTCCTCTCCTTCCCTTTTTAATTAGAGGTCATAGTCAGAAACTCATAAAAAAGTTCAGTGCCTTTGGTTGCTCTTGTGCTGTGGGATGGTACAAATTCTGCAGCAGACAGGTCAAACAAGATTCCTTTTACTTTGTGAACTGTCTGCTATAAATCTATCAAAAATGATTGAGCCATGAAAGAGGAGTCATTTGCTCTTCCCATTCTCCAGCTATTAAATTCTCCAGCAGAATAAATTTTCTTCCTCTGTGAATTAAATATGAAAATGACCCACCCTCCCTTAAAAGATGCATCTCAAGGTTAACATCTTTTTAGATTCTTACAGTAAGGTGTAAGTGTGGGTAGTCTACCCTAGCTTAAAAAAAGTCCTGCCCTTTGTTCTCAAGAGTTAGACTGCAGCTGATTAGTTTCACTGGTCCTGTAGGTAACTAGAGTCTGTCATTGCTCACTTGTGGCAGATTCTGTAATATAGTGCTAAACTATCAATTACTACTATAGTCCTAATTTTAATTCAACTTAATAGGCAGTAGAATTTGAAGTTCTGGTAGTAAACAACTGCCTTTTCTGAATTTCATGTCATCTTTGCCTTAAAAAGTCCGGGCAGGATGAATTTCAGTTGTCTGGTCTCAAACCTGTGAACAGATTACTAGGTATCGCTGATTTCCTCCTTGTTTAGAATCATAGAGATGGCTGGTGGTCTATTTATTTGTTTATTTATCATTCCTTCAAGCACTTTAGAGAATCCTAGTTAAATCCTAGTATATTATTATAGCAGAAGGGTTTTTTTATAAAAAGAATTTAAACATTTCTTGTGTCCTGTCCTTGGAGATCCCTCAGTCCTGAGAGCCACTCCTGGCTTTTGTTCCTTTCAAATTTACAAGAGTATTTTAACAACAGGATAGCTTTTATAATCTATTTTATGTCCAACTCATTTTAAATGAATTTTAAAGGAATGTCCAACTCATTTTAAAACCCAGTTGGAAAGTTTTCTCTTCTACTTTTTTCCAGAGTGAAATTAAGATGTTAAGATATAACAGTAAAAGGTTGAATGATAAGGCCAAAAAACTTCTCTCAATTGGTATCAACTCAGAGGAACAAAGCTAAGCCATTGCTGAGCAGTCTTGGAAGTCTTATGTTACTGTGTAAAAAAACCCCAAACAAAACGCTGGTTGCATTTTGTCTGTCACTATCTTTTACATCACTCTGGACTAATGGTTTTATTTCCATAAAATGCATATTCACAGTTTTGAAAGTTCATCTTTTCCCTTTTTTGCTATAAAAATGACAGCTTGTGCCATTTTATGAATGCATTTTTTCTGTAATTGCTGTTAACTAACAGTGAATTCAATTTGTGAAAGGTTTGATAATCAGCCATGGGTTAGTCATGTTTTCTGAGATTTGTGAAGCTTCCCTTGCTGACTTCTGAAATGTTCCCATTGCACTGCAGATATAAATTACATTGATTTTGGTTATAACTCATGAATCATTATACACTAGCAAGACTGTCTTCTCATGTTTTTTTTTTCCTTTTGTAAAACCTTTTTAGAAAACATTTCTGTAGCAGGATGATATGTGTATGTATATTTTATATTTTACATAGTTATTATTTATTTAGAAGTTACCTACTAAGTAATTCTTGGTTAGTATTCTTTGTTCATTTGCTGGGCTGATTTTAGTTTTATCTATATGTGTTTTTTCTTTTTCCAAAGAAAATAATTATATTATATACTTCACACATTTTTAGCATTCTTTGTAATTCTTGGACTACATTCTTGGATTAGCCCTTTAAAGCTTGGAGACTGGTCCAGATAGTTAAATACTTTCCCTTTTTCCATGAACACAGTGTAACAATTTCTTTAGTTGTTAATGAGATTAAAAAAAGAAGTTGAACTTTAACTTTCCTGTGCTGGTAGAAACCCTGTAGTAAAGAGTGCAGTGAGCTAATTGTTGATGGAAGAGTTAAAAAGTTAAAAAATATGTTGATTAGTTAGGGCAATGCTCACCATTGTATCTGTATTTTGCAGTCCAGTGTTTGTTTGCAACAAAGGATCTTTGCTAACCAGCAGACTTTACTTTTTAATAAAACTGGCAACCTCTCCAAAAATGTGGCAAAGACTTGGAATTTATTTTGTGTGCTTTTGTATTTTACTAAAAATACTACATTAGAGCTATTCCCTGATTCTGACCTTCAAATTGGTCATTGGGTGTCTGGCACATGCTAATGCCTCACCTTGGTTCCATATGAGAGGAACAGAGAGAGAGGGAGAAAGAAAAAGTAGCAGGGATACAGTTTGATTTATGTCTTGAAGGAAAGAAAAGAGAAGGGGAGGGGGGAAAGGAGAGAGGAAAAGGAGAGAAGTTTCAAAATTTTAAATAAATACACATAGAATGAATGATGCCTTTCCATGTGACCAATTTCAGGGCACACAGGGATCTTTCTTCATTGCAAGTGGAGGGAAGGATATGTTTGTCTGGCCAGAAAGCAGTTAAAGAACTTTACATCAATACATTTTTGTCTTTTTTTATGAAGCTTGATAAAAAAACCCTACCAAATAAAGGCATCATGTGTTGTGTGTACTCTTTTAAGTAAGAACTCTTTACGTTAGGCCAACCTCTTGGTCTACAGAAAGGGAAGAAAGAGGGGAAAAAAAGGCACTCCAAAGGAAAAAGAAGAAAATGTACTGTAGAGTAGTTAGATAAGGAAAGGAAAAAATTACTTCTCTTTTTGGCTTTATCTTATTCTCATTCTAATAACTTTCTGCTTTTAGCTTACTCGATGAAAGTTATCTTACTATCTTTTCTGCTGGCTCTGCTGCAGAAGTTGTTACAAGTTAATGCAGAAGGATAGTAACTTCTAAAAAATTTACAGAGATTCTTTTATGAGTAATTGTAGCTCCACCAAGATAACATTAAAGTAATAATTGCTTGCGTTTTCGGTCTTTGTAATAAGCCATAATACATGGATGAGAATACTTTTTTTTTATATACTAAACATCCTTCTTTGGCAAAAATGTGTTCTGCATTAACCACTTCAACCTGTTAAAGTATATCTTGCATTAAGACTTTTCCAAATTCTGCAAGTTTAGACAAAATGTATTTCACATCAAATATGTGACCACATTTCTCTATAAAACTAAATATATGTAACATTGGAATGTTTACATAGTTTTTATATACACATTTGTCATGAGGATAAACTTTCCATTATTTACCTCACTGTTGAATTAGGAAGTCTTGGATCAGTGTAATAGCTTCTGTTTGGATGGGGTTATAAAACTAGTCTGAAAAACATAGTATTATTTCTGTGGAGACAGCTGAAGCTCAGCTTTATGATGGTGCTCACAGATGTTTGCAATTGTGTTCCTATGAAATATGATGCAATTCTGATGGATAGGTGCAAGCAGCGGAATTGTGTCTGTGATTTTTCAGGCTCAGACTGCTTATAAAACAACTAGGCTGCTGATATGAAATGCCTTAATATTACACACTGAGCTTTCATCATATTAGTTACTCTGTTTCTGGGAAGATTACTGTATTATCTGTGCCTTGGAAAGAATGGAGCCTACATATGCTATGTGTATAAACAAAATGCAGTTTCAATATGTTCAGGTTTTTTCTCTTTTTTTTGTAGATATGTTACAAAAATAATATTTTATATTCCACATCTTTTCTATCATAAAGCATCATCCACAAATCCTTCTTTGTACATCTAGTTCTGTCCTTGAGATGATGAGAGACAGTGATCACAGATGGCAGGTGTTAACCATATTGTTTAATGCAGTAGTTGATACTTTAGGTACAGTAGTGATAAAGACTATTAAAATTCTTCAGTCACATGGTATAGATTTTAATTTGTTTTAGAGCTCTAAATTAGGAATAATCTATAGAAATGTCTTGAAAGTAAACCTTTTCTCCTTATTTTTTCTATATTATTATTTTAGAGACATATTACTATGTATCTCCTTTGGTTGGTGCCTTTTTTTTGGCTCTGACTCCCGTGGGGATTGTCATAGCTGCCAAACACCCAGCTACCAGAACTGTTCTCCATTCAGGATGGGAGCCTGTTATAACTGCCATGGTTATAAGCAGGTAAGTATATTTATCTTGCTTTATAAATAGTCATCCTGTCTCTCTGTATTTCTTATTTAACACCTGATTATACTGCAAATAAACATTAAAGAAGCCCCTGGAAAGTAGAGTGTGAATAAACGTTAATCTTTCCCAAACAAGGAAGTTACAAAGTTAAGTAATTGGTGGGAATGAGTAGGGGAGCCAGCAGTACCCTGTGGCAACGACTGGGCAGAAATGTGCCGTATCAAATGAAAGGAATGATGAACAATTCATCTCCTGCACTTTCCAGTCAAGATTATACATCAATGTAGGAGATTATCTAATCCAATGAAAGTTATGAATCCTAAAAGTGGCACGATGGACTGAAATTCTGTGGTCTTTGTTCTATAAGAAGCTGATTTTAATATATAAATGAGTACGGCAGTGTTTGTAGCTGAGAACGAGGTAACAGAGCAGGGTGAGAGATGAATTGAGAAGAAAATTGTGGCTTGAAGATGTGCCAAGACAGATTGCTCAAAAAAGATTAAAATACTAATTAGTGTTCCTACTTGCCGTATTCTATGTATTGTCCTTTGTTTTTCAGTATTGGTGGCCTTATTCTGGACACAACTGTATCTGATCCTAACTTAGTTGGAATTGTTGTTTATACCCCAGTTATTAATGGTAAGATTCTGAGTGATTGTTTGCTACTATATATCAATCAATATGCCTTGGTTTTGCTACTATATATCAATCAATACACCTTGGTTTGAGAAAAATCTATTTCAGTTACTTTCTGTTGTGCTAATTAGTATCTCCTGTTTAAATTCCATGGTTTGATTTAGATGTCAACAGTTGTTTGTTTGAACACTCAAGGTGTACTTCCTGATCTTCTTTACTACAACCATTAAAACATGATGAAGAATGTGAGAAGTTGCAACCTGAAATATGCATTGAGAAACTAAAAGTGTAAACACTGAAGCAGTATATTCAAATATTAAATGATCAAGTATTATATTGAAATGGTTATGACTGAGGAAAATGTAGATAAAATATTATTTCAAAGAATTTTCTTACAAACATCCGAGGACAGATTTTCCAAACAGAAATGTAATATTTACATGTAATGTACATAGGTATAAGAACTACAGGGATGCTGATTTCCCAACAAAAATGTTTGTTGTTTGCTGTGCTTGGTATGCACTTTCCAGGTGTGTAAGAACGTATTTGTGAAAACTTGGTCCTTAAGTTTTCTATCTTCTAGTGACCATAAGGAAATGTTATAAGAACAGTTACTGTCTCCTACAGTATCACAGGTAGTTTGCAATAATTATAATCACCAGATCTGTTCCTACTTTATTGCTGCTTAGCTATTCCTTTCCCTTTTTGTGTTTTTCTATTTGATTTCTTATATTATTGTGCACTTGATGCATTTTTTATTTAAAAAACGTTCCTCTGATTACTAAGATGATTCTGACTTCTAATTTTAGGCATACAAAGTGCTTTTGACTTCACTTGGCATTTGCAAACTCCATATGAGTATATTCTATTGTGTGTTCTAAGCTATCAATTAAATGAATTACGACCACTTGTTTCCTGCCTTGGTAACAAAATGTTAATATGGACACTGGGTGTTAGTTTTGAACCATGTTGCCCCGATATAATTAGTTTACCAGAGGCTGCTAATTGAAATGTAGCATGGGATAGCAGCAAAGCATTTTGATAAGCTTTACTGCCATTCAGAGTTAGCATATCTATTGCTGTGACCATTAGGCAAGCTGTTCAGGTAGAGGAGGAAATTGTATTGTTTTGACAGAGACATAGTCTTGGCAAATTCACGTTAGCTCTTGTTTTACAATTTTCATATCTTCTACATACTTATCAATTGTCTTTTCAATAATTGGTCTAATAGTTGCATAGGAATATAAATTTCAGTGATCTATGGATTCTCTAAGTCATCCTTTTTGGCCCTTATTTTTTATTTTCCCCATTACAGCCCTCTGGTATTCTCTAACCTCTAAGATAATCAGTTTGCAAAAATGATCACTGATAATTCATTTTCCATCTAGCTCTCTAAGGAGGCACTAAATTTAACTTACCCTCAGGCCCTAGTACATATCAGTTGTCATCAAATATCACCATTTTTATGAAAGCAGTAGTCAAAAGGAACTGAATATTTAAATCTTCCATAGAGCATGGTTTTTATTCTTCTTTCTCACTAAGCACCATTATTTCTTCTTACTTTACTTATTTCTGTGTTGCCACTGTGTTTCTTGCTAACTGTAAATTATTTTTTACACTTCAGCCTTTATATTTCCTTGCCCATTCCTTGCCTTTATATTAATTAAAAATTGCAAGTAGTTACATCTACCTTTTGTGTTTCAATTTTGATTTCCAGATACCTAACAACCAAGGCAGACATATTGAACTTCATCTTTTCCGTGCTTTATGTCTGTAACTTTCCTTGTAATATTCCTTTTTGGTAACCTTTTGTATTTGTTTCCTAAGAGAAAAGGATTGCTTTTTCTTTTTAGTCAGGTGTACCCAAACTGGTAGTTCCTTCCTAGATGATGTCCCTTGATTATAAAAGCCAACAATTGGTGATTCTTACTGTGTCCATGTAGGCTTCTATTTCTGCTCCACTACAGTACAAGTACACATTTGGATTTCGTCTATAGACTCAATCTCTACAGACTCACTTATTCTAAGCTTGGTACCTACAATGGATACAGGTCTCATGAATACAGACCTTTCTGAAGGCCTCATGCTCCTAGTAGATGTTGCATTGCTGACACTCTTTACCCTGTAGCAGTTATGGGGACTGCTTTTGTAAGTGGAATTATATATCCTATTCATTTCTTTCACAGAAAATGTCTTTGAAACCTGGATGGCCTTTATGTTTACATTTACCTATTTAACATTTTTAGATAATCATTGAACTTAAGTAAATAATTTTAATTACTAAGAATGACAACTTGCTATAAGTGTGCCTGTAGAGAAATGGGAAAGTATATCCCTTTGTTTCTTATTTTCTTCCAGAAGTTTATCAACAGAATTAAGGCAACATGCACACCTTCATTTGAAGTATCTTTAGAGAAAAAGAACTAGCCAAAAGTTGTATGTAGCCCTGGATAATTAGCTGACAGATCAAAAGATCCTTGAAGAAATAGGCAGGTGGAAGAGAGGAAAAGCTGGGGCTATTGGAGCAGGCAGGGAGAGAGATAGTCCTTCAAGAAGGCAGGGACAGTAAGAGACATGCCTGTAGTTGTGACAGTCCCACAGTGATACTCCTGTGGTGGTGATTCCTATGTTGATTGTACCACCACATTCAAAATGTTGCTTTTTCATAAGTTTTATATTTCTATACTGTCCTTAGCCTTTTACATCTGCTTTCTGGACTACTGTGCAATGCCTGCAAATGTTACTTTTCCAAGCCACATCGAGTGCCTTACTCCATTGTTCATCTGATTTTTTCATGCTTAGCTCCTTTTCTTGTTATGTGTAAAGCAGTTTTTCCCAGCTCTCAAAGTTTACACTTCTTCAGTGTCTAGTATTGGATCATTAGGGAGTTATTTATAGCCCCATGTTTGTATTTTCAGGACCTTTGCTATTATCCCAAACTTAAAGTCCACATGGTAAGAGGAGAAACCTCATACCATGCTCCACTTTTGGAGCTCTTAACAAGCTCACAATAAGCATAATATTTGCAACGGTAGGGTAAGCTAAAGTTAATCTAAGGCTCATGGTGTGTTCCTACCAATAATGATAATGCTTTTGCAATGCCACTGGGCAACAACAATTCACTAATGAATTCTGATTTTCTCTCCACCACAAAAGAACAGAGGGGAGTAATGTGTATGTGTTGTATGTGCTCTCCTAACTCCCTCAACCTTTAGAATTCTAAGGATACGATAGAGACATTTCGGTTGGAAAATATAGAGCAAATATGTTGTGTAGAGGATGTAGAATGAGCCTGTTTATGGTACACCTTCTGGAAAAGGAAATTGTAGGTGGGAGATTTTTTTTGGTTGCTGTTAGATTAGCCTCTCCTGGGTTTCATAATTCTACTGACACCTTTTGATATTACTGGTCAATATAGAGTAGTAAACTGAGGTTTAGGAAATCTTTTCTAAAGAAAGGCTCATTTACTGACATACAAGGTGTGCTAGACCACTTAACAGATGGCTTTTTAAATATTACGGTTTCAGAAAGTTTCCTCCACCATGGCTTTCCTGACCTTGGAATTCTTATTGTTAGCCTAAGTAGCGAAAATACTTGAGAGTTTTCTCCTCAAAATGCATTTCAGAGAAGTTCCTTTCTCTTACCTTTAAAGTTCGATACTCCTGTAACACAGAAACTGAAGAATCCTGAAAGAAATGCTGTAGCTTATAATCCCAATAGGGATTGTGTCCAGCCAAAATTTGAGGACAGGGTAAATTTGTCCAGGATTTCAAGCTCTCACTGTTTTTATCAGCACTGATTGCCATATCTTGCAATCCTGAACAGCATGCACTGCAAAATTGACAGATGTTAGGCTTCCTGTGTGTGCCACTAAATAGTCCAGTCCTGTCCTGCCTAGATGGGTTACATATTTCTTAAACGTGAGACAAGTTACTTTCATCACACCTGTTACAGAGTGGAGCCGTAAATCTTTTGGTTTGAGAAATATTGGTCTGGAATTTGAGCAACCTCAAAGGTTCCTACACCTATTAACAGTAACTGCAAATACTTGCCAAGAGTATTAAAATATTTTTTAAGCAGACAGGCATTTATAGTCAGCTTTATTACCGGTGGCCAGAACTATTTTCAACCACATTTCCATTTTTCCCCTGTTAAATACATTTCATAGAATCATCAACTCATAGCATGGTTTGGGTTGAAATGGACCTTAAAGATCATCTAGTTACAACCTCTCTGCAATGGATAGGGACACCTTCCTCTTGACCAGATTGCTCAGAGCCCCATCAAGCCTGGCCTCAAACACTTCTAGGGATGGAGCACAGTCTCTCTGGGCAACCTGTGCCAGTGCCTTGTCACCCTCTCAGTGAAAAACAATAAAGAACATTTCTTGAGATGAATAAATATTTTTAATTCTATGGCTGGTTGGGTTAAATTGTAACTCTGGTTTTAAAAAAGAAATCAATCATTTCGTGTTTTCAGCCACTGTGATACTTAACAGCTCCTTGAGATTTGGATGTCTATGTTGGATGTACTGAAGTTCTGAGTAAAATAACTAAGCCCAAGTGTGGCTGAACTTCAGCCTAGAAGCTCCAGTTGATCTTTATGCTTTCTAATGGATGAGATGGTTAAAATTTGCAAATCCTTTTACAACATCATAGAACTTGGCTCTGGAATTGCATTTTGCAGTTATCTGAGTTCCTTATGTGCAAAAAAAAGATAATGCTTTAAACAATTATATGCTGCTGAATGTGCAGTAGAAATGAACTAAGGTGCAATTACCAGATAGAGGCGCTTTCCTCTCCATTTTTGTTGTGTGCTTAGACAAAACATTGTGAGATATCTTCTAAATATTTGCGTTTCAGCAGTTACTGCATGATAACCAACATGTTGGTAAACTGTACCCCATTTTTATGCATCTTGTAGAATGGAGGTTCTGAAAAATAATTCTGAAAACGTATTTTCATCTGGAATGCTTTGCAGACTTTATGTAGGAAAACTTGCCTTTGCAGATGATTTGAAGCAATACTCTTTAAAGATAACATAAAGCTGTTGTATTATTTCTTACTTTTTGGCTGTACGTGTTGTAAGAGTATTTGATATCTGAAGGGAATAAGTGTAGATCAAGGAATATGAGAAACCTATATCAGAAAATTTAACACAGAACTTACTGAATGTCTCTTTTCTGGGAGATGAATGTTAAGCTTATGTAACATATTCCCCAAACCATATCTTTTTATCTATTAGTAGGGTAAACTAAATGACACTCCCATTTTCTTTTTTTCAGAGAGCTTTTGCTGAAAATTGTTTTGGAGAATATAGAAAGAAAATACCCACAAACCTTTCCTCCTTGGAAACTTAAAATGCCTGTATATTTTAATCTCTTACAACATAGTTATACTGCCAGCTTTCATAAAGCACAGCAGTGCTTTGATTATAAGATAACCATTGTCTCAGTCGAGTATCTAAAATTTGTCTCCATAAATTACAAGGGAAAACATTAGTGTACCTTTATGGTAGTAGAGTAATTTGGCTGGGTAGCAAACTAATTTTTCTGTGTCTTGAGCTGGAAAGAATGTGATAATCTCAGAAGGCATTTATACTGTGTAAGATCTTTATAATTCAGTCTTTATTTTGGCATGAAAAAGGAGGGTTTTGATTTTGGATATGTACTTCTGATGCATTATTGGGTGATACTTTTTTTTTTGCATACTTGCTGCATATTTTGTGCTATGATAGAGGTCTGTTCTTTCTTTTAAGTCTTGTAATTTTTTCACAAGATTTCAGTAATCATTAGTTTGCACAACACAATTTTATCAATTTTTTTTTTTTACAGTCACAGAACAATTTTTTATTAGACATAGGAAAGAAATTATTTATGAGTCAAATCAAAGAAAACTTAATAGTTTGCTTATATAATGTCTCAAAACATCTCTTAAAAACATCTATATAGGAAAGGATAATAATTTCTACTTTCCACAAAATATTCTTAAAGTAATGCTAAAAAGTAAAAGGGAAAATTAAAGAAATATGGATGAAAAAGAAGAAATATAAATAAAAAATGAGGTAGTTAAGCTGGGCTCCTAATCTAAGTATTTTACTTGCATAAAACATAATTTGAAACAAGTTAGTGGTAGAGAGACCACAGCAAAACCTGATCCTGAATTTTCTGAAAGCACATATGATTATTCAAAAATTCAGAGCTTTTGGTCACTATTAACTGAGATCATTTTCTTACCTTTTCCTCTCATTTGTATAATGCTAATTACATCCAAAAGCAGGTAGTTGTTGAACTCCAAGGAGATTAATTGTCAAGACTGACTATTTTGAGCTATGGATTATGTTTAGGAATGTGCAAAAGTAAAAATAGTTCTGCCTTCCTTATCTTGACAGAATTACAAGAAAAATCAATTTGGGAATTGTGTTGGCCTAATTCTCTCCTTATGTGGATATTAATTGATTTTAGTCCCATTGCCATGCTAAACTGTAGATGCTTGAGAAGAACACAGTATTCTGTGTGCCATTAGTGTCTCTCCATAGAACTGGATCTCTAAAAATCTTTAATTTCAATGAATTGGTATGCATATGGTTCGCACATTCTTGCACAATTATTTGTGAACCCCGTCATGCAACTGTTCACTATAGTCTTGTGAACAGTTATGACACTGGTCATTGAAGCTGGGCATGTAGGCTTTTCCTTGTTCTCTCAACACTTTCATGGGGGTCAGTTTTCTGCAGGAAGCCTTCTTCGATGGCTTTATAAATAAGATTACTCTTGATTATTTATAGTTCTCTCTTGGTGCTGAACAAGTATTTTAAACCAGATATTTTTAACCAGATTTTCTGAATCTGAGCTGCAGAAATACTAAGCATTCATTGCTATAAATTAAATAATTGAGAAATCTGCTTTAAATATTTAAACATTTTGAAAAAAAACCCCAAATATTTTAAATCAGATAGCCAAAACTGACAAAATGCCCACAAAGTAATGTCACAGATATGTTTTAAAAAGAAATACCTTAAAAAGCATTTTCCATTGAAAAGCAGAAAGGAAGCTATTAAGTCTCTATTCAGTTCAAGCTCTGAATAGTGGATACTAAATCAGTCTATCAGGCATTCATTATATGCTGAGAATAAAGCAAAATATCAAAATAATGCTTATTTGGGCAATGCTTTGTGACATTGAATTAGAAGTCTGAGGGGAAGAATATTAATCCCATTACTTGACTGCGTCATAACTTTTACTGATTCTACCCATGGAACATTTAAGTATAAGTTACTATACAAGCTAAAAGGCTGCATTTACTGTGAACTTGGCTTTGCAACACCTTGATTCTATGTGCCTGACCTTCTGCAGATAAACTAAAACCCCAAGCAAGGGCTTCTTACAGTTTCTGAAAGACAGGGAGCTATCTTGTAAAACTATGAGAAAACAAGTACCTTGTCTGCCCAAGATTAAAAATTTAGAGTCATTAACAAAGGTTAGATGGATACATCTGTTCTCCAAAAGCAATAAACAAGTAGTGCTTGCTCTGTTCTTTTGAAACATAGCTGAAATAGAATTGAGAGGAAGAGGAGGCTTTATTTCCTTTTCTATAAAATCAGAGAAGCATTTAGGTTGGAAGGGATCTTTTGAGGTCTAGTCCAGCCTCCACTGCAGCAGATTGTCTAGTAGAATTTTGAATATCTCCACAGATGGAAACTCCACAACGTCTCTGGGCAACCTGTTCCAGCATTTGACCACTCCTAGCATTAAAAAAGTGATTATTTTTGTGTTCAGATGGAATATGTCACATTTCATTTTTTTTCTCATTGCATCTTGTCCTGTGAATGGCTATAACTGAGAAAAGCCTGGCTCCCTTGTCTTCATCCCTCACTTCAAGTATTTGTACACATTGATAAGGTCTTCCTGAGCCTTTTCTTCTCCAGGCTGAACAGTGACAGCTCTCAACCTGTCCTTGTATAAATGATCACAGAATGACAGAAATGTAGGGATTAGAGGAGACCTCTAGAGATCGTCTGGTCCAGCCCACTTGCTGAAGCAGCTTAACCTAGATCAGGTCACACAGGAATGTGCCCAGGCGGGTTTTGAAAAGAGAAAGAGATTCCACAACCTCCATGGGCGCTGCAGTCCCATGGCCCTGTGTAGGACTAACTCCACCAAGTCCATTTATTGTACTGGGGAGCTCAGAAATGGACATGTTACATCAAATATGGCCTTGCAAGTGCAGAGTATGGAGGAAGCATCACCTCTCTTGTCCTGATGGTGATCCTAACACAGCCCACGATGCTGTTGACCTTTGCCATGAAGGTGGCTTGCTGAGTTATGGTCAGCTTCTGCAGAACTTCTTTGCAGATGGTCAGACCTCAGCCTTTACCAGTGCATGGGTTCATTCCTTGCCAGATGCAGGACTTTGCATTTCTTTTTGTTGAACTTCATGAGATTTCTCTCCAACCTCTCCAGTTCCCATCTGAATGGCAGTGTAACTATCTGGTTTATCAGCTGCTCCTCCAGGTTTCCCTGGAAAATATTACCCTGTTTATCAAATCATGCGGTATAAGTTCTGAGGAAAAACCCAACCCAGAGCACTGGATTGCTCTCTGACTGGTCTCAGATTAGTCTGCGTCAGCAACACTCATCCAGCTTCCCTTAATTTCTGGGTTTTTACCTTTAATTAAGGCCATGAAACACAGATTTGCTTTGAAATATTCTTTAAGATGCAGTGATGTAAAATACTTTTAGAGTGTTTTTTCCAAATAGCGTGGTTACTTCTATTAGAAAATTGTCTTTTTTCCAGATTGATTAATAGAATCACACCTGTAGGCTTATTTGCAGATCATAGAATCATAGAATGGTAGGGTTGGAAGGGACCTTTAGAGATCATCTAGTCCAACCCCCCTGCAGAAGCAGGGTCACCTAGATCAGGTCGCACAGGAACATGTCCAGGTGGATCTTGAAGACCTCCAAGGAAGAAGACTCCACACTCTCCCTGGGCAGCCTGTGCCGGAGCTCTGTCACTCTCACAGTAAAATAGCTTTTTCTTATGTTTATATGGAACTTTTTGTGATCCAGCTTCATCCCATTACCCCTTGTCCTGTTGCTAGATACATGACATAGTTTTGGCTCTACTTCGAATATGGTTTTCAGTGCTTGTTAGACAAAAAAAGACCCGTGATAACAATTTTCAGAAGCAATATTCTTGCTTAGCCCTTAACTGTCTCAATACAATTATGAGGTTTTCAATTTTCTTTCAGTGTTTTAAGTCAGCAGGATATCCTTGACACTTTAGCCAACAGTCTCTTCTGGTTATTGACAAAGTAGCACTCTTATGTTGAAGTTTAACACATCTGCTGTTCTGAGAGGAATACAGTAACAGATACAGGATTTTACTTTTGAAAGAAATTATTTTCCTCTGTGATGGAGTTCTCAGGAGAATGAGAAGAGCCTAACAAAATTAATCTTTGTTATAAAGTACTTGCTACAATGGCTGCAATACTCTTTTCCAGGAAAAAACTAAATAAATTCTGACTTAAATCTTCACAGAAACAGACCTCATATATATTTTCATAACATGAGCAGCTATTGAGCACATGACTATTTTATGCATTCAGAAAATGCTGAGAAGCTATCAATTTTTTTGTATTGACATCTTGCCAAACTACACAGTTTTATCTGTTTTCTGCTTGTCATAGAGATCTGATTAATCTGGTACTGCTGAGATAACTTCCCAAGCACAGTAACTGCTGTTACAAAACAAACTGGATATCTCTGTACATATCAATATGATTCATTCAATGCAAGCACAGCTTAATACATGTCATTCTATGACCAATAGAATAATGAAACTTGCTTCCGTGCTGATTTGTACCCTGAGTTTTTTGAGTACCAGATAGCCCTTTCACCTCACACCCTTCTCTATGGCCTCTTGTCCCTGCAATTCCCGCTGCTCACAGCATTCTCTCCATTCTCTCTCTGCTTTTTACAACATCATCATTCCTCTTCTGTGTCACTGAACTACTGGCTGAGCAAGAGGGATTGTGCTTAGTGCCAAGCTAGGTGCTGACTGGCCAGCTGGCATACTTAAACTATTAACTGTACCGCTCACAGTACTATGTTTGTCTCATTGAGGGCATGCCTTTGAGTCATAGAATCATAGAGTGATAGGGTTGGAAGGGACCTTTAGAGGTCATCTAGTCCACCTCCCCCGGCTGAGTCTTTGTCTTTATTTACCTACCCACTGTTTGTCTTTTTGTTTTCTTGTATAACCGTACTTGGAGGTAGTTTAGTATCTCTATCCTTGTGTCAGATAGGCTTGAAATTGGCCAAGAGGTTGAAAAATAATTAGAAGGAGGACTCCACAACCCCTCTGGGCAGCCTGTGCCAGGGCTCGCTCACCTGTACAGTGAAATAGTTTTTTCTTATATTTAAGTGGGATTTTTTGTGTTCCAGCTTCATCCCATTACCCCTTCTCCTGTTGCTAGATACAGTAGAAAAAAGGGATGTCTCAACCTCCTGACACCCACCATTTAGATATTTGTAAATGTTAATAAGATCCCCCCTCAGTCTCCTCTTTTCTAGACTAAACAACCCCAGTTCCCACAGCCTTTCCTCATAAGGAAGATACTCGAGTCCCCTGATCATCTTGGTGGCCCTGCGCTGGTTTCTCTCCAGAAGTTCTCTGTCCCTCTTGAGCTGAGGATCCCAGAACTGGACACAGGACTCCAGATGAGGCCTCACCAAGGCAGAGTAGAGAGGGAGAAGAACCTCCCTTGACCTGCTGGCCACACTCTTTCTGATGCATCCCAGGATGCCTTTGGCCTTCTTGACCACAAGGGCACATTGCTGACTTGTGTTTAACTTATTATCAATCAGGACTCCCAGGTCTCTCTCTGCACAGCTTCTCTCCAGCAGTTCAACCCCCAGCCTGTACTGGTGCATGGGGTTGTTCCTTCCCAGATGCAGGACTCTGCACTTGTCCTTGTTGAACCTCATGAGGTTCCTCTCTGCCCATATTACCTCCTTTTACCAGTGTCTCATGGCTGAAAAGTTTGGTTTAGAATCACTTGTAATGCGTTTAAATCATTTTTCTTATTATCTACATGAACAATAGGGCTTGGGGCATACTTTCTCTGAAAAAAGAGTGGTAAAAGTAAAAATAGTTATGAATAATAGCTATCCATCAAAGGACTGACAGCCAATCTCATACCTTCATGGACTTTCATAGACTTGTCCATGTCTCTGTTGTCTTGTCTCAGACAAGTCTTTACTGCTTTTTCAAATGGGCACATTTCTATTTTCCTTAATTTCTTTCTCTCACTCGGTTTCCCTAGTTATTAATTAGGGAAGATTATCTATCATATTTCTGATTGTCCAAATTTGTCAAAGCAGATAATTATCAGTCACAAGAGGAAATTGCATACATCCTAGCAAAACCTTGAAATCCAGGGTTTTTGTGCCAGGATGATTTATGTTTGCATTGCTACAAACTTCAAAACATATCTTGAAAAACAGACCTATCTTATTTCTTCTTGTAGTGTTATAAAAGATATGGATAGTGAGAGATTCTGGTATGCTTTTGAATATGTCAGTTATTGCAGTTGTTGGCCTGCTTATATTTGCTCAGATTGCTTTTATGCCCTCTTTTTTGAGCAGAACCCATTTCATATTTTGTAGTCATATGGTACCATCCCCAGTATGGTTTTTATGTTTTTTACATAACACTAACTCACCCTTTTGCTAGTTCGTATTTTGTTCCTGTATCTCCTGACTGGAAAGATGCAGATAAGTTTGGTGAACAGTCATTTCTGCCAACTCCATGATTTTTTCCCTGATATCTCATTTCCTGATTTGTATTTGAAAGTCCTGCTTCACTGTTGGGTTCAGCCATGAACCGTCTTCAAGCAGTGGTGAGGCAGGAAATCTTTGAGTTCTCAGTGTTAGATCTTTAACCTAACAATTCCTTCCGTTGTCCAAAAGGCAGATTTGTTACCTGGTGTGCAATTTGCCAATAATTACACACTCAGGAGAGACACTGCTGATTTATTTCAAGTTTACACAAGCCTGAGTGTTTGGTGGTTATTCCACAAGTCAAGCACACTGATGGGACTCTCTGTGCAGTACTGATGCATAAAACCATTGACATAGTGTACATATATATTGCTACTTTATTACATGATTGGTCATGTAGTTTTACATATAATATTGCTGTGTCATTCTAAAGATCTACTGTGACTAAGAGGATCTTTGATGGTCTCTGGTGGTTGTTCATGACTGCTTCCCTCTAAAGGAGCTCTCCTGGCAATTTTATATGTTTCCATTCAAACTCCTTTGTTAGTCTTCCATCATTACATTGCACTCGTTAACAGTTAAATACATGACTAGGGTAACGTTTACCTAGTTCCTGAAATGTAGAGCATCCTGACCTGTGATAAAACAATGTTAAAACCAAAATTCCCCTTTACCTTTTATGGTTTGTGTAACACTTGTGCCTAATTATGTCTTCTCAGAGCAACCCATTGTTATGTAAAGCATCTAGGTGGGAAAAAAAAAGCATGTGCTTGATATGCAAGTAAACAACTCTAGAGTGTAATAACACTATGAGATTTTTATGGTACTGTCACTGCATTCTGCAATGTAGATATAACAAGTTGGTTTCTCTTTCTATTCATAAAAAGAAAAGATCACCTGGTCCAGCCCTTTGTGGGAAGTGGAGCCTAGATGAGATTAGCTAACATCCTGTCCAGTCATGTCTTGACAACCTCCAGTGGAGGGGATTCTGCCGCATCCCTAGGGAGGTTGTTCCAGTGAATGATTGTTCTCACTGTAAAAAGATTTCTTTCTTAGATTGAGGTGAAAACTTTTCTAGTGCGACTTGTACCTGTTGCCACTTGTCCTCTCCATGTGGCTCCTTGTGAAAATAGAGCCTCTGTGCTCTTTGTAGCCACCCTTTAAGGGCTGCGATTAGGTCTCCCCTGAGCCTTTTCTTCTCTGGGGAGGAAAGACCAGACTCCTTCAGTCTTTCCTTACAGATCAAGATCTCCAGCTCTTTCATCATCTTCATGGGCCCCTTTTTGACCTTCTGTCATGGTTTGACATGACAGCCTTTTCTGGTAAGGAGGAAGGGGCTGTAAAGATGGCTCCTGTAAGAAGTTGCTCGCAACTCTCCCCAGCTCTGAGCCAGACCCACTTCTGGGGCTGAGTCAATTAGATGCCTCCACGATCACTTTTTAAGTAGAAGCTGGAAGAGGAGGTTTCTCCCTCCATCTTCTTCCTTCTTCTGCCCCTTCTTCTTCTTCTGACTGGTGGTGGTGAGAGAAACAACCATATGGACTCCAAGGTCAGTGATGAAAGAGAGTAGGAGGTCTGCTGGAGCAGAGGCTCCCCTGCATTCAATGGAGAAAACTGATGAGGCTGAGGTTCATTTTCATTTCTTTAAAGACCCCGCATCAGTGATAGAGACTCATTTTGATAATGACCCCATATCAGGGGCAGAGACTCATTTTGCTAAAGCTGGCCCCAGACCATCTCACAACTCAGGTTATTGTCATCAGCAAATTAGGTGTGGATGTTTTCAATCCCATTATCTGGGTAATTTGGGAATATGTTAAACAATGTGGGGCCCTGTATCACCCCCTGGAGTAATCCACTTGTGACATGCTGCCAGCCTCCTCTAAAAAACATGGATCACCCACCCTCTGAGTGAGACTCGTTAGCCATTTTCCTCCCCGTCTTGCAGACTACCCATCCAGTCTGTAACTTGCCAGTTTGTCTAGGAGGGAGCTGTGGGAAACTGTCAGATGCTTTGATGAAGGTAAGTGTGGCATTTGCCTTCTTTCAGTCATCAGGGATATTTCCCGTTCTCCACAACTTGTAACAATGCCAGCTACTTCTCTTCACATCCTAGAGTGGTTTGTTTCATACAAATCTGTTTTTCTAATGGGAAGTGTATCAAGAGTTGTCATGGAGAAAATAGAATCTCTACCGCTACCATTCTTTGAAAAATCAGTAATTCAAACACTTGTCCTTTCAACCTGAATTATGAAGATTAGAGTTAATCCTTCTCTGTGGTAAAGGAGGATGGATTGCTTAGCTCTTGAAGTCTTTTCTAGCCCTATGATGCTGTGTGTGAAATCTGCATGTATGCTTCTGCCAGTGAGTGCATTTGCTTTGCATTATTTATACTTGCCAGCACTACTGACCCAGGAGAGTGTCATGGCTCAAGCCAAGTGGACATCGAAGCCCCAGGCAGCCACTCACTTAGTCCCTCCCCACATCTCCCATAGGGCAGGGAGGACAATTGGAAAAGGAAATCAAAACTCATGGGTTAAGGTAAGAACAAGTCTGATAACTACACGAAATATAAAAACAGTAAGAAAAAGTCAAGTATACAAATAGTAATTAAGAGAAATGAAACCCAAGGAAAAGGTAAGTGATGCCCAATGCAGTTAGTTGCTCACTGCCCACTAACTGATGCCCGAGTAGCAATCCACCCCTCCCCGCCAACTCCCCGGGTTTATATGCTGGCCATATACATCCTGTGGGATGGAGTAGCCCTTTGGCTTGTAGGGGTCAACTGTCCTGGCTATAGTTCCTTCTAGCTTCTTGTGGAAATCTCTACCTCTCTCCTCCATCCACTGTCTGGCAGGGCAGGATGAGAATCAGCAGAAAAGTTTTGGTGTTGTGCAAGAGTTGCTCAGCAATAACCAAAACATCCCTGAGTTAATCAACATTCTCTTCAGCATAAACCCAAAATACATCTCTGTAGCACTACTAGGAAGAAAATTAACTCTATCCCAGCTGAAACCAGGACAGAAGGTAATGGAGTGATAACACGGCTATGTAATACTTCTCTTGTTCCAAGAGGGTTTTCCAAAGAAGAGGAAGCAATAAAATGGAGCTTCACCTGTGAGAAGGCATCAGATGGAACACTTTGGAGTAATCTTTTGAACTTATCTTGAATTAAAACCTAAATTTGGATATTCCAAATATCCAGTGATACACCAAATTGTACCTCAAGTTATTTTTCTTATTTTAATGCTTGATGTTAGCCTGTCTATAACTAATATACATTCTAAAGATATTTCTCTTTCCAGCTTTTATATGTAGGGGACAGTGGTAAACACAGAGGAAGATGGTAAATTTGCAAACCTATGACTTACTAGAGGAAAAAAAATAGTTGAAAATTTACCACTTGTTCCCTTTTGTATTTCAGGTATTGGTGGTAATCTAGTAGCTATTCAAGCTAGCAGAATCTCTACCTACCTCCATTTACATAGCATTCCTGGAGAGCTCCCAGAAGAAGCCAAGGGTTGCTATTATCCATGCAGAACCTATTATGGTACAGGTATGTGTTAATTAATGGCAGCTAATTGTTAAAACTACTGTCACATGTCTCCTCTTTTACCCTCTGTTTGCCAGACTGTACCACTAGTGAGAAATAGCAACAAACTGGGCTTCTATGCAATTCAAAGGCAGCAGAGACTTGGCAGTTTCCTTTGCCTGCAGCTGTTTGCCTGTGAGAATCACAAGGACAGGACCTCCTGCAGGAGGTGATATGTGGAGAGAAAGATGTAATCCTGGGAAGGGTTGAAGATAGAGACTGGTGAGGCAGGATGCTATGATACCCCCTCAGAAGGATTTCAACCTTCATCTTTCCTTAGCTCGTGTAGGTGCTCCTATTATCTGCCATTTAACTCCAGAACTACAAACCAATCTCCCATTTAGACCAAATTTTATATTACTAAGCCAAGTCCCCGCTTTCCATTTCCCATTTCTCATTTTCTTTCTAGATTCTTGCTTCACAGCTTATTCCTCACCAGAATTGTCCCTTTTCTTAATAATGTAGTAACTGTGGTGAAATGTAATGTGTCAATAGTCTGTTTTACACTTTCATATTTATGAAAGTAATTGGAACAGATGAGAAAGTGATGTGTGATTACTTTTTAGAAATATAAGATACTTTGGGGATGTCTTGAATACGGTGTCCAAAACATCTTTTTTCCTAGGAAGGGTTTAGGAAGTCACTGCAGCTCTAAAAAAGAATATGGTATTACATGAGTCATGAATCATAGAATCATAGAATGTCAGGGGTTGGAAGGGACTTTTAGAGATCATCTAGTTCAACCCTCCTGCTGAAGCAGGTCCACCAAGATCAGGTTGCATAGGAACATGTCCAGGCGGGTCTGGAAGACCTCCAAGGAAGGAGACTCCACACCCTCCCTGGGCAGCCTGTGCCAGGGCTCCCTCACCTGAACAGTGAAATAGGTTTTTCTGATATTTAAATGGAACTTTTTGTGTTCCAGCTTCATCCCATTACCCCTTGTCCTGTTGCTAGATACTATAGAAAAAAGGGATGTCCCAACCTCCTGACACCCACCCTTTAGATATTTGTAAATGTTAATAAGATCTCCCCCTTGGTTCCTTCCCAGATGCACGATTCTACACTTGTCCTTGTTGAACCTCATGAGGTTCCTCTCTGCCCAACTCTCAACCTGATTGAGATCCTGCTAAATGGCAGCACAGCCTTCTGGGGAATCAGCCAGTCCTCCCAGTTTGGTGCCATCAGGGAACTTGCTGAGGTTACACTCTATCCCCTCATCCAGGTTGTTGATGATGTTGAACCAGACTGACCCCAGAACCGATCCCTGTGGATCTCCACTGGCCACAGGCCTCCAACTTGATTCTGTGCCATTGATCACCATCCTCTGGGCTCTGTCATTCAACCAGCTCTCGATCCACCTCACTGTCTACTCATCCAAGCCATACTGCCTGAGCTTTCTGATGAGGATGTTGTGGGAGATAGTGTCAAAAGCCTTGCTGAAGTCAAGGTAGATGACATCTGCTGCTCTCCCCTCATCTGGTCAGCCAGTTATGCACTCATAGAAGGCTATCAGGTTGTTGAAACAGGATTTCCCTGTGGTGAATCCATGTTGACTTCCCCTGATAGAATGAAAGCAGACAGTTTGTACTGTCTTCTGGAAGGGCTCTACTTAATTTTTCTGGCAGACACTAGAGGCAGCTTTTTTCACCTATGTAAATCCCCAAGGTGTCTTTTAGTAGAAAATAGTTATTGCAGTTCCAGAATAGTCAACACTGGGAGTCCAGAACTGCTTTTTATATTAAAATTAATAAAATGTTGATATAGTAGTCAAAGAGCTTATCTACGTTTTGGCTTTTTTTTTTTTATAGGAGTAAATAACAAATCAGCCCTAGTTCTGCTTCTTTTGGTGATTCCTGGACACCTGATTTTCTTGTACACCATCCACTTGATGAAAAGTGGCCACACTTCCTTAACTCCTATCTTTATCGCAGTGTATTTGTTTGCTGCTCTGCTACAGGTAAGAATAAGTACAACTTGAAAATGCCTGTTATAAAATCAAGTCCTTGAAGAAAATCATGGTTTATCTGATTTCTGAAATCTCATGAATAATGCAAGGTGTGGAAGTGACTAATTATCTCCACATATATACAGCTTACACAGGTGTATCTGTATTGTGAGTGCTTTTCGGAAGACACTTGACTGCGTTATTTTCCCAGTCATGCATCTCACGCTTTCTCTTTCACATGGTTCTTGGAACCACTGCATCTAAAACCCCCGTCATTTTAATCAACTGGAGGGAAGATAGAGAGAAGGAAAAATAACATTTATGAATAATGAATACATCAAGAAAAACTTTCAAAAAAATCTCCTAAAGTGGTTCATATTACTGTTTTAGTTAACATAGTCAAATATGCAGTAGATGAGAACGTTATGATTTGCTTGGTGCTTTCTTAATGTTTATTAAGGTTGAAATTAGTCTGACAGCGATTGCTGCACAAGAAATTGGAATTGCATTAGTTGTCAAACATTGTTACATTATTTTGGCTAGTCTTAGCTAGTGGTGGCCTGTTTGCACCCAGCAAGGGCTGTTCATGAAAGATGCCATTTGAAACGGCAATGTCTTAAAGTGAAATAATTTAACTTAGAGAAGTCAGTAATACAAATTGAAATGTTTTTATTAAGTCCACAGACCATTTTTAGCCAAAACCTGTCAGAATTAACCATAATGTTTCATTGTACCTTAACCAAAAATGGCCTGTTTGTATTACACATGAAAATACAGTTGAAATATCCACAAGTTAAAAATACACACTGCTTCTAAAGGTGTGACCAATTTAGTTTTAAATTACAAACCTTATCATCAATCATTTCTTAATAAAAATTTTAATTTTAATGTTCTGAATTGTCTTTCTGTGTTTATCACAGTAAAGGCTACTATTTTAGTAAAAAGAGACTTTGAAAACTGTTGCTATTTTAATTTCATATGAGAACTCTGTACTTTTTTGGTACACCATAACTGTTAATGTTCCAACCTCTGCAAGTCAGAATGTCATTCTAAAAGTTAAAAATTACCCTTCATTTTCCTTTTACGTACTGTTCCTAGTTTCTATATAATATGTTTACCTGGGGAAGTGATTCTGTTCCTTCATTCTGTCTGTTCTGGCTGTTTAGCTGTCCTTTCTAATAACTTTTGAATGCTCTCGCCCATTTCAGTCAAGTTTTTCTAAGGCTCCTTTCTCTCATTGATACTAAGTTCTGTTAGATCAGGACTTTCAGATCACACAGTAAGTCAGACCCAGCATCAACACATACACGCATTTATAGTTGATTTTTATAAATTCAAGGTCTAGTTAGAGTATTCAGTTTTGCAGTCCTGAATCTTCATTGCAGTCCATAAAGCCACACCTGATTTTCTTGATTTTTCACCTATAAAGCAGACATAAAGCTTTTTTCACTTTTTTCCTTACTCCTTTTTTACAGATTATTTTTTTTCAACCTGTCTGTCTTCTGTCTTTAGCCATAACAAGCAGTTTGAGATGTATTTACCTCTCTTGGGTCTTGATTGACAATTTAGAACTCCACGTTTTTCAACACCTTCTGAAAATATTCAATAGATTCTTTTCCTCATTTTAATTATTTTGTCATTTTTGTTGTACTGATTGCTGTGGTTTAATGTACCTCTATTTAGAGAAGATTTAAAATTTTCAGACAGATGATTCTTACCTCAGCCCTTGAACATATTTTATTTCCCTGTTGGTCTGAAGCACTACAGTACTGCAGTTGTGTGTTTTTATGTTTCTCCTTTCTCGAGAAAGCACTTAAATATTTGTTCTCGTTCCCCTTCCTTTTTCAATGACATCATCTATACATGTGGATACAGTAAAGAACAGATTTTACGCTGCCATTTCTTTTGGCATAAGACAACATCTACTGATCTAATTTTTCCAGCATTCTTTTCTATTTTGGTCCCCCCCACCCGTGAGAGATTTTCCAGCTCTGCTATAAAATTGGAAAACCTCACAGCTAATTATTGTCGTTTCAATTATCAACAAAACAGATCCATTGATTTTGAGTCTTTTGAGCAGTGAGATACCTGCATTCTAGGCCTTTTAAATAATACATTGGACTTTGCATTTGTTTTCACTTTGCCTGGAAGGCATATGAAAATGAATGTCAAAAACTGCAAGCCTGCTTGAAGTTTATATATTTTATGTTTGAGCTGGGAGATGATAATTTAATAGAACATAGTGATTCCCAAAGGTAAGAGTTAATTATGGTCAGTTCTGTGTTTGAGCAGGAATGATATCACTACTTTGTCATTTCCAGTTTCTTACTTATATTATGGTGGAGGACAGAAAGCATAGCTCAATTAAGATTATGGCAATATAACACCTATTCCCATTTTCTCCACTATGTTAAAAAATTAATGCTAAATTAAAAAAACAACAATAGCAACAAAGTAAATTTTCTATATTTAAATTCAAGTGACTGTTATAACATGTTAAATTATTTAAATGGACTGGAATAGATTGTTAATTAACTTGAATATCTACTTATTGTCTCTGATTGTCCAGCTCTTCATGTGTTGGAGGAAATGACAAAAGCAGAACTGGAATGTTACAGTAACCTGAGAAAAAAAAAAAATCAAGGAAATTTTAATAGAAAAAACTTAATTATTAATTCCATATTTCTCGCTTTGCTGTCAGCTTGTGCTATTCCACATTATCTTTACAGTGTATTTGTAACATATATAAGAATTCTCTTTGGCATTTTAATAAGACTTTTTCAGATTGCCTGTAAATTTCAACATTCTTCTTTCCAAAGTGATAAAATGGAATTTATTTGCATTGCAAGCTCTGTAGAGTATTACTGAAGTTGAAATCAGATAGTTAGTTTTGTTTTCATCCAAATGTGAAACTTTGGTTTTTTGATTTTTGGTTTTTTACCACCTATGCCTATCAGTTTTTTCCCTGTCTCCTTCCTTCTTTTCTTGGACATTCTTTCTCCAGCATGTCATTTAATTAAAATATTCAAGGGAAATAAGTAATTAATATGAAATGATGTACATTGACAATAGTGTGATTTAGTAGTTATTGATTCAAAATACACCATGTAGAAAAACATAGTACAGTTTTAGTAAATACATAATTGTTTCTAAAAATCATTAAATTATGTTAAATAACACGAGTAGCCACTATTATGATCTACATTCTCCCTGATTCTCCATGAGCAAAACAGTTCTGGGTTTCTAGACTTAGGAAAACCCAGAGAGTGTTTTGTTTATTTTATTTTGGCTTAATTTTCATCCCTCTGATAGTACGGTTGTCTCTCTCCTTTAAATCAACACTAATTCTTGAAATGTTCCTCAATTAAATGTATAAATTTCTTCTATTGAAATCCAAGGCTATACTCCCTTTAACTTTAGTGGGGCTAGGATTTCACAATTGTATTTTCATAAAGGTGGCAAAAAGTGCACATGTATTTGTTAACCTGCATTCAAGTAGAACTTTGAGGCTTGATTTCAAAAGATCTGAGTTAGCTCTGTAGTGAAGAGTCTGTTCAATGTTTCTGAATGGCAACACTGAGGAAAATGCAACAAAAAATATTGTGAGGAAGGTAAGTACACGGGGTATTTCACATAATGCAGCATCCAGCATCCCGGCCAGCCAGTGTGCATTAACGAAAACCAGGATGTTGACTTTAAATGTGGTTTGGATTTGGTGAGTGACTTCTATTTAAGAGGAATACTCTTTTCTTGAGAATTTCACAAAACCTAGTCACACATGAGCACATACCAGTATGCTACATGCAGTTACAATCCAGCATTTGACTGACAAAGAATACATTAATTAAAAAAAGAGTCCTCTTTTTACACCTCACAAAGGCATAAGTATTTTTTAACTATGTATGAAGCTATGCACTGAGAAAAGTTTCACCTTCTGTCTTGTCAACCTGCAGTATCACGAGGGCAGCAATGGAATTGCCAAGCCATCAGTCCTGGCACAGGGCTGTGAGCATTCAAAGGCAGCCTCTGTTCTGCACTCACTGAGCCAGTAAAGCGCCCTCTCAGGAATTTTCCCACCTCATAACCAAATCTGAGCACACAGTTATGTTAAAGACTCAGGGCATACACGAACAATAGGAGGTTCCCAGAGTTATTACCAAGCAAATAAATAATTCCAAAATCTTATCCAATGAAGGTCAGATGTCTACTGCTGTGAAATAACTTTTGCAGTGCTTTATGACTGTTTAGGGCAGTAGAAAACCAAGAGTTCAACAGTGCTTATAACTGTTTCCTGCTCACATCAAAAACATCTTGGCTTTCTCACCAGTGTGAGGATTCTAATGATGGCATGGGCCTCCAGTGTGGAAAAACAACTCATGGGATAAATTGTACATTAGTGAGAAATAAGGAAGGCTGTGTTCATAGAGCAAATATTGATGCATTTTAATAATGCTTTTTCTAATAGGAAAGATTACTTATGAAAAGTAAAGCATAAAGAGACTACATGATTCAAGGAGATACAGAAACTGAGGTCCAAGCCTGAACAGTGCTGCAGCATGAGAAGCAAACTTCCCAGATTCATTGGGATCTGAATGTGGGTATCACCCACTGTTTCACTTCCAGTCATGTTGCTGCCTGAGGTGGAAGCATGGCTCCTACCAAGTCATGAGTAGGCGTATATAATTTTTTTGCCTCCAGAAGGCTCAGCTGAAAGTGTTCATATATGTAGCATGACACACTGAGTTCTGCTATAGCACTTGCAGATTGAGTGTACCTGAACACTTGCTGGTCTGGGCTGCACTCCTCATTCAGACAGCTGACAAACAGCCTGAAAGTCAGACCGTCTTGCTGAAACCAGGGTGTCTGGCAAAGCTACAAAGAAATCAAGGAGACAGTCTGAGGAATTTGGATTCAAACTGTGGATTTAAAAGAAAAAAAGTTTCTTCCCACAAAATTACATCAATATAATCAAAGTGGTTTAGACACAGTTTCAGTTAAAATGCTATCCTCTCTTTCACTGAGATGAGGTTTTAGTCTTACATAAATGTATGCTATGTTGTCTGGGCACTTGGATACTGTTAGCTACAACACAACAGCAGAAACAAAGAACTTGCTGTTCAGATGTTTCTTTGCAGCCAGACATTGAAGGAAATTTCTGTATGTTTGGAGGAAATAGTAACTCGTTTCCCCTGGACACAATCAGATATGCTACTTCAGAAGACAGTGGAGAAAAATTTCTTGTGAGAAATATATGTAGACCCTACTCTGAGAGTTCACTGACTACAGAATTCTGGCTGTAGACAATGGAAATTCAGCAAGTTCAGTGTAGATATGATAAGAGCATGTTTCACATGAAGAAATCCAAAGCCATTTAAAATCTGAGAAATGTAATATATAATTTAAAAGTTAACTTACTGAAAGGTGAAAACCAATAGAAGACCTAAACCATAAATCTAGTGAGAATTATGTCAGTCAGGACACCATAGTCTTTAGAGATCCTTAATTGAAAGTTTCCACTCCTAATTAAAAAAAAAAAAAGCTAACCTTACTTTTGAATTTTGTAGATTTGTAACAGCTCTTACGCAGCAATTCCCAGGTTTTGTCATAGTTATAGGTGAATTTTGATTGATTACAAGTTTGAGAGTAAAGGGGAATTAAAATACATTTGAAAAGAGGTTACCACAGTTTATATGCATCTTTGTTTCCTGTTGCATCTGTGTTTCCTGTCTAAAGTAAGAGAATGAAGCTATTTTGTAATGCACCTTCACATGGAAACAATTTAAGTACAAGTGGGCAGCCTGAGCAACATTCAGGACATCCTGTCCAAGGCATGCTAAATAAACTTGTTCTACATAGTAAACTTACAGTTGCATTTTGATAATGCCTGGGTGAAAAAGCATATGCAAATATATAACCTAAACTCTCCCAGTTTGGTGCTGGAATTAACTAGTCACAGCAACTAATGTATAAACTACTATAAACATAAAAGATTCGAATCTGCTTTACAAATGTTATGCATTTGAATGTTACCCCTTTTATTACTGTGGATTTGACATGCATTCACTGATGAAACGTGGTCATCCCAGATGAAACGAATAATGAAAATATTATAGCATCCTGCAGTGTTATCAGTTAGGCTATAGGAAGCTTAGAAAGTCTTAAGCATGTTTGCAGGGGGTTATGTATTTTTATTTTAAACAATAGAGTTTCACTCTTTTCCCATGTCAGAAGACATGACAAATTAATTACAGGAGGAAATCTAGATCACTTTTAGGAGTCCTTACTATTTACAAGACCAAAAATAACTTTCTTTCAGCTGTACTTGTTGTTTGTATCTAAAGAGCTGAAGGCAGAGGAAAGTAAGAAGAAGGAAAGTAAATTTTGTGCCAGATAACAAAAAAAACCAACCCTGCTTCATAATGTATAATGTTCCCATTTCTAGTCCTGCAATCATAAGATTTGAGCTTTAAATAGTGAGGCTTACTCTTATTCACACTTATTTAAGCTGATGACACCAAACTGGGAGGACTGGCTGATTCCCCAGAAGGCTGTGCTGCCATTCAGCAGGATCTTGACCAGCTTGAGAGCTGGGCAGAGAAGAACCCCATGAGGTTCAACAAGGGCAAATGCAGAGTCCTGCATCTGGGAAGGAACAACCCCATGCACCAGTGCAGGCTGGAGATTGACCTGCTGGAGAGCAGCTCTGCAGAGAGAGACCTGGGAGTGCTGGTTGACAGTAAACTGAACATGAGCCAGCAATGTGCCTTCATGGCCAAGAAGGCCAATGGCATCCTGGGATGCATCAGGAAGAGTGTGGCCAGCAGGTCAAGGGAGGTTCTTCTCCTCCTCTACTCTGCCCTGGTGAGGCCTCATCTGGAGTCCTGTGTCCAATTCTGGGCTTTCTAGTTGAAGAGGGACAGGGAACTTCTGGAGAGAGTCCAGCGCAGGGCCACCAAGATGATCAGGGGACTGGAGCATCTTCCTTATGAAGAAAGGCTGTGGGAACTGGGGCTGTTTAGTCTGGAGAAGAGAAGACTGAGGGAGGATCTTATTAATACTTACAGATATTTAAAAGGTGCATGTCAAGAGGACAGGGCAACACTTTTTTTCTGTAGTGTCCAGTGAAAGGACAAGGGGTAGTGGACAAAAACTGGAACACAAAAAGTTTCACTTAAGGAAAAACCTTCTTTACTGTTGAGGTGAGGGAGCCCTGGCACAGGCTGCCCAGGGAGGGTGTGGAGTCGTCTCCTCTGGAGGTTTTAAAAATCCTCCTGGAAGTGTTCCTGTGTGACCTGATCTAGGTGGACCTACTTGAGCAGATTGACTGGACTGGATGGTCCTTTCCAACCCCTACCATTCTGTAATTCTGTGATTGTTTAAATTTCAATCTAATTTTTATAGTTTTTATCAGGAAGTCCAATATCAAGAATTACTATTTCTGTCCTTTGTTGTTCAAATTATTATGTGTATTTGTGCTCCTTCTTTTCAGACTCTGCATCATTAGACTTTGATAAAAATTTCACTCTTGCCCTTACCCTCCCTCTCTCCTTCTCACTTTCCCTCTCTCCCTCTCTCATTGCCGTGTTGTGCTGCTTCTGTCTTCTGAGGATCTTTTATGATGATGTAACTGTTGTCTTTTTACAAATACACATTTATAAACGGAAAATATCAGTCATTATTGGGGTAGTTATTTCATATTTCATTAGTCTCAAACTGATGATATCTTTAGTTGCATTTTCCTCAATTTTTTTTTGTTATTTTTTACAGAAGAGTTGTAATTTAGCATGATCTACGTTTTAAGATATCAAAACATCTAGAATGTTGCCTGTATTTTTGTAATACTTGCTCTGGGCTGTTTTTTTCCTTGATCAGTGATCATAGAATGTCTCCCTTTTCTTAGATCTTTTTATGTATATAGATATTTAGTTATTTTTTACCTTTCTTAAACCTTAGGGCTATTTAATTCTTCAGCCCGGAAGAATTCCTAGGGCTCTGTTTCATAACTCTCCTACTACTGGTCTCTTTTTTGCAAAAAAACTCTTCATTGTTCTCTTCCTCTGCATATTACATAAGTTAAAAATCCACCTCACATCTTGAACAGTTCTGCACGCATTTACAAGCTTTGCTTATCGCTTTTCTGCAGCATTTCATGCTAAAAAGACAATTTTTTTTACTATTTCATAAGGCTTTTTTGTAATGTTGACAGTTTTTTTCCCTCAAAGCCGGTTCTTTTTCAGTATGAAGGCTTTCTTCTTCATAGCATGAGTACAGAGTAGAAGTCCTGCTATGCCATCTGCATCTTTCTGCTTAAATAAGTATAGATCATTGATAAATCTGAGAAAATGTGAAGTGTTGTGTCACTTAAAGTAACAAGTCTTTCGACGTCTTTTGTATGACTTAACCTTCTTTTGTAGCTCTAACAGGTCCTTGTGAGTAGCTTTTCCTAGCGCTTTAAATCCGAGGACTGTCTTACTTTCAAAAATCAGCAAACTCATGGCAGGGCTTTTAGTTATTTTTTTCAAAAGTACAAGTTGATTGATGACTCTGGCCTCTCACTTTTAACATTGATAAGAAAATCTCATTCAAGTTTTAAGTCTTTTGCAAGCGATCTTGCAACACCAACTACTGTGACCAAAGAAGTAACACTTTACATGAACCGTTCTGTATAATTCTTAAATATTTGGGAGTTTCTAGCTGTGCAAATCATAGAATGGTAGGGGTTGGAAGGGACCTTTAGGGATCATCTAGTCTAACCCCTCTGCAGAAGCAGATTCACCTAGATCAGGTCGCAAATGCATGATGGTAGCATTAGGTTGGTGGATTGCAGTCTCGTTCCACAAGCGATGTGTCCCCACTGCCGTCATGTACATTCATAAGCATCAGTTACTAGGAAAAAAATGCTGCTTGGAGAAGCCAGGTTTGTTACATTTAGTGTTCCGTGCTGTGCACCCATAAGCGAATATGAGAAGGTTCACAAAACTTAATTTCCAAACTACCCGTTTTTCTCAGTGGATTAAGTCAGCTATTTTAGGATGGAACATACAGAGACAAATTAAAGCTTTTCATGTAATGATTTTTAAAAGCCAAAAGCACATACTGTCATTTCAGTTGAAGTATATATGCTATGTCTAATGGGTTGTGTTGTATAAATGTATTCTATATCATCCCTGGAATGAATGCTCGCATCTTCTAACAGAACTTGAATAACCATTGTTGATATGGAGCGGCACAGAGTCCTCCGTGTACATCCTGTAGGAGATGTTCATGTACAGTATCTTCTATAAACAGGCTTCTTTTTGTCTCTGTTAGAAGAAGGAGCTGACTCAAAGAATCTGATAGTCTTCCAAAGAAAACATCTGTTTTAAATATATTTGTTTGGATTCCAGTCAGCACACCTAGGACTTGCATAATTAGCTTAGACTACAGAGTTCCCTTTTCAGATGTGTTTATATAAATAAGCCATGCATTTTTCATTGAGCAAATACTCCTCCCTGGCTTTTTAATTTTTTTTTTTTTCAAATTAGAAGTTCAGGCTTGTATTTTAACATGTATTTTTGCAAAGCAAACATTGATTAAGAAACTTTTTCAATCCTTTTTCAACATTTTTAATGACATTCATTCCACTGTATTTCATATTGTCGAGAAGTGTCTTTCAACCATCTTATCAGTATTTCAGTAATTATGTGCATACATATATAATGATGCTTTTGATACCAGTAATTGATAATTTACTGAATAAAATAGGAATTTTGTACCTTCTACTACTTTTGATACTGCATATTCTTTTAGATGTACATAATAGACTTTTGAATGATGGTAGTAGCTGTCTTAAGATCTGATTATCCAAAAATATATAAAATACAGTGTTTGTATCACTTTAAGCAGCTTCTTAGAAGAGACAAGAAGAAATGGAAGGTCAGTTAGTGTTCCTTTCTCCATTCATCTGTGACGTGCCACATTCCACAGAACCAAGATCTCTTACCGTACATCTGTGTGACATTAAAAGAATGATTTCCTAAAAATGGATCAATGATTATGCTTACCTTTGGTATTAAGATCAAACCTCTTGAATGTTCAGACATTCACAGTTGGGAATGAAATCTTTTACTTTGGGACAAATGCAGCCTGGAGAGACAACTTCATAACAGATAGAACTGGCGTGCCTCATTACAGAAGGACTGCAGCTGATATTTCATGCATAAAAGTAGCTTATAGGATGTATTTTGCAGTTCATACAATCCAAATGGAACTGTTCTTAATCTGACTCGGTAGTCTTTGTATCACATCTGATTCCAGCTCAGTTTTAGGCCTGTGGAAATAAGAGTTATGACTGCGTCGAGTGTTTTCACCTGGGGCAACATCAATTGGTTCTGAATGATTGAGAAGCCTCACTTATGCTCTGTCCAGAATCACGCCTTGTGTGAGAAACACAGTCACACAGTTTGTTTTAATTTTTGCTTTTTCTTGCCATTTCAGAAGCCCTTGAGCATAGACTGGGTGAAGAATGCTGTCCATGATTTGATATGGTTTTGCCACCTGTGCATGTGATTGACTGAGGGTTAGCTAAGTTAGCTAAGTGTCCTTGTCTTTAGCTCTGGGACGTGTTTTAAAAGACTAGTTTTGGAAATATTTTTCAAAACCAGTCCTATAGAATTGGACTGTCCAAGTACGAAGGAGGCAATGACATTTGCTGTTGACTTCCTTTCAATATCACACAAGTGATAATAATACAGATTTTGTTTGATGTTGTGTAGGTGTTTACGCTGTTATGGATTGCTGACTGGATGGTGCACCACTTCTGGAAAAAAGGAAAAGATCCCGACAGTTTTTCTATCCCTTACCTAACTGCACTGGGAGATCTGCTTGGAACTGCCTTATTAGCCATAGGTTTTCATTTTCTGTGGCTCATAGGTGACAGAGACGGCGACGTTGGAGACTGATTTTTCCAGTGGATACTGTGACTTTTCCTTCAATATTAGCAAGACCAATCATTCCACTTGAAGGTCCTCAAAGTGATTGTTCCATTTGATATATGTAAATCAAATTGACAGAGATATAAAACAGCCTTAATGATTTTAGTTTGATTCGGTTTTAAAAAAATTGGATGGAACTAGGAGGATATCTTTAGTCAAGGTGGGTTGCTGCTAGTTGAAAACATCTGAGTAGACATAATGAAGGGCAGATCAATCCTGTACAAAGTTTAATTTTTTTAAAAGATCTAGTCTTTGAAAAGAACGGTTCCTTACCTGTATTGCAACACTCTCTGATTGCTCATTCAGTGGTGACGGGGGAGAGAGTAAGACCCAATCTGTGGCTTGCCTTATCTTGCCCTCACGGGAACAAAGAGGTTATGTGTTTTCATTGGTGGTTAGTAGACCTCAGATGGATGCAGTTTCATACACGTTACCTGATCAATTGATGACATGTTCTTATCTTGCAATTTTAATGCTGTAGCTCTCCAACCATTGCAGACAGTATCAATAATAACTGTTACAGTGATTTGAACCCTGATTGTCTAAGCATTTTATCTCTTCATGTATACCATCAGCATTTATAAAATTAGAGACTTACAAAGCACTCTAAAAAGAGCAACCTAATTGTTTTTTCTGTTGTCATTAATTAGAACAAGAGCGTGGTAAAGACAAATAAGGTGACACTGAGCTGATCAATAGTATGGACGAATGATTATGTTGGAAAGTGTATTTTCATTTAGCAACTGAAAAGTTGTTTAACTAACTGATATTAATGGTGTTTTGGTGGCCAGTATCCTGATTTGAAGGAAGTACCTGAAGATGTTGATTCAAATATAAATACTGATCCCTGATTAAAACTTGGAATATAAAAGATTTTTTCCTTTTTAGGCATTTAGGAAGCTACATAAACTTCTAAAATCCCAGCACTATGTAATGAATTTTTCAGCAGAACTCTCCATTCTTGCTGGTGGGATTTCTGCTTTCAAACTATGGAAGTTGTAAGATCAGTGAGGAAAATGGCTTCTTCTGAAGTATTTCACTTATTTGTATACCTCAGTATTTCACAAAATATGTTGGTCTTGAGACACCTAGTTGCCAATTTGAATGAAATTGTACTGATTGCTCTGTTTAAAATCTAGTGAGAATTCCTCACAGCATACATTTTTAAGGAGTATAGCATACATCCTAAATACATAAATGTATGAAAAACTCATGTTAAATGTTGTGATCGAAAGTTTTACATTTTGAGATTTAAATTAGACAACTAAATCCATATATCAGCATATGTTGTAATCCTGTAAACATTAGTTGTGTGATTTATGCATATAAATCCTCCCTTTTAATTTGATGGACCTACTCAGATGAATTAAGTTATCTGAATTTAATGAGACTTCTATAGGTGTCGGTCACCTTATACTCTGTGGAAGCTGAAAGTGTTTGCAATTTTGAAAATGGAACCAGCTATTCAGTGCCTACACATGGATTTAGATGCCTAACTTTTAGCTCCCTTGTTTAAACATGTTTATTTAAGCTTTTTCTTACACTTATGACAATATAGTTGTTTGAATGAATCATATGGATTATGACTTTTATTATGTGAGAGAAAGATGAAGTCTTTCCCACTTCAGGATCTCTGACTTTTCTTAGTTTGTACTACTGTTATTTAAAATAGTTTCTTGTATGTAGCATTGAGGGAAATACTCCTATTAAATTGTTTAAAACGGACTAGATGTAACTCTCTTCTTTGGTTGGTTTTTTTTTTCCAAAATGGTTATTTATTTTTGGTGCAGTTGTAGATGCTTTTTTTTTTTTTCCATTCTGATAGAATTGCCATCTGAATCAACTAAGCTGATATTTCAGGCACTTTTTGCCTTAGAGTTACTGGATTTTAAAGTCCTTTTTTAAAAATGAATTACAAGATTCTTACAAATTAAAATTTCTTGAATACTTGTGATCTGTTCTTATCTCACATGTGAGGGCATTGTAGTATTTGGTCATAGTAGTATCCTTAATGTGTTACATATTTTCCCAGTAATTAAGCAACAACTGTTGGTACATTCTGCTGACAAAATGGTGAATGTTTAGATTGCAGAACTGGGGAAGAAATGTTAAATGGGAGAAATTCAGTGACATTGAAAAGGAGAAATAAGTTGACAGACTGGAAAAATCTGGGCATGGAAACAGTAAATTGTGGAAAAGTGCAATGTGAAAATTTGTTACTTCAAGAAGAGGAAGGTTCGTTGCATGATTGAGAGAGCAAAGTCCATATTGTGGGAAAGAAAGAGGTGCAAACTTTCACACAGCATTCATTATGAGAGGCAGGAGCAAACAGAAGGAAGTTATTTGGAGAGAAGAATGAAAAAGCACAGCCAAACTTCATTTTCATGAAGGGAAGAAAAATATAAATCGTGCTGAAAGGAGTTGGTGAAGAGGTGGAAAAAGAGATGCATTGGGGAACAGTGGAAGTGAGAAAAAAATGAATGCTCTCAGGAAGATGTGGTTAAAAAGGAGTTTAAGTGGGGAAAAGTATGGCATTGATAAAGCAGAGAAAACCTTGACACCTGAAAGAGCAAGGGCTAAATAATCCATGATATGGAGAAAGGTGTAATTCCTCAATGGAAGGGGCATTTCAAAAACTTACAGGGTTTGTAAAGTCTACTATCTAGTGTTATGAAGGTAAAAAGCTCATATCACCAAGTTTCAGAGCAATATTATTCCACTACATGAAGATAATACAGGGGAAGGCACAAAAGAGTACTTAGATAAGTATTCTCATACCAAGGAATGTACAATATACTGAAAAGCTCTACGCCTTAAACTCATTTTAGCTCAAGTCAGCCTCTCCACTTGATTTTTTTAAACACATCCCAGTAACAGTCAGTGACTTCACTGTATATGTGGCTAAGAAACAGTACCAAAAATTGCATTAGGGACAAATCATGTGGTTTTTGTACTGCTCAAAGCATACAATTGAAACAGACATTCTGAGATGTTTTTCTGTTTCTTGTTATCAAAGCAGCCATCTATTATAACCTTGCAGATTAAATGATTGCTGTTTGTCTTTAAAATTCATTCTTTTCCTTCCTTCCACCTGCTACAACTTTCCTTCATACCTCCCTTGATATTTCCTAGTCTAATTAGGGCTAGGACTGATTCACATCTGTTTCCTTTTGTGTCAGCACTTAGCATTTTCTTCATTTGACTCTTGCTCGTATTAATTCACCTCATCTAAACTGCAGGTCATCTTAAAGCTCCTCCTGTAACTTCTTGTGCCATTTTCATTCTGCTGATGAGCTAAAGCAACCAGAAACTCCAGTTGCTTTGCCTTTATGAGTTACTATCTGTAACGTGATGCTGAGTAACTGTTGGAGTGCTCTTCCTTGGCCATACCTACTGTCTGCTCTCTACTTCAGAAGTATCTCTAGGGTAAGCAGAAGAAGAGTCAGACTATTTGAAATGTGTATAATTTGCCATTCTAAAGGATTTTGTGGCCATCTCAGTTGTTCTATGAGCATGCATGAAAGGGGATAATGTCATTTAATAAAAAACTAAATGCAGCTTTAAAGTTTGGAGTCAGAAGCATTTCATACCATAGGTGTTTTGTTGTTTCCATGTAATGCTTTGAAATGATCTTTGCATTCTAGTGACTTCCCAAATTACTTCAGCTTATTTTTAGAGCGATTATATAGCCAGGATAGTTCCACAACTTTATTATGCTGTTTGATGTAGGAGAATATTCTTCTTTTGATGTATTTAAATCAATATTTTGAGTTTCATAGCATCACTGTGCATCTTGCCTTAATCTGTGATGCTTAAATTTGTAATATCCTCTTCCACTCTCGTGTTTAATGTATTAACTTCACTGGGGCTTTTAGAATGCTGATGAGAAACTGGTGAGCAACAAATTAATTTCACTTTTTTTGGGTTTTATTTGCTAACTAAATTAGATTTTTCTCATCCAAAGATTAAACCAGCATGAGGATTAAGGCTTTTTAAATGCGGAATAGTTTGCAGAATCTGGACTAAAAAGAAGATGTATCGTCTTTGTAATGGTTTTGCTATTTCACTTCAGTTCTGAGCATCACAAAAAGCTCCCTAAAGTCCAAGAATAACCTAGAGTACACACTTGGAAACAGTAGTGCAAGCACTCCCTTATATGAAGTGTTTGAAATTCCTGATAATTGTTATAATAGCAAAATTGCTGTTGCAAAGGAGATCGTTTCTTTAGAGGTGCAGAAAATAGCAACAGAATGTGGTAACTGAATTATAACCTGCTTTAAAAGGAGGAAGGCAAAGTTTGAAAACAGTGCCAAAGCTACTGGAAGCAATGTGAAGTCTTTTTGTAGGACTTTTTTCTTTTCTTTTTGGCTAGGTTTTGTGATAAAACACAATTGGTTTGAAATTAAAACAATACATTGTTTTAATTGCGTCCTCTAATCCATTTCTAATCAAGTCAGTCTCTTGTTCAGATTATTATTTTCCCCTATGTACTCAAGAATTAAAAAAACCCAACTTTCTGCTTATAAAAGTGTGCAGGACTTGTAAAGAGGTGTGTGTTAAATTAAATCCTCATTCCCATGGTCATAAAGGAAAGACCTTCTGTTACATTCAATGAAAACTTGATCATCATTCATGCTCTGCATGGGTACCCTAGGCAATTTACTATTAAAAAACATGAATAATTCACAATTAAAGCGAATCACACAGAGTCACAGAATCTCAAGGGCTGGAAGGGACCTTGAGAGATCATCTAGTGCACACATTTAGTAAACAGACAAGATTGCCATATTCTGGGTGGGCAGGCAAGAGCAGCAGCGTGCCCTTTAGTCATTCAGCATTGGCAGGGCTGGATGAGCATTACTTTCTCTCCAGCTAAAAGTTTCATTTGATTTCCTGCTAGTTGTTTATTCAACATGCAGGATACTTCATCATATGCTCTATTTATGCTTTTATTTCTCAGTTCAAACTATACTTTAAATTTGCTTCTTCCTTTACTTAGCATTCTTCAACTTACTCTTTTGGGAGGTTGTTTCCTCCTCAAGAGTTGCTGAAAGTTTGAGAGGTCAAGGAAATGCTTTCCTTGAATAACTTTAAATCTGCTTTCTGCAAGTGAAATAGGGTCCTGAAGGAATGATATGGTAGACAGTAATTTACTTCTGAATAGTTTCTCAAGATTTCATTTCTCTAAGTTCTCAGATTTATATTCAAAGTTTTACTGTGAACAAGATCTAAAAAGGATTTTGACTGTTTACTGGGGCTTTTTTTCTGTTATCTCCTGGTTTTAATTGGTGAAGTTGTTGCCATGTTCTGTCTATGGTAGAACAGCATTTTAATAAAACTAACATTCTAAATAGTATTCCAAAAACTAGGAGCAATAATAACTTGTTTTATACTTGGGAAGTGATCATCCATTAAGCTACTTCCGTGTGAATCCTTACACTATGTTTTGCTTAAGATCATCCAAAGCTTTTGTTTTCTGCTTTGTTTTTGAAGTAGGTGTTTTGCCCTGTGCTGACACAACCAATTATTTTGTTCTCTTAGAGGGTCCACGATTCTGGAGTAACTTTAGAACATGCTTCATCTCTACTGTTTTGAAGACTGAACCATTTTTTTACACATTGCATAGGAAAATGTAGACATGTCTGATTAATTCTCACTCCAGGGGGATGAATGGTATCTTTCACTTAAAGACCGTCTCTGGAGTTTGGAGCATTTCCAACACAGAAGTTAGCTCACTAAGCTTGACCACATTAGGTAACTGAGATCAGCTCAGGTATCAAGGTCATTTGAATTTGTGGACGAAAGTGTAGATGATTTGGAGATATAAGTAAGCTCTGTATTTATCTAATGCATGAAGATGGCTCCTCTCTGTTTCATTCATTTCATCTTAATGCTTTGAGATTGCCATTGCTGCTTCTTTAAAGCCAATCCATTAAGGCCATTAGGTACTAACAGTAGTGCAAGTGTGTCACAAACTGTGGACCTCCTCTGCAGCAAAGGACGTCAAGCTCTTTGAAACAAACCCTTATAAAACCTGTAAGTCATTTGTGCAAAATGGATAATCTAGAATGATGCAAATTCAGATACAAAAAGACACACTCATTCCTAGGTTTCATTTCCAGCTGGCCTTTGCTCTCTGCCCACATGAGAAAGCTGATTCATGTTTTTAAAGACTTTTTTAAAGCCCTGTAAGGTTACCATGCCAAAGAGCATGAAACCCAGCTCTGTTAGACACCGTGTCTGGTTATGTGGTCTGTGCATGAGACTGACATGAGCTACGACTATGTTCACCCCTTAGAGAGAACTAAATCTCTTGCTTTGAGCAAAGCCTGACTATATATTTTTGGCATTAAACAGAATATGGTACTATATAGGATTGGCACTGTGCTGAATACACAGTACTGGCCGTGCAGGGTTCTGCACCTCAGACAGCTATAGCTGGAAGAGCTGCCACCAAGACACCCACTGTGTTGCTGGGACGTAGTAAGACTTGGCTGAAAATTGGGAAAACAAACCTGTCCACGCAACAGTTCTTCTAACCCATCCAAGGGGATTTACTGAGCTACCCTTGTTCTTCTCCACGGGCCTTCACTCTGCTCCGTGCACGGTGTCCTGATCATCTACTTAGATGATCTGCAAGGATGGGAGCTTGCAGATACCTTTGCAGACCATTTTCTCCCTATTTTCATGTCTTACTGGAGGCACAGAAGATGCAGAAATGTCCATCAGTTCAAAGGAAGTCTAGTTCTGCTGTTTGCTACAAACACTGAATTTTAAATGTTAAGTCCTGTAAACATTTTGAAGTCCTTCTAACTTGAGATTATTGTGTTACATAAATGTTTAATAGCTACAAAAAGTGCACTGAAAGCACTGATTAATGCATACATACCTCTGGAATATGTATAGCTTTCAGACTAGGAGAAACAAACCTGAACATTTTTAGCATTCATTATGAGAAGCAGAAAAAAAGTCCTGTTACAATAGGAGTCCTGTCACAGCATGTAAGACAAAGCAAGTAACTGTTGAGCTCTCTGATTATTGATTCTCATTCAGCTCTAACAAGGTTACCATTTTCTGGCATAATATGGAATTGAGGTGTTCAGCATAAGCTGCCTTCTACTTATCTGATTTTTTTCAGAGCCACAGCACACTTGTGGGTACCTGCTACTTCAGCCATGTCATGGTTATGGGTGTCCCTCACGTATGTTCATGGTCAAAATCACCTGCTAGTTGAGGGCCAAGTTTTATAATCCCTTTAGTCCTTTTCATACCTTTATAGAAAGCTCCTGCCATGCAGAAGATAATCTGGAGTCCTTTTTCTGGCACAATCCCTCAGGATCAGTCAGAGGGCTATGGTGTGAAGTGCTGAACTTGCACAAGGTCAGTAACTAGCTTGGCTGGCCCACAGAATTAGGAGAAGGTCTGTGTTCTTGCCTTTCAGGGCTATGGGGAGGTTCCTAATAGCTGTAGAGCAGAGTCAGATTTATTATAGCACTGACATCAATTTAATTCCTCTTGTGAAGTGGGAGATATGGCCTGAAACTCTTAGTCAGCAGCCCACAACAAATTTAATTGTGTTCATGGAAACGTTCAAGTTCAGGTCAAAAAGTCCAAGGAGCTATGCTTGCTCTGTATGGCAAACTGATGGTCACTCGATAGAAATGAACCCCTGCGAGTAGCAGGGAGGTAGTATGCTTGGGTTTAGGATGCTTCTCTGCTGACAGCCTCTGAGAAGAGAGAGGAAGCATCTGGCAAGGCAGCATGTGGCTGCATTCAGTTCACGTCTGTCATGACGTATATCCAGTTTGTATCAGCAACATCGCTGATGCAGAAGGAAACCATTAGCTATCAACATCATCTCTTCAGCTAATTATCCTAAGGCTTTTTATTTGATCAAAGGAAATAACGTGAGCATGTTATTTCACTCAGAAGGAGCACATCTGGTAGAAAGTATCTTCTGAAATGTCCGTCTAGAGAGAAAGCTAACAGCTCTGTCCCCAGCCAAAAGCTGCACACCTCAAAATCTCACTTTGTGTGGTAATTCGATAATAAAGGAGTTGACAGCAACATCCACCACAGGAACCATGACAGCACCTGTGAGCAAAAGGCTGACTGCAGCCTTATCTTGGTTTAAGGTATGGAGAGCACTTTTTCTAAGAGTTTTAGATGGAGATTCTGATGATCAAAACCAATAACCATACATCTTACATCTGAAACCAGTTAACTCTTTCAGAAACGTTCACCTGAATGCTTCTCATCTGACAAATGATTAGGAGACTGGAGCATTTCTCTTAAGAGGAGAGGCTGTGAGACCCGGGACTGTTTATCCTGGAGAAGACTGAGAACGGACCTTCTCAATGCTTATAAATACCTAAAGGGTGGGTGTTGAGAAGTTTTCTGAAGTGTCCAGTTACAGGCACAAGCTGGATTCACTTCTTTCCTGTTCAGGTGAGGGAGCCCTGGCACAGACTGCCCAGGGAAATTGTGGAGTCCCCTTCTCTCAAGGTTTCCAAACCCACCTGGATGCATTCCTGTGTGAACTGATTGAGGTGGACCTGTTTCTGCAGGGGGGGTTGGACTAGATGGTCTCTAAAAGTCCCTTCCAACCCCTGCCATTTTAGGATTCTGTGAGGACTGAAATCCAGATGCTGCAAACTGTAACACATTGCTTGGGCTCTGTCCCAGTTCCTGTATACTCTCCTCTGGTTGCATTTCCAAGCGTGGAAGCACTCATTAATGTGTATGTGAGTCGTTTACACTTTTTGATCAGTTTCCAATAGCCTTGGCAAAGATTTGCCAGGTAACCTGAAGCATACTATAATAAGCAAAGCAAGATTACTCTCCTCACTGTATTCTTAAATGCTTTCCTCTAATTTAATTCTCAGTATCTCATAAGGAGGCTCCCCAAACTGAGTCTTTCTGTCTTAAATTTCCTCCCATCTTGCATTTCTTCTACGTAGTTATACAGACTTAATTTCTCACCTGAATTGTGCTCAACTGTGCCTCCTATCCTTGCACTGTTGACTTCAAGGGGTTTTTTTTAATTAAAAAAAATAACTGTGTCTTTAACTTTTGAAATTTTCCTAAGTGGAAAAGGGAGGCTTTAAAAGCATCTGCTGTAGGAATGACACATCAAATCATATTGCATACACACAGCAGTAACCTTTTGATGGCAAAATAGCAAAGTATGTTGTAAAATTAATGCAAAATAGCTGAATTGTTATGTCTTTCCATGTAACTGAAAGCAACTCTCTTAATAAATCCCATATAGCTGTAATTCCGGGAGGGAAAAGATTTTGTTTTTCTTGACTGAGTGTCTCAGCATTTACCTGGACACCTCTGCAAATAGCTTTTGCCTCTCCATAGCATCTGTGCTTGCTCTAATTTGACCTTTTTTTCTACATCCATTTCTTTCAAAATCAAAAAATGGTAAAAAAATATATACAGTGAGTGATATGCATTAAAAAGCTCAAAAAAAAGGAAATAAAAGAAACCCAGCACCTTTACTTTAGACATAAAACTGAACCTATTTTAGCTAGAACAGTTATCTGCCAAGGTAAGTCTAACTAATTTGAGCCTAAGGAAGGCGTAGAAAGGCCAAAACCCTGTCTTTGTAGAAGCATTTCCAGGAAATGGGGGGGCTGTTGTGGGTTGCAGGTTTTGACTTGATGTAGGGCTGCAAAGACCTGCTGACAGCACAGAGACCTCTTGCTAGCTAAGAAGTCATGAACTGACACAATATAATTCTAGTTTTTAGAATAAGCTGAAGCCTAATGGCTTAACTGTTATTATTCAGTTGTATGTTGCCCTGACAGCTTTATGTATTTAAAAAAACAGAAATGAGGGCATAAGCTTTGGATCAATTTTTCTCTTACTGAGGAAAGAAGCTTTCCTGATTGTTTGTTTTTTTCAATTAAAAACTCTGACTGAAATCAGATTTTCAAACCCACATAATTTTACTTGGAATGCTATGTCTCATTCTCCAAAAGAATCTGTTCTTTTTTTGCATAATGATAGGATGTACACTACTGAACACCTAGAGAAATGTACCTCTGGTCTGCATTTACTCAAAAAGTAGGGACAGACGAATCAGTTTCTATGTCAAAGTCAGTAACACTCATGGAATATTGGAAAAAAATATTTTTAGCAATGTATAAATGAATGGAAATATTTTCTATATTTTTTTCCTCCATGAATAAGTCACTACTCTATGTCCTAAATAAGCCTGATTTGGCCATCAGAAGCCATTTATTGACAGCGAGTTGAATCTCACAGTCTGGAGGCTTGAGTACTTCAGTAGAGCGACATTTCAAGCAATGAGGGAAAAGTTCTGCTGTTCATCATGTGAATAGGGAAAATAAAGTTGATTTTTCTCTTTAAATACAGGTTTTTAAAAACAAACCCTATTTGCATGCAATTTGGGGTGGTGACTTTTGGACGTGTTGTCCGTCAGCACACTGAAGAATAAAACTGACCTCTAACATTTCAAAAATTTTAACCTTTGTCGCAGTTCTAAGTGCAACTGGGAGAGCAAAATATTTTTGTGTGGCATTGGGAGTCTTGTAAGGGATGATATGTAACATCAAGGACAGCATGGCACTGCCAGGCGGGAAGCATATGCTCGAAGTTCTACTCACTCTGCTGCTGGCTGCATTTGGTGTTTTTCTTCTCTTCCTTCCAGTTTCCTAGCTTTTAAAGATGTTTTTGTAACTATAGGGGAATTAAAGGAAATGTACTTTCACCTAAAGATTAACAAGCGTCAGCGGGGCTTGCACCTGCATGAGAGCATATTATGACTACAGGAGCAAGCGTTCTTCTAACGTTGCACCATCTTCACTGGTCTTCCTTGAGTGAACTTGTCACTTGCTTAGGTGAGAGGACAAGTCAGATATGCAGGATCCCACTGCCTTCTCTTGTCCACTACAGAGCACCTCTCCAGTGCCAGGAGTGCTGTGCACAGTCCTGCTGCTGACAGCTCTTCTGTCCGTACCAAGAGGCAGCCATGGGGATGAAGCTGTGTGCTGGGTAACAATGGGAGGGGATTCTGTACTTTTGTAAGTACTTAATGGAAAAATTCAGGGTTGCCAAAAAGACAAATTCTTATGCTCCCTTTGACTGCAGCAATTTTATCAGTATTGGGGATAGTTCTTCTCTGCTATCTTACAAGTAACAGAGGAAAACACTCAAAAGCTACGTACCCAAGAGTTGGGCAGGGAGGCCATTTCATACCCCATTACCCTCAAAATAAAAGTTTCTAGTTTTATGTGCATGTGATTTCAATTGTCCAAACCCCTCACTCATGAGCTTACTCCCTCTGAATCTGAGCTCTGAGGTTGCTGGTCTCCCTCTCCTTGACTCCATCCCCTGCCATGCCCTCGCCCACCTGCCCTATGCACAGGGTTCCTCCTGGCCGTCCTTTCTGCCTGATACTGCATTTCAGCATTGTGAACACAGATGTTCTTGAAGCTGATGAGCTGTCTCAGGGCAGTGCAGTGACTTGATGCACCCCGTGTACTGCCAGAATGGGGCTCTATCACTTTGAAGCATGTGTAATCCATGCCCTGCAAGCTGCCAAGGAGCGAAGAGCCATAAGCACAGTGGCTAAAGCAGAGTTAATTGCTCACAGAGATGGAGTTCTTCTCAAGACCTTCTTAATTATCTCCTTCTCTGATTGAGATTGTAGAAGAAACAAATCACTGGTGTTTTGAAATGTGAAGGTTGTTGTCTTAATACTCCACAGCCAGGCTGTGATTTCAGAGACCTGTGCTGCAGTTCTGCCTGTAAATTAAAGAGTGTAGGGTGGTGGGGCCTTTGAGGTGGGAACGGGCTTGGGGCTCTAAAGATAGCCAGTGCCTACCATGTGCCACAGCACACCTACTCAGCAGGTTTTCTGTTTGCTCTCACTATGGATGTTTGCCTTGTGAGGAGTGGAGCTGGCAGAGCTGCTTGCTACTGGCAGAGCTGCTTGCTACTGGCACTGCTGCAGCCTGAATACAGCATCCAGTTTTGGGGCTGTCCCCAGTTAAAGGGGGATGTTATGATGCTAGAGTGGTTACAATGATGGATTACCAAGATATTCAGTGACCTAAAGCATATCACCTAGATAATGTTGAGGAATCTGGCCTCATTTAGTCTGGTGATGGCATAGCTAACTAGAAATCTATCAGTCTACAACTACTTTAAGGGGACTTGGGAAGAAAGTGAATTCAAGCTCCTCTTCCAGCAGTGGCAGATAACAGACATAAGTTAAAGGCTGGGAGTCTCAAAATGGGCACTAGGAAAAAAATGTCTCCATGGGTGGGTAGGTCACATAGAGAGGCTCTGAGCCCTCCATCCACAGAGTTACTGAAGCCTTGGCTAGTCAAAACCGTGGCCAATGTAATCTTGCAATCGAGTGGCCTAGTTGACCCCAGAGTTGCTTTCAACAACACAGTTATAATGATGGGCAGTGATTGGCTAAATGTATGCTTTTCACAACTATAATTAATGATGCTGATTTCCTCACCAACTTTGACTTCAAAGCCCAGCTGGCAGCTTCTGCTTTGGGGTTAGTGTGGCCTCAGTGAAAACCAGGGACAAGACCACACAGGTTTGGGATCAGCTGGAAATGTTTAACTCAAAGTCATTATCAGTGAATTCACATGAAGGCAACCGGGCACATGGCCTAAAGCTCATCAGATAGCTGGAGTTTAAAACACTCTTGCTTGAGGTTGGATGATGTTTCTGGGCGTGTGACAGGTCTTAAATTGACAGCCCTCATTCTTGCTGGCTGGGAACTTGAGAAGAAAAAGAGCAAGAGGGATGCTATTAGATGATTTCATCTTTCCTGCTCCATAGAATCACAGAACCACAGAATGGTGGTGAGTTGGAAGGGACTTCTAGACATCATCTAGTCTAACCTCCTTGGCTCAAGCAGGTTCACCTCAATCAGGTCACATGGGAATGCATCCAAGTGGGTTTTGAAAACCTCCAGAGACGGAGATTCCACAATCTCCCTGGGCAACCTGTGCCAGGGCTCCCTCACCCTCACAGGTAAGAAGTTTCTCCTCGCATTCCACTGGAACTTCCTGTGTTCCAACTTTTGCCTGTTACCCTTTGTCCTGTCACTGGCTATTGCAGAAAAAAAGTATTGCCCCCATCCTCCTGACATCCACCCTTTAGGTACTTAAAAGTATTGATGAGGGGTTTTTCAGTCTTGCCTTTTCTAGGCTGAATGGGCCCAGGTGCAGTAGTAGATGATTTTGAGACTTCTGCTTGACCCGCCCCAATAACCCTGGTGAGAATGCAAAGCTATGTAGAAAAAAACCCCCACCCTGAAAAATCCACCCTGAAAGCATTAGCCAGAAATAAAGCACACAGAGAGGAATTTTCTTTCTTCAATTTAATTGAAGTTACTTAGAAAAATAATCAGGCTTGAATGGCTTTTTCAAGGAAAGATTCATGAGCAGTTCACACTTGTGTTGGCAATGTATAATTTAGCTTTTTTTCTTTATTAACAGTATATTTAGGTATGAGGAGATACTTTTCTACAACAAGCCTTCTACTGCATACAAATAGGTTAAAAAAAAAATCCAGCCCCACATTGATGTTAAATTATTCGTACACATTGTATTGTGCATGCATGTAAGAAAATAACACTCTCTGTAACAAGAGTAATAGTAAGGACAGTCCCTTTTTGTACCTGAAAAGTGCAGCAGACTACAGTGAAACCCTAAAACACCTGGGGTCGACTTACTTCTAAAAGCACTTCTGCTTGTGGATGGTTTACTTCTCTTGTCTCATGTGGTGCATGGTTCAGGCAGTTTGCACGTTTCTCTGATAAAGGACATGGTTTATGTAGAGGCTGAAGCATAGATCAAGCCAGGTTTTGGGGGACCTCCCACTGCCCAGGAATCACCACCATGTTCAGGTGGGCCAAATCCAGCCTGGGCTCCAAGTTAAGGTGCTTAGGGTCATTGGAGTGGGGAGCAAAATCCTCGGCTGTGAGTATCGCTCTGGGTAAGGAGCTGCAGGCGTTGCAGCTCAGCATTGGCCCTGTCAAATGGCGGGGAGCTGCTCAGAGATGGGGACCACTGCTCCTCAAGCCCAGCAGCGTGGAGGGGGCTGAGGATGGCAGTGAGGGGAGAACAAGACCTTGCCCACTGGGTCCTCTCTACGCTCACCACTGCTCAACCATAGCTAATGCACATTCTTCTAAAACGGCAGCTCCCCGGGTGGCCGTTGCATCCCCATGGGCACATATGTGCTTTGCATTTTGCTGTGGCTGCAGTTTTGCCTGTCTGTCTCCCAGGACCAGCTGTGCCCAGAGCAGAAATGAACCCAGGAGGGAGGCAGAGCTTTGGAGCAGATCAGCCTCTCTTTTCCTCCATCTGGAAAGTCCAGTGAGGAGGTGATGGTAACATCAACCCAGTTCCTTGGCTGCCTCTGAGCTGGAGGCAGTGGCCACCAGCTTGATGACATAGGGAGGAACAACCCTCAACGTCCTCTGGTGTGGGTGCAGTGGAAAAAGATATTTTTTGGCTCAGTCAAAACCAACACAACCAGTAGAAAAAAAAGAAAGAAAAAAGAAAAAAAGGTTGTTCCTTGACATTTGTGGCTCTCCTCTGACCTGCTGAGGGCTTTGTGCTCATCACACAGGACACAATCATATCCAGCATCTCAGCTGTTCATTTCAAACACAGATCTACAGCCCATTCACAGCACCCCAAAGCAGACACAACATACTGAATGGACAGCTTGGACTACTTTGGGATCATGGTTTTTTAAAAAGCCAGAGACTTTGAGTAGCCACTTAAGTCCACATAAAAGCCATCTCAGTGTTGCACACCTGCCCGTAGGGCAGCCCTCTGCAGGGAGGCAGAATTTGGGTAATCAAACCCAAAGTTGCTGCTAAAAATCCAGTCTCAAGCAAGCGCTCACCCCTCAGATCTCCTGAATGTATTTTTCACCAAAAGCTTTTCTATCATAGCTGTCAAACAGGGGGTTTGTGTCTCCAAAGCAGTGAAGCTAAAAAGAGGACTTCAGAACAGATAAAAACATGGTGACGACAGAATAAGGTATAAAGAGAAAAGGGGAAGCATACCCCATTTTTAAAATATTTACTTTCTGGAGTAACTTTAAATGAAAACACTCGAATCACATCCTGTTGCAAGGATTAACAGCTAACTGAAGAGAAAACTGGACCAAAAAGATGAGCATTGTCAGATACAAGACCAAACAAGCACACAAATATCGTGCAGGAAATACCGGGGTTGGGAAGGGGGTAGAGGGGAAATCTACCCTCAGACAGATTTATGTTTTTAACAAACACAAAACCATTAAACTACAAACAAAAGAAAGGCAGGGCACGCTGTGATAGGCACTTGCAACAGCTCCTCGTACTCTAAATGAGACAAAACTGCTTTCAAGTAAATTAGCAGCCAGGCATCAGCAGCCGCTCAGGAATTCAGAGCCCTTCACCAGCCACCGGGTCAGCGCTCCGGGTCATAAATAGGGCCTGGGTTATGAAAACTGTGGCTGTTCCAGAACGGATGAGAGATTTATTTGTAGGCTGTGATTAAAAAAAACAAACCAAAACCCAAAACAACGACCTGAATCCTAGCTAAGACCAAATCCAACTGTGAAAGGCCTTCAGCTGCTGTTTGTTATGTTAATTTGCTCTTCTCTCAGATCTATTCAGTGGCTGATAAGATGAAACCTATTTTTCTTCTTTAACCACACACGTGTCCTGGAGCCTAATGTAATTTGGTGGATATTACTGGCTACTGTATAATAATCCTAACATTTTCAGGATCTGGTTCTGACACTGTTAAAACATCTCTGCCTTTTGCTGAGGTTATTTAAAACACTACTAATTTTGGAAGGGTTTAGGTTGATCATAAAATTGACACGCAGGCAAATTAACATCCCATTTTAACCATCAAACAACTTTAAACCAGATTTTTAGGTTCCCATGAGTGCCTTGATTTGCCCATCAGCTTCTGCCAGGATCAGACAGCTTGGGGTGGCTACAGACTGTTCCTCAGGCAGGTTCCTGCCACTCACGTGGCCCTACACCTCAGCTGCATCAAATTAAAGCAAACATTTGGAGAAGCTTGTGCTTCTGCCCACTGAGTCTGCTAACAGAACCACACTGAAACCTTATTTTTCTTGGTTATTTATTTTCCATGACCAGATTGCTACTTGCTCACCCAAAACAACTGCTCGCTATGCTATGCCTGGTACAATCTGGCATCCCAATAAGCTGTTATACACAAAATAATCACTACTGAGACATTCACCTTAAGTTAAAAGCTCATGGCCTCACACTAGAGCTGACCAAGACGAAATACTAGCCCACTATAAATTAATAGGATCGCTGTCAATGGTATTTAGGCATCAGCTAAAAAAACTTCCAACCAGACACCCTCTTCCCCCTAGGAAAAAGCCATGAAACCAGCATATAGGATGATGAGACCCTTTTCATTGCCTTGCATGCTTAGAGATCAATATGAAGATGACTTTCTGACTTTTTAAACAACATGCCCACATCCTTTTTAGCAACATACCATGACCTGGTGCCTTTCGAGACAATGTTGCTTATCCATCTTATGATCAGTTAGGGAAGTGTGACTGGCAAAAGACTGAGCTCCCCTCAGCCCCATCCTGGACATTGATTACATCAATGCCAATTGCTTTGAGCATTCAAAAATCTCTATAGTCTTTTCTAAATCACTGATTTTTTTTTCTGATGGACCATCTACAAATGTGCATTCCTTTGGGCTGGGAAACTTCAAATTAACAGACACTGAGACTGGTCATATTCTTGATAAACTCATTAAGTCCAGACTTATAAACAGTTTATGGTTACTCTACCCAAGGAATACATTCACATTTCTTTCAGTCATGGGGTTTAGTATCATGAATCTATCAAAATGTACTTTACTTTCCCTTTTTGGGGCTAGAAAGGTAGAATTTTAGTTTCGAGTATGCTGGAGTACAATATCACTTTCTGAAGAAATTATTTCCACTGCTCTTTTCAAAGCGTGTGGTATTGAGAACCATTCCCATATGTACTTGCATCAACGACTAATGGAAGAATATTATCACCCAAACTCAACAGAGGAAAGCACAAAACCAGACTCCTTTTGTCCAAATGTTATCTCTGCTGCTGAAGTGACATCTACCAAGAGACCACTTTTTAAATAAGTATTAATAAAATTAATCAGAACTGGAGGAATGTAAGATCAATGAAATTCACCAGAACACAATTAACATTTTGTTTTTAAACAGTGTAGCAGTATTATTCATTTCTACAGCTAGATCGTCACAATCCTGTTACCCTGCAAAGAGAGCTGTCCTTTCTTACAGTTGATTTAAATAATTTTGACTGTGCTGCTCGCAGCATCATTCAAAAGAAAAGAAAATATTAATTTACAAAATAACCCATTCTCCATATTTATTATGACAAATAAAAATCTTAAATAAAACAGGCTTTCTCTCCCTTCTTTCCCCACCCCCCCCCCCACCCCCCACCCCAGACCCATCCCTCATTCCAATTTCAGGTAGCTTGGCACTGAGTAATTGAACATTAAAAAATCAAGTTTGTAGACTTCATACAGCTGCGTTTGGTGCTCGGAGCTGATGTTCTGGAAGAACTCTGTGGTCATTTCGTCAGTAGTTCTCGTAGACTTTGCATAGGTGGGGAACTTCAGGTAGTTGCCTACTCCCGCCAGCTGGAGAATGTAATTCGAATCCTCTTCGAGCGTTTCGTATTTTCCTATGAGGTCGTAGTGGATGTGGCAAGGGTGGCAGAGGGAGTACACAGTCTGCCAGTGCTCGTTGAAAGGCTCTTCCCTTTGGGTGTGTGGGTCGATGAGATAGGCCACGAACTCTTCAAACTTCACGTCGTCCCCCTTCCGCAGAGCTTCCTGGGTCGCGTTCTTCCGCTGGCGTCTCACGATCTTGGTGCCGTACCGCTTGTGGAAGGAAGTGTTGTACTTCTGGGTGAACTTGTTCCTGTAGGCCGACACCAGTCTCTCGAAAGGCTCGCGAACAAAGAGGAACTTCATGTAGTTTTTCAAACGGTGGTTGATCTCTGGGATGCTGTACTGGTTGAGGGTCTTCAGGTTCGAAGACACGTGGGCTTCGTTGGCTGGGATTTCCATCGGATCACTGTACTTGCCTCTTCCTGTTAAGACCATCATGACTCTCTTCCAGTTTGTGCAGGCCACTTTGGGAACGTAGCAATAGATCATCTCATGATCTTCATCCACGACCAGGTGCTTGAGATCGTTGGGCGTTAGCACGCGGCGCTTCCTGCTAGAGACGCTGTTTGCTCGGCACGTATCTGACACTTGGTCTCGTCGGATCTGATGGAGAATTGCTGTGTTGGACAACTGCAAAGAAAGCACAAGCACCAGGTAAGTCAAGAGGCTGAGGAACTCTCACTGCCTTTTTGCTTATTCAAATTCATAGAAAACTAGATTACTGCCCATATAGGACAGTTTATTGTGTGACTGAGAAAAATTGTGCCTATACTCTATACTATACTCTTTTTGTTTCCAAGTCTCTTGATACATGCTGCTTAAACGCTGTTCACAAAGTGTTCAGGGTTTTGCTTGGAGCCAATGCAAAGGAGCACAAGTGCTCACACAGCCCAGCCTGATGAAGTGGATTTACAGCACACTCATCCTGAGATGTCCTCACTGCTTCTGGTAGTCCTGGAAAACAGATCTCCCCTTCACTCTGCAGTCCATCCCACAGCTACAGTAGTGATGGATCTTGCCTGACCTTTTGCTGCTGAGATGGGGTTAAGAAGGCGCCAGAGTGTGAAAAAAATTGTCAAAACAAAACCAGCATGTGCTTTGGTTGCTGATGTGTTTTATGCTGGAGAATTTAATAATCATGACTTGTTTCATAGCTATGACCTTGGCAGAAGAAATTAAGCCCACTGAGATTCCTGCTACTCCCCAAGGGGAACACACTCTCAGATGTGATTTCTTCCGGAGCAGGGAGATTGGTAACTATAAATTTGCCTTAAAGCCATATTGACATAGAAGGAAAGAGTGGGTGGCCTTCTAACACACACAGCACTATGTTCACCCATAGCCCTTTACCATTCTGTTAATAGTGTCCTAACTTTCTGCTGTTCCTGCTCCTGGATGCTTTGGAGAGGATGCGATATGTCTTCAGAGGGACCCATACAGCAGCTGCACAGAGATGACCACTTTCTGGCCACCAACCACCTCCTGCCCAGATTGTGTCCAGTGAAAAAAGCAAGAGCCTTTGCTAAGATAGGTAATGAATTCCTCTAGGAAATGGGGAACACTAGCACAAGCAAAGGACCACACCAATGCAGAGCCTGTGATCTGTTATTCAAACCTGTGGTTATTCAGAGCTACGTGAGGTGTCTCTGCATGGCACAATGTTTTGCTGTGCAGAACTACTTCCAATGATAAAGATGCTTTTTTACATGTTCTGAAAAAATGGCATCAAGGGAAAGGTTCAGGTAGTGTTATTTACATTTACTGAACACCACGTACCTGTGCATTTCAAAGACTCTTACACTCAATAATCAATTTAGCCTCAAAGCCAAGTATTAAGGCAAGTATTGACCTTCCTATTTGACAGGCAAGGAGGTCTGAGATTCCTTCTTGTATGCTGAGTCTTTCAAAAGTGTTTAGCTGATACCTTCTATTTAGGTTAACATGAACCATGGGATGCTGCAATGAAGCAGTTGAGGCAATGCAGACTGTATACATCTGTATGGGAATGCCTGTGGCTTATAGGAGCCTTCTCCCTTGCCAGTATAATACCCTTGGCAAATGGCTTTGCAACAGCTTGGGTGTGCATAGTTCACCTGCAGTCATGGGTCAAATCTCTGCTTTCAATACCAGTAGTTAGCCATGATTCATATTAAAAACAAACCCGTGAAGAACAAGATACAAATGCACTTTAGAGGCAAAACCCAACAAAGCCCCAAAGTGAGACCAAGCCAGCGGTAGGATTTCTGAGCTTTGGAGGGAAAAGGAAATAGAAATTTTAGTGTTACAGAGAAGCCTTAACAGGCCAGGTTTTACCTACTCAGTGGGCAGGAAAAGCTTTTGTAACACCTGAGCAGCGGAGACTCTCTCCCTCTGAGCTGTGGTGGATTGCAGAGGAATGTTCTTGTGGGATGGGCAGCACCAAGGGGCTGGTGCACCTCATACTTGGGCAGGAGGATTTTCTTATTCAGGACAGCATTTATCTGGACACCAAGATTATCAGGGGAATGGAGCATCTTCCTTATGAGGAAAGGCTGCAAGAACTGGGGCTAGTTAGTCTGGAGAAAAGGAGACTGAGGGGAAATCTCATTAATATTTACAAGTATACAAAAGGTGGGTGTCAGGAGGTTCAGGCATCCCTTTTTTCAATGGTATCTAGCGACAGGACAAGGGGTAATGGGATGAAGCTGGAACACAAAAAATTCCATTTAAACATATGAAAAAACTATTTCACTGTTCAGGTGAGGGAGCCCTGGCACAGGCTGCCCAGGGAGGGTGTGGAGTCTCCTTCCTTGGAGGTCTTCAAGACCCGCCTGGACACATTCCTGTGTGACTTGATCTAGGTGGACATGCTTGAGCAGGGACATTGGACTAGATGATCTCTATAGGTCCCTTCCAATCCCTACCATTCTGTGATTCTGTGATGTGCCAAGCCTGAGGTCTCTCTGTGTAGTACATTGCCACCCACCACTGAATTCCTTGATACTTTCCTCATCTCTTTAGCCCCTTTGTTCAGTAAAATGTTGGCTAATGGTTAAAACATGCAGTAGCCCAGTGGAGCTCCCTCAGACAGCTTGGCTCATATTTTGTGCGTGTGTGTGGTAACCCCTAAATACCTCCCAGATGTGCTTCAAGGACAGTTTTGTGTTATAGTTGAAGAAATGAGAAGCCAGGTGAGAAACATGCATCATATGTCTCAGGAACACTAACTTCCAAAATAAGATGTTAGAAAGCAGTTGTCAAGGACCATACAGATTTTTTAAAGAAAACTACTTTTTTTCTGTTAAGAAAAATATAAAATCCAGATTTCAATTTATGCTGTCCTCATAGAGGAACAGAATGGTCATCTCTATACTGGTTAGAGCTACCATTAAGTAATTTTCAAAGAACTAAATAAAACCTTATGCAAACACTCAGACATACAAATTCTCCTCTGCAGACAGATAAAATGCTGAAATTTCCCCTCCTGCAGATTTTCATTAGTACTGCTGTTTGGTTTCAGAGTAAAAACAATGAGAAATGCCTGAAAAACGCTGCTACAATATGTTAATGCACTGTATTTGCCTTTTTGGTGCTGTTCTTGGGACAAATTCAGAATTAAGTGAATGAGATTCTATGGCCTGTATTAGATAGAAGGTCAGATTTGATAATCTAATGGTTGTTTCAGACCCTAATCTGTAGATGAATCTTTGTAGACCTGTGTCTTGCTCTTGATTTCATTCCTACATCAATAGGCTGAGCACTTCTTCCCCATACATTAACTTTAATGAGATTTTCAGGCGTTTGGAATAAAGGGAAAAATGCAGCCTTAGTGTTTGCAATTGCAAATGAGATTGTACTACATTAAATTAATTTAAAGATGATACTCGGGCATTTTGAAGTGGCCCTCATCTCCCACTCTTTGTAACATGGAAGACATAAGAAACAGCATACAAGCTTGGTCAGCTACATTTACTAACTGCACACCAACATCCCCTGGTCAGCTCCATGTCTGCTCAGGCCTGTCTGGTAGTGCACAGGACACACACTGAACATCAGTACAACACTAAAAGGGTATTGCTCTATTCTCAGAAATTACAGTTCCATTTGATATGGCTGATAGACAAAGGACCATTTTGGAAATACATTTGTGTAAGCTCTACTTCCCTTTCTATTTATTTTTTTTTGCCTATTGACTTCAGCTTATAGGAAAAAAGAAGAGACAAGATTTAGTAACTGTCCTAGAACAATGCCAACTGTATCAAACCCCATTTTCTTCTGCAGCTTGCTAACACAACTGATGCACCCTGGAAGAGCTGACCTATCTGCTTCTCCAAGAGAAGCTAAGGGTTCTGCTGTCTCTCCTTGAGGTTTAATGGAAACAGCCCTCTTGCTGATGGAGTAGGTGACACGAAAGCCACACTCACACTGCACTAGTGAAAAGTTGGGTAAGGCACCAGAGAGCCTGTAACAGAACTGCAGCCACCAAACTGTTGCTTGGAAGCTGCAAGCCACAGAGGATGTGCTCCATGGCCCCCAGAGGATCCAGCAGCATGCAATGTAATCAGTATTTTTTCCATTTGATATTTCGAAATTATATACTGCCACCAAGTTATCAGATGCTAATATGGTTCCTCCTCACTTTTAGTTACAGGCAAGGCTTTTAACCCACATAATAATTTCCCTCTTCAAGCTGATGAGAGCAACTGGGAAACGAATAAGATTACAACTGACTGGAACTACAGCCCTTTAAAGTAGAGTTCCACTTGGGCAGTGAAAAGGTGCTCACAACTAACAAGGAAAACACACCCTATAGATTTAACCAGCTAGAGAGATCACATCCAAGGGACAGATATCTTTAAACTCATGGCTGGTGAAGGGCAATTTGGGCCATGGACTGTCTTTCCTCAAAGCTGTTACAGATGTGGCTCGAGCAGAGTTATGAGAGTGCAGCTGCTGCCTGGACACTGACTGCTGCATCTGTGGTCACTACTATGAGCCCCCACTGATTCCTCAGTTCAAGGAGCCACAGCTAGTAATGGCCTAAATCCACCCTACGTTGGGAGAGGGCACTTTTAAGCATGTATGCAGGTTACCCTGGGGGATGATGATAAAGGCAATGCTCAGGTCTGTCTTCTGATAGTTCAGCTTGGGTTTCAGCTGGGAATTAAAGGTCTTGGGAAGATATTCGATAAAAAGCATCCATTCTTCCCTGAAAGGATTGACAACACCATAGATGCATTTGATCACTTTTTTTTTTTTCTTATAGAAGTTATAAAGGAGGACAGAGAAGAAGGGCATGTCAAGATCAAAGTTCTTCCTTTTCTGATGCAGCAACCAAGTTGAATAGGGAGCAGGGAGGCAACATGAGCAGCTGGAGACTCCGAAGCTCAGCAGTATTTAAAGATGAGGGGGAAAAAAAGTAGTCTGGGGACACTCTGATCCCAGAAGCTAACAAGAAGGAAGGAAAGCTAAGTCCAGAACACTTTGCTCATGTCTTCTGTACAGTGTGGGGTCAGAGGGGCCTTTGAGTGTAGTACACTATAGAATATACTGACCACAAATATATATCTGCTTACCAGCTGACGATCATCAACCCACAACACACAGAAGTTATTCAAGGTAAATCAGTATTTTCTTCTGATTACTTAGGCACAGTAGGATAAAATAATCTTTGAGGGCCTTTTCAAGCTTGATTTAAACATAGGACATTTTCAATTAATGGTTTTCTTTTTTCTTCTGAATATAGCAGTATACTGCAAACTAGGAGCAGAGATCAATCCAATTAACAGGTACCTGCACTGCAAGCACTTTGTTTAATAGAAGGATGGAAATACCTAAGTCTCACTCAGAAAATCCTATTAATTAAAATTTTGTCTGCTGTAAAAAATTCCTATGCAAAGAAGTACCCCCTACTTTTTTACAGCAGGGTTTTATTTATTCCCATTGCACTGCCTGCAGCTGCTGCTTGTTCTGCACATTACTGTAACCAGGCTCACAACCAACCTATGTTGGGACTGCTAACATGACATTTGGGGATGGCAAATTAAAGGGCAAAATCATCCAAATCAGATTAGAGTGGAATAAGAAGGATAAATATTGTGAATGGGGTTTGCAGTCCTATGCCCTGCTAAATTACCTTTTCTCTTCATTTTTGCATTAACAAAGACTTTGCATCTACCACTATTCCTTCAGTTACTCTTGTATTTGGAGGTTTGGTTTCTGTCCTCTGCTACAACTGCACAAGTTACCTGTGCTCCAAGCAGCTATCAATTGAAATCAGCTGCATCTCTGCTGAACAAACCCAGTCGGGTCTATCCAGTAGCAGTGTTAAGGTTAGCACAAACCAGAGCCAAATTCACCACATGAATGGTATCGATTTAGAAGGTGCATACAGCAGGCTCATAATCCATTGAAAACAAGGTCCTAGAGTGAAAACTGTCAGATAGACTAACTATAGGTGGCACCAACAGCCCTAGTTATGTGGCATATCTCTCAAATATTATCAGCTCCACATTCCCCCAAGCCTATCAACCACACCATGTGAGTTCTAGGAGATATTCCTTACTCAATACATAAAATGTTTCTTGGTATTGCTTGTATTTTCCCAAATGCTTAAGGTGCTTTGGGTTTTTTGAGCATGAGGTTACATGCATGAACATTTCCAATCCTGTTTCCACATAGAAAAAAGCATGAGTAAGATCCTTGCAACACTGATGGACAGTCTTAGAGTTAAAAACATGTTTTAGACTATTTTAATACTTGTCTTTTATACCTCTTTGGTGTATATATGTTCAATGCACCAAATCCTAAACTGTTTTATTAAAAACTTTCAGCATTAAGCAATAAAGGGGAACTAGCAATTTTTCATACTTGCCAGTCCAAGCAAAAGCACTCCTCAAATCATCACAAATAATTATTACTCTCTGCAGATTTCTACAGATGACAGTCAGGCAATTACAGCTAGATGAATCAAAACATTGAATCTGAAAGAACAATTGCATTTTCAGATAAAGGGATTTTATTAAACTGACCTGTACTGCAACATTTTTTTTTAAGTAATAGCTTTGAACGTTTGCTACTTTGATTTATTTTGGATTTCATAGCATATTATTCTTGACCTAGCTTTTCAAAAAGTTTCTAGCACTTAAATAAGAACCTCACCAAAAATCTCAATTAATATTTGTTCAGATTCCAATAAAGCAGTCTAAAAAACACACCATGTGTACTAGAGATAGAAATGCTTAACATCTTCCCTGACAACTTCCAGACAAGACAAACTGGAATACAAATTTGCTTTGAAAATGTCTCTGCAGAGTGGCTGTATAATAGGAGATAATAAAACTAGTATTAATTTAGGAGCATTTTTACTAAGTGAGAAAATTTTAGAGGCAAATTATTTCCTCTGAAGGAAAACTCATGACATACTACAAAGCTCTTTTTTTTGTCTCCATTTCATGCTGTGAACTTATTGCCCCTCAGAGGAGATAAGGCCAAATATGTATTTTTGTCAATTCTCTGTATTGAAACCCAAGATAATCATACTATTTTCACTTCCCACTGTATAGAATGCACTAGAGCTATGAAAAGAAGAATCAAAGCTGTCAAGAGTAAAACAATCTTTTCTGTAGTGTACAGTGACAGACCAAGGGGTAATGGACAAAAGCTAGAGCACAAGAAATTTCACTTAAATATAAGGAAAAACTATTTTACTGTAAGGATGAGGGAGCCCTGTCACAGGCTGCCCAGGGAGGGTGTGGTGTCTCCTTTCTCTGGAGGTTTTCAAACCCACCTGGATGTGTTCATATGCAACCTGATCTAGGTGAACCTGCTTGAGCAGGCAGGGTTGGACTGGATGATCTCTATAGGTCCCTTCCAACCCCAACCATTCTGGGATTCTGTATATTGTCAAAAATCCTAAAGTGCTTCACACATTCCCTCCTTCTTCCTGTGCATGTCCTAAACTTCATCTCTGTGAGTCCAGGTGCATGCATGTAGAAGGGAAGGGTAATTCAGCAGTTGTATTACTTTGTGTCTGGAGGCTACAATTATTTGAATAATGACACATCACAAATGTGCATTCACTTTTGCATTCACTCTTCTTTGTCCAGGTACATGACCTGGGTGCTAAAAAAGAAACAACACTAAACCACTCAAAATCTGGCAGCAGACACAAAAGCAGCTGCAGATGCTGATGCTTTCCTGGGAAAACTTCACAACTAGGTCATTAAGTATTGGTCTTTTTATCTTGGAGACAAAGTACCACAGTGAGCCTAAATGATGCAAAATCTCCTTGAAAAATCACAGACTGACAGCAAGTGACACCAGCTGTATGTTAAGAACAGCTTTTTAATCAGCCAAAGACTTCATTGCACAAGAAGATGTGGATGAAGAAAAGAGACTCCCTTCTAAATCCCACCTTCTCTTGTATAACTCCAAACATATTTGGAAGCCTACTCATTCACATTCTCTCTGCTAGAAACTATTTGGTGTCAGGACTCATACAACATATAGGCTTTGGGGCTAATAAGATGAACAAATAGAATCCTATAAAAGGTCTCCTCTGAACAAGGAGATGGAAAAGTTGGAAGTCTCCAGGAAGACCAGGCAGACTATGGCCTAGCCATGCAGAAGGTGAAAGATGTGCTGCTGTGCATGTTGCTGTTCTGAAGCTCTGGGGAAATCTTACAGGCAAAATCAAAGTGACCGAGTTGAAGCGCAGTACACACAAGAGGTAAAAAATCATCAGGAAGGCTAGAGGAGTCTCAGGCTGGCAATAATTAAAGCAATAAAAAAAAAAATCTTCCTGTCAGGGGGTTTCTTGGGATTTAATTTATAGAAGGCAAGTTTGGAGCCTCGTGTTGCATGTACAAAGAGCACTGTGCATCGTCTTTCCAGTGGCTGATACCAGCTGTTGGAAGGGAGAGGGAGAAGGGGAATTTGGCAGATGGCCAATGCTTTTTTTCCCCTCAGAGCAAAAAGCAGCAGATGAAACCCAGTGCTGGGACTTTGTCTGCCACGGCAGGGCAAGGGTGAGGAAGCTGTGGGGCTGGCCTGCAGTGCAGGTTCTGCTGCTGTGAACCTGACAGCCTTGCACCAACGCTGAAGCGGCTTGCGCTGCTTTGACAGAAAAGGACAGTGTGTGATGAATTTGTTCACTCCTTGCTCATTCTTTAAGCGCAGTCGTAAATCACTCTTTCTACTAAAAAGCAGAAAGACCTGCCTATTCTATGGATTTACTCTTAAAATGAAAGCTTTCTGGCCTTTACCCTCCACACATACACACAGACATGAACGTGGATGATGGCTGGAACTGAGCTCGTGTTCTCTGGACCCCTGAATGTAATCCGTAACACACAGGGACACATACACAGTCCTAACCCAACCCTTCCTGGTTCCCAGGCATGGATGCATGTACCTCTACACTACAGCCACTGGTCCTTAGAAGCCCTTACTGATCATCACTTTCAGTGGACTTAATTAGGCTAACGGGTGACTGACAGACATACAGCTGCAAAGAGTGAGTTTGCTGTCACATGTGTGGGGGACAGGCAGTGAGGGCCTGGTGGTGAGACACAAAAGCATTCAACATCTGAGAGTCCGAGAGGCTGAGCTCCATCTGCTTGGCTGAGGGGGAGATGATTGAACCTGGCCTTACCTGCAAAAGTCCCTTCCTGAGCATACACGACTGCTGGCTGCAGCTGCTTGGGCAAGGGCTGGGCTTGCAGAACTGCATCCAAGTCACCAAGGGACTGTAGATAGGGTCAAAGGGACTTCCACTGTATATTTCAGAGCTCCAAGGTTCAAATTAAGGCACAGATGAATCCCACACTGGGATAACCCAAGTCTGAAGACAAGCACCTGTTTTGGGAAGCTCATAGGGAGTGACCTATAGCTGCTGTACTCTGCTATTACATCTCCAGTGTGGGAGCTATAGATGTGGTTTTCAAGGAGAAGCTTGAGAACTGGTTAGGAAAAAGCATGCCACAGACATCTGCAAACAGTGCACCAGGAGGAGGATGCACAGAGACAGCCAGGGAGCTGGGAGTGGCCCTTAAAAAACAGAATAAGAAACTGCATTTTAACCTAGCTGGCATCTAGGAGACAATGGAAAAACTGACATTTATTTCTCTGATGCAAGAAGTTGTGGTAGTAGGGGTGAGATAAACTGGGTGGAGGGAGGAAACAGGACAAAGTAGATACGTAAATACAAAAATACGTAAGAAATTCCCCAAGGAGAAAGGGAATAATCTTCTATCTGGACTCACTGTGGTTCAGACAAGCAGTAACAAAGCTAAATAAGAGAGACTCACTTTAGATGTAGGAAAAATCACAACAGAATGTCTGTGCTGAAACAGAATGAGGAATCTCCCATAGTGAGAACTTCCAGCTGCCTGAGAAAGTGTCAGGAGGGACCCAAATGATCCTATCATGTGGCCAGGTGTCTCCTTGTGGGTCCTTCAAGCTTCATGAAGGGTGATGGTGGCTTCTGGAAGCTCACTGTTCAAAACCTAGGTATTTTATATGCTTCAGGAGCAAGGCTTTCAGCAAATGCTGCAGAATTGCACAGGTAAAGAGGCCAGTTAGTGCTCTGAAGGAAATCTTCCTCAGGAAAATGAAACAACAGCAAACTATGGGGTGGGCAGAGACCAGACAGGAGCTTGGATACCACCATGATGAACACCACGCAAGACCCCACACAGGACATGAAGGATAGTTGCATGCCTGGAGTTGTCTAGGACACACGTGTCCCATTCACCTCAGCAGCTCTGACCTGGCAGGTGATGTGAATGGATTTCTCAGTAACACAAATCCTCCTCCTGTACCTCTGGGTTGCAGATTAGGTGTCACACAGTCAAGAAGAAATACTTATTTTCTTCTCAGCAGGATATCTGCTATTTTAACTGAATACAATTTACTCGGTCCCATGCTAAATCAGAGTAATATGTTTCCAATTTTTAACTCAGCATGCAATGTACCAATATTGCTCCAAAGCTTTTGAAACCCAAATAGGGTTTCAAAACAGAAGATAGTTGCTGCATAGATGGTTTCTTTATATATAATTCACAGGTTTTTGCAACCTCCTCAAGGAGAGGGGAACCCTGCAATTACACGTTTAGCCACATTGAGTCCCTCTCCCCCTCAACTGGGGTAGGTGCTTTGCATGGGATATTGCAGTATGTCCCCTTCTGCCAGGGATACAAGCTCAGGTTCCTACCATGCTGGCTTTTTTTAAGGTAAGATGCTGAAAATAGGAGTCATCATGCCTGACAGTGTCTAACCCTGCTATTATCTCTTCCCCGTGAGGCTCGCTTGCTGTCTTACTGGTTGATACAAAGGCCAAGAGGACATGGCAAAGAGAGAGCTGATCTCACTCCCCAGCAGGCCAGTGGCAGAACCAAGACCAGATTTCATCTCCTATCTCAGTATGACTCTATTTTTTTCTAGTAATGATTTGAATGAATTCATCCGGACACAGACTGGCAAAATACCTAAATCCTTTGGATAACGGATTTTCTTCTCCTCAGCTAGACTCTTACAAATTAGTATTGAATTTCTTTTACTTCCCCTGGTGCTCAGACTAAACCTTGCTGTTCCAAGGTAACTTTCCTGGCACATTTGTCCATGCTGCTCACTAATGTTCACAGAAGGTGACTAACCAGGGTTTCTCATTCTCCACAGCCTTAATTACAGTTCACCAGAAACTCTTCATCTTTCTGCTGCTGTACAAAAAGAATTAGATGACCCCCTGCTTGAAATGACAAAAGGCCTTTTCTACTAAAATGCTAACATCCATTGATAATATTAATTACAACAGGCTTCCCAGGAAACCTTCCTTCTATGGAATGAAGTAGTCCAGAAATAAGATTCTGGGTTAACATGGAAAGCATGTTTCATCAATAGCTTTCTAGATCTGACTTCTTCCACCTTAAGATAAATACCAGTGACTCCAACCCTGAGAGACGACCAGCCCCAAACAAGGCAGCAGCATTCATTTACTCCAGCCCTACCAAAACAAAAGAGAGATAATAACATGGGAGAGAGAGGTGTATGCTTTTTCAGTATGTCCTAATTTTGTAAAAAACCCAGATGTTTCTGTCTCTGTGTACTGAAAGAAACTCACTGTCAGTAGCTGACCACAAATGACCACCACAGGCTTCCTTGGGAAGCAGAGCATCTGCAGCAAGCCGCCCTCTCTGTCAGTCATCACTGTCTCTTCCCAAATGCCAGTGTGCTTCATACACTGTGCCAGCTCTACACAGACAACAACAGCCAACATTTTGAGGGTCCAACCACCAGGCCCTTGCTAGAAACTTCCCACCTACCTGGGTCCCTCTAAATTGCAGTGGAGGACACCTCAAGACAGCAATAAAAGAACAGAAAACATGCCCAGGTAATCTTTTTTAAATCCCAACAACCTTTAAGTGTCTTGGCTGTACATTTAAGTAACTGGCTTGCTACATTAAGCCTTCTCAAGTCAATCATGAGGGCAATGTTAAAAGTAACTTTATTCAGCTATTTAAGACAACTGGAAGGTACAATTATTAGCACGATGACTTGTTAATTCTGCTCATCTCTACAGCTGTGTTTACTGTGATTTCTAAGGGTTCTCTGTCTCATTTAATAACAGATCCATTTAGGGACTGCATACTAAATGTTAACTTAAAATGGAAGAAAAAATTCTTAGTATTTCTTTAAATGGCAGCTATTTTTTTGAAACTGTTCTGTCGACTACTCCCTGAAAGAAATTGCGTATCATCTCTTTTACCCCTTTTTAAAATGCTCCTTCTTTTTGAAACTTCCCAAAGAAAACAAGCAGAAAAGGCCACTCTGAGCTCTTGCTTTCGGGATCCTTCTCTGGCTGCAGCCAAGCTCTGTCTCCTTGCACTCTGCTCCTTTCATGGATGCTGAATGTGTGCCAGCCTCTCATCAGTTCCCTCTCTATCCGGTGAAAAGGCTGGCTCCCTCTTTGCTGCTCTCGTATCCTTGTCATCCGCCTTGTCCCACCTGCAGCTTTGAGTGTGCCAGCAAAGACCAGAACAAAAAAGGAGCCCTAGGGGTGAGTTTTCATCTAGCTCTTGCTCTGTATGTCAAACCCCCCAAAATAGGTCCTTGCTATCCCTGAGCTGACCGTAGTCCTAGGCTAGTGCTCATTGCATTTGTGAGTGTGGAGGGCACTGAGAGATGGGGGAAGACATCCCCTCTCCCCGAGTGTGGCGCAGAGATGCCAACCCACAGCCCTGTGACCTGAGGAGATGTGGTCTGACAGGCAGGAGTGAGTGGAGGCATTCAGCTGTGTGGGCAAAGGGAGACAAGTGCGTGCACTCGCTGGAGCTGTGGCCTTCCCTCCGTAGTGGTGGGGAACAGGCTGGCTCTGTCCTGCACACAGGGCCAGTGCTGTCCCACCTCGTGCCAGTTCCTCACACAGCACAGGGATTAGCTTCGCCTGAAGCTGCTTGCATGAGCAGCTTCCCCTCAGCATAGGTAATGTGTAGAGCCTGGCAGTTTACACCCACTGTGCTGGCTTTTGGTCTTACAGCCTTGGAAACTTTCCTCTGGCAGACCTGCTGCTCAGCTACCGACACCTCCAGCTACCACTGACTTCTGCTCACCTACCCATACTAGCTTATTACAGGGCTTTTTACTTTCATAACCTGCTATTTTCTCTTTGATTAACACATAATACTAGTAAGGTAGGCAGGAATACATACATCTCCCCATATACATATGCATGCATACGCATATATACTTGAACCAGCAGTGAACATGAGCCAGCAGTGTGCTCAGGTGGCCAAGAAGGCTAATAGCACCTTGGCTTGTATCAGCACTAGTGTGTCCAGCAGGACGAGGGAAGTGATTATCCCCTTGTACTTGGCACTGGTGAGGCCATACCTTGAATACTGTGTTCAGTTTTGGGCTCCTCACTACAAGAAAGACATTGAGGTCCTGAGACAGTGAATGAATCTGGTGAGGGGTCTGGAGAACAAGTCTGACGAAGAGCAGCTGAGAGAACCAGGGTTGTTTAGTCTGGAGAAGAGGAGGCTGAGGGAACATATGATCATTCTCTACAGCTACCTGAAAGGAGGTTGTGGTGAGGTGGGGGTCAGTCTCTTCTCCCAAGTAAGGAATGATGAGACAAGAGGAAATGGCCTCAAGCTGCACCAGAGAAGGTTTAGATTGGATATTAGGAAGAACATTTTCCCTGAGAGGGTTGTTCAGACATTGGAACAGGCTGCATCAGGGTCACTATTTCCGGAGATATTTCAAAGATGTGCAGACATACTTAAGGATATGGTTTGGTGCTTGACATGGCACTGTTAGGCTAGTGGTTGGACTTGATGATCTTAAAGGTCTTTTCCTACCAAAATGAGTCTATGATTCTATGATCCCTCCCCACATCACAGTGGTAAGCACACAGATGGCAAAACTGCTTATGTGGGTCATAAACCAGAGTGCATGGGTGCTTCCAAGCAGTACTGAAGCACCGAAATACATTCTCATGAGTACGTAGGTGGTACTGAAAAAATTCAGTAGTACAGTGGAGGAGAAGCATGCACTGCTGCTAGTCTTGCTTAGTAAGGTGTTCTGAGAAGCATCCATGATGCCCATGGCTACTCAGTCAGCAGAGGCACCTGATGGCTCCCGAGAAACTCCAGGGTTTGATGCTGTTCTGGCTTCTCGAACAGATGTTGTCCTTCTCCAAAGCTGCCAGGTGCCATGGATTTAGGAGCAGGGAAAAGTGACAAGTTCACATAGTGCAGAGAGAGCTGACATTCCTGACAGGAGAAGTAAACTTGAATTACAGTTTTCAACTAAAAGAGCTGTTGGTTTAGATTCTCTATGTAGTAACTTCCAATCCCTGGATCCAGGAATGAAGAGCTAACAGTTCCTCCTTCAACCTGCAGCGTTGCCTGCTGCAGGACCTGTCTTCACAAGGCAGGGAGATCTGCCAAGCACTGCACTGCCCTTCACGCCATGGGGGGGGCTTCCATGGCACAGATGCCTCCCACAAACATCTCGATAATTAACAGTGGATTTTGCTCTTTGAACGTACCCTGCCTTTTATGAGATGCATCAGCACAGCTGACCTAGAGATTAGCAACTGGCATCCAACTGCTCTCAACCCTTTTATTTTTGCATTTCAAATACAAAACTGATTTCATGAAAGTCTGCTTATCCTGTTTTTTCTAAATCCCTTCTGGGGGTTAATACTAGCTGGAGCAAGTCACTGTGTGAAGGTTCATTTGCAAGGACCACAACCGAATGCTTTTGATCAGGTGTCTGCAACCCTATATCCATTCCCACACACATCTCCCAACTGCTGTGTACCCCAGATAGTATGAGCAGGGAAGTCTCATAAAGCCTCTTTGTAACTTCTCCTGCTGTTTTTAGAGACTTTCCTGCTCCATGATCTAACTTTATCTCCAGCTTTGTTTAAAAATAACCTTTGCTCACAGGAGAAAGAAGTACATGGGATTCGCTGCTTCCAGGAACAAAGGGTCATTTCCTTCAACTTCTTCTGTCCTCCTGGGTGCTCTGTTCTTCCAGCTCACCATCACCTCTCTTCATGTACATGCAAGTTCAAGTCCTCAACTTTAGTCCCTCTCCCCAGTGCTCTCCAGAAGTGGTCAAAGGCCTCTAAGTCACATTACTAACATCATTATGTTCTCTCAGCCTGTTTAGAGCAATACAGGGTCCAAGGCAAGCCCAGTTATATTAGCCTTAACTGTTCATTCTGACTGAACACCTTTGTCATTTGTGTCTCTCACTAATCTCTCCTCATTCTCCTTGGCTGTTCCTCATTTAAAGCCTCCAGCATCCCATTTGCAAGCTGCACTCAATACCACTACAGCTCAAGCTGAACTTTCAAACCCACAGAGGGTTGGGAGCAGAGGGGGAAGATGCAAACAATTTCAAAGGAAGACATGAATGTTAAACAGGATGAGTGAGAGGCTGCTCCAAAATACACATAGTATTTAGGAGACTGAGATAAAGCAGCTACCATACTCTACTAGTTTAAACCTGATGCAGAACATCTGTTCCTGTTTCTCTTTTAATGATTCATGTTCCCTTGTCTGCAGCTCCAGAGAGAGAAGGACCACCTGAGCAGAGACAAACAGCAGGTTCGCTTATACTGTTTCCAGGAGGAGAAAACACTTGCCAAAATTATCTGAGAAAAAACTGAACTGCTGAACAGCCAGCTAGGCTATGCAGAGCCTACACATTAGCTTAACAACATTTTTTTTTTGTTCTCTCCAGCTACTCCAATGTTGCAGAAAGGATTGTCTCCCTCTCATCCTCTTCTCTCAGTTTTTGTGGCTCAACTGAGATCAGCACACCTTAGGACCTCAATTGTAGGCTAAAATTACAGCTTGTTGAAAGTACTATGAGATTTCTCATCTCCCTGTGACAAAGTAGTGGAGCAGTCCCGAGTCCACTAAAATATGGGCATATTTTAGCTATGACCTGCTTTGTTAGAGACTGAAGGCAACAGATGTACACATTCAATGGGAATAAATGCCAGTTCCCAAATAAATTGCAGGCAGAGGGATCTGCAGGTGCTGGCAGGATGGATAATTCCTCCTGAAGCTGCATCTGGAGCTGCTGTTGCAGACTGAGGTCTGGGATAAAAATAACACTCAGTACTTATCTGGTCTTTTTTTCCATTTGTAAACTTCAAAGCATAATGCATCATCCCTGCTTTCCAGATGTGAGAAGCAACCACAGAGAACCAGATCAGCATAGCTGCGTTTTTCTGCCATCTTCACAAGATGATGACCTTGTCCTCTCATAACACCTCCTTCCTGCCCAAGTGCAACTCTGCTGGGTTCAACCCAATGCAACCAGCACTTTCAATTATCTGTGATTCTGCTTGTATTTTAAGATGAGGGATAAGGTTTATTTTCCAGTTCTGGTTCCTGGTACTTCTCTGAAAGAATTTCAGAACAAAATATCTCTTTAGGTATTTGTCCTCACTGAAGTTTCTAGTCTTTCCAGTTACATAATGGTTAAGGGAATCGATTAAACCAGAGCCTCAAAATTCAGGTTAAGAAATTGTGGCAGTAAATGGTACCAATATACAAAGCATTTGGTTTAGACTTACACCTTTCCCTCTTTGCTATTTCCTTCCTGAATGATATTTGTGAGATTCACCATTAGGTGTAACTTTCATATCAAGTTGGTGTCTATGAGAAATTAGTAACAGACGTTTGGCACTGCCTGTTGTGAAAATGTATAACATCTACTGCAGCAACACACATACTTTTCCATTTACGAAAACAACTATCTTATATACCACTGATATCAAACAGAAAGTCATCAAAGTTCAGTACAGTCAGAGCACTTCAAGGTGTTGTACTGGGATTTAAAATAAAGATGATTTACATGTGTTGGTCTGTTTCTTAATTTGCTAATACGAGTTTGCCACACCCTTGAAAATCAACCCTAAATGTTACTGAAAAATTCATGAAGTTGACAGAGCTACAAAGGTCATGTCAAGAAGTAAAAGGCAGCATGAGACGTTTTTTGGAAAAGTACCTGGTTCACTGCAAGAAACGGGGATGTAAGAAACATACAATTTCTTTGTAATAGGTGAACAACATTAAGCCAAACCAGTCTGATTTGGAGAAGCAGCATTAAGAAGCCAGTTAGTGGGTTCAGCTTAATTAAGTACTGCAACTCTGCCTGCCTGCTTCAGGCTACCATGTCTTACTTGTCTCCATTAAAAACAATTTTGAAACACTGTAGGGAAGGTGAAGGAAGGAATGAAGGAAAACAAGTAGTTTGAGCAATTCTGTGAAAAAAACCCCAGCCAGTAATAAAACCACAGGGTTCCTGGGAACAGCTCTCTGGGTTTGAATGGCATCTTAACATTGGTACAAAGATGAATGAATGGTCTAAAATGTCTGTCCATGGATGACAGGAGAAAAGAGCTGGTGAACAGGTTTTTGAAGCATTACAATCACCTCTAAGGAAGCAAATGAAATCAGAACCCGGATCTGGTGTTAGAAAGTGAAGGGGAAGGAACACAGAGAAGAAAACAAAAATTATACATAGTAAAAATACTGTTCCTACATCTCTGGGCTGAAGAGCTTCCTCTGAGAAGCTTTTGCTTTTGATGGCAGAGGATGACATATGTCCGGGATGAGAGAGGAAAGGAAAACAGAACGGGCTGTGACAGATGAAAACTACTAAACAAAAGAGACTGTCTAGGGAATTAATATTTATGAAATGCAAAAAGGATTGTAGTAAAATAAGAGATAACACAAACCTAATAAAAGCAGAGTTGTTCTGAATTAAAAAAAAACAAGTGCAGAGGCCTCAAACCTGGTGCTATACTCTCAAGAAACCAAATCCCCTCTGTCCCAGGCAATGTCAAAACAAAAAATACCTCACATATTGGTCTGATCCAAAAATCAGTGAAGTCAATTAAAGTCTCCTCTTGATTTCTGAAAGCTGTTGATTTGACTCTTCAGGAATTTCTGATCTTGTTAATAGCTGTATACCACCATTATCACCCCCTAGAGAATACCATTGCTCACCCAAAGGCACAGAGTTTTCAAACTTGCCTGGACGTGTTTCTGTGCAACCTGATGGAGGTGAATCTGCTTTAGCAGGGGGTTGGACTGGATGATCTCTTAGAGGTCCCTTTCAACTCCTATCATTCTATGATTCTATGATTCATTATGGTCAAAGAGCTGTTACCAGAAGTTGCACATTTTCTGTGCTCAGTAGAGATGAAGGTGCATTCTAAGTTCTGATTTGTGGTGTTGGGGAGTGTTACCTGCAATGTTATGGAAATGATGAGTTTTGAAACTGCAGGTGGGGGTTACTGCAACATAGGCTTCTCAAAGCCTATCACAGATGTGAGATAGGAAAGATGTTTTCACTCATAGATTCTCTGCCTGTCATGGTGTACCACGGTGTATCTTATTCAATATGCTGTCCAGTCTTGCTTTAAAAGCAAGATTTCGGATTTTGGGAACAAAAATATTTTATCATCTTAGTGCAATTCTCTGTTGAGAAGCACTTCTGATATTCTGCTACAGCTCTTGTTTGCTTTCTTGGGTTTTTCTTTCATTAAACATACCCATGGCCAAAGATCATTAAAGTGGAACTGGGTCAATTAAAAAAGCCTGAGTGAAAACCACTGTGGCAACCATGATTCTGAGTTTGTTTCTCTGTGGGTTTGTTTCTTGGAGAGCATTTAGGTAGGGTTGGTTTTAATTTCCAGGCATGATCTGCTCTGGTTTATGCACTAACAAAGTCGTATGGTTCTGTCAAAGGAATATAAACATAGATGCTAATCATCTGAAAACCTTATTTCCACATTATTTCTTTTCTTTAATAGTGCTTTCCAGATAGAGGCCTTTAGATGGTGTAACTGCAGCCTGGGTCTCCAGGCACAGAGTTACAGATGCCACATATACAGTGTCATCCCTTCCTCACAAGTGATCTTGTTTGAGCCTGAGCCTGTGCGCATCTAGGTGACAGATCTGTACAGGCTTCTGGAAATACCAGTTTCTCCCCAGGGAAGAAAGAGTGAGCCTCTAGAAGGCAATGCCAGGTCACAGGGCATTTCAAGCCTACCAATATCATTTAGAAAGACAAAGAAAATCCATGTTGGGCTATTAGCAGGAATCAGGTGTCAGAGTCCGGGAAGACACATAAAACACTGCATTAAACTATGGCAGTTTTGCTCTACCTCAGAACATAAAGTTTATTGAATGGCTCCCAGAAGAGAGGAAAATCAATTTGGCACTCAGCAAAAAAGCCTATAATTAGGTTTTTTGTAGAAAATCCAGGAACTGTGCTCGACTCCTGACAATTTTTTTGTGGCACTGGCTTGTGAACACCCATGTCCAGAGGTGCAATCAGCGGGATCAGGATGTACAGCTGGAGAACTCTGGGCTATCCCTTACCCCTTGCAAGGAGCTGTGACATAGAAGGAGCCTTCAGAGGAGCCTGATTCTCCTTCCCCATGTGCCATTGAATAGAGCAGTGATGGATCCTTTCACTCACCCAAGGCCACCCCGGCCACCTTGACAGTTGGTAAGCAGGACTGAATCTGTGGTTGACCTGGCCTCCAGCAAGCCCCAAAGCAGGGGGGGCAGCAGCGATGACTCATCCTCTGAACTCTTCCACGTAGGAAGAGTCAAACTCATGAATGTGTCTGCGGCAAACCAGACCTGGTGTTGTGTGACTCACGGACCTCTGAGCATTTCTAACCATCTGGTTTCCCAGAACTGGCCAATCTGATGGGTTTGCTGCCCAATTAACAAAATAAACAAAGTGTGTGGATACGTAAAATCATGGGAACGCAGCTAGGGACACAACATATTGCTTCATGGAGATTTAAAAAGCTCTGCATCTGAGATCAGATGGGTTGGGTAGGGATAGGATAATTAAAAAGATTCACTAGCACCATAAGAAAACACTTTCTGGAATTATTTACGCAACTAAATTTTATGTTTAAGGACTCTAGAGTCATTCAATAGGCAGCTCACAGCTATATAGCTACTGTGAAGAATAACAAACACAATTTTGGATGGGAAATTTATAGATGTGTTTTTAAAATGCACATGCCGATACCTTCATTTTTAATGGCCTTGCCTTCTGTGCCTTCATGGCCCTGCTGAACCTTATGCAAAGTTTGAGAGGACTTGTAAATCAGTTCCTCTCCCGGACCATTAAATAGCAAGTGATTAAAATTAAAAGCAATCTCTAATTATAACAAAGAAACTTCTCGACTAGTTCTGGTTGCAGTCATGAGGCATGATGCAAGCTTGCTCCCTCAGAGGCTCAACAAAGTAGAGAAACCATAGAGTATTCCCAGACTTAGCTCTTCGAAGTCTAAATCTGGACAATGGTGATTTACACTGCAGTTAGTCACACTAACCTGTCTTTTACATCTAACCTAGCAAGACCTGCAGATAGAGAAAACACATCTTTTACTCAGAGATTAAAGATCACTCTGCAGTGTTCTCACAACTGTGCACTGAACAAGTTAATGCCAAGAAAAACACGACTAGACTGAACCCTTCTGTCACCCAAACATAAAGCAGCAGCCTTTCATTTTGGGGTATTTGTGAACAAGCAGATTTATGTCTGCGTAAGAGCATATGTGGTTCCCACAATCACAAACTCTTGGCCCCACTGTGAAGTATGTGAACACTATCACTGTTCAATAAATGTGGAACTTGGTCATGCTGACATAGTGAGTCTGTGGCAGAGCCAAGCTTGACACCCAACAGTTTCCTGATCTCATGTCCTTAACTCAGCTTCTGCAAGTAGTAAATCTATCAAAGTAAGAAAACAATCGAAATAAAGGTTTCCCAGTTTCTAGTCCAACGTTTCCCTTTCTGCATAATTTTCAATTTTTTTTTTAGCATTCAGTGCTCAATGAAAAATGTATTTGCCATTGACAAGGCTGGAATTAAGCACAGCACAACTTTTTACCATGTCCTCATTTCAGTGCAAGAAGATTGTGGTTTGGATCATGGGCCTTATGAAAATTAATGTCAAGCTCATCAGTGACTTCAAGGAATTCAGAATTTCCTCTGCTATGTTTGTGCATTATGCAGAGCCATGAAGGGCTGACTGCTAGCTGAGACCAGTAAGTGCTGTTCTAGCAATTAATAAAAGTCACAGAGAAACTGAGCAGAATCAAATTAAAAGGCAAAGAAAATGAGCATCAGTAAGAATACAAATAACACTAACACGATGTTGTGATTTAACCTAAGCCAGCAAGTAAGCACCACACAGCCACTTGCTCACTCCCTCCTTTCCCCCAGTGGTATGGGGAAGAGAATCAGGGTAAAGAAAGTAAAACTTGTGGGTTAAGATAAGAACAGTTTACTAACTAAAATGAAATAAAACATTATCATCAACATAATGGTGTTGTTATCATTCTCGTTATTATTATTATTATCGTATTTAAAAGGAATATAACAAAGAAAGGAGAGATAACTAAAACCCAAAGGAAAAATAAAAGAAATCCAAGTGATGCCCAAGCTCAGCACCCACTGACCAGTGCCTGAGCAGCGATCTGCCCCTCCTCGTCAACTCTCTGCAGTTTATATGCTGGCCATGACATTCTAGGGTATGGAATAGCTCTCTGGCTAGTTCAGATCAGCTGTCCTGGCCATGCTCCTTCCCATCTTGTGTACCCCTAGCCCTTTCGCTGGCAGGACAGAGGGAAAAGCAGAAAAGGCCTTGATGCTGTACAAGCCCTGCTCAGCAATAAACAAAACATTCCTGTGTTATCAACACTGTTTCCAGCACAAATCACAGCCCTGTACCTGCTACCACAAAGAAAATTACCTCAGCCAAAAGGAAGACACGTGCTTTGCCTCTTCAAGGCAACGTTCTCTTCATTGCAAAGCCAGATATGAAATGTTTTCTTTCAAATGCCTTAGGGTTAGTGCATCAACAGAAGTTGGATAAATGTGATAAATGGATAAAAATGTGATCAATGGATAAAAAGTTGGATAAACAGAAATTGGATAAATGTGATGCTTTTTATAATGAGGGAATGCACAGCAGACTTTTGTAAGAAATAAAATAAAAATCTACAAGTATTTCCAGTCTCTGTGTCTCTACAGGGCTGCTTTGTTTCATCAGTCCCAAATCATAGGAATTGTCCAGTAGCTATCATAAAAAAATATCCACCTGAGAAAGTTATGAGAAACTTTGCAGGATGCAAAGTACCCTGATGTCGGCTCAGTAGATGACTCACTAACACGAGGGAGATTTGTGTTACTCTGAGAGCTACCCACAGGTTGTACGTTTCACACCAAATTATTCACACAGGAGAAATGAAACACTGACAAGGGCAATGATTTTGGTCCAGACCTGAAAGTTTACATGGTGATGTGACTAAAGACTGTAAGCAGATGAGAAGAATTTGATGTCTAGAACAACAGATTGACAGTGCTCTGCAGGTGCCTCCCACAGTACTGGTGTTTTAAGCTCTCTCACTTTGAAGAACGTAATAGAGACATTGCAGTTTGGTAAATTCTGACCTGAAGACGTTTTCCCAGCCTTGCAGGTCATGTTTTCTGCCTCTTCAGTCACCAGGAGGTAATGGGAAGTGCATGCCAAGGTAGTATTTCATGAGCTCAGTATCAATCCAATTTCTGTAACTGGATTTTTGGAACAGAAAGTTCTTATTTTGGGCAAATCTCATGTGAAGGACATGTCTTAGTAGACAGATGGATACTTTCAACTTACTGATACAGCTTATGGAATCTTTTATTAGAAGCAAAGACAGCTACTACCTTGTCATGCTTCATATGTTGTGTAATCTTGTTAATGCAATACAGAAATACATAGACTTTAAGTGGAAGAGAAATGCTCTTATTGCAATATTCTAATTTAGAACTTGATCAAAAAAATCAGCTGCTTTGCACTTCATGGTTCAGATGAACTACAGCATGACTGTAAAATGCTATGACTAGAGAAGCCTTATCATAGGTAAGGGGAACAGGCGCCTCCGAAGGAAATTTCCACATTATATAATCACATTAATTTCCATATTGTGGTGCAAAATTGATACAAGATAGAATATCGTCTTGCTACACCCAAGATGTGGAAGCCCTCAGGCTGGTGCTTCAGGGTTGATCTATGGAGAACCAGAACAAAAAACCATTCTGTTTCAAGCAGCGATTTATACAAGGTTGCGGCAGGCTGTCATCTTTTTGTCTTGCATAGACTCCAGCAATCTGAGCATAAAAACTTCTGCTTTCAGATCCACAATACACAGAGAATCAGTTAATGTCAATGGAAATCTCTCCTGGGGGCTGAATACAACATGTGAGAGAAAGGCAGGTACAGAGAACTGAGAGCAATATTTTTGCCCTGTGGTTGGAAAGGCTTTTTTTCGGGAAAGCCCTCAGGAAAATGTCTGGCCTGTGCCACTGTTAGTCCTTCTACAAAGCACTGCATAGTGAAAAGGTACCAGCTTTCCACTACCTTGGACCCTTTTCCAGCTGTATCTGTGAAGAGGGTTGATGAAAATTGACAGTGTTTTGGGCAGACAGCCCAGTGTGGCACCGAGCCTCACACTGGGTATGTCAGTGACAACCTGCATTACAGAGAGCTGTGTGGAGATATTTGGAGGACATCTCACAGGTGTGACACGGAAGCCAGGTCTACCAGACAAGGAATCACATAAAATTTCTCTGCAATGCAATACCAGGTTCTCCCCTTCAATCAGGAACCACATGATGGATGGGGGAAGCAGTGAGATCAGAATGGTGCACAGTAAGGTTTCCTGCTCCTGGGCATCCAGACCTTGACCGTAGCTCAACTATGTGTAAGCTGGAGGTGCTACATCTTTGTCACCAGACCTGGCTGGATACACCAAGGTCAATCACAGCAAATTGGGTTTCTGTCTGGGACTCATGCAAAGGGGACAGCAAATGCTCTGGTTTGGGTTGACTGTCAGCCGCAGCATTGAGGGGACAGAAAGTACAAGTATTGCCCTAAATATATATTAAACCAAAAAGTACTATAAGTGACTAAAAATAATGAGCTCGGTCTGAAGCCTCTTTAATGTCTTACCCTGCTCAAATTCCCAGAGCCTGGATATACTGTCAAGCTGTGCAAACTTGAAAACACATTGCTGCTCTGTGTGTTTAATAGTGCAGAGTATTGGCCTGAGCTCTGCTCCCGCCAAAGCCAGGTCAATGAGGTTAACTCCCCACTTTGGTTGGAAATTAATTAGTATAATGGGAAGTGATTTTTGAAAATCCCACCTCTCTTGCTTTGCAGGTGGGTTTTTAAAAAGTATTATTAATAAATTTCAATTGAGAAAGGCAAAGCTGGTAGAATTATAGAAAGGATAGAAAAGAAATGTTGGAGTCGCCCCACGATACCTAAGTAACTGGCATGGCTTATCTGACCACTTACTCCCTGTTTAAATGGGGTCTGTAAATAAGCATTGAACAGATATATAACCCATGTGCTGAATTTTATTTTTCCTATAATAATAAAAGCCACAGAGAGAGATTCATGATAACATGAATCCTCACTCGACTGCGCACAAGTAGTGGCATTCATTACATTCTGATGATGCATTTAGCCCTCACAGTACAGAGAGTCTTACCTTCGTGGGTTTGGGGTTTTTTTTGGCAATTTGCATGAGAAGTACAGAGCATTTAGTCTTTGAATTAATCAAAATATCTCTGCCTTCACTGAATAAATATATTTGAATACATGAATAAATAATATATAGAGTAAAATAATGAAACTCATTTAAAATAAGGCTGAGAAGAAGGTCACAGTTTTTATTAAATGTGACGTTTTCCAGTGTTTACACTGAAAGAGATAATGGCCTATATATTTTTAAGTGGGTAACAAACCATCAAAAATTAACTTTAGATAAATTAATGTGGCTTAATTTTCAGCAAGCAGTGGGCTTTTAACCTGACCTTCTGAAAGTCAGGTTAAGATGAATCAGATGAAACTTGGATTCATATGCCTAGGATGAAAATCTTCATTAAAAACTACAGCAACTACTTAACTGACAGTTGATCCTAAGGACTAGGGGTCCAACTGAAAGGTCAATCTTGCTAAAGCTGTCAGATGCCCACACTCAGAATTAGATAGAAATATTTCATCCAGTACTTGCATTTCAGCTATAGACATACCATAAATACAATATACTGATTATCTTAAACAAAAATGTCAAGTTTGAACAAATTCCTGTTCCTGGAAGCAAGCAGAGAACTCCTATAGACATAAACAGGAACTGAGCTTGAAAAATTGTCATAAAAACCCACCAAGCCACATACAAAATCTATTCACTGACAGTTGACTTGAGGACAACTCTATTTTACTTGGCTGCCTAAAACCATTGCTTGCCCAGACAAGTCAGCAAACAAAAAAGTAAGTGAAGTAGGTATTAGAAATGAACTCAATTAATTTGCAAATAGAAGACAAAGGAAGGAAAAAAAATGACAGGCACCTTAAACAGTGAAATGCATGGAACAGACCCTCGCTTCATCCCTGGCATCCCACCAGCCTGCATTCAATGGGCAGCGTGGAAGGACTGGACATACCAATGTATACTAGCAGCCAGCTGCCAGGTTTTTTTAACTTGTTTCAGTCTTCTCAGGGCTCCTGTCCACTAGCACAGGGTAATCAGTATTTCATTAAAAAAGTAATGAAAACCCTAACTGTAAGAGAGATTCATAAGGTTGCCCATTATCACTGTATTTGGGTGCTGTGATTAAAACAGACTTTCCCTACCCTTCATTAGGGGTAATGGTCTCCACATTAGGTTCCATCTATTTAGCAGCTATGTTTAATGCCCCTTCACAATCTGCATGTTGTTATCCCTATGCTCTCAGCTTGCTAGCAGAATGAGTTTCTTCGACTAAAATGATCCAACAGCATAGCGAGACTTGGGGTAATTGGTTTGTCCTGTTCTGTTCTTTCTTCTAATGCAGTGGTGGAAAGATTACTTCCACACTAATAAGTCATATATTGTGCAGCGACAGAAAAATGGGTTAAATACCAAGATAATTTGATGAAGATACCTAATTGCTTAATAACAATTAATATGCATAATATTAATGAAGTGCATTAATATGCCAGCCTTTTTTAGCTGAACATGACTCAAGTCCAAAATTACTCTATATACCAATCAGACTGGACAAATTTATCTCTGCACCTGAGCAGTGTGGTCTGCATTGTCCAGCCCCGTGGTTAGTGCTGTGCAGCCCTGTCGCAGACAGTCCCTGGGCATGGTTCAAGGGCTTGCCCTAACCTGGGCCAACTGAATGATTTGGATATGGCCATCCTGTTCTGGAGGTGAGGCGGACAAGCTTCAGGGATGCAATCTGGGTCACAGCAGTTCACCTCTGGGCAAGAAAGCAGAGTCTGGCCCTCTTTGACCGCAGTTACATCCCAAGCTTTTTGCTTTCTCTGCTCTAAAAAGCAAAATGTTTTCGTTTCTACTGATACACTTTTGAGTTTAAAAGCCTCTTTGGTCTTTTGGTTTTCAAGAAAAATCGTTGATGTTGCTCATCATTTTAACCTTTTCATCAAAACCTTTAAAAAATCTCATGCATTCTAATGCACTAAATTTTCTGGTGTTGTGGAGTTATTTGCCCAAAGCAATATTCACAACACATAACGCAAGCAGCGCTCTTGGCAAGTCATTAGGATTAGTGATGAAACGATCTGCAGTGTGGCTAGCCCACAGAACATGCAAAGAAAGAGCTCAAAGACTTTAGCTGACTACACAGAAACCTTCCTTCCTTGTGTACAAAAAAAATACTAATTTAGTCTCACAATAACTCAAGTTGAAGGCTGCCTTTAGGCTGTGATAACTTCTCTCCGTCTAGCAAGTTTCCCCAGCAGTCCTGGGAGGAATTTTCAGCAGTAGGAATGCGTGAGTGCTTTCCACTGCTATGTCCAGGTAATTCAGCAGCTGAGGAAGTAGGTAGATGAGAGGTTTTGGAGATATAAGTGGCTGGAAAGCTATCTGGTAGAAAATGACCTGAGGGTGTTGATTAACAGTTGGCTGAACATGAACCAGTAGTGTGGCCACGAAGGACAATGGCATCCTAGCTTATATGAGAAATAGTGTGGCCAGTAGGACCAGGGGAGTGATTGTCCCCATGTACCCAGTGCTGGTGAGGCCACAACTTGAATACTGTGCTCAGGTTTGGGCCCTCGCTACAAGAAGGACATGGAAGTGCTGGAGGATGTCCAGAGACAGGCAATGAAGCTGGTGAAGGGTCTGGAGCACAAGTCTAGAGCAGCTGAGGGAACTGAGGTTGCTTAGCCTGGAGAAAAGAAAGCTGATGGAGGAGACCTTATCATTCTACAACTACGTGACAGGAGGTTGTAGTGAGGTGGGAGTTGGTCTCTTCTCCCAAGTAGCAAGCGATATGACAAGAGGAAATGGTCTCAAGTGGCACCCAGGGGAAGTGTAGACTGGAGATAGGGAAGAATTTTTTCACTGAGAAGACTGTTAGACACTGGCACAGGCTGCCCAGAGAGGTGATGGAGTCACCATCCCTGGAGGTATTTCAGAGACATGCAGATGGACATGGTTTGGACATGGCTGAGGGACATGGTTTGGTGGTGGACCCAGTTAGGATAGTGATTGGACTTGATGATCTTAAAGGTCCTTTCCAGCAGAAACAATTCTAAGATCCTGTATTCTTGAAAGACTGGTGAGGAAATGAGGATAGGAACAGCATTATTTATAGACCCATGTGAGTAACCCAGGTTCTAAGGCAGTGCCAGTCACATTGCTATGAGCAATGACAGGGTAGTCTCAGAGCAGAATGGAGATACTTCCCCAGTTTCAGTCAGTTAACTCTGACACACCATAGATTGCAAATCCCAATGATTTCTTATCCAAAGTCAAATTTACCAAGTCTTTGCCTTTGAGAATACTTAAGTAAATGAGGTGAATAAAGTACAATCTGCAATAGAAAAATCAATGCTTTTTGGATTTGGTTCACAAAGCTGGCATTTGATAAAATAGCATTGCTTTAGGGATCTAGTCCATCTCACCAAATCTTTCCCTTTCAGCCTGAAAAATGGGTACTTCATGTTCTTTTTTAATTAACTTTCATTTAGCCAATAACGCCAAAAACTTCTATGTCATAATTCTTGTTATGCAATTAGATACAAGCACAGAAGTCCTAAATGCATGTGCAAAACCCATCGAACAAGCAGTGCTGTTCAGACAGGGCCAGATAACTGAGACTCCATTGATACCATTAAATAATGCCTACTTTTACAAATGCCATCCTCTGTTACCTTACATCCTCCTTGGATATGTTGAGCAAAAGGTGTTCACTACCATATTGTAGTCTCACCAATACTGCCAATAATGGAAATATAATCCCGAATTTCTGTGAGAATGAGGAGGGGACCAGGCACTGCTGGAGAGCAAGCCTCAGACATGCCAGGGTTAGTGTTGAAAGTCTTCACTATCCAATGTGGTGAGCTTCAGAAGTTCCCATGAAGCTCCTGAAAGAGGCCCTCCTGCAAAATTGCCTGGGAAGCAGGTTTCTCATCCAGGCTGAAGATGCATGGAGCATGTGACTCGATGCCTGGTGAATATGCCCTGTGAGAAGTTAAACACATTAAATCAGCTCTTTTTTTGCCTCCCCGTGGGTTTTTGGAGAATCTATGCACGAAGAATGCCTAAGGTGCAGCAGGAGATGCAACATGGGATGGTGCAAAGGACAAGGTGTCATGAGCCATCATAATCCAGACAGTTAAAAGCATATAAATAAATAAACAAAACACGAATAAGAGGAACCAGATGAACACAAAGAAATCAAATGAGCAGAACTAATAACTTAGAAGCACACTTCCTATTTACATTCAGGCACTGGGATAGAGAGGACTTCAATGCTGCCAGTAGAAGCTGCTGGTAGAAAGGAAAGTCTCCCATCCTGGCTGCCTCACACCAAGGTCAGAATGTGCACATGGTAAGCACACTTCAGGAAAAAGACATCTTTTTAATTTTAAAACACAATTGGACTTGGTAATAATGTCACTCTGACCAACTCCTTTTGCAGCTCTGGGCAAGAAACATTAACCCTTAGGAATAGTTTTTCTCTCCTACGAAACACAGTTGGCAATTCTTACAGCTGCATGACATGGAGAATAATATGCATTTTCCCTGCATTTAGAAGATTAAATGCTCCACGCTGTTTGATTTATTTCTGTTACTTTTGATACAAATCACACAAAACCGTGATTCGTGTTTTAATATTGATCCTGTAATTAGTTCAGTGCAGGTAAGCCTTCACACTAGATATGGTCCTACATTTACGCACTTGGATGCCATTGTAAGGTTGGGCTTTAGATGCTAAGCCTTTACAAAGAATCCTATTTCATGCTAGTCAAGGGTCTGTTTCACACTGGGGTAACAGCCTGCTGTAATGATACCTCATCTGAACTAGACCTCTCATGCAATTTGCATGACCTCTCTCACATAAGCATTCATGTGGGACATCAACAGCACCATAACCTTGTTACCTAACCTCTGCTCCTGGGGAGGTAGAGTCAGACAGATGATGTACAGACTAAGGCTCAACAGGAGACACCGATCTGGCTCGTGCTCCTCTGTCATGTCTCCTTATTTTAACAACCATCTGATGTCACATAGGCTCATCTTCAGAAGTTCACAACAGCGCCAGCTGACTGCTTTCTGAATGAGCTTTTCAGCTTGGCATCACCACTGCCCGCCACACCAGATTGTCCTTCATTGGGCAGAAGGAAATGAAGGGTGCTGGTGTAGTACATTTGAGAAGCTGCAATGTACAATGTCCAAAGTACTGTAGATTCAGTGAACACCACCAGACCCTATGAAGCACTGGATTCATGGCTTTAAAATCTCCTTACAGAAAGCTAAAAAGGACTTGGCTCACTGCTCTTCTGCTTTACTGTAACAGTTTTTTCATTGTTTGTGGGTCCCTTGAGGATGGATCTTTCATCCTTTCACTGAGGTGCACTGTGGGATTTGGAAAGGGTAGAAAACTGCATTCTGTGATGAGCCGTCTTACTGAGCCCTGCCAAGAAGCCTCCAACTGCAGCATGCTGTGTGGCTGCTGAGGGCACGTGAGGTCCCTTCTACCAGGCCTCAGATACGGCCAGTGAACCCAAGAACGCTTCTCTACTACTTCAAAACCTCCTTCCAGGTGCCCCAGGAAGTTGAGCTCTGTATCAGACGGTGAGAACCTCCTATCCCACCATCTGACCTCCCCTCATCCAACACCTCATTACGTCTGTGAAGGGTCCTCCACTCCCTGCTGAATAAAAACCAGTATTTTCACTGCACTAAAGCAGCTCTGTAGCTTCAGAGAAATTCTCCTCACTTTAATTAACTAGAGAATTGGAAATCCACTGAGTAAAGCTTAAAAAAACACTCCATATGTATTTCTGTTCTCTGAGCCTGGTACAATAGCATGTGTAGAAAGTTCCTGATCAAACTTTTGGCAACAAAAACAATCAAAAAACTAATAACAACAACAAAAAAATCTGGTCAAATTTTGCAAGACCACAGTTTTGCCTTGCTGGGAAATTATCATTTAGCAGGTTATACCAAGTTTAAACATAAAGCTCTTTCACTGCTACCAGCATATCCCCCTCAATTAAACACTAAATACCCATTTTATCTAGACCATTACATGGAGAGAGATGCAGTCCTTGGCTATTTTGGGCTTCCTTTCCAATCTCACTCACAAAGTGCAATTGCAGATTTTCATTTAGTCTTTTTCATAAAGGTAAATTCTTCTCATCACAACTGATTTAGAAGCAAATCAGAGACATAGCCAGTAACACAGACCCATTTTAGACGTTCAGTATTCCAATTGGCATCACCCTGTAAGCTGAAATAAGCTTCCCCTTTCATTCAGGAGAGAGAAAGGAGCTGTTTGTATGGATGGACATTACAGGCACTGTCTACTTCAGAGCACACATCCAAGAAGTGGCATTGAGCTGATTTAGTTAGTGGCCTGGACAGATCACATATTTAAGGTCTTATTTACATTCATTTTTGAAAAAATATCAGGACTCCAACTTAGCTCATCATCTTGATGCAGCTATGTACTTAAGTGTGTGTTTAACATTAAGCCTATGCTTAGTTGTTGTGAAAATCAAGCAGCTGCTTTGCCACTTTGCAGAAGCATGCCTTCTGCTTTTTAAAAAATAGCTAAAAAAAGTAATAGAAAAATTTACTTAATCCTCTGTAATGTGCTAAGAATTTTTGAGGCCCTTACAAAATCATCGTCAACATCATCTTCATCATCATCATCATCATCATCACTTCACATGACTGCTACAGTTTCTCAACACTGCAATTATGACTGCTGCCATTTCTCAACACTGCAATTATCCCTGCATTTTGAGGGCAAATGTGTGATTCCAGTGAATCTTGCCATGTGGTATGTGCCACTTGATGTTACGTAAAAAGTAGTAGCTCCCAAACTATCATCTTTCTCTATTGCTACTCCCTTTAAAAAGCTGAAGAAATTATTGAGGAAAGCTTTGTCATCCCAAGTGTCACCACAAACTGGAGATGGAGACTAAGAAATAGTGCTGCACTAGATATAAATCCACAGCTTCCCATCTTCCCAAACTAGGCAGTGGGGACAGAGAATTTTGTATGTGTGAAGCACGCACCTGCCTTGAGGAGATGTTCTTGAAATTACTTGCTAATGTGTTTGAGAAGGGCTTGCTTGAAGTGATAAAGTCAGTGGAATTAATCACTTAGGTTAACAAAAGTTCTGGACAAGAAGTATTCTGGTTTGGTCAAGTTCATCATGTGTTTAGCTCCAGACCCTGGTGCAGGGGACCAGCTTTTCCTACACTGTGATATGTGCAACCACATTTATGCCCACGAGCAAAGAGAAAATGGCATCTTCTGATACTGCAGCAATCACATACTTGGACAGTAGTCCACAGATTTTACTGCTTCTTTATGGAGCGATTTTGACAATCAGATGCAACAGTAAGGAAAGCCAGCACCGTCTAACTAGCCCTTCTCCTGTGCTAAATGTCCTGCTAGATATCAACACTGTCTATCTCCAGCAGTGGATCTGTCTCAAGGCACAGCTGAGAGCCACACATTGCTCACCTCTTCCTCACACAAGATCCATTCCATGTCATCAAGGCATGACAGCAAATTCATGTCTTCTCATAACTTATGTAGACCAAGCATTTGTATCCTTAATACACAAGCATCAGCCTCCGACAAATATGCATTTCAGAGGGATTTAAGGCTAGTCAGCTTGTCTCCTTCAACTTTTGCTTCAAAGAGAGCCTGTTTCTAGGACCTCAAAAGTAATACTAGGTATGGTTATGCTGTCCTTTAGTTACAGAGACAGCTACAGCTCTCCCAAAATGGTAGGTGTGCACTGTACTTTAATTACACTTTGTATTGCCTATGTGGTAGACAAGAAAGGAATTATAATGCCATATGCTGCTTTCTGTATTTGTTGTCTAGTGTGTGTCAAAGTGCATCCTGGGAGGAGACTTCCCCTTATAACCTAACCAGGGATGTCAGAGGCATAGTATCAAATGCTCTCATGTGTAGAACGGTAGCCAAACGGGGCACACAACCTCTAGTTGGAGCATCAGGGAAGGAAAGCTGAAGCGCATGCCACAAAGCCTATCATTGTGAGCTATGTATTAGTCTGGTTCAAGTTAGAAAAGCCCTTGGGCCATATGTAACTACCCAGTCAAAGTCTGTTTGATAAAACCTAGAGGGACTGTGTTAAGGTTACCAGGCATCTTTAATCCTACTCTTTCCTAAGTTCTGAGAGACTGCTGGCTTTTTTTCAGGCAATCTTGCATACCACCCTGTTTAATTTAAAGTTAGTGATAACCATGGCTTTTGACAGCAACGGAACCAAGAAGAGTCAAGGGAGAACTTGTGTTAAGGCCAAAGGACAAACTCCAAAAATAAACCAGATTCATCCTCAGATATACTAAGAAAATGGTTGTAAATAGTATTGGGAGAGTGGAGGGGATTAAGAAGTGTCAATATAAAGAAAATTACAAAGTCCTAGAAATATTTCCTTTAGCCAGTTACCCATGATAAAATATCTTTTGCTAATCCTCTTAACCATTTTACCAATATGAACACATGCAAACACACAAAACTCATACAGAATACAAAAATGTCTTCTCTCTGCAAGAACAATAATTTAGGCTCAAAACCACATGATCTTCAGGATGCTGACTGTTTTGGTCAATTATTTGAATGGGGACATCAGGTCTAGCATAATGAGCAACAACAGAGCTCTTATTCTTAAATCAAACACAGTTATTTCCAAAGCTGAAGTCACAAAATTGATTCACAGACCTGTCAGACAGATCAAGAACAAGATGTTCCCAGATATATCTCAGCTGTAGGAAATAAATTACTGCTCAAGCAAGACTGCCTTAGATGAAGTTCGCCTCTGGCAGGCCAACACCGCAGAATCACAGAATCACAGAATGGTAGAGGTTGGAAGGGACCTTTAGGGATCATCCAGCGCAACTCCTCTGCTAAAGCAGGTTCACCTTGATCAGCTCCCACAGGAACGTGTCCAGGTGGGTCTGAAAACTTCCAGAGAAGGAGACTCTACATCCTCCCTGGGCAGCCTGTGCCAGGGCTTCATCACCCTTACAATAAAATAGTTCTTCCTTATGTTTAAGTGGAACTTTTCATGTTCCAGCTTTTGTCTGTTACCCCTTGTCCTGTCACTGGAGACAGTTACATCTCTTGGAACTTAAGGAAGATATATGAAACCAACTTGAGACCAACCAATGTCTTGACTGATCAGGGATTATTCACCGTACCTTCTGCTCAGTAATCAGATATTGACTGTACTGCATCTGCCCTGAGGCTTTGAATTGTCTCCAAAAGCTTGAATAAGGTTAGTTTCATTAGATATAACAACAACAAAAAGAGAGCTTTCAAGAAAGCTGTTTTTTCTCTGGAAAGTAGCTATGATGATTATGTTTAGAAAAGCTGCCTCCAATGGAACAGCCAGTCTCAAGGCTGAAAGCAGTGATATTGGGATGACATCAAACTAAGAGCTAAAGCCTAATCCAAAAGGGCAGACGGCCTCTGCTGTTGGTGCAAGCAGCTAGAACTGGACATATATATATACGGCAAAGAAAGATCAGAGTAAAACTATTCTATCTTGTCCATGAGAGTAAGTGCTTGTAGCCTTGTCAACTTGTCAGGATCTCAGACAAAGCATAAGATTTACAGAGATTTGCATAGAATTACAAAGCTACAAACTAAAGGTTGAGCTACATCTATATTCCTATTCAGTGTCACATTCACGACAACAAAACAGTTTGCACTGGATTTGATCAGTAAAGATAAGCCTCTGCTGCTGTGTTAACTCAGGTGATTGGCTTCCTTGCTCGGCTGAAGCTGGTTTTGAATGGCTACCCTGCAAAACTTAAATTGAGATAGTACATCCTCATGGGTATATCACACAGAGCACCAGACATAGCAAAGCCTTACAGGGGAAAATCATCAAATCTCCTGGGCTTCTCAAATCAGCTTTTTAGCAGTCAACAAGGTGACCTGCAGGACCCTTGCTGCAGGGAGGGCTAGTAAGCATTTGGGATCAAAGGAATACCTGAATATATTGCCAGGTGGGCCAGCAGCTCCACCACCTAAGCACCACTACATCCAGAAGGGCAGGTTTTCTGTGTGATGCAGGACTCAGAAATCATCTGAGTTGATGCTGCAGAGAAGATAAAATCTCAGTCAGCAGCCCACTTGAAGCTCTCTGTTACACGAATTCAATTGCAGAAACACAAGACACAAGGATGATATTTCACACACCTGGGAATTATCTAGTGCAGCGGCTGGAGCTGTTAAAAGACCAGCAATTAAGATAACTGCCTCTCACTCTATGAGAAGTCACTGTTTTTCAGGCCTAGACTGGGATCATTCTCAAGGACATCTGTTTACACATTCCTCAGTCTCCATGAACTGTGGTATAAGCACAGTATGTCATATAAACATATTGCAGAGCAATGCTTCATGGTCACTATCTTATAAGAGCTTACAGCAAGAATCAGAAACAAGTTTTAGATAACCTCTACTAACTGAGACTGAAATGTTATGAAAGAGTCTCTCCTACTTTTTGAGTTCTCAGCATAACACAACAGATTAGTTTAATCCCAGTGGATATAACATGCAATGATTCTGCCACAGCAGTTTATGTACTGGATATTACAGGCCCTTAACGCCAGCCACAGTAATTACTGTTACAAAGCGAGACAAAAACACAGGGCCTGTCAGCATCTTTCAAGGGAAGAAGCCTGTCAACCTCAGGGGCAAGGGAAGGCTAGGTCATTGCCCTCATTGCCCCTCAACCTAATGTTATCTGAAATAACTAGAGGTCAGAGAATAATGCAGACACAGAAATGGAGGTAGGCATATGCACTAAGGCTGAGGTCCATCATTCCTGCTGAAAGCTGCTAACATTTCACCCATTTTTCTTCTGTTCCCTTCCCTCCACCAGGACTACCCCATGCCCAGGCACAGCTTGGAAGTATGGGGAAGAGCTCAGGGTGCCTCTCAATCTAGCCTGGGGAGGTGTTTTGGTGGAACATGTACTGATAGCACACACTGCAGGCACTGGGGGCTTTGCTGTTCTAAAAACAGGCTTCTGCATGGAGATTTCTGGGTGAGCACACATCTCTCAGTCAGGCACATGTTTTATACGTATGTGCTTTTCTCAGGGCTGCAGCCACTGAGTCTACAAAAGAGGGAAAAACTTTCAGAAGAGGCAGCCTACTAGCAAAAAAGATTTCTCTGGGTCTTAAAAGAGGACATAGATCATATGCTAGCCTTCCATGGAGAAATGAATTTCACATGCCATTTCCTATCTTCCCTTCAAGTATCTGATCCTGGTTTTAGCCTCTAGCCTTATTTAGTACTGCTGTGAAAGCTCAGAGTTAACTTTTCAGCAGCTTGTATTCACAAAGGGTCTCTGTTCCTCATTTCCTGGAGGCAATCACAGATTAAGCCCTTGATGAGCTACTTTTTCTTCACACATACACATGCAAGGATAGGCAAAGCTTTTCAAGCTTTGAGCTAACACCATAGTACCTTTTACAAATTTCTGAGCAAATGTTTAGTTTGAAAGCCCAGTAAGGAGAGGTAAGAGGCCATCACAGGGCAGCTAGTTGCTAAGCAAACTCACTTATCATCAAAGGAGAGGATAAACGAATGATATACATTGACAAAACTCAGTAAGTCATTAAAAGAAGGAGGAGAAAAATATAGATGGTGTTTAACATACTTTAAAGGGATCCCCAAGGGATCCAACATTAGACAGCGTGTATTCAGACCAACTGCTCTGCCAGAGGTAAAATAAGCTGATCCTGTATACCTGCTCTTTCTTAAGTATGAGCTTTCTCCAGAACAGAAAGGTCTGATGATTTATTTGTAGAATCTCTTTTTCACATACACACAAATTATTTGGACTCTAATCCATGTTAAGACAATGATTCCAGGAGACTGTAACTGGGGCTTTGTAAAATGACAGACCATCTTATATTACTGGCACACTGTAAAGACTCTGTAAAATGAATTGCAAATAACAAGCTGGATTAACTAACTCCACCTGAAGCTGTTTCAGGAATCTGACTCCACTGCCACGTAAATGTTACCTCCCACCAGCAAGACCTCAAACAGGAACTAAGCTTTCCAGTTAGGAAAAAAAGTTTCCACAGTGACCTTTCTTTCCTCCACCTGGAGGAGGCAGCTTGGTCTCCCATGGCAGACACCTTTGTATCTTTGTGTAAGTGATGAGCTCTTCAAGAATTAACAGCCCTTTCAAATGCCGTTTTTAAGTTCTCAAAGCTATCGATACAATTCCATTTCAAAGCTATGAAGAAGGCTTTAGTCAAAGCAAGTACAGCACAGGAAAGTGATGGACATGCTTTCCTCCTTCCCAAATCAAGGGCTGCACAGACCAACAAGACCTCAGTGGTGGTTGGGAGAAGCTGCCTCTCAAAGAGTCACCAATGCCACCTGGCAGCTGCCTGACAATATCCTGCCTCCATGCAAGGCTCCCACTGAATTTCAGACCCTGTCAGAAGAGGAAACTGTCTCCTTGGGCAGGACACCATGGTTCCGAGCTTCTGCATCCCAATTTGACAACTCTGCCGAATCGTGCTGTCTTCTGGCATCCTGTTTCTCTCTACAGCAAAGCAGGTCTGCATCGAATGACATTCAGAAGTGCAAATGCTGCTCTACGTTACCAGCACTATCAGCTAGGGCAATCTGTGTCAGAGCATTAGGATGTATGAGGGAGGTCTTGTGTCCGAGCTTCCTGTCTTGTAAGCCTGATCTGAAGCTTACTGAAGTCAGATGAAGTCTTTCATTATTTTCAGTGAGCATGGATCAGCATGACTTCAAACCTTGATCACAATACCTTCTAAACACAGCCTTTCATACCCGAACACTGCACGAAGCTGAACAAAAGCAATATGCTATATATAAACACGTGGAGGAAAGTGTTATGAAATTCTTTGTGAGTTTCCTACAATGCTCTTGTGAATTGAATCCTTTCACTCAGCACCTCATCGAGATAGGAACCCATCATTATTTTCCTGCGTACAGAATGAAAAACTAAACCCAACCTCACTTGCCTGGACTTTCTCATTCTTCCTCACTGCTGGAATACCAGCTACAAAAGAGAGCACTAAACCTTCCAGCTAGCAAAGTCAGAGTTTGAGTCACTTTTTTGAAAGGATTATGTAACGTGACAAAGTCTCAGATGCCTCCATCTCCTCTAAATTCAATGCAGTTTGGCCCAATAATTGTCCTGGAGCAAAGACAGAGAAAGTCAGTTAATAATACCATGCTCAGAGAAAGTCAGTTAATAATACCATGCTCCTTTGCCATCTAACGTTCTGTCCTCCCACGCTGCCAGTCAACCGCTCTTAAAATTACCCTTCATAAAATCTAATTCCTAGCTTCGGAGGGTTACAAATCCTCTGAAAATCTAGTGGTATCATTTCTTGAACCCATGAGACTGACTTTGACGTTGTATCTTCTTCAGGGAAGGGTAGGTGCCATACAAGAGCAATTCTTTCTGCATGCTGATGGCTCTGGCCCAACATCAACATGGAGAAAGTCAGAGACAAGAACTCTATATGCAGCTAAAAATTAAACTTAATTTTTAAGAATGCAGGGGTATATTTTTCTTTCACATTCATACAACATTGTTTACAGTGTAACTGGCATACTCCGGGCTCTTCAAGGAAGGTAGAAAATATCACACAGTACCCGCTGTGTGTTTTAATATCGCTTTGCTTGTCTAAGGAAAGCCCCACAAATTACAGACAGTATTTGATGGGGAAATTAAAATATCATCTACATTGAAACTGGTCTGCCGCCAGCTGTACGGATCACATTTGAGATGCAGCTGCTGTATAAACAGAGCCATTTACCAGTTTTACCTAAGGCAGACAGTTAAGTAAGCTTCAGCTGCTACACAAAAGATTGTCAAGCTTTACTTGCTCGCAAATATAGTCTCTGCAGAGCCACAAACGTTTTGAAGCTGTGTTGCATTTCAAATCCTCCAAACTGGGCCTGAATGGGCTGAGTATATAAAAAGGGTATACTCAGCTCTTCTGTGGCTGATATGTACGCTCAAAGAAAAACTCTTTATTGCCAAACTATATTTTCTTAGAAGAAATGTGGAGTTATAACATTCTCATCTCTCATAATCCTCACAAAGCAGGATAGCGTGTACCTTGGGAGGTGTTTAATTTGAACTTGTTGGAACAAAAGGCTCTGGATTTTACCGGTGCTATGTCTTTTACTAGTTGCAGGCAAAAAAATCCCCAAAACCTAAAAAAAGCTGTGAGCAGTCTCATCAAGCAATTATCTTTGGGTCTCATTCAGACCGCAGGCTCCCTGCTCTTGAAGCAAGCTGCTCTAATAAAAAAGAAATAGTCCCAAGTTGCAGCTGAGACAAAACGTAGATGGATCTCACTGAGGTGACCAATAAACTTTGTCTCAATGCCCTTCCCCGAGAGCGTTTCATCTGTCCACAGGACGGGTAATAGAACAGAAAGGCATTCAGACAAGGAAAAAAAAATGGAAATATAACACAAAATTTGTCTGTAATTTTAATACTAGCAGTTGATTCATGCCATAGCAGGGTGGGGGAGCAGTTCTGTGGCAGTCTAAGTATCAAGGATCATTTTTTTTTTCCAGCATCACCGTAGCAACACTGTAGTTATTGTCAATGAAGCACTTTCATTCTAAGGTGCTATTTTTAGATGATTTTACCTTTCCAGAAGAATTACCCTCTGGGCTGCAATTTATCATGTTTGTTCCTTGGCCCAAGGGTGAATTTTAGCGGGACCTTTATTTTATTTTTAAAGCAAAACTAAACAGCTCTGTTTTTTTCCCCCCACAGACATTTCTGCACTCAGCTCAAAATGTCTCTGCTTTAACAGCTCAGACCTGGCAAGTATCAATGAGGACTGAGCTCCTGGAGGAACTAAAAACAAAATACCAGCCTCCCTCCCCCAACAACCACTGGTAAAGACAAAAGGAAGAACAAACACATTTTGAACACATGGAAAAATGGGCTTGGAATGGGAAAGGGGAAGAATTGGGACAGTTGGAGGGAGACTGAAGACCCAGACTTCTTCAAGGCTCGAGCTGGCGGTTGCCACAGCCTCCTTTGCCTGTGCCTCATCCATTTGTGGCACGTTCCCAATCTCAGCCTTTCCCCTCATCACACCATGTCAGGAGGGCAGCTGCCACTCAACAGCAGGTACCTCTCTGACTGGGATCATCCCATCAGTGCAACCCAGCTTGCCCCAAGCCACTGTGAATGGAGAAGAGCATCGGGAAGGTCACCTGTAGAGCAAATGCCACTAAGTATCCCCAGCACACCACATTCTGCATTTGGAGAAGTTAAATGCTTATTTATCCAGTGAGTACATGGGACTGAAACGGCTACACATGTCCACAGATCTTCAATTCAGAAGCAGTAAATGGACGTAGTAATGACTCAAGATCATGCCTAATCAGGCAGCCTACAAGCAGGAGCTGATTATGCACATACAGATAGGAGATCCAAATGAGCCCTCTGCTCCTACTGCTATAAAGTTAAATAAATCCTGCACCTACTGAATGTAACCATATTCACATGAGACATTGATTTGATACAACTATTTAAGTATAATCCTCTGTTCACACATAAAATGCAGATAAAACCTCTAGATCATTGCAAAGCCACAGGTTTCTAAAGTCTGAAGGGTCAAGGAATGGTTTGGGCGCATGTGATCATACAGTCAGGGTGAGAGCCCCCAAAGCAGTGCCACAAGACAGAGAAACAGAAACACCCAGGCATGTTAACACACAGCTTCAGGCATGCAGACAGGTCTGCTGAGGAAAGCTTCTGTGTGACTCTCGGCCAGACACAGTGTGCTTAGCACTGCTAAAACCTCTGAGAAGACATGGTGCAAGCCCATGAGTCAGTGCTGATCTGATGGTGGCACACAGAGCATCCTCCAAGGGGTTTTCCTTATCTAGATGTAGCTTCAGCCTCTGAATCTAACATCTCTAAAGCACTGCTGTCTGAAAGCATGGTTCGCTTTTTGGGTGAGTTTCCAAGTCCTGTGAGTCTCGGGACCTCTCTCTTTGCAAATATGCACTAGCCATCCTAGCAGCCTTCCTCCCAGCAACTGTCCTAAGAGTGGGATTTGGGAGTGCTCCCAACTCTCTCACCCTGTCTCAGACCCCGCAGCTCTTGTCAAGCCCTTTGAAATCACGTCACCCTTTGCTTAGAGCCTCAGTCTCAAGATACCATACACCTGAATCATTGAAATTGGAGTTCAGAATATACCAGTTTTGCACTCAAATTTAAACCATCAGTGAAGTATCCATCTATTACCTTGGCACAGGTTTTTATATCAAAATGTATAAAGCTTGTTTTTCTTAAATAACCATAGTGAACAGTGAAGAAGAACTTAAACAGATGATGGATTAAGAAGTCAGAGAATAAAGTACCTGCTGCTTTCTGAACAGTTAAAACATTTCTCCAAAATGTAGGCTATATAATGTCACTTGTTCTTCATACCAAAACTGTATTTATTGACCAAGAAGCTAATGAATTAACCCGAGGTTCTATCTGACACAAATGCATAGAGCTACATCAAACTAGTGCTGAAAACAGGTCAACACTTCTCACAAAAATTTTATCTTCCAATTCTGTTAGACATTTTATATTCTAAAAGAAGAAAACCAAGCACTTTCCAGCCTTAACTATGTGTACGCAAGCTATAGTAAGGCAAGAAATTAGGATAAATGGCACTGCTTCTAAACAGTTCTTTCACATACCACATGTCATACTTAGAGCACCTTGTATTGTTTCATTTGCATATTAAATTGAATGCCCTCATTCTGCTCTCAGGTTGTGGAATGAGTAACAAATAAGCAATTCTAGAAATTACCTGAGAGCTGCTACTATGTACCTGCACATACTGCCACCTTCTTCATTCATAGTCTGCACAGATAAGAATGACTCATTGAAGCACCAGCTCAAAAGACTATAAACATTTTTGTGTTGGTAATGGGGATATGCTGCTGTGCTAAAGTTTCTAATCTAAATAAATGAGTACCTGAAGTATTGCAGGTTCATCATATGATAGCACGGGCTAGAAATCCTAACAGTCCTAAGATGATCTGATTGACACTTGGGCTGATTTTATAGGTGGTGGGTTCAGATGCTAATGCAAGGACTCAGTCCAGATATATACCTGAGAGTACAAGCACCTGAATATAGTGATACACCAAATTGTTTTGTTCATTGCACAAAATTATAATGGTTGTATTAAAAAAGACTTGAATCACCTCCATCTCCTCCCTAAAGAAAAGAAGGTGGAAACAAATTACTAATGTCCAGGAAAGTAGAAAAGATTGTAAAAAATGCTAGCAAGTGGGGAAAATTTCCTGCAGCAATTCTTTTTACTTAGAAATATACCTCAGGTCAAAAAAAAAAATCTGTCCACAAAATCAAGAAACTATTTCAGTCAAAAAGGGTATATATATATATACATAAATATATATATATATATATATATTTAGTGGATAAGAAGCCAAAATGTTTAATCAATAAAAATATTTTAAAGTCAATGGTGAGAGAAAGAAAACTAACATGCAAAACATTCTTTTTCTACCCATAAAAAAAAATATCATTCAGCTTGAGTGGAGGAACAAAAAAAAAATTATTAACCTCCCATCATCTTGGATTTAATTTCAATTGGGAAACTCCTTTCTTTCATTCACCTGAGATACATTTTCTGTTCTCTTGTTGGACTGGCCAACCAGCTGAAGAAATCAAGTATTCAGCTCAACTACTACCAAGCCAGTTATAATTCTAATTTAAGGTCCTGTATGGCAATTGCTTGGTGCTGACATGTGCTGGGTTTTGCAATAGCACAGCCTACATCTTCTGCATACTTGCCAATATTTCAAAAACTATAAATGGAAATCTTTAGAGGGAAGTAGGGACATGCGTAAGGAAACACACTGGTCTTTTTTAGACTGGAAAAGAAATAGTTTGCACCTTATTTAAAAAGACAAAGAGAAATGCAAGTGAAGTCGTCTAAAGAAACATCCCTTGTAATTCTAAGGGTTGTTAGTGACACATTTGGGGGCAGAATTTTACCCTAATTTTCACATATTTAAGCTTCTTTACTGTCACCACACATATCCACCTTTGGGATCTCTTCTCTCTCTACCTGGATGACATCCCTGTTAAGCCTCAGTGTGAGCTAGCTGTCATTATGACAACAGCTCAGCTGAAGTCAGTATTACTATTTACACGCCTAAAACCAAGCCCAAATGCAGTTTGATGGGTTTCACTCTATTTTGGACTGCCATTCTGTTCTCCAGCCCTCACTGTGTGTTCTAGCTTTCTTCTAGCATATTATTTTGATTAGCCAAAGAAATTCTTTAAAAATACTTCAGTGGGAAGTCAAATGCCAGCTCAAATATTTCAGCATTAAACTTAGAAAGTTTAATACATAAGTGCCAGAAAACACTTCTGACGATCCAAAAGCCAGCTTAGCAATCACGGAAAAAAACAAAGCCCAAAGCCTCCAGCTTCTCTCTCATGTTGAGACACATTTTGTGGCTTGTGATGATCAGATAAGAAGGAAAAGATGCATCTTCTGTGCATCCTCTACACATCCTCCTATGCTCGAGCAGAAACTCCCACAGGGAGCCAGGTGGCTCCTGAAGGCCAAGATTCAGAGTGTAAGGAGGAACCGTGGACATCCAAATTCAGTTTCAGAAAGGCTATAACTGCTAGCATGTGCTCATCTCCAGGATCTCTAGAGACATTATGGCTTTTCCATAATAAAACACAGTACCAGAGATGCCTGTCTTGGCAACCTGGACACTAGAAACAATGATACCTATGCAAAAATCTTATCCCAATTATCTTGCATGTCATAACATGACTCCTGGACTTCATTCGGGCCTTTCAGAGCAAGCTTGGATATATCAAGAGATCCTTGCACCCTGCTGCTTAGCAAACCTTTGAGAGAGGCTAAGTCATATGGTTTGTCTGCTTGCTAATCTGCAGGCAGCGAAAGAGTTGATGGTAAGGATGGACTCAGGGTTCCTCCTCTCCTGCATGACACTCAGCTCAGTCTGCTATCACATAGTCTCTGCTGGAGAAGAAACTTTGGTTTAAAGGACTTCCACAGACTCTAAAGACTGTGAAACATTGAAGCCAACCTGTCATTGACTTGATACAGGCTAAGTAAAGAACATTTTAATTAAAGAAAATTCATCCATGTACTCTTGCTGCATGTCACCCTTGACAGTCTGCAGATTCATTTGGCAAGTCTTAAATCAGTCACGTATTTTAAATAAATGCTTTTCAGGTGTTTGCTTTTTTCCTGTGTTTACAGGGCAGGGAACACCAAGAGAGAAGGGCTGAGTTCTGCAAACCTTCAGCCTTCCCCATGGCCATTGCTTGGTTTTCTGGAAGTTTACCCAAGGCACATGAATGCAGGAGTTAGCTAGCAGTACATCACCCCAGACCACGCTGGGAGCCTGCAAAGAGTTCCTGTCTCAGTCCTACATGTCAACCAGGCTGCTTCTAACATGGTTTCTTTGTTCAGAGTCTGAGCAGCCTCCAGTAGATACCAAACCCAGAATGGATGGCTACTCGTCCTGAGTGTTTACAGTGTATGCCCTCGTCTTCATTTGGGCATGCTAATGCAAACTGTGGAGTCATACTAATAATACTATTGGTATGGTTTTTATTTAAACATTTACAGATGTCTTTTACATTTTAAAAATTATTACAGCTCTGTGCCCTGAGCTGCATCACACTGGCACAGGTCACACAGACCGGAGGGGAGAGTCTTCCTTACCTCTATAAGGCAATAACACTATTATGTATCTTTTTAACGTGCAGTTTTGAGCTGCAAACATCCACCAAACTATTGTTTGTTACAAGTCTCCCCCGGCTCTGCATTATAAAAATCTAAAAAAGTTTTATGCTTAATTCCTAGTGGAAACATTACATTAACAAAAGCCTGATCGAACACTACCACTCTTTATGCCCTGTCACTGCTGATAGGCACGGTAATATATCCTGCCTCTTTTGGTATAAACTCCCTTGTAATGAATGGGCTTAAGCTGGGGCATTTGAAATGAAATGCTGTTCTTCACAAGGTCTTGCACTCCTTGTCCCCTTCATTTACATCTATCTCTTAATCAACTGAATAACTCTTTGTTTCCTGCTGTCTCAGCTTCTTTTCTTTCTTTCTTTCTTTCTTTCTTTCTTTCTTTCTTTCTTTCTTTCTTTCTTTCTTTCTTTCTTTCTTTCTTTCTTTCTTTCTTTCTTTTCTTTCTTTTCTTTCTTTTCTTTCTTTTCTTTCCAGCAGTTCTGTACGTTTTCTACTCTGCTTTTTATAACCACTGTTTTCATTTCTCCAGCTGAAGGAGTGATCATTTGTTTAACCCAGCTCTGATTGAAATAAAAGTTTCATTTGTTGCTTCTTGTTTCATTTAGTTTTTAACGGTGGCTAATTAAGACTAAAACACATACACGCTACTTTATTTAAAAAAACAACAAGAAATCAACACAGAGGTGTAATTTTCAGTCATTTCTCTGGAGGGGCACAGGAGAGGAATAGGACTATAGTCAGGAAAGCCTGGGGTGCTTTGGAGAGGTGAGGGAAATGCCTTGGTGCTTGCCAGCGTCATTTCAAGCTGTTCTCAATCCTGCTGGGTACAGGCTTTTCATGAGCACTGAAATACCTTCCTCTTTTAAATCCATGAATAAACAAACAAACAAAAATAAAAGAAAGATTGCCTGAAGTCTTGCAGGAGTGGGGAGGGGTAATTTCAATGTGTCATTTGTTTCAATCCAAATGACCAGCCAAAGGCTGCTCTGGGAAGTTTAGCTCTGAGCCCTCTTGCAAAGCAGTCATGCTCCAATGTCTGACAGTAAACATCTTAAGTCTGTACATCTTAAGTCTATGGAGACTTCTATTTGTGCTGGTAAAATTCTATGACTGAGGTGAGAAAACCTGTTGTGAATTTCCCTGTGCATTGTGCACAGTTTGTGCTGCTTCATTGATCTAATTGATGTTTGCAGATTGTGTTTGGTATTTTAGGAATTACTTAGAATTTCATCCATTTCAAAGGGATACCCTTTCCTCCAGCCAATCCAGACAAAAATAAGAATAGATAGAAAAAACTCAAACCCCAACTAGCTTTTATGAATGTGTTGATTTTGTCAAAGATGGACTGTGCATGAGAGATGTTATAATTTAGCCGCTCGAACTGTGCAGACCTCCAAGAATTCAATTTACAAAGGACTAACGGTTCTGTCAGAGCTGGTTTATATGTGCTTTTGAAGTTCAAGAACATTTTGGTTTGAATTAATTTCAATTTTTAAAACACAGATTGAATTTTGAAGACTTTAGATCTGGGAATGCCTTGCTGCCAGCTGCTTCGATTATATAGCAAGCTTTGTAATACCAGTATGTTCTTACAGCCTTAGTGACTGGAAGAAGAGATTAGTCTACCCAGATGACATATCTACCTATTTGACATACCTAAATAAGACTCTCATCAGTCATGCAAGGCAGGAGAAAGCAGGACACTTTCCTGATGCTTGCAGTCACATAGATGTGAAAAGCACACCTTTAAACTTAAAAACTAAATAGAAAGTAAAAGCAAATACATCTCTATGTGTTTTGTTTTTAAATCATGCAACTCATTTTTTTCTTATTATTTGAGAGACAATAAAGGTTGGGAAATGTGGCCCTTGGGGACTGCACTAAGAGTTTAAGGGAGTATGTGACACCCTATGTACCTTCAACCATGCTCAGAGAGTCTGAGTATAAGCAAATCAGTTTCCCGTTACTACCCTTCGAAAGATTGTACCCAGCTCACAAGATATGACACTGGCTAAAGACAGAATCCATCCCACCCTTCCTCACATGAGGGTGGCACTTGAAGATGGGTCTGGACTGCGGATGAATTGGGTGGAAGACGGTCCCTTCCTCTTGTCATGCCTCTGGACTCCCGCAGAGGCAGAAGCCCTATCAGGCAACAGTTCCCTCTGGAAAACCAGGAGACAATCTCAACCTCCTCCATCAAGAGGAGAGTTGTCCCACCAGCACACATGGGCAAACGACCCTGTGCAGCAGCTGACAGCAAAGAGATTGCAGCAGAATGACACAGAGAAAGAGTTCAAGGGCTTGCCACAGTCCTGGCCTTCAGAGCGGAGCTTCTGGGCTGTTTGGATAAACAGGGACTGACCCTATGATATGAAAGAAGAACAAGGTTAACCTGTGTTTCTGACAGAAGAAAAGAAAATGCCTACTTCTGCTAAGCTTGACTCGAGCTATCTATTAATATAAAACTTGGCTACAAGGAGTGATTCAGTGGTGCTGCAGCACAGCCTTCTTCCAGACAACTAGGAAGCACGGGAGCAAAATAAACCTTCCATTGGTTTCACCTCTGGATTTACTCCTGAGATCTCTTCCCTCCTCCTGACACAATCCCTAATGTGTTACTGCTGTCACACATCCTGATGCCAGGGATGTAACAGCATCTCTCAAACAACATTTTATAGCAGGCATAAAGTTTAAGTTGGGGAGTGAGGGAGGTAGTAAAGGGAGAAACGATGCTTGTTACCATGCCAATCCACATGAAACCAGAAGGACCAGATTGCTGCACTTTTCCAAAGAGCAGTTTTAAGCATCATTTCTCTGAGTTCAATTATCCCTATTTAACCAGTTACCAAAATGATCTTTAAGAGCAGATACTTGCACTTGGAAATTCTTTGGGCCAATGGTCCCTTCAGTGGACAAGCTGTCCTCCTCATGCTTGGGTCACTTGACTGTGAGGGATGCACTAGTGAAAGGATCACTAAGACATTGTGGTTTTTGAAAGACCATCAGTTTAGCAGCTTGCTTTTTGTCTTTTTCCATGTGAGGGATTGAATGGGATGTCTGTTGCTGGAAATCAGGACAAGGTACCAGAAGACATGGAATTTCATGACACTACACAGTCACCAAACCCTTCTAAATCTCCACCTCCCTGCCTGTACGTAATAATTACCACGTACCCCATGGGGTTTATTAAATGTTATTAATTTATAGCAAGAATGTTTTGTTGAGATCCTTGCTTTTTTGTGCCACATGAAAGAAAAATAGTGTTCTTGCTACTGACTGATTAAGAATCCAGTTAGTGCTTTACTTGGTCCCTAGGTATTCCTGATGGGCAGTGATGACAAGAAAGCTGCCTTTGAAAACTAACAAGTGAGGGAACGCTACTTAGTAGCATTTCCAGTCTGATAGTATGTTGGAAAGTTCACTTTGAGGCCTAAGTGATGACAGCATTTTGTGCACACAGAGAATCGCTGTTTAGATCATTAGGGGTCATAAATGTAACATCTAACTAAACATTCCCATCATTCATTGCACTTTGCAAACCCATCATTCGCTCTCACAAAGCCTCTCCAATACGAGAAGATACCACTAGCCACACTTAACAAGTGAGGGAACCAATGTACAGAGATGACCATGGTGCTCCAGGGAGCAGAGAAGTGCCCAAATCTGCCTTGTTATCAGGCTGCCAAACAACAGTGCTTTGTGTGAGGTGAGACCTGCCAGCCTGCCTCACTGCATGACTGTAGCATTATAGGACTCTGCAGCCTAAACACCCTGCCTACCACAGGTGATGCTTGGTCTCTTAACAAAGAATCACATTTTCAGACTGCTTGTGAGGCAGCTTGCCACCAACCACACCGCTGACACAAAGGGAAGGATATGGAGCTTGGAGAATACAAGTATTCACTGGTTGGAGTCTGCTTAATCAGCTGTAAGCATGCTGAAACCCCAAAGCAAAGGCTGCAGAGGGTATTTTCAAGCTGCAGCCTCCAGTGGACTCAGGCAGCCTGTCAGCATTGCCTTTGCCAGCAGCAGCTAAAACTCCCGATCCCCCTAAGAGCAGCAGTCAGTGATAAACGTTTGAACAAATCCCCTCGCAAAATCTAATGCCTTGCGGGCTCCGGTGACATTTCCAGAATGCAAATGTGAAGCAATAACTTCTCAGTTCGACAGTTTAAATGGGGAAAATGGATAGGGTAAAGAGCAGCTGAAGAGATACACTCAGAGGAAAGCCCTTCCAAAACAAACCCAGAAACTCAGTATCATTCTAGAAAGGAAACAAAACAAACAAGACCCCAACCAACACACCCATGTACACACCCCCTGCCCCCACTCCACTCATATGAGACCATATAAAAAGGATTCTCTTGTCTAGGCCAGAACAATATGTTGGTTTTATATGCTTATGCACAGGATTCAGGACAATGGGCCAAGGTCTGTGACACACAGATGCTATTGCAGAGCATACACAGACCAGTGGGTAAAAAGGAACAAGGGGATCATAGAATCATAGAATGGTAGGGGTTGGAAGGGACCTTTAGAGATCATCTAGTCCAACACCCCTGCAGAAGCAGGTTCACCTAGATCAGGTTGCATAGGAACAAATGATCCTCAGACCTCTTTACATTCTGGCTATTGTAAAGCTACATGATTTTTGAGTATGGGAGATTTAGAAGATTGCGAAAGACATCAGGATTCGTGATGCCCACAATGTCTCAAAACTTCATCAAGGTCTCACCAAGCCAGGAGCTGTAGAAGCAATCTACACCTAATCAACTGACAAGTTTTTAAGTGTATCTAAAAATACCATGAAGGGATGAGCATTTCTTCTTCTACAGTGTGGGAATGGATTTTCCTTATAGAGCTCTGGCAATATTCCCACTCCAGCATGAGAGGGGTCAGACACATTCACTGGGACCTGAGGGAAAGACTTCCTATCTGACTATAACTTTATGGAGTGTGTCAGCAATTCAGGATGAGGGTATGCCAAAAAGGCCTGAAGGAATATCCTAGGGAACAGTCAAAGCAGCATAATTAAAGTATGAATTTTTTGTAGGCAGAAGCCTTTCCCCTCACAAATATCCATCCAGCCTCAAATATCAGTTGGAGTCAGCAGAATAAGACTTTTGTTTAAGCTTAACATGAAACTCAGGAAAAACTCAAGCACTGACTTCATGCAGACCCCTAGAAGTGGAGTGGCATCTCCAAGTTAAGTCAGAAAAAAACCCCACGTTAATCCCACTAATCCTACTAGGTTTCAGTTCAGACTTGTAACTTGACAACAGAATTTAGCAAAGGGAAAAGCAAAGTAAAGCCGTATTGCAGGTAGATCAGGGACCTGATGCACAACTACAGTGCAAATTAAAAATGAGTAGAGGATTTGAAAACTACATCGAGACTACTTGTAAAATATGCAACTTTAAAATAGACTTTAATTAAACTGGTGAGGACAACTATAGAGAAAGAAGCTGCATGTTTTTTTTCCTGGTGAAATAATTTGGTGTAAGTAAAAGAGATCAAAGGGTTGATTTAACAGATGCACCATGAAGAAAAATTTAGATTGCAGTATTAACATGATTTAATGCTTTAACTGGAGAGCTAACAGTAGGCCACCTGCCATGCTGATCAATTGAAAAGAGAGGTCATCTTTCTCTCTCACACAATCAAGTATATGTTCACTCTTCTGGATTTCATCACTGAGTAGAGATTTGCCATATTAGACAATAAGGACTGGGGCAAGGAAAGAGAAAAAAAATCACTATAGTTTCTCCACTAAGTGGTTAACTATGGAAATTACAAAATTAAAATCTGCTGTAAAGAACAGAAGTTGTTTCTCTGTAGGGGCAGAGAGGTAATTCCTTAGGGAAGAGCACTCACTGAAGGCGTCACTCCCCCATTAAGAGCTATCTCAGAGCAAGTGACTCACCAAAAATAGTAACACGAGAGTTTTCTGTTTGTAACAAACTGAAAGCTATAGGGCTTGATTCATAAACTCTGCCAAATCCATGGGAGTCCATGTGATTCACCCAAACAGGCTTTGGACCAGATCCACAGCAGGTTTTATTTTATGGAGAGTCTCAGATATAAGAGCACCAACTTCCTGCACCGAGTATTTAAAAGAAAGAAGAGTTATTCTAGTGAGGAGTAAAGCTTCACTGTTGCAATACAGACAGCCCCCCTCTCAACAGGGTGCTTATTTTAACTCCTGTTTGCTTTTGGGTTTTTTGAAAGCTGCTAGAGTAAGGAGGCATGGCCAAAAAGCATGACAATGCTCTCTCCACACTCTCTCTCATCACTATCAGATGATACCAAACTCAAGCAAGCTCTCTGCTCATTGAGCTGGCAAAGGTGCCAGCTAGCACCTCACATGGTTGTGGTAACAACTTGCATTCAAACTCGCTTCATGCATGTCATATCCCTGCTGATGACTGCTCCACGGGATGAGTCAGTCCAACCATCACGAGCCTGTCAGCTTCTCATTACGAGCTAGGCTGGGCTACTCCCTGAACATCCTTTCCTGGACCAGCTTACTCCAGTGCTCTGGGCAATTTTCCACATTTTTCACACCTCCTGAAACACAGACATGCAGACCAGACTCAAGTGAGGTTCGCTGAGGTCCAAGCAACAGTCCAGCATGCCTGGGCTGCACCAGGACATCTGTTCACCCTACTCTTGTCCAGGCACTGTGGGCCTGTCTCATAGAGACCTCAGTCCTCCCCTTGTGACAAGTTATTGCCTGGTCACTATGGGCTTGACATTAAGTCATGCTGAGGAATTCTCTGCCCATTTTACCCCCACAGAGCCCAGTATTGATGCTTGGAATTTGGTATTACCCATTTCTCCCCCAAGGGCAACCCATGCCTTACAGCCACGGTGCTCTCAGCTGCAGCATGTTTTCACTTTAATTCAAGGGAGAGGATAGTTTTCCTGTTTTACTGCTGATTCCCCTTTCTAAAAAGGAAAAAGAAAGGAAAGAAATTTAAATGCAACACAGGCCTTTCAGAGCCCCACCCTTCAGAGGCACTGTCTGCCTGGCACAAACCATCAGTGTTTTTACTGCGGATTTTTACACATCCTGAACTTTGTGAACTGCATGTTCAGCTGTGGCAAACACATCCATTTCATTTTCACAATCCTGTGTTTGTCTTTGTCCCACATCCCAAAAGTGAGGTTAGTCTGCGTGCTGGAGCAAATGCATGAGAGTAAATAAACTCAGACATTGGTTTCCACTGCATTTAACTGATCTGCAAATAAACATTAAAAAATGTATTTTCACACCTTATCAAACTGTTTAATATTCCAAGAGTATGCAGCCAAGTTTTTTCAGACTTGCATTAAACCAAACTAGAAGCATCTCTTTCTGGGATCAAGTGTTTGTCATGTAAAAATAACCTCAAAGTCAAAAAGGCTGTACTTGAATAACCCAAATGAGGGAAGAAGGGATTGATAAACAAACAAACAAAACTCCACAAATAATACCGAGAAGCTAAAATTACCCAGTTAATTTTAAAGATCACACAGAGAACTTTTTCCAACATAAAAACAAGCTCCTGATTGTTGAGTTTTAATACCAAACCCATTAAAAAAAAACGGAAAATGCACCAGAGGCACAGGAACTTTCAGCACAGCTGGCCTAATGCAAAAACAAAGTATGTAATTGTCAGCGATTAACAAAATTGTGCCTTGAAGAGTTGCTAATTTCTCCAAAGCTCGACTCTGAGCAAGAATTGACTACTTAATGATTTTCATTTTTCCAAAGACTATCATACCACAGGGAAGTTGCTAAGAATCTGGGTTCTTAAGTAAATCACCTCAGGGCTGGATTTCTCCCTGGAATGCAATAAAAGTGGACTTCTCTATCATCTTCTCCCACTTCTCTGCTTCCTTCAAGGGCTGTCTGCACCTTTGAAAGAGCAGTGACAGAAAGGTGGCACAGAGATTTTACTAAGTAGGGCGGCACAGACTTCAGTTACATCTCCACATTTGCTGAAAGTCGCCATATAGGAAATCAGAAGGGAATTCCTACTGATTTGTTATGGGAGACCACCAGAAAGAGCCCAGTCCTTCGGGAAGCCAGTGCCCTGTAAGAGAAGGAGGGGACCAAGAGAAATATTTAGTGGGAAATGTTGAGTTTCCCACAGAGGAGGGTGAAGCCTGCTGTGCTTTCAAGTGGCACCAGCACACATGGAAAGCCCATAGTACCTGTCAATCATGCCGCACCCAAGTGCAAGTGTGGTTGCCAACAGCAAATTACCACAACCTCTCATTTGTTGCTTTTTTTGGTATCACATTATTTTTCATTGCCAGAGTGCTGTATAAACCCATAATAAACTTGTTTTGATCTAACTCATCACATATTAGTGTACACCTCTGTTTCTAAGGTGCCAATGGACAACTGACAGTGGATTTCCCATGGCTGCACCTCGAGGTGGGGTGGCACTCATTTTCATGACCTTTATATTTATCAATCAAAGCTGGAGTCCAAACCAGATGATTGCATTGGCCCCAACGATTAATGTAGAGACAAAATGAAGCATTCTTTTTTTCCCCCACACCGAGTTTCATCAGAATGCATGCCAAGAAGGATGATGTTGGGAGATAAGCCCTTCAGAAGACATCTGTGCTAAGCCTGGCGGGAAGGAAATCATTCCCTAGAGATTAAAAAAAAAATGAAAGTCCAACCAGTGCAAGTACCCTTCTCCCAGCTCCTGCAGATTCGTAGGATTAGGAAAGATTACAGGAACATCGAGCCTGAGCTACTGCACCGGCCGGAGCCCAGAGTTTCACAGACAGGCTCCAAGCCGAGTAACTTGTCAATGTGAATTTTTAATGACTTTTTGATTGTGAACATATGCTGTAGCTGGGCTTGCTCCAGATCCCAGCTGAAGTCAGCTGGTGCCTGTCAGGGTACAGCTCTGTGTCACGCTTCGTTCAGTTTAACGCGGGACTCGCGCTGAAGCTGGTTAGTCCTGGTTTTGCTGCTCTGATCAGCGTTGTCTGAAACAGATCCACTCACTGATCGGACAGAAGCATTGGTGGGGACAGCCCCTTCCTAGTTACCCAAGCATCTCCACAAAACACAGCCATGAACACAAAGCCATTAGGGCTGGCTCTGCACTGGGCCAGCAGTTCGGTGCCGCAGGAGCACCTATATCGCGTGCCCAAACGTACATCAGAGGGAAGGATATCAGGAGATTTAAAAGTTAAGAATTAACTAACAAGCCAACGTGAAAAGTTGATAATTAATGCTCTTTGTTCAGCTTTCACAGTGTTCATTTTTGCAGACTGTTCCCTCTCTTAACACAGACATAATGCACTTATCCCTGGGCTCTTCCTTGTAAAGAAACAACTTTTTAATGTGTTGTAAGATGTCAAGAAGGAAAAGCAACCTGAAGTGACTTAATATGTGTGGTCTCGCATATGGAGAGTGCTACCAGCAGCAGCATTTTGTTAAAGAAAGTGTCTTCTGCATTTACCCACGAATAGATACCCATTACTTCATACTCTGCTAAGTGTAAACTGTTCAGAATTTAGGTTAAAATATTTAGGTTAAAATATGGGTTCTGCCAGTCACCTAAGTCCCAAAATCTGTCTGTAAGCAGAATAGTGACCAATGGCATTGGAAGCTATGTGTGTTCAACAAGCCTGAAACAGAAACCTCTGTTTGCTATTTCAAAGGAGCGTAAGAGACAAAAATAACCAGTTCTCATTGAAACGTCACAGAAATTAGGTGCCTAACTGCTTTAGGTGTCTGTGAAAACTCTGTAACCTTTCTGTTTTGCTGTGGGGGTTTTTTTTGTTTTTGTGGTTATGATAGTCCAGAAATAAACATCCCAAGACATTGAAACGAGAAGCCAGACTGCAATAAAACAAACCACACTTCTGATTAGCAGGAAACCCTCCCCACTCTCATTGTTATTACATTTTTTAGTCCCTTCCCAGGGAACAGTTTATATTTGTGATAACTTTGGCTGTAGCTTGTAGCAGTTGTGTGGTATGCATCACATTAAATATACTGGTGGGTCCTGCATGGTCACTCTGGCACTGTTTCTGTTTCATACAATGCCTTCAGTTTTTCTGTTTAACCTCAATCATTTATCAATCATTCACCAATGCGTATAAATCAAAGTGTCTGGGGACCCTTAAACGTAAAAATAAGGAGCTGTAAAAAAATATTACTACAGCAATTAAAGACTCAAATAGTAATAAACTCTACTTGCATTACAGCTTTAGAAAGCCCTACTGAAATTAAACAAACGTCCAATATCAACAATATGAAAGGGGCTTTTTCTTCTAGTTTATAATAGCTACTGGTTTATCCAGAGCAGAGAATTAGGGTTATTTTTATAGATCATGGAGACTAAAGGTGAATGTAAAAAATGGAGGAGGGAGAAAGAAGTAGTGAGAAAGTTTTGTCATTTTGTTTTTTTTTCCCAGGAGACTAAAAGAACATGTACCAGACTTTACAAAATAAATGTGAATCTTTATCCCTGAAGTGTAACCTTTTGGTTTGGATCAAGATGGCATGGTTAACAAACCTATTTTTAGTCAACTTCACGCCTAGGTGTTTTAAAGTAGTTTTCTATTTTAATATGTAAACTTCTTTATTTGTTGTTCCCTCAAAAGTCATTTTTATTTTCAAAAAAAGTCTGTTTTTAAACTGACACCTAAGATGAGGGGGGGAAAAAAAAGCTTGCATCATTCAAGAAAAGAAAATTACAAATCTTGGCCAGATGGGTGAAAACATAACACATGCAGATGAACAGACCTAGAGATTGCCTAAATTAAGATTGGTGTCTTGGCTGCTACAACCGCTGATGAAAAAGGAGTATTTCTCTTTGGAAGGGGTGATACGCTGTAAATGTCATGGCAGTCTGGCACTGACAAAGAGAGGCCACATAGCACCACATTTACTGTGGAAGTCTGAGAATTAATTTCCATTAAAAGCTAACATGGCAGCAACACTGGTGTGTCCCATAGAGAACTCAGGCTTGAGTTTTACCCATGCCAAAATCCTGAGGTTTTGTCAGGGTATTCCTGCCTCCCCTGGCAAGGGGAAGGGAGCTTGTGACTTCCCATGGTTTTTCCATCCAGAAGCTTTTGGGAGGTTGCTGTGAAGTGGGCACTGCCTGTACTGCTGGTGGAGGAGGGTTTTTCCTTGTGTTTCTTGGTTCCACTCATTAGCTGAGGGCCAATGCTCACTTTTAAGAGGAGCTTTTTTTTTTACAGTAAACATACTGCAGGGATCCTGAGTGCTTGGATTGCTGTCTTTATTTAAAATCACCAGTTCCACTGTGCTATTGATTTGAGTTGGCTTTTATTAGCCCACCACAACTACTGCCAACAGAAAAAGGGGCTAACAAGTCGAAGCAAACAATAAACACTGCTTTCCCCCTTTATTCTCTTTCCCCTGCTCCTCTCTGATAGATCTTTTAGACAAGACCGGGGCTACAAGAGTTAGCAGTGGCCAAGCCAATAGCCAGGCCTGAGGAGACATGGAAAGCCTGCAGGACTCCAGCTTGTGGCCATCAGTGGCTGCAGATGTGGCTGTTCAAACATTTTTCAGATCCAAAACAATGTAAACTATACTTCTGATCTCTTACATTTATCAGTCACTTCCAAAGTGTCTTAACTGTAAGAAAAAATATCATAAATATTGTTCTCTTCTGAAAGAATAGTAGATGGGTCTGAAGGAGGCACCACTGGAGGCGATACCTCACCAGGATTCTGTGACCAGTGGAAATTTCCTTCGTGCTTTTTTTGCAACAGTATTCTCTTTCAGTAGTTTCCTTTCTACTATAAAGTGTGCTTTTATTATATCTGTGTTGAGTCGGTTCCAATGACGCACCTAAAATAGATGAAACTGCCCCAGTGTGTTTTCCCACCGCAGAACAGCAAGCTGTGCTGCCTGCGGCAGCAGTGCCGGCATCAAGACCAGGCATTCAGCACAGTGCTTACCTGTGCCAAGCACAGGTACTGCCAACATCACCATCAAGACGGGGCCAATAAATCCAAGCACACTCTTCATCTCTTGCCTATACTCCCCATGCACACTCAAAAGTTCAGGGACCCCTTTTCACAGATGAGTCATTACCCATCTCTCTGCACTTTTGTCTTTCAAAGCCCAGGCAAGCTGCAAATCTACAGGAGGAAGTTGAACAGTTGCAGCACAAAGCATTGGAAAAGCTGCAACATTAAAGCAGTCTTTGGGAAATAAGCTGTAGGCTTTGAGGATGGCTGCAGAAGAGCCTGGCACAAGTGGGGATGATGACCTGCAGCCCAGCCACTCCAGTGGGAGATGCTAAGGAGCCTGCACTGAGTGTGCAGGGTGGCCAGGTACCTGACAGTGCTTTGCATTTAATAAATTATCATGGATAAAGCAGCTAAGATTGTGCTTCTAGAGACTGAATATATACAGACCTCTTACATGAAGGTGCAGAATGGGCGCTGAGTCTGACTCACTGTGTCCTTGTTACGTCGCTGGTTGCTTGGAGACTGACTGAAGGCACACAGCAAAGATGTTGGCTTGGAAGTCACTACGGTGCCTTATTTTCTTTCTCTCTGTGCACATAATTTTCCTTTAAAGGCCTGCCTTGCCTCTGCAGATTGCTCAGCTCCCTCTGACACTGTGGAAAACTACAGCAGGGGAGGTAGATGGGTGTCCAGGAACACTGTTGGTGTTGTTCCACCCTAACCTTCCAGTCCCAGCTCTGTGTGTTGCAGGGCAAAGAAAGCATGTCTTTATTCCTCTACAGGCTTGCCTGGATGCTAAATTTTACCTTAAGCCAAAGCACTCACAAATTGCTTATTGAGAGATCTTCCCACATATTTCCAACAGGTTACCCTGAAGTCCTCAAACTTCCTTAGCCAGGAATAAATATCTGCAAATCCCCCAAAGCAGCAGAAATGCCATGGAGGACTTGAGTACATTCTTTTACTCGACAGGCATGGCATAACCAGGCTTGGACAGTTAATGTGGAAATCTTGCTTGGCTCTCTCCTTCCACAAAACTAAGCAGTGTAGAGACAATCATTTGTAATTTAACAAGTGCTGAAATGGAATACTCATTGAATCTTGAGGGCTAACAGTATCACACTTCAAAGCGGGAGCCTGTAAAATATAAGCAGGACTTTTACGACACTGTTAAATTACACGGACTAGAGCCTATGTTGGTATAAAAGCAAGGATTGTGTGTCCATTTCCAACAGCCCCGTATCTCATGTATTCTTAATAGCTGGAAACCAAGCAGTATGCAGTGGTATAGGGTAATGAATGACCTCCTACTTCTCTGTTTTAACACATCTTTATTTCCCTAATCAATCTCATCATTCACACCAGGGGAATCAGCTAAAAGCTCTTTAAAAATATATAGGTGTGTTCAGGGTACTTCCTGAAGATTTTTTTCTGAAAAGATTAATTTCTGTAAATAAATGATTAAAATACCAGCAGAAACAAATAGGACTTGGTGGGAACTGTAGTGTGCAAAGGTTCTCTCTCTGGGGGTCAGAGTGCAGAAGGGAGGTGAGCTGACCTGACATGAAATGGCATGAAGCACTGCCCTGGGCTTCTCAGCTCGCAGAGCTGCCCTCTCTATTCAAAGGGATTGTACCCTGACTTTTGCTGGAGAAAATGATCGAGGTATGAAAAAACTGGCACAGAGTTACTTAAAATTTCAGGAAGGGGAAAAAAACCCCTATCAACAGTGAAGGAAATAGCCCTACAGAATTTACTTAGGACCCACTCAACTAAAATGAATGAAATCCCCTGCAATGAGTTAAATGACCTTAAAATTAACAGGGCATATTGTAGCTCTGTGTGGGACCTCATGGCAGGAGGATGGGTTTTGGGAACAGTTGCTCATGTGCACCTTGGGCCTCATTCCCAAGGCACAGATTCAGCCCTAGCTCAGTGGCACATTGCTGTGCCACCTGAGACACTCCATGCCCCGGAGGTGCTGAGGTGGCACAGCCAGGCACCATGCCTCACAAAGGACCAAGAGGCAAGCCAACAAGATATGACAAGCCTGCATTAATCTGTGTAGACAAACTGCTCCCTAACTTTCTCTCTTTGCCCAACAGCTGCTCCCAGCAATTCAGACTGGAAAGGCTGACATACGCTTGGTCAGTAGCTGACTAAACTGAGAGCAGCAGGCTACAAAGATGGCTTAAAGCTGTGTTAGTCCCATGGGGCTGGGGCTGCGGTGCTCCGATCGCAACACGCAGCCTTGCGTCTGTGACTGGTGCTGTGCCCAGCAGGATCTGTTCGCACTTTCTCTGCAGAGATGCAAGACCTTAATGTAAGCCAAAATCCCCTCCAGAAGTGGTTTTCAACTAGCTGTCTTAATTGTTAGCAGCTAAAACCAAAGCTTTCTGCAAGATTAAACAGCTTCTAACAAAAAACTGGGGGAAATCCCGTAATTAAAACATGGCTTTTCCAGAGAAATTGTATAAAGGTACGCAAGCTAGACACAGACTATGGGACAAGGTGGCCACACTGACTATCACAAATAAGCTGTGCTGCAAAATGAAATGTGCAAAAATCAAGTGAACTTAAAGTTGATGCTACTGGTGATCACTCAGGTTATTTCTTCTTGAATGACCCAGATACAAGTTTGGCTCAGGGACAAGACAAAATGAAATGTGAAGCAGTTCTTTTAACACCCAGATTTGTCCTCAATGTTCAGTCCTAGTGCACTCTGTCAGTGAACTTGTCAATCCCCGCTCTGAAGTAGAGCCAGTGCCTTGCAGGCAAAAGACCAAACTAAACAAAAACCAAATGAAAAAAAGAAATGTGTAATTATTTAAAATTACACAGATGGTGTATGCACAAAAAAAAAAAAAAAGCCAAAAAAGAAGAAAAGAAAGAAAGAAAGAGTAGGGAAGGGTAATCTGGGCAAACTTTACTTCAGTACTTCTGAATTTGCAGGCTGTTCCCTGCAGCCTCAATCCACTGCTAATACTGGTTCTGAATAGAGTCTCTCATTGCGTTTCTCTGTGCCAGTGGAAGCCAGACAGCTAGCTAGTGTATCCTATAATAAATAAACAAACATCCCCCTGCCCCCAAACACATGTAAAAGAGGGATTTAAATCATTAAGATTTACTTAGCTCTGAAAGGGAACAATTTTTTCAGCAGACTGCAGAAAATTCTGCTGCAATGGAGGGACTAAGGCTGAGATTTTCAGAAGAAAAAGAAGGAGTTCAAGTACCCAATTTCTATTGGATTTCAAGGTAGTTTGGCCATTGAGCTCCCTTGTGAGCCTTTCCCTAAGCCCTTGTTTTTACCGAAAATTAGATTTTTATTAACTTGAAAAGAAGTAACAGAATAATTATGAAATGTTACAAGTTCTTTTTAAAATAACATAGGACTTGCTTTATCCTCCCCAGTGGGTGAACAGTTACAGAGAGAGTAAAATGCAGCTTTCAGAATGCAACCTGGGATGGGGAGAAATCTGGTGAAATTCCTTATTCTACCATTAACTTTTTGTATGGACTTGGAAAGCCAGATAGAAATTTATATGTATTTCTGTGTTCAGAAAAGCATTTGTAAAAGTGCTGGAACATTTAATTTCTTTGGATTTCAGACCAGGACAATGAAGTGGATTTAAATTCCCCTAAAATAAAAGTTTGGCAAGATTTGCAAACGCTGTTGATAAGCACAAGGATTGCTCTTTACAGCTGGAACTTTCCATCCAAATAATATCAAACCTCTTTGTACACAAGGATGATTAAAGATGAGGAACATGCCCATGATGTTGGTTCATTATTTGCTTATAGCTCAAATTTGGCAAAGCATCTAAGCACTGCAGGATGGGGGCCAAGGTATTATTTCATCGTGGCAGAATTGAGAAGACTCTCAAGACTTGTTCAGGCTTCTTTCAGGCTATGCAAGGGCTACATGTAGGTTAGACCCTCCTTGGGAGCTAGACTGCAATAATGCTTTGCCAGGACCTTGTCAAAGTCCCAGACTAACAAAGTTTCTTGCATTCATGCAGGCAAGTGTAGGGTTTTTCCTGTCCTTGGCCAGAGCAGCACTAAAGTCACATGCAGCATCTGTTTGGGCCAGGAAGACTGATCTCATGGTCTGTCTGCTGCCCAAGTAGACCTTAATGAAAGTACCCCTTAGGCCTCAGTAAAAAATTTAGTAGCCCATGTAAATTAAAAGAGGAAAGAGTAGAAGTAATTCCATCTTCATGCAAATTTCCTACCTCCCTTTCCCGCCTCAAGCCAAATAGTCAAATGCAACAAAAGGAGATACAAAAAATTATGCAAAAAGTTTCAAATGGCCTTGACTTTCTTCATGCAAGTATCTTATCTGATGTAAAGTTCATACAGATAAGTGGGGGGAAAGATAAAAAAGTAAACATCGTCGAGTATCTATCAGCAGCCAGACTGGACTCAAAACAATACAACTCGCAACCCTGAATTGCAACTCTGAAGACCATAGAATCATAGAATGGTAGGGTTGGAAGGGACCTTTACATCCAGTCCAACCATTTACAAAGTGTTTTACTGGCAGTTGCTTAAGTTATGGACATGCACACATCAACAGTGGAGGTGACTAAAATTTCTGCAACATTTTTGCAGAATTGTATTATCTCCTGTTTGCTTTGATCTGTATATAAAAGTTGTAAGATGCAACACTGAAAGCTGCCCTCCCACACTTTATGGCAGATCCCGGCTCCAAGAGACTGCTCGACACGTCTGAGAGCCACTGCCACTCTTGGAGGTGGTTTCACACAAAGGGAGGGAGGACAAGATCAACAAGGCATCTGCTGGAGAAGGTTTCTGCTAATTTGCACTAGCTTAAAAAGGCAATTGCTTTTCTGTAGAATGAACTTCAGCTTCCACAAACCTTATCAGTTCCTTCACTAAGCTGTGCTGCACTCTTAATGAATTGGCCACTGAGAATTTGATCTTAAACGCAGCACAGCCTTTCAATCAAATTCCCCTTATGTGCTGAACCACAGGCTTGCCAAGCAGTAGGAACAGTGAAGCATTAAATAAAGAACATTTTCAGCAGTCAAGGCCAAGGTTAAAAACATAAGGAATGTGAGGAGTTGTTTTTTCAGTGAATTTATTGTACAGGCAAAACCATAAACCATTTGCATTTGAAGGATCTATAGCATAATGATGTAGATTAGTAGTGCTTCTGTTGATTTTCATGGGTTTTTTAACACAGGGAAACTTATTGTTATCTGTTACAGGCCTGTGCTCATACTCTTTCAGCCTCTGTGGCACTCCAAAAAAAGCAGTTACTGTATGGCCATAGTGGTAGTCTTGCAGCACTATCTCACAGCTAAACCTTTAGAGGATAAAACTACCACACAGAGAAAATTCTTTTTTCCCCAACTTCCAGCATTCCTTAATAAAGGAAAAAGGGTGGACTGTCTTTTTACACTATCATTTCTAAAGTGTAAGTTCTTTAATAAAGTACTTTGCATCTGATTTTTCAGATCAGGCTGAAGAGAGCTTCCCCTTTTTTGGACACAAGTGTACGTGGGCTCTGGTTTTGTCAGAAGTACCTGGGGTTCCACTAGCAACCACTCAGGCTCAACAATTAAAAACCTGTCTAAAAACCTGACACTATTCATGCACTCAAATGCTTTTAAGAACATGGGTTTGATCCAAAAGTCCATTAAGGCAAATGGAAAGACAAATTGATTTTCCACTGACTTGGTATTAGAGCCTAAACTTGCAGCACTGGTCTAAAGATCATCTAACTCCCTTAGCTTTTAAACCAAACCTATTGAAAGCCTCAATTTACAAACGTGAGCATTATAATAGGGCATTCAAATGTTGCTAGCAGATTCTCAAAATTAGCTCTTTGGCCAGTAAAATAAACATTAAGCATACCTCGGTGCCAATATAAACATCCAGATGACGAGATTCCTACAAAATCTCATTATGATTGGTCTCAACAAAAATATGTTAGTACTTGTGACTACTAAAGCATGAGGAAACCAGAGGAATGAATGAGAAAGCAAAGCTGAGTGACCTCACTTCAGTTCCTCTCTAGCTACTGTTTCTTACTTGCAAAGTCTGCCTGGCGGGGTGAAGATTGCTAACAGCTTTCCAGGAAAAGAAGACACGCAATGAGATGGGAATTCATTAGCAGTAAAGGAAAACACTACAGTATGCAACAGGTGACCAAGACACTGGCACTGTGGAAACCAAGAAAGGATGAAAAGATGTTTTGCAAAGTGAAAAACAGTGCAGAGAAAGATGAAAGTGTATTTAAAAGCACAGTATTTAAGCAAAGCAGCTGCTAAGTTGCTTACTTTGAAGCAAAGGCTTCCTTCTACACAAGGACAGACACGAATCTGCTACGGATCACTGTAGCAGCTAAACAAAACCGTTTATCCGTTTCCTAAAACATTGGTGAGAGTTTGAGCCCACTACCCATTTGCAGGGCCATAGCATATGCTTTTCAAGGCAAAAAACGCTTCACTGGGAATAAACTCAATAGATGCCAGAAAGGATGTGGAAAGCAGAAGACTTAGAGGAGAAGGGCTAGCAAGTTTTCCTACCTTACAAAAAACATGAAGCACATATTAAAATTTAAGGTTGATAATCAGCAGAAAAACTCTGCCAAAGCTATTGTACCTCTTCCTGTAACCTTTTCTAAACACACGAGAATCAAAATTTAATGAAAGCTTGAGGTTGCCAAGTTTCCAAACTTGAGCAAACAATACTGGGTCAAGTGAGCATCCGATCCCAAACACTCCTATTCCTCCTCTCCCCGAGAGGTCCTGGGTTACAAAAATGTACTCTTTATTTAAGAATGCTGGGAAGTAGCTCTCCTCCATCAGCAATTCACTAAAGACCTTCCTGAGATACTTCCTTACTAGCTCTGTGTTTATCACTGGCTGCTGCTGCTGTCCCAAGGAGTCTGGCATGTGCTGCGAGCTGTGGCAACAAAGCTGTGCTGGAGTGCTGAAAGAGGCCTTTAAAACACTGCTTGTAGCAGCGCGAGACGGCGACGGACTCCCTGATTACGGAGTTCATTGCCCCGCAGTGCACAATATACCATCTGTGCAGAGAGCTACACCCTGCATTTGCTGATAAGAAATCCCTCTCAACAGGGCAAGACAGGGACACCCCTTTAGGTGGTGTTTTGTGAAGCACCAGGATCTCACTTGTAATTTTGCCGCAGTAGGATGTGAATCAGGTGTGGAAAGCACTGTGAGAAATCCCAAAACAAGCAGTTACCCTTAAGAAAGCTGGAGCAAAGAAGCCAGCATCCTTCTGCACTGGTATTATGGGCCCCAGTGGGCAGAGCTCTGAAGAAGAAAAATGCTGCGATGACATCCCTACTACTTGTTTCATATCAAACATCCCCCAAAACTGATGTTGTTTTTCAATTTACTAATGGAGACAGAGGAATAAAAAACCCTACTCTGAGTAAGACAGGAATCTCAGTCTCTTTTACTTCTCTCACATCCTCTATATTTCCCTCAGAACAAATTCTATGGAAATATTCAAATACTTGTTTTATTGATACTGGGAAGTAAGAAGATGCGTCACCGAGGGCCTTTGCTGGGCTGAAATCCCAAAAGACAGATGACTAGCAAATGCTTACATCCTGCTGACATATTCCTCCAATAATTTTTACAGCGTGTTGCTGAATGCATGATGAGAGTACAATGCCTGCTATTATGCTGAGCTCTCACTGTTAACGCACTCATACCGGTGTTTCATTTTGTCGTGCGCTGAGCGACTGAAAATTGCCAAAGACATGAGGACTCGAACGCACTAATGCTAATAATTTCCACAGCACCTAGCTGCTAAACTAAACACTATCTCCATAGTCTTTTCCATTTCATTTCAAAGATCCTTTCTCATATGTCAAGGGAGCAACTTCCAAGGCTTACCATGAGCAATTTGGACATCCAGTGCCCATTTAGGGGTTGCCTGGTGTACTCTCAAAATTTGTGTTGTCAGTATATAGATTTCTCTTCCCCACATACATTACAGTTGTTCTGATAGATCTCAGATATGGGGATATCTACAACACATTCCTTGCTGCCAGTCAGAATAAATTGACCTGCTCTGAGACTGACATTGCTATCGTTAGACTACTGCCATCACCCAAATGTGAAGTTATTGCACAGATCACGGTGTTGTTCTTTACTTGTATATATTTTCTCCTCTAGGGCTGAAAACATAAATGCTTGCAAACACACGGCTTTGTTTTTCACTGGCTGACTGCTGTGTTGGGAGGAGGATTTTTTGTTGGCCATTTAACAAAATCCTAAGCATCACTATTGAAAAATGAAACACCTTTGCAAAAATTTACTTTTAGCCAAAAAGTCACTTTTCCCCTGAATTTAGAGGTGTCCTGGGTGATAACTTTATAACAAAGAGAGATCTAAATGTCAGACCTGATTCAGTGCATAAATCACCATTAAATTGTGATGGTTCTGGGGAAATTGGTTTTAACAGCACATTTCACCACAGATATCATAAAAAAGGAAATTTTTCCACCCATGTTGAGCTGTTCAGGATGAAAAGAGATTTGGGAGTTCATTCAGGAGAATTCACTGTCTCTTTTTTTTTAGACTGTGGGATGAATAAACAGCCATTCATGTTGGTGCTGTCGTGCTTGGCAGTGGGTGGTCTTGCAATGATCATAAACCCCCTAACTTTGGCTTTAGTGACTCCCTTTGTACTTTCGGCAATTCCCCGAGACACAGTAGAAGGAGAATAACTTAATGAATCCAAATGTAGGTTTAAGACAGAGGTTTGAACTTCCCGGCTGCTTTGTATGCAGGTATTCACCCTGCAGTTACACAAGCCAGACATATGAGATACAGTTACAGAGCACAGACTTGAACATATGCTCATTTGCAGACACCCTTGTCCTTTCCTTTTTATCCAGACCAGGGCTACATTGCTTCCTGAGGTATCCCACAGAGGATGAGATCATGAGAGTTGTCCTTATCCCTTGCAGAGTTCTAATCAGATGTAGAGTAGGAATGAAAATAATTAAAATATTTTAGTTTAAACTCATGATAAAGTTCATTTTTGTCTACTTAGGAAGGAGATTCCTACCTACCACACATTGAAACAGATTTTTTTTCACAAAAGGTTATTCCAACAATGTAAGCATTTGAATAAACTGGATTTTTTAAATCCAATTTGTAATTTTTCATGGAGATTTAATGACATGAAAGATTCTCATAAGCCTATCGCAGTGCGGTCTCCTAAGCTGCTGGAACACATCAATAACAACTTCCTCTAGGACTCAGAGGGAAAAAATACATTGAAACAACTGATCCAAGAAGTTTCCCAGTATCATTTTCTGCAAAACAAACAGTCTAGCAAGTTAAGACAGTACAAACTGGAGAGGTAGTTTTGAATACTTTGAGAGTATTTATTAAAGAAAAGAACATTTCATCCCTTCAGCTTGCAATGGAGAAACTCTCCAATTGACACTCCAACACTTTTGCTGTCAGCAACAGACAACTTGGATGTAGGTCTGTCCAGTCTGGTTTACTTCAAAAACGTACATTGTCTTCCATTAGGAGCATATAGTCAGATCTAAAGTCTGCCCCTGAAGTCAATGAGAATTATCTCCACTAACATTAATGGGGATTTAAATCAAGCCCTACTTCTTATCATTAACTGTATATTAACTGCTTAATCCTTTAAGTGTCTGATTTTGCAAAATGCCTCTAGAGAGGCACTGGGTAGCTCGTAGCTTGTCTCTAGTTTTCAGTTTCTCATTATTCTAAACTGTTTTTATTCTTCACTAACTGCATCACACACAAAATTAAGTTTTAGAAGAAGTAATTCATTAATAACAGAACTAGTGTGCTTTATCAGTCTCCAAATCTTTTGTGTACTGATAAAGACTCAACTGAACCTGGTGGGCTTAATACCGAAGCCTTTAAACAAGCCGAACTCCCCCTCAAATCCATGGCTAAGTAGTGCCAAGCCCACTGCAAATAGATCATGAATTAAAGATTGTTCTTCAGTATGGCAACAGATGAGTCAACTTTCCTAGTCATTTAGGGTGTTCTTTCAGAAAGGCTGCTGTCACATATAGAAATGACACTGAATGGGAAAATAGTTTTCAGAGAACTCTCCGGAAATTTCTTTTGAAAATCCTCAGGAGACTGCACCAAAGTCAACTTCTACCTGCTGCTAAAGAGAGGGCTCAGCTCTGTGTAAAGCTCCTGCAAGACTCCTTTCTTTCAAGTTTCATTGACCAGATCTACAATGCAGTCCTGTTGAAGGACAGGAGAGTCAAGAGCAGCTGTGGCAGGTCCTGAGTTCAGCATCATTATTGTGGAATGGTACTTGTAGACACACTTACCAGGTAAGGGATAGATTAAGGAGAGTAACCCCAACCCATCCACACTTCATCACGTCCTTCAGATCACCTGGACATGTCTGTCATTGCCATCACAACTTCAGACAGCATGAGTAAAGAAACTATTAAGACAGCCATATAATCCACCAAATCATAACTGTTTGCCATACGGACACACGAAAAAGTCATTGGCTCATCTCCTTCACCTTTTACTTATTTACAAAACACAGAGTGCTCAGTAATGCTGTCAATTCAGACAACTCCAGTCAGTCAATCTTCTCTAGAGGGTTAACAGGAATAAATTCTTCTCAGGTACCTAAGGCATTGAGAGGAGCTGCTATCAGTCCAAGTTTTTACCATTCTCCTTCATATATGGTGCAGGACCTATAGGAGCTATTTGCTTTTTAATGTTTGGGAGTTTTATGCCTCAAAACAGTGAGATGAGCACGTTCCCAGGGAGTGACATGACATATCATTCTGCATATCACTGTGCCACGTGCAGCAAGCTCGACTTCTGCTTGAATACAGTAATAAGAGGTGCTACACTCTTTTCCACTGCCAGATGTGGCATTTGTTGGCAGTAACATTAATTACATTTCCAGACACAGAAAGCCACTAAAAGAGTTGTTAATATATTAGTAGGGATGTTCATACTGTAATTTAATAAAACAATAACTACTGCATTTTCTCTGTACCGAGTATGTCTTGCCTCCCCGCACTAACATTTATCTACTAAGCTACCTTAAAATAAATTTAATTTATTATGCCTCCATACAAATCCCATTACTTGTTCAACAAACAGTTTTGTTTTCCTGTCTGGGCATCCCTCCAAAGACAGACTGCTGTGTATGCTTTTGTAATTACTGTATAAGAAACTACGGCATGTTTCTGACAGACTAATCAAAGGCGAAGAACAGTCTTCCCTAGACCTTGAGTTATTCTTCCCTTGGCTTCCTCTGTGATCTCCACCAAGCAATGTACTCTCTCTCTACACTTCACTTCCCCACTTGTAAATAGAGGGATGGGAATCTCTCATTTGTCTCACCTGCTTATGAGACGAGATCCACATACAACGGACCATGGTTTCAACTTGACTCCCAAATGCTCCTACAATGTATTTGTGGTTGAACAAAGACACGGAGCAAACCCAAGTGTTTTGGTCAGCACAGGTCTCCTTGTGGACACTTCCTGCTGTGCCACAGCTACGGTGCTGCAACTTTGCAAATCCCCTGTTAGTGCTCCAGCAGACTGGTAGACAGACCATGAGAAAATGACCCACTCAGTCATTCCCTGGGCCACAGCCCAGTTTGCCCCTCAGGCCTGATCACCAGAGTCCAGTTTTGGTCCCACCAATGTCCCTAAGAGGACTCTCATCATCTGTCGGCCTGTGGGCACAGAAAAGGGCCAGAAGCCAGCAACGTGCCTCCAGTCAGGGAACGGCTGCACACCTCAGCTCTGCCCATTCCTGAACAAGTGTGTAAATGTATGAGTGGAGACCTAAAAGCAACTCTTTCTTTAAGTGCCTGGTTAGACTAAATCATGAATTTCCTACAACTCTCTCTGAGTAACACTGTCATCTGGTTTTCTTACACAGTAGGATTGAAGGGCAATAACTCTTACCCTCACCAAGAGATCCGGGGGGAAAAAAAGAGGGGGGACTTTAAAAGTTCATTACAGAAATCCCTGTGTTTTTTGCAGTATCTTTGTGCAAAGTAAAAGGAAACAGCTGTCATTTTAAACCAAATGTCATGTGTTTGGACTAAATAGTCCATGCAAATATAAAGTTTAGAGGAATAGTTAAAGTTTAAATGTCAAAGCAGCCTTCAACACAGCTTGTCTCACTTGACTGTAGAATTTTATCTCTGATCCATTAGAGCAACACAGAGGTTTTCTTGACTAAACACAATTTTTACCCAATTTACACATTTTAAGCACTATTGTAAGTGCATAATATTAACAGTAACAACAATTAGGTAGACAGATAATGCTAAGACTTCAGTTAAATGGCTGGAAGCAACTTATCTTCCCAGAAGCAGCAGGAGATATGCAAATATTAACATAAAAGCAGGAGTCAAATTCTCAACTATAATGTGTAGAAGCATTTGGTACTATTACGTCTATTTATGTCAGCTAAGTATACGACCTTTTGTTCTTGATATTTTTATCATCCAATTGGAATAAGCCAGCAATGTTTGCTTGATATAATTTTCTTTATTTTACAGGAACTGATTGTGCTGGACAAGGGTTAAAACATATAGGCTAGGCTGGGAAGTCTTAGTTTCTCTGCCTTCTCTTCAGGTGTAGAAGAGATGAAGACTGCTGTTGATAGAAGAAATTGAAGGAAGACGAGGGAAGAGAAAACAGTGATGCTGACTGCAGAGTTTTCATAGAATCATAGAATCACAGAATGGTAGGGGTTGGAAGGGACCTTTAGAGATCATCTAGTCCAACCTTCCTGCAGAAGCAGGTCCTACCTAGATCAGGTCGAATAGGAACATGTCCAGGCAGGTCTTGAAGACCTCCAAGGAAGGAGACTCCACAACCCCTCTGGGCAGCCTGTGCCAGTGCTCCGTCATCCTAAGTGTTATTAAAAGGTAGACTAAGTCAAACTCCATAAAGTAGGGTCCTGACTTAAAAGTATGGAGGTTTTTTTCTGATAGGTGAGTATATAAAAAGAAAGATAATAGGTTTTATTTTCCCAGCAGCACACTGGGAGTTTTGTCATTTTAATACCAATTTGGGAAATGATTTGGCAAAAAAATTAGCAAAACATAATATGTTATCTGAACAGCACAGACACCAAACAAATTTGAGGATACAGGGGAAGCACATTTGGAAATGTTTCTGCAGCTTGTATAAGTCAAAGGAGGAAGCACACTCAGTAATGGTGTTTCCAAGCAGGACATCCATAATCCTGACAAATAGGTTATTGAGAGTCCCCTGGAGCAGCGCAGAAACTGTGGCTGTTACAGGTAAAGCTCTCTGGCCATAATGAATTGCTACACTTAACCTAGCCTAATAAGATAGCTGGTGTTTTTTCTCAAGCTGCCCTTTTTTCCCCTTACAGTTCAAGTTTGAATTATATCAACTTACTCTGCCTACATCCCACCAGGAGCAGCCTCATTGTCTTCAGCTACAGGCCAAGAAATGAGCTTCAATCTCTCTTCTATGCAACCTGCTTGCTCCAAAGCTATGCCAGAAGTAATAACTAAAACATCATCAGCCCTCAGATAAATAAAGTCTGAAGATATATTTCCAGATCCATTCCTGGGACCTAAAACACCAGGAAACTAGCTGAAACACAGGAAGTTCCACTTAAACATGATGAGGAACTTCTTTCCTGGAAGGGTGAGGGACGAAGAGGCTACCCAGACAGATTTCCTTCTCTGGAGGCTTTCAAAACCCGTCTGGATGCATTCCTGTGCAACCTGACCTAGGTGAATCTACTTTAGCATGGGGGTTGCACTAGATGATCTCTAGAGGTCCCTTCCAATACAGCAGGTTGTAAAGGGTGCCAAAGAGGAGTGTAAAAAGTGTCCCTGTGTCTCCCCAGACTGGCAGTCATGCTTCTTCTCTTTGCTCTCCAAACTGCTTGAAGCATTAACAGGGTGAACACAACACAAAAAACAGTTAACAAGAAATTAACTTTGTCATCAAAGGTTTCCACCTCCTTACACTTCCAGGTTGCCACGTATTGATGACACTTTGCAGGTGTCAGTGGTACAGGTACAGTAACATAATCTGTATTTATTCTCTCATTTCTGTAAGGATTGGTAGCTTTAATACTTCCACCCTTGGAGAAATATATTTCAGTGTAGTTGCTACAGAAGCAGGAAATACAAGAAGTCCAGTTCGGCTCTCCCATAAATGCTTTCACTGGCTTTAAGGTGCCTATAAAGCCCATGCAAAGGCAGGACTAGCTATGTTTTCATTAGAATATAATCTGAGTGTTTTAAATAGAAACAATGTGTATGTACAAAAGGCAGAATTCTATCCTTGCAAGTATTGTCTGCTTTTGTTGTAAAAATCTACACACTATCTTTGGAGCTTTTATTAATACTCATTTTATTCCACCTGCATGTTTTTCCTGGTAACAGATTTATGCAAAGCTGATGATCTGAAAGGCTGACTCCTGTGAACAGTATATTTTACATTAAGGTTTGTCACCAAATGTTATTGCTGTTTCCTTCAGAACCCTGTGTAGGCTACAAATACATCTTGTTTCAGTTGTTATGCTGATAAATTAATCTTCCTTTTACACAAAGAACTGCTTAGGAGACAGCAAAGCAGGGTGTGCGGTTTCTGCAGCACTCACATCTTCTGTGCTGAAGCTGCTGCAATCATTGGCTCTTGCTGGTAACCACCACAGTCTCGAGGCAGAGGGTACCAGCTGAGCCACTTGGCAATCTCCAGCAAGCAAGTTGCAATATGGAAGAGATTTTGACCTCAGCAGCCCCATCCTTCCTCTCTCTGTACACAAAACCCCTGTTGACCCAGTAGCATCAAGCTCCCATCTGCACTGAAAGAGACAAGGAGAGAAAGAGGAAAGAAAGACACAGTGGAGAGAGGAAAGATCCCACGATGCTGTAATTCCCAGGGTGGAAACAGCAGACTTGCCTCTAGCTACTGCTGCAACTTTGTTATGTTGTGAAAGCTGAGCAGGAAGAAAGCAAAAAAACTGAAACACAAAAGCTTTACAGAAGCATGCTGATAAGAAAATGACTGGCATTTATGGGGAAGATTACTGACATTTTCACCATGCCTATTTTGTCAATCTTGAAAAGGCCTAACATGCATCAGGCGTTTAATGAATCACGCAATGCATCACCTTGTGAACCGAGTGCAATCAAGATGAGGCAAACACTGATAGATTTCAATGAATGTGACACCAGAAACACCTTACTTGATGAAGACATGTGTAGGTTCATGTTAGAGCAGCATTTAAACAATCCCACTAAAAGACACCGGGCAAAGGCTGATGAAGAAAATCAAACATGAGGGAGGAATGAAAGTCCTCTAAAGCTGAAGCTGGGAATTAAACCTTTGTACAGATGGACAAAACTGCTCCCGTAGCTCCTCTCAAGCATTGGCTAAACTGACTCTCTTTTGCAAACTACAATTTTCAGTATTTAATATTGTGACCACTTCAAATCCTGCTAACTGTGAGTTGACCCTGTGCTGCAGAAAACTTACCTGCATTGTTGGAGAGATTTTTAATGGTTAGAGTTTTCTCCTTTGTAGCTGCAAATCATATCTTAAAACTTGTGCACTGCTTAATAAGCCTAGAAAGCTTATTAGATAAAACATAACTTCATTAGGAAGGCTGATGGGATACTGATCAAATCAGAAGATGGGAGGCAAATCCAGGATGATGGTTTCCATGAATTTAAGGATATTCAGCCTAATTTTCTCATTCTCTCTTAAGCAATACTTCATTTACGTCAATTTCTGAGACCAAAACTTTTCTGCTACATGTGTTACAACAGCCTTTGCTTCATTTATAACACTACATTAATAACAAATGCTCAGATCTTTTAAAACACATCTGTAGAAACACGCAAATTATTACCCAGTGCGAAATGTTAGAGTTCTCAATCAAACCAGATGTCTTTCTTTTTCTTCTCAGAACAAACTTTGATGAATTGTGGTCACGTGTGGGAAAACAGAAGCAGAAAACAAAGGTTATCAATTCACTTCAAGGGGCAGACAGCAATATGTAGGATGATCCATTGTGATGTCTCTCTCCCACTCACTCACTCTTACTACAGAGCTATCGGGTAATATGGTTGTAGCCCACTTAGTCTCTGTGGTCAGTATAATTTTGTTCAAATAATTAACATCCATTCTAGTGGCATCTAAGGTATCTTGACTCCACAAACTAGCATCCCAAGTCACAGACCTGATGTGACACCCTTCATATTGAGAGAAACTACCTACATCCATCAAACTGTCAGGTAAGAGAAATCCATCAGTAATTCTCCTACTGCCAGTGTTGTGAATCTAACCCTGAAAAACAGGTTTTGTGGTAGATTCACTGTGCGTTATACACAAAACAAAAAGTCACTAGAGTTTACTTCCAAAGCATAGACAGAGCAAATAGCACCCTTCATTTGTTCCCATCTGCACCAGCATCACTATGTTAACCTAAACCCCAGCTAGGAATGCTTGCAGTAGATGAGCAAGCACTGAAGTCATTCCTTCCGCTGGCTGGAATGGGGAGAAGCAGGGAACAACAACAGGTAAAGTCCTTACTAGTCTTGAGCAGCATCCCACAAAGCAAAGTGAGTATCTCTTCCAGTAAATCATCTGTCATAGCTTCTGCTGGGCCAGGCAGCCCAAAGAGGACTAGAATTGGTGTAATTTAGACATTGAGTGGTAGAAGGAGAGAGGCTGTACACTAAAGATTTAACTCAAGTTTCCTTTTTAGGTTTTAAAACTTGAGAATCACTTTTTCTGCTATTCCTGTCTTCGAATCTTAGGTTTGTAAAATACATAGTCCATAAAGTAGTAAGAAACAAGTCTCAATTATACTCTAGCTCATTAATTTGACTGGAAGGTTAGATGTCTACTTTTAGTACATTGGAGTACTGACCTTGAAAAATAGTTGTATGCTTCAAGGAGAGTACATAGCACACTTGAACACTGGGCAAGACATTGTATTAAAAGTGCCTACAGCAAGGTGAGCGGATGCTAATTCATTGATGTTCACACAGTATTACAGATTCTCTGATTGAAAGCTGTACAGAAGTACAGAGAATTATTAACTACAGAGATACTAACTGTGAATTTATGAATAATGAGGAAAGCAAATGAAGAACAACCACATAGTTCAGTTTCCTTAATCACTGCCTCTTCAGCATTCACCCACACAGTCAGATTGCCAGATGGCAACTGCAGCTAATATCTTATGTAAGAAGGATGTAGATTTAGTAATATAGCACTCCCCATACAAGCCTCAATTTGGCAATTTATTCAAGTTCACTCTTGAAGCTCAGCACTTGCCCAAGAATGCTGCTGAGTGAAGGTCTCAGCATCCAGCAGCATATGAAGCCAGGGGAATGCAGTAGGCAGCAGAGCCCAGAAATTACAGTGAGGGGTGCCAGAAAAATCCTTAAAACACTGACTGAGAATCTCACTCCGTACATCATTAAGAGCTTCACAGGTGAAGCACCCTGCTGATGGGTCCAGTGTTTTCATGTATTGCAGAATACACTGAAATGTCCTCTGTGCTGCTAGAAGGCAGCAGAGGTTTCTCTGTTGGTTTTCACTTGAGCCTTCCTTGTAGCACAGCATTTATTTAGTGCGTGCACCTAATCAGCTCGTGGCTTGCCACCAAAGCTCCTAACCTGTTAATATGAGCCGTTTCTTTAAAGAACAATAATCGCCAGGTGTCTCACAAGCAGTTAACTCATCAAAAAAAAAAAAAAAAAAAAGAAAGGGGGTCAAAAGAGAGAGTTCAGGAAGCAGACAGCAGAAACAACACCTGGCAAATCCAACTCCATCTCTATAAAGTGAAGGACCAATACTGAAAATTACTACATTGCAGTAACAGAAGTTCCTGGACGTTTCATGGTGAGACATAGCTATAAAGCTTATTTATGACTGCAGCAGCCATAATGGATTTCTTTTTTTAGGTTTTATTAATCTCTTTGTAGTCTCAAGTTAACAGGCAGGAATCTCACCTCTGTCCCATTTTAAACTGATTTAGGATACATGATTTACTCAGACTGCTCAAATTTAGAGGTATAGCTTAGAAGTCATTACTTACAGTAGCAGCTGCCAATGATAAAACAACTATTGTATTCTTGTGACAGGGGTTGACAGCATAATGCAATTTTTAGGGCTTCAATTTTGGGTTTGCTAGGATGTCTGCAATACTGGGGGAAAATAACCAAGCAAGAGAAATGGTATTCTGCCAGTATTTTTCAAGGCTTTTATCCAAAGGTAGAGAACTATCCGTGAAGGACTTGTTTTCCACGTGAGCTTAGATATTAATTTATATGGCTATCTACAGAGAGTGTTATTCATCTGATCACAGTGTCTTAAATGACAGAAGCATTATGTATTCCAAATTCAGGGAAATCCTGTGTTGTTCCAGGTTTAGCCTTAAATTGGTAGCAAATGTTCTATTTTTTAATGGCGATCACTGTATATTCACCTAAATCAAGAAACCACCTTGAAGCATTTACAGAAGCTAAAAAAAGAGAATTTCCCACCTTCCAAACATGCCTTAGCTCTGAGAAACACTAACACAAAAATAACACCATGTTACTCCACAAACCTGCTTACTTATACACAGTGCTCAGTGATTAAAAATAAAGCCCAAGTCCTACCATTCAAATTTCTGCAGGATTTTACTGCTTGCAGCTCTTCAGAATCAGTCACGATTTAAAAAATAGCCCTGCTTACATTGTATTTCTCCTTTTCCACATCCAAACAATCCTGTTGAGAGTATTTGAGACTCAGACAATTACTGCCACACCAAAGGCAAGGAGTTCAGCCAAGTTATTGTGTTCATCCTCTGAGACACTGGCAACGAGGGCAAAAAGAGGCCAAACTGGAAACTATAGATCCTGTACCAGCCTCCCTGTGGATGGCATTTGTGATGCAGAACATTTGTTTCTCATTACACAGTGAGGTGGGGGAGAAAGAGAAGAGATAAAAATTTGTCCACTTTCCAGAGCCCAAACTCAGCTTCAAAAGCAGAAGCCAGAGAAGTCCTTCTTGGCATCAGCTGAGGTCGCCTGACCTGTATTTAACACTTTTATATAGCAACTATTTTATGCCAGAATTACACTTTCAAATTTCCCATGGCGCTGTCTGCCTGGAGTGCTATTTATATCAGTCCTAGAAAACACAACTCCACCTCTGCCCTGGGACCAGAGCTTCAGAATGGAGCACACGAGGGAAGTGCAGGGCTTCTCTCCCCACCTCCACAGAGTGATGATCGCAGCCAAACGCCAATCAACTCAGCATCCTACTTATCTTATTGGAGCCAAGAGGAAAGTAGGCTTAGCTGTATGAATACAGTGAATAACATCAGCATTGCTGAAAGATGGAGCTGAATGAAGACATAAGCTGGCCTTCAAATTGCAGAGATGCTCAAGCAGTCTTTGAGGACAAAGCAGTTCATCCAAGCCTTAAGGTCAAAATCTAAGCTCTAGTGTAAATCCCTGCAGCTCTGTCTATGAGATCTCAAAAAAGTACAGATGACATACAGATGATGTATGAATACGACATACAAGGGATCTCGTGCTAGCAATACTCTGGTAAAACACTTGGTGCCTAGTGGCTGCTGAGTGAGGGAAAGGACACAGGAAGCAGATGAAGACTCAGCCAGATGATTCAATCTAGCTACAGGATCGATAAGCTCTGCAGCAGCAAAAACACATTAGCATTTCTTCACCAACTCTGACCCTTCAAAACCTACAGAGGCTGGGAGAAAATGGTATCACATAGAGCCCTCGCAGCGGGCCACCAGGAGTTTGTGATGAATTCCAAGGTGCCTACTACTGCTGAGTAAGAAAAGTGAAACCAGGAGATGTTACTTTATAAAAAACAATTAGAAGAATTTAAATATTGTTCCATGGAATGATGCACCATCCCATGTAATCGCTTGTTTGATAAATAGTGGGCAGTTACAGCTCACATTTTTAGCCTTGAATTACTGCCAAACCGAGTTATTTTCTGAGGTAGAACTGAATCAGCAGTTCACTTACAAAAATTAAGCCCTGGAGAATGTGAAACAGTGAAATATTTCTATTCATTAAAGAAGCTATTGGTGCTAGATAATCAGCATACAGACACAGCCCAGAAAGGTACAATATTTATGTGCCTCAATCACTTTTACTGAGATTCATTTGGTATGCAAATTGTCTACAGCTTGATGGCATCCCTTAAATTTATTTTCCCCAAAGGTTTACAGCCATGTCTTAATCAATGCTCTGTACCATAGGGCCATAGTCCTCCTATGACACCTCAGTAGCTGACCAGAGCTCTCTGGGTCACCCCCATGAAACTTGCTCTAAAATCAAGCAGTAAAGTCAAAGGTTATTTCCACACTCAGATATAGTGTTAACATTTAGGAGTCATTTAGCGGTGCCCAGAAACAAACACCATGGTTGTAAGTCCCATTCAGCACAGACACACATCCTGATCCTTAAGGCACAATATTACTTGGCAGTCACAGAAAATGTTGAAAGGAACTGATTGCTGGATATGGTTCTTTTTGCCTGGGTGACTGTCCTCAGAGAACAGCCATAGAAGCTGTAAGATATCTCATTTGTGGTTAAATCCACATCTGATAGTTCAGTATCCTTCACAAAATAAAAAAAATTCATGTCCATACATATGCATAAACTACTTTTGGAACATATATAATAAAATAATTTGGGTCAATTTAGACAGATAATAGTAGCAAGAGTAATTTGCTTCACAAAGGAAAAAGAAATTGTATATATTTCCTCCTACAGTGTGAATTCATTTCCCATTGGATAATATTACCCTGAGTTGGAATATGTGCAAATTTTAGTTCCAAGACAATTACATCTTTTGGAGCCAATGTTTCACAACTCATCAAAAGCAGAGACCGAAGCTTTTGATGCTTTAAAAGGCAATGTCTCATTTTTCTACAGAGAATTACCGTGTCCCTTCCTAGCTTTCAGAGATACTGAACCACTAAACTTTATTTCCAGTTTTGTTACAGTTTAGAAAAAAATGTGTAAAGTAATTTGTAAGAGTTTCTAAAATTTAGTTTTCATTTCTTCCTTCTCTTCTTGGAGCCTCTGTGGCTACTGGAGAGTAGTTTTACAAGTGGAACAGTATTGATCTAAGTTGAAAATGACGCAAAGTCAAGAGTAATCCTAAATCCACAATGACAACCTTTTATATCATACAAAGAAAATGTGTAGCTCTTACTCTATCTGTTAACTCTTCAGCATCTTGGGAAGGATACATCTTCACAGGTATGCCCAAACATGCCACTATTTTGGGATATATAGTTCAGGTATCTGGGAGATCACAACAGCAAGCGATAAAAAACAACAGATTAAAAGGAAAAAGCGTAACCTGGCAGAGGTACATTATCCTGGGGAGAAAAATATAAGCCTAAGTAAGATCAGACATATTTACTCTTGTAACTCTTTCAGGCTGACAGACTGTCAGGAACCTAGTTTCCTCCAGCCCTCAAGTGAGAAGGGAGTCCTGCTGAGTAGCAGCTCTAGACCAGAGTAAAACCTGAACGGTTGCAGCCAATTCCTCTGTGCCCACTGGTCCCACTTTTGTTGTGTTTCAAAGGTTACAGATGAACAGGATCACAGTAGCATATGCATATACCAAAATGGGCCAGACCAGATTGGAATAACCTATTTAGTATTGTGGAAATTCCTTCCTAGATGTTATTTTTAAAACCTAGTATTTAACATGCTTATGGATATTCCATTTCCGGCACAGTTATTACTACTCAATTGCCATTAATGTAAATGGTGGGTGCTGGTTAATGCCAAGCCATGTGACGAAATTATTTCCTTTCCCCTTCTGGGTTTCTGCAGTCTTAAATAAAATTAAAAAAACACCACAAAAAAAAGAGGACACTGTCAAGATCACAGCTGAAACATTCATCCTGATCCCCGTCACCACCACCTGTTTTGGAAGAAACCTTTGTTTTCAGAATAAAGCACATCACAGGCATTATCCCCTGGATTCTACCTAATGCAGAGTGGATAATACTACAGTTAAAAATATTAATGAAAAATGACTAATGGTGCTTTCTCTGTAATGTATTCTTCATATGACAGGCATTTATTAGCTCTCACCGATGACTCCACAGACACCCTGCTATGCACCGAGTGCCTGTCTACACATTAAAACTTAATGCACAAAGAAAGAATTATTGATGTTAGCTCTGTTTTAAAAGGGCATATCAGCAGGATTTTTTTTCCTGCCATGGCTTTATTTTCTTTAGCTACTGAATAATCATGGATTTTAAATTTCACCAAAAGCTAATGGTCAAACAAACCTATTACTTTCCCCACAGTAATGTCTTCCCCACAACTCCCTGTGTTTTTGTGTGATTGGTTTTTTTAAAGACACATTAAAATAAGTATGTGTGTGACGTTTTGAGATTTAAAAAGAAAAACAAAAACAAGAAACCAGCTTGGAAATCCTAGTGCATGCACGTTGTGTGCTATTTGTATGCCTGGGGAAGCATCAAGTCTTTATAGACCTCGTGTTCTCCTTAGGATCTCAGCACTTGTAAGAACAGCCAAATGCTGATAATCACTAGAGCCAAATACAACATGAAAATGGATGCTGCCTTGAATATGCATATATGACTGGCTCCTCTTTATTGAATGATAGGGCAAGAGGCAATGGGTATAAACTTGAAGAGGTTCCAAAGAAATACAAGGAAGAATTTCTTCACTGTGAGGGTGATGGAACGGGCTGCCCAGATGGGTTGTGGAGTCTCCTCTGGGGACATTCAAAACCCACCTGGATGAGTTCCTGTGTGACTTACTCTAGGTGGCCTGCTCTGGCAGGGGGGTTGGACTAGATAATCTTTAGAGGTCCCTTCCAACCCTTAAGATTCTGTGATTCCATGAAAGTATGTATGCTATGACTGAGCAGGAGACAAGTGCTTCACTTCTGCACCAGTCTGACGAAACATCTCACATACTAGCATGAAACAGCTCTACTGCTTACGGGTCTTTCCCACCCTGGAAGCTGCTGATTGCTCTAAACCCCAGGCCTAGCTTTTGACATTGCTGGGTACCCATCAAGACTGATGTCAATGTGTGACTTAACTGCCTTCTGAAGTCCCTGAGTCCAATTTTCAAAGTGCCTACATCCTAGGCACTTGAGAGTCTCAGAAAATACATGGTATCTCACTCTTTTGGGAAAACCATCACCAAGCTACCATCTTTAATTACAGTGCTTAAAACCCAAACATTTTCCCCCTCTTCCCGAGCTAAATAGACCTCGGGCACCGTACACAGCTTTTTAATGGTTCTTGGCCACCACTGAGGAAGATGCTCTGCTTCATTTGGTCTGTTCATCTTTGGTGCAATATGCCAGCAATTCCCAAGCATCAGCTCACACAGCATTGCAACAGAGCACTGAGGAGCCCACGTTTGGCTTCTGGGGAAGTTCAGTGGTCACTGTTTCTCCTCATACCTTAGGCAGCTGGACCACAGAACACTGCTTCCTGCACTCAGACAGATCCCACTTGGAAAGCTAGGGCTGGAATCTCCCCAAAAGCAAATCTCACTCTCACAGATGTCTAGGTGTTGCTTCTTTGAGAGGATCTGCATGAAAGCACCTGGCCATGGTTGTTTCAAGCCAACACTCCACTGCCCTGAACCTAGTGCAACCTTTACATCAGTGGAAAGTGAGCAAAGAATGGATACAGAATGACACTTAGGATTTGGCAGACTGGTCTGCATCCCTTTGCCAACTCAAGGAACTTCGTAAAGCCTCTATAACAAGGAAAAAAAATAAGCCTCCAAATCGAGTACTTGAAGTGCTCCCTTATTTTCTTTTCATCTGAATTGAGACAGAAAAGGAAGTTCTGTCACAAGTGTTGACTGCTTGTCCCTGAGATTTAACAACTAGAAAACTGAATGAATCACTCACTTTTCTGATTGTCGAAGCCAGGCTGGAAATAGATTCCAACCTAAGGCACACAAGTTTTCACACTGCACCTAAATATAATTTCTACTGCAACTTTAATGAAAATGGCAACTTAGACCAGATACAGTAAGTGCCTACAATCTTTTAGCTTGTTTAAACAAAGGAGGGGTCAACAGGTTATTTACCGTAATCCATTCTTAGGGTTCATGAAATTATAGCATAAGAAACAAATCAAGCCTGGCCTTTATGATCAGGAAAGAGTGGCATTCTATGCCTTTTATTTAAAAACAAAACCAAAAACCTGAAAATGGCGGGAAATAGAATGATTTGTTAAATAGCTGTTTTTGATAAGGGAACATTAATGCATTTTTCAATAATAAAAGTGAAGAATGCTGTTCCAGCCAGACATTTATTTCTACTTTTATTACACAGACAGTGCTTGATTACAGTTTAGGGAAATGAACGGAAAGAACAGATGTACTATTTTTTTGATAGGTAGTCAGAAGGGTATTTTACGGAGTCTGGAAAGAGTTGGAAGGCAGATGATTCAAAGGATAATTGAAGAATGATATTTAAACAGGTTACATTTGTGCCCTCAGGCATTAAACATAGGAGACTGTTTTTAATTCTCAACACAGGAGTTCATATGGCTGCAAAGCAAATTAATACGATGAATAATTTTGTTTCTGAGACATGCAAGTAGGGAATGGTTAGCAAGCAGGGAATTTTCCACAACACAGGGAAATAGCAACATTTTATCTGAAGATATTTAGAATAAGCCAGACGCTATTCAGTTTAATATTCATCATTATTCATTATGTTATCACATTCTCAGTAGTTTCAGAACAGAGATCAAAAACATTTTGGAGTAACATAGGTGGTAGCAAGAGTGTGCAGAGACAGCCCCAGGTGCACGACCAGCTAGCACCCAGGCTCTCTAGCATCTAGCCTATTGGGATGCAGATCACAGCTAGTCCTTGACATTGGGGTCTGAGGGTGTTGGTGAAAGTTGTTAGGCAGGTGGCAATGTCCCCCTCCCTTTACAGTGGACCAGATCTACCTCAAGCTTGAGATGTCTCAGCTCCAAGCAACCCAGATGCCCTCCTGGTGCAAGCTGAGACTCCCTTGACATAGGACATTCTGGGCGTGTACAACTCTTTGTTCAAGCTACGTCTTTAGTCTCAGCCTTAGCCTCAGATTTCAGAAAAAAGAAGGCACCTTTCTAGGGGTTTCAGCCCTGGCTAATGTGTGCTCTGAGCAGTAGGGCAGTTTCTTTAAAACTCTTTGGTTCTAGGAGTCTCTGACACTCCCACATCCTGCTTAACACCAGAGCACATGTTAACTATTTAAATTAAAAACAAATATATGAATTAGCACATTTCAGCAGAGTGCTGCACTACATCCACACCGATGACACGTTAGTGTATCGTGATTAATGTTGTGCACTTTATGCCAATTGCATTTCTAATGATTAGCCACTTAATTCTGAGCTGAAACAATTACTCTTCCCATTGAGAATTACTTATTTCAACTCAAAGCTTGGCAGCTGGAGTACAGAAAGCCAACCATACCCAGCCATGCAAATGCATCTTGTGGAATCAAAATTCAGGCTTACTAATATGTATTTGGTATGCATCATAAAGCATTGGGCATACGAAAACATCACTTTCCAAGACTGGTGCAAAATCTGTTGGCAGGACTGAGCATATCCCTAATTCACAGATTTCAGCAGCAGCTGGGATATGCATACACACACGTTCACATTTGTGCATGAGAAAGCAGTTTGCCCTCGGTCTATAAAGGCTTCCACACAAATATTGGTTCTCTCTGATGTCATGTAAAGCATTTCAGACTTGATATGTATCAGTGTATGCTGCTGTGACAATGTTCTACAGCAGAAAATGAAATGGGTACATCTTGATTTAGATTACTTATAGTTAGGAGCAAATACTTGGCTTGCCTTCAAGTAAGTGGGGAATTTGAGATACATCTCATGGCAGCTGTATAGTTTTGGTATATGCACAATTTCACTTGTAACCAGTAATTATACTTGTCATTTTCTACAATCAAAACACTATGCAGACAATAATTATACCACCAATATGCCCCCGAGAAATGGATAAACAGGCATAACTCATTTTACAAATGTGGAATTAGAGACATAACGATCTGGTGACAAAAAATGGTAATGGCAAAACCAGTATTAAAATGTAGGGTGTGCTCATTGTGCAAACTAGCTTAGACGACAGCACTGGCTGAATGTAGCAGCAGCACAGCAGGATGCATGAACTGTGCCTTGCCAGGCCACCACTGCTGTGACTTTGACATGGTGTTTTCATTATAGTGATTCAATGAAAGCATTAACATTCCCACACTTAGAGACATGGACTACAGTATGCATGGCTGAGTATCCCTGAAAACACATTACTAATCTGGGACCAATTGCTCCAGGTAGTATTTATAACACAATTAGAGCTGCTGAATATGTGAATGGAGCACTGCAACTCTATTCAACTAAGGAACCAACCCCAGGGGAAAAGAAGCAAGCAGGGAGTCCTTCTGCTGTCTGCAGTAACTGCTGGATGAGACTCTTCTTTATGCGTGATACAAGGGTCTGCTCTGATGTCTGTAAGAGCTGGCAAAAAGATTCCACTGACTTTCAAGACCACCTTCCGTGTGGACTTGTAGCTTTGCAGTGACATGTACTCTAGCACTTCCCTGTATGAGAGGTCTGAGGCTGATGTGTGCGACAGTGAGAGCGGTATTTCAAGAGACCCTTGCGGCATCCAGGTGATGTTACTTAGAGCAAAGACAAAAGCTGCTTCTTAGGATTAATTTTGCAGTATAAAGCAAGATTACCTGTTAATTGCAATAAATTTGTAACTCTAATTTCTAAATGACTGGTTCATTTACAGCACCTGCAGCTGAAGACTGAGGTGTCCCATTTACTTTTACCTTTGCTTGCCCTCTGCAATTACTCTCCATGCCCAATTTTACACAAAGAAACAAAGTCTCATATAAGTATGCTTTCTAAAGATACACATGCTGGCCAAGCTCAGCTGCATCCAGACTGCCCAGCTGCCTCCTGTCCCCTATTCTTAACTGCAGGGCTCTCCAGTTTTTCAGCATACTTCTTAATGGAGCAAAAGGAATCACAACTGCAGCCATTTTCTGGGGCTCAGTGAGTGACCCAAGCCAATGATCACCCGTAGTCCTGTGTTAGATCCATTGAAATCACATGCCAACGCCCACGTACACTGTGCAAAGCCAACCCACACTAATCAAGAATTGTTTCAATGTACAGCTTACAAAGACAGGAGCAGGCTTGGCAGGGAAGGAAAGAAGCTTATTTAGGCTATTTTTGGATGCAGATAACTGACTGAATACACAGATTTTTATCATGTTGGTACTTGCACAACATTGACTTGCTAGTGACAAGACAGATCTTGAACCTGCATGACTGCAGGCCAGCCTTTAATAACAGTACTTTGCCAATGGTCAGATAGAGAGATTTGGTGTCCTAGCAGATGATACCTTCTGTCTTACTTCATTAGCCACTGATTTAATTACACTGATGTTGTAAGAAGCAGAAATCAATTATTCATTAAACCTGCCTAAGAAATCATTCTTTTATCCCATGTATTTTGTTTCAAGATCATTTACACTTGGGTAAAAAGGCAGTTTTCTTCCATCAGCGTCAATATTTTATACAGTAACTCACTTAACAGCTCAAGGGAAAATTGAAGTGGGTCTGTCAAAGAGGGTCAGGACATGATACTGTACAAGGCATGAAGATGATGCTCGAAAACTCCACCAACCCATCTGCTACATATCAGCAGCTGTGTGACTCAGGGATTGTAAGCAGGATGCACAAAGTGATCTGTTACACCCCCTCTGAAAACAAAGCTCCTTGATACATTTACATCTCAGTGTCCCAAGACTTCTTTAGAGGTTATTGAAGGTGAAACCACCGATCTTGCACTGTTTTCCAGATCCCTCCATTTTTAAAGGAGGCTTGCCATTACTTTCCAGATACAAATAATTTTTTTAATATTCCCATTAAAAGCAATATTACGTTTTATAAACTCAAAAGACACCGAGCTCTCTTGACCAGTAGATAGCCAAAAATATTTTCTTTACCATGACCATAAACTTACACTGTAATTCATGTAAAAGTGATCTCATTTTTTTAAGACAAAAGGCAAGAATGAGAAAGGAAGACTGAGCAGAGGTGAAGACATCAGGCTGAGAAGACTGAGAGTCCAGGGCTAGGAGGAAATGGGGTGGAGGAATGGCAAAAAAAGAGAAGGTCTCAGCAAGGAGAAATCCTTACCCCTCTGCACACAGCTGCATATTCAGCAAAAGTATATATAAAATAAAGATGAGAACAGCTGCAAAGAAAGCAGTGGAATCACTCCTATCCCTACAGTTAGACACTCTTCATGTTCTGTAACTGAGCCCTATGAGGCTGTTTGGGAGCTGAACATGACTCAGCTGTATGCATTGTGCTCCATCATCATACCATCAATGCAAAGCTTCCTGAGGTGTAAAATTTACTCCCAACCATATGCAACTATATGTTTGGATATGCACATTGCATTACTTTTGAATGCCGCTCCAGAGTCCCAGAGTCCTTGCCAGAGGCCAAGCCCTACTTGGGTTAGAAACTGCCCAGAAGCAGAGGTGAAAGCATTTCTGCAGACTAACATCCACGTATCAGGCAGAGAGCTGAGCAGAGCACATACATTCTTCAGATGGAGACTCAAATTAGGAGCAAACCATGCACAAATGACAGCATGCATAGTAGGGATGACAGAAGCCTACAGATACAGGACTTACCCGCTTAGTGACAGCATGCCCATGCCTGGAAAGTGCAGTGTGGAAAGATTTGTTTCCAGCCTGTAAATATGGGGCACTTAAATGTAAAAAAGTCCATACACAGGCTTTGTAGGTCCAAAGCTATGGAAAAAAGAGAACGGAAAAGCCTCTGCTGTGCCTACACAAACTGCTCAGAATCGGAATTCTTGGCTACTACTTTTTAGAGTGATGTCACTGGCACAACAATCTCTTATAGAAAGAAAGCAGTAATTGTGGAAGTGCCTAATATTGCATCTCACCTTCACCACAGGAACCTTCATTCAATTTGCATTAAGTAAGATGTTACGCTTTGGAGAAGTACCAACAATTTCAGCTTCTCCTTCCCAGTTCAATGAAACATTTCTTTTCTCCTTCTGCTGAGCTTATTATGAATATTTAATGTGTCAAAATGAACTGAAAGCTACCACTGTGCATCTGCTTTCCAGCTCTCCATCTATTAACATCAAGGCTTAGTTCCCAAACTATGGCATTAACTATATTGCTATGTAAATACAACTCCTTCAACTACCATTTCATAAGTAAAATGTATGAAAGGCAGAAGCCAAGCCTGACTTTAATAGATGAAACAGTCCTCTTGCAGGTAGAGATGTCTTGGTTACTTTGGATCTGGATGTCAGTTCCCCACACCAGCTTGTACGTTCATCTTCTGTCATCTAATTGAACTAATATTCACTTCCTCTTACTAATCCCCAGATGCTTATCTGAAACGATCTAAGACACAGCCCACATTTACAGAGAGAAGAGAAAAGATTTCTATTAGGGCATCAATCTGATAGCTACAGAGGTTTGCTAATTTGCTGTGCAGCCAGACAATCTGACTATGGGAATATTGTGATTTTTTTTACTGTTTTTTTACTGTTCCTCTCAAGCTGGGATGTAACGTTTTGCTTCTAGTCCTATGTCGGAACCACACTCAGAATACTGCTGAGATATGATTTAAGACCAGAAAGAAAGGAACATTCCTTCCTGGATTTTCCAGACACCAGAAATACATATAAAACTTCAGTGCACTCTTTGGTTTGGCTATAGTTATTATGTCATTATTTGGGGAGGGCGAGGGGGAGAAGAAATCTTTTCAGCACCAGACTTAACTCTTCAGCCTTTTCTAGTGCAATAGAATGTGTGAAGGAGTGAAAAGGGAAATAAAACAATGTTGCAGTTATAGCTCCCTTCTGATATCTTGGATCAACTGTTTTAGCTAGAAGTTTAGCCTCTTTAGAGCTTAGGATTTTTGTCATCAATTTTCAACAGATCATGTTTGATTTTTTTAAACCTGGTTATGAATGGACAGAAACATCTACACTGACAGAATGTTGGAAAATCTAAAATACAAAGCCACGTTCCCCCTTCCACACAACTACACAATAGTGTCAGTGTGAAGAAAATAAAACATTCTTTTGATTCTGGCCCCCACGTTTGCCATTGCCCCACAGACGTTCGGATGGTTCATACATAAGACCAGGATATACAAATTGGTTGAGCAACAAAGATCTACTTGAGTGGCCCCATTATAATTGCTACTATGTTATTTTTATAGAGGAGAAAAAAAGACATACACAACATACACACTGTTTTTGCTGTGTTTAAATGCTGTATAGGTACTACCTTGTAAAAATACTTTTTTTTTCCTCTTTTCTTTCCACACTTCTTCCAAATAAGTAAGAAGCAAGGTCTGAAAACTAGTGAATACAAGCAGTGTTAAGTGTGGCTGGCCCACATGATGATTACTGAAACAACCCATCTTTCAGTCTGATAATTAAACAAACCAATGTAAGGACAGTTCCAACAACCAGCAGTTAGGGTGTTTATCATGTGTGAGGCACACAGTCTCTGCTTGCAGAGATTCAGTTCCCACTTCTCTGGTTCTGGGAGAGTGCCCTTACCATCAGCATCGACAGCCTGGACCCCTTCAGTTCATATTTTGAATTTGGTGAACCGTTAATTACTGACGTCATGAGGGTCTGACGGCATCAGACAGACATGACAATGCACATTTTTCTCTCTGTTTTACTAAACAGTTGAGCACTCAAGGTCTTAAAAACTACCATGGCTCTTACTCTATTTTAGCCTCAGATCATCATGACAAGGGGCTTAATAAAGAGCCTGTTAGCTTGAAATCCTGCCTATTTCTTCTGTTTGGTGTCAGAACACAAGACAGGATCAACAGGAGAGATTGAAGACGCTCACTACACTGTGTCACGTCATTTGGGCACCCCACTCACAAGTCTGTGATGCAGTCAAATTGCTTCAAGTCCATCATTACCCCCACACACATGTGAGATTAACCCCAAGTCAACCCAAGAATTTCCCAGCTACTGCTATTGGAACAGCTCAGTCCAAATCTGTAGCTAGTCTCAGTCATCCACAAACTGCATCTTTTCCAGCTGGCCTTTTTGCTGAGGTCTGTACATAACCATGCAGTGCAGCCCCACAGGAAGGGAAGTGTGCTTCTCCCCGAGCTGAGTAGTACAGAACAGAGTGCAGCACCGAGCTCAACCCACCTTACACCTCCCCACAAATTTCATCAAGGAGAAAACTCACTTTTTCCAAGTCCTTATAAACAATCTGTGCTGGATTTAACAATTTACACATTTGTACAAAAACTCTACAGGCTGAAACATGAATTTCCTTAGCACATGGCCAAAAGGCACACTGGCTTCTGCAGCCACATCTTTCAAGGGGCAGTATCTTAATCGTGCTTTGCCTGTGGTGTTTACAGAGAGGCGTGCCCAAATCTCTCTGCAGAAACAAACAAGCAGATTATTGCACTCATATTGAAGAAAGCTTTGCTAAGGTGCAGATGGTTCTATTAGTGAGGTTCATTTATACTGTACAGAGTTAAAAAGTGAATGAATAATAAATATCAATGTTACACACAAGATCAATGACTACTACAAGTCAATTCATAGGACTTAAGGTGCTACATCAGATGTTAAAATGGGACTTGGGGATTCTGATCTCTTGAAAATAACTTAACAATTTCTTTAATAATTTTAACAATTTCTTCAGCCACTCCTTAATACTAAAGTTAGATGGCAAATGAGAATGATGAGCACCAGTAGATAGATTTTATGTCTGTATTCTCCCATTTTCATAATTATATCTACTGCAATACATTACAGACCCTCTGGGAGAGAGAGGCTGCAGCTGGGCTCTCTGGATTTAAAGAGATCATCTGTCCCTATTGCAAGTGGGCTACGATTCTGCTGTTAAGAATTCTGCTGTTAGAGTTAAGAAACCTCTTTGATAATAAATAACACAGGGGGAAAAAAAGGCAGATGTTTAAACGAACACAGCTGCTACCTTTCACACAACAGAGGAAGCTGCCTAAAAATTACACAAGAAATAACCAAAAGAGGCTACAGTTTACAAAGTCCAGAATGAGAATATTGGGATACAGATACATAGCCACTGATGCTAGAAGGCTTGTTAAAGCACAAAAAGGATGCACTCTGCCTCAGCAAGTATCGGTGGCAGAAATCTGTGCTCATTACACCTGTTTGCAAATGCTGATATTCACTCATTACCTTTTGCATCCTAATCCTCTAAACTGCCACATCCCCCTACATTTTGAGGTATGATGATCCAGGTTTTCTGGTATGTAACTTTCAAGTGGGGAAGGAAAAAGTGGAACTTAACACAGAGAAAGAGGCAAGTGCCCCATGTGAGCATCACTCAGTTGGGAGCAAGCATTTGACTGAACCCACATGGTTCAGATCAGCAGAAGTTGATTTGGAAACAAATTTAAAAAGCCACTGAAAGGCACCAGGTCAAAGTGATGGAGCCCAGGTCTTCTCTCCACTCATCAGCACAGGTTCTTGTCTAAGAGGGAGCCTATACATTGCATACGGATATCCAGTTATGAAAGAAAGCTGTGTTATCATCTTTCCCCTCCAACACATGCAACCCCTTCAGTTTCGGCCATGTCTCCTGTGTTATTAATCTTTCTTCTCATACTTTCATGCCTCTAGAAAGCCTTTATATTAAAACTCATATGCTCTCAAAATAATAAAATATGAGTCAGGGATTGGAGAAATTAAAAAGAAGTGCCTCTACTGCCTCTTTTGCTATCAGGGAAATCTGAACTATTTTGAGTAATGACTGTACTTTCTCATTTCACGCAGGTAACAAGTCCTTTATTAAACACAGGTGCCCAAAAATTCATCCCAATGCACTGCAGTAACTTGCATAAGCATGTCCTGGCAGTAATTTTGGTCTTGAGTGCCGGTAGTTACTGTACATACTTGTCTAATTAATTCCTCTTGACTTACAAAGGCATCCATCACGTCACAATGGATGATTTATGAAGCACACCGTACCTGAAATCCTCCCGACCTCAAGACATTTCCCCAGCATCTAAAACAGGTTCTTATAATTTGTAATCATCAATTAATAACAAAGCAGTCTCACTAGTGCGATTCTTCAGGTAAGGTTAATGTAATATTTCATCTCAGGCCAGCTGCTGTTTTACGACTTCCAAGCATGACAGTAAGTAATGTCTTTGCATAAGAAGTCATCCATGGAGTAAATCAATTAGCTCATCTTTCATCAGCAGGCATTTTGCTGCAGCAAGGGAGGCTAATTACATACAAAGTTCTTGTTTACTAACAGAAGTATGAGCCCAAAGTCTGGCATTGCACAGTAACTTTTCTTCCTTATGTCTCCATTCTGCATCTTTTCCACTAAGAAGTTTTTAATCTATGATCAATCAAATACTGTGATTATGAGTTGTCCTTACCATGCTGCTGTTATCTGCACAGGTTTGCTTGCAAAGATCAGCATCAATCACACAAGTTTTCAGTATTGATAATACTTCTTGGACACTTCTTGCCCTCAAGAAGGATGCATATACATTTTTGCCCATTCACCCCAGCTGCAAAGCATAAAAAAAAAAACCCCTAACATATTGTTCTTTAGATAGACCACACTATTTCTCATAAAGCTTACACTGGGATAACGGTATTGCTGTGCCTAGGAGGAAATTTGTCACCCAGAACATATGCATGCGGAAACAGGAGAAAAACTAGTGTATAGCACTGGTGTAGTGTTGGTGTACTCCTCTTGTCTTACTGAAATTGGCATGTAGCTTGAGACTTATGTTTTCACCTTCCTTTTGACTGATATAGTAATTGTCTGGCATCCCAGACTCTCCTTGCATGATGTAGCTGATAATCTGTCTCAGGAAGCCCATGACCCACAGGCTTTTGCGTGTGTGTTTATGCTTCTTGTAGTCTGTCCTGATCACCAAATGCCAGACACAAAACACTAGATGAACTGGACCTTTCCAGGCTACTCAATGACCTGCCCTTTGGTTCTTGTGTTTCTAAGAATGAGAAGTCACAGCACACAGAAATAAAATGCACAGTGCTCAGTACCTTGGGATCATACCAGACTTTAAACATTTGAACCTTTGATTCAAAGTGCTGTGGACAATGTGTATGTAGAGCTCAGACTGCAAACCTCATCGCAAACCTCTGTTCAAGAACTGGTACAGTTGCCCATGGAGTCATCAACTGGAAGATAGGAAATCACCGAGCCAGATGAAAGTTGAGTGATGTGGACTCAACCAGGTTGACGTTTGCTGATGCTATCCAGGCAGCCTAAACCACAGATAATCCCATGGCATCTCCCAAAAATGAGCATTTGTGGCCTGGGGTGACCGAGGATGTACAAACACTGACTGAAAGCCAACAGCTCACTTTCTTCCTTTGACTTGGTGGAAAGGAGGTGAGAAAAAAAAGTGGGGTAATAAAAGAAATGGGTCATTTTGGAATGACTGCTCCAAATCGGTCCAGTACAATTTGATAGCACAAAGGAAAAGCAAGGTCCACAGCTCTGACTCACCAGGTTTAAAAAAATCACTGGCTATGCTGGCTCCAGCTACACCAAAAGAAGTCACCTAGAAATACATCTCCTCCACAAAAAGAAATGTGTTTGAAAAGGTAAGTAACAAATGGCAAACAGCATGACCTTTAGTGAAACAGTCATGTGGATTCATGAATTAAGATCAGGCAATGTCAAACTAGAAACTGAAACAAATTCATCCTTGCATTTGCATCCTAATGGATACAGGACTGTATCTCTGCTGTGTTCCACAGTAGTCTAGACGCACCAAACAACGATGCAGCCTGTATTTACTGTGAATTAAATGTTAACTTGACAACTTGAAGACAAATTCTAAATTTAAAGATGCAATTATTTCCCCTATCTTTAACATTTTGTCTATTTTGGTTTGCAATTTCTTGTAACTGAGCAGCACATTCATTGCACTAAATAGAACAATGTTAACCACTAAAGTGTGCAAGCCTCAACTATAATGTTACCCCATTCTGAACTTCTGGTGACTCCAGCTCATGTGCTGATCCACAATTATCTGTTATTTTTGGAGCAGTGGGGATGTAGACAGTCACACAAATTACAAGACACAGTTGTACACATTGTCTTCTAAGAATATGTCTGCAAATATTTGCTTATCCATATTCTTAAATTCCTAGGATTTTCTATTAAGAAATAACTCCAAACCACTCAAGACACAGTGTAAGCTTATGTGACATCCCTGCAAGGCTCTTCATCTGTGCTCAGCTACATCTAGATTTTCTCCTCTGCTCCCTGCTGTGTGTTGAATCCTCTTCCTCTTTCCATTTACAACTATGTGTGAAGGAAAATAGTTCTGCTTAATACAGATCCAAATTGGCTTTTTAAGAAACTCATTAAATAAATGGCCCATTTCAGCCCTCAGAATTTGCTGCAGGTACCTCTGCACCTTATTACCAAACCTCCACCTGAAAGGAAAAAGAAAAAGATAATAGGGTCTCAAAGACATGCTGCACGCTGCCTGCAATCTACGTGTGGACCACAGCCTGGAAATCCACTTACTCAGTGTAAATCCAGTCCAGTTATATCGACTTTTCTTTCCCTCATGGTATATTAGTGCTCATGAAAAATCCTGCTGTGAAAGCCCTAGAGAAGAAATCTTTTGTCCACAGACAAATGCACTTCCCACATTGTGTTCTATTATAACAGGCAAAGGAGCAAAAGCCTTGTTCCTACTTTTACAATAATCACAAGGCCACACACTCAACTAAGACGTGAATAACACACGAGCTTTGTCATGGACACTTTCTCTAGTCTAAATTCAGTGCTATCTCCACTCATTTATCATCTCCTTCTACACCAAACATATGAATAATTATTATGAGTGCACTGAAAATTTGACTGCAGTTCTTACATTCAGCTCCTACAAGCCACTGGACCACCATTTCAGTCACTTCCAGATCACTGCTACATTTGAATTTACTTGAGTCATATTTTCTCTTCTGGTTTTGGGGGATTTTGTTTTACATCCTCTCCTCTCCTCTCCTCTCCTCTCCTCTCCTCTCCTCTCCTCTCCTCTCCTCTCCTCTCCTCTCCTCTCCTCTCCTCTCCTCTCCTCTCCTCTCCTCTCCTCTCCTCTCCTCTCCTCTCCTCTCCTCTCCTCTCCTCTCCTCTCCTTTCCTTTCCTTTCCTTTCCTTTCCTTTCCTTTCCTTTCCTTTCCTTTCCTTTCCTTTTTCCTTTCCTTTCTTTTTCCTTTCCTTTCTTTTTCTTCTCCTTTTCACAAACACTTACCAAACCAAAAAGAGATTCAAGAGACAAATGCCAGCATCTGCAAACAATTCAAACAACTCCATAGAAGGAAACAAAACAGTGCAGGATTAGAGAGGCTGTTATATGTCAACATAGTAAATATCCACAGTCAGATTCTCAGCTGGTGTAAATCAACCTGCCTCCATCTGCTTTTATGCAGGCAGTGCAATTTGATGCTGAATGCACAGCAGAAAAATATATTTATGTTAAACTAGAGCATTTTAAATTTGAGAAAGTACTGACCCTCTCTGGCACCCATTTCAATCAATAGCCAAACTCTCATCTCCTCTGATAGGGAAAAGCCAGAAGCACGCTCCATGTGAGGATATATGGGCCCTTAACACCATTTCAAAGCAGGAATCCCCATACAGCCCCCTCCTTTGCCCACCTCTCTGAGGCTTCCTGAAGACACTTCCAGGAACAGCAGCAGCAGTCACAGCTGCACATTGCTGCCTATGTGAGGAAACATGAAGCATGTGAAATGTTCAGTGCACTCTACAGCAGAAGATGGTGAGCAACAGGTGGGTTCTGTTATACTGCATCATGTAAAAAACATGCACATGAACACATCAAATATTTGAAGTTTCCTACCATTACAAAATCACAACTCCACCTAGTTTGTACTAATCCAAAGGCATAACTGGGGGGCATCTTTCAGCAGTCTAAGCCCAATGGCAGACACAACCATTGACATCCAGGAGAAAAACATGGGTTCACCACATCACGAGTCCCAACAGGTTCTGATGGTCAAGAGTTAAAGATCTGACCATTATTTTCAACTACCTAGAGCAATAAGAGAGAGGTTTTGGCCAAAAATGTCTTCTTGTATATTTATTATATATTGACTGCTGATTTAACTTTACAAATGACTAATCACAACTACTTCAGCAAGAAATGGAAGAAAAACATTAGGGGTCTGATCTTCATCTTCCCCAGCCTCAAAACTACCAGTGAACTCTTGAGGACAAGAGTGCTCCTGCCAAAATACAGACCAGTCTAATCTGCCACCTTAGAGACAGACATTTATTTGGGCAAAAACAGAAAAAGTAAGATGACCTATGTATTTGAAGAAATATTCTAGGGGTCATCTCCACCTGTTTTGTTCTATAGCAACCTCTAATCATTGCCTTTTCTTACTGCATTCCCAAAATGTATGCTTGCCAAACATTGCCAGTCTCTCTAGGACTCAGGGCTGCAGGCAAAGCCCCATCCAAAAAAGCAGACACCAACCAAGAACACAGACAGACACAAAAACTGAAAGCTTGATAAGGACAGATGTCAGTGATGGAAACTGATGGAAACACTTGGAAGTTAAAAAAAGTCATCAGCTCAGTTCAATATCAGCTGCAAGAACTGTCACAATTCCTGAAACATCAGCTTTTCTGACTGGCTCGTCATTAGCACCGGAAAGGGGTGCCAAAGGTCTGCTCGATTAGGGCATACAGAAAGGAAGGAGAGGCAGCGAAGGAGCTGCCAGCTGTGTCCCCTGCTTCAGGGAGTCTTTTCAAGTCTTGACCAAGCCTGCAAGGGCTCTGGGATTACAGTCCTTCAATGGATGGGGATGTTTCTTTCTTACAGGATGGCTTTTAATGATGTTAAAAGGCAAGGAGGTTTTGACTGATAGACAGCACACCCCAGAGAGAATTTACCCTTCAACGCTCTTCTTGAGCATCTGAAAAGAGTCTTGAAATTTAACCTGCAAGTGCTAATATTTTCCCTTTGTAGCACTGGATTGCTCCTCTTCAGGGCTCTTACACGGACTTTTGATTTCCCCAATGCTAACTCCCCTAATGGTCAATAAAGACCAGTATATTAGTATGATAAACTCTTGTTCCCAGCCATGCACAGAATTCAAATTGAATTAGAAAGTCAGTCTGTGTTCATAAAAACAACACTATCAAGCAAATGGAGCTTTACTGCACTTCGTAACAGATATCGCCTATCTTTGGGTTGTTGTCAATTCTTCATATAAATACTTTAAATCACTTAGACTTCATTTTGCACACTATATAGTGAGTCTCTTCATAATCAAATAGTATTTAAAACATTTACTGCCTTGTTAAATCTAACAAGTTAGATTTATTGGGATAGTCACTTTCCTTAATAGCCAATTTAGTAAAACTCAATGTATTCATTGATGCATAAATATATAATAGGCGGTTGTTAAACTTTAATAAATATGTTTAATAGTCAGCTGGCATTTTCTCTCAATGGCAGCACTTCCTCTCAGCTGCCAACAGGAAATGCTGCTCCTGAATGTGCCAATTCAACCCACATGTAGGGAATAAACTGACCTAGAGGAGGAACGTGAGCACAAATTTCAGGTAGCTTTCCCATGTTACTTGTCACAAGAAGTACTCTAGCTGAGACTACCCTAAACTCCCATCAAGATTATCAGGTGTTAAATAGCACACAGTGTAAGGAAGATTATGAGTTTGTCTAGACTCAATACAAGCAATGAACCAGGACAGGAAGGGCAGCTGGCTACCTGAACGCCATATAAACAATATTCATGTATTACTATTGCAACTTACAGTCTTACAGTTTTGTGTCTACCACATCGCATTCTCTCCCCTCACCCTGCCAACCTGTGTGTTAATCAACAGATTAAATTACAATGCCTCTGCTTCTAGCTAGATCAAAAAGTTACTATTTCAAGGCTTTTAGATACCTAAGAAAAAATCTTAGAGGAGTCCACATCACTAGATGACTAAAAACCTTTAAAAATCACATCCTTAGCTCAAACTGTAAAGCTTCATGGCTAAACTCTGCAGGTCTCAGGAGCAGTTCTCCAAGTTGAAGGCAGCTACTGCATATAAATGTGAAAAAAACAGACCAAAACAACTTCAAGAGAGACTGTATTTGTATGCTGGCCTGGAAAGCTTGTTCATAGCCATGAAACACTCACCTGGGTGGGATTATACAGTTCCTGAAGTGGGCTTCTGGATCCTTTCCGGCAGCAAATGTCCATCCCAAATGGATTTCTACGCATTACTGTAAAGGGAAATTGAAATTAATACAGGTTAGCAACATTGGCTAGCAGCAACCTACTGCAATACCTATAGCAAGAAGAGATTTTCCGGCAGATCATGGGATTCTAGACAACGTTGTGTCTTAATTCCTAATTTTAGTTTCCCTAGAAATTATACGAGAGATAAATCTTTTACCTGTTGTGGAAGTTACTAAAGAAACTCCAAGCTCTCTGGTTCCCTTCTTATAAAAGCTGTTACCCAACAACTTCCAACTTGGCTGCGCAAAAAAGCACATGGACCAGAGTGCTAGCGGGGCTAGGTACCTGCTTCTCTGATCATCAGGGAAGAGTCAGATGAATTCCTACAACCAGCATGTCTGTCAGGCTAAGCTTGAGCCTCTTGAAGCCTAAATACACAAGTACACAGGGACCTAATATTAAAACATCTCATTTTAAAGCTTTTGGCTTTATTGAACTTTACCTTTAGTTTCTCCTAGAACAGACACTCAGCAATACACAATGCACATAAGAGTCAATTATTCTGCACTTCTTGCTCCAAACTATATTTTGTTCTACATATTGCAACTGTGGTCCTGCTCTGGCAGGGTGGTTGGACTTGATGACCTTTCAAGGTCACTTCCAATCCTTAAGATTCCATGATTCTATGAATATTTGACTGACCCTAAAACCAATATAAGCTATTCATCCCAGTTAGAAACCAGTAGGTTTTCAAATCAAAGGTTTTGTCAGTGTTCTAATCACGGAGTATTTTTGACAATAAAGCATTTTCAGGAGAGACACTGATCTGAGCCCCATCAGGCACAAAGATCAGCAGCTTCAAGTTAGACCTCTGTGGCTATAAGGCTACATAAGAAGCCATTCAGCTCCAATCACCCTCTATAGTCACGAGGAAAACAAGAGCTTGCCTGTGCTTCTAATCTCACATGGCCCACATCATCATTTGCCCCTAGGTTGCTCTGCTAACTACAGAAGGAGCATCAGGCAATCAGATGCCCACATTGGGCATTGCTTCAAGGGGAGATTTGTCTCGTCAAGGTTTAATTAAGACATAACCAAAACAGAAAGAAGAGACATTCCCGCTGGGAATCCAAAGGCATTAAGCAGTCAGGCACGCTTTTACCATTCCTTGCCACATTTTGTAACCAGAAACTATTGAAGTGTCCTGTAGCAATGGTTCTGAGCAGCACCACTTGCAGACATGGTATCTCAGGCTTCAAGCCAAGAGTCAGAGAAAGCAGTCAAGTAATGTTTTAATATGCAATCATAATTGATATGTCAAGCAGCATGAACCACAGAAAGCCATATACAGTCCCAGTCTGAAAACATAAAAGAATCCTTCACTCAATTCATATCTAGTTTTCAACTGAAGGTTACTCTCTCTCTCGCTTTTTCCCCGGGCAAAGAAGCCTCTATGGGTCTTATGGCAGGATCAGACATACATGCTTAGTAAACAAACTGGATAAATATTTTTATTTTCTTCAAAATTAGGATATTTCTTCACAATTAGGATAGCAATGTTATTAGAGCCTATCATGTTAATTTACATGTTTAAATACCTGATTAACTTCTAAGCATCTTTAGTCACGCAGCCAAAAATTCCTTCATTTTTGTGCTAATGTGCCCTTTTAAAAAGTTAGCTCAGAAAGTGTTTAAAACAGTTGAAAGTTTAACAAGATTTTGCTTGAGTGTCAGCTTCCAGTGTCTGGAAGCAGTTTTAGGGGAAAAAAAAACCCCTAAACACTAAAGTGAGGGTGTAAGACATCCAAAAGTCATTCTAACTTACTCCTGTCCGTCCCATCCCCATCTATCTTCCCCTTCCATACTCCTATACCAGGAACAGTGTTCAAGGGTGCTTAAAAAATAATTTTGCAGTCCCTTTGCTGTTACAAGAAAACTGTGAAGTGGAGCCTTCCAATCAAGAGCAAACCACATCGTTTCAATTTAAAAAGCCAAGGCAGTGGGAAAGGGAGAAGGGAATGTTTCAGTTTATCCAGGTCATTAGACTGTGATTAGCCAAGATCCTGAAACACTGATGCTTTGTTCCAAAATGAAGAAGAATAATTCTAGTGTGGTGCTCCCTGATTCATTACTTCACTTTTCATTTCCATTAAATACAGTAAACAGTAACTTGCATAAATGTATCCCTTCCTGCTTCACTTAGCCAGCAGGTATAAACACAGTGACACTTTATATGCAGCAGTAACAGCCATAAAGATTAAATTATTTGCACAATGTGCAAGATTTGATTCCCAGATATAAACAAACAAACACCAAAAAAAGCAACTGTCTCCCTAGCAAAAGCTAAATGCTAATGTCGAATCTCAGTCACAGAAACCATTAAATCTTTTTTATGATTCCCAATATTACTTAATTGGTTTCGTTTTTCAATAAAGCCGTTAGAAGACGACTGCGGAGTTAGCATAGCAACACAGCAGCTCAACAACAGCACTCGGTTCTGCCTTTATCTGTGTTGGAAACAGCAAGCCCTGATGCAGCTGGACAGAGCACCTCTGTGCACACCTGGAAAACACTCGTGCCTGGAATTTACCTGCAGCATCAAACTAAAGGAGAATTTCCTCAGCGGAAATCCCACTCGTGCCTTTGGCAAAATTGCCCTTAGGTGAGTAATGGTGAGGAACGTTTTTTACATAGTTCACAACACTTGCTGGCATGTCTGTGGACAAACTCACTTCTCAGGGCACCTTTAACCTGTTTTCTACTGTCTCCATTTCTCTGAGGCACTGTTTTGCTACACGAATGACAGGACCTTTTGGGCTTGAATCTCATCTACAGCAATCTGCACCAAGAAAACCTTAATACAGAGGTTGACTGCAGCTACACTAATTTTAACACCACTTTCACTAAGACTTTGTCACACTATTGTGGCAGTGGAAAAGAAAAAAAATCAGGTCCCTTATCTTCACCAAATCTTCTTATTAGCATAGTAAATATCTGAATTTACATTTTATGGCTTGGGCTGATCTCCATACATAATTACAGTTAATTATAATCTAATGATAAGTATTGCATATGCATGGATTCAAGAGCTGATTAAAAGACCATGTTCATGCACACTGTGTGAAGCAGCTGACAGCAGCATTCAATGCTTTAATGATTAAAGAGTAGTGTTAATACTGCAACTGAAGCAAAATCAGCAATCTCTGAATTTAGCCAGGACTGTCAGCAACTGAATGAATTGTTAGTTCATTACTTAAATACAAGAGTTGTAAGAACACGATCTGTCTTCCATTTCCAGGAATGATTTGTTCAAAATGCAATCTTGGCCCATCTTGTTAAAATCTGTGAAATTGCTATCCATTAATTTAACAGCATGTGCAGACAGCATGTTATCTAGGCACCAAATTTCAGTTTCTCAAGAGAGAAAGATAAACAGCTCCACTAAATTGAAAACTTACCTACATAATAATCATCTGTGTAAATGTATATATAGAAAAAGAAACTACATGTTTGGGCCCTATATTACCTCAGAACAGAACTATTGATGCACAACTTGTGGAAAACTATTTAGACCAAGAGTGGAAATTTGACCTGTGAATTACAGTTCACTGAGTGTGAGTCAACCTTCTTCTAGTGCCTGTGCAAGTAAGAAGTCTGTCACCACAGTCTTGATCCATTAGATGACTACAAATTAAAATGTAGATCCCTCAAATTAAAAGCACCCTTTATACAGGTAGGGCTTGGGAGGATACTGAGAGCTTGCAGGTCATCATCAAGGCCAGGCAGCCTTTGAACCTCCTGCCAGGGTTCAACAGTCAATGCGTTTACAAGCATCTCATCCCCAGGTCCCCAGGTGCTGAACTCATGATGGCAGAGGCAGGGTTACAAGTGATAAGAGTAAATACATGTTGCAAGGTACATACTAAATCTTGGCATCTGCAAGAGGGGATGTCATCTCCAGGTTGCATCTAGCCAAAAACGCAAGACAACAGTGCCTTGAAGAATGGGCACAGGTTGGGAAGGGAGAATGTGCAGGCAAGCAAGTATGGTCTAAAGCCTTAATTTTTTGTGTGACATTTCAGAGACTGAAGATCACTCACATGGAAACATGAGAACCCAGCTTAAGTTGTCACATTTACTTGTCAGAAGGCATTTATAATCTACTTGGTAACTTACAAAGACCCTGTTCCAGAATAAGACCTCCGGTATTCCCACAGGATGAACAATGACAGAAAAAACACTAAAATAAGAAGTCACATTCAATGCAATTTCTACCTCTCCTTAACAGAAACTACAGCAAAACTGAGAGAGGGGACATGGTAGCACTTCTCTTGGGAGATGACTGGTCTGAAAATGTATGTGAACACTAGGACTATGTAGACAGAAGGGAAAGGGGGAAAAATAATGAGAACCAAGACTCTTGGAGACTTAAAATCATAAAGGTCACTTTCTCACAAAGTGTCAGAAGGGCAAATTAAAGTATTTCTCACAAGCCTGTGAGAGATCAAATCACAGGGGAGACTCTGCCAGAAGAGTCACACAAAGTAATTGTGACTTTTCCACCAGACTTACAAACAAGTGACATTTCAAACACCGGGTGCATGCATTCAGCAGTCACCTACATCATTACCATCTTACAGCCCTCTAAAAGTCAGAGGCTCTGTTTCCAAGATTTCTGTAGAATAGAAGCTGCCCAACTGCTATCTAGTAACTGTTTTCCTACTTGGCAATGTTTAATTTACATTACCTGGACTACTCCAATTACTTGCATAACAAAAAAAAACTTATGTAAAAACTCTACATCAGTTCACTGCGTCTTAAATCAATTGTCTCATATTACAAATACTTGAGAAAAGTCCTGAGGACACATTAATATTTAACTTTTCATTACATTGGTCTAAAGTACAAGGGCAAAATTCCCAAATACTGCCTTGCTTAAAGCTGATATGCATAATTCATTCCACCAATTTGAGATATAAGTTGTCTCACGGAGGATAAAGTACACATCAGCAGCAGTATGGTGAAACTACAGTTGAAGATGGGACATTGTTCTTGTTTTGAAATAAAAAATGAAATATATTCCCCTTTTTTCAGTCTAATTTCTTTTTTGGTATGCCTGCTGTATAAAAGGCTGAAAATTGATATCAGTCTGCTTACTTCTTTTGGCTGAGGTACACTGCTTTCCAGCTAAGCCTGCTGCCCAACTACCCTTCATTTCAACCCAGGGTTAATACTTTCCAGGAGGCATCTTGCTGACAGCAAAGAGCAGGTATATAACCTACTACCTTCCCCTAGAGCTGTAAAGAAGTGGCTTAGGGCTTAGCATTCATCCAAATATTCCCTACACAATGTAGGCAAAAAAATGAGTGCCACTTGATCCAGGCAGGACAGCAGCAGAAAAACATTTAGTAATAGCTTTGGTGTCTCTAGTCATGTTTGAATAAATTACTGCTCTCAAACCTCCGTAATTTTTAAAGCAAAGCAAGAATAATTCATCATACCTACACTGAAAGTTCAGAGATTCTCTTCGTCTAAAGATTTGTACACCATTTGTCTTGTAAAGTCTAGCATAGACTTCTGCTATGACCCCAAAGCAGCACACAAAATTACTTCTATCAGGTACATAGGATGAAGCATTGCCTCACACATTCAAATACTAGTTTAAACACCTTCTCTGGGACACTAAAACATCCATAGCTCAATCATAAGCACATGTCTATTAATGATATTATAAAACTACCGCTCTATCTGTACCAGCAAGAATTATGCTCAGGCCAAACCGGTCGTATGTGAATGTAAACCAAGCAAGGCTCAATCCAACAATATTTTGCACATACAACATTCTTGAAGCATGAAAATACCCAGGGCAAAGTTGAAGCAAGTGACCCTAGGAAGTAGCCCTTTTCCAGAGTTTGTCAGTGGCTCTTGGACTTAATTTTTTCTAATTTGGAACATCCTGCCCGCGTACCTTTCAGACACTTTGCTAAAATAATGCTGAACAAGCTTGTCATTAGTAACCAGGTCGTTCTGCTTCGGGAAAATGAGCCTTCCATAATAATTTACAACAATTTCCTCTGCAAGATTTCAAACCAGTCCAGACCGCAGGCAAAACTGGAAATTCGGTGATAAAGAGACTACCTTGTTTCAAACTTAATTAAAATTCCTGTGCTCCCTTCTGCAGACCAATCAAGCTAAGGACACTGAATGGTATGAATGGGTTAATCTTTAATCAGCAACCAGGAGCATGAGGAGTGAATGCAAATGCTGTCACCCAGCACTGGCTTCAGAGCCTGAGTAAGGAGACTTCTAGATAGCTCTCTTGGCAATGATTTATGAACACTAATCCTTCAGCAGCGGTTCACAAAGATCAACAGATTGATAGCAACAGCTTGTGACATCTGGGGCCTTGTGCTTTGCTGCATTCAGCTCAGGACTTTAAACTAAATTATCAGCCCTTCATCCAGAGACCTCAGGTACAAGGATTTATGACTAAATTCTTGTCTGGCCTCTTTCGCTTTCTGAAGGCAAACTGCAGCTTTCTTTGCTAGAGGTTGGAGATCTAATCTTAGAAAGTAAAAATCAGATTAACTATTGTATGTGAGCACGCTAAAGTCTTAAATGCAGAGAATGAGATAATACTTACTCTCTGCATTAATGAAGAAGCCGATTTTGGCTCACATCAGACTGTAACTAGTAACATGGGGTTTACTCAGCATGAGAAACAAGCAAAATCCATGGCTGATGCACCTTACCCCGTGTAACACCACTGCACCGCACAGACAAACTGACAAACTGTGAGCTGGATGATGTACATACATAGCAAAGACACAAGGGTTTAGAGCTCAACTTGACAAACAGAGATGCTGTATTTTGGGCTAGCAATATTGGTTCATTGATTCAATATCTCTGTCCTACCCCCCCCCCCCCCCCGACATTTCCATTCCCAGTCACGTACCAGAGGGACTTGGTAAAGTAAGGCTGTGGATGGATATGACAAAAGTGAAGGACGAAAAACAAAGAGGTCAAACCTCAGTGAAGTTATTACAGCTGAGATGAGCAGCAAAGATGCTAGTTAAGGGACCAAGGACATGGAAAGAAATAGTCTTCAGTTCACAGATCAGGAAGAGCCAAAGAGGTTAAAAACTCCCACAAAGTAAATTTAGTTGTCAGAGATCAAATTCATTTCAGGAAGTGAGGTGGCTATTCTAAGCTACTCATTTAAGCTCTGAACAATTAACAAAGAGCTAGAGCTGCAGAGATGGGTCACTCCACGTGCCTCTGGATGCGGCTCCTCTAATATCAACTAGCAACCCTAGATAGGTTGATGGTTGAAGTTACGCAAAATAAATCCTGGCACAGGAAGGAAATGAATCTTAACATTTGTTTCTAAGCTCTAATCACTATTACAAAGGTTGTAAATGCCCTCCAAAGAATAGTGAGATATTTAATTACTTTTTACTTTAGACAGATTTCCAGAAATAAATTCATATTTTATCCTGTTTGTTCTCAGATTAGCATGGGAATGGGCTTAATTGGGCACAGTGGGGAAGTTAATATCCTTGGGTGAAATTATGCAGACTTAGATCCTTGGCCACCCGATGAACATTGCATGCAGCATAAATTAGCACAACATCTTTCCTGTTAATGAACAATGCGCAACTTTTTTCCAGTAATTTTTTTAAAGCATTAATCCATACAGGATTTCTTTAGAAGTGTCAAGAAATTATCCGCAAACCTAAATAAAAAGACTTTTCTATAGGATTTACTTCTCATATGAGGAGACTTCTGTTTTATTTCTGTCATACACAGGCACATGCTGCTTTTAATGCAGCAAGTTTTTGTGAGTGCAAACCACAAACTGTATATTAGACTTGGTCAGAACTTTTCCGATACAACTTTGTTTTCTCTGGCATGAAATGTGGTATTTCACAGGTCAGTTCTGGATGGATCTTTGACCACCTCAGCTACCTGCTCACCTCTGTGTATGTCCTGGTTTACAACACCCATTAGCAAAGCTGTATGTCCCAAAATGTTGATCAAAATGGTCTATTTCTTTTCTCCCAGGACTATAGGGTTTATCATCCATGTCAGCTTAAGAAGTCCCTGTTTTCCTTTTTCTTTTATTTTCATCTGAAATGCAACTTTCTACAAAGGAAGAAAGAAGCTAAAGAATTGTAACTAACTTTATGTAGTTCACAAACAAACATACAAATTATGAATTTGCATAAAGAACACTGTGGATCCTGTATATCAAAAAGCAAAGAAAAATTCTCTTTCCGGATGTTACACTTTTTCCTGCTTTTCCAAGTAACACAAGTTAGTCATGTGTTTTGCAAAATCAGACTGCAGGAATCTTGGAAAGCTGGAAAGTTTCTAGTGAAGCTTTCAGGTTTCCAAACAAGCCTCCCTCCAGTTTCTAGATACTTGCTGTAACAACATCAGCAGGCACATCTGCTGCTGGGTTCTCTTTATAGCAAAGAGCTGAATGTTCTCTTCTGTTCTTCTTATCAGCCTAGTTTTCAAGCCTGCAGACAGTTAGCTATATCCCATCTCTCTGATGTAAGTTCAAAGAAAAACTCTGTAAAGGTAGGCCCAGATTAAAAAAAAAAAAGCTACATTTGTATTGTCCTAAAAAATGAGAGGCTAAATTTCTTTTTCTCTATTTCCCACTATTTCCACTACACTGTCAGGACCAGTCTATTTAATAAACAGTGTATGAGCTTGCTCCAAAAAAAAAAGGGAGTGAGAGAAAAACCTTTAAAGGAGGAAGGTTTCTTTAGAAAGCTGTAATTTTCAAAGCATTTATCTTGAATCACAGTCAAAATGAAAACGACGGCTGCTGCAGCTGCAGTCTATTTGAGCTACTGTTTCTTTGCTCTTCTTCAACAGATGTGCATTGAAGATGAAACACAAAATCATATTTGCTATGGATATACTCAAACGCACAGCAAGTCTTCTCACAAGCCAAGGATAATAGAAAACTACAGCTGTAGAAGTCATTTTAACATGGAGCAATGAAAGGCTCAAACTTCTGGTCTCTGAACTTCAGGCACAAGTCTTGCATACCTGACCTGACACAAACAGAAATCCAGGGAGCCAAGTAATTTCTGTCCTGGTGACACATCCAGATGGACCAAGGTTTACCATCACTGAAGCAGTGCCCCTGATATTTTTAGTGCAATTCTCATCCTCCTGATGCTTATGAACAATACTGTTCTTGACAAAAAAAGAAACACTAAACAATTTGATAAGCTGGAAAGAAAGTATGAAATCCTGCAGTAATCACTTCCAGAGCAGTCATTCATTATGGCTAAGAGGATTATGACTGCAGCTTGTTGGATAAGCAGATGAGCTCTTACAAATTAAAGATGCTACTTCCTTGGCAATGTGAAGGCCAAATGCTGATATTAAAAGGAAAAAAGTGCTACCAATAGTAAAGGCCTGATTCTGTGATTTGTAAAATGTCTGGACTAATAATTAATACACAGGTGGCCTTTACTGTCTTACTGCAAGAGTTTATTTTGTTTAATGCTTCTTAAACTTCAAGTAATCCCAAGGCACAGACACACAATCAGCTTCTTCACAAGTTCTTTTACTTTTCCAGTAGTTGGTTGTCACCTCAGCTGACTGCGACTGGGGCAGCTCCATGTCAGCAGAGCGCTGCTTGGCCATGACCAGGCCTGTCGGATGGTGGAAGATGTCTACTGGTCCTGCCTTCTTCCAGTGGGATCTGTAGAGCCATACATGGAGGCTGGGAAGCTGCTTTCACATACTCTTCTCTATCTGTTAGCAACAAGTTGTACACAGACAATATTGCTTTCAGATGTAAGAATCCCCTCATGTGGCAGTTTTGAAATATTCCAAACCACAGATCCTTCAAAACATTTTACATAAATAGGACTTTGTCAGCTCCCTCAAATCCAGGCTGCACTTCACATAGGAGAGTAAAATACACTTTAGCAGTATAAAACTTCATCTCAATTAGTATAATTTGTATTTCCATTATAGAGACCAGCTTTACAGTCAGCCAGGGCTGAGGTACTGAGTGCACTGGATCTGTCTTTCTGTGAGGAGAAACTCACGAAACACAAGTAAACTATTCAGAGCAGTGAATGGATGAGCTTTCAATGTCTGCTCATTTTTCAGCTGTTCTACCCCCTTCTTCCTCTTATCTCCTTCCATTGCTCCCATCACTTCAATGAGTTCAATTAAAAGCTTCTGATGCATTTTGCCTACAGTGAGGAAATGCAGTCATTCCTATTCCGAGTGGATAGGCCAAGCACACCAACTCCACCACCTCCTGAAGGTACGGTCCAAGAGCAAAAGGATTGAATGAGGAAAGATCTTTCTGTGATTTTACTTCCAATGTTAACAGTTAAAGGAGAATCAAAACAAGCAACAGCCACAAAAGATACATATTCTGGTATCACTACCAAATAGGATGCCAATTTGACTAAAATTTTAAATCTCCTGAAACTCTTTCTCCAAATATTATGGATACGCTATATAGCATGGGAGAGATGCTATACAGATATACATATATAACATGAGGTCACAATGCAAGTAACTTTCTTCTGCATTAAACAGGAATTAAGGAGTTGCACAGTATCACAAGGTCCGGTTTCTGAAGCTTCGGAATACTGGACATCTGCATGATCTTTAATGGTAGTAAATAATATTTCATAACTAGCATGCAAAACAATAAGCTTTGGTGTCAGTCACTAATACTTGACAACTGCATCAAGAAATTCCTTATGATGTTGCAGCTGGTAACCAATAAGTACCTAAAACACAGATCACTCTGACAGTTATGACTGCGAAGGAGACAGGCAACAAAATTGCTAGACAGAATCACGTACTTAAAAAGTTTTTCCATAGGAAATATGTGCTGTTCTTGCACTTGTGAGGTCTCATGCAGAAAGGGACAGAATGAGTAAGAGAGGAAAAAGAAAGGAACACATCCTTTCCAGAATACTTCCTTAAAATAATGCCTGGTTAAAGTACAGTCAAACTTTCAGAAAGACAACTCATCTTGTTTCTAAATTTTCCAGGAGCGGAAGATCCATCTTGGGAAAATGATTTGATGTTAAACTCTCTTCCCTAGACATACTCTTTTCTAAGCTAAATGGACCTATCCTCACCTTCCAACCACTGGATCTTGTGGTACCTCTGTCCACACCTCATGGTCTTCTCTATGCAGGAACCTATATGTTACAATCAACTTTCCATAATTCAGAAGCAAGTTTTGTAAGAACTTCCTCATTCTTCTTGCCTTCTTCTGAACACATGCAAAGATAACACCACAACTTGCTGAAACCAGGGTGCCCTCATTGCACACAGCATCACAGCAAAGGGTTGGGAACCACCATCTTCAAACACTTTTCAGACCTTCCTTTCAGCCACAGAGAGTCCTCTATCCAGTAAGCATCACTTAGATTTTACTCTTCTACACATTCACCCTTACAGAAATTACTAAAATTTGGCTGCTACTCAAGTCACTAGGTACTCTCAATTCAGGATTAATAACTTGCTTACAGTTTTCCTCCTCTCCATTTACCACTGCCCCAACTTTTGCATCCTGTTAAAGGGTTGTTGAGTCTCCTTCTCCAGAGACATTCAAAACCCACCCAGAAGAGTTCCTGTGTGACCTACTCTAGGAGGTCCTGCTCTGGCAGGAGGGTTGGACTAGATGATCTTTCTGAACTAGATGATCCTTTGAGGTCCCTTCCAGCTCTTGAGATTCTGTGATTCTGTAGTTCTGTAACAGCCCGATTGATACACAGCTACGTTTTGTTCTGGATCCTAATTTAGAACACTTAACTAGTGTCAATCCAAAATCTGGTCCCCAAGGATCCCATGGGAAATGTATCTGCTTTGTGATGATTTTGCACACTTTCAGACATTTTTTAAGTCACTATTATGTGTGCCAGAACATTATGCATTCACTTGCCAATTTAACCTTTGGTTTATTCATTCCCATATGCACCTGTATAGGAGTAGTTCTGACACTCGAATATTGTATTATTAAAAAAAAGAAGGTTGTTGGCTTGGATAATTAACTTTGGAACATTTATTTGTGAAAAAATATTTAGGTTAGTGGTCTGGAGACTGAGGGGGATCTTATTAATATTTACAAATATCTAAATGGTGAGTGTCAGAAGGTTGGGGAATCCCTTTTTTCTACTGAATCTAGCAACAGGACAAGGGGTAATGGGATGAAGCTGGAACACAAGAAGTTCCATTTTAATATAAGAAAAAACTATTCTACTGTTCAGGTGAGGGAGCCCTGGCACAGGTTGCTCAGGGAGGGTGTGGAGTCTCCTTCCTTGTAGGTCTTCAAGACCCACCTGGACGCATTCCTATGCGACCTGATCTAGATGGACCTGCTTCTGCAGGGGGGTAGATGATCTCTAAAGGTCCCTTCCAACACTGCCATTCTATGATTCTATGATTCTATTATTCCAAGGCTGCAGAGAAGGCTTCTGTGATGTACTACAGTCTTGCTTTGCTCTCAACTCTGTGTGGGTTAATTGTATTTGAAGTTCTTTAAAGCCGAAACAGCGAAACTGCATTTTAATTTAAAATATTTTACACTTCAGCTTAAAAATATAAAGTAGAATAAAAACTACAGTTTAAGTGATGCTTTCTCAAGTCACAAAGATGAATAGCAGATAGGACCAAGATGGAGGGAACAATCTCAGAAGGCTGATTTTGGGGCAATTCTTACATTTTATGATGAAAACTCCATTTGTCTTCATTAAATATTAATCAGTCATTACCAAGGAGTTATATATAAAAGCTGTGTTAAATAATAGAACTCAATCAGTGAAAAAAAAAAAAAGATTTTATTTCAAATTTATAATAAGGGGTTGTCACATATTATCCCTTTTCAAGCTAAGATAAATCATCTCAGCTCCATGGACTCTAACATGTCCTTCTACATGTCTGGGAATCACACCTGAACTGTTTATTGTGAAAGGAAGATTTACTGAGATCAACTGCTCAAGTCCTCAGCAGGCAAAGCAATCAAACCATTTTATTCAGCTGGGAAGGACACCATTTGAGTGCATATGTGGAGCTATTCATGCAGGTATGATATGAATGACTATATTACACCCATTCATGAGTGAATATATACGTGCATTATTGATGTTGACATAGCACACCAGTGTTTTACGCCCCACCAGATGCCGGTATTTTTTTTGTTTTGTAATAACTTCATTTTAAAGAGTTGTAAAATGCTTCATCATATTGTACTGTTCAAATCCCAAAATTAAATAGTCATCTATATTTCTCCTTTCCGTTCTCTATATTTTGTTCCCATCTATTTCATAATGAGGTTTCCAGACTGAAAGTTTAAGTAATAATCAGAGAAAATGGCAATGTGTATTTTTCATCTAAGAGTAGTAGCTTATTCAATAAACTTCTATTTCCAGAACACACCACTTTCCAACCATTCCATTTAATCAAGCTCTTGACATAATACTTTCCTGTCAAAACCTGTTTTATTTTTCTGAAATTTTTAACCTCTCCTCCCTTTTCTTTTTTTTCCCCACCAAACTATTCCCTTTGTCACTTTGTCGCTGTCCCTACACACCCCTACAAATCTTTTAGGCTCATTCCCTGCTAACCATTTCTCTTCCCTTACCTCTTCTAGCCTTCCGCCACTATCCAGCTCCCTCCCACAGCAATCTCAAAGTAATAAGACAAGAAAAACCCCATGTTGTTCCTTAACTTGGCCATCATGCTGGCAATCATAGAATCAAAGAATGGTAGGGGTTAGAACAGCTAGTCCAACTGCCCTGGATACTACAGAAAAAAAGGAGTGCCCCATCCTCTTAACATACACCTTTTCAATACTTGTAAGTATTAATGAGGTTCCCCCTCAGTCTCCTCTTCTCCAAGTTGAACAGTCTGAGGTCCTGCAGCCCCTTCCTCATAAGGAAGACGCACCAGTCCCGTGATCATCTTGGTGGCCCTGCGCTGGACTCTCTCCAGAAGTTCCCCATTCCTCTTGAGCTGGGGGGCCTTCTTCTCAAGAGGAACCAGAAAACAGTCCTCTTCTGTGTGTACTCCTAGTTTTCCAGGGCTTTAATCCATTCGCTGAGCCTGGCAGTCCTTTTCCAGGATCTCAATGCCTCACTCCCAGCTCAGTGCTGTCACTCCACGCACTATTCACAGGAGAGCCTATTCACCCAGAGGCCCTACATTAGCTAAAACACACAAAATGCAGAATAATGAACAAAATGTTTAAGAAGCAGGCAAATTACAAGGCTGAGAGCTACAGCGCAGGGCGGCCAGGAGGCATGCCTGGTTTGATTTATAGTTTTTACTCAGTGCTTTGTTTTTCCTGCAGTTAAAGCAGTTAAGAAAGATGACAGAGTTTGAGGTTGGGAGCACTGTCACAAGCATACAAAGACACGGTCAGAGGAGAGGTTCAGCAGTGATGCTGTCGAGTGCTCTCCCATTTCTGAACAAAAAGAGTACCCTTCCCTTTCCATTTTACACATTCACTTTCAATTCTCTGTCCTAAATGTTTAAACAAAGAGCAGTCATCTCCTCAAACAATTAAAGGCTGTGAGTAGGAAAATATTCTAAGACTTTATGACAGGACGCACAAGAAATTTACTCTTCCCACCAAGGCTGCGCTCCAGGTAAAATCAATGTTGGAAAAACAAAGATTTCAGGCAAATACAAACAGCCTTAGAAATTAAGACTGCCTATTACCTCTTCCTCAGTAGCTATGAATATTTTCTTGAAACAGGAATCCTGAATAAGAAAGAAAGTGAGAAGACTCTAAGCTGGTAACACCACTGTCATTAAGCTCACAGAAACGGCATTTGCTATACTGCATTTGTGCCTACCACCAAATGTGTGCTAATTTCAAAGGAGAGCTGAATATGCATATTTAAAAAAACAAATCCAAACCATTAGAATCAACTAATTTTGGTACTCAAGACCTTAGCTATATCCTTTTGCTGTTCATGGTTCGCATTGCCCAAAAAATGCAGTGGAACACAAAGGCTGTAGATGAGAATAGGAATGACTCTGAAAAATCAGAGCTTCTAAGCACCCTGAGGTAATTGCAATATAAAAAAAAGAGTGCAGGATGAAGGTAACCAGCTATTTTATTTAGATCCTCCCACATGAACAGGATTAATTCCATGCTCTGCAGATGTTCATTTGTGTCCTCCTTATCCTATAGGGAAATTAAAATACAGAGTGGTTTGTTGTATACTCTGCTTACAAAGTCAAGACAATTTAACTGTTTCTGTTGCAGCTGTAATACTTCCTTTCAAAGAGAGGACAAAAGGCCTAATGTCTATGACCTCCATCAGCTCATCCAAGCCCCAGCCCTGAGTACCCCACTTAATTTCTGCCTCACTGAGCAATGTCATTTTCAGTAGGAGGTTCTTTCTGTCATCTCTTTTCCATACTAGCAATGCTACTAAGTACTGGAATTCACATAAACTGTCTTAAGCTGAAGTTCGAGCTCTTAGGAATACCATGTGCTTGGGGATTTAGTGTGAGCTCCTCCATAAGCTTCCATTTGCAGCTTTCTTCAAAACACAAAAACTAAAATACGGGCTGAATCTTCTGGTCTCTCTCTGGATAGTGCTCAGGGCTTGGGACAGGTTGAGGGTCATCCCAACCTGCTTGTCCCAAAAATTAGCTGGCGGTCAAGTCACCCTGATCCTCAGATCAACCCCAAATAAAACACACAGGGGGCAGGGAGAGAAAAAGGGATACAAAACAAAAGCCCAGGAGCCCCAAACAAACATAAGGGTTTCCTTCATCTGTTAGCACTTCCCACAGCCAAAACACAGAGTTAAGCTATGCACATGAATAAGGGTTTTAAACACCAGGGGTTCCCCAATGCTATTTGTCTAATCAAAAAGTCAACAAGCAACATCGTGGAATTTTATTGCAAGGACAACACTGAAGGAAGAAACCGCAAGACTTCATTTCCTTTCTCCCAAGTTTTCAAATAGCATCTGATTGTTTACCGCAGACAAAATAAAACACAGGCTTCTTCCCTCCCTTTCAACTAGAGATTAAGACACTCAGATAGACTTTAATACTGAATTCTCCTTCCCTCTCATTCAGACACAACATGGTAACACCAGTCACCCAGGCTCTGCAATCTTTCCCAGCAATGCCATTTCTTCTCCTCACAGCAAGGCTTAGGTAGGGATTAAAGAGCAGTAGGGGGCAATGACTGAAACATAAAGGTCTTTTACTGGCCACATCAAGTACATCCTGGGAGAGAGATCAATGTCAAAGGAAGACTTTTCATTTCCCAGCAAAAAGTAGTCATTAAAAGCAGTTATTAAGGCAAGATGCCAAGCTAACCACGCACAGGGTGATAGCCAGCATTACCACTTGTCACTTGGTGAAATCACTGTCTACACACTAACGCCTCAAAGAAGCAATTAAATGCATGTTGTTTCCCAAATCACACCGAGTGCAGATGAGCGATATGAACTGCAGGCCAGCCACAATGGTCGCTAATGATGCAATTTATTTCTAACAGATACGACATCGCAGCAACTAGCATTACTGTTTGACTTGAGAAGTGTAGAACACAGTGAGAACAAACATTGCTTCCTCTCTAAGTCACCACTTTCCCCTTCTCATGACCTTTCTTCTCTGCAACGGACTAAAAAGTTCTAAAAAACTGACAAAAATGGGGATAAAATGGCAAAGCAAAAATAAAACTTTCAAAAGCTGCATCTATTTGGCATAAATAAAAGAAAAATGAAAAGCTTCAAGAAAAAAGAAGCCTCTTAAAAAAAAAAAAACAACCTGGCCAAATTATACTCCTTTCTCTTTTGAATGACAGCATTTATAGGAAAGATTTGTCCACATTCTTACCTGATTCTGTAATTCACTGCTGTCACTACACAGGCACCAGTGTTACTGAATTTACACAGAGTCACACCCAGAAGGTTATTCAAAACACAAATTACACGATCCGGCAACTGAACATAATAGTTTTCCTGAATTAAGGCTGTTTCCTAAAATACAGGCTGGTACCACGTTGCTAACTGCAGCCAAACACACGACCAACCCATGTCTATACAAACCGCTTCAAAAGAGAGAGCAGCAGCAAGTAGAGACTGCCAAGCAGATTTTGAATGCAAGTACAGGTTTATTATTAGGTTGTTCTTTTGAGTTATACTACCAACGCCTTGGCTACACTGGATAAAAATAAAAGCACAGTACTTAACAAACCATCCTCCTACCCTGCTGCAAGCTGCTGCCCTTGCTCCACAGTGAGGAGCACGCAGCTGAAGAGAGGCAAGCAGAGAAGCTGTGCTCCTCAGTGGCCTGGGGTCCACTGGCCTCTGGCGAGAGCCATCTGTCTCCCCCTGCTACCCTGAACACCCCAGAGCCCTCCCAGGGAAAAGTGGAGAGCAAGGCAGAGGTCTGAGGCAAGGGGAACATAGTCAGATCCACTGTCACCACCCATGCAGTGAAGACAGCTCTAAGTCAGCTGGCCTCAGGCCAAATTGGACTTTCTGATCTGGAAACAAGGCATAGAGAAGATCTGCAGCAAGGCATGGAGAAGTTGCCTTACACAGTGAGCATGGGGTATCAGGAGAGGACAGCTGGGACACAGAAGGCACTGCCAGGTGGGATGAGGCAAGTCAAGGCCGCTGATACCATGACCTGACTCATCTCCTCTGCAAATAATGACCCGTGTGCTCTCAGGGATGGGGAGAAAAATGCCCTCATTACAGCAAAGACCTGGGGCTGGTCAAAAAAAACATGGGGGAAGACCCAGAATGGAGTTAACAATGTCATTAGGGTACAAAATGCTATTGAGGATTACAGCCATATGAAAGATAGAAGTGAACGAGTCACTGGTAAATAGTATAAATTTTCTATGTGTAAAATCTCTATTTCACTTTGGAGTAAACTGGAAAACTATGGATTTTTCTCAGGTAGGAGCAAGAACAGCAACATCTGTTGTCTTTCCCAAATTTATACACCAAGCAACTACTCATGTTACTAAGCACTGCTTACCTGTCACCTTCTTTTCCTGAGTGACTTTGACAACTCTTACTCTTGGCCCAAAGAATTTTTTAGTTACTAAACTGCAAAACAGTCAGTACTTAAAAACAAAAGAATACAGCTGATGAGAAAACATATCACATCTGAAATGGAGAGCAGAAGAAGAGCTTCAGCAAAAAAATGCTCAGACTTTAGATCTCCTACTAAAAAAACCCATCTCTGCATTATATCGGCAGGTTAAAATTCTTATAGAACAGCTCTTATTCAGCAAGAGCTAAATGATCCAGCTTGAGAAGGGTCTAATCCTTCTACAGTTTTCCTCCACATCACCACTGTATAACTTTTACTCTGTTCTTAGATCTGAACATACACTTCTCAAAGTCAACAGGGTTGAGTTTTGGGCCAAAGTTTTTGTCCAGGAAGTGAGGGCACCCCACAGTTTGTATCCCTCACTGGAGTTTACTTCTGGACTCTGCTATTGGTTCCCTCACAGTCTTCCTGCATAACCTTGGGTGTACCTCTTCAGTCCAAATTCAGCAGTATACCGAAGTACTCACTTCACATCATGCATATAAGTTGAAAATTGATGCAAGTGTATTGACATACTCATGACTTGCTGAAGGTCACTAAGCAAACTGGTGACACAGCTGAAAATAAAAGAGACACCTCCCAATCTCAAGATCAATTCTTTTAACCTCCAGGCCACGTTTGCATGAATTAACAAGGGAAACAATTAATCTGCAAGCGATCTGAATCATTTTAGTGATCAGGTAATGTGTCCCAGTTCTGTCATCGTTACATTTGTTGGCTCAGAGCTCCAATTTCCACCTCCAAGCCACTTGCCCAACAATTTCTGTCCTTGGGAAAAAGTAATCATGTACGATAAGGATGACAATCATAATTAGCTTAAAATACAGGCTTGCTGGCATGTACTGAGAACACATTTTAATATAAAGAGCTAATGTGAAGGGGCCAAGACTAAAGCAATAGAAATTTTAGATTAATTGAATATGGATATCCAAAGACAAATTATGAGAAATGATCACTTTAGGAAGCAGTAGGAATTCCCTTTACATAAATTACTCCTTTAAATATTTAAAATCCCACTTCAACCTCAGTAGAAATGAATGTTTAATATTTGCTCTTCTGTAATCTGACAAAAGTATTTGCAAAATGCGTTTAACCCAGTCAGCCCCATCCTGCTCTCAAGACACGTGCCAGAGAAGGTGGAGAAAGACCAAACAAGATAAGATCCAATGATAGGACAAGGGGCAACGGGTACAAACTGGAACAAAAGAGGTTCCAAATACAGGGAAGAGTTTCTTCACTGTGAGGGTGATGGAGCACCGGAACAGGCTGCCCAGATGGGGTGTGGAGTCTCCTCTGGAGACATTCAAAACCCACCTGGATGAGTTCCTGTGTGACTTACTCTAGGAGGTCCTACTCTGGCAGTGGAGTTGGACTAGATGATCTTTCGAAATCCCTTCCACTTCTTGAGATTCTGTGATTCTGTAATTCTTTCAGTCATATACTTTAAGACCCACTTGGACACGTTCCTATGCGACCTGATCTAGGTGGACCTGTTTCTGCACGGGGGTTTGACTAGATGATTTCTAAAGGTCCCTTCCAACTCCTATCATTCTATGATCCTATGATATAGCTTTGCTGAGCTACTGTCATCAAGTATATCACTTGCCAGAGAAGAAAGGAGAACACACTTGAATGCTTGAAGGTGACTCTTTGTAACAGCAACCAGTTATGAATTATATCACATTAGCATCACTTCTGTATTTTAGAGATTTTTCTTTTTCCAATACATTTGTCTATCTTCTGCCGTTTTTCACAGTTAAGCAATTACTGGTCTGTTGGAAAGATGCCAGCTGTCAGTACTTCTGTCAAACTGACATTTCACAAACATGTAAGTGTCCGCATTTCTGATGATGAATTCCTCACTGCATGTGTGACAGGATAAATTACTGCCAGCAATACCTACACAACGACTCCATGGGTCAGTGGGCTTCCCGTAAAGAGAGACAGCCAAGGTGAAAGGCACTGTCATAAGATGACAACTGCCACATCGTGGGATTTAAAGAGAGACCTGTGCTTGTTTTTTTAAAAGCTAAACTTCACTAAAATCTCAAAATGCCACAAGCACTGTGGCCATGTCCATTACATTGGTAACATGCGTGATGAGAGTCGAGCTATGTGAGAAAGCCGTGGGACAGGTCTTCGTCAAGGAACCATGAGTAGCAATGCTGTTGCCTCTTCAGCCCAAGGCACTACTTGCTATTTTAGTCTTCCTGAACTATTTCACTCTGGGTGAGAAACAGATGAGAATGAGCCAGATGCAGCTTTCCCTCTACATCCACAAAACACATGCAATAAGCACACATGTTTCACTGACCCTTGCCTGCTCTCCTCAGCTCCACAGATGAGCTGGGAAGGCAGCCATCTATCCTGACAATTTTCTCTGCTGGATCCTCGAGACTTGTCCAAGTGCCTTCTCCCATCCCCACTGCCCACAAAGACAACATCTGCTTATTTGCAGGGAGAGAAACCCCTCAGCTTTGTTGATCAAACCTCTCAGAGCACCGGTTGCAAGCCAACGGCCAGGTAAAACAATTATTTTCAAGAGTTTTAACCTTTCACTTAAATATGCACTATTTTTTAATCCTCTTGCCCACCCTACAGACTCAAGTATGAGGGATACAGATGCAGAGATTGATGCCACATCAATACAACACAGATATCAAAGCCATACCACAATGAGCAGTATTTTACATTTATCATTGTAGTGTTGATTACAAGTGCTAACTGCATAAGCCCACATGGAAATAAGCTCTTAACCTACCCTAACTCATGTTCTTTCCAGCCAAGAGAACAGCACAGGCAGTGAATCCTGGTGGGTTTCACTCCTGTACACATCTCAATGAATTTCTCTTCAAGTCACACATTGTCCCTCTGGGTGGGAATCAAAACAGCGTGGGGTCAGCAAGCTGGTGAATAATAAAGTTCTATTTAATCAATTTCATACCGAGCAAAGCTTGATCGACTCACCCATCTGAGTGCCCAACTCTTCACTAGCTCTTTTGCTAACTGTCTCCTGACCAACTCATTAAACTGAGTAACAAAGTATCACCCGGGGAGGGTAATCAAACTCTTTGCTGGATTGTTCAGAGATTGTTCCATGTGCACACATGGTAGCACTCAAGCCCAACAAGCAGAGATTTCTTTCCCATGGAGAAAAGAGAAGTGCTGGTATATATGGGGGAAAAAAAAACAAAAAAGAAAAAATAACCAAAAAACAAGGCTTTTTTCCTTGTTCTTTTTAATGATTTCCAGTGCTAGCAAAGGACACAGAGCCACATCTACAGCTGGTACAAATCTCAGCAAATCCACTGACTTTGACAACACTACATGAATTTAAAGCAAATGACATTTTGGTTACAAAGCCTTAACAACTATAAATAAAAAAATATCACCCTAAATTTATGTTCCTATTTAAAAGTCCACTGACTACTCCCTACAAAATTGAAAATACTGACTTGCTTTCTACTCACCCAGGCAAAACCACAAATATGCTTTTCCTAAATGGAACACAGAGAACTGCATGCTACTGAAAACACCAGCAACCACTGACTGCTGCTACCACTCCTGCAGCTACCTTCCGTTGCTATAAGCAAGCAGTTACTGTGACTAATTTTTCTGGATAAAACCTTAAGAGACACAACAGTGGTCATAAAAGAACAAAGTATTTAAAACAACAATAAAAAGAGCTATTTAAGTTCAATGTTAGTCATAAATTGTTACTGACTCATTATTACTAATACAGGATAGCAATGTACAACAGACAGCAGATAAACTGTGCAACTTCTCTAAAACCAAAACTTATATAAAGTCCATATATAATTAATTTGGAAGAATAAGAAACCACAATTGCAGGAAAGACATATGACATAAAAAAAGATAATGCAACTTTTTTTTGGAAACCCCACAAACTACTGAAATGTCTAGTTAATTCCAAAATAGGATTCCCACAGTAAATGAAAAGCTGAAAGAAATAGCACAAAGACCCTAAAATAGCACCAAAAACCTGAAAGAAGTAAAGCCTCTCCGGGATGTTCTGTAGAATATCTAATCACAGCTTCCCTGGATAACCACACACAGACTATATAAATAATATTTTTAAGAGGTCAGAGCATCACAAACAAGGGTGAACTGGTAAGATTGCACAAGTGCAAGTGAATGCAGAATGTGTCAGAGTAAAATCCTCTGTGCCTAGGCAAATATCACAGATGTTCAAGGCAAATATCAAAGCTCCACAGACCAAGGAAGTAATTTAATAAATAATAGTGGGTATTTAATACTGGCCATAACAACCACAGACACAGGGAAAGGCAAGTTAAGTAGAGGCCACACACAATCGGATTGATGTAGATGTAACTACAGGGATCCTTGCAACTCAAAATTATATAGAGAAAAGCTGAATCTTGGACTAATTTTTCACAAATCAGTGCTAAAAAGAAGGTGGAAAATATTAATTTCCATTTTTAGGAGCACAGTTTTCTGCAGCCTATGCTAGAGACACACATGAGACCGGAAAAGGAACTGACTACGCAGTTAAACTAGGATAGAATGTAACAACATGTTCAATGGGTTGAGTTCCCTCTCTTGATTCAGGGCATAACCAGAAAAATAGCATCATTTCTTTCTCTAGGTAATAAAAATAAAATGAGTAATAGCACAAAAAGGTAAGAGTAAATCTGGGATTTTAAAATTATTTGCCAAATTTCTAAACTGAAATAAAGAAAACTATCTTGATTAAAATACTTATTTTTTCTAATTTAACTTGCCTTGTTAAAAACTGCCACTGAAATAATATAAGCTGTGAATTGGAAAGATATAGGATTCTGCTTTTTTGGGGGGTTTTTTGTAATTTACAGAATCACACAGAATCACAAAATCTTAAGGGTTGGATGAGACCTTGACAGATCATCTAGTCCAACCCCTCTGCCAGAGCACCACCACCTAGAGTAGGTCATACAGGAACTCATCCAGGTGGGTTTTGAATGTCGCCAGAGAAGGAGACTCCACAATCCATCTGGGCAGCCTGTTCCAGTGCTCTGTCACCCTCACAGGGAAGAAATTTTTCCTTATATTTCTTTGGAACCTCGTTTGTTCCAGTTGATACCCATTGCCCCTTCTCCTGTCATTGGACATCATTGAGAAGAGCCTGGCTCCGTCCTCCTGACACCCATCTTTTACATATTTGTAAACATTAATAAGATCATCCCTCAGTCTCCTCCAAGCTGAAGAGCCCCAGCTCCCTCAGCCTTTCATCATGAGGGAGATGCTCCACTTCCTTCATCATCTTGGTGGCCCTGCGCTGAACTCTCTCTAGCAGCTCCCTGTCCTTCTTGAACTCAGAGGCCCAGAACTGGACACAATATTCCAGGTGTGGTCTCATGAGGGCAGAGTAGAGGGGGAGGAGAACCTCTCTTGACCTACTGTCCACAGTCCTTCTAATCCATGCCTTCTCGGCCACGAGGGCACATTGCTGGCTCATGGTCATCCTGCTGTCCATCAGGTCCCTTTCCCCTCCACTACTCTCTAACAGTTCATTCCACAATCTATTGAACTGGCCTAAGCTATAATAGAGATGGCCTAAGGAAATACAAGCAACACCAATAACCGGATCATGAAAGATGAGAAGTACAAACAAAAGAAGTAGTCTCTAGGGTAGTCTTTAAATAGCAACTACATCACCTAAACTACTGCAGTTTGCAAAGCTAGACTTTTTAATTTCAACTACTATACAGGAACCTGTGATAAGGAGAGAGGAGACAGGACAAGAGATCCCTTTTTCAAATTCCACAGTCAGAAACAAGGAAGGTAGAAGGCAGGCAGGGAAGACAAGAGAGAGAAAAAACAACTAGCTAATACACCAAGTTACAGCTACAACTGTGAGCTGGGTCTTTTGTAGCTGGTGAACAAGGGTTTTGGCAGTGAAACAAAGGACATGAGATTCTATGCAGCAAAGGTAGGTGAGGACGCTTCCAGGGAACACACTGAGATCAAAGAAAGGGCAAGTGCTTTCACACTGTCTGGATCGCACGTCCTGAATAGAGCCAGAAGTAAAAAGAAATGTGGAAAAAACCCCGTCTGTCATTATGGAGGAATGACAAGACATGTTGGGACAAAACACTGGAGCAAGCACAGGCTGGATTCACTGATGAAAAGACAGGTGGCAGATACACACGGAGTGACACTGTCAGAGTACAAAGCCGGAGCAGTCTGGGAAACCTGATAGAATATATCAGGGCGGAGGCTAAAAAGGAGAAACAAAGGAGAAAGCTTTAGTGATCTAAAAGGCCTTTGAAAAAAATCTTTCTTAGAAGGAAAAAAATCAAGTGGAAGATGTCAATCCACATCATCTCCACACCATAATCTGGGCAGGACAGCTACACAAGAATACACAATACATGCAAAACCTTGAGTAGGAACATAAAAATGCTGTGGAAGATAATTAATCCGTCTAGCTGGATATCTCACAGCTCGCTGAGGCTTCATCTATGTTTCTACAGAAAGCAAAAGTTTCCAATTAAACATCTGGTTCTGGGCTGAACACAAAAGAGAAAATTATTTTCTTATTCCAGGTCTTTCAAGTCCTGCAGCTCAGCTATGGGTAATATCTCAGCCTGCACCAATGCAGTGTTAGGCGTGATCGTATCATTACCACAGCCAACCTTAGGTTTAGACATTTGACCAGGAAACCCACTTTGAGGAAGAATACCAGGTCAGATCTCTTACTCTTGATTTCAAACAACTTCTTTTACACAGTATTTTAATTTCACTTTTACAAAATGAAGACTGTGATAGGTCAGATTGAACAGTGACTTTCTTTTTTTTCTTTTTTTTTAATCAAGATGCCTCTGCTTTTCTAATTCCTGCACACTGTGCACATTCTAATTTGTTACATACTCTTATTTAGCCTCTTGCTTACTCTGTTTCAGAGAAATCTTTCCAGATCTCTCTTAGATGAGGCTTTGCCAGCCCTGGCACTGGATTACCCACCTACAATAACGTACTTAACATCTTGAGAACTTGCTCTGTGCTCACACTGGCTCTCTACTCTGCTTATCACAAAATAATTCCTAGTTTCTAGCTAAATTACCTTGATCACCCGTGCTTATATTTTCTGAAACAGTTTCCTCTATGGGGGGCTTAAATTTTGAATATCCAAATTAGTTGCAGCCTCCAGGTCAGCTTTATTTACCGCTTTATTAACTTTTTTTCAGATCACTCTTGCAGATTAAAGGAGCCTTTGCAGATCCTGGCTGTGCAGTATTATTCATACCCTTCAGGCGTGAGCAGGTGTCAGGGCTGAAGCTTTAGCTCTGACAAGCGTGTTCAAAGAAACATAATTTTAAAAATATTGCCATATTTTATCTGTCAGAAAGAGTTTGGTAAGGAAAGTGTTTCAGCTTACCATGCTTAGACTATCACTAAAATGAGACTTGTTTTTCCAGCCTGGGTGGGTGAACTACAGTGAAAACTTTTGTTTTCTTTCCCTAAATTACCAATGATTACAGATTCTTAGTAATAAATACCATCAAGCCATATCCAGAATTATGCCAAACCTAGCTCATTTCTGATGTACTTTCCATAAAAAGAGGTTATTAAGCCCTTTTGTCCTGCTGGACACAGAGCACACCCCCTCCTTCATCACACTTCAGAAGTTCAACCACCTTTCCTTTACAGCTCCCATATCTGTCACATTATTTCAGTTCTCTCCAACTTTCTATCTTCCTCCAGTCCTTACATTAAGCTCTTCTGTACTTCTGACCTTTCCAACACTGACTTCTTCATTATCCAACATGAATAATGCAAGGAAAGGAGGTAAAGGGCTTCTGTGCAAAAACCAAATGATTTCCAGCTGATGTGGTTCAGCATCTCTGCATCACCCCCTGGTTTTTGGGAATTCTCTATGCACATTCACAGGGCTTGTTGGTCAAACAGCAGAAACGTCCATAGCAGATCTGGAAACCTCAGGGCCTACATGGGACCTGCATCTACAATGGGACCCCTTATTCCTACAGTCAGTGCATAGAATAGGGAACGCAGCTGTTCCCCTCTGCTGTGCCTGGAGCAATTGCTGTAGAATCATAGAATCATTTAGTTAAAAAAGAACTTTAAGATCATAAAGTCTGACCACTAATCTAACACTGCCAAGCCCACCACTAAAGCATGTCCCTGAACATCTCATCTGCATGTCTTTGGGGACTCCACCACCTCTCTGGGCAGACTATTCCAGTGTTTACCAACCCTTCCAGTGAAAAAGCTATTCCTTCTATCTGATCTAAACCTCTCCTGGTGTTGCTTGAGGATATTTCCTTTTGTCCTATCACTCATTACTTGGGAGAAGAGACTGACTCTCACTTCACTACAATTTCCTGTCAGGTAGTTGTAGAGAGTGATAAGGTCTCTCCTGAGCCTCCTCCAGACTAAACATCTCTAGCTCCCTCAGCTGCTCTTCAGAAGACTTGTTCTCCAGACCCTTCACCAGCTTCATTGCCTGTCTCTGGACACACTCCAGTACCTCCATGTCTTCTTGTAGAGAGCAGCCCAAACTGAAGACAGTATTTGAGGTGTGTCCTCACCAGCGCCACGTACAAGGGGACAATCACTTCCTTGGTCCTGTTGGCTACACTACTTCTGATACAAGCCAGGATGCCATTGACCATCTTGGCAACTTGGGCACACTGCTGGCTCATGTTCAGCTGTTGATCAAGGTGGTCATCAGGATGCTTGCATTGGGAGAGGGCAATGTAAACACTGAGCGTCGAGTCAGCTCTCCTGTGAGACTTACATGGATGACTAGGTAGAGTCTATTAATGCATTAAACTCTGTCCTGAAGATCACCAAGGCTTAGCCTTCCTGTTCCACTTACAAGTGGCACTGCTTTGAGTTTGAATGGACTTGTTTGAAATATCCACCAATCATTTCCATGCAGAGGGGAAGAGGACAGGAGAGGAACACATCCTCTGGAAAAATCACCACTTTCAGAAGAACACACAGGGCAACTTTTTTCAAGAGATATATACCTTACAATGATAGATAATAATAAATGTAAACTTCCATTAGATTTCTTCTGCTTATGTATTTAAAAGGCCATAAACCATGTCTTAAATTGCTGCTTAAACTGCACAAATTGTTAAAACGAATCAGGTCTACATGATACCAATTCATTAGACTGGCTAAAATACAAGCGCTAATCCCTAACGGCTATCTGGCAAGAATGTAAACTTCATTAGCTTCATGTTTTGCTTAGAGCTTGCATTAAATTAAATATTGATTCTCTTGCTGCTTAATACAATGTAATGATGATATGTGTGTTGGAGAAGCATATAAATATTTATTACAGGAGTAATCAAATGCCAGGCAAAGGCAGACTAACTACTTTTTTTAGGTTGCTTTAGTTTCTTTTCTCGAAGAAACAAAGCAACACTCAGGACATGCTGAATGGGAGGAATAACACAGGTGTCAACATGTACACACTCAACTACCTTAGTTGACATTTGCTTCTTTTTTTAAGCGAGTGATACTGTTTAGTTTTTAGGAAACTGAAAAGTTAAGACTGCAGGACATGCAGCTACAGTTTGCTCGGGAAAAGGGAAGACATTACACAGGACATATTTAATTTCTCACAAAAGACTTTCTCGCCACTTTGTGAGAAGTTTTTTGTTGCTTCTGCAATTCAACCTTCACCATCTGGTTCAAGCAATTTCCCAGGCTTTGTTAACCTTACTTTCGGGGTGAAAGGAAGCAAGAGTGGTTATTGTTCAATTCACTTACTACATTTCTGCAGTAGGTGTTTTAATTTGAGGGCATGAGGAAAAGTGTAAGCAAATAAATTGTTCTGTGGTCCATAAAACAGAGTCAGTCTTAGCAACCTTGATCAATGAGATGCTGAAGCCGACTCTATCCTCTGGGTGACGTATTAAAATTGACTTCATTCCACCATGCCTGCCAATTTGGATACTGCCCTTGCTGACTGATAAGCATAAAGAGAATATGCTCATTAATTAGATGAATTATATCGATTTTGAAAACATCACTTAGAAAGGAGTTTAAATGTGCTTTCATTGGAGGGATTTGCTACTTCTCTGCAAAAATCTGCAATTTCCAAACTTTCCAAATGCAGTTCTTTGCAGATGTAAAGCACTGCTACAGAAGCTTAGGGGATATGAGGACATCACACAAATAACTAGAATACTCTCCCTTCCTGTGACTTTGATATTTTTGCTACAACAAGAGGGCTGGAATACTAAAGTCACTTTGTTCTGACTTTTTGCTCTGTTTTGATTCTGGATGAATAAAACTCTAAGTGTCAATAACTCATGATAGTTCAAATAGGAGAAAAAGAGGATTTTCTTTTCCCTTGTCTAAATTTCTTGTCTGAGGTGAAAGACAGGACTTAAAACAAGCTTTTCTGAAGCTGTTAGAAAAGACAGAAGAGTGGTTGTAGGTTTTCTATAACTAGACTACTTTGCTCTACTGAACTCTGTGCATACTGTTGAGCTCCAGTCCCTACTTGAAGTGATATCTGAGGTTTCCTTTTTGCCAAAGTGCCTGGTAACTTTTCCTGCGTGTCCTTGCTGATGCACACTGTTCCCTAAAGAAGGCATTCCTGGGGTAAGAGATGGCACTACCAAGGAAGGAAAAGTTTAAGGCAGACTGATCAAGCCAGGGTACTTAACTGCAGTGCCTTTGCAATTACTCTTTGTCACTTTCCCTCAAAACAAGTGAATGTATTTGGAGTTTCTGCATTTCAAACACTGATAATGTGAGAAAAAGTATTTCCATTCTGCTGTGTAACAGACAGCCCAAGGCAGTCTGCTTCCTGCATATCACAGGCATAGCAGGGAACTCATCTGGCACGCTGACCAGTTTACTCTTACTTCTTGTTTTCAGGGAGACAATCACCTTATAACAGTTCATGAGCAGTTACAAAAAGTTCAATCTGTGAAGCTAGTAATTGCTAACTGATTTTGTTTTTCCCCCCAAAAAAATGTTACCCTTCACCTGGACTTTTGGATGCCTTGTACAGAGAGTATCAGGAAGAGATGGTTAACAGATTGTGGATGTCACTTTCCCCAAAGCAAGAAAGCCTCCTTTGAGAATGTGTAGCACATACGGTGTCCTGCTATAACGTTGAATGATGGCAACTGATGGCACACTTGCACTCTAGGGTGGACAGATTTATAACACCTTTTTCCTCAAATATAAATAACACATCTATGCTCCTTCCTCACCAGCCTATTGCTGCCCTGGCAGAGCAGCCCTCAGATAACAAAGCATTCTCATATGTGCACACCTGATTCCTTCAGCACTGTCTCGCTCAGACAATGGATGGTGTTGCTCAGGCTTTTATTCATCATTTATCTGTCATCCACTTTGTGGCTTGGCAAGCATGGCTGATTTCTCAGGTACATTCAGAGCTGTGTTTTCATAAAATGCTGCCCAGGCACATAGCACGTGGCAGATAAGGAATTATCTTGCCAAACCCAGATGGGAGAAGAGATCATGATTCTCCCATAATAGAAGGAAACTCTGCCCTGGTTTTGTCCAGGGCAAAGTTACTTTCCTCACAGCAGCTGCACAGAGTTGTGTTTTGGGTTTATGCTGAAAAGAATGTTGATAACACTGAGATGTTTTGGTTATTGCTGAAGAGTGTTTGCATAGCATCAAGGCTTTTTCTGCTTCTCATACTGCCCTGCCAGTGAGTGGGATAGGGGGGAAGAAAGAAGGTGGGAGGGAGTATGGCCAGGACAGTTGAACTTAACTAGCCAAAGGGCTACTCCACACCACAGAATCACAGAACTGTAAGGGTTGGAAGGGACCTGGAAAGATCAGGTGTAGTACAGAAACTGAGGGAGCTGATGGGAAGGGGCTCATTTCTGCTCAGGCATCAGTCAGTGAGTGGTGAGCAATTTTATTGTGTAACATTTGTTTTTTCTTGGGTTTTGTTTCTCTCCTTTTAGTATATTCATTTTCATTAAAACCATTATTATTATAATATTTTCTTGTCGTTGTTGTTATTACATGGTTCTTAACTTATGAGTTTAGCTTTCTTTCAATTCTCCATCTCACCCTATGGGGCACAGGGTGGGGAGTGAGCAAGGTGCTTAGTTGTTGGCTTGGGTTAAATCACAACAGTTACCATGCAGCTTAGCATGAAGAAGTTAGCAAATCTTTCCTCTGACATTAAACTTTTGGCACACACTGCTTTCTCAAGTGCAAACTGATCTCTGTTAGAAAGAGAAGGTGCTTCCTAAAATTTATAATGAATCCATAGTCTTGAAAGAAGATTGTTCTGCTGATGCCTTTGTCCAGATGCAAAGTTACCAATTGCTTGTCTGAAAGCTAACAAAGAGGCTTCATACAGCTCCTAACCAGGGCACAGAATGGGGGTTGTTACAGCAGGAAAGGACTGGTAAACCCACAGAACATGCTTCCATAGGACATCATAAGATTAGCTGCATAAACCAAAGGTGTATTTCCTCAATGCCACAAAAACAAGGAAATTGATAAACATCCACAAGACCCATTTAAGATAATTGTTTATCCAACACATTCCAGTAGTATTTGGTTGTGTGTTTCCTTCTTTCTTTTCAAATTGTACAAGTGTTCTGGTCTTAAATATGTTCATTGTTTTACATTAAGAATTTACGGAAACAAACACATAATATTACAAGAAATTTGTGAGAATATGTTTTGTTTTCTTCTCCCAATATCATAAAATAGCAAGTATCTTCATAATCACAGTCATTTTCCCAAAACAAGTCTTTCCAGGTTTTCTGTATTAGTTTATTTAGAACTCTTCTTCAGAAAGTCTTCAGTTTTCCATCCATCTTTGTAGAAACACAGGGGTCAGTAAGAAAGAAAAAGCAACAGTCACATTACTTTTCCGTGTTTCCTACAAGCCTGTCCTGCCTTATCCAGATCTTGCAAATCTTGACTTCCTGGAGGAAATGTTCAAATTCATTCCTTCTACATAAAACATGGGCAAATAACTAATGTACACAAACTATAGTAAAATTCTTTGATTGCTGAAATATTTTACCAAGTGCTATTGCAGGAGGGAATAAAACATTTCTCTGTGCCACAAATGCATCTTTTTACCTCCACCAAGACCCAGCATCACCATCACTCACAATACACTGCACATGTTGCCAAGTTGCATGTCTTCATGAAACAGCCTGTGGGGTTTTTTTCCCCAAGAAGTGCAAATCAATGTAAGCATGCCAATAAAACTTGGTCTGCATCATCAAATCCCTCACCAACACCAGCACAGACACTGAAATGCCCATCTTGGGTGAAAGGTAGCATAGCATGGGATTAATGTCCAACATAAGGATGACAAAGCACACCCTAAGCACAACGGTATTTGTAGTATCTTGGTGAAGTGTTCAACAGCAAAGGAAAGACTTTAAGGTAGCACTAGCACAGAAAAAGTCAGCCAGTTTGATAGAAGATGCTTGTTTCCAAAAGACCAGCAAGAGGTAATGGAGGAGAGACTCAGATCAGCAAGGAGCCACAAGCAATTTTGCTCTCAAGACTACGATGAGTAAATAAGCCATTAAGAAATACCCCAAACTGTCACCTCCAAGTGATAAGGCAAGTCACTTTAGTTTACTGTTAGAGTGACATGAGCCATACACACAGAAAGAGATTTTTAGTTGATACGCCTTTGGCCCAATTTATCTTCACTGGCTTTCTGAGACCATGCCTGCCTTCTCTGCCATCCCAAACAACTCCTTCATTTCCACCACTATCTTGACAGAATGTTTAAAGGAAAAACTGTAACTATGAGCTCCAGAGAAATGAGCTTAAAGGCAATACATCTCATGCCTATCTTTGCACTCACGGGGCACAACAATGCTTGCACTTGTTCACCCAGAGAAGCAGTAAAACACTCAGCATTCAGCTCTTGAGTGGCTGTCAAAGATGATACCTCCCCAGCACTTCTTTAAATTCAGGCTGTGGTGTTACGCAAGCCCTAACAGCTACCAAAGTGATTCTGTGTAAAAAGACTTCAGTAACATTAGTGTTCAGAAAAAGAGGAAAAATTCTACAAGCTCTAATGCACCTACATTTGCACCCAATGGTATCTCAAGACAAAAGTGAGACAAAACATCAGGTTTTGTAAAAGCAAAGTCGAAAAGATCTTAGAGGAATTATTCTATTGCTAGCAAAACTTCACAGATGGTCCTTTCTGAAGGGTCTATGGATGGAGCAAAAGCACAAATAAAAAGTTTTAAAAAGATGAGTCTCACCCATGAGCTGCTCCAAACAAGGCAGAATGCAGCAGCACTGAGGCAGGCAACACAGAGATTGAGCATCCTGTGATCAGGTCACGTCCTCCACTCTCATTTCGGGCTTAGACTACATCCCCTTGGCTGGAACAGTATTAAATGTTCTTCACAGGAGCTACTATGGGGCTCTGTTTGGATTGTTGGTAAAACAGGGATGTTTTCATTATTGTTGAGTAGTGCTTACACAGCGTTAAGGCCTTTTCTGCTTCTTACCCTGCCCTAGCCATGGGTGACGCAAGACATTGGGAGAGGTCAGAGGCTGGACAGTTGACCCCAACTGACCAAAGGGATATCCCATATCATAGGGCACCATGCCCAAGATATAATACTGGGGAAAGAAGGTTGTGAGGGAAGGGGAATGGGACATTGGGAGTGATGGCACTTCTCCTCCCCAAGTAACCACTGTGTGTGCTGGAGCCTTGCTTTCCTGGACATGGCTAAACTCCTGCCTGCCAATAGGAAGTGATGAATTAATACTTTGTTTTACTTGTGTGCGTGGCTTTTTTTTTAACTATTAAATTGTCTTTAACTAAATCCACAAGTTTTTTCTCTTACCTTTCTATTCTTTCCGATATCTCACAGCGGGAAAGCAGGCAACTGTGCTTCTGGCCAAGATTAAGCCACAATATGTCACCACTGTTTCGAGGTTCCCCCACAGCTGCCTTCATGCAGCACAGAGTCTGATTCTAGTACAATCTGGGAGATGTCTTCCTATACACATCCCTCAAAGGCAAGAGTGAAAAGGAATGACACCTCTTTGGGCCTTCAAACAAGTCCCACGTGCTGGACCCTCCAGCACCACACAAAAGATGACAATCCTCTGGCTGAGTCTGTTGGTGCACTCACTCCTATCTATGCACACAGGGTTTTTATTTGCCTAGAGCGCATCTGTAAATTATATCAATTAAGCTTTAGAAGAAGAAATCATGCCCAAAAAGATCTAAAAACTTCAAAACAAATGGAGTCTAAAGGGGGCAGAGGGAGGCTCCTGAAAAGAGCCAAGGAAAGACTTTCTTTTGCACCGGTTTCATTAACAGGCACTAAAGAGCTAGGCAATCTATTGGCAATGCTAGCACTGGTAACAGCCAAAACTAGTCTCTCCATCAGAGCCAGGTGAAAATCTTGCATTTATTTATTTGTGTAGCATAAAAAATAAGTTTTTAAGCAAGAAGAGAATTCTTCTATTGTATATGGTTTCCATGGAAAATGCAAAACCCCAAACATTGAGTACCTAAAACTGCTCTTGCATTATTCTCATAGGAGAGAGTACAAATGCCTTACAACTGCATTATCTTCTGTGGACTGAATACTTCACTAGATGGACTTCAACATGGTCTGAGGATACATGACTTTACTATTCAGGGTTTGAAATCCTCTAACATTTTTAAGAGGTTTAATCTGAGCAGGGATTCAGTCTATAAAAGTGAACAAGATTATTTACTCTCCAGACAGTATCTTCTTTATTATACAATGCACAAAGGTGAGGAAAGAAAATTAAACAAACAAAAAGACTGATCTCCTAGGTTGCCAATTTGTTCCATGCTTCCATTACTCTGCAACATTTGACTGGTTTTGTGTACATGTTCCTCGGTCTGAATTCCACAGACCCATCACTCCCAAAAGCTACGGGGCAGGAAGGGAAACAAAAAGGGAGAAGTTCTCTATTCTAGCCACTGTTGCCAAAAACTGAGCTGTGAACCTACCAGAAGAGCAAGAGGACACAGAAGAGTAGGGTGCAGTATATTCCACATATTCTTGTTTTCTGTTAAGTGGCCCAGTAATGCCTCCTGCAGACAGTAACAATGAAACATATTTCTGGACAGAAAAAAGTAAATAAACATACAACAAACTAAATATAGTTTTTGGTTAAAAGCACACGGAAGCTCCTTGTAGGGAGAACACAATTCAAACGCTATTCACTGTACTAGAATAAATAGTCTCAAAAGGTCCTCAAGGAGACATTTTCTTCTGAGTAGCTCTTCAGTCTCTATGAACAAGGGAGCTATTCCACTGCACCACATCTGTCTAGGAAATATTTAATAATTTGGGTGAGGTTTGAAAAGGTCTAAAGGACTCAGGAGAGCATCTCCAATTATTTTTCAAGAGGATTGACATACTGAAGTCACTCAAGATCCACCTTTATGAAAAATCTAAATAGGTACATTATTAGCAGGTGTCTGAGGCTAAACATTTTAAATAGAGTGAATGTCATATGGGCCATAAGTTAGTTGCACAAGCTTAGATTAATTAAAAGCTAAAACATGAACACATGAAAGAAATTCAGACTACACAATGGAACTAAATGGGTAAAAGTCCCTGATGTCTAATTTCCCTTGGAAGTAAAGTGTAGATCCTGCACAAACAAGCCTCAGATGCTTACAAGTGAAGTATATCCCTTAAGTGTATGATCAGGTATATTTACTTTTCTTAGGTGAATAACATTTAAAAGGCTATGGGTTTTTTTTGTCTCCCATCTTTAGAGCACCACTATGCAAAAAAGAAAAAAAACAAAAGTCCATTTAATCAAATTAAAATTTCAGGTGCATTTTTTAAACTATTTTTTTAAGTAGTAGATTCAAAAGGTGGGATAAAAGTTCCACTAAATGTCAAGACAGACACAGTATAACCATACTGCATTATTATCCTGAGAAAGGTTACTTGAAAGTGTTAGCACTGAAACAGATTTTGCTGCTGTTAAAGGTCATACATATTTTTTCCTAATAGTTTCCACTGGAATAATGTAGGGCCACTTTGGTAACTGCTCTGCAAGAGCAAAATAGATAGAACTGATGACTGAATAAACAGCAAAAGCATAAGAACAGTTAGGTATTTTTATCTAACCGGGTTAACATTTTGTATATACACTGATATCATATATTTACACAGCTAGTAAATTGTATCTGTAATAGTTACAAAGCTATAAGGATTAGTCATCAGAATCAATTCTATTGCTACCAATCTCTATAAATATTCATGTTCCACACTAAACTTCTTAATCTCCATGGGGAATCAAAATCATTTAATCTTCATAGAACACTTTAGTTTACTTTTAAAATTTCCATGGCGATTACCTTGCCGAGTTTATAGAAGGAATTTGTATAGTTCCACAAAATTAATAGTGGAAATCATCCAAGTGTGATCAAAAGACACCATGCTTTCCCTCTCTGATTTTATAGTGTCCTTGCTTTTATGGGAAGCAGAATGTAACAGTTTAATCTTGCAAAGGCAAATTTGGCATTGGTTGTGGCAGGGGGAAGACTGATCGTCGTGTAATCATTTTTACAGTAACTTCAGCTAGAAGTCCCAGTGCAGAACAAGGGACTGCCATCATGGAGAACCACATGTCCACATACTCTAATGAGAGAGAACCTCTTGGGAAGGCATCATGTCATTCCATCCATCCATCTGTTCGTTCATTCTCTGTGTCCTGCAGGGGTTTTGCAAACCACTTAGAATCATAGTTGCCACTCCATAGAAAGCAGCTGATGCGAGGAGAGATGACAGATGAGTCCTTTAAAGGCAGAGTGGCAGCTGACACTCATTGATCTTAAGGAGAAGTAGGTGCTCAACTTTGAGGACTTTGGTAACCCAGGTCCCCTCAGGAGCAAGCTGCAGAGCTGGAGTTCGAATTAATGTTGAAGCCACAGTGTGGTTCAAGATCACTCCTCCTCTGGCCTTACAATGTAAAACTCACTTTCTAATTAATACTGAGCCTCCTGGAAATGGAGAATAAATTTAAAAGATGTGATACGAATGTATTCTCCATCTGTGACTTTCACCACAAGTCACTCCACAGAAGCTGGAAGTTTTTCCATGTGATTTCAAGGAATAATAACCTGGTAGCTCTCAGCTTTACAGTGATCTCATTGCTAAAGAACATTTCAGACAGACAACCCAGAGTCTTTCTCCTTTACTGTCAAGTATAAAAGAAGTAGCCAAAAATCCTCAAGCTTACAAACCCATAAAAATCACATTTGGCTTTCAGCTCAGGAACAAAAATAGAACCAAATCAGAGGTCTCATATAGTCCATGGGAGACTCAACCAAGAAAAGAATACAGGCTGCAGACTTTGCCCAGTTTTTGACAGATCTCAGTTTGTAGCAAAAGTAAAATGGACTGATGTTTACTGGGTTTGATCTTCTACATTAAAAGGGTCTCCATTTTCAGTACAGCTTCCTTTGCTTGACAAGTTTCATGGAGCATATTATTTAAAAACCCATTCAATTTAAATAAACGCTTCAAGCAATGGAGGATTTGTCACATTGTTGATGATCAGTTCCACTGCTTCATTGCAGTCACTGTTAAAATCTGGGTTTTTTTCCCCCCTTGACTGAGTTTTGCTGACTAATATGGATGCAAAGAACCCCCAGCATCAGAGATGCTCTCCTCATGGAGGCAGTTATATCCTACAATTAAATATTTTCTTTTTATGAAGGAGACAGTCTGTTTAGTTTAAGTTCTCAGTACAAAAACATGTTTTCCTAAATTCTCTGGAGTTAATTCCCCATATAGAGTGGTCTACAAATCTTGTTCTTAATTAAACAATGCGGCTCTTGTATTTTCCATACTTTCCTAATTATCTTTTTCCTTTTTCTTTTAAAGATGAATTGCTTTGATGTGTGAAAGAAAGTCAATGATATAGTCAGAATATTTCATACAAGTTCTCCACTTTCCAAAGCGTTGAACATCAATATTAGTATCTGGTCCTGAAACTTTTATTCCAGACAAGAAATAAAGAAAATTATTAAAAAAAGAAAGCCTCAGGATGAAAGCAAAACTGTTAATTAGATAAGAAAGAGTAAATTACTCTTTTATGACAAATATTCCAACAATGACAGTTATAACAAAGTAATGCTTTCATCACCAGCAGTTATTTAATATCTGTATGAAGCAACAGGTGAATCCACTTCCCTTCAGAGACATGCAGCTCCCAAAATAAAAGCAGCATAAATTTGCCCCAGTGTTGCAGACAGTAGCTGGGGACACACCAAGATCTTTCTAACCACACTGTACTTGCACCTGAGAAGCACTAATAAGAGCAGCCAGTCTGATCATGTGCTCCACAAAACTGCTAAAATGTACTCTTCGGCAGGAGAAATCCAAGGGTAGAGGGAAGGGGCAATCAACAGAGGACAGCCCGTGCAGGTCGGCACCAGGCCCTGCAACTGCCCCAAAAGCATGGGACGGGAGGGAGAAAACTCAACCAGAAAGAACGGGCAGACAGTTAGAGCATGTGAAAGACAGCTCGAAATCAAGCTTGGATACTTTTTCATTCCTTTACACATTTTTAAGATACTTTTTGTGGTTCAGAAGCTGCATAGCCATAACAGACCCTGATGACCATCTAACCTGACCACCCAACAGCACTGTCCCTCTTGCTCAGGAATCCTCACCCTGAGTTCAGTGATTCAGACTCAGTCTCTGTCAGACAGCAAACCCTTCAAAACCTCCAGAAAAGAGGAATTTTCCTACTTTGTGTGCTTTTCTTTTGCACGCCCTCCTTGAAAAGATCTTCTGATTGTCTGATCTTTTTTTAAGGGAAGGTTCCAATCCTTACTTACTACCAGGAGACAACACATAGCAAGAAATGTTCTAGGCAGGTTGTGCTGTGGGAGAGTTTTCCTTCTTTGCTTCATTCATCATGCATACAGGCTCTATTCACTTCACACTCAAGTACTTAGTTTCTTTCTGCAGCTTGAGTTTGGGTGTTCATAGACAAGTGCCTGTGAAATGTCACCCTAGCCAGGGACTTGGCCAATGCCTGCCATAGCACCCACAAAACTTGGAAACAAAACAAGTGCTTGCACAGAAACCAGAAGTATTTCATCAGTACTACAAGAGAAACAAGGGCCCAAATAGCAGATATGCATGAGCCCCAAGCACCAGCCATTGTCCTCTTTTACAGACCATGTCTCAGCTACAGGTACAGTGAATAACCACATGCAGAAAGACATCAGGTAATTATGGCAGGAACTAATCTTCTCAGCTTTGCCTTGCATGCAGAAAGCAGTAACAACAACAATAAAAATCTATGAATGTTTTAAAAGCATGTCAAATCACTGCAGTGCAATATGTACAACTATCCACTGTACACTCCAGGACTTCTTAAAGCACTAACACTTCCAGTGTATATTTTTTTCAGTTTATGAAATAAAAGTAGTCTGGATTTTGCAGAGCTCTGAGTACCTGCTGCTCCTATTGATTATGGCAGCAATAACTGCTCAGCATCAATGGGGGAGGATGGCCAGCAGGCAACTGAACTAGCTTGCCAGCAGGTACCTAACTTTACTTGTCTGGACCTGAGCACTTGGAAATAACACAGTAAAAAAACAAAAAGAAAAAAAAAACAATGCAGTGTGTTTTTTTCAATAACAGTTTTCATAACGTTCCTGGAAACTGAATGAATACAAAAGTATTTTTTTAAACCTATTCAGAGTAACCTCTCATCTTAGAACTACCTTTGGAACCTTAATTCTATGTATATGAGACAGGATGGGGCAGGGTTTTTTTCTTTTCCCCAAAGCTTAACACTGAACAGTGTTCAAGCAAGATTTATTGCTCAGGGCAAAGATAGGCCCAATCTTGCAGTCCTTCCTGGAAACTCTTGAGAACAGAGGCTGGGAAAACAAGGAGGGAAATTTAATTTAATATTCTTGTTTTCTGAAGGCTATACCCCTTTTCTAAGTCTGCAAGCACTTAAATGGATCTGGTTTTCGGTCATACTAATCATCTCACTACAAGCAACAGAAACTATAGAAAGCCAGTTAGCAGGGGGTTTTGTTTGGTTGTTTGGGTTTGGGTTTTTCTTTTAACTAAACCTTCATTTTTTACCTTTCTTACCTTTACTAAGGATTGAGATATACAATTACTAAAAAGGAGACAGGCAATCTTTATCCCTGGCCCGCTCTGGGGGAGCCACTTCTAAACCAGGGGAAGTATTGAGGCAGTTGGAACTCACGAGGACAGATTCTGCCCCAAAGCAAAGAGAGCTGTAACCTGAACCCCCACAGCTTGCTGCTGGGCTGAGAATTAATAAATGAGCAGCTATCAAAAAGAAAATACCTCCTCCTGTTTCCTGACATCTAGTCCACAGGACAATTCTTCTCCTCCTTGGCAGCCAGATCACCAGGGAGAAAAATAACCTTTTAGTTTTAGTCCTATGGCTGAAGCAAGGGTGAGTAGTCAATGAAAAGCTATTTGTTCAAATATGGCTGGAACTTTCTTTTAATGATCTCAAAAGAATGTTAAAATTTCGTGGCTAAACTGTCTAGACCAGATTTGAGCTGTAAAATATTCCATTTAGTAGAGAAAGTGCACTCAGAAGCAACTACACTCTCAAACAGGATAGTTTTCCAAACTGTGGGCAAAAGAAAATACTCGTCTCTGTTAAGTTTTCATGCCTTCTGTTTGTCCATTTCCTTAAACCATCTGTACCATGCCTTGCTTGGTCTACACCAGACTCACTACTGAAAGCCTGATCACACATTACATCAGTTCACATTTAAAGGAAGTTTCACTCCAGTTTCTGGGCTGCTCCTCCTGACCCTTTGTCTCTAAACAAGAATATATTCAGCTATGGTGTTTTCCTCATGACTCTCTAGAAGAGCCTCCAAGCATTTCTGTTTCTGTTGCCTCTCAGCATTGGGCTGCTATCAGATGATTTCTTCTTCTCAGCAAACCTAACTAAATCTGGGGTGAAAGGAACTAGAGAATCACAAATACTAATTTTCAAATGGCATATGGTCGCTTTCTCCCTCTGCACATCCAGCCTGGGCTCAAAGCCTCCAAGCATCGGGAAGACACTTGCAGAGAAACTGGCATCATCAAGGAAACTAATGCAACATTCAAGGTCTGTGGCCTCTAGTTTGCATTGGAGCATTTTTTTCCACTCAAAGGTCAATGTTTCCAGTGGAACAGAAATTGCCAGTTCCTGCCACCTCTGAAGACAGACATTGGAAAAAAGTACTTTGTAGGCTATAAGCTTCTTTTGTTCCAACCATAACACGTTATTTCTGTGCAGATGTAGCCCTAGCTGTGCATGTGTTTCTCTTCCCATTAACTTTAGGGCAACTTTGAACTAAACATAACACAGGAATCTCCCAGGTCACCTAGTTTCTGGAAGTCTTGGGAACATGAACATCAGAGGAGAGAAAAATATCAATGTTCTCCATAAGAAAAAAGTTGCTTCATGTCTTAACCCTCATTATACACTGGAGATTCAATACTGCATGGAGGGAATGCTGACAGGTAAGACAAAAGGAAGATGTTAAGAGGCAGCACTCCTAGCACAAAATCCCTAGTATAAAATACACAGCTGCACCAGCAACCCCTTGGTCCTGCTGGTAGTGGGTAAATGGATTCTGGTCTTCCAAGTGGCTTTTTATCTATTTTAATATAAGGGATATAGAAGTTACTTCTCCAATGGTGTACCAGGATCTGACTATGAACAGAGTAGTCCTGAGGTAGAAACTGTACCAGCTAAGGTCTCAGATTTCGTATGACAAAGAATTAAAACAGGCACCTGCTCACATGCCTCATCACGAACTGCTTTTGAGTTGAGATCTTCCATATGCTGTTCTTAAGATGCTGGTGACTATGGAGACCTGCCAAAAAACAAGCCTATTGTTCAGTGCCTTCCAGGGCTGCTCAGATAACAGATGTCTTGCCATAAGTAGCAGTGATCTCTTTGAAAGAGAAAATACCCTCATGGAAAACTGCAGCTCTCCAGGCCCCTTAAATGACTTCTAAATGTATCTATACACAGTTTGCCAGATTTGGGTTTTTTTAATTAAGACATCCATCTGAGCCTTGCATGAGATCTCAGTGCTGTATGTTAGCAGTATAGAAACAGAAACGAGACAAATAATTGTCATTAAAGCATAAGGGCTGTGAAAAAACATCAGTACTCTACAGTTCTGACATCCAGGCAGAAGCTCAGGTGAGATGACACAGCAAGACTGCAGCAAACATTCAATACAATCAATTGGCTCTGCCAGGGTCTTCTTTCACAATGCAGGAGCAGCACATGGGGTCATGAGGCAAGTGGGTGGCTGCAGGGCTGGTATGCAGCTGAGGAGCCACCTCCCTGACAGGACATCTCTGAGCTCCAAGCACTGCATGCATTATCCCAGGGCTGCCCTCCAGCTCTGTCTTCTGTCTCACTCCTGCTTACCAGGCATATCCACCACTGCATAGCAGATATATACAACTCTACAACAAGGTGTGCAACTCACTGCTTGCTCATGGACCACCAGCCTTGGCAAAGAGATAGAGGAGCAGGAGAGCACACACCGCAGGCAGGCTTAGGAATCATACTGCAAATGCAAAACACATCCTGAGTTTTCACTTTCAGTTGTAGGCTAATCAGTAGAAAAAAAGGCCTATGTGTTAACTTATTTCTGCCGCTGTCCCAACAACAGGGATGACAGAGTTAATGTTGCAGATCTGAGTAGACCATTAAAAACTATGCCTACCCGTGCTTCCATCTGGTCCTGTGAAATAAACTGAGCTTAAAAACAGACCCAAATTCACAGAGCACAATCAGATAAATCATAGCTGACTAGACAAGGGCAATTGCTTCACTAAGGGGGCATTGAGGGGCAGCAGAAATAATCAAGCAGAAGTGGCAAAGACTGAGCCCAGAGCTGGTATCAGTGCAACAGGTGATGAGCCATGCCCTTACTTGCACTGCTTAGCACCTTTCACTACAAGTAGCTTCTCTGCAGCTGACGGGGCTACCCACAGAGCAAGGTGCTACCCACCAGCAGAGTAGTTTTGAACTCTGCTTGTGTAGGACACTCACTCATTTATATACTCAAGAGACAGTTGCACTTAGAGTAGAATGTAGTAGCAGACTGCTGTGAGTCAAGGAGGGGAGTTAAACCTGCCTTCCAACTCTACGCCCCACCCCAAGAGAGGTTTTATGCAAGTCTGGGACAAAATTCTGACAAGATCTGTACTTGAATACGATCTTTTACAGATTAACAGCGAGCTGTAACAAATGGTCTGTATTTGGCTTTTTAAAAGAGAGTCAATTAAGGTTAGTGTTCCACAAAGGCATTTCCTTTAAAGCCATTAAAATTAAAATGACAATGCATTAAACACATGGGAAGTCGCAATGAAGCTTCCTGTAAGTTCTTATGAGAAAGCCTATAACACATCAAATAATTTATCAGTAACTTCCAAACGGCATTCAAAACCAGCACTGGCTCTTAAAAGAGCCAAGTCTGATGAGAGGCTTCCAAAGCAGCAGCGAAACCTAATTAGTAGGTTTTTTGAGGAGCAACTCAGAAAGCTAGGATCTGTTATGACCAGCTGCACTCCCCAGCATGCTAATGCTGCCTCTCCCATCATTTTCTTTCTCATCAGTTTAAGAAAAGCCTTTAGGGCAGGGATTGAGATGGTTTTGTTATAATTAAGTGCTGCCACAGGAGAGCCACAGATGTGTCCTGCCTCTGTTCAGACCCTCCAGAGATGTGAAGACCCCCAGCATGCTGGAGGCTGAGCAAAGGTCCTCTCTGGGCAGAACAGCTGTGGCATGCAATGCCCTCTGTTTAAGGAAAGTAAGAAAGTCACACAAAGATTTTCCACCTTATAAGCAGCCTGGTGAACATCAACCATCCCTATGTAATCACAGAGAAGACTATGAAAGCAGTGCATGCACCCACAGGCAGCAAGCCAGAGAGCTGGACTCCAGGAGGGAGTGCACTAACTGGGAATATGTGTTTTATTTGTGGAGTTAATTTCTCTATTTATCACAATATCCCTCCAATGATCCGAATCACTAAATATCTGTCTCCATCCATCAAATCCCAATGTAGTCACATCCAGTCCCAAGGGCAGCACAGGATCTATATGTTTAAAGCAACAGCCAGAGCCAGAATCTGCTTTCTAGTTTTTTCTCTCTCCATCTTCCTCTCGTTACATACCTGTGGCCAGTTAAACTAATTACAGTCCTTCTTCCTCTCTCTTTCTGCCTGCATCCAGGGATCCAGCCCATAGCAGCATCAAATAAATCTTGCCTCTGTGTTGATGGCAGATGGCTGGATGCTGTCTCCACCTCCTGCTTCCCTCCTCCTGGAGGCAGCTGCTCTCGGCAATGGGCCTGCTGCCACCATCCTGGGGCTGCAGATGAGCTCCTTATGCCACATCTGCTGGAGACCCACAGGAGCCAGCCACACAGAGACGGAGATTTGGAAGGTTGTTTTGCTCACTGCTGCCTGTCTGAAGCCATCTTCTTCCCTGGTAGTTTGAGGAAGAAGCTCATCAGTTAGCTTGGTCCCCACTAACATCAAATGACGTTATGACCGGCCTCACCTCCCAAGGAAGAGGAAGGAGGGGAGTGAAGGGGCAGCTGAGTGGGATGCTGGTTGGGAGAGTCCATCTGACTTGAGACAGGACAGGTGAGAAGAGACAGGTGCAGCAAAGCTAGCCAAGCTCCACGTGCAACCTCACCACCAGCTGCTTGCCCACATCCAGATGCCAGCCCACACCAGGGCGCACCTCACATACTTTGGCACCCACTGAGCGCTGCAAGCAGCTAAGAGCCCCTGCTCTCCCCAGGTCTCCTCACCCTTTTCAGTATACTATAAGGTTTTTTTTGTCCAGCACAAGCTCACAAGAGCTGCTCAACCATACAAAAGACCTCAGCTCTTGTATGAAAAGGCAGGGGACACCAATGGGACTCTGGAGGGAAAGCTTGAAAAGAGAGCTTCAGAAAAGTCCGAAGACTTCAGAGCCAAAGGTATATTTAGGCCCTTAGATGCTCAGCAGAAGAGGAAAAGATTCAGGTGTGCAGATGTCTCAAGAAATTCAAACTGCTGGGGAAAAAAAAGAAAAAAAAAAGAAAGAAAAAAAATATATATTAGTAGTAGCTACCATCCAAAAATCACATCAACGGTGCAAAGACACAGATGATCCTTTGGAAACCACTGATTCAGCCAGCCCCAAGCACTGCAGTGTCTCTGCTATGGAACTGTTGCTCCTGTGCTGCCCGCAACTGCATGCCTGAAACGTTCAAAGGTACCAGGGAAAACTCAGCAATAAAAAGATCTCTACCTTAGTATCCATCTCTGAGTGGAGAGGCGGCACAGGAAGAGAGTGAGAAACAGAAAAAAAACCCAAAGAGTTTAGGAAAAACAGGGGAAAGAAATGATATGACACAGCTTCGTCTCAAATGCAATATCATTTTTCCCTTCCTCCATCTACACCATAAGCAGACATTGTCACATGAAAATGAAATTGCCAACCAGCATCTTGAGGCCTCTCTGTCAGTTACCATCTCAGGATTGTTTTCACTGGAGGCAGAATAAAGGACACAACACAGCAGACACATTTTGGCCTCCCTCTGGGCTAAGGAGCAACCAAAGAACAAAACCCAAAAGGCACCTCAAAAAACAGATAATATGCAAATGCTGGATTTATCACTAACTAAGGGTTTATCATCTTCTGTGATGTTTGAAGAGGCTCAGAAACAATAAAGCTTTGTTATTTCTGCTCTGACTGTTCATGTGGTCTGTGTATCACGGGACTTACTGGAAAGGGTTGCCCAAAGCAAAGCTAACACTTGTCATCTTGAAGGTCTGCAGGACAGATGCAGTGACTTAAAAACAGAAAAAGAAGCTTTCCATTTCACTGGAATGGAATGGAGTGAATGTTTTTCCTCAGAGGCTACAATATGCACCTTTGAGATAGGACGTCTAGAGGTTATCTTCAACTTTTTACCACGGATGCTGCCAGAAAGAAGCAAGCTACTTTGCTACTCTGCAGCTCCCCTGGTTCACTGTAACAAGACATTACATATAACTTATCAAGACCAGAAGATCTTAATATGTTCTGAAATCCCCTAGGGCCATTTTGAAGAAAAATAAATATGTCAAGAACCTGGGACATTTCCTTTAAGAACCACTAGCTAGATTTACAGAAACTTCAATAAACTTTATAATGGAGTTTTTCAATAATCTACTCCCTTTTTAGACACCTACATTAAATCTGAGCACTTGAAAAAGAGAAGGAAGAGAGAACAAGAGAACCTCAAATCCTGTTGCTGAAATCCTGAAATAAAGAATGGGAACGAATGCCCAAAGCTGTCTTAAAAAAAATGTTTCCTTCATATGTCACATTTCCATACTTCCTACTTAGGAAAGGTTCCTTGGATGAACTCTAAGAAATCTGTCAGTCATTCATTAGAAGAGATGTAAGTGTCTTGAATCATCTTTTTGCAAGTTGAAGACAGTCTTGTCTCATGTTTCTGAGCAACGTTCTAAACTAAATTTACAAGAACTGTCTCAGAAACAACATCTCACACTAACATGGGCTTAACAAATTCAGAGTCAACAAAAGCTTCTTTATATAAATTTTGTGGGCTGAAGGTTGTTAATGACTTTCTAAAAAGTTTTGGAAGAGAAAGGAAGTTTTAATGCAAGAAAATTCAAGACTTAAAATCAGCAAATCTTGCGAAGACTGCTCTACTGTTTAATAAACTGTGGACTTTGAGAAGTATCAATAAGTCAACAGCACAGTGTGAACCTCAAATAAATCAGCGATTGATTTCAAGACAATTCAATTTAGGCAAAGCAAACAAAAAACTGCTGCAACCAAAAGTCATCTATCTTTATTCCATGCACTAACCTTTTGAAGGTCACTTATCTGAGGAGAAGTGCTGTTCAAGTTAAAAAGGAGCTGGAGAGCAGTTTGTGGCACTTCAGTCTGAATACTGACGTCCTACAAGGTAGTGTCAGGCCAGGTAAAGAGTTCTCTTTGCAAAACACTGTTACGATTCAAACAGACTTTTGTTTCAGTTCCTGATCAAAGCACATCATCCTTCACAACCTGATTCAGCCTTCTCTCAATGCCTCACCACAGTTGTTTTTGATGAAACACAATAGTTTGAATCTGCTACCTTGACTAACCAAAGAGAACACATACAGTATCTGTATTATTCATTTCTGTTTAAAACACTCTCTACTGTTCAGTAAGATGTTTAGGGCACAGTGTCCTGCCTCACTAAACAGATGCCCCAGACAGATGCAAGATAAGTTTTCCCTCATGCTGCCCATGCTCAGACACAGAACTACCCTAAAGATTTCATGACTGGCCATGGAAAAGAAGATTCAGGAACATAACTGACCAGCAACACACCCATATAGTAACTCTTTCCCAGAGTTACAAGTGTCCGAGTGTAAAGTTAGGAAACCAGCTGTGGCTGTGCCTTCTCTCAGCTACAGCCAGACCCACCCTATAGCCCTGTGCTGTAATCTGCAGCCATGCTAATATGAAAGAGCACCAAGTAGTCGAAAATGAAGATTAGCAATGCTTTTCCAGCGTAGCTAGGAAACACACAAATTACAGCAACAGAAAGCAAGCAGAAGCCTCAGAAATTATATTTGAATCCATCACTACATACTCACATACCATGCAAGCCCCACTGATGCACGCAGAGCCTGGAACGCAGACCTACTAAACTGCTATCAACGCTCCAGGTGCCAGTCCTGACTTTTTTACTTTCAAGCACATACACGCTTAGAGTCTTGGCAGAGTAAGTTTCAATCATTCACTGTGGCCTCAGTGTAAGGGCTAAATAAAAAAAAAAGAATTTAATATGCTGTAAGCAGGGGGAGTTAATGTATGCAGCTCTGATTGCAGAGTCTTAGCAAGCAGGAACAGCAGAGGATTTTATTTTAGAGCTATCTGAAAGAAACAGATTTATTGTGAAGGAACTGAACTCTTAGTATCTTCCTTCCACAAAATTATTCAGCTTTTTTTTTCTCAAAAGCCAAACTAACTTGGCTGTGTAACTGCAGTGTCTCGTGTCAGCTGCCTGCTCCCACCCTACACCACCTCTGCTTCCCAGCAAGGCTACAGAGACAGCATCTGTAATGGGCTCCTGTGATGCACAGCCTTCCCCAGCAAGAAGATACCACCTATGTCCATGCGGCCTTGCCAGGGACGTCGGAGCATAATGTAAAAGCACTGCAGCAGCTCTTCCAAATACAGACAGCTGTGGTGTGGTTTCAGAAGTTTCAGATAACAGACAAAAATACACGAGAAGCTAATTTAAAATCAGGAGATAAAACTTTCATGAAGATAACAGGACAGCACTTTCACAAAATTCAGCTTCATTAACCGCATTAGAGGCATTTGTGTAAATGCACAGTAAGACACGGGTGAATCGGGTCCTCTGTTTACATTCATTACATGAGGATACAACGTGTGCATGGAGGACGGCAGCGTTGTGACTGCAACATCCCATTGCAAAACAAATGGAAACAGACCTTCCAGTTAAGTTTAACAGAGGAATAGAGTTAAGAGCTCCTATAAGAAAGTTCTCACCCCTTAACTAAAATAACCAAGTGAATAGAAGAAACTGGCACAGGAAGAGGCTCTTTGGACCACCACATATGAAAAGCAAGCAAAACTATCAAACACAGAGGTAACATAGAAAAGGAAATCCACTTATGCTGGTATACTAAATAAGAGAAAAAGTAAACTTGGTTGAAATACCCCAAGAGATGTGATGGCTGAAGGGACACAGGACCAGAGATAAATCAGAGAAGACATATTCTCTGCTTGACTCCACACTAAACTCCAACACAACCGTGAGCAAGCTATTTCATTTCTGTGCCAGAGCATCCTTCCCTAGTCCTGACAGCTGAAACAATATACATTTTGACTCAGTTCTTGCCTCAAGCCACACAAGCATGCATTTCCTAGGATACCAAGACTCCTGTAATAAAAATACTTCTAAATATGTATTTGCCTTTTACTAATATAAACTGGTATCCATGGTCTGGCTCTCACTTTTCACTCCCATTAGAAATACAGGAGTTATTTTTCCACCTAGGAAAAAGAAAACATATACTGAGTCACTAGGAAGAGGATGAGTCAGTCTGCATCAAATGCTCTAGCCTTGTGATAATAAGTGACAAATCTCTCTGTAGTCTGAACCCTGGAGTCTCCTCCTCACACCCCCACAGTCCCAGTGAAGAGGGCTAGGTCCTGTAGCTTGCTGCGAGGCTGTTGGACCCATCACTTCCCACTGCAGCCTGGGGACCAGGAATGGCTCTCACCTTCAGGAGCCCATAAGGGAAATTACATAGGGATCAAGTTACATATGAAAAGCAATCTTAAATTTAAAATCTTTATTAAAAAAACCTAAATTTCTATTGGAAGGACAAAAATATCAGGAGTGAAGTTACCAAGTTAGGAAAAGACATCTTACTAGTTTCTAACAAGAAATAAGTGGTACATATCACTGCATCCTAACAAAGCCTGCTAAAAAATAACACAGAAAAACAATTATCTCTGTCTTACACAGAGCAACTCTCTGCCTGAAATTTTTCAAATTAATTTCACTTTAACTAAGTGTTTCAAAGCTAGGAACTCCCACAACCAAAAGTAATCAGTGACACTTTGCTTAAAGCAAAAGCATGGGTAATTTGAAGTACCATGCCTGAAACACACTTGGACAGCAACTGGGGGCATGGGGGGAGGGGAGGGCAATCCCACACAACAAGCTTTATCTATTTGCCATGGTATTTCACACATCTGATGTTTTTCTATCGTGCTAACCAGGCCTTATTTTGGCATAACAGTGACAATAAGCAAGAAGGCTGAGGGGAGACATGATCACTCCCTACAACTACCTGACAGGAGATGGTAGTGGGGGGGGGGGGGGGGGGAGGGTCAGTCTCTTCTCTAAACTAAGAAGTTATAGAAGAGGAAATGGCCTCAAGTTGCACCAGGGGAGGTTTAGGTTGGACATTAGGAAGAACTTTTTCACTGAGAGGGTCGTTAAACACTGGCACAGGCTGCCCAGGAGGTGGTGGAGTTACCATCCCTGGAGATATTTAAAAGACATGTAGACGAGGTGCTGAGGGACATGGTTTAGCGTGGGACTTGGCAGTGTGAGTTTAGTAGTTGGATTCAATGATCTTCAAGGTCTTTTTCAACCGAAACAATTCTACAATTCTGTAACAGCTACATCTAGATACTAAGAACTGCCATCAATATTAAAGAATGAGGTTTTCTCCTACTATATAGTCTATGATCAGAGCGACAGCTGTAAGGTCAAGACAATGCAGAGACACGTGCTTCCAGGATGATTATCTGCTTGCAGAAGCCTCAGTCACATGGCAGAGAAGCAGTGCCCTAAGTAGCCTCAAAGCAGGAAGAGGTGGTGGTCCCTGCTCTAAATAGCTATCACAGAAGTAGGATCTGTCAAATAGGACCATCTACTTTTAGATTAGGTCATTTTCATAAGGCTGAACCAAAACACTGAGCTAAACTTTGTTAGACTTTCCCTATATTTGAAGAAGAGTGGTCAATGTTATGGCTTGTTTTACCTTGACCAATTTTAAGAGCATAATGCTTTTAATACAGCAGCTATGTGCTGTTATTATAGCAACGGCCTTTGGATCACATTGCTGGACAAGGAGACTTCTGACCAATATTAACTGGGACAGGCTGCAAGAAAAGACTCAGGACAGCATCTGAATGCTCAACCATATCCAGTAGCTCGAACTGGTTTTAGCCACAGATGCAGCCAAGTGCTCATTTAGTTCCCTTTATTAGGGAATGACAGTAGTTTGTTATCCCAGGAGAGATTTAGAGCTAAAATCTGCTGTCAGAACCCTTACAAAAATCTTTGAAATTCTTCCACATTTTCAGGATATGCTTTAGTCTATGCTGAACCTTTTGCCTTATGTCTGAACAATCCCCTAAAGGATCATAGAATCACAGAATCTTAAGGGTTGGAAGGGACCTTGAAAGACCATCTAGTCCAACACCCCTGCTAGAGCAGAACCACCTAGAGTAGGTCACACAGGAACTCATCCAGATGGGTTTTGAATGTCTCCAGAGAAGGAGACTCCACAACCCATCTGGGCAGCCTGTTCCAGTGCTCCCTCACCTGAACAGAGAAGTTTTTCCTTATGTTTCTTTGAACCTCTTATGTTCCAGCTTGTACCCATTGCCCCTTGTCCTATCATTGGACATCATTGAGAAGAGCCTGACTCCATCCTCCTGACACCTGCCCTTTACACATTTGTAAACATTAATGATGTCATCCCTCAGTCTCCTCCAAGGTTAAGTGCCCCAGCTCCCTCAGCCTGTCATCATAAGGAACATGATCCACTCCATCATCTTTGTGGCCCTGTGCTGAACTCTCTGCGATTCAGCCAAAGAAAGCCATTAGCAACATCATCATGGACTCGTATCATCACCTTGTAGTACTTTATACTTTTCAAACAAGAAAAAAGGGTGAAGTTCTCAAAAAGAATACAACACTGTGTGACATATCCAAGAAAAGGAAGCGCTATCATTTATTTATGGTACATATTTTGCAGCATACATATCTAAAACATGGTTTCCATCAGCCTCTGGGGTATGGAACTGTACCATCTAATTGTGCTTTCTCTTCAGGCACATAGACTGTGAAACAAAACAAGAGAGATTCAAAATTCGGTGCTAGCTTTCAAGGTATAACCCATGTATTTGGCAGGTTGAATAAATTGACCATGAAGCTCACAGGGTTTGGATAGTTTTTTTTCTTGAAAGCAAGACTCACAGGTTAGTTGCTTTTGGGAATCATGTTCAGAATCAATCGCTGTTTCTTGCTGCTGCAGATAGCCATATTGTATGACAGCTTTTATAAAATTAAAAAGTGCCAAACTTTTAAATATTCTTCTTTTTTTGCCTTCTTTGCAAAAGCTCTTCTTGTGGTTCTAAATTTATTCATACTTAAAATACATGTATTTGTCCATCCTTTTTAACTCTGATCAATCTCCCTCGCTTTGTCAGCATGCTTGCAAACAGCAAGCTCCTCTCACTGAAGTGAAGCATTTACTGCAAAGATTGAAGGAAAGACTTGGACACTCCAAAGCAAAGATCAATGTGCTCTTCAAACAACGATACAAGTGCTATCATCATTCTTGTCATGATGCTCTAAGCTTGGGGACCCATAAAGCTTTTCTAGTGCAGCTGTTTTACCTAGAGCTTTTGATTTGAGACAGATCGTGCAGCAGGTTCCACTTGCAGCCAGATGCCAAGCTTTGGAAATCTGCCTCCTTCTCCACACCACGAAAACCCCAAAATTTTATGATATGGATACATAAGGTGTGGTATTTTGGGACTTACACTCTTAAATGAGTCAAGCTCTCAGTCCAAACAACACATACAAATTTTGAATAAAGTGAAGAACTCACTTTGTTTGAGCCATGGCTTAGTACTTGGGCTTTGCAAACAGTTCCCAGCCATGGGCTAAAAACTGGAAACAATGCCAGGTGACCTCCCACCCCGCTGAATACACTCAGCAACTTGCAGGTACGTGACTTCTTTGTTTTCTATCACCCAACAGAATGGATGAGTTGGAAATTATTGGGGCAGAGTCATTAATAATTACCTGGGGAGGGGAGAAGGAGAAGAAATGTGGCCTTTTCTGTTAATGCTCCACTATGTTTTGGCCTTTATTCAAATAATGGTCAACAAATTATTTTTGAGAAATCGAAATTTAAATCTCTTTAACATACTAGTATCAGGGCATTGATTCACCTACACATCTATTACCTATTTACAAGGAGATGTACAGCAGATCTGAAAGAATGAACGTTTGTTTGACAAACAGGTCGATCTCGGCAATTCCCTCAAGCTCTCATTCATTTTAATGGTGTATCCTTCACATTGACATTTGGCCTCGAACTTGTTAATTAGTATGGGTGTTTTATTGCCCTTCAGGTGTTCTACAGTGACCCTTGATGAAATCTGTCATGTGCTTTATAACAAACTGAAAAGCCTACCATAAGTCAAGTTGGTTTTGGTGTGGTTATTTTAACCATTCAGTGCTCTCAGGGTACACACCTGGTTGACACACCTGTGAATTCACCTTGCTCTTCCACGTACACAGCTTCAGCCACTTAATTTGCTCAAACTCATACAGTCACTTAAACAGTCTCCAAAACTTGCTTGGTGAATCACCTTTTACGACATGGCTTTTCCTTGGGGTAGGAGACATTACAAACTCCACATCTGGGTCCAACATCTGCCCCTGGTAGTCTAAAGCAGAACTACAGCAAGTACCTCTGCCAGGCTGTCTCTGCTCCTTGCCATGAAGGCTTTCTTTGTTTACTCCCAACAAACACTCTGGCCAGTATACATTTACCATTCTGTAAAACACCTCAGCACTTCTTTTGACAATGAATTTGGAGATACACTATCATTTTATTTCTTGTCTCCTCCCACACCATTTATGGCTTCTTTGTGCTTTATTCAGATTTTCTACTGCCACTTTTCCTGAGGACTTTTAAAGGAGTATCTGTTTAGTTTGGCTCCTTTCCCTTCTTTCATCCTAAATCCACACAATCACTGCTTATCTGGGATAAGATCCTGCACATCTGAAAACTATTTACTGTGACTATCATTCCTACAATACTGGCTGAACAAAGAAGAATTCCAGCAGCCTTTACTGCTTTGTAGCATTTGAAATTTACTCTTTGTTTCAGCTTTAAATTGCCAGCCTAACAAAATATTTACTTACCTAGCACCTTTCAAGGCTCCAACTTACTTTAAATTTTTACCTTCTACATTTTCATTTGCTGCAACCCTTGTCTACAATAGGATTAACAAATGTGCAAAGTGTCTTGAAGAGATGGTCTACATTCCTGGAAGTGACCAGACTGGTTCCTGCATCTTTGCATGGGGAAACTGATTAGTGAAAACTTTTGCTGATAAAGAGCATTTCACTGTCTGTGGTTGATACCCATTACTACTACTAACTTCAGATACTGTCCACCACCTTCTATATGGAGGTCATGGCTATGCTTCAGTGCTTAGTAACAGATAACAGGAGCAAAACGGGTTAGGTTTGGGAATGACAACAGTCTGTACAAAGTTGTACTTACCTGGTCATCTCCCCTAGAATATAAACAGATTTGAAACATAGCCCAATAGCATTAAGCTCTTCATCTCATCTGCATCTCTACATGATTTTTTTGTGGAAAGCATAAAAGTATTCTCTCTGCATAGTAACCACTTCATTTCCCAAATACATAATATAATTCTTTTTTATTGATATCACTTTATCAGGTCCTAGTCATCAACATTTTCTTATCCAAGAATTACACTTTCTTGTTTTTTCTTAATCACTTCCACAACTTTAGTACAGCTACATCTTACTGCTCTAAAATCCAACTTTTTATGCCTTTCCTTCAGAGACCATTTTCTAGGACCCTGGTATCCATCTGGAATCACTAGTTCTGCTAAGGCAGAGTCAATCACTTTGGCCATTTGTCTGGGAGAAGGATGATGCTTGTTTCTGAGCAAGAAACAAGGAAAGTTGAACATGGCCAAAGACCTATTAACCCTAAGACTCAAAACACAATTACAATTCTTAGAGGCAAAAAGTTTTGCACAAAGGGTTTGCCTTCAAAATTCCCTTCCCCCATTCACCATCCCCACTTACATCCATAACACTATGAGAAATCTGTAAAAGAACAAATGTTTTTGGAAAAGTCAAGTTCCTTGCTTTGCTGTCATGTTGCTCCAGCAGCACAGAGGAAAGGACAACATGTGCCAACACCAGTGAATTTCAGGTTTTTCCATATGCAGTCCTTGAAGTTTTCCAGTGAGTGTGTAGTCCCTTTAAGAAGTTTCAGATTTGGTCAAATAGCACATAGAAACTTGCTTACTTTAAATTGCTTTCTAGTCTCTTTCAAAGTTGCCTAGGGTTTCAGGGAACTATGAATGCAATGCTGGAAAACCGCTGTACATGAACAGCTATTACCAGACATTGCTGTAGGTCCCACATGGTGTTGATATATTCATCAACTGAACTTAGATATTATCAAATTACATCAAAACAACAACTATACAAATAACACAATAGAAACTTAAGGGATAAAAAGGATGACTTGTAACTGTATCCAGAGAGCAGGGTGGCGAAAGAACAGAAGGGGAAATTCCTAAATACAAAAGAGACCACATGAATTGTGCTAACAGCTCACTACACTAGCACCACACTATATTCAATAACCTCCTAAACTTCATCATAAGCACTAGATGTAGCAGGAAAAAGATGGCATGTTGAAACAACATATTTATAAAGGGAACATCCTCATTTGCCAACCAATACTTCAAACTCATTGTGACGAAATAGTGTTAATCTCCTACACCCCCTTAGCCAACATAAAGCACATGCTGAATCTATTTTACTGTTATTCACTTACATTACATACAGAAGTTGTGTGCACAATGCACCAATAAAATTAACATTGATTACGTTCTAGTTCTTCATCTCAACATCATGCAGTGTGTCATCTCTTTTACATCAACTTGGAAGAGGTCTCAGGTTTCTCATTAACAAAATAAACAAAAAATACATGACAGCACTGCACACAAGTGCAAAATGTACCAATACAGGCAAATGTTTCCAGCACGAGGCCCTCACCCAGTAACGCTGAGAGTATTCAGCAGTTTAAACTACTATCTTTATAGCCTCTTGTGACTTCCAGTGCTGATGAGGTCAACACCAAAACAAATGCTACTCTTAACGATTCAAACCCAACCTCTTTCCTGTCTGCAACAAAAAAATGTGAGGAGGCATTACAGGAGAGTCCTGAGTTCAAGTTTACATACTTCTTTCAGAGATTGGGTTCAAATTAGGTTCAACTTTGTTCGTAGGTTTCCCAATGCATAGAGATCTTAATATAACCGCAGCTATATCCAGCAGCACAACATACAAGCAGCAAAGTAAGAAGGTAAGTGGGTGGGTCGAGAAGCACTTCAGCATGGACCAGGATGACTCAGAGGGTGATCTTTAAGATTCATGTAGCTGGATGAGTAAACACGAGCTCCTGTGGAGGAGGACTGGTCTTCACCCCAGAAGGGTGGATATTGTATTAAGTAAATAATATATATGACTACAATTCAGTTAGAGGTCAATGAGCTCGTTAGAATTTTGTAAATATTTTTCACATGAAGTTCTCTGATTTCTCAGATGATGGGTCACAATCCAGTCTCAGTTGTGGAGTCTGAAAAGTATAATCAAGCCAAGCTAAAGACAGTAAACAAGGAAGCAAAAGGCAGAGTCCAGAACAGGGTGGCCAGGCACTTTGAACTTTCCCATGGTGAACTGGCATTTTCAGACACTGTACGTCAGCTTACAGCCTGATAATGAGCCTATAAAGCCATGCTATGAAAAAGATTGTTGTAGTTCAGTGGCAAAGCCATGAGAAAATTTTCTTATGATTTGCTCTTAAATAAAGATGTTATTGAATTTTAGTTTTTTAAAAAAGCTGAAGTTTTTCCTCTCTCATATTTCTAACACAAAGTAGATATGGAAGCAAGAAGCTATTAAAACTGTCCATTGCAGATAGCGATTAGTGCTGCAGGGAAACAGCATAACCACTAGGATATAAAGTCACTTTGTCTGGCCCTCTTGGACAAGTGGGACAGCTTTGCAAGACGAAGAGGATACCAGCTCAGTGCCATGGGCTGCCTTCTGAAAAATGGGGAGTCACAAGTTTAATTCCTCTACCTCACTGAGAGCCACCTGAGGAACACTAATTAATCCTCATCCCAACTGGGTAAAACCAGACAGGACTCTGCATTTATATTTCCTTAAGCAAGCAAACTAGTGTGGAGGCTGTCAGAAAGCAGAGCTTGCAAATCTAACCTGGTGAGAAGGGAGAAAGATGTTTTCAAAACCTGGTCTACATATGTTGTTCAGATATTTTTATGCATTCAGATTAAAAACTAACTGAATTTGGCAATATTTTACAGGGACCCCAAAGCTGCCTTCGACATTGTAACTTTTTACTCTTCAAAGAAGTTTCACTCACACCTACTCCTGTGATAAAACCACTGGTGAGCAGCTGAGCAGTAACTGACTTCAACAAAAAACAAGGTCAGAGAAAGTGAAGGAAATACAAATAAAGGTTCAGGGGAAAAGATACAACAGAAAAACAACGTGTGCTTTGAAAACAATGTAGTTTGCAGCAGGAAATAGGAAAAAGGAAAGATTCAGAAAGGAATAGGTTAAGAACAAAAATCTGAATAAAGACAGAAAAAGGTCAGTGAAAATAATTTTTAATGGAAGCTCTCCAAACACTAACAAAGGAAGAAGAATGGGAATGCTGCCGTGTTTTATACAGTGAAATAGTCTAGTGGTTAAATAAAACAAAACACCAAAGGCAAAGGATTTGACTCACTGTGGAATCATGCCTGACCGAAAATGTTTAATTAAGACTCTGGGGCTAGTTCAAAGCCACCAGAGAGAGTTTTAAACAAAACCCTCTAAGTCTTCCTAGAACCACCAAAAATGATGTGTTGTTAGGGGCATGCTGGAGGTGTAGAGAGCTTACACTGAGCTTGGAATTAAAAAATTAAATGAAAAGGGTTTTCTTTGATTTTTATTTCATCTGTGTCCACATAACAAAATATTCCTTGGAAGCCTCTACTTGACAACAGAACCTAAAGCAGTTCAGACAGACTCAGATCCTCTTGGCTTTCAGTGTTCCTCATGCCCATGGGAGATGTAAAGGTGACCTAGAACGAGCACAGTTTCAGCACCAAGTGCACATCCAAAGCTTTCCTCTCTCATAAAATACAGGAAATCTTGGATTTATGCAATTGTGTCATCTCATCCTTGCTGAGAGAGCTTCCAAAACACAGCAGCCGTGACAAAATTTGGATCGCTAATGAAGAAAAAATGCTTTCTGAGATCTTTTGGATCCTGCCAAAAAAGACATATTCGTTATTGCCAAATGTTTCATTCTCTGCAGTTTCTAAACAGACGTGCCTCTTCACTGTGCTCGTCTCTAACCGGCCCTGTTACAGTCCACTCAAGACTGATTTAATGGAAAGGGAGAATAGAAGGAAGAAACTTATTACCACCAGATAGTAAATCTGCCTCTTGCTGAAAGTCATCAGTTCTGATGGAGTCTGGGTAAGGCCACACTGACAGCTTGCTGAGAGGTACATCTGGCTGCGACCGCGTCGGGTTGCCCAAATGAACAGACTCCCTCTTTGCATGCACATGTAACTGCTTCACCTCTAAAATCTTTTCACAGCATCTCCCTATACCCTTCACCTGTGACTTCCCGATTGTCCCGTTCTGTTCACCCTCACCTCCTGGCTGTCAGGCTCTATGTTCATGCTGTAGTACCTATAGTATGTCACATAGCTGAGGAAAGGCAAGAAGATGATTCTATGTGATGAGTGTTTTTCCCCCATGTCCAAGAAGGACAGAGAACTCCCATCTCCCTTTTCAGCTCTGCCAATAACTTGGTTTCAAAAGCTGTCTCTGTAAGGGTGATTTAAAGGTGTAACTTACAGTTACAGCTGTGTCTGTAAGCATGTTTCTAAACCCATTCTGCATTGGCTTTTCCTCACTATATTAGCCATAAGCACATTAGCTCCATACACTGATGCAGCAGCAGCTAAAAGTGACTGTATCCTACCAAAGCCGTTGTCCTCACAAGACTAACAAATCCTGCCTAGCCTCCCTCTCTGAGGAAGGGCTGCACATCCTTACACACAAATGCTAAAACTTCCAACACAGGTAAAGCTATTCCCTCCCAATATTCACCTTGTAACTCCTTTGCAACATTTCTCTTCTGCCAGAGTTCTCCATCCCACTTGCACTTTTTTTATTCTAAGGGAGGTTTCCTCTTACAATTCTTACAAGTAAAAAAACAGCTTCACCTTCATCTCCAATGAGTCTTTGAAACCTCAAAGACTGAAGATTTTCAGTACAATGGTGTATTTTGCACTTGAAGTCACAGGATGCAAGAAAACCCCTCTTTAAAACAAGACCCTTCAGGCTGACCCTCAAAAGCTTGAAATTAAGTGACATTCAGTCTTTGATCCTCAATCCCAACTCACAAATCATCTTTGGAACTGGATCTAAAATGATCAAGTCCTGAATCAATTTCAAATGTGATCGAAATTGTCAGTCTTGCATTAAGATCTGCTCTGCAGAGATTAACACTGTATAAATTGACAAAAACTAAAATTCCCTTTCCTGAAATCTAACTCTATACAGACAAATCACTTTCCTCTTAAACTCCAGTTAAGGTTTGGCTTCATTAGAACTCAAAGCTCTAGAATAAAATCTTTGAGGCCATAAAAGAGAATGAAATCTAGAATAAAATCTTTGAGGCCTCTTTCAGACTAACATAAATCAGGATCATTATTTTGGTAACATGTCAAAACAAACCAAAAAGCATTTGTTTTTCACTTCAGAGATGTATCTGTTTTTTCTTCTTGCCTCTCTTCAAGACAAGAGAGCTGTCAACTCTGGTAGCCTGCAGCTTACTTCCAGCACTGCAGTAGTCACTGGCAAAGCCAAGCTGTATGGCTGCCTATGCTACTGCTGTTCTACAGTCATGCTGTAAAGATCCAAATAAAAATACTTAACAAATCTCCCTTGTCAGTCTTGCTAGAAATGTCTTAAGAAACTCTCCTACAGCTTCTAAGTCTTTCTGGACATTATTTCCAATTACTTATGCTTCTGTGCACAGGTAGAAACGTCTTCCTTAAGATATAGCTCCTGAATAACCGTATTTCAGTAAATGGAAGGGGGAAAAGCAGTCAAGCACATGACAGAAATTACAGCCACGAATAAACAGCGGTAAAACACAAACAATACTAATCAATAATGCATCATAAAAATGTGATATTTAGCAGTAAAAAGTGGCATACTAAATTGCTCATGAGAAAAGGTTAATAAATTCCTGTCATAATGGAAATTGAGTGACGCATAACTGAGAATTAGGGGAATCTGTCTACTATTGGAGATAAACTGCTCTCACTTGTACCTGTTACCCCCCCCCAATTGAATTCCAAGTATTTGTTAGCACTGATAACCCAACCCTAAGATGGTGACTGGTACAGTGAAGAGCACAAGACTGACAGGCAACACTGCAAAAGAATTTTCAATTGCAAATTAACTATGATACATGGCAAAAGGATAAAAATGTAAATTAATAAGTATAATTTTACTTCTCTGTTTATTATTCCAATGGAAACCATGGAATCTGTTGCTAGTTGACACTTCTTGGCTGAACCCATGTACGTTTCTTCTGCTCACTCCCTTGGAATTAAAATCCCCCTCCTCCAAACAAACCATCTGCATGGCTAAGAGCAAGGAAGTCCCATTGAGCACCAGCTCCCTTTTTCCATACTTACAGAAATGCTTTTCTTGCCTTAATGTCACGCTGCAGGCGATGCATCAGCACACTTCCTACACGCATCCACTGGTTCCAGTGGTGTTCTTTACTTAATGAAAGCATTTCTTTTAACAATACTAATTTCAGTAATCTCTTTTAAATTATACTTAAATTCTGACTCAAAAGAACTACATGGTCACATATTTCTCCTCAGTACCAACGCCTACAAACGGGAGTATTGAAAATCCAACATTCTTACAGCATGATCTAAAAATCCATGGGCTTTTTTTTTTTGTGCCCTAAAAAAGCATGTGCTTTGATCAGGTTTTGTCTGTTTCACCACTAGTTCCAGCTCAAGAGGCATACCAACATTAACCATAAAGAATGGCTCAGCAAGGAGCAGCACACTTTGTTTTGCGTGCCAGCACCACCAGAGCCAGCAAACCAGACAAAGAGGGCATGGGGTTCATGGCAGAAAAAGAGGAAGCAACAAAAGCCATGACTTACAATGTACTTCCACACCACCAGCTAACATTGCCAGGAATCACATATTTGGAAAGTCAGTCCTAGCCCTCTACAAACAGGCTATGTGTCTCTGTATTCATTTAGCAGAAAGTATGTAGTTTTCCTTTGAATTAATATTCATGATGAAATTTACTTCCCTAGCAGAGACTCCTCCTCCTCAACAGATCAGATAACCTACATGTTCATAACCCATCAACCTTTTATCCTCTCATCTCTTCCTAAACTGTGGGCTTAAATATTGTAACAATGCTGCAAATCTCAGGATTACACCAGATGTTGTTCTGGTCATCTGAAGGATAACAACTGGCACAACAAATTCTAACTGCCTACCACTCGTCTCTGGGCTCTTCTGCAGCAAAAGGACATCTGTGATGCCTATCGTGAGGGCTTTTTTCAGAAGCTGGTAAGTTAATAGTAGACCACGAAAAAGAGCTAGCAACCCTACTACCAGGGCCCTTTGGGCACCAACAGACCTCAGTTGCCCTGACCAACCTCCCTAGGAACTCTCATCCACATCCCCTGCCTACAAGTCTAGGGCTCTCAGCTCAGGCCTGGGCACTCAGTCCTGACTATATCCATCTCGTGATATCCAAACTTACTGCCCAGTTTCCCTGGATGGATATCATACCCTTTTTATTGCTAGGCCCCATTTTCTGGGTGGATATATTCTCAACTTGCTACCTCATCCTACTTGGGACCACAGTCAGAGCCTATCATCACTCTGCTTAGGTGCCACGGGGCAGGCCACACCCTGGGCACCCTCAATTCATTTTCCCTCACAGGAAGCCCCACTCCTGCTGCTCCCTGACACCTATATTCCCTCATGGTAACAGAAAGGGGAAAAAAATAAACAAAAGCAAAGTTGCAGTAAAAATAACTCATTAAAAGATTGCAAAGAACACATTGACTTTCTGACCAGGAAGTAAAAATCTTCTGGAATCAAACAACAAAAAGAGGTGTAAAATACCAGACACTTCATTAATAATTTATGCCTCTGGTTTAATCATACACTACAGTATAAGGCAATTCACCTGAACTCTGTTCAATCTACTAAGTTCCAGGCTTAGTAATAAATGATCATCTCTTTGGGCAACGTCAGAAGAACATTGCTGGGAAGCAAGAGATGGTTTTGGTGACAGAGGTGGCTCCTCCAACCACTTCCTGAATGGTTACAGGCATATGCTAGGAAGGAGGTTAATTGTACTGATTTGACCACTTTACTGCAACCTGGTCTCCCAACAAAGCAGACTACTCACAAAACCCACTGTTAGCAGCACTTTCCAAGTACACTGCTAGGGCACAGCTCACCCTGACACAGATGTCCTAAATTCACAGTGCTCAGACTGGCAGTTCAACCTAAAGCCCTACAAAGCAGGGCATCTGCCTGTCCCAGGAAGCAGGCCAGCTGACCAATTTACTTAGCTCATGGTGTTGGTATAAGGCAACATGAGATAGGCAGTAAAGAACATAAGTGGGAAACTACGGACAGTTTATGCTTGGCTCACCATGCCGCAGACAGAGATGTATTTATCTTTACTTCAGTACTAATGAAACTGGGTGGTCTCTCCACCCATATCTTGTGAGGTCCCATGCCACCTGTATCTGAATGCAAGCCCATTTCACAGCAATGCAGAAGCGAGTGCTAATTCAGATCAAACACAGGCTCACACCTGAGTTTGAATAAACCTGTTAGAATTACCAGTTTTAGTAGACAGCAGCCGTTTACAGCAGTAACTTTTCCATTGTGCTAGAGCTACCCCCTGCCTATGTCAAACCTGACGGTGCCACAGAAGTGCAAGGACAGAGACAAAAGCAAAGTAGGAACGAACCCCTCCTTCCTGCCAGCTAATTGCTCTGGCCCATTTGAATACAAACTTCAGTCTTTGCACCCTCTGTTCAAGGATGAAAGTCCTTCACAAGAAGTCTCATCTGTACTTTAGCCACAGATGCAGAAACACAAACACGGGGTCCTCAGATGATGTTAATTTAGAGCATGACTTGCTTGCAGCTGCCTCGCTTGCATATGAGAAACTGAGACTTGGGTCATAAGTGTTTAACTTGCAGTTTTGACCTCTCAGCCTTGTATTGTACTGATAGATTATTGGCAGCTCAGAAAGACAAAGCATCCCTCCTTTCTGAGGTCAACTTCTTCTCCTTAAGGGTCATCCTGTAACAGAGGCGATGAAAGCAGCAAGTCAAATAAAACCTGAGACATATTCCCCGAACTTGATGATGTCGTATCTTGTTGAAAATGGCAAACCTGCTTGCCAAAGAGCACAGGAACAGATGGGAACTGAAAGGGCTACTACATAAATTAAACATGTAAATACCATAGTTATCTGCTCAAAAATCAGCTCCTTTCATTTCCACACACGTGGTATTTGATGTGGCCACAATGTTGTTCCTACATGCCTTCACCTGAGGACAATGGCTGTACGTTTTCCCAGTTTGCTACATCACTATGTCACTCCTAAAAGTGCCTAAAGCTACAAAAGATGACAAACGTGACACAACCCTGCTATTTCCAGCAAGGAAATTAAACGTTAAAAAACAAAGGCTCCAACATTAATTTTTAGGCTATAATTGAGATTTCAAAGAAGCCTTTCATCGTGAAAATTCTAGTACCAGCCACAACTTGCGACAGACCAACGTTTTTCACAATGCAATGTAAAGTTAATCCCTGACAGATGAGCAAGAAGCAAACAACCCCCAGAATTTCACAGATGCAGGTGTGTTTTTTGCTATGCTTGTTTGACTCTGAGGGGGGGGGGAAGCACAGACTTCTATATTAGCAGAGGAAATAAAAGGCAGAAAGAGAAGTATTCCTAGATGCCATGAAGTGCTGAGAAAAGGTTCATCTGTTAAAAATGCCTGCCTGCAGCATATAGACCACCGCTGTTAGTCCTGTGTGCTCTGGGAAAGTGATGCATGTTCAGCAAGACAGACAGGAGGTTTTTTTGTTTCCATTTCCAAGACTGAGGTAGAAAATACTTTCAAAAATGTTAAGCAGTATCAGTTTCCCCACCCTGCATAGCATTGCATGAAGCATTACTTCTGAGACTCCCAGACCTCCACAGGAACTGAAAAAGATGCTGGAGCTGTCCCGTGCAGTAGCAAATGCATTCATGAAATGCTATATACCAGAGGATGAAATAAATCTCTCTTGGTCACATCACACCCCAATGAACGTAGAAGCAAGCAAAAAGTCTGAAGAGTATAACGAAAAGTAAAAAGAAGAGGGGGAAAAAAAAGTTTATGTAAAGACTAGCAATGGGAAACAACCCAAGATAGTTTGGACACGCAAGAATTATGGCCTGTTTCCCTTACTGCCCAACCACACTGGAAGGAATGATACTCATTTCTAGTAGCACAAAGAGTTCTCACAGTAATGTGCTACCATGCTGGTAACAGCATTCTTGAGACAGTTGAAGCTGTAAGTCACTAGCATGATACTGATGTATAGCTTTTGTGCATTACTAATTATTCGGACACAATAGCCCCATGTATATTTTTGGTTTGCAAACTGCCCTGGCACCCTCTACAAAAGTTCTCCTTTCTCTAGTCTGGAAGATTTTAAGAAAAGCATTTGAGAAACAGGCAACAGAATGGAGAAAGACTCACCAGAAATCCTGATGTGTTTGGAGAGATGGCAGGGAAGAACCCAAGCTGAATCAAGATAGTCAAATAGGAAGATTATTTTAATTAAATTGTGTCTGTCATATTATCCATTTCAGCTCATTTAATATCTCAAAAGAGTTTTATCTCAAAATAGTTAACAGCTCCAGAAGGCCCAACTTCTTCCCAGTTTTTTCTTTAATGCAGTTACACTTCTGCTGTCGCACCAGAAATATTAATAGTCTTTTCTGCGTGGGCTAGAGAAGCTCTACAGCAGGACCAGAAGGCTTCGATCATATTGATGGCCTGCATGCTAATGGCTACATATAGCTTATCTGTCAATGTCATTTCCACTGAAACTAATGAAAATAGATGGCACTCCCTTCAATACTTCAAGTGTGTATCTCTACGGGGGAAAAGCCACCATTCACTTTAACACAGAATTACTCTCTGAAGGACAAATAAGTGAGAGTGAAGAAAAGCAAACCTGTCTATCATATATTGGTCTGTATAAAGACACAGAGGGACAAATCCTGCTTTTTATTACAGTAGCTTTGATCTAGAGTTGATATAACCAAGTCAATGGATATATGACCCAAATTTACAGGGGAGAAATAGTTCAGAGCTCCACCTGAGCCTGCAATCCTGTATTTCTGCCTCCACAGGGATGTATGTCCTTTATGCAATTCAAAAAGCCTCTCCCCGGCACAGGAGATCTGACCCAGTACTCTCTAAAATCAATCGAAAAGCATGACTCTTCCAGTCATTCACGCAGACCTCTTGCAGTCAATCCACTAGCAAATTCACACCAGTCATTAAGGTTCTCTTTTCAGAAAAAAAGTGTTAAAATCTTACAGCTTGCCCAAAGCACAACTCCAAAGCCAACATCTTAGTAGGCAGATGTGTTTGTCCTATCTGAGCTTCCTTAAACTTGCCACAAAGGACCACCAAGTCCAGTTTGGGAAGAGAAGGGAGGTGAAGAGGCAGAGAGCAGTTGGCATGGTCCTAGGATTGCCACTGCAACAGTGGTAGGAACTTTGCACAATCTCCAGCTGACTGATCCTGCAACAATTACTGAACCAAGACAGTGGGACACAGCAATGCTTAGGAGACAGAGTACATGTGTCAATAGCCACCCTGACTCTCTGGTGTATTTGTCCCACTTGATTAGCAGTTACATCAACTTTGTAATTATAGGTTGACCTGCTTCTGCAGGGCGGTTGGGTCTCTAAAGGTTCCTTCCAATCCTACCATTCTATGATTCTATAGGCACACACACACACACACACTTAACTCCAAATACAAAGTGCTTATCCCCACCTGAACACTCAAATATATTTTAGAAGTTAATCAAGACCAAAATAAATAATCGAGACAGGCTTTACCAGTTTTATATTTATGATCCCAACTGACAAATTTTATTAATCACCAAGTGTTTAAAAAGTGTTAATTCCCTCCCCCTCAGTTACTATAAATTCTTCAGTCTCACTTCCAACATGGGCTGTAAAAGTACAGATTACTAGAAGGACGTATTCAGCTCCTGGCACCCACCAGTGTGGGTGCAGAATGTGCTATTCCATGTCAGGTCACTTCAGATAATACAGATGTTTTTGTTCTGCCTGTATATCAGCCAACTTTAAAGCAGAATAACGCAAATAGTCTTTGAAAGGATTTTAACTACCTAAAGCTCTTTGTTTTAAGACAAGGTATTACAGTAAAGATCATCCATGGGATCCAGTTATAGCCATCTTCTTAATTATGTCTACCTTCCCTAATCCAAAAATCCATACAAGTTATCCACTTTAACCTTTTTGATCCCCTTATATAATCATTTCCTCAGCCAAAAAAGCATGAAAATTACTGGCTACAGTGTCATTTGTCACATGAATTCAGAAGGCATTACTCTGAGAGTCCTGAAATCAATCTTTTTACCATTTACAAAACATATTCTGAACTGTCAGAATGTCTTAAAAATTACTGGAACATGTTGGCTTTTAAAATAAAAGAAATTAAGAAAAAAAAAGCCCACAGCATAGTTCTCTGCTTTTACAGAGTACAATGTGTTTGAGAAGTAGACTGAAACCAAAGCCTTGTGGATAATTACGTATGGACTCTGCAACTAAAAACCACAATCTCCCACCACTCAGCCAAGTGACATAAAAGACACACTCTTGTGATATTAAGACTACTAAAGACAGCATTTTTCAGCCTGAGACAACATTCAAAGCATCAGCAGCAGCTCCTTTGCAGATCAAGGACAGCTGAGGAGATCCATATCCCTCTTCTTTCACCTACTAGAGAAGAGAGGGTCAGATCCCACAAAACCATATGCACATCCTTTTACTCAAGTCCTTGAAATCAAGGCTGCTTCTCATTGCAAAAACAAAGAGCAGACATTTACAGGATGTAAGCAGTTCACACCTGTTTTCCTGTGGTGCAGTCCACCTACCTTCGTGCCATTTGTTGGCTAGAGTTACCATCTCCCAAACCCCTGGAATCACAGTGCTGTGAGAAATTCTGCTCAATTGCACTGTTTGTATTTTCCATTTCCCCCACTGCCTTCTTTTAAGTTTTTTCATAGGAGTGTGAAGCCATTGCAGCAGCGATTGATAGTAAGGGATGCAAAGTCATCCTTCAGTGTCTACAGCCTGGCAGAAACAAGATGTGGGCTACCTTTAAGAGGCACTCACTGTTTAAGTTGATACACCCCCATAAAAATTTCTGCTTTTCCACAGCCTAGGAATAATTCATAAAATCATTACTTCTCTCAAGATGGATGTTTCCAAACATGTATAAGTTGAGAAGAAATAACAGAAATGAGAAAACATATTGACTACACATTTCAATTACTAAAACAACAAAGGCACCTACATGGAGCCCTTGGCACTTCTGGGATTTCTTTTAATAACACAGAACTCCAAATTCCTTACAGCAGCCTTGTTAGAAGGAAAGAGTTTGCACTTCAGAAATCAATACATTTGGGTTACCTGGACCACCAACTACAGATTTTGTAGGGAGAGAGAGAAGATGAGCGGCTACACATGCACATCCACAGGCATTTGTGTGTGCAGCCCTCTAAGTCAGCATTTTCTAAGAGCTCATACTCAGTTTGGTTTTTTTTTAATCCTGAGATTCAAACTTGTCAGGAGGGGAAAAAATAAAAATGAAGTATTAAGTTTACACATCTAGCGTCAATGACAGTCAGTACACTCTAATGACATTTTACTCTCAAGTTCCCAGTGGCAGCCACATAATTTTATTTCTTTCAAATAACACCCCCTTTCTGATGCTTAAAAGCTAAAATGTTAATGCCTCATTTAGGGACCTCCATTCATATGTGGAAAATTAATAACACCAAAAGCAAAACCGTCATTCACTTTCATTGCCAGCATTGGGCAAGGTGTAAAAAGCAACTGAAAAGAGCATAGCAGTTTAAAATAAAAACAAAACTGGATACTTAAATGTGAAGTGCATGAGGCATTTCTTTAATACAGGGAAGCCTCCCTGACTTGGAGCATCCCTTTTTTCTATTGTAGCTAGCAACAGGACAAGGGGTAATGGGATGAAGTTGGAACACAAAAAGTTCCACTTAAATATAAGAAAACACTATTTTACTGCGAGTGTGACTGAGCAGTGGCACAGGCTGCCCAGGGGGATTGTGGAGTGTCCTTCCTTGGAGATCTTCAAGACCCATCTGGACACGTTCCTATGTGACTTGATCTAGGTTGACCTGCTTCTGCAGGAGGGTTGGACTAGATGACCTCTAAAGGTCCCTTCCAACCCCTACCATTCTGTGATTCTATGCTGCCAATTAAACAAATGCTTGCTCTGCATCTATTTGTACAGTGGTGTTTTGTCAAAAGTCCTGTTAGCCTGTCACAGAAATGAGAGTGCTGTCATCCTCTCTGTCTCTCCAAGACTTACCAACAGACAGCTGTCTCAATCTTTTTTAACTTCATACAATGGGGAACAGGTAAAACAGGAGAGCTCCCACAGACACACCTGCAATGCCCACGTCCTTTGTGAGGGGGGCTCCCCATCCGTCACCAGGGACCAAAGAGGACATCACAGAAATGGCAGAGCACAGGATTTACATTGCCATGGGATAGTCACCACCCTCAGTGCAATTACTCTTTCTGTAGAAGTGCATGTTATTTGTCCACTGGTTGTCTTTCATTAGGTACTTCCTAGTGATGCTACAGCTGGCATGACGACCTCTAAAGACAGTAGGGAGGGACATGAAATCTAACATGAGCTGTTTATGTGAAAAAATATGACTTCAGCTTGACAAGAAGGAACGGATCTACTCCAGACAATTTGACCAACCGCTAACTCCTTATTAATGACTATATGAAGAGGGCAAGCCAACAAACCACATTCACTGATCTGACATTAAATGGAAAATGGGAGATAACATTACAGTAGAGACATGACAGAGTCCAAGTGGTAGAATTTTGATTTATTCATAAAACCTTAGTTTCAGGTGCCAAACAACTACATGAAAGGGGAAATATGCTGTATCCTCCACTGATTACATTCACAAAGATTCGAATCCAAGAAAATCCCTCTGTCTGGAGGCATGAGCCAGAGATAATTAGGAACTAAACTCTCTCTTTGGTTTGCTGCAGTCTCTGCTGGTCTTATCCTCTAGTTACAGCACGAGGTGTGTGCCAGAAACACCGCTTTGCCACACGCAAGCATTCTGACCACAACAAAAGGATGATCTATAACCTGGATACTGAAACAGAAATAATGAGGAATTAACCGAACTCTACAGTTTGAATTGCAACTGTAAGGACAAATACCTACCTCGTTGACAAAGATCTTACATGAATGGGCTCCACAGGGAACAGGAACATCCAACAAAACATGAATGTGCTTTGAAATGTTATCCTTGTGATACAGTAGGCGGCTGCTGAATCTGAATGACCCACTACAGACATCTCTTCATCTTTATCCCGGACATGCTACACAAGTACAAAAATTCCTGAACTTAATCCTTAACGTGAAGTGGAAAACTACTCCTCTTTTCATTGAACTGGCCTCTTCCCCCATGCACCCATGCTTGATCTTATATATGTTGACATTTAAGTCACACTCAGAACTCAAACATTTACCTTGAACAACATGAACAATCTGCAAGAAAAAGCATCAGATTCAAACCCTTGTGTCCCACAACCCTGTCCTTAACTCCCTTGGGATCACCTTAGAGTTGATACATAATACATATGCATCAGTCCAAAAGGCAGAGTGGAAAAAAAAACTGCTGGAATGACATTCACACAAGGACAAATGCAGCAGCTTTGTCAGGCAGTATTTGATACAGTACATCTGGCAACAGAATCAAACAAAATACAGTAGTGCTGGCTTTGGGAAAAGTAATGGATCTAATTTCTCTCTGAACTACTTTTAAAGTTACATGACACTGTACAAGATAAACTGCCTATCACTTCCGAGAAGTAATGAAAACAATTTAAGAATTCAGAAATATGCTCACCCTATACAGAGATGAAATTGACATGCTACTTGCACCCAATCAACTGTATAAATTTATTCACAAAGACCACTGGGCATTTCTGCTCTATATGGTTTGGGTTTGGTTTTTTTTTTCCAAAAAGAAATATAGACTTTCCAGTCACATTGACTTTATCTCTGAAAAAGTCAGACTTTAGCCAAGTCATGACACTTTTACATCTGTGAATACAGAATATCAATTCTACAAAAGTCAGCACAGAGTCTCCCAATATCGATTCACAGTAGAGAAAAAAAAATGAAAAGCTTGTAAAAACATACATTGTAGAAATGGTAACTGTGGAGTAATAAATATTCTGATAAATTAAAATTTCATAAGACATTACTGTTGACATTGCCATCTGCTTTTTGCTTGAACACATTCAGAAGCACAGTTTTATTACTTAAGGTCAGCAAGCAGTTGTCACAAAAAGCTATGCTCACATGTACTGTGGCAGAAAAAATTGTCCTTCTAGTAAGCTTCATACTCACTAACCAGGAAGATTTTCAGAGGATATTAAGAGCAGTTAAACTCTAACCTTAAAGCAGTTCCAAACTACCCAGTACCTTGGAGACAGGGGACCAGAATAAGTTTGCTCACACTTATGACCCAGTCTCATTGAAATCAATGAAAATCTTACAGGGACACCTACAGTTCCCTCAAAGGCACACGGCAGGGCTTCTGCCTCTGCCTGGGGAATGGATTTTGTTGCATGCAATTAAATGAGGGCCAGATTCTTGTGGCTGTCAGATAAACTCCATTTCTCTGTATCCCAAACAGAATAATTTAAAACCAGTATATGGGGTCCATCAAAGGAATGCCACACACCCACTGCTTTGCAGATCTCATTCCCCTTTAAAAGCAGGGGAGAATGCAAGGATCAATTGCAAGATGGGAGACTGCTGCATTGATTTTCAAACAGAATCTTCCATCAAAACCCATGGTGAGCTTGTCTTCAGACACAAGAAAAAAAAAATCTCATGTGATCCGAGCTGTTCTGACATTTGAGCAAAAGTAGACATCAGCCTTCTGAAAGGAACAAGCAGCTATCAGCCATACAGTGTAACTGAGAGGATCATGGACAGGAGGCAAGTCTGCAGATCTAACTTTGTCAGCATCCACAGGAGAACGGTAGAAGTCTAAAACAGGAGATGAAACACAGAGCAAAAGCTTTCCATTCTGCAAGGCAGGAGAATCAGGTTTAGATTAAGTTAGTTTCATAAATCTGTCTCAGGTAAGACAAAGATAGTTGTGGGGTTTTTTCTATCTTTACGGGTAATTTTTCATCTCGAAGGATCCCAACACGTCAGCAGTCTGATCCCAGTCTAGCAGACAGAGAACAGCTCCTGCCTGCAACCTCTGACACACATCCTGCTCACTGCAGCTGGGATGCCTACAGAAGAAAGCAACACATCTGTGAAAGCATAGGCAAGCTAAGGACTAGTGAGCAAACTGATTTCACAGGAAAGACAACAGATAAAACTAGGAAAAACTGTCACACAAAATCCCAAGACTGACCCACTGTACAGACAGAAAGAAGATCCAGGAGCAGAGAGCAAAAATCAGCTTGCCCTTAGTTATCCAGATAGGACATGGCAGGAGAGTGATGGGGCAAAGTATTCTGAGCAAAGGGACAGGATAAATCAGCTGTTTATTGCTCTATATCCAGCTACAGCAAATACCACAGACCGTTGTGTTTTTTTTTCAGAAACGGCTAGACAGGCAACAGGAAAACACATCGAAGTCCCCACTGTCATTTCCTCCCTTGGGAACAAACAGTCTCCTAAACCCACAGGCAAGCTACAAAAGCCAGGATCTCCAAAGTTTTCCTTGCAGTGTTTCTGAGCACCAGAAAGCAGCATAACTGATCTTCTCCCACTATTGAGTGGTCAGGGAAACTAATTTGGGAAGGTTCCCTGGCACATAGGCAATCTCTGCCAAGATTCAAACAATGCAAAGGTGCATTTACCAGACAGTACATTTACCACTTACTATAGAGGTATAAAGAACAAGGAATAAAAAGCATCTTATCTCCTTCCAAAACGCTGGTGTTTGAGGCACAGCGCAAGGGACACAACATAACATTCTTTAGCAAACATAAGGCTAAACTCACCTTCCCTGCTTCAGGCTTCAGAGGGGTTTTGTTGTTAGGGTTTTTTGTTTGGTTGGTTTTACAAAAGGCTTCTGTTAATGTCATTTTCCTATGTATTTATCCCAAAGAAAAATACTGCCAGCAGACATCTGGGATTTTTTAGATGTTTTTAGCAAGAGATTCACTTTCAGACCTCTTAGAATGGAAAATGTCTAGCTAACACATGGAGAGCTGTCTCTCTGAGAGAGACTGCACTCATCGTTTGCTGGCCTTCTAGTATCCTTCACTTTCAATGTCTCACTCCTGAAAGTGTTTGGGAAGTTCTGTAAGGAGAGTCGCCTGAAATTCACCAAAGGAACTTGGTGGTGCTGAAGAAACTGACAAGTTTTGAATAAGAAGCCTACACACCTTGCAAAGAACTTATCCTTTTCCATCCAAAAGGTCTGTGTGGTAATTTTACAGCTAATTACAACTGCAAAGTTCCTACCTTAGCACAGTAAGCTACCAACAACAGTGACAGGAGACGATTCAGGGAGGTATGTCAATGGCTCCCTCCAGTAGCCATCCAGAGACACAAACTCCAGCCGCAACCAGCTAAAATTCAGAACACTCTCCACAACAAAAGGAGTATCAGTCAAGATTTTGGAAGCTCTTAATACCTTCAGCCACATCCCACCCAACATCCACTCTGCCCAGGGTCTGGTTCGAGTGTAATCTAAATGTATGCAAAGGGTCACCAACCTAAAATAAGGATGTAATGCTTCAAAATGATGCACTACCTGATGTATAATCAGGCTGGCAGCTTTACTTACTCCCCTCCCCCCCATCTCTTCAAGACCTCCACATTAATCTGTCACTTGCACCACTAAGATGATAACACCCACAATCACATAAGAGATACCCGGTAAAAACAGTTACAAACTATACATGAACTAGATGGCCACACTCTACATGGGTCTAGATTAGAGTTCAACAGATTGCTATCAGCTTCCACTGTATAAACAGCCCACAAAAAGAAAAGAAAACGGCAGAATGAGTTATGCTCAAAAAGGTACAATAAAGAGGGACGGGTTGTGATCGGATTTACTTCCAGATCAGCACCACTCACTCTAACAACCTAAATATGTGTCAAATGGAAAATGCATGCAGATTATCCTCCCAGCGATTTCACAGTATCACATTCTCTCCTCACAGCTTATGGTAAACCCTTTGAATTGTACTAAAATCTCAACCTATTTATAGTTTCACAATAGCACAAATAAAAAGCCATAATCTTCAGCAGCTAGCTATAGAGGATATTGAAAATTCTTCAGAGGTGATTTTTCTACATTCAAAAGTTCACAGAAGAATATTGAATTTAATCTCCCACCTACTGCACGTCAAGTTTGTGCTCCAGCAGTATAATTCACCTGAAACAAGGGGAAATAATAACTCTTGGATAAGTTTTTTGAAGATGTGTGCAAACTACACTACCTGTGTTCAATGTCACCAACAGAAATACCAGAATTCTGTTGAATTGCTGAAGCTGTATAACCACCGACAATCCTGCTTAAAGTGCCTTAAAGCCCTAAAATAAAGCCTTCCCCGGGGCTGCTAAGGGCTGACTACTCCTTGTGAAACCAGTAAGCATGGGGCAGGCACAGCAGGAAACAAAAGAATACGCTAATTTTTCCAAGGAATTGGTGGGTATTGACACAAACGGGCACCATACGAGAATATATTCATCAAGCAAATGATACCAACTTTGGAGGAGCAGACAAATGATCAGAGAAATGCCAACTAGGACTTGGCTTCATCACAGAACAGTAGATCTACCAATTCCTAATCCAATCAGTGCGCTACAACTCTACCATTTAACTCAAAAAAATGCTAAAGAAAAAAATCATTTTTAATCGACTGTGGTTTGGTAGCCACAAGCAGGGAAGGAAAAAGTCAAACTGAGTACATGCCTTTTTCTTTTTACCAAACTGCAATTCCTTTATCTGCTACTGCTATGCCTGTAGCAAATAGCCAGGACACTGGAGAGCTGGCAAGAGAGACTTATAGGTAGGGCTGCAATGACTCGCCTGCAGGAAGCACAGCCACCCTGCCAGCTACAGCTGCTGGTCTGCTCAGAGGTATCACTCCCTCTTCCACACATTGCTCCTCTGCTCAGCTGTCAGATCCTTCTGAAAAGACACTGCAAGTGCAGTTTCCACCTCATTGCTCAGGCAGGAAGGGGAAAAAGTGAGACAGACGGGCAGGTCAAAATTAATTTGGGTTATTTTTGGTGGGATTTTTTACCGTGCTGCATAAATTTCACAGCCAAGCTGCACAAAGAAGCTTCACTGCAACCCATGACGGAGCTGTGCATGCAGCAGACACTGCAAGAAGTTTCTGTGGCCCCATCTCACCTTTATAGGAACCAATAACCGACTTACTTGTGACTTCCATGAGATCTGCCACCCCTAGCATAGCTCTATCCCTAGTGTCCACTGCGCTTGTAAACTGCAAGATTTAAGTCGCATGACGTTAGCTCGGAGTTCATACCGCGGCTGGTGACGCCTCTGGGTGCCAGCCCGCATGCCGGCTCTGTGCGGACGCCCGTGCCCAGTCCCGAGCACTCCCCTGGAGCCCCTCAACCGCCCGAACAACGGGGGTAAGGCAGGGCCGGGGCAGAGGCGGCCCCGCTCCGTGGCCAGGGACGGCCCGGGCCGGGCAGAGCAGCCGCCCCAGCCAACTCGGGCGAGGCGGCGCAAAGTTGCCCGCCGGCAGCGGCGGGTGCCTCTGGCCGACCACGGCGTCCACGACACTCCCCTAAAAGCGAAAATCAGAGAAGCCGAGTGCCCGCGGTCCCGGCGGCGAAGGTGGAGTGGGCCGGGGGTCCACTTCCCAGCGGGCAGCAGCCCGCGGGTCCGAGCAGCTCCCGGCGCTGCTCTCCGCCTCGCCGGGCTCGCCGGGCGGTACCATCCCCGGTCCCCGGTCCCCCAAACGCAGGATCTAAGGCAGCAAATGATACATTTTTTAAATAAGCCAACTTTCCTCCCTCCCGCGGGAAGTTTCCTGGGGAGGAGGCGAGGCGTCCTTCCCGCGGCTGCCGCGGGCGCCGGCCGGGACGGGCTGCAGGGCGCTGCGTCCGCCGCCGAGCCCCGCGCCTGCCGCAGCGGCGCCGGGAGGCGAGAGCCGGGGCCGTCGGCAGCCGCCGAGGGCTCCCAGGGCACCCACCACCTGCGCCGGCGGGGAGTAGGGCTGGAGTGGAGCCGGGTGCTGCCCTCCGCGGGGCCGGTTGCGGTGCCGGTGCGGTTGCGGAGGTGCCGGTGCCCTACCTGGGTGCAACATACTTTGGAAATAGAAGATGACGAGGATGAAGGAGCCCACGGAAGTGACCAGGACCATCCTGCATACCCGGTTCATCCTCATTACTTCCAGCACCGCCGGCTTCATGGCGCTGCCCGGCGGCGCAGAGAGTGAGTGGCAGCAGACTGCGCGCGGCTGGCGCCGAGAGCCGCTCCGCTCCGCGCCCGCGGCGCTCCGAGGTGCCGGGGTCGAGCCCGAACCGGAGCCGCCACCGCCACTACTGCCGCTACCGTGCCAAAGGATGCCCGAGCGCCCGCGCCCCGCACCGGGGGGGGCGCTAATGCCTGCGCTGGGCGTGACCACGCCGCGCGCCAGGCGGAGGGGCGCTCTGCGCGGCGGCGTTGGGGAGGCGGGCCAGGAGGGGAGACGGGGCGGAGCGCGCCCCCCCCCTTCGCCAAGGGGAGAGATGGTCCCGCCCGGCGGCGACGGCGGCGGCGGCGGGCGGGGACGCGCCGGGCTGCCTCGAGGGGCCGCCGCCGCCCACCGGGCGCGCTCCGCGGGAGGGGGCGCGGGGTGCGGCGCGCCGGGCGCGTGCGGGCGCCGCAAGGGCCAACGGGCGTCGCCGGCGCTGAGGGAGGCGGTGGCAGCGGCTGCGGCGGCCGCCCCTCCGGCTGTGAACTTGGCCGCCCCTGGGGCACTCCCGCCCTCCTGAGGGGCTTCGGGGGTGCCCGCCCGCCCGCCGTCGGTCCCCGCGGGGGAAGCTTTCCCCCGTGTCCTCTTTGTGGAGAGAGATTCTGCTACTTATATGTGCTGTAGTGCCCGGCTCTTAGTCCTAAGAGCCTTCTCCCAAGTCTTCCCTCGCTCTAGTATAATGTCAAGCCATCATTCTATTGCCGGTTTCTTAGGCGTTGCGCTGTCCCGGCTGGTAACTGTTGATGTTTATAATCGATGTAAGCTGTGACTCCGGTACCACTGAATCATCCTCAAACAAAGCGGTGCCACCTGGCATGCCAGAAATGAAAGGTTGTTTTGTTTCCGAGGGTGAGGCTCCCAAGTTTTCCGAATTAACCGATTGCTCATTTCTCTGTGGAAAACAAAAGGTGCTTTCCCCCACGCTTCCTCCTCCGGAGTCTACCTCTGGGTAGTTGGAGAGCGACAACAGGCAATGAGATACGAGACCGTACGTGGGAGGAATGCAGAAGAGCTCAGAGCCAACAGAACAAAAGGCATCTGCCTTGTCCACGCGTGCATCGGGGTCTGGGACCTCTGAACCAGGTTCCCAACGTTAACCACGTGGTACAACTCCCAAATGAGTACGATCTGCTTGCTCAGAACTAGATGGGTGTTGAAAAGTACATTGCTGAATGAAATCAGCTTCTTAGCAATGTGCTGTTTAACCTTGCATGGTGTTAGCTATTCTGTCCTCTGATGCATCCAAATACAGATTTGCTATTTCTTTTTGCCAAGGTGAAAATAATTTTGCTGGCACGGGTATTCATACATAAAAGCATTCCCCACTCCCCCCCCCCCAGGATTTCTTTGTTCTTCAAATGTGTTTGGGGCGGGAGGGGTCTTTAGAATGAGTATAGCCCTATAAACAGACCTAGCCCAAATCTGGGAAGCAAGTTGGGTAAAACAAATTTTAAGCTACCCCAAAAACCTCCACCAAACTCCCCAGCCAATGAAACTAAAAGCTAAGAGTATTCTTTCCTGGATAATTGCAACAAAACATGTAAAGTCATGATGGTTTTTTCTTCAGACTTTCCAAAAGCCAGTTAAAAAGGATTTTAACACATGGGTAAACTAAAAATCAGACAGGCATTTGTAACAGAGTAGATTATTTGTGCTTGGCCTAGAGTTACTTTTATTAGAAGTCATTTATATCATTCATTAAGGTTTCACACAATAGTTTACTTAATTTCTGTAGAATTTTTGCAGGGTGGTTTGGGGGATTTTTAGCAGTTTTGATGTGCAGTGACCATTTTCTAGTCTTTCTAAAGTAAAGGAAACTTTACATTGATTTTTCTCATTTAAGTCTAAACCTCAAATGTAGCAGCAAAGAGTTCTATGAAATACACTAGATAAAGAGAGGTACTAATAGGGAACGCATCAAAGTGGCAAATCTTTTAAGTCAGTCAACAAAAGTCAATCAGAAGCACAGCCTGACATTTCAGCATCCACCCATCAATACATATGCTGCAGCACAATAGCAACTGCAGTATTTTAACTGAAAGAACTGGACTGTGTCCAGGAATCTGGATAAGACATCGAGGGATGAAGGCAAAAGCCTGGAACTCAAAAGTAACACAAGCAGCAAAAAGCTTTATGCTGCTAGAGAAGGTGGTCAGCTGCTCAATGTAGTTTAACAATAGTTACTCTTTTTTTTTCTGTGCGTGATCTTCCACTGGAATGCCGGAGAGTTTTGAAGCAGCAGGAAGAAAATCACCAGCTGTGTTGCCATTTTCTATTAAAAGAACATCATAAAGCAATACCTTCTTTAGGCACATTGGCAATTGCAAACTTAACATCCATCCGCATGCTTGCGGCATCTCTGCACATTTCAAACTATGACAACCTTTCTAATGTCTGGTGAGTTAGGACAATGAAATGCAGCAGCCTATGTTTTAGAGATTGGGATAGCTGTGCTTTGGTTTTCCTACAGAAAAGAGCATAAATGAGGGAACACAAGGAAATGCGGTTGTCTTTCTAGACAGGTGCCAAGTTATAGAACAGGTACACGCGGAGCACAGGCACTTCTTCTGTAGCATTCCTTTGAGTGGAAGCTTCAGCAGCTGCAGAGCAGTGGGGAGTCCTGGGATGATACTGCAGGAGTGATCACCTATGATTCCCATGACAATAACTAGCATGCAGCTGAATAAAAATCTGAATAAAAATAGTCTCCTCATCCAAGAGGCTTCTGGAAAGAAAGACTTAAGAGATTAAGAACCAGATGCCAGTGACATCAAAAGAAGTCCAGACAGTGTTTTGTAGATTATTTTGTGTAACAAAAACACATTACCAAAAAAAACCCCAAACAAAACCACCCACGTCACTATTTATTGATAAAACACTAAAAATAACAAAACTGAGGTTAAAAAACAGCAGGGACAGAAAATTAGTAAACTCAGAGTGTAATTTATCAACAAACGTCAAGCAGGCTAACGTTGAAGAGCACGTTGAAATGTGAAACAGGAAAGCTTTAGGAAATAGAAGTATGTGAGAGACATATAGATGTCTGCAACTTTCCACCTGGTAATGAAAGAACCTCAGAAAGATTTACTTTGTTTTACACTGATTAGATTCATCCCCTCAAAAACAGAAGGTGACATCTTTAGAGAATGTGTTCAAGAGGAAGTAGCTAGTATTATTGCAAGAACGTTGTAACAATGCAAATAACGCTCATCCAAAGATGTGGAGAAGCTAGGAAATACAAAAATGGAAAAGGGCAACATAGTAACTAACAAGGTGAACTCGAAGCCACCCTTCCTTTGCTAGTTATTTCCTTATATGCTGCTTCCGCCCATGTGATCACACAGGGTGCAAATGATTAACACACAGCACTTGCTCCTAATCGTTGGAAGTAGATTGGCAGCTGCATCAACTTATCCCTGCCATCTTTATTCACACTGAGGAAGTATCTGGCTGGTCCAAGTCATAGTCTTATCCACACAAGAATATGCACAAACTTTTAGACATGTCAGCCATCTTCAGATCTAAAACAGAAACAGCAAATTTCAAGCTGTCCTTAGACCCTTAGGACTCCACTCCCGTCTCACCACTATAGCATGAAGCAGTCTGGTTAGACGGATCAGAACAGCTTCTGGACGTGTCTGCTAGTTATATTGGGACAGTTTTTTATGTCCATTGCTTAAACCAACTACACCATAAAGAGACCAGATCTTGGGGTTTTTGTCCTCCAAGAAAAAATGCACGTTGCTTCCATGATTCCAGACAGCCAGTCTTTTGTTTGAGCAGCTGCCCTAAACTGTGCTGTGTGAAGGTAGGAAGCTAACAAATATGACCCCTATACCTGTAGCACAGCCCAGGATTGCCTGTCAGCCTTTAATGCATTTAGCAATGTCATTCTATTAATCCATGGTAACAATTTTTCAAGGTACTGATTCTTCTCCCATTTAAAAAGAAAAAGTCCCTGAGAATCTCCCTAGCACAGCTGATTTCAGTGGAAGTAGGACAAAGCTCATTTACCTACATAGCTTTCTCAGTCAAGAATTCACTGTCTGCATAAATAAGAAGCCACCCTCCTCCAGGAAGCTACCACCATAGAAAATTGGAAGATAATCCTTTCTGGAGCTAAGCATCCATCCTGCCTCCTTCCTTTCTTCCTTCTAAGTAACAAAACCTCCACACCCAATACATTGCCAAAGCTGAAAAAATTGCTGCATTTGAGACACCTTGTCCTGCATCTTGCCATTTCTACAGTGATGCCTTAGGTGCTGCCTTAATGGCTTGATACCCTGAAGTATTGAATTAGAAGAAAAGCTCACTTTGTTGCAGTATCTAACTCTCAGTTCCAGGTAGGTCTCTAGCATCCTTTTCCAGGCATATATGGGTTATCTTTTTTTCCCCCTCCTTCTCTTCTTTCAGATTTTAAAATACCTTGTACTAGATGTCACTTTGCTACCCAGCCAGCTTCCTCCTATGTTTCAGAGAGATGTCTGTTTTCATTTGAGACAGAATAAGTTTAGGGTTTCTTGTATGCAAACCAGGCTGATGAGAGCTGGCATTTCTAAGACTGCAGTGTGTATCATCTGAATGGTCACTTCTGAAAGAGACTGTTGTTTCCACCTCCCCTGTACTGATAGACCTGCAGGTTAGTTTTGTGGTTTATTTGTCCATTAAGGAATTACAACTTCCTCTCTTCCTCACAAAGCATTCTAGTAGTTTTGTGCTGTGATGGAAGCAGATTCTTGCCTTCTCCAAGGAGAGTTTGAGAAGCCCAAGGAGCAGGACAGCCTTTCCAGGGCTAAATATGAAGCCACTCCAATCTTTTAAATGTATGTGGTACCTGTATTATTATGTATTAGTAATCTTTATTATTACTTTCATCATTAACTATTTGCTAGTATTTGCCTCAATAGGAAAACATCCAGGCAAGCTTTAGGGAGCTCCCCCCTTAAATGTAGGCCTCAAACATTTTTGCCAGAATGGCACATACCTGGTCTGCAAGCACACTAAACTGTGCTGTTAATATTAGTTTGTTGACAGATTGGACAAACATGCTTGTGTCTCTTCAAAACAAGAACAATGCTGTAGATTTAAATGACTTCACACTGCTGACAAAAGTTAATGTTGGAGAACTGGCTTGTTTTGGAGGTAATGAAATACAAGATTGTGGTTAAGTTAAAGAAGATACATGAAAGAACACGCATACATTTGGCTTAACTAAATTCTTAAAGAGAAGCAATCAGGAGATGCAATATATGATGTATTTCAAGATTAAAGGAGGACCTACAAGAAAAAGTTGTGGTTGATGCAAGACCTCTGCAATATAAATTGCAAAGCTTTGAGTTAAAAAATGTGGAGAAGATAGGCATAGAAGCAATTTATTAAACTTTGTTTTGAAGGGTACAATTTCTAGAGGCGAGAGCTCCTTACACCTCTGCCTGCTGTGATCAACAACTTCTGTGGATCCAACTCAGTTATCCAGGACAATGTCACTAGTATCAGCAAGCCCTCTGACAGGTCAAAGTGGTCAAGTCTGCCAAAGACTGACGTTCGTTTGTGGCATCTGTTAGCTAGAGCTTGGCTTTTGTCCTGCAATGCAAGTGGCTGCACTCGGGGAACACCACTACTACCCCCCTCCCACCAAAAATCAAATCCAAGAAAAATTCCAATGCATCTCATCACCACAGCTACAACCAGAGCAGCCAATAAAAATTCCCAGGCAAAGCAGACACTAAAATATTTGCCAAGTTCCACTGAACTTCAGCTCTTTTTTTTTTTCACCCTAAGTGCACTTCCTTTGCAGTTTTCCCCATTGCTAGTTAAGGACACTTCTTATGAAGTGAAATTATTGGAGTAAAACTTCACAAATGTCAGGGCCAAGGCAGCTGCCAGGCAAACTGTTCTGCCCATTCAGATTCCCCTTGTATTGAATTAGTTGCCTTTGCTAAAGTGACAAATGTTTTTCTCAGCAATGGTGGCACACCCTTAAACTGCACTGAAATTCATCTCTCTTTTTCAACTGACCTTAGGGCATCATCTGAAGTGTGACTCAGCACAGAGAGGCTAAAATAAGGAGGAATTACTGGCTTTTCATAGGGTTCATAGTCTCATCCTAATTCTATTCTCAGACACCAGGGATTACTCATGCTCTTCAGAACATGTTGCTGGCATCCTGCTATGCTTCTCATTAGACACAAGGGTCTCAGAACTAAACCAAGTGGCCAGGAAGCCAGGGTACAGTAGCTGTTGGCTAGCAGAAGCACCACACCACAAGATCAGTACAAACTGCATGTACTTCACAAAACATAAGAATGTTTGCTCCATCCACCCTGCAGCATTTCCTCAGCAAGCTAACTTTCAGGAGCAAATTGATTTGTCTCCAGGAGTTGGACTGGCTTATATGTTACTCTGAAGGAAAAAAAATATCCAGCCGAATAGGAAACAAACACACATACTTTAAAGAGAACAGTCATCTTTGCAGAAGTGAAGAGAATCATAGAAGAAAATATTATTGGGGGAGGGGGAAAAGGAACACAGAAATATCTACCTCATAAAAAAAAGGAGACTGGAGAAAGTTACTTAGATTGCCACCATTCTTTTTTTTTTTTTTAATTAAAGACAAAGTCATCTGTGATTTATAAGCTCTTGAACATGGCTTTTCTGAAACAGCCTTTTCTAATTATGTAAATAAATTGCTGGTATTTTCTGTAAAGTGTTTCTTTCCAAACCATTATTACTGTCACTACTGCGGTAGATCCATCTCACCAACTACTGCATTCCATCCAGCTGGTCACCAGCTAGACAAACGTCAATACATAGCTGGTCAACAGAAAGGAATATATATTTACAGGACACTATTCATTTGTCTTGTTGTGGACATCTAAAGTGCAATGAGATTAATCATGCCCTAAAAGCACCCATTAACTGGAAATCTCTTGGATGTCTGGCTCTCCTACAGACAAAGCTGGACATTGTACGTGGGGAAGGTTAAGTGAAACAAATCCCAACACAGGTTTCTAAAGGTTTCTAAATTTGTTTTTGTTTTGAAGGAAACACTGCCAAAACTCATCTTTTTCTGCACAATATTCTGTTTTCTTGTCACCTACCTCACAAAACACAGTAAAAAATGGGAACTACATTTTTCATTGTTACTTGAACACATTAATTTCAGTAGAGGTTCTTTTAGGTCAATAATATGTCCTCTCTCTTCCTGTATTGTTTCCACACAGAAAAATCCAACTAGGTACAAATATAGAGATTTTCTTTTATAAGATGTTCCCTATTGAAAGTTTTAACCCTAAAATTCAATACTTTAGATTGTAGTTTATCATAACAGCCAGAAAATCTTTTTTCCTCTTTCATGCTAAAACTGAAGACAAAAACGCATGCTTTTTACCTGGAACTTGTTCAGAAGACCCTTTTAAGTCAACAGATGCTGGGAAAATCCTTTGTTAGTTTTCAGTAGTGAAACAAGTTCTGTGCAGTTATTCATTCTAGTTTACATGTATAACTACTACATGTTCAGTTTACACACATATTTGATTTAAATGGATGCTTTAAATCCTCGGGACCTGTGTGTGTTGAAGACTTTCCAAAATCAACAGCAAGTCAACATAGTCTTAAGTGGGAAGTCACATACCTCTTTTGTTTTTCCTGTGTCTCATTCCTTTAACATTTGCACTAGGAGAAAAAAAAACCTGCTGAAGCCAATAGAAGTAGTACAGGTGTGAAAAACAGATCAGAGGTTGAAAACAAGATTTTTTTGTACCCAAAGGACAACTGCACTGCTGAAAATCATCAGACTGAGTGGGAGAGGAAGTAATTTTTGCTTACAAGTAGGACTTTTCTCACTGTCTACACTGCAGTGACCTTAAGCTCAAGAAGTGCTATGAGGTGCTTAACTGAAAAGCACTATGGGATTATAAGAAGCAGTTTAGAAATATGTCTAAAAGGAAAGTATTTTCCAGAGCCAATTAAATACTGGGTTTTTTTTTTCCCTCTTTCACCATCTCTCCTCAATTAAAAGGTGTGACTTCAGGGACTCTTTCTATTTAAAGGATGTCTAGGTGATATTACAGGAGAGTGAAGAGAGATAATGTCACACAGCAGCTGTTGAAATAACATTATCCAACCTGTAAAGACATTTTTTGAAGTCACTTCACACATTTGTCACTCCACCAGTATTGGAACAGTATCATGCAATCCTTTCCCCTTGGTGTGGTTCCTCATACTTGGAAGCTGCATACACTGAGGTTGCGGTTCCAACTGCACTATGAAGGCTCTGCAAAGGAGAACACGACTCAGCTCCAGCAAAAAGAACCTGAAAACCCCACTGACTGCTGCCTATGGAAAACTGTGGCTTACAAGGTAAAGCATATCTTAATCCAAGGAAGAGAAAAAGTTTGAGTTTACCGCTAGTTTAACTATATCAAGAAATAAATAGCACAATGAGAAAGATTACTTTGTTTTAGCTGTTCACTAAGTCTCTCTTCAGCAGTCTAGAAGGCCAAAACCAAAAGATATTTATGTTGCCTTTCTTCTGAACAGAAAGTCTTACAGAGCAACAGCAGCCACTACAGCACATTTTCTCAATCCATTCTGGTACGGTTTCAGATCTGGTTTATGAAACATAATTCTATCAAAGCTTCTCTCTTCCCAGTGATGGGCTAGGATAACATATCCCTATTGACGCTACAACATCTGTCAAAGGCTGATGAGGAATGAATGCCATTAAGCTGTCTGTCTGACCCTGCATGGGAAGAAGAATGGCCATTTGCTATATATGATTCACTGTAAAAGAAAAAAAAAACCAATTCAGAAATGCTTCCTGGAGGCTCCACGCTGCCTCATTACTTTCCTGTAGTCAATATTTAAGTAAAACCCATAGAGAATGCATATACGTAGTTTAGACTTGCAGAGGTTTGCAACCTCGATGACTTTCAAACCCACATTAATTCCATTTTCAATGATCTCAGAATCAAATTTCATTAACCCTGAGAAGAAAGTTTTCTGTCAATGCAACTTCAAACTGTCCTTTCCAATGACACAAAAAAAAAAGAGACCTCAACTCACTTTATAACTAACTACTGGTACACTGTCTGCTTGAGAAAGAGAACTTCAAACTCAGACTATTGAAAAGCAAATTCATCTACTGACAGAGCACCACCCTTCCAGTAAATCGTGCCCTACAATTGAGGCAATATGTGGCATAACCGTGGAAAGTGAGAGTGTGGACTGAGAGATTTCTGTGTTGTCAGGAGATCTGTTCAAGGAAGTTTTTCTCTACATTGTGCTAGCTGTTCATTCTCACTAAGACTGGAGATCCTGTCACCTTTGAGTGTGTCATTTATCAAATCAATCATCTTTCTTCACCAACCCAGGTGTCTGCAGGGCTGTTTCTTTCCTTCCCCCTTGCCCCCATTTCTCTCTCTCAACTCCTACACAGTATGTTTTACACTTCCTTAATTGCATTTCCACAGCAGTGCCATCAGCTTCACTGATAGTCTCAGCTTTGGACAGTGAGTGCATCTGTTTTGGCGCCAGCTGAGTATGGTGTGGGGATAGCTCCTGATCTCACAGAGGCCACCCCTGCAAACCTTCACTACCAAAACCTGGACACATAAGTCCAATACACCAAGGAGGTAGATGTGATCATCTTTTGAATGTTTGGACTATAAACCTTTCCTCCCCACTTTGCCACCAGTTTTTCTGTCAAGCAAAAAAATTAAACAAACCTAGTTCGAACCAGTCTGCTAGCCCACAGTGTAACTGATGGGATGAAGGAAAAAAAGCAAACAAAAAAACCCCTCATCCGTGATTCATTATAAGGAAAATGTAAACCATGACCAGAAAGCACTTCAGGGAAGCAGATTTTAGCAGTGTGTGCACAGCTTTGGATACACATTAACACAACTTTTACTGAAATAAGATTCAAGGCTTTAGAGAATCAAAGCAGCAGTGATTTGTGCCACTGACACAAATCCTGCATGAGCTGAGGAACAACACCATCCCTTCCTCCAGAAGGGCACAGCAGTAGCTTCTGGTCTTCTTCACTAGCTACATCCCCCCAGAACTCTTCATTTTGAAGGGCACCCACAGTGTTTTTCTGGCATGGAAGGCAGTTTCTTCCTTAAGGCATACAAGCCATTATGGTAAAATGCACTCACAGGTACTCAAATACAGGCAGACAACTTCATGGGCTTTGGTCATCAGAGGGAAGGGAATATCCTGTGACACGCTAGGAGATTGTCTTTCCTCTTCTGGTAGCAAACAAGAGTGAAGCAACAATAAGATTTAGCATTTCTCTTTACTGAACTTTCAGGGACAGTTAGAGAAGCTCCCTTTGAAGAGACAATCTCCTCTCCATTCCACAGAGGAGATTTCCCCAAAACACCTAGAACTTTGTTTCTTTATTTTAATGTTACACTCACTTCAGACTCACCACAAGGTAGAGGGCTGAGGAGAGGAAAACTGTGTTGTTTCTCCAGTAATGAAGTCCAGTGCCAGGCCATGCCTTTAGCTTTAGAAACTCTGCAGTTGTGCTTTTGATGACTTTATTTATAAGTTTATATTAATTCTTGTAACTACCTCTAGCTGTCACAATGCTAGCAGCAGGTACTAAATCCATGTATACTAAAGCAAATATCAAGTAGCTTTGCATTTAGGGCAGAAAAAAAAAAGATAAATGAAATTCTCTCTCCAGGGACCCAATCATCCTGACAGTTTAAGTTGCAACACACACCTGATGAAATGATTATACCTCAAATTAAGCCTGCTAATTTGTGTGTAAAACTGGGTCACAAAGCTTATTTCCTCCTCCCCTCACCCTCCTTCACAACTCCTATACCAGTTAGTGCACTGTATTACATGGAACAAAAAAAATATGCTGAAGGGCAGAGTTTTGTAGGTAGCTCTTCAACACATCTATGCTGACTGTTAAAGGTACAACTTGCAGCCAATCTGAAATCTGAATCAAAACAGAGTGGATTTTACAGAAGTATTCTTCAAATCCATTATTGTTATGCTGCTCACTAACCCTAATATTATCAATGCACTAATCTTAATCCTCTTTTCTTGTTTCCCAACTTGTGTCACCAGCATCACAAAAATCTTATGGGATTTTTTTTTTCCAAGTGTTTCTCAGTCTCTTGAGTTACGTAGGCAATTTCCAGACCAGAGTTTGTAAACTAATTTAATCATTGTTGTTATTTGCTTGAAAAGTGTCCATTACAATAAGCAGCAGTTGCAGAAGACTTCTGTTTTCTTCTCCACATGTAGGTTAAATAAATAACTAAAGGACTTTTAAAAATAGCTCTAAAGTAATCCATACTTATTTAGAAGAATTGGCATTATACTGTAAACTGGAAAATAAAACATTTGTCATATATACTGATAAAGCCTCCCAGCCAAAGTCTCTTATCACACAACCACCCACACAAACAACTGACGGTTTTATCCCCTCAGCAGATGTTCCAGCTGCTCAGGTTAGTGGAATACCCACTTCCATGTCTGCCCAACAGCAGCAGACTCACGCTCTTGAAAGTCACCATCTGACACCAGGAACAAAAGGTCAAACCATAGTCTAGACAGAAGCTGTAAACTGGGATGCTCAAAAGCCATCAGTCCGACAGACTGAAAGAGGAGTCTAGCAGGATTTTTGCAACAGACTATGTGCTTATGAAGCATACCTTCCTTCCATTAGCTTAACAATAAACACAGGTCAGACCTTTGGCCCACACAACAGTATGTATAATTTCAAGGCTGATTATGCATCTTAGTTAATACAAAAAATAGCACAACTTTCTCTTTCTTTCTCAGAAAGGTGCTCAATCACCTCACATTATAAAACCAGAACCAATAGCACAAGTCAAACATACTGTAGATATACCTCGATAGAGATGGGATCAACTTGATTGAAGTCATTAGAAGAGTTCCAGAGATTCATTTAACCTCAGGATTAAAGTCAGTCTTCCATCTGAAAACACCATGCTCAAAATCTACAGCAACTCAGAGAATTAAACTATACAACTCGTGCACTTCCATTCTTCTTCTTTCCAAACCCATCATGACCCTTCTAGTGTCATCTCAACACCAGACAATATAAGCATCCCACTCAGATCCCTGACACCCTTTATTTGACCTGCTCAGGGCCCAGATTTCACCCCACCTGTTTTATAGCTTACGAGCAGAATAGCGATCTGAAGGTGATGAATGAAAAACGTAGCAAAATATTCAGGATTTACATTCAGCTAGTGCCTTGTCACGTTTCTACTTGCCAAACTCTGCTGTAGTGTCACAGAGTAGAGTTGAACACCTTCTGCATTTTGCTACAGAGCTCTAATACGCATGCAACTCCTATGCCCCTGACTACTTTGATTACTCCTGCTTTTGGCAATTAACACCTGGAGATTAACAATTGGCTCCAGGATAACTGTCTCAGGAGGCAATTAGCCTCTTACAGGCACCTCACTAGTTGCCAATTTCATAGAGGTGAGAGGTGCAGGGGCTATTAATGAAATGTATCAGGAAGAAATAACTGAGCTGTCAAGTTAGTCTTAGATCTCATCCATAATTCTGCTTAAGAACAAATGCTGTAATTCTACATCCTAAGTGGGCTCACTGAAGTCACCTTAGAAGGCCTGCTTTCTTTTGCCACAAATAAGGGATTCATTGGATGCTCTTGTTATGGTGACATCCATTTAAAATTTTCCCCGCTTTATACAAATGAAGTGGTAGTGAAACAATAAGTACATGGCTGTGCCAATTTGAAGTCATACCATTCCTGTCTGACTTCTAAAACACTGAGTAGACACATCTCTTGCCAGGCTCATGCCGTGTATAAAACCAGATATCTTTGCTGATGAGTGCTGTTTGCAATGCTGTGGTCAGTTCATAACCTAATCCAAAAATACATGAGCTGTTTCAGAAACAGATGGTCTCCTTGAGCCATTTAAACAGCAACAAAAATTGATTTTTACTTCTTTTTTTTTTTTTTACTGAGCTCACTTCAGCAATCCTTAACTATTTGAAACCTTATTTGTATTGGTAAGAGTTGTGTGGGCAGAAATCCTTTGAGAATAAAGATAGCTTCCAGGTTTTTACTGTTCAAAGAGCAAAGAAACACACTTCATTCAACAGATCCTTATGTTGGAAAACCATATGATGTACAAGTAACACAATGCTACCACAGCTGTGTACCAGGAGCTTCTGATAAATCTGGGAAAGGAATTAGGCATTTATCCCCACAGAGGGATCCTCTTGCTCCCAGGGGAGAGAGAAGTGCTCAAGACTGAAAAGGAGTAGAGTGCTAAGACACCTTCAGAGGATGCTGCAGGCAGCAGAGGCTGTGTTTTACATCTTCTCCCTTTCCATGACTTCATTTTGTCACTATGTCCACCTGGGATTCACAGTCTGCAGTTAAGTATATTATCCAATAACACTATTAACAACCCCTGCAGCCAGGACTAGAGTTTAGGACACCTGTCAGCTCTAAACACTAGTGTTGGGAGTCTCAGCCCTTCATCAGTTTGTCAGAAACCTTATTAAAGTCGAGATAAACAACATCCACTGTTCTCTGCTTGTCCACTATACCAGTCATTTCACTGTAGAAGGCTACCAGGTGGGTTAAGCATGTTTTTCTCTTCTCGAATCAGTGATTTATGCCCAGAGGGGTTGTGGAGTCTTCTTCCTTGGAGGTCTTCAAGACCTGCCTGGACATGTTCCTATGCGACCTGATCTAGGTGACCCTGCTTCTGCAGGGGGGTTGGACTAGGTGATCTCTCAAGGTCCCTTCCAACCCCTACCATTCTATGATTCTTTGATTCTATTAATCACTTATCTTTCATACATTTGCCAATGGTTTCCAGGATTAGCTGCTCCATGACTGTCCCAGTTATTGAGGTGAGTCCGACCAGCATGCAGTTGCTTGGTTCTGCTTTCTTGCCCTTCTTGCAGATAGAAGTAATATTTGTTTTGTTCCAGTCTTCAAGAGCTGCTGCTGATTAAAATGACCTTTAATAGAGATTGCTTTGGAGAGACATCATCTAGCTTGCTTACAACACATGTATGTATCCCCTCAGGTCCCATGGACTCATGCATGCCCAGTTTGTGTGCACATTCCCTAACCTCATCCTGCTTTGTTGAGAGTAAATCTTTATTGTTCCAGACTCTCCCTCTGGTCTCAGAGGCATGGATTCCTGAAGGCAACTCCTACCTGTAGAGACCGAGGCAAAGACATTGAATACATAGCTCATCTTTTTCTGTGTCCTATGTCTCATTCAGCAGCAGGCCCACATTTTGCCTACTCTTTCTTTTGCTACAGATGTACTAGTAGAAACCCTTCCTCTTGCCCTTCATAGCCCTTACCAAAATCAGCTCCAGGTGGGCTTTGGCACACTCAGTGTCTCTACATTCCTCCTGGGACAACTATCCCACTTCTTGTATTCTTCCTTTTAATATTTGGGTATTTTCTGGAGCTCTTTGTTCATCCACGCAGGCCTCCTGCCCCCTTTGCATGACTTCATGCATCGTACAGGTGTGGGCACCAACAGTAAGGAGAGGTTTCAGGAGCAGAATGGGTTTGTTTTGCAGAGCTCAGAGAAAATCTCCCACATCTGCACTTTCAGAGATGCATCTGTATTTAGACTCCTGTCTGCACAGCTTCCTGGATATGCCGATGAACAAAACGGGGCAGGAAGGACACCCTGGATTGAATGAAGAAAGTGCAAGGTCATCTAGTCTTCCAGAGAGATTCCTCTGAGCAGGACCAAGGCAGTTTAAAGAAGTTGAAATGTCTTTTAAAAAAGAAGTAATAATTCTGCTTTTCTTGCTAGCTTCAGCAGGACAGTCCCGTGGAGGACACCCCCTGTGCAGCAAGCAGAAGGGGTAGAATTTAAACAGTTTGAACTCACATTGCAGAAGAGGATTGCACAATTAAGGCTGCACCCATTTCTCCTATACTTGAGTCTGTTTCCTGGAATTGGTTGCCTGCTATTTCACTTTCTCTCTTTCTAAAAATGTCTTTTACCTTGTATAATCTTCCTTCAATAGGCTTTTTTCCTGTTAGCAAATTAAAAGTAACACTCTAGAGACCAAGTAAAAGCAGTCTCTTAGTGCAGGTGGGCTTTTTAAAAGGTGCTGAGCATTTTATTTGAGAATTGGAGAGGGAGAAACAGTCACATAAAAATTAAATTACACCTATTTGGTACCAGTCATCATTTTATTGCACATAAAACCTGACAAGAAAAACATTTAAACTCTTCTATATTTGCAAGTCAGTTATCTTGTAAAATATTGTATTAAGCATAAAATACGTTCTCAACCAAAATACTGACCTATCGATTACCCCAGACAGAAGGCAAATAAGTGTCAGTTTAATGGTGTCTGACATTTTAATTTAAAACCTTTCAGTTACAAAAACACGAAAGCTAATTCAGAATCCTCTTGAGCATGCTGGGCTGGATGGTACAGGGGCCTACCTGAATTTGGTACCTGATCTGCACAGGAAGGAAGAAACACAAGCACGCTGCCGGTGTCCAGAAATGAAACTGGTTTGCCTGCACCACAGAAGGAACATAGCAGTTCTTTGTAGCTTCATTTCTCTTCCGTGGTGTTGTCTGTGAAGTTATTATCACAGAACCGATGAGACATTGAGGGCCACAGGGTAAGGTGGGATTGCACACAGATATAACATGGAGGGAGGTAGATAGTGAGATTCAACAAGGGCAAGGGCAGAGTCCTACACCTGGAGAGGAACAACCCCATGTGCCACTGCAGGCTGAGGTATGACCTACTGAAGAGCAGCTCTGCAGAGAGAGACCTGGGAGTCCTGGTTAATAATAAACTGAACATGAGCCAGCAATGTGCCCTCGTGGCCAAGAAAGCCAGTGGCATCCTGGGATGCATCAGGAAGAGTGTGGCCAGCAGGTTGAGGGAGGTTCTTCTCCCTCTTCTCTGCCCTGGTGATGCCTCATCTGGAGTCCTGTGTCCAGTTCTGGGCTCCCCAGCTCAAGAGGGACAGAGAACTTCTGGAGAGAGTCCAGCTCAGGGCCACCAAGATGATCAGGGGACTGGAACATCCTTCTTATGAGGAAAGGCTGCAGGAACTGGGTCTGTTTAGTCCAGAGGAGACTGAGGGGGGATCTCATGAATATTTACAAATATATAAATGGTGGATGTCAGGAGGTTGGGGCATCATTTTTTCCTATTGTATCTAGCAACAGGACAAGGGGTAATGGGATGAAGCTGGAACACAAAAAGTTCCATTTAAACATAAGAAAGAACTATTTTTCTATGAGGGTGAGGGAGCCCAGGGAGGGTGTGGAGTCTCCTTTTCTGGAGGTTTTCAAAACTCTCCTGGATATGTTCCTGTGTGACTTGATCTAGGTTGACCTACTTCAGCAGGGGGTTGGACTAGGTCTCTAAAGGTCCCTTCAAACCCCTACCATTCTATGATTCCAAGGTTGCACACAGATATATCATGGAAGAGGCTGTGTGGCTGTTGCTGCAAATCACCTTGTGATGTAGCACTTGCTAAGGTTTTTGTCTAGGTAAAAAACCAACCATTGCCACTGTTTAATCCCTACCTGAATTCATCCCCTCAAGGAAAGTGTTTGTGTGCCTCCATAGAAAACCATGTAGAAAAAGAGGATGGACATGTCACAGAGAGCTCCAAGGCAAAGGTGCCTCGAAAGAGCAATGGCTGTGCTTCAGTGTGTGCTGGTATTCCAGCATGCCTGTGACATGCAGTTTCAGAACAGGAGGAAAAAAAACAGTGACTGGGAAGCAGAAAAAAAAAATAAATTACTCTTTGGATAGTTTCACAGCTCTTCAACAGACAATAAACAAACCTTTGTACAGAGTGGTCAGTGGGTGTGAACGGAGCAAGATATAAGAAATATATAACGGAGCAGTAATAAGAAAATGTAGGTGTGCATTTTTATACCCAGGAATCAGTATCATTCCTGACATAAAAGTCATATCAGAAGCTTAAGGGGATAGATCAGGGAAAAGCCTTTGAATTTGACCCCAGACAGAACAGGATTAGGACTTTAAGGACACCTACGGTGGCTAAAAAGCACAATACCAATGCATGCAGCACCACTAAAAGATATAGTCAGAAAAGGTTTGAAGAGCTATTGCTGCCTGTAGAGACCAGCTTCTGCCTTGTAACAAGCATATTAACCTTTTGGAGCTCTGGTGCAGGTGTCTCATCAGTTCTGTGATAACTCTCCCTCCATCAGCATGCACGTTACTCTTACGCTATTCCATTTGCCAGCCAGGTCACAGGGTGCTGCTGCTCCAAACTCATTTATGGTCTGATTTCACACAATCCTTCTCTGTTTTTTTCAGTCTTAAGAAAGCTTGGCTCCTGTTAAAAGGCCAGATTCTTTTTTTTCAAGAGCTCAAGTTCCCAAGTCTCTTCTTGTTCTCAATGGGAGATGAACCCCTTAGAAAATGCCAAATCTCCATTTAGAGTGTGTAGCTCTGTTGAAAATCCAGACCTTGGCATTTCAGGTAGCATTGCTGATCCCCATGTTATGCCCATCACAATATGTTTTGCAGCTGAAAAGAAGTCCAATAATACACCACTGCATTCTTGGTGAACTGGACAAAGCACTCTGCCTTTCATCAATGAAAAGAATGCAAATCAGCTACCTCTCAAGAGCAATTGTATCAGGGCCTGCTTAACCTTCATATTTAGATAAGAAATCTTCTCTATTTCATGGCTGTTAGTACAAAAACACCTGCACAATCTCCTGATTACATTTATCCCCATGTCACCTCTCAGGGATAGTGTTATCACCTCCATCTTGCTGATAAGGAGTTGAGACAGGGAGATGGATTGAGTTATGTCACCCAGGAGGCATAGGAATTCTGCACTAAAACTAACAACTAATCCAGGCTTCTGCTCAGCACTTGCTAGAGGATGTGAACTCTTTACACAGAGCAACTACAAAATGCTGAAACTATGAAATTATATTCCACAATTAAAAACCCAACACATTGACCTCATTAGATTATTTTAAGGAACATATTGATAGCTAGTGCCAGGAATGACTGCTGCGTTCTAGAGAGAAATAAAACAAATACAGAAACTAGCAGGCAGATGGAGAAGTGCAATGTGGGTCTCTCAGAAATCAACAACAACCTTTAGTTTAATACCACAAAGCTTCTGTGTTTCTTTATACAGCATGTCAGTAGGAAAATCCATTGGGGGAAAAAAAGAAAACGGTTTTCTGGGACTGTTATGGGATTTTGGTTGTCATTTACCTTTAAAGCCTTTTAGGCACCAATCCTATAAACCGTTACACCCCTTTATGCCCCAACAGGCAAAGCTGCTCACAAGTGTTTCTCAGAGAGATTCTTCCATGTATAAACCTACAGAACTGGATTCTTCAAGACCAGAAACTGTAATTTGTGACTTGGGTAACAGTAATGTAACAACTGAGTAACAAAAATGAAGCAAGTTGATACTAAGAAGATACTAATAAACCTTTCTGTCTTCTCCAGAAAGCCTTTCAGACCTAACTTATCTAAGTGTTCAGCCCCTTTCAAAACTTTCTACACCTGCCTTCACCTTTTCCTTATCTGTCTCCCTGGAACCAGGACTTATGATGCTCTAAGGGCATAGCTGTTATTGTTGCTACAGCGCTTCCTGATCTACCAGAGGTGCTGTCCTTCAAAAGTCTTTGTAACTGAGGCCAGACCCTGGAAATGCTTTTGCACACATGAAACCCCTCAAAAGCATTTGCCTATTCCGCTTTCAGTACTCTGTTCCAGAGAGCATTTCCTTCCTCCTCCATGCACCAGAAAGATACTTACCACCCACTGTTGAGAGCATGACTGTAGCTCTCCAGGGCTGTGGTGTGCTCACAGCAGATTACTTGTCTACAAAGCATTTTCTCACCTGGGTCACCTCTTTCAAGGGAATTTCTCCATCCTGGGTTTGTAATGTTTCTGTAGAACATTTACTATGTTGTTGTTCACCAGCATGAAATCCATGTTCCATATGAGTTCATCAGCTATAGCACAGCATCTTCCTAGATATCCTGCTATGCCCAAGGTTCAATTCTCAAATTCATTTTTCTACACTTTAAGGCTGGCTGTCACAGCCTCCATTTGAGATTAATTCAGTAGCTCAATTTTAGAAACTGTTACTCCCAGCAGTTTTAGCAAGACCAGTCTAATAAAGGCAATTTTTCAAAGGCAAGATGGTGCAATTCTTTGTTTCTCCATCAGATCTGCAGGTAAATTACTAATATTCAGTACACTCCAATTCTGGGCTAGCACTATCCTTCACACAGAGTGAGATGTTACCATTGTGCCCTTCAGGTACTGGTTTTTGTTCCCTACAGAAGTATAATTAGTAGGCTAATATGGCTCTCTGTCATCAGCAGATTTTTATTCTGCTTCTGCTTCTACTACTAAGATACCACGTGAGGTCAGTGCTTCACTTTCTGTGCCTCAGCTTCCAAAGGATAGATAACATGGGTATTGTCATCTGTGGCTACCAGTGCTTCAGGAAAGAAGGAAGGCTTCTAGACTAACCAGAAGTGAGAGTGCAAGCCAAAATGCAGCATTCAAATGTTGACACCCGGGGAAACTTGTTTGTGTTAACCCTAGCTATTTCTCCTGCAGCAGCAGCCACCTGCCTCCTTGCATTATTTCAGTATCACTCACTATCAGTAACAACTTAAAAGCCCTTTATGGTCTGTCTTGTTTACTCTCCAAGTAATATTGAATAGAACAAGTTTCCTGGCTTGTTTTCTGCACTTTTGCTTTTGCAACCAATGTTCATCATTGTGAATTACCCATGGAGTGTAACAGATCTCTGATCAGTGAAAACGGCCACTGCAGTACCTTGTACCAGATATACCTTGAACAAACAGGCAAGCCCTTTTCCACCAAGTTTACAATCTGCAGGTAACCACAGGTCAACATGTGGATGCACAGAGTGACACTTAAGAGTAAAATGATTAGCTAAATGCCTTTCCTCTCCCTCTTCCATACCTCATGTGTGAGTTGTGAAACCCCTTCTTCTTCCTCAATATCAACCTTAGATTGATGCATACAACACATCAGACAGTTTCAGTCCTGGTTTTCTCAGAAGGGACCGTCTCAGCCTGGTTCTAACACCATTACAGCCTGCTTAGCTCAGGGCAAACAGGCTGCAGCATCTTCAGAACCAGCATTTGCTGAAGTCATCATATCACGTAGGATTAAAGCAGACTAGGACAGAAGAGACTGCCCTTTTGTCCCCACCAGAATGGAAATCGAGAGCTGTAGGGCAGCAATACCCATGCAGCCTGAGGGAACACTGTATTAGAGCTAAACAAGGTAAAGAGAGCTGCGCTGTCCTTTCATCCAACTCTTGATGTCCAAATGAACAGTTTCTACCTTCTATCCTAAGAAGATATATATTTACAAATGGGGTTGGTGGGGTGGTGAGGGAGAGTTTCAAGTGTTGCTTCTGAGTCTTGGGGAGAAATCAGTGCTGAACTTCAGCTGGAAAATCTGACTTACTAAAGAGATGCCCACAAAAGAAGAGCCTTGTGTTTCTACATGCTTAAGGCACTTTTCTAGTCTCCCAAGTCCAGTCTTACATATAATGAAAACGATAATGAAAACCACAGACCCTTAGGATGAAACAATACAAAATAAGGACTTAGGCCTAAAAACAAGCTTGCTTTTTCCCTCTTGACTACGCAGAGCCAGATCTGCTGAGACAGGGACAGGAATTCCCCTCTATTGAGCTGTGCCCCGAAAGGGGGCCCTTGATCACAGCTCACTGGGTGGCCTTCTGCTAAACTGCAGTTTCCTCTTCCATTGCAACTTCAGTGCAGCAGGGTCAGACTAAGGTTCCTCAGCAGCTCAGCCAAGCTGAATTTGGCAACCCTGAGCACAGGAGCAGGAGGTCAAGAGGACAGAGGAGTTCCCTGCCCTCCAAGGTACTGTGAGACACAGAGGATGTGGCACGTGGCCTGGAGGGAAGGGAAGACCCCCGTCCCCCACACCCCATCACTGCCGCACTGGCCCATTTGGGACTCCCGGGTTCAGGCACACACTGAGGGGAAAACCCAAGTATGATCATTTTGCTTCCTCCAGCAGCTGGGACAGCTGCCTTTGGAGCCTCTGACATTGCAGTTAACAACAGTTTGGTAAGAAACCTGGCTATTTGTTTGCTCTATTTCCCAGTTTTTGACCTGCTTTTGTTCAGGAGTAGCCTGAACAGACAGCACAAAAAATCTCTCTCGGCAGAGCCAGACTTCCAACAGGGATAAACTAACAGATGCCTCAGCTGGATGGTTTTGGTGGTGAGAGGAGAAGCTCCCAAATCTCCTGCATTACTTATTTTGGAGGTCTTATTTTCTTTATATAAATAAGCACAGTTAGAAAAAAAGTACTGCTGGTGAGTCCTGTGACAGGGGTGCTATTAACCATTTGTCTCCCATTGCCATTCTCCTTTTGGTGCTGCTTCGCTTTGGTTTCACAGAATCATAGAATGGTAGGGGTTGGAAGGAACCTTTAGAGACCACCTAGTCCAAGCCCCCTGCAGAAGCAGGTCCACCTAGATCAGGTCACACAGGAACATGTCCAGGCAAGTCTTGAAGATCTTCAAGGAAGGAGACTACACAATCTCCCTGGGCAGCCTGCTTTTCTCACCATGTTCTCCCCTCACAGTGAGAGAAGGAGCCTTCCAGGCTTTTCCTTCCCTGGTGATAAACAAGCTTTTGGGAGCAGTTATTCAAGATACGCCATTCTCCTCTAGAAGGAGAGCAGCTCCGTTATCGTTTTGAATAACAGCTGTGGTCCGGCTGCACGGGATCACGGCAGACTCCTGCGGGCGGGTGGCGAATAACCGAGATGCCTCAGTGCTGGGGGTAGAAGCCAGGCTGGGGTCCCCCGTTCAGCCCGCAGGCGGGCGGCGGCCGGCGCTCGGCGGGGCGGGGAGGCACCGCGGCCGCGCTGCTGTAGCGCCACCTGGCGGCCACTCGCGGAGGTGTGGTTCCTGCCGCAATCGCTTCACGGCGTTGCCCACCCCGCTTCTCCTCGTGGCTGCCGGTAGGCTACAGCCCCCTCAGGGCCAGCTGCCGCCACCTTCATCACAGCCCGACATTGGAACTGACCCGCTGCCACCCTCGTCCCCATCTGGATCATGGAAGTGACCCCCAAACTGCCGTCTGGGTTGTGTGTCCCTTTGCTGGCCCTGGCTGTGTGCTGCAGCAGTAGGTGACAGATATTGTCAGGTCTACGAGGTCCAGGTCCAGGTGGAGGTAACCATGGCAGGTGTCCCATCAGTCCCTTGGCGGGAGTGGAGATACTTTTGTGACAAAGATGTCTCTGGGTAAGGACACCACACAGCTGCAGGAGAAAGCCCTGCAGCAAGAGAGCCCTGGGCACCCTCTGCTCTCAGACATTATGGGTGTTCATCAGCAAGGTGCATGCAAGGAGGGGCATGACTGCTGCTTGCTCCATTGATGACCTTGCATCTACCCCGCCAAGAAGAAGAGAGAAGAGCAAGTAATTTAGTGTAATTCACTGGAAGGTTTCTCCTGAAGTCTGAGCTGTTGGGCAAAAAGAATGAAATAATGAAGGGAAGAGAAGAAAAAAATCTCAGAAGCCTTAGCAGTGGGAGGAAGTGAGAGAGTAGCAGCTCCTGCTGTCAGGCTCACCGGGTTACCCTGGCTTCCAGCTTCATGCTCTGCTTTATTTCACCTTGCGTTAGAGCCATAGCAGTGCTCTTCTGACAGTGACCTGTGCCTAAAGTGTCTTCTCCCTTCAACACCTGGAGTGACTTGGCTTTGCCATCCTGTCACCAAGTCATTTTGAGTAGTTGTAGGTCCCAAACATATATCACTTAAAAACAAGGGATACTACGTAAAATATCCACTGCATCAACATTTCTACCATGTCACCACCAATCAAAGTAGCCATTTATAATACCACAGCTCTCCAAAAGCTATATGACTGTGTTTAAGCAGACACCTATGTTTGTTTGTTTCAGAAACAGGTGTGGGAGTGAATCCAGTTATAATGTGTGAATTTCTCCACTGCTGCTCAGTTCAAATCGACTGTTCTCTGAAGCTACATTGTTAACTGGAGCAGCAGCCATGAAGGAAAGGTAAACTGTTTGGCTGGCCAACACTTGCATCATCAAATAATTAATCAGCCTCGAAGGCAGAATTAGATTTCCAGGAACTCTGCTTCTTTGGGATTAGATTTTGGAGTGGAAAAGGTCAGACTGAGCTACCAGCTGTAATAACTCACCGTACTTTCTTCTGTCATTTTTATTTAATTTGCAACAAGAAAAATAAGCTTCCATCTAGAGCAAGGTAAAAGAGTTTTCTCTTCCTTGAGAAGGAGAAAAGGTCTTAAAGGCAAAATCCTGACATACTTTCTTAAACCTCCGGTAATTATTTTTGGCTTGGTCCCAGTTTGTTTTTTAGCAGTTATTTGTCTGCACTACAGAAGACCCTCTTGCCAAAAGCAAATTTATTCATTCTCTGGAGAGAAACACCAGGCTGGACAGCCAGGAACCACTAACTTGCCATTTATTATAGGTCTGACCAAGATAGGACTTCTAGCAACATCTGACATGGAGCTTGTGTTGCATCTGAAAGATGATGGGATCTGTGTCACATGAAAGAGAAACTAACTCTCTGTGATATTTAGGATCTGGAGAATGGCTGCAATGGTGGACAGCGAGCCCAAAAGCACTTGCCCCATCCCTATGGAGATGACAAGATGTTCTGGTGATGTAGTAAGCCTCTGGTCCATGGAATGTGCTCACATGACTAGTACATATAAATTCCCTTGGCATGCCAATTTCTGATAACAACTTATACAGATGTAGGGTGAAAAGCCTGTTAAACACAGAAGTTGAAATAATTTTTAGATGTCCTCAGCTACTTTGAAAGCAAAAATGAATGGGAGAAAACCCATACTACACAAACTCTTTATGGCTTTTCCTTCTGTTTAGGAGACATCTTCCACCTCTTCCCAGTGCAGCTTTGACACTATCACCTGCAAGTTGCTGAGCCCTTTCCTGATGCTAATATACAACTGTAGTACATTTGCTCCAAAGGTGAAATCACCCATGACCTTCATTACTAACAGTTTGAAAAACGTTTTTCTTCTTTCCATAATTATTTGATTAAAAATGTTATTGCTTGCAGCACTTAAAAGCAAAATAGACTAGACAGATTAAGACCAGGCAAAGTACGGGGATGAGATGACTCTCCACTTAGTAGGTCAGCATCCAGGCTTAGAGAGAAGACTCCTTCACCCACTACAGTTTGTATCTATTCTAGTACCCACAACCTTCAGCCACGCAGCAGGACTCCAGAATATTCCTGACAAGCACACACTGGGAACAGGCAATTCTGCCTTCATAGAGTGTGTCCATGGTACAAGCTAAAACATAAGAAATTCCAAAGAAACATGAGGAAAAACTTCACTGTGAGGGTGATGGAGCACTGGAACAGGCTGCCCAGATGGGTTGTGGAGTCTCCCTCTCTGGAGATATTCAAAACACACCTGGAGGAGTTCCTGTGTGACCTACTCTAGGTGGCCTGCTGTGGCAGTGGGGTTGGACTAGGAGATCTTTCGAGGTCCCTTCCAATTCTTAAGATTCTGTGATTCTGTGATACCACCTTTTGAGCACCTCCAAAGAATAAGTCTGTATGCAGCATGCAAGATGGTGAGTTACAGTGCATAGCACATTGACTCCCAGCATAGTTGTGCTTAAACTGGATGAGCAAAATAACCTGCCTCACACACACACACAGAGAGAGAGAGAGTGAGCACACAGTGCCTGCACAGAAAACACAGAGCAAAGGGGATGCTGCAAGTTCACAGCTTAGCTTTCCTGCAGACTGACTCCCAAAGAGACCATCCCCAAATGGCACCAGTGCTGACACACAGCTCCCAACAAAACTCTGAATATATCACTCAGAGCTTATGAAGACCTCTTCTGAGTCTTCTGTGGCCCAAAATGTCCACCCTTCTCTTTATTGACAGGCACAGCCTGATAGGATTCTTTAAAATTACAGTCCCTTAAGATGTATATGTCAGCACTTAAAAAGGGCAGGCTGGGAGTGTAAGGAAAATACTTTCATCCTACAGCTTTGGAGTGATCCAGCTAAATAGCAGGCTTCTGTACACAGGGCATCAGTAGAACTGAATGTAATTCATAGGTTTCCCACCAGCACTAAGCTCAGCTCTCCCTAGCACTTTCTGTCCTCTCCTTCCCTGAGCAAAGAAATCTTTCCAGTTTATTTGTTTTCTAAACAAAAAATAAAAACTAGGAAGAGGTGTATTTCTAAGCTCTCTATTCACTCCCAGTTGTTTACAGGTATGCTGCTGGCACAGCAAAGTCTGGCTCTAGTGACTGGTTGCACTATGAAACTTCCCAAAGACAGATCCCTTTTATTGCCAAGAATAACTTTTCCATACCAAATTAATTTCCATAGTGAATGTACAAGGGGAATGGAAATTTCAGGAGTATGCTTGAGAAATAAGACTTTCAATTACAGGCTCTCAATAGCTCCTGGAAATTTTTTTGAGGGGGGAAGATCCACTTACTTATGTATTTTTAAAGTATATAAGGCCACGGCCAAACCAGAGTACTGGTGCCATCATTTTTAAACACTGAGAACAGCAAGCATATTGTGTCTTATCAGGAAACACCTCTGAGGTTATATGTAAGTGACACAGCCATACAGCTTGACAAGATGTTTGTTGACAATAAGCTCTCAGCTACTGCTTTTCACTCCTTATGGTTCCAGCTAATGTTTATGTCCAGTTAATCTATTAAAAACAGGAGGAAGACAACAAAGGGCATTGCTTAAGGTAGCCCAGCTGCAGTAAGACCACTGAGTCCTTCTGTCTTTTGCCACTGATCAGAATGGTTTCCACTTTGTCCTCTGACTTGCAAATTGCTCTTTAGTGATCCAGACTCTGTTGTACTTAGGAGCAACTGGGAACCAGGTTCCTAGTTGTGACCTCTAGTCCCTTTCAAAGATATCTGAGGTCAACATTTCTATGAAAAGCAAGGAAATAAATACAGGGTCATCTCAGACAGAATTCACAGCTGGAAAAACGTAGATGCATTTATGCAACTGCATTGCTGAAATGGGTTGAATACACCTGAGAAGGTGGATGCTGTGAAATGGTGGTTTGGTTTTTTTTAAATTGATGTCTTCCACTTGAAAAATACAGGAAATATCATGTTTAAAAAAAAAATCCAAACCCAAACCCAACATTCCTTGCAGAAAAGTTTACCAATTCATAACAAACAGCAGGTCTTGATCATTGGCTAGTGCAAATTGGTCTAGATTCCCTCATTTGTTATCAGCCTAAAATATAGTTTACCTAAAGTAAGAAAATACTACAAAATTTCTTCAATCTAATCAAAACTATGGGCAAAGGAACAACTATTGCACTCCTTCTTCGTAAACAGAGAAACAGAGTGCCAGTGAAGGCGATGAGTTCATGGGGAAAGAGGTCTGCCCTGAGCTAGGAAATACACATGTATCAGCTTTCCTGACTTGGACAGAGCACTTGGTGCTTTTGTGGATTTGCTGCCATGGGTGAAGATAGTAAACCAATGTTTACTGTAAATGCCATGCAAGGAGAATGTCTTCCACCTTCTGTTCCCATGATGAGTGATGTGACCTCAACATGGTGCTCCAGACACACTTACAGTTTCAGGTCACATCTGTAGTATGACTCACCACTTATTTGACTGAGGTAGTGGAGCTGGCAAATGCTTTATGTGAGGGCTGAGAGGGTCAGACAGGAGATGCCAAGTCCCAGTTGAAAATCTGGGACAAAACAGCATCTCTGAACCTTGTGAAGATGAGAAAAAATATTTTACAGGGTATCCAGGTCCAGCTAAGACATCTGGTGACCAAAGCTTGACAGACTGGGTGATTCAGGTCTGGGATCCCAGCTCTTCACATTGCTGAGCCTGACAGATTACTTGCACCCAGCCCTGGGCTGCTGTGCATAGTGATAATCAAATGTCCACACAATGTCTGGCATCACTACAGAGATTCCAAAGTCACCTACCTATCCAAGTAAGAGCAAACAGGTCTCTCTTCTGTCCTACTCCACTGACACGGTCACAGAGAACCATCTCTCCAAAAGGAGCAACAGAAGCAGAGAGGTCCTGTGCAACAGTGTGTCAAAGGCAGTGTTTTCCCTGTGTTTTTATGAGTCTGAGCAAGCAGGAAATTAGAAACTGAAGTCTACACTCTCTGCCATTTATAAATGTGTCCATAATGTGTACGTTGTGTTGTAGGTTAATGATGCAGATTAACTGCTGCTTCAGACAGCTATCAATTTTTTATGGGGTTGCAAGACTTTTTCCCCACTGAAAATGGATGTTACTTTCCCCAGGGAATAGGCTGTATTCACGATCAGTCAGATGCATAGAGTAGGAAGGTGAGAATAAAAGCATTAAAAAAAAAAAAGAGAAAAGACACAGTCTAATTGCCCAGCTGTCTCATCAGGGAATAGGTCTGTGACTTTCCTCACTGTCACTTCTGAGCCTCCTGAATAATGTTAAATATGAGGACAGGTGGACGTGCTGCTGACCTTTGCTGATGGGGCCAGCTGCCTCTAAAGCAATGCTGTGAGCATCCACTGCCCAATACCAGGCAACGGTGACTTTGTACAAGATCAGCACAAGTATCATCGTGCCTCAAGAGCCTGGGACATCGCTCATCCCAGAGAAAGACAGTCCAGAGATTACTTAGTGCTGTAGCTCTGCTTTTTATCAAACTTACTTGGGGGGTATTCCAAGAGGCTGTTTGTAGCCACATCAGCAGAACAAGGGAAGTTACTTCATCCACCAGTGTGTTTTTTTCACTCAACTCATACACATGGTCAGCATTCACAGCTGAAAATTCTGGGCTTCAATAACATTAACACATTTGAGGCATCTCTCATTACTCCACAGTCACAACTGCAGCTATGGTTGGGTTTTACCAATTGTACTTGTGTTGTAGAAAGCATTTCTATTGCAAGGACTTAGAATGGGAGGGTCCAGGTGTGAACCCTTAAAAGTACAGCTGCCTTTTGCTACAAACCACAACAACCACTACTGAATTCACTTTTATGCTTCAACATCTGTGTGGTGAGACATAGATAGAGTATCTCCCAGTCCCCGAAAGCAATTTGAATGTGTTTCTTGAAAAAGCAAGGGTGGACTTTGAATTGTTTCACATAGAATATGTTATTTTTCAGTCCAAAGTAAGTGAGAGCCTTTTCTATCAGGCCTGAGTTAACAGAATATAGAAGAAAGTAAGGTGATGCATTTCTACTAGTACTGCATCTATTAAGCAGACAATTCAAATATTTATGGTGAAAGAAAATATTCCAGCTTTTGCTAAAAATATGCTAGGTCTCCTAACCTTTTGTAGGGAAATGCAGCAAATCTTGTGAGAATACATATGTAACTACCCTGAGCTGCTACAGAACAACTATTTATGGGGTAGAATATCACCCAAGTATGCCAGATTTGGCACATCAGAAGTATTTTCACTGACTATATATAGGCAAAGGAAATCTGCGTAAGTTATTTCCCTTTCAATAAAACCCACAAACCATATAGTATCAATTTTCCATGGATAACAGTACTGGTAATGTCAGTACCTTCAGTGTTTTGAAAGAGCCAGTTTGCATATTGGATGGTGAGTATGAGCTATTCATAAGAGGTGTGATGGTTTTCAGAGCTACAAGCATTCACTGAATCACTGGACTGCTGAATTCTCCTAGCATGAAGGTGGCCAGTCCAGGTCATAACCACAAAGGCCAGACACCACCATGGAGGAGCAGGATGATTCACTGACTCTTTTCTGAACACCCCAGTGAGAAGGAGGACAAGTCCATAGCTAGACAGACTGCTTCTGAAGAAGCAAATATTTATCAGTGCTTATGCCAGTACAGCCTCAGAATACTGTTAGAACTGGCTGAAAGAGGCATCTCTCCCTCTGTATTCCTTAGCCATTTGGAGAACAGGAATTGCTATATTTTTAAAAGCTGAAAGGCTCAACAAAGCAACACTTAAATGCAGGAAGGGTGCCAAAATGATAATTGCAAGGACTCAAATTTTCCATTCATATGAAGAACAAGTATAGTACAAGCTGTAGAAAAGCAAATTTCAATCTATTTGTGTGGTCCTGCCGTCTCTAGAGTACACCACCTCCCCAAAGCAGTCATATTTTCTTCTCTTGCAGCATATTGGAGACAAAATTTGATTCGTTCCAAGCTTGTTCACCTTCTCTGTCTCTGTGTGTGTGGATATCTATGCAGAAACTTCGTCATCTTTGCCTGTCTGTTTTCATGCACAGTGCTGCTCTGAACAACATGGGATATTCACAAGCTTGCAGGAAAAAAACAAATCTAATGTAAACCAGAGATATACAAAGCTCCACAACTCCTAAATTGGTGTTAGGAATTAAAATAATTTGATTGTAAAATATGAGAATTAATTGTGCAAAATCAGGATGAACTGAAACTTGCCAAAGTTTACCAAGTTTATGAATGCTGAGGCCTGAAGCCACAAACTTCAAGTTGACAAAGTACTGGAAGTACTCTTATACAAGATGACAAGATAAACCAGACCAAATTGAAATGAAATTGAAATTCCAGGGAATTCTTGTAAGAAAGGTGACAAAATTGTCCTGCCTGAAGTTGATAAAAGCCTGGTGACTGAAAATACCCAGGTGCAGATGAAAGGATTATAAATCTGCATGAGTGAAAACTGCAATTTGCAAGGTAAAGACAGGAATATCTAGAGACACAAAAAGGAACAAGAAGACCCCAGACTCATATATTATTACTCTACTGAGCCTTCATAAGAGGGGAGGGAAACTTGGATTATAAGCATGTAACAACCCAGGGATCACAGAATCACAGAATCTTAAGGTTTGGAATGGACCTTGAAAGATCATCTAGTCCAACATCCCTGCCAAAGCAGGACCACCTAGAGTAGGTCACAAAGGAACTCATCCAGGTGGGTTTTGAATGTCTCCAGAGAAGGAAACTCCACAACCCCTCTGGGCAGCCTGTTCCAGTGCTCCGTCACCTGAACAGGGAAGAAGTTTTTCTTCATATTTCTTTGGAACCTCTTATGTTCCAGCTTGTCCCCTTTGCCCCTTGTCCTATGATTGGACATCACTGAGAACAGCCTGGCTCTGTCCTCCTGACACTCACATTTTCCTAGAACAGGGTCCAGCTTGAGCTCTAATAAACCAGCTCTGTGAGACCTGAAGCTGTAATAAACCAACCTGGAGTCCAAACTCTTCTTTACATTCTAGGTCTAAGACTGGATCCAGCTGCACTGAGACTTCTCTACAAAGGAGTTTAGAAAGCAGAGGGTCCAGTCCCAACGTCATGACTCAGTGTGAGAAGCCCTATCAGAAACTCCTACAACAACTGTCTCTCTTCCATCAATCTGGAGGGAAAGGAAAATATCATTCTTGTGTACAGATGACAAGAGTTATTCTCTTGTTTGTCCATTAAACAAGGCAAAATTAGGCAAAATACAAGCAAATGCACAATACAGGGAATTAAGACTGTAAAACAGTTTTGAACAAGGTAAAAGCATTAAACTGCACAAGCCACATGAGATCCATGGCAATTGCTGTGGTATTTATTTTCATATTTCCTAATTCTACCACAAGATAATCATTTCACTAGCTATTACATTCAAAAATTGTCACAGTGCAGGGGGAAGCAGGGAATAGCTTGTCTATCCATAATGTGATCACTGCCAGTATATCAGTGGATGAAAACATATGAATGCATTTTCCCTCCAGTATCAGAATAAGAGCCTACATATCAAAACCATTTGACTTAGTTTTATGAGGAGAGAAGCTATTTTTAAAGAAATAGCATTAGGAAGCATAGACATAGAACAGAATAACTTTATGATTATATCAAAAGAAAAGAAGGTGGCTCAGGTAAGGATGTCTCCCATACCACAGTGTCTGGTCCTTCCATTAGCAAAGACAGGAACATGAGAAACATGCTTGATTTCTCCTTTGTTGTGTTTTTAATTAAATGATATGCTTTGTACTTTTATTTAAGCTATAAATAGCAAACCTTGGCTGCATACTCTTTGCTGGAGGATCCTGGCAAGCTCATTGTGACATTGCATAAGCTTGTAAATCAAATGGCAGATCCTTTCCCCCGCTTTGAGTAGCAGATCATTTCTTCCCCCAGCTCAAGTTACAGGGAAGGCATACTGAAATTTAGGTCCAAAGTTTATCCCTTTCAGATGAACCCCTGTATTGCTTCCCAGCTTTCTTGAAGCATAAGAGGTTTAGCCAAGGAAAGCTAGGGAACTATAAGGTTAAAGGGGAAGAGGGAGAACAGTTTGATTGACTTAGTCCTTCAAACACTTTGGCTGTTCTGAATTCTCAATATAGCGAGAATTAATGAGGCAGAACTGTTCTTCAACATGAAAATTGCCCTAACTTTGTTAATGCTTCATCACTGAACACCACAGAAGCAGCACAAAGGCGAGCTCCTGCACCCACCTTCTCATATGTAACTGGTATCCCTTTCAAACAGGTGTGTTTAAACCTGTGATGGAACATGTTGATGTACCACTGAGAAGGACAGGCATGTTGATCCCAGAGAGCTAACCAAGCCAACAGGGGATGGCAGCAAAAGGGAGGAGAACAGAAGAAAGGTTTTTGAGTTATAAACTTGTACTTGGTTCCTCCAGATCAAGTAGAAAAGGTAACATCAATGATTTTTACGGGCAGCTCATGATTTCTCATTGTTACATCCTCAACAAGTATGAACCACTTTGTGAGGGACATTGATGCTTCCAAGCTAGATAGTTTCTGGAAGGACAAAACGAAGCCAGGCTGCAGAGCAGTAGCTTTGAGGCTGCTCTCATGTGCCTGTGGGTCTGAATACTCGTGGGCCTGGAGCGCTGGCTTAGGGGCTCTGCTAACCAAGCAGCAAACAACAAATTAACCTAATTTACACCTAAACTATTTTCTAACTGAGGAAAGAGATTTATGTGCTTGTCTTTAAGACAATCCATATAATGTATTTTTTAAAAACCCCCAAAAAACAACAAACAAACCACAAAACCAAACCCAAGCATCACAATTACAATTTCTGAACAATTCCATATAATCTCATCTTGGTTTATTCAAAGCTCTCTTTGCCAGGATTCAACGTGGCAGCTTTCAGCATCAGTGAAACCTGGAATTACTATAAATAACTTTCACTTTGAGTTCAGTCTTCCATCTATTGCCTCTATACCATGCTTTGCAACATTGGGCAGGTCCATAAGAGGCAGGACCAGAAGGAAGTCACAGAGTCACTGAGTCCAGCCCTGTGCAGCTGCAGATTAACAGCTCATATGATAATGAGGAAACATCTATCCTGATCTCCTACTAGGGACAAGATTTGGTATCTGAATGTGAACGTGCATTTTGTCCCCACAGAATCAATAGCAGCGGTATTTAGACCCAGACCTCCTTCAGTTCAGAGAAAAGCAATATTTGACTTAAAGACAACCCAACTCTATTTCTAGTTACATCTGCTTAATTCATTTACTGGACTGGAGTAATTGAAACATTTGGCTTGTTTCATCACTGAACATCATAACCCTGACACTGATGAGATGAACAAACACAATCCCAAAGAAATAAGCAAGGAAGACAAGTATATTCTTGTGCAGGGTGAATGATAAAGTCTGTCCCCAGATATATTAGGTGACATTTTTTAATATCTAATTAATTTGAATCCTTTTCTTTTGACTCCAGACCTGTGAAGGGAAGTGAGAAGTTGAGAAGGAAGAGATGGGTCTCACCGTGGATGGTTCGGGACCTTGATATGCAAAATGAGCTAGACCTCTCCATCTTTGCAATCCAGTTGAGGTAGTGTTCAGCATCAAAGATGGGGTTTCGTATTTGTCACTATTCTGTATTATCACTGTGGAGGAAATGATATATAATAATGAGCAAGGTACTCAGTAGCCTTGGAGCTAATTATGCACCTTTCTTCCCGAAGTAAGTGGAAAACACATGAGCTTGGAAGATATCCACGAAGCAATTAAACACGCTCTTGTCAACGTGTCGCAAATACTGTGTTTTTACAGTTGAAATGAAAACACAAAATGCCATCTGACTGAACTTCAGAATAATTAGCACATCACAGCACGGAACCACGACAAGTACCTGTCAACAGCTATCAGCACAGCAATGATATTTTCCACAGCAAATAATAATGTCATTTTCCACTTTTGAATAGTAATGCTATTTTCTGTCTTTTGAAAAAGCAGCATTGTTTAAAACAGGTACAAATACATCCTCCGTAAAACAAGATTTCATTCCGCTAAGTTCACATTCAAACAGAACCATTTCACAGATTTTGTAACCAAAGCTCTAATTGCACATGCAAAATTCCACTTAAGCTGCTGGAGGGAGAGGAGGATGCTGCCTGTGGGATGCTGCTTTTGTTAGGCTGACACCTGTGAAGCTCCCAGGACACTTTGTCTATCTGCCAAGCTGCATAACCAGGAATGCTCTGGACTTGTACTAAACTGATGATTTCTTGTAGGAAACACAGCCATACAAAAATATATCAGAGAGTCAGGTACTGTGGGTGGTTTTCAGCAGTTTTCAGGTAAGCTGTGAATGACAAAGGAAAGAAAAAGACAAAAAAGGTCCCTGTAAAGTTTTCATAGAGTCACAGAATGGTTTGGGTTGGAAGAGAGCTTAAATATCAACTAGTTCCACTCTCCCTGCCATGAGCAGAAACCACTTTCCACTAGACTAGGTTGCTCAGAGCCTCATCCAATCTGGCCTTGAACACTGCCAGGATTTTGGCACCCACAGCCTCTCTGGGCAACCTGTGCCAAGGCCTCACCACTCTCACTTCTTAATATCTAATTTAAATCTACCCTCTTTAAAGCCATTATTCCTTGTCCTATCACTGCATACCCTTGTAAAGGTCCTTCTCCAAGTTTCTTGTAGGCCCCCTTTAGGTACTAAAAAGCTGCTATAAGGTCTCCTGGGGACTTCCCTCCTCCAGGCTGCTCAGCTTGTCTTCATAGAAAAGTACTCCAGTCCTCTGATCATCTCCATGGCCCTTCTCTGGACTTGCTCCAACAGCTCCCTGTCCTTATGTTGGGGGTCCATGGAAGCCACACTGCAGGTGGGGTCTCACAAGAGTGGAACAGAGAGAGACAAAATGGATTAAAGTTAAAAACTGCTCTGAGAGTCTGTTTTCTGTAAATGAGTTGATTATTAAAATGCATGTTGAATTGTACAGACTGGCAAGCACAGTCTCACCCTTTTGGATGGCTCTGTACAACTTTGTGCTTGTTGACTGTGGCTTTAATTAACAAGTTGTGTGAGCCTAAACTGATCTTTAGAGGCCATTAAAAGACAGAGTCTTACTAGCAACAACAAACTAACAATCCTACAAAGACAAGTTTTGGAAGAAATCAATCTAGGGTCAGCCTTGGGTACTGTCTGTAGGGCAGGGCTGGGCAGGAGTCAGATTCCTTATCTGATCTAGCTGAGAGTGAATTCAGTATGTTGATTTACCTGATTGAAGACATGTTTTTTCCTGATTGCAGCACTCCACAGCCTTCTCTTACAGCTCCACCTGTGCTCAAAACAACACAGCACAGTGAAAACACCAAGCAGAGATGCTGAAGTTGGCTTTGAGAGACTCAGACTTGGGTGGTAGCAGTGGTTCAGACATGCTGGCTGAACACACTGCCCAGGCTGAGACACAGGTGTCATTTAGAGGGAGCTGGGTACCTCTGCATGATGCCCTGCTGTGACACAGAGTTTTGCCTTACATGAAAGGTAAACCAATTCCTGTAGCCATTCTGAACTCGAGTTGTCTGCCCACCAGAGTGACAGATTCCAATGCCAGATGGAATGAGATTGGTGCCATCACAACAAAAAACCCCTCTATTTATATTAACAGGATTAAGTAACTGATCCATGGAGACAGCTTCATCTTCACTCTAAGCACAGAAACCCGCCTCCACTGAAATATGTATTATTATTTCATACTCCAGAGCTGTCAGTCCTGCTGAGGCTTCACATCCCCTGGAATGGGATTTGTCTTGTTTTTAGCCGTTTAAAAGGTAGGTGTTTATGTGAAGTGGTAGCGGTGGCTTCTGCTATAATCTGTGGAAAGATAGCAGAATCTCCAGACAGAAAGAGATCTCACTTGTCTTGGATGCTTGCATCTGCAGTTTCCAAATTGTGCACAGAGCACGGGGCAACCTAGAAATGTGGACTGCTACTGGTACTGTCATATGCCAAGCCAGCTTGGATCTTGGCTAACACTGGAATTGTAACAAAAATAACACTAAATTCTGCATTATGTTTAAATGGTTTCCACTTCTGACTCACTTCAGTGTGAAAGAAGCCGTCTCCTGCCTCTTTAGGTCTTGTACCACTGGTGGCATTGAAGGAAATAGCAGTTTTGCAGTAGAAAAAATGGACGCCCTCAGTACAACATTCTACTAAATGACATTGTCCTCTGAGTATTTGCTGTCAAGTTTGGTGATTAGGAATGGGCGTGAATGGGGTGGATAAAGCTGTCTCTCTCTGACAAACTCCCACGTCATGTAAAATTCAGAGAAAATTTTGCCTTAAATGTAACAACAAAGATTAAGAGCAAGACACGTCTCTCTCTCTCTTTATCCCCTTAAGCACTAAGCCACAAATCTCTACGCTACTTCCACCCACCACAAAGAAAGGGGCAAAAGACACTCTCTGTGGAATTTTAGGCTCAACAGAGAGTATGAGAAAGAAATCACAGGGAAACAAGCTGTTGACATTTCCAACAACTCTCCACAAATCTGCAACGTCCACAGAATTTCTGCAGCAATCTAGTTGTCATTGCAGTTGCCTGCCCTACAGGCTGGTGGCCCAGAACAGAGGTGGCCAGCCCCACCCTCTCTTTGAAGCTGTCTCCTTAACTGTGAGTCAGTAAGGAAACTACCACCTGTCCCTTGGTTAAGTGGTAGGACACCAACACTCAGGAGTGAGAATCATTGCTCTACAGTAGATGTGCTGACACACAGAGCCTTAATCATGAGCTGTAGAGATTTTTAATCTCGTCGTTATTTTAGAGCAGTGCAGATTTAGAGATTCGTTCCATATGGAGTCAAGAAGCTTGTGTGGAAAAACTTTCAAATAAACCAGCTACTGAACCATGGAGACCATCATCCTGGCTCTAGATAACCCATCCACACTATTTTGGAGCTGTAAAGAGTAGTAGTGTTCAAGCTAAGTAGTTTGCTTCTAAATCACTATGAACTGTAAGACAGAGTAAATCTTCCTTGAAACTAACATTACGTGGAGATCTACTGGAATTCCACCAGCCAAGGTAACAAAGAATGTTCCCACTCCACAGAAATTAGACATTGACTTTTGACCTCTCTGGAGGTGAAATGGGCTGAATTGTCTTAGATTAGTTCTGCCACCAAATATCTTGACCCTATTCTCCTGTCCTTCCACTCCATCACTTCCTCTACTGCTCACCTGGCTTCTTGAGAATCCATTCCAGTCCTCAGACAATTATCCTGGGGGAGATGAAAAGAGGGTAGGACACAGCTCCCCGTTAATGATTTTTACTTTTCATGGTTTTGATTCTTAACTCATTTCACTTTTTGTTGTTGTTGTTTTGATGGGGTTTTTCATCTTTTGGGAAAGAAGGGAAGAAGGATCAAAAAGACCCACCAGATTAAATAACAGATGAACACAGGGCCAGAAAGGGAGAGACAATTTCTCCACAAAAGCAAGTTGGCAGGGAACTCAGTGGGTAACCTAGCTTGTGGTTTCAAGTACAAATCACAGTCCAGAGACAATTACTATAATCCTTCTGTGTCCACAGTGGTTGATGTTGGCATCCAGGATAGACACATGGGAAACCTCCCAGCAGTCATGTACAAGAGCATCCACGTGTAGAGACAGCATTACAGCTGTCTTGGCTGAAATATTTTAGGCTGGGTAACGCCATTTTTGCATGCCAGAGCTGTTGATTCAGCTCAAGGCACCACTGGAGAACTGAATACTCTTTTGTAGCAGTACAAATGCACCTTGCAACATCTGCACTGTACAAGAATTGCTCCAAAATGGAAACAAAACATTTGTACATAAACTGTAAGGCTAATAGTAACTCTCAGAAGAAGTAAATCTTTCGTAAACTCCACTTCTTCACTAAAAAATGCTTCATTTTATACTTAAAAGAAAAAGCCTTGTCAGTATTCCATGCTGCAGAGATTCAATGAAAGATGCCACTTAAACCACTTTAGTTCAACTATTCAAAAAATCCTGAGAGGCTATTTAAATAAATTTCAATATGATTTGTCCAGACTTAGTTAAATTTCATTCTTTATCACTTCAGGCTGCTTGTTGAGAATCTAAAAGGTTGGCTCGGTTGAAAAAGGCTGAAAGGTGGTCCCTTCTGTGGCAGTGCCCCAGCTTGGGAAGTTCAAAGGTGACCCCAGAAAGTGGCAAGTGAGAATGCCATCTGAGGGACAGAGAGGTCTGAGTGGGCTGGAGGTGTCTCTGGTGAACAGACCCAAGTAGAAACCTTTGCGGTTCGGCTGTCACATCACCCTCCCTCCAACTCATCCCCAGGCCAAAAAACACATCAGAACTTGGGAGTGGAAAGCTTTGAGACATTAAAGTTTTGAGGCTTGAAAAGACTAAGAAATTACAAACTAATTTTGTGAGGCTCGAGCAAACGAGACCCCCATGAGGGGAACACTAAGCATGATGAGCCTATGCTCTAGGTCCCTTTGATGTGATACCCAGTCTGCCAGGTCAAGATGATTAGTTAAAAGTTATATAAGAAACTCAAATTGAATATACAGTGATGCTTCCTGTAGGTTTTCATCCTAAGCTTTCTGCACTTAGTGGTTTAAGGGCATCCTGCACTGTAAGCTACAGCCAGATCAATATTTTACTCTCTCCATATATACAATTAATCTTTTCCAACATAGGTATATTTTTAGACTACAAAATCCCTTGGCAGTGACTTCCACTTAGTTACCTGTAATGCAGAAAAAAACAGTCTTCCTTGACTGCTTTAGATGCAGCTCTTATATGGCAAGAAATGGTGAATCATTTCTCCTTGTTTTCTTTTCCCACAAGTTTTATGATTTTAGGAGTGCTAAAAACATATGCTAGGAGGATTCCCCAAGACATGTCTAAACCAGAAAAAACCTTGGTGAAGAAACAAAGGGAGAAGAGAGAGAGACAGATTAAAGCAAAAGTAAATATGTATCAATGCTGAGTTTTAAAGCTCTGCAAAAATTAAACAGGAGTCAGCACCATTCCCCTTGTTGTAAGAAAACCAGTAGCGTATTTTCCAAGTGCATTGCTTTTCTTCTGTCTAATTTGTAAGAGGCAGCATGTCTAAAACAGAGACACTACTTGAAGGTGCTTTACAGCAACTTCCCCACCAGTTTTATTTTCAGGTTGCTTTGATTTCCACCATGACTGTACCTTCAAAGGTACTTCAGAGCACACCCAGATGATGGCTCATATACACATCCCCAGCCTAGTCAGGAGTCTAGCTCTTATTTTGACACACACTTTTCATTTTTATCTTCCTAATTTGAAAGGCACACATGCATACAACTTGACATATTTCCCATTTAGTGTCCCAGCCTAATGACTGTGCTTTAATTGACCCAAGACATTAAACTGAGCCCAACAGCTGTCAGTACAGAGCCATGGCCCACATACATTTTCCATTGTTTTCTTTTACCATTGTATCTCAGATAGCAGAGAAATAAACATAGGCTGGTACCCATCTGTCAGACTCATCAAAATAACACATTTAACAGGGTTAGCAGCATCTTTGCTCGGTTTCCTCCTCTGGCTCTGCAGTAAGAGCTGCTCAGACACGCCCTGAGGTGAGGTTATCTGCAGAGATAGCCTCAGCAGGCTGCCTGCCTTCATCCATGCCAGCCCTGAGACATATTCTGCCCACCAAACATCTTCCACAAGTAACCCAAAAGTCCAGCACTGAGGCCCTTGAGGGGCACTGCTTATCTCAGACATAGGCACTTTCTACCCTTACTGTGTTGTAGCTGACCCTTCTCTAACATCCCTTCAAGAGGAGCCTCCCACCATGCACGGGAGACGTGACACGGACTGTGGAGCAGAGGATGGAGAGGTGGACCTGAGAGAGACAAGCATGCTGGCCAAGGGCACCATGAACTCCTGGCCCAGCCTCCACAAATGCTCCACTGCATTGGGTCAAACAGACAGGACATTGCATATACTTGGGATAGAATTACAATGGCCATTACTCTGTCTGGATGAGAAGTTAATAGTGAAGCGGGAGGGATGACAGCTCCAGGGCAGGAGGGAATTAAAGCCTGCTGCTGGAAGTAAGTATTTTGAACTAAATGCCACATTTCCCTCTTCAGTTTGACACATACTTAATGGGCCACCACTTGGGAGCACAGGAACAAGTTGTAGCAATAGTGACTTTCAGCCCAGATGATCAATATCCATGTCCTGCCCCTTGTGAAACACTGAGCCCCTCTGTACTCCCGGCAGCCTCAGAGCAGGCCAGAAGCAGATTGAGCCCTCAAGAGGCAGGTGCCAGCCTGACTTTAGGGGATCTGGGTGTGTGATCTGATCTCCAGAGCTCTGGGAGACACACAACACTTGCGATTTTCAAAGCTGTAAAATCCATCTCAGCTAAGTTGAGGTTCTTTTTAATTTGAGAAAATGCTGCCCTAAGAAGAAAACACACACTTGTGCAACCAGTATTATGTGTCTGACTTCAGCTACTGAAAAGAAACCTCAAGGAATCTCACTTAAGCTATAAATGTGCAATAAACAGCCATTTCAGTGTGCAGTGTCGGAGTGATCAATGCAAATTTAACAGTTTGATGCAAACATAAGCCATTAATTTAAAGTGGTTATTTTTAGCAGCTGTAAGGCTATGGGAGAAAGAGTGCATGTAGAGCCAAGACAAACATGAGGATACTGAGTCTCTCTGCATCCCCCATTACCACTGCCACCACAGCACTGACCTGCTGTGCCCGTGTCACACACAGCTCCATCATGGCTTCCCAGCATCCAGGGGGAATTTACCCCAAGTTATGTGCTTTTATTTTCAGATATGCTGGTTGTGTTGGGCCTCACAGGCTCCTCACAAAGGGCAGTAACACTACAACACTAAAAAGCTTTCACTTACATCATGTAGTTTCTGTCCCTGGGATCCTCCTTCCTTCCATCAAGTAGCAAACCCAGAGTGTCACTCAAGGGAAAATTTGCCTGGAGAGATCTTCAGTCACTCCATCCCACAGTTTGCATATATATCTATACATATACATATACATATACATATACATATACATATACATATACACATACACATACACATACACATACACATACACATATGTGTGTGTGTATACACAAATACATAATGGGGCAGAAGCCCCAGAGTAGGAAGACCAAGTCTGAGTCAAACCTAAACACAAGTCACTGCTTTTGTTTGCCTCACATCACACCACATGACACACTTGCATGCTCGTTGGAGGTGGTATTGCCTGTCAATTTACATTGACATGAAGAGGGAAATCAGATCTTTAGGCTAAATATGTTATCATTTGTTTTTGAAAGCAAGCATTAGGCAGAGCTTGATTTACTCTGTGCCCAACTTAGTTTAAAACATACTTTCAAGAAAAGAATTGCTTGCTGAGGCTTGTATATACAGAAGGAAGAAGCAGCTGGGTTTTAGCAGCAGATTTGTCACTATGTGCGCAAGTCAGATCTCGTTAAAGTCTAAAGATGAGGATGGATATTTGTCTGGGCCCGTGGTGGCTAGCTGCAGCAGGGGTGGGCTCAGCATCAGAGGATGCTTCATGGAGGGTTCTGGCAACATGTCCTCCCTGGCAGAAAGCAATCACTTGCAGGCACCTGATAATCAGCCAACACAGCAGGCCCATCAGGAGTCCCGAGCAAGGGCAGTCACGCAGTTTTGCCAGGAGAAGGAAAGCCTTCCCTCTCTGTCCTGATATATATTCCCCCTGATATATGTGTTAGCTTAGTTTGTAATTTTAAGAGGTAAAAATGCTGTGGGAGAATTCACTCAGACAAGTCTGTAACTAGAAAGATTTCACAGGAAAAGAGATAAAAGGGACAATAGAATGGAAAAAAATCTTATGTGTAATGTCAAATTCTGACTAACAGAACACGAGTCAGCAGCATTTGGTAAATAGAAGGAAAACAAACATACACTTTTTCCCCAACATAAAAAGAAAAACCCCAAGAGCCCAACAGAGCTCTGTCTGGAGCACAGGAGCAGAGTGAGAGTGATGCTAACAGTGGTTGTGGTGGAGGCTTCACAACTCAGTGACTCCTCAAGGTCCCTGCAGCTGCAGCTCAGCCATTGGCATGCCCTGGCATGCAGGCTCTGCAGCAAGCTGACCCTAACGGGCAGGCCGGACCCTCACCACATGGGGCTGAGTGAGGCCTAGGAGCCCACCAGTCACGTCTGTCACCAGGATGGCCCGGTGGATCAGCAGGTCACGGGCATCTTGCCTCGACAGACAGGTCATTCCTAAGGGCACTGGTGGTAAGCCCTCAGGGTCAGCCGTCTGCCCATGATGCTCCGAGACAGTTGGCCCCAAGTCCTCGCAGTCACAACCAGTTTCTGGAGCCACTTTTGTGTTCAGCCACAACCTCTCAGCCTGGCAAAGCACGTGGTTCAGGCCCACAGGCCCCACCGGCCGGCCTCAGCCAAAAGGCAGCCGGTCACTGCAGAGGCATTTCCCAAGCTCAGTGGTCTCTGGGAGAATGCCCAGCCACTCCTCTCACCTCCAAGCCCCCTGCTACCCCTCACAGACTTGCCGGTTGCCACCCTGAGCTGTACCTTCACCCTTCCACACCTACAACCTTGCCCACCTCACACCATGGCCCCACACATCATCATGCTCTCTAAAAAATGCCCAAGCCACTGCTTTACTCCCATCCACCCGCCGTCAGCCCCCAAAACCATGGCACAAATAGTGACGCAAATGGTGCCTCCAGGACAGATATATTTTAGGAACCTTTTGTGGTTTTAGAATCATAGAATCATTTCAGTTGGAAAAGACCTTTAAGATCACCAAGCCCAATCACTAACCTCACACTGCCAAGCCCACCACTAAACCATGTCCCTCAGCACCTCATCTATGCATCTTTTAGGTATCTACAGGGATGGTGACTCCACCACTTCCCTGGGCAGCCTATTCCAATGCTTAATAACTTTCTTGGTGAAAAAGTTCTTCCTAATCTCCAACCTGAACTTCCCCTGGTGCAACCTGAGGCCATTTTGTGCATACAGAAGGGAAGGTAGTGGTGTGACAGATCCCTTGTGCTTTCTTTCTATGTTTTCTTAATTTCTCTCTGGAGCCCCAATAGGCCTTGGCAAGAAAGCTGCCGCACATCATCCCGTGTAGAGGACAACTGAACCATCAGAAAAGAGAACGGGCTTCTGAAATGTCAGATCTGCCATTTTATCACAAATATTTATACCATATTTTGACCTGAAAAGGGTCTGTCCTGTATAAGATACAGCCACCTGGCCCCTTCTTCACAGTCTTGCATTGGTATCATGTGAATCAGCAGCACACAGCCACAGTCATTCTCCTACAGTCACCCACCAGCTGCCATGTGTCATCACAGAGCAAGGGATGTGCCACAGTGACACAGAGAGAGACATGTTCATCAACAGGCTTTAAAATTCAAGGTCTTCCCACAAGGCCCAGTAAAACGTGTACTCTGCCATGAAACATTTTCAAGGAGATCCATCCTGTCTGAAACTGGTCCTGTCCCACTGTACAGCTCTACATCTAAAGAGTTTCTTGTGCTGCGACTGGGCAGGCAGTGGGGTCTTGAAGGAGGGAAGGCAGGATGCAATTGGAACATAAGCTTTACCAGAAAGTTAGAATCACTCCAACAGCTCATACCAAAGGGAGAGAGGGATAAAACGTGAATGATCAGGGGACTGGAGCATCTTCCTTATGCGGAAAGGCTGTTGGAACTGGAGCTGTTTATAGTCTATAGAAGAGGAGACTGAAGGGGAATCTCATTAATATTTACAAATATCTAAATGGTGGATGTCAGGAGGTTGGGGCATCACTTTTTTCGATGGTATCTAGCAACAGGATAAGAGATAATGGCATGAAGTTGGAACACAAAAAGTTCCACTTAAACACAAGAAAAAACCTATTTCACTGTTCAGGTGAGGGAGCCCTGGCACAGGCTGCCCAGGGAGAGTGTGAAGTCTCCTTCCTTGGAGGTCTTCAAGACCCGCCTGGACAAGTTCCTGTGCAACCTGATCTAGGTGGTCCTGCTTTGGCAGGGGGTTTGGACTGGATGATCTCTAAAAGTCCCTTTCAACCCCTACCATTCTATGATTTTAGGATTCAATGACCAGTTTGGGTCAGGGAAGATTAAAAAACAAACAAAAACCAGAGTTATTAGCAAAACTTTTCGAGTTCCCTGCTAAAGTTTGTGATATGTGCCGTTTGTATTTTTATGTGCAATATCTTACAATGAGTCTCATTTACACTCTGGTAGGACTTCAAAAAACACCCGGTAATAACTAATCAATAGATGACTATAAATACCATTTAACTTATTAAATTTCCCAGTATGTGCTTCCAAAGCATACATTACCAAATGCATGCTTAATTTAATAAAAACATTAAGTGCTTTGCTTTGGCATTTAATACATTAATTATGTGACGTCATATTTTATATATCTTTATCATCATGCACAGATGACACAAATACATACTTGAAAATGTTCTCCTTCTGGAGGAACAGAAGAAAAAGGCCTACAAAAAACCCTCACAATTTTAAATTTAAAATAAAACCCAACAGCTACTGAGTTGCAAGCCCCCAGTATAAAACCATACATGATTAATGATGACATGATCCACAAGAACAGATGCATATGAGTCCAGCCTTTCAAAGCCAAGTTCATGTATGTCTTTATTTCCTGCACCCCAGGATGTGACTTCTTGAAAATGCTTGAAATTTCTAGCAGCTTGAAAATGCTGCTATTCCACATGCTTAAATATGGATACATCACCAAACAGCTCAGGAACCTGTACTCCCTGGGTCTTCAGAAGTTACATAGACAGCAGCTACTGCTAACAGTGAAATGCTGGTTTCCTAATTTCTTATTTTTAAGTATGTCCTTCTTAAATATATAACATTCAAGAAAAACAAAAAAAGCATATAAAATAGCTGCAGACCCTGTTTCTCTGAGAAATATCTCCTTTTGAAATTCAAAGACATAAACAAATTGCAGCTGGGTTTATCAAGGTGCCCTCTTCTGGTCTTAAAAAGTAAAGTCAAGCTTGCTGTCACCCGGTTTCTTTTGCTTGGAAGAGGCAACAAAATGAATATCTGTTTGTGCAAATATTCAATTTATTTAATAAACTGGCCAGAAAAATATCCATCACAGACTGTTCCTGATACCATACAAAATATGTTTAAAAATCCTTCAGTTATGTATGAGTTTATAAAAATAACTTATAACACTATTCTAGAAATCTCAGTAGAAATGCATGACTTTGTTACCAGGTAGAAATTTAGGTTTAAGGCATTCTGCCCAGAGGGTGGGAGAATTTACCCCCTGTTCACACCACACTATGAAACTCCTGAGAACCATTTAATAAAAATAACCTTTCTGCTGAAACAGGGGGAAATGAAAAATCAGATCAAAAAATACATTAAATTCCATTACAAAGAAACATTTTCACCATTTCTTGAAAACCTATATGCAGTTCATCCAACACAGGAGGAGTATTTAAGAATTTCTTATTTTTCACGGAAACCTCTGTTTTAAAAGTATTGTTTTCTTAATTAAATACAAAACAGAGCACATGTGGTACTAAATACAGCTTTTAGGCCATATCTACATAGATTTTTTTCACTATTGGTTTTTAGAGGTTGAGTGAGGGGTTGGTTTGCTTGTTTGCTTTGGGGGGGGGAGTGGGTGTTGTTTGTTTTTTTGATTCTTCAGGCCCGCTAAGTTGAGGGAAAGTCTCACTACTGCTGCATTCAAAGTGACAAATTTAGACCTGAAAAAGCGCAGCATACAATAGCTCACCCAGCAAGGAAGAGTTTATTCAAATTTAATAAAGTTGCACAGAGCTCTTGGAAGTATAATTCATACCACACTGGAATTCTGAAAGTTCCAGATTGGATTAATTATAAGTACATGAGCTGCAAGATAAAGCCAAGATCACATCTTTGTTATGTGCATGGCTGCTACTTTCAAAGGCAAAAAAAAAAGCAGCTTTCTGTATAACAAGGCCTTAACAAAGAGTTATTTTTCTTTCTCCTCAGGACAATGTTTTCACAAGTAAGTTTCTGTGCAATGAAAAATAATGAGTCAGTTTGGAAGCCAAGAAATGCATTATTCTAAATGGTACTGTTTTTTTCCAAGGGGATCTTCTTCCTCGTGACCAGGCACGTAGATACAATTTCCCCTCCAGAGGCATGGCAGCTGGTAAAAGGCATGGTCATGAGACCTCACAACTGGTGTCTTATAACCCAGTACACAGAGGCACTACACAATTATCTAAATTTGTAGTCATTTTCCTGAGTTTGGAAGTTCTTTGTTACAGGTAAGAAACTAGAGAGGAACAAAACCACAAGAAGACAGTTGTTTTCCAGCTGTGCTCACAGTTCTTCCGTCACTACCCACCAGACAATGCAGGTTTCAGGCTATGACTTCATGAAAGCATTTGTTAAATGCCCTGTTACGCAACAGCTCGAGAGTCAATATTCCCATTGCATTGCTAATTGCCAGTCAGTCGCCACGAGTCACCTGACTCTCACAGTGCTCTTCTCCTTACGATGATGGAACGTCCTGGTTAAGATCTACACACTTCTGTAGACATCCAAGGACAACTTCTCCCATAATCTTTCTTTTGAATTGTGCAAGTCAGACACTGCAACGAAAGTTAGTCTCTGGCAATAACAAGAATGGGGGTCTTTAACCTCAGCATCCAGACTGAAGGATATTTCCACCAGAACGCTTGGTCACGGACAGGGTGGTGAATATCTGAAGAGAAAGAAAAAAGGAGACTTTTAGTATTGCTAAAATTAAATCTTCAGCTTGGGCGGAATGCTCAAAACCACAGCTTTTTCTTAAAGTAATAAAATAATAATGAGAAACATACATTTAAAATCCGTGCCACTTAAACAGAGCACATGCATACAAATACCCTTTGTTCTCTTCATTTGCTTTATGGAAAAGAAAGAAGTCAGTCACGTGCCTTTATACCACCTTTTGTCTCAATACTCGTAAGTTTTTACAGTGGGAACAAGCTCAGCAATAATACACTCTGGTCTGTACACCTAATGAATAAGCATCTTTATGGCTCAAAGATTATTTCTTCATTGGCAAAGTGAAGCTAACTCAAGGCTACAACATTTGGAGAGAATATAAATTTTACCTCTGTACCTTTCTAAATATTACAGATATGTGGAAATGATTGCTGATGCAGGTAATTTGTCCAGGACCTGTATCCTCTGGACAATAGCAAAGAAGCACTTAGTAAATTTAGTTTGAGAAAGTCCCAATCTTTCCTGCTTTCAACTCTCATTAAAGAAAGCAACATCCAAGAGTAATAACAGTAAAATTAAAAAAGGTATCAAAATTCAAGAAGGAAAAAATTCTACAAAGACTTATTTAATATCAGAACTTTACTATGCAAATAATTGCTTAGTTTTGCATAGATATAATAAAGGAAGAAAGGAAATCAAAACCACTTCTGTCTAAATGGTTCAAAGTTGCAATAATTAGCTATCATCAAAGCCATCTCTCAGGAAGAACACACTCAGCACAGAATAAAGTACGTACACATTTCAGTTATGCAAATAACAATGAAGTATCTAAAATAATGGGGATCTGAAAGCCCTATACAGTTCTCTAAGTAGAACCTTTGCTGCATTAAGGCTGCTAGCAGCTCTTCAGAGAACAACATCAATGAATGATACAGCTCTTTCACTTCTTACAAGTATATAAGTATTACGTGCAAATCAGGAAGGCAAACGCACATCTAATTTGGCAGTACAGCAGCAACATATTTAAACTATAGGGCATGTCTTGAGACAGAGTTTAACTTTTCAGTTCTGATCTACCAACAAACAACATAAGGGAATCTTCATACATTATTATTTCACTTTAAAAGATAAAGATTAAAAAGTGAAAAATTAATCTGCTATCTTCTTGTCCCAACTGCAAAGCTCTGGATGTGTGAGCAGTTCCAATGGCTGCAGGGGCCATAGAGCTCCCTAACTCTAGTAAGCCAGTTGGGAGTCATTTGATAGTTACTGTGAACATGAGTTTCTTGACAGAATTTGTTAGTTATTCAAGACGAAAACCTTAGCTCCAATGACTGGAAAGCCATCATCATAGTTTACAGAATAGACACTTCCTCTTGGTCACAGATGCTCGATTATGCACACCTGTATTTCAAGCAGTGCAGTACAGTCTGGGCTCAGAGGTAGTTCCCTGCAAGGCTGAGGTCCTACCAACTCTGTGCTCACAGTCACTTCTACTTTGCCTTGCAAAAAATTCCTTTCAGAGCTCATGTCTTCTGCAGAATAAAATGCTGCTCAAATAAAAGGTGAAATCTGGCTCTAATTTGTAAGCAGTTTGAAATAGGACCCACAGTCTTATAGTCTTCTTCAAGTTGAATCATCTGTGTTTCACAGGAGACCTTGAGCAATGAATCAGTATTAACAGCAGTGAAGATGTCAGCATTTGACCCTGCACCTCTGTCCCTTTCCTGCTCAGATCAGACTTCATTTTCCTTAGCTTTTATATAGATGGAAGAAAAAAATAACACAGGTATTATTCATCATCCTATTTATCCAGATATGTAGAGTCCTCAAAAATTCCAGTGTTCAAGCATATTTTTAATCAGAGTACCATCTTGCACTTTGATTTTTGTTTACTGCTTAAGATTAAATTAAGTAACAGGCATTAAAAAAACCCTTTTGAAGACTGGCACTAAAAACGATTGCTGTTCCCCAGAGCTTTTAAATAGTGTATTTCTTCTGAGCCAGTTTCTTCCTCCCCCTCTCAAACAAATATGATTATCTGAAATTATCTCCCTAAATTACATCTAATCATCAGTATATTCAGTTTCAATTTTAGCAGCTCAGATGTCCAGAATAAATTATGACTATCATCCTCTTTTCACATAGCATATGCTAATATCCCACTTGAGTTCACAGGTTTGAATGCCTCCCTCAGAGCTCCCCCTCCACAGGGCCCCTGGTAAGATAAGGGCCTGCTACCCCTCTCCAAGGGCTTCCAAGAACACCATTAGACAATACTACACCAAAAAAAAAAATCCCAAAATCTGTATTGTGGATGCTCTGAAGATCATTCAGATTGCTGGCAGCCCATTCCATTAATGGAGTTCATATTATATTGTATCACTTTGGAAATACCAAACTGGAGAAGCAGACTTCACTTCTGCAGATCAGCATCCTGGTGTACTCTTGTGACACTTTGTAGCTAACACAAGCAGGTAAAAACAGAGATTCTGTACAAAGACCTATAAAGGTCATAAACAGTTTGCAGGATTCTCAGCTAATATACACTGATGCTAATGATACTAAAATGAGTGAAGCATCTCTGACTAACACATGGGAAGAGCTGTCCCACAACCAGTAGAGAAAATTCAGCCCTTCCTTGAAGATGAACAGAAAGACAAACACAAGAAGAAATGTTTGTATGGCCTTGTGTACTTCAAAAGTGAAGGCCTACAGAGTAAAGGAGAGATCTTTCAAAGAGCAGAATTTAATAGAAAAAATGTTATGTACCTGGTGTCCTTCCACAGCACCAATATGAGCCTATTTTGAGAAAACCTATCTTAAACAAAAATAGCTCTGACAACCACTTAAAGCAGAAATAGTATTTAAAACCTTCCTAAATCTATATTTCAATGAAAAGAAAATTGTGTATTTCCCAGGAGAGAAAGCAGTGGATTAGGGGAGACCATAAACACTTTCCAAATGGACTAAAAAAAAAATTCCCAGATTAAACCTAAATGTTAGATTTCTAAATATTAAAACCTGATTATTTCCAGTCCTCCCCACTTCTCTGCTACCCACCAAATTCAGATCTCTTTAATAAAGCTCCACCATTTAGATTTCTAACACCTTACCCCAGAATGCAACGAAAGCTGAACTACAAGGTCACTTCATATACAAACCTCTGCACAGACGGGATGAATTCCTATGGTGTCATCCAGCTGTTCTTTTGTTATCCCACATTTAATAGCAGCTGCGAACCCTTGTGTGACTTCTCCAGCATTTGGGCCAAGGACATGGAAGCCAATGACTCTCTCCTAAACAACAAATATAATCAAATGCAAGCACAGTCACACATTCAGTTCTGTTTAGACAAAATGCAAAGCTTTCTTACTCAAAGTACATAATTTAATCAGCCTGCAAAACATACTAAAAATGAATGTAACCACGCAAATGTCAGCTATCATTAGCAACAAAATATGGGAGACGGTATATTTTTGTTGTTTCTCTGAAAAGGGAAAGATGCAACAGTTAAGAACTCAAGAATCACGTTCTTTGCAAAGTTTTGTGCAGGAGTCCTCCATTTACATTCAACAGCATACAAATTTAACACACACCATGGCCTACATCTCATTATTCCATGTGTCCAAATTGCAAACGTGCATTTAGATTTTATTCAGGCAAGCTATTCCACTCATTCCAACAGATTGCTTGCCTAAGTGGAGATGAGCACCTTACATAAAGTTTTGCAACATCAGGGTAGATGGTAGCTGACTACATAGTGTATATCTGTCAAAGAACTTTCATTTTGATAGTTGTTTACAGGAAAGGGCCATGAGCTAAAAGTTCTGGCTAATCAGATCATAGAATCATGTGGCAAGAAACGTATTATAACTAAACCGATGACCACTCTTCTTGCAGTGTTCACTGCCACTGGGAGGCAGAGACTGGCAAAACAAACTGAAAGATATCCAGTTGCAAGGAAGATGCTATTACTTCACACCTCTAGTATCTATACTACTGTTCAACTGCAAAATATACCGAACTGCATGTATATCCTCAGTAAACACCCAACACGCTGTACCGACATGATGTGCTTCTCTTAAAGAAAAGCAAGTTTCCTTTAGCAAATGTCAACTGCTGTGGGCTTCAGTGGCCTTCAGGGCATTCATCAGATTTTGCTGAGCATAGATGTAGCCCATGGATGAGTATCAAAAGTTATCTGCTCTCCCTGCTAAGCTTCACATGTAAAACTGTGGCTAATCGGTACACTGGAAGGTTCTTTTCATTTCAGTAAGCCTGAGGACTGAGATTCACCACAGGGTTTATTTGAACAAGAAAAGCTATAATTAGGTAATAACTAAAATGATATTATCCTTACTTTGCTTTAAGAATATGTAAAAATAAAACCATAGCAATGAAACCAAGGTAGCTATAGATTTAAATAGTTACCGGGCTACTTTTCATCCGAGGTAACTTTCAGCTCTAACCCTAGCTGTTTAAACATGTTCCAAATTTTCAGGACAAGGATTAGAAACAAACTAATAAAACACTTTAAATCACCACTAAACCTTTACATTTTCTTAAGTAACTTTGGATTAGGAACATCACCATGAGTTCTAAAATAGCTTCCACACAAGCTCAGACTCCTCGAGAAAGAGGAGATGAGCAAAACCAGATGTTTGCAAATTTTACAAAATGGTGACAAGATGCTTAAAAAGACTGCAAGATGTAAAACAGGTAAAACTTCTTTTAGGATAAAAGAATTAGGATAACTATATCGTAGAATCACAGAATGGTAGGGGTTGGAAGGGAGCTTTATAGATTATCTAGTCCAATTCCCCTGCAGAAGCAGGTCCACCTAGAATAGATTGCATAGGAACATGTCCAGGCGGGTCTTGAAGACCTCCAAGGAAGGAGACTCCACAACCCCTCTGGGCAGCCTGTGCTAGGGCTCCCTCACCTAAACAGTAAAATAATTTTTTCTTGTGTTTAAGTGGAACTTTTTGTGTTCCAGCTTCATCTCATTACCACTTGTCCTGATGTTAGATACAATAGAAAAAAGGGATGCCTCAACCTCCTAACATCCACCACTTAGATATTTGTAAATGTTAATAATATCTCCCCTCAGTCTTCTCTTTCCTAGGCTAAACAGCCCAGTTCCTGCAGCCTTTCCTCATGTGAGAGATGTTCTAGTCCCTGATCATCTTGGTGGCCCTGCACTGGACTCTCTCCAGAAGTTCCCTGTCCCTCTTCTGTTGGGGAGCCCAGAACTGGACACAGGACTACAGATGAGGCCTCACCAGGGCAGGGTAGAGGGGCAGAAGAACCTCCCTTGAACTGCTGGCCACACTCTTCCTGATGCATCCCAGGATGCCATTGGCCTTCTTGACCACAAGGGCACATTGCTGGCCCTCTATGCCACTGTCTTAACAGGAGTATATTTTAACATCATATTATTCTTCATGATAATGAATATTATTAAATTCAATTGTATTTTTATTAAACAGATGCTAATAATTCAGGGCAGAGCTATCAATTCTTTTAACCAACTGCAACTGATAATTTTGCTTGTGCTTCAGCAGGTACTGCACATTTCCACTGCCAGGAAAATTTATCTTAGTTCAAGGATAATCCTGGCATTATCATCTTAAATGAGATTTGTAGAGGCAAGATACATTAATCCTGTTAGAACGAGCTCAAGAGTTTTATAGACACATGTGGATTTGTAGAGGTTACAAATTGTGATGGTTTCTGAGTGACCTCAATTTCAGAGAGAAGAATCTCTCAGAAAAGAATGTCCCAGCTTGGGTAGGGGAGAATAAAACAAACCGATAAAACTTCTAACCATTTTTTCTGCTCACTTTCCAAAGCTAATGAACAGTCTTAGAGACCTCTACTTCTTTTATGTTATAGAAGTATCATCACACACCAGTAGCAATAGTAGAATGTTCTATTTTCCTATGGATATTTTTTGTACAAAGTAGAGGTCAGTAGAAAAATTTATTACATTTCAAAAAGCACAAAAACTTCTATTTTAATTTCCTAAAAATAACACATTCATAGGTGTGGTATCAGTGGTCCCATTGATGAACATCTAGCTGCTGTTCTCCCTGGAAGGAAAGAGCGACCTGGCAGAGAGGGATGTGAGAGTGTTGACTGACAGCCGGCTGAACGTGAGCCAGCAGTGTGCCCAGGAGGCCAACAAGGCCAACGGCATCCTGGCCTGTATCAGGAACAGTGTTGTCAGCAGGAGGAGGGAGGTGATCACTCCCCTGTATTCAGCTTTGGTGGGGCTGCATCTCGAATACTGTGTCCAGTTTTGGGCCCCTCTCTACAAGACAGACATGGAGGTGCTATAGAGGATCCAGAGGTGGGCTACCAAGCTAGTAAAGGATTTGGAGCACGTCTCATATGAGGAACAGCTGAGGGATCTGGGGCTGTCTAGCCTGGAGAAAAGAAGCCTCAGGGGAGACCTTATCACTCTGTAACTACCTGAAAGGAAGTTGTAGCAAGGCAGGGGTCAGTTTGTTCTCCTTACTGACAAGCAATATAACAAGAGGAAATGGCCTCAAGTTGCACCAGGTTCAGGCTGGATATGAGGAGGAATTTCTTTCCTGAATGGGTTGTCAAGCATTGGAACGGGCTGCCCAGGGGGATGACCTTGGGGGTGTTTAAGAGAAGGGTGGATGCTGCACTTAGGGAAATGGTCTTGTGGTCAATAGGGCTGGGACAAAGGCTAGACTCAATGACCTTAAAGGTCTCCTCCAGCTGAAATGATTCTGTGATTCTATCAAAGATGTACTTACATTATCTTGGATATTGCAAATTATCTTTGCGTAGCATTTGTTGTTGTCTCTAGATGGCACAGTCCATTCCAGTGGCCAGAAATGACTGTGGTATACCTGGAAATAAAACACAGGTTAAACAAAAAAACAGTTGTGTAATTTCACAGCAGAGAGAGTGACCTTCCAAAAAGTGCCAGATTATCTTAAATAATGAGGCATGCACATAGCATCTGGAATATCTGAAATCAGGGTGAGACTTTTTCTCCTAGATGAATGCCAAAGGAGGAAGCCTCTACAAAGCAAGCACTAGTGTCATCCGGTAATTTTATTAAAAAGAAGCCATAAGTATATTACATTTCCAGGATGCAGCTCACCATGCCCTCATTAAACTAGAAAAATACAAGCTTCCCTGTCTCGATTACAAGCTGTATTGTCTCTGGGTCTACCTGGAATGAAGGCAAAAATATCTCTCAGAGCAGAAAAAAGTGAAGAAATATTCTCAGAAATTGGGTTTAGGAGAGATAGGATTATGTTTTGCTGCAAAATGGAAAGTACACTAAAAAAACACCACATTTTACTGTCTGGTCCAAACAGCATCACTGGACAGATTCCTAACTACAGATGAAGTTGCTCACTCACCTGCAGAGCATACATCTCAGAAAACAATAGGCTGTCTTCACAGAATCCTAAGGGTTGGAAGGGGCCTCGAAAGATCACCTAGTCCAACCCCCCTGTCAGATCAGGCCACCTCAAGTAGGTCACAGAAGAATTCGTTCAAATGGGTTTTGAATGTCCTCAGAGGAGACTCAATAACTCATCTGGACAGCCTGTTCCAGTGCTCCATCACCCTCACAGTGACACACACAGTTCTACCCAGAACTCCCAGCAGCTCCCATGATAAGCTAATCTCAAATTGATTACTATTTCAAATAAAATTTTAATTGATCATAACTCCATCCTTCATCCTTCACATGTAGTGGCAAGAGTTTAATAACTCTTCAATAATAAAAGATCCAATAACAAAAATTTGACTGGGTATATACAAACTTTGTGGGCCGAAAACAATTTAAGCCTTTGCCCTGTAGTCAGGTTAACAGTATCTGCCACATTGCCAATTCTAAAAATGTCACTGAAGACGGAGGCAAGTTCTCAACTTCATGAGTCACCACTTATCTGCTTATTTCCCCAAATAATCCTCCTTGGGTGATCTTCATGGGACATAAACCTTTAGTTTACTATCATACTCCCTCCCCACATCTTTCTGTAATGTGGTCAGTACAGTATTTTCTAAGAACAACCTCAGGCACTAAGTGCTTTCATATTCACTCTTTACCAGCAACCCCAGTGAATGAAAAGACATTGCTCACATGAGCAAAATTAAGCACATACCTCCTTGCGTAGTCAAAATAAACAGGAAAAATGAGTATAACATTTGACTTCATAATCACCACGGCAAGGAATTTACCACACCATGGCTACTAAAAGCTCCACTTTGACATTAAAACCAATGTATTACTTCCAGCACATATTCAGCTTTAATTTACCCTGAGGAACTAGCAGACACAAAGAAACCCTTTTGTTTGTTTGTTTTTTAACCAAATATTCCACCTTCAAGCCCTGTTTGCCAAAAATGGAACATAATTGCAAGTAGAGCTACTGAAATTGAGGACTATTTTTGTAACATGTGCAGGAACTGCCAAGGGAGACAAAAATGTACCTAGTCACCTCCTGCCTTACATCACAGAATCACAGAATGCTGTTTTAATTGACTCTTAACACCATTTTAAATTGCAAACTGGGACCTTAAAATCCAGATGAAACTAAGGCATTTACCTCAATGTTTTCCTCCCCAAACTTCTCCACCGCAGACTCTTCAGAATACCCACAGGCTCCATACTCCAAAGGAGTGAACACAGTAGTTGGAACATTCACATAGTCACACTGTGTGGCATTCAAAGCAAAACAAAAAAACCCACACAACATTAGCAATAAAATCAGAACACTGGGTAAAAAGACAGGAGAAAAGGTTGGATTATTTGTAATTCTAGGTTTTTTTAATTGTTTTAAATTAAACCACAGTTTTGGTTTTCTCCACAAGTGTTAACTACAGCAGGAACAGAAAGACAGTTTAAAGACACACTGATATTAGTATGCATAGATTAAAAGGAAGAGGAAATTCAGTGCCCTGTTTTTAAAAAAGTAACAGATTACAGGTCAAACTAGAGATAAAAAGTAGGCTGTTCAACTGGTTCTACAAAGCATGCTATTTTTAGCTGAAGATGTTGCAAAGATATCACCATCATCTAAAAAACATCATAATTTTAATCAACGATGTTTTCATTGATTTCTTTCAAAATCACAAGACATGAACTACAGCCCTTTTTGGGGACTGCTAGAACTAAAGCTAATATTGTGTGCCCAATCAAATACCACGAGAGGCAAATGCTGACCTCTGACTTTACTGGAGCCTTAGTGTTCGAGAGGTTCCCTCTCTGGGCAACCTCTGACCCTCACTGTAAAGAAGTTTTTTCTTATGTTTAAATGGAACTTTCCTGTTTTCAGTTTGAATCCATTGCCTCTTGTACTTGCACTTCATATCACTGAAAAGAGTCTCGCTCTTTCTTCTTTACTTTCTACTATCAGGTATAAATACACATTGATTTAAGAGCCCTCCAGGCCATCTCTTCTGCAGGGTATAAAAATTCCCAGCTGTTTCAGCCTCTCCTCATGTGTCAGATGCTCCAGTCTCTTAACCATAGCCACGGTCCTTTGCTGGACTTGCCCTGTCCTTCTTGTACTTGTACTGGAGAGCCCAAAACTGGACATAAAAATCTAAACCTGTCTCACCAGAACCAAGAAGGGAAAAGGTCACTTCCCTCTACCTGCTGACAAAATCTCTACAAAGCTCTGCCAGGATGCATCTGCAAGACGCAATCCAGGATGTCACTGGTGGTCTTTGCCACAAGGATACATCGCTGGGTCATGGACAACTTGTCCTCCAGATCTCCCTGAAGCTTTTTTCTCTACTTGTCTGCTTTCCAAGCCAATGTGTCCCCAGCCTGTGCTGGTGCATGGGGTTACATCTCATTTTCTCCTTTTTGAACTCCATGAGATTCCTGTCAGTCCATTTCTCCAGCTTGATGAGGTCCCTCTGAGTGACAGCACAAACCCTGGCTGCATCAAGTCACTTCCCCTCATTTCTGTATCATCTGCAAACTTGCTGAGAGTGCACTTTGTCTCATCATTTAGATAATTAATGAAGATGTCAAAAGGCACTGGACTGAGTATCCAACCCTGTGGCACACCACTAGAGACTGGCCTTTAGCTGGTTTTTAGACTGCTTTACAAATCCAGCCCTGCCCACTTGTCCGTATTTCATTGGTTCGGATGTTACGACAGACGGTGTCAAAAGCCTTTACTAGAGTCAAAGTAAACAACATACACTGCTCTCCCCATATGCACCAAATTAGTCATCTGCCATAGCAGACTAGCAGCTGGGTAAGCTCTATTTCATTTCTTGTAATTTTAACTTCTTTGGATTTCAACTCTAATTAATTTCCTTTGTGACACTGAATCAACTAAGATGCTGCTCACTATTCTTTGCCCATCTATCTGTAACACTTAATTATGTTTCATACAAGCACCCTTTCCAGATTTGTTGTAGAAGCAATTTAAGCCAGGTTCCTATCTAAGTGGTTACTCATTTTTTGGCTTCACTGAAAGAGATGATGCTTTCTTTGGCAGCACATGGATTTTCATGTCTTGAGATACAGTTATCTGCTATAAAATGTAAATTAAGATATATCCATAGTATTGCAGGAAGGAAAAAAATTCTGGCTCCAGCTATGGTTTTTTTAAACTTTGTCGGGCTGATGTAATGACATTATGCACACTGATTCAGGACTTTGTTACTGCAATACCTGCCAACCTAAAATAAACATCTCAATCAAGCTCTAAATCTGGTTGACAGCTGAACTTAATATGAATACAGCAGGCTCTGAGAGAGAAATTTTTATGCTCATGCCTTGTGACCATAGGTAGATTTAATAAACTGCCTATGAATTACAGCACTTAATGGGATGTAAATGATTGCTGACTTTTAGGGAAGCAATACAGTTAAAAACAAGTTAAACATCCTCAGTTGATTTTATTAGCATTACACTCTTAACAGAAAAATCAAATCTCTTAAGAGTAAAAAAGACTACTGCTAAACGCATAAGGCATTCATCTCTTCCTACACAATTAGCAGAATGTATCTGTGGTAATGTCTGTGTAAGAAGAAAATTGAAGTGATCAAAGCTAATCCTTGAAAGTCTACTGGGTTTTCCATAAACAAGCAGACCTGCACTTAGAAGCAGAGTGACGACAGCGTTTTGTGGCAACTGGTTCCTTACCTTTCTGGTTGCCCCACCATATAGCCTTTGAACTAAGAGTCTTCCTGCCTGGATTGCCACTGGTGTCAGTTCCAGCTTGTCCTGCAGTATATCTCCAATAGCATAGATATATGGCACATTTGTTTGCTCCTCATCGTTGACAGGTACTTTTCCTGTTCTGTAATTTGAATTGAGAAAAAAGATCTAAGTGCTCTGTTGTGAAGACTAGAGGTGTAAATAACCTTGCAGGAGCCAGGCCCTTTAAAGTACGAGAGAAAGAAGTCACATCCATAATCTTACGATCTTGCATAAGACTGTAAAGCAGTGCAAATCTGACCAAAATTACAGAAATTTACACACTGGATAAGGAGGGTACTGTGAAATTGCAATTCATCTCCCGAATCAATTATTCTGTGAGGCGTAAATCCTTTCCTCAAACACTGTCTACTACCAGGTGAGCTGTGTACTGGCAACCTTGAGGAATGACAGGAAGAGACATTTTCCCACTCAAGCTATAGTACAAAAGAATTTCTTCAATACTGAAATTCCAGTCCAGTGGCTGAAACAGTTTCTATAAACTCACTCTTCATGCTTCTAGATAGTGACAGGTCAAGCTGCTAGACATCCTACCTGAGGGACAGCCAACAACCGTTTTAGCTAAAGGTATATTGAGCTAATGGAACTCTTTAATTATTAATATTTCCTACTTTATTAATAATTGAGATAGTGCAGTAATCAATGTGGGAAACACATGTAACACTGAAACTTAATCAGACAGGCACAGAGTCAGTTTCTTAAAAGACCAGTTGTGATTCCTCTACTAAAATCCAACTTTCTCAATTGTGCCCTCATTCACAAATACATAGTTTATGCTAATAATTTTATAGTACATTTTAATAAGCTAGTAATAGGTGTCTTGATGTCAGAAAGATGTGTACTGTTCTACAAGACAACATGGGTCTGCCAATTTTCAGTGGACCAAAATTTTCATGTATTTAGAACATAGCAACAGCTCCCTTCAGCAACACCAGTCATAGTGTTCATATGCAAGCTACCCTCTGCACTGTTTTTCCATAGACTACCAAGTCAAGTTCATGGCCCTGTGTCTTTCTAACAAAGGGAAGATCATCTAGTCCCCACTTGCCTAGGAGACGTTTTAGTTACCAATTGAAAATGTTACCGATAGTTCCACCCCCTGGTGAAACGACCTCACTACATTAAACGTGAAATGCTCCTCTACAGGACAGATTGTTTCCAAAGGTTGCTCTAACGGGAAGAAGTAAACTCCTCCAAAACCTAAAACACATTACCAGCTCCAACAGTGAGTTTAAGGAATTCTACTTTGACCTTGTATTTCAAATTAAACATATATCAGAGTTTACATTAAAATATTAACAAACTCCACCACACTGAAAGCCTGAATGAACAAAACGATTCCTGACCCAAGAGGTGGTAGAGACAAAAAAGAAATAAGATGTAAAAGGAACAACTAACAGATCCTAGAAAGCCCAGTCACTGGAAGAAGCTGCAACTGACCTGTGAACCTAGACAGAATGGAACAGACATTTTTGATTTCCAGCATTTAAGAATTGACATTTCAATATCAAAAGGACAAACATGGCAGTACTATGGGAGAAAATCCAAGCTACCTGCTACACAGTCTCCTAACCCATGAAAACATGAAACAAGTTTTCCTTAAAGCACATGAATGCCTACACATTACTGCCACTGCAACACTAAATGGCACAAGCTCAGCAGCAAATGGTACACAGGCTTTCTAGTCCTTACTTTTCATTGATCACCACTCCAACTTTGTCCAGACCAATTTTTCTTGTGCATGCATCTCTTCCAATTGCTAGCAACACCTGAAAAACAACAGTGCACATTACCCACTTTTGCGATTTTAAAAAGTCCATTTCCATTATATACTAAGGATTTGTATCTAAGGCTTGGTCACATTAAGATGAGCATGTTTGTTAACCACTGTACATTCATAAAGACATGCCACACCACCACCATGACCAAACAATAACATGTTTTAATGATTAAATTAAATATAGCCAAATAACTCTCCCTGGAAAATAGCAGCTAGGGACACATTCTTTGTTTCCTCACACTTTTATAACAAACTGTTATACCATATCCATACCAGGGCAGGCGATCCCAAAATGCTCCATAAAGAAAGGGCTCTTTAGGAAGGAAACTTGGATGCTTAAATAAATAAAAGGACCTTAAGATAATCCTTGTTTTGATCAGAAAATAAAATTTACTTATACAGGCTTTCAGCTAAGTCACTATCAAAGAATATTACTTGTTTGAACATTTGTTCAGAATGACAGACAAACCAGGCCCAATTTTTATCCATGCTATCACCTTGGCTACCTTAACAAGCAAAACAAGGGTTCCAGCCTACTATCACAAGAAGTGTTACCTGCTTTGCAGTCTTGGACAACTGCCCAGCTAACTACACAATGCTTCTCATACAACAACTAAGAACTGTGCTGAAGGAAACCAAGACCTGCTTCAAGCCTTCTAGATTTGCATGCCAGATCTTCAGAGTTGAAGGTTTTAAAATGCATTACATACGGCTTGCAGCTTCTATGAGGAGTGACAGCATTTCAGTCAAAGACGAATTAGCAGTAAGAATTCAGAAGTTTCCCTGATGAACAGACAGCACCAATTTGCTAGCTAAAAAGCTTTCACCACTATGGACCAAGAAAAACAGTATTGCAACACTGTGCAACAGCACTGTTATTATGGGAAAGTTTAACAATAATATTAGATGCACTGAGGCATGTCCTTGTTATGGGATGACTGATGCACTGTACAGGTAAATGAGGTCACAGGCACACAGTATTTGCAGTCTAAAATCCCAGGCTGGCAAATGCTTGTCTTTATGTAGTCTGTGTAGTTCCAAATACTTCATTTGCAATTTGGTTTTTTTCCCCCTCTCAGCCTAAGAAAATGAGTGAGGTGAGAGGTGATGGAAACAGTCATGGAAACAGTCAATCAAACATATAATGATATACCTGCACACTGCAATTTTATTGTTTTATGGGCGTAACAAAGTTCTCTGACTGACTTGGCACAGGGTGTTTTTGCTTTGGTGAAGGTGCTGCATCTTGAGAAGACATCTGTTTACTTAGCTCTTGCACAGACCATTGCTTTGTGCTAACTCCAGAACAAGCTTTGGTTACTATGAAAGCTCTTCTAAATCATTACTTGTTGTTTATGACAAATATCCTACTGCAGAAAACCCCTGCAACCGATTCCACGTTACCAAGCTCATCTACATCCCTAAGCTAAGAAACAGGTTTCAAAAGCATGGAAGTGATTTGGCAAAGGCACATGAGACTCACGCCCATGGATTCTGGGACATCAATTATGTCACATTAATTACCTGTTGACTGTGTGCAATTAGCATATTTTAATGACTAAAATAACTTTAAAAAAATCTAAACTATGGATAAAAGCACCCTGTAAAATCTCAGCTACAAATGGAAGGTTATTTCATGTTCTTCAGGTATATACATGGGACTCACAGTATTGTATTCCCCTTCAATTATTTGGTTCCCCTTTGTGGACTTGGCTGTAACTTTCAATCTTCCAGGAGTTCCTTCCTCAATCTGCTCAACCTACAACATTTTGGGAGAAAAAGAAGAAAAAAAAAAGGGGAGGAGGGTTAGTTTCAAATAAAGATATGAAAACATATCTTTGTCCCACAACATATCTTATCACTGAGTGTGTATAACTATAGCATAAAATTATTTATTCTAAAGATATTTTCATTTTTTCTATGTTTGAGATTATTGCTTGTGTATTTAAACATTTTATCTCCATGCATTTGTTCTTACAATCAACACAAGAGGACTTCATTTCTGTTTATAAAAGTTGGCTGACAGCTAAGTTCTTGTCCAAGCCCATCGCATGAGCTGCTGCTATCAAAGGGGGACAGAGGAGGTGAGAAGGAAATTCTTGCAGGGAGGTTGGACTAGATGATCTTTCAAGGTCCCTTCCAACCCTTAAGATTCTGTGATTTTGTGAAACACCACCAGACATTTTCTCCAATGGCACCTTGAAGCCATCGTGCTTTTCACCCATGGGAAGCCATGGTTATAGATCAGCCCTTAGGAGTACAGGCCTTTACCTTGTTTCAGTTACATTATTTGACATACAAAGCTGCTATGGCCTTGCAGAAGAGGGCAGTAGCTGACTCTAAATGGCTGAAAAAAAACATCACCTAAAGAAAAAACCCCTCTTCAGAGCTCCCAAGGTCAGCCAAAATAAATATTCCTTGTTTCAGCTACAGAATCTCTCTCTCAAGTAATTCAGCAGCTTACTGTCTACTCTAGCAAAGCATCTGTGCTCTTTGTTCAGAGTAAGAAAAAATAAGGTTTATTTGAAACAAAAAAAACCCTAAAATACATCCCCTGCCACTACAAAGCAAAGAACAATAAAGCAGACTGAGCGATACCACTGCCTTTTTTCCCAAACATTCCTTTCTTCTCTGATAAATAAATCAACTAAACAAGTGAATGGCATCTGAAACTACATAGGTGAATTACTTTATGTCCTCATTAATATTCACTGGGCTGCAAGGACAGGATTGGATCTCCTCAGCTGTAGTCCCTTCCCTTACCATCCCAGTAAACAGCAAAGTGCCCGGCTGCTTCCTACAGTCGGCTGTACAGGTAAGAGACATGTAAGTGTTAACACCTCATTCTGGGAAACTTTAGTGTTTGTTCGTTCTACAGATGAAAAAGTACTTTTACATCTGCCCTAGTTCCTACTTCATATTCAGTATTTAGAGACGGAAAAAAACCAAAGTTTCTGACAAAGTTCTGTTTTCCTCTGTCCTTTATTGTTTTTACTTAAAAAAGCCTAAAACTTCTGTGGCATCCTACCAACTTTAAAGCAGCTCTGTGTTAGGCTGCTCCTGTTCAAAGGCAGCATTATTTATAATAATTCATCTTCTGTCTCCCAACAAAGGTTTTAATAAGCACAACATGCATAATTTCAAAAACAATGTCTGAAAGACAGGAGAAGACCTGCTAAAAACATCTCCAGCAGTTTAAGTTTAAAGATATCCTTAACTAGAGACAGGGACAAATATGCAGACATGTAGTGAAGAGACAAGTTAAAATACACAAAAGTGCATTTTTCACTTGGGTGATGGACTGCTCTTCACTGGGGGCATTTGGAGGTGACTGGTTGCCATATAGTTACAATTATTTGCTTGTAAAAGTTTCCTTCTTTCTCATCCCCTCTTAGAGCCTACAAAAACAGCACAGGCTGCCCAGGGAGGTTGTGGAGTCTCCTGGACGCATTCCTGTGTGACCTGATCTAGGTGGACGTGCTTTGGCAGGTGGGTTGGCCTGGATGATCTCTAAAGGTCCCTTCCAACCCCTACCATTCCATGATTCTATGAAAAACTAGACAACCATCCCTGTTCTTCATATAGCATGGGATTTCTGCAACGCAAACATGCATAAAACCAAGGTTCCTTGAAACATCCTCTTTGACTTTTCACAGCAAAGCTCTTGCACTCTGTGAGGGTCAGATTCTCAGCACAGTAACTGGTAAGAGCCTTTTTCAAGCTACTCTTGATATTGCTAAGGGTAAAAATAAACAGTGTTCACTTGATTTAATGCCTTAATCCCCTAAATGTTAAATTTGGTAATGCTAGTTTACTGCCAAATTGAAAATACTTAATACATTATTTCCCATTTTGTAATAATCAAGTGCTAATTATTCTGAAAAAAAATTAGGAAAAATATTGTTAAGTATCCTCTGAAATCTTTGACAAGGCAATTGTACATTAGAACAGCTCCAGAACTAAGATAACCTGCTTTTCGATCTGAAATTGCCTATACATGCATATAACTAGCTGCACAATTACTCCTACCAAACCCAACAAAAACTGAGCAAGTATTTAAGGACTCTGCCAAGTAAAGGATATACATGTAGATATACAGACTTCTAAAGACAGATCTATATATACATACACACATCTATACAGCGAGATGTATGTCTTCTATAGATACTTCTAAAGCCTGTTTACTTTTCTGGATAGTCCTCTGGTCCTGGGCATGTAAGCAATGTTTGGCAGCTGAGAATTTGAGAACCGGTAATGAAAAACATGATGCACTAGCCTTGATCTTACAGGAAATCATATATCTGCTTAATTATGAGCCTGCAAGAAGTTTCACAGATTTGAGGACAACTGATGAATCAGAGTATATTCAACATTTGTAGGACCAGGATGAGCAAGAGTAACAACATTTTTAATGCAATGTATACTAACCCAACAACGAATTCTGGAATATCACCGAATTGTAATACTACAACTAAACTGTATGTTTTAATTTCATAAGATTCCTGGACTTGAATTTAAAGCAAAAATTCACCCAAACTGTGTTGTAGCAAGTCTTATATTGCAATTTCAGCTTTTGTAGTGAGTAATATAACGTACATCTTAAAACATTATAAGAGAGAGATTACAATGAATTGTAGTCATATACCACTTTGAGCCTACCTTGATCGGCACAAACTCCCTAATAAAGTTGACTCCATGTCCTTCCATATATTCACCAATTTTGTTTGCAATATCCTGATCAAACCCTCTTAAGAGGATGGACCTCACCATTACAGTGACATCTAATCCAAGACCTGCAAGAAATCCGGCACATTCCAAGGCAACATAGGAAGCTCCAACCACCAGGGTTTTCCCTGGGCAGTAAGGTAGAGAGAAAAGATCATCACTGGTTAAAAAAAAAACAGGGAAAAAAAAAGAGAAACAAAAATTAGAGACAACCAGAAGAACTTGACAACTTAGTTTTCAGAAATTCAGCTGAAATACAAGATCAGTAAGTGAGAGACTCAAAAGTTTAATCAGGAGTACACGCAAAAAAAGGATGAAAATTCTGAATCACCACAAAAATGTTGAGGTGGTTTTTTTTAACAGAAACTTTTGACAAATTATTTTAAAAAGTAAGTTTTGGGACTTTTTTTCTATCAATCTTGCTTCAAAGATTTTGCTGCAAATTTTAGCTCCTGCAAGCTAAAAGGAAGAGATTCAGCTTTAACACAGAAATATCATCTTCACCTCTTTGAAGACTCATCCTTTTGCTAAAACATTATACACAATATGGAACACACACAGACAATAAAACAAATAATGCAAACCAGGGTAAAAGGCAGAGATAGAAGTATGAAATTATGGAAAACATGTTTGTTTGTCTGCTTTCCTTTTCCTTCAATTACTTCATCAAGCTACATCAGTTCTACTGCACTATAAAACCAGGGCTTCTCAAAGAAGCGGGGACGCATAGAGGTATCCCACTTGCTCAGTGGGACTTTGGAAAATTTCATTGTCAAAATCTGCCTCAGATTTAAATCTAAAAGAATGTCTCTTTCTCAGTCAACAACTGCAAAGGCTAAACAAAGATGCTCTCTGCAAATGTTGTGGTGGAGTAAAATGTGTTTGCGTAATTAAAGGACACATCATAGTTCCTGTCCCCCAGGGAACCCAGGGAAGATTACAGAGACGGCTCCAGTCTGACAGCCTTTAACTCTGGCATTCCTAACTCTTAATGCTATTTTGAAGTACCACTTCACAGGCTATATTACCTGTTACCTTTAACTTCACTACTACTTACTGGAAGGGAAACATCCAACACTGTGTTTTGGTTTCACAGCAATTACGCCAGTTACTTCATTGCTATAGGTTTTGCAAGCCTGCAGTTTTAACCTCTGTTCCTATGTTAAAAGTTACTCCATTTGCCTGGCACATTATAATTGCTTGATCTCATTAATTAATCAGACATTTGAAATTGGTTTTCCGTAAAGTTTAATCAACTTCACTGAATAGCTGGAAAAAATTGCGTTGAGTTGCAAGACTTCTCCAATGCATGAACACAGGCACATTTTTATCAGCTTCACAACATAAATTGCTTTGCAACTCCTCCTTTCCTTGGTATTTGAGCAGGGAGGGTTCTTTCTAGCAGACTTTACTATTCATTACCAAAAAAACTTCAATATGTGAACAGGAAGACCATAAGGAATAGAGAGGAAGTGAGTATACTGGGAACGGGCAGACCTGTTGGATTAATTTTATGATAGATACACACATGATCTAAGGTAATCTTGGTTACTGCTGTTATCAGTCAGAAACAGAACATCCCAGCCAGCCTGTGGACACTCACACAGGACACTCACAGTCCTATGGTGTCTGTTAGACATCAGTGGTTTAGGTACCTTAAAACCTGTCTATTATCTAAAAATCTAAAATCTGTCTAATAGCTACTCTTCTGTGCTTACTTTCCCCCTAATGAAAAGTTAACATAGGAAAGAACATCAGCAACCAAGCAGATCTGTTTAGGCTTCTTGACTTTCTCTTACAGGTGAAGCACTTAAACATGGTGATCGACTTCATATTCCTCCTTGGTTTTACCTGCTAATGCAGTATTCCTTGTCTCCAGGTATACCCAGGTAGCGTGGTCGTTCACCAGTGGCAATGAGAAATCTCTCAGCCGTGTACAGCTTCTCCACTCCTCTTTTATTTGTTGCCTGTGGACAAAGTATTAGTCCAAAGTAAGTACTTCACAGTCCTACCAAGGGAAAAATTATTCTATTTGAAAAGCATCTTTATTCTGAAAGTACTATAGGAAGACCCAGCAACAGGGCTAGGAATACCTTAACTGTGTGTGGCCCAACGAATTCTCCATATGCATTCTCATATGTGACCTTCTTCTCTCTCAGTGCAACCCGATAGCCCCAGTTCAGTGAACCTATGTAATTCTGAACAGCTTCTGTCATGGTCATCCAGTTGTGTTTGACTGTTAGAAACAAAAGAGAAAGGTTCATCTTTCAGTCTGTGAGTTCTTCATTTTCCATAGTGAACCTTGTATTCTCAGACAGATTTTTTTTCAGGACCCACACACCTTTTCTTTAATTCCAAGGTAACTTTACTGAAATTCAAAGAATTACATCAGCGTAGACAAGCCAAGAGGTCTCAGTGGAAGAGATATGACTTAAAACATGGAAAATTTAAGACTTAGTACATTATTGATAGTTTTATATTGACACATGCTGTGAGCAGGTGATATTGCTCAACGAATCTGATAGGTGTCTCTGCATGTTCCCCACTACAGAATTACACGCTAAATTACACTCAAACACTGAGGGAAAAGAAATCCTTGCCTATGATGATGAGAAAGTTTCTAATAGAAAACATTCTGGAGTATCCCTTACATGTTGTGATACATTCAAAACGGAGGAGTACTTCATTACTTTTATTCACACAGCAATCTTATCAAATATCAACATGATCAGAAGCTAATAATAAACACATCAAATGCTACAGGGCAATAATCCCCATGGTTTTAGGCCTGAAAAGTGCTTAACAGTTTACGTGTAACCTTTCTGAAGTTGCCTCACATTGTTAAATCCAGCACATGTTCAAGTGCAACAAGCAGCTGACTCTTAAAAGAATCCCTGGATTTTCAGCATAAATGACAAAAGTGCAAACCTTCTTCTGTAAACTGCCATCCAAATTTGCGTGAATCTTGCAAGGCCTGTCCCAGTAAAGCTGCCTGGTGCATCAGTTTTTTAGGTATACAGCCGACATTTACACATGTTCCTCCAAGACCTGAGAGAAAGGAACAGAATGTGTTTTTCAAGTCAGGGCAGCTGATCTCACAGAAAAATCAGAGTCTCCGAGTAAAGCGTCTTTGTAAAAGGTTTGTAATGAAAAGAAATTTACCCCATGAGTTTCCCAGAGGCGTAGGTGTGACAAAGTCCAGCACCATCACTTTCTTTTCATATTTGGCAGCCTCCTGCAAAACAAATTAAATAAGACACGGATCTAAATATTAGAGGTTAAATTTGGAGTAGATTGGAACATGATGCGTTGCTGAAAAGCTTTGTGACTTTTAATCAAGTAATAACGAATGATTTGCAAGGAAACAGCCAGACAGTAATTAATCTTCTGAATTAATCCGTGCAGTCAGTAGGAAAAAAAGATGAAAGAAAAAAAAATAGACATTCACCCTGCGACACAACAGCAGGGCACCAGCTGATACACAGAAGACTCTGGAAGGCAAACCTCCAGTCCTCTTCTCTATCCTGTCAGCGTGTTCACACTATGTCCCAACATGCCTTTTACTTTTAACATATTTAACAAATTCTTCATTAATCCAGTTTTCCTTTCAAAGATGTTTCAGACAACATTTCTTTGAAACCACATAACACAATGACATAAGCAGTCACGTAGCCAAGCATTACAACTGTGCTTATCCGATCTTTCTTCTTTGTAGTGGAAGGGAACACTTGACTGTGAGCACAATCTGTATTTGACAGGATCAGCTCTTGCTCTTCAAGCTAGTCAACCTATGTCAAGTTGATTTTACTGTCAGGATGTCCAGATGTCATCCAGACTAGAAAACTGATGATATATTTCATGATCTTTCCCAAGAAGTTTCATTAGCAAACCTACAATAAATGTATGTGATACCAAGCACTGCAATTTCTACACTGATTCCATTGTTCCTTTTATGCTTTTTAAGGAAAGGGCAAAATGACAGTGATAACTGGTAACAGAGGAGAATACTTAAGTAAAAGCACTACTTAGTTGAGAAACAACTACGACAGATTCCATGAGATTCAGTAACTTTGACACTTGGAGTAACCACGACTGTGCTGCATCACATGATGAGCACTCAGACATGTAAGCAGTAACAACTATAGGCACAGGATATTACCCTAAGGCCTTGGGTTTGGTTTGGGAGGAGCTCGACGGATTTCAGCATTATGTTACCAGAAATACTTGTTAATCCAAAAAGTTGACAACCAGAATTTCAATTTGAAGTGTACCTTAATTTATGCAAAACACTCAGACATTTTTATTTCAAAAAACACAAGCTGTAGACAACCCTGGAAAATATTAATGTGTTGGACTTCTGCTTATGATAAAGATCAAGGTTGGTGCAAAAGCTAATTTCCATCCATTAGTAGTACCTCTGAAAAAGTTATTCAGAAAGGTGCTTAGGGAACGAGATGCGTTGTTAAAGCTCCTTTATAATGACAACTCTTAAAAACAGCTTCAAAGAGCTCTACTAGTTTTAGATAACTAGAACTCACATTATTGAGCACAGTATTGCATTGCCACCTCAGTAGAGACCTCAAAGAGATATAATCACTTCTGCGGAGTAATACATCCACAGTAACAAAACCTGACCTGTAGGCTTTCAAAACTTACAGGGTTCAGTGCAGCACTGCAAGAACATAACAAGGTATAGAATCGTACAATCGTTTCATCTGGAAGAGACCTTTAAGATCATTGAGTCCAGCCCTTGTCCCAGTCCTATCAAGCATTAGACAATTACCCTAAGTACAACATCCAATCATCTCTTAAGTCATTTCCAGGGACAGTGACTCCACCACCAACCTGGGCAGGCCGTTCCAAGGCTTAACAACCCTTTCAGTAAAGAAAATTCTCCTCATATCCGGCCTGAATCTCCCCTAGCGCAACTTGAGGTCGTAAAGGTAGCTTAAGGTTGGAGTTCTTCTGTGTGAATTGATAGCAGTGGCATGGTACTTTGGTCTGGGCCTGTGGTTGAGTTCCACAGAGTCAGCTTGTCAGTGTTTGCACTCACTGTGGAGACGTGCCTCCAAAGTAACAAACTCTGAGCCCAATGCAGAGAAGAAATGGAAGACATGCACATAAAGCTGTGTGTGTCAGTGAAAAGCTTATGTTTAATCAACGTGGTTAAACTGATGTAAATCTGAAGGCACATATATGGAACTTGGCATAAGAACTATGCAGTTGGGGTTTTTTTTTCCTTTTGCTTTGCTTTTTCAAGTATTGATTGTTAAATCACCAAAAAAAAATCTGAATGATCTACCTCAGAAGTTCACGTGTGTAAAACAGTTTTACTTCAACTTCATGAAGCTGATTTGAAATACATACTACTGATTGCAATGTTAACTTTATTGATCTGTCATCTTCTGTTCTACTCTATAATCACTTGAGAACACTAAGAAGCGACACATTTTATACATTGAGTTGAAGGAATAATGCATCTTATCTTCCTAGCTACACAATTTTTCTGTCTCGCAGCTGAAAAATGATGCAATAAACATCACTGCTGTAGCTTCACAACTTAGCAGAACAAACTCCTTACAGAAATTTCAACAGATGGCTTTTTTATTTCTGCAACCTGCTTTTGCATTACTTCAAGCTGCCTGTCACTCACGTTACCCTCTTCTGTCCTTAGAACATCCCCATTCTCTAAAAAACGGTGTCTGTTTATCTTTGCAGGTTGTCAGAATTTTTATAGATCTTATTTTTCATCCTACACCATGACAATGTGTCATGACAATGTGCTTTCCCTATCAATAGAAAAGCAATCAAGTACCAAAATCGATTACGGACATATGGCACATTACAATCTACCACTCAGCACTGCACTCATCCATTATAACAGAAGATCTTCTAAGGGACTGAGGATTAGTGTGAATCCAGTGCTATGCTGAAATACTTTCTCATTTTCTTTCACTTCTCCTTGATCTCTTTCAGTTCTTGAGAACAAAAGAAATACTCCCTGTCTGGAGGAATAGTTCAGCTCCAGATCTCAGGCAATGCAATAGTTTACTTCTAGGAATGCTCAATTCACTTCTAAATAGTTAATTCTACCACAGTGAGAAGAGGTAAATCGTGCCTAACTACTGATGTAAAGAAGAGTTGCTGCCTTATATTAAATTTCAGCAAGTTTCAAATATTTGGGATAATGACAAGACTGAGTTGGTATATCTTGCACCACTGTGGTTTTTTTAAATTACTTCTAGACACGTATCCTAACCAAAACTCAGAAAATATTTGGCTACAGATGGGAAGTACCAGACCACAGAAATGAAGGGTGAGATCCTAACTCTGCTTAAGTATAGACAAGATCTCCATTTATGCAACTATATAAGCTCACAAATCACAATCTCCCCCATTGTGAAGAATTAAAACAACATACACAACTATTTCTGAATAAATATTACTCTAAGATAAAACTGGAAAGATGTTGATGTTAAGTCTGAACAGTTTTTAAAACTTTTCAATTGTGACTTGAATTTTAATTCAACTGCTAATAAGCACTGTTGAGATACCTACCTGCTCTTCTCCAACAGCATCACCTCTCATTAGTGGGGACCAAGTATCACTCTACCGAGAAGCATACTATGACATTTTAATGTTTTTCTTCTTCAGAACATAAGGAAAATAAGATTGTATAACTGGAGCTCATCTCAAAAGAAATCCCACTTATCAGATAGAAGTGTTATGTCCTTGCAGTGTTACAGAAACGGAGATCAAAGATGTTGAGGTGTAACCCACCTACTTACAAAGGAAGTATAAATCTGTATTTTCTTTCTCATACCTTGGCAGCTGCCAGACCACCTGAGCCCCCACCAATAACAATGAGATCATAGTCATAGGAATGTGGCACTGACGTATGCCCGTTCATTTCCAGTGGTTTCTCAGGGTTGCCTTCCTTATGTGCCTGAACAGAGAAAACAAAAGGATTAGGGAACACTGAAACATTACCTACAGTGCTCAAAAATTAATATTTTCAGTGACAAATATTGTGATAAGGGAACATAATTGCATCTGAATTTTACGAGTTCTGCTTTTAATTAGCTTTTTGAAATGTCATCTTCTTAAGCCTATTAGATACCTAAGTGATTTAGATACTGAACTATGAGTTTTGTTTGTTCAAGCTCTGGGTTTCCTTGCAGAGCTTAGTTTTCTACATCAACACAACTCCAGCGCCTCCTCATACTGTGTCCTCCAGGATGAGATACGTACCTGCTGACATAGGCATTCCACTAATTTACTTCATTCTTTTAATCTGCCTTAGACTTTCCTAATTAGTGTTTTTCCTCCTTCTCCCACATGTAATAGCAGGAAAATACAACAAGCATTTACAACACTGTAATAATCTGCAATTACATGCCTTAACAACTGAATTAATAGAACTGAATGAAAAAAATTCTGAAAACTACACTTTTGTAACATGTCTGTGTTTTATTCTTACTTTGCTTTAGCATTGTAACTAGAATCAAATGGATCAAGTGTGATCACTACAGTTTCACAAGGATTTGTTTTTCCTTTTGATCAGATGACTACAATCACAGAAAAACAAACTGTTAAGTCCTAAAATGCATTTTGACAGTTGTATGCCACAAAGAACATTGCACTGTCTTGTATTAAGTACTTAATTTGCAAAGCTCCAGTTTGTCAGGCCTTCACACTTTCAAGCCTTTGGAGCTGCTGGAAAAACTCTCAAAGCCTCTCAAACTGCAGGACAAGATCTGGAGTGAGTAAAAATTTGATTCAATTTCTGATGTAAATCGGTTGGGTATCAATCAAAATTATGACAAAGCTTTTAAGACTGAAAATGTAAATAAAATAAATGATTTAAATAAAAAGAAATGACTTAAATAAAAGAATGACTTAAGTCATTCTGCAAATCTGCTTACTTTCAGTTGTGTTTCTATCTGCCTAACTGGGTAGGACTTGACTGAGTACTACTGAACAGTTATGGCAAATAAAAGGAAAGAAGGAAAGAAGGAAAGAAGGAAAGAAGGAAAGAAGGAAAGAAGGAAAGAAGGAAAGAAGGAAAGAAGGAAAGAAGGAAAGAAGGAAAGAAGGAAAGAAGGAAAGAAGGAAAGAAGGAAAGAAGGAAAGAAGGAAAGAAGGAAAGAAGGAAAGAAGGAAAGAAGGAAAGAAGGAAAGAAGGAAAGAAGGAAAGAAGGAAAGAAGGAAAGAAGGAAAGAAGGAAAGAAGGAAAGAAGGAAAGAAGGAAAGAAGGAAAGAAGGAAAGAAGGAAAGAAGGAAAGAAGGAAAGATCCCTTCTCTTTTCATCTTAATTTCATTTTGCATTAAGAAGCCCTTGCACAGAATCACAGAATGGTAGGGGCTGGAAGGGACCTCTAAAGATCATCTAGTCCAGCCCCCTGCTAAAGTAAGTCTGCCTTGACCAGTAAGTCTGCCTTCACCCGGAACATGTCCAGGTGGGTTTGGAAATCTCCAGAGAAGGAGGCTCCACATCCTCCCTTGGGAGCCTGTGCCAGGGCTCCATCACCCTAGCAGAACTTTTTGTGGTCCAGCTTTAGTCCATTACCCCACTACCTTCTGTCATTCTCACAGAAGCTTAGCTTCACGCTAACTTTTAAATAGGTCACAATCAAATCTTGTCTTCATTAAGAACTCAAAGTTAACCATTATTTACCGTAATACAAAAACTCCCTTCCAATTCTCTAAACTTTAATTATCAGTAGGATAAGAAAGTAAAATACTGAGTTTTGAGGCCAAAAAAAAAAATGATCCCATTGTACAACTAAAGATGCTCAGCTCATTTTTGCCAATTACTGTCCACTCATCCAACCCATACTTCCTATGAGGATGTAATGGGAGACAGTGTCAAAGACTTTGCTATAGTCAAGGTAGATGACATCCACTGCTCTCCCCTCATCTACGCAGCCAGTCATGCCATCATAGAAGGCTATCAGGTTGGTCAAGCAGGATTTTCCCTTGGTGAATCCATGTTGACTGCCCCCAATAACCATCTTTTCCTTCATGCGTTTAGAGATGGCATCCAGGATGAGCTGCTCCGTCACCTTTCCAGGGATGGAGGTGAGACTGACTGGCCTGTAGTTTCCCGTGTTGTCCTTCTTGCCCTTTCTGAAGACTGGAGTGACATAGGCCTCAATCCAGTCCTCAGGCACCTCACCTGTGCTCCATGATTGTTCAAAAATGATGGAGAGTGATTTAGCAATAATATCAGCCAGCTCCCTCAGCATTCACGGATGCATCCCATCAGGACCCATGGATTTGTGGGTGTCCAGTTTGCGTTTGTGCTCAACCCATTTTACTGTCATTTTCCTCTCAAGTTAGATTATTCTCTTTTTGTAAGTATAACTGTATCTCCCCTAGAGATTGCTGCCAGGGCAGCCACATCACTGAGAAAAATCCCCCATCCCTCCAGCAAATTACACGGCAATGTCAGCAGAAACTCTGTGCGTCTGACTGTAGAAAGTTAGATTTCAACAGTATTTCACAACCCTGGGTAGCATGTTGATAGTAAAAGAAAACCTAGAAAACACTGATTGCTACTGTGAAGACATCAAAAAACAACACTTCTTCCTCTTCTTCCCCACCCCAGTATATACCCTCACCACTGAATCTATTTTGCATTCTGTTCCCTTTTTTTCCCTGTTTTAATTCTTTCACTGACTAGGCTCAAATTTCCTAGTGCAATAAGAGTAAGAATTAAAAAGAGGCATATATTGGATAGTGATATGCAGTTTCACTTGTACTTAGGGACATAAAACTAGAGAAAGCACACCATTCTTTTCAGCTTCTTGTTCGCTCAGTGGCAACAGGATGGTGTGAAGCTTAAGGGCAGACTAACTCCCACACAGTCATCAGACCCAGCTACCAGGAACGGTATCTTTATGATGCATATAATGAAACCACAATACATACTCATGAAATTTGCTTAGGTCACTGTTTACATCATTCTAAATTTCTTTCAAGAAAAAAGCTTTATGTTTTCACACAGATTAAGAAACTTCAGCTTTTATTCCCTACCTTTTGATTCATTTTCAATTAGCTCTTCATAATCCTCCTTCACAAAAGGAGACAGACAAAGCAGATTACAATCTTTCCCCCTGAAACCACCTCCCCCTGAAACCACCTTCCCTAAACCTGCTCCTAAGTGGCCAGGATCTCGACAAGCTTCACATCCCATTTACCGTGGAAACTTGTTCATGACCGCAATACCATCCTGGGAACGGATCTTCTTCACTCTTCTCCCAAGAACTACAATTTTTAAGAGAAGGCCTACATTGTTATTACTTTTAAATGCCAAAACTAAATTATAGACTTCAAAATGTATCTCCTCCTACCTTTAAAGTTTTATCATCGTCTCCCGTTTGCTTCTCCTGTTCAAAGCCAACCAGCTGTGGAGTTTCTGCCGTCACTTCACACTGCCCTTCTTGCAGCTTCTGTGCTCCCTCTGCGAAATAAAGAATAAAATAGCGTGGTGTCTGGAGAGCCGTCCTTTATGAAGGCTGCGCTTCTCAGGACAAATTGTCTGGGGGAGTGGCCTGGCGGCTTCCTCGTCGGCGGCACTGCCTGTCTCAGGGGGAGCCGTGCCTCAGGCGACTCATTATGAGTTATTTGCAACGTTAGGATGACTTGCAATATTCTTCTCTTTAACTAAAATCCCATACGAGAGTTGGCCGGGATTTCAGTACTTTTTGCCAATCTAACAATGTGTTTGGAACAAAGGAAGGAAATAAGATTCACTGTGGCTAAGCCTGAAAGTTCAGATTTAAAGGGAAATGATTATTTTTACCTTTCTTGTTCAGAAAGTTATTTTCTTATGCTGATGAGCAGTCATTTTTTTCTTATGTCGTGCTTTTAAATCTGAATTAGATGTTTGTATTTTTCTCTGGCAATTAGGTCCCTGGAAACTTATTTCAGTTCAATTTATTGAGATTTTTTTTTTCTATGCAACTCTCGTCCCCCCAAATAATTTCTGGCATATGGTATTGCTCATACTATTAAATTATCTAAGTAACTGTATTCAAAAGTCTGGAAAAATCCATTTGCCCACCGGTTACGATTAAATATATTGCAGATATAACTCTCCAACAGAAAAGGTTAAACGTATTAGTGGAAAAGAACAAATTAAACATCTTTAGACATGGTAATACTTTATTTGATATGGCATGGAAAGAGGATAAAGAAGAGGAAAGCTAATACTTGATTGGAATCCATTATCAGCTTTGTCTTCCTCCACATAACTCTGAGTTACATTAAGCTTAATTACCAATAAATGGGTCAATACATTGTTTGTACTTAATCACACACATACTGTGCTCTGCAAACGTAGTATTAATTAGCTTAACTCTGACACGTGCACATACTTAGACAGCCATACCAAATGCGTATACATTCTCTGGGCACTAAGCCCACAAACCTGAAGAGCATTCACATACACACACACACACATAAATACAAAAATGCAGCCATTAAGTTGCTCTGTAGTCTTGTCACCTCTGATTTCTTCTCTGAAGCTTGGTGGCAATATTCCTTTATCTCACAAAGGTACTGGCAAGGCTGCTTTGCTGATAATAATAAAGGGGTTTAAGGATCAGAAGCATTATGCAACAGTCGATGTAATATTACTGATAGCTAATACTTGGCCAATTCTAGCTTGAGGAAGGATTCCAGGAATTAATTTGCATATATATACGCAGAAAAGCAGGAACACAGGTTTTGAACAATGGTCATAATCCTCACAAAGAATAACTTTTTTTTTCTTTAGTATAGTACCAAAGCAGTGCAATAAAGCAACTGAAGATTTATATTTTATTCCTATAACGAGTTTGAACAACCTCAGGAATGTTCTTCAATGAGATAAACATCTAGCTTAGACAACACAGGCATTTATATAAACATCTCTGTTTTCAGGTGGATCTGTGCTATAGGTGCGTAGCTTTAGCAATAGCCCCAAAACACAAAGGCAACCATAACCTCTGGCAGAGACTTGAAAGACTTCGTATGCAAGCTGCTGCTGCCAGGAGCCTCTCCCTTGGTTTGGGCAACCTGCCACGGGCAGGATGACAAAGCAGAAAGCACTCTACACATCATGTGCTTGCTCTCCATAAAATTCTATCCGTTAATGGCAAATACAATAACCTGGTAAATCGGTACTTTCCAGAAGTAAATCAGCAGACTTTTTTTTGCAGAGACATACTGCTAATGAGAACCTGGACCACGGAGCCACTCTGGATAATCCTCAGAGACTTATGAGTGACTCTCTTTGCCGGTAATCATCATCCTTCTTTCAGAAAGCCTGTAGCAACTCACAGCCATTGCAGTAAGATCCAGTGGGGCTTTTACCCTGCAGTAACATCATCTTTTGTTTTTGTTAGCCTGGGTAACTGTTAAGTACTACCTCCCCTACGACCTGCCAAGCACTCCTTGCCTTAGGCTGAACCTATCTAACAAATCACTATTATCAGAAGGGTACAAGCCTACTCTCTTCCACCATACTGGCTTTTTTTGTTTTTCTTACTGTCTGCATACTTGGCACCATCTCTGGCAGCAAAAGGACCCTTAGTAGAGCTAAATGAACTCACTAACCTAAGAGAAAACTAACCCAGAGGAAAAGATGTGGACAGTTTCCCACCAGCCTAAGAAGCACAGGCAGCTCAGGGTAAGATCCCATAAATACTGCTGTCACTGCCAGGCTGACGGCATACCCACAGCAAGGAAGGAAGGGAAGCTCCAACATTTCTCTCAATGGTAGCAGCACAACTGCCAGTTTTGCTCAGCAGCATGTTAAACCAGCAAAACCCTCCATCTTTTTAGCACTTACCTGAAGCAATTTCTGAATCCAACTACACTAAACCTCACTGACAATTATTGAGCATAGGAAAAAAAACCACCCATACAGTGAAACTATGGTACTTTTTAATCCATCTCCTTCTTTATTGGGAGTGAGCTTCCTCACAAACCAAAGTCCTCCCTGGTACCAAGGCCTCTGAACTTTTGATTATCAGTTATTTAACTTCTAGAAGGGGTGAAAAAAAGGACGATTGCTTTCAGAAAGCCTTGACCAAGCAGGAATGTGACCAGCCCAATAACAGCCCAGACGAGTTTCAAGACCAAAACTGTTCCAGGATAAAAGTTGCCTTACTCTGCAAAAGCGTCCACCCAGGGATCCAAGGGCTATCAAGGCAGAATGTAGGCACCCATAGCAAGCACCTGCCCTTCAACTACTTGCCATGAAGCAAGGTGCTACTTCAAAGGAAAGGTCTTTGGTGATTTACCTAGACTTTCTGTATCACACAGAAGGACATTATCAACAAGAACAAAGTTTACTCTTTTTTTTTTTTAACAAACAATGTAATTTTAAAAAAATAGTTGTCTCTACTCCAGTAGTTCGTACAATGTCTTTAATTTTGTAATGCTTCTGAACAAGCATGTAACTGGCTCTACAGCTTTATCTTCAGGCATTTGAATAGTACAGGGTTTTTTACGTGACGATGAACCTTAAGTGAGCTTGTCAAGTGGAGAAACTTTCAGCTTCAACTTCTCTTAGATTTGCTCATCTCTGTCCTTTCAACACAGGTCACTACTGTCTTAGTCACATAAACTCAAACATGGATATAAGTTGGAAGATAAGAGGTTCCAAAGAAATACAAGGAAGAATTTCTTCACTGTGAGGGTTACAGAGCACTGGAATGGGCTGTGCAGATGGGTTGTGGAGTCTCCTTCTCTAAGGACATTCAAAACCCACCTGGAGGAGTTCCTGTGTGACCTACCCTAGGTGGCCTGCTCTGGCAGGGGGGTTGGACTAGATGATCTTTCAAGGTCCCTTCCAACCAGATTCTGTGATTCCATGATTCAGAAGTGATGGTAACAGAGCCATTATATCATTCAGATAATGACAAGGGGGAAAAACAAACAAGCCTTTAAAATATACACCTCCAGCTTGGATCATATCACAGCTCCACACTGAGAAGCTACCTTGCAATCAGCTGAACTAACAACACTGCAAAGGAATGGAAACCTAGGGCAGGATGCAGAGAAGGATGAGAACCTCTTAAACTGCCTTTGTCCCTACAGGAATCACAATGCACTCAAACTTCCCCGAGGGCCAGGATCACTGGGTGGAAATTAAAAAACAATACTTAGAAACTGTACTTTGGTGTAAGTTAGATTGTCAACCTATCTCACATGCTTTATTTTTTTTACTGTGATAGAGACACAGTGCAGCTTTACAGCTAATCAAGGGAAGCAATTGAGCTGACTATAGCAGATGTGTCCAGGCTTGCTTAGATAAGCGCCCTATGTGCTGTACTCTAGTGATCCTGGCCAAGAACCACTGGTACCTTTGACAGGATAAACTAACACAGCCCTGTGGCTATTCTCTTTCTTTCCAAGTGCTGATTCAGTGCTTGGCCGCCCTGCCAGGCAAGGATAAAGATAGCTTAGAGGTACATGTGCCTCCCCATCCAAAGTCAGCAAAAGTCTGAACCAACAAGAAGTCAGTCAGTAATGTTAAGACAGGTTAGCCCAACATAATTTACACACACACAATTCAATGCTCACTGACAAGCATTGCTTATTAAGAGTATCTCGTGAATACTACTTCTGTAGGCTGGAATATGGGAGCCTTCTCCCTGAAATTCGCTACTTGTCCTTAAGTATGTGTAAAGCACCTTGTGTGATCACTGCAAGGAAATTACATAGCTTTACTTTCCCTTCTAGGTGTTAAATGTTAATAAAACAAAACCTAGAAGGTGAAAAACCTACCCTAGAGCATCTTTTGCACCTACTTTATATAAGCAGAAGGTTGCAACAGTTGTATATATTCCATATGGTTCAGAATTTTAGCCTGAAAGGAAGACATTCCACAGTGAATGGAACAAACAAAACCACTTCATGTAATACCACTAAAACATACATCCTTCACAGGACTAAAGGCTGTTTTTTCCTACAGAATCTCACTGTCCACATACACAACCACTGAGGAAGGAGAAGGAAGATTGAGCTACGCACTCAGTCCTTAATACTGCTTGCGCACTTCTCTGTTTTGTGCAGTTCAAATGGAAAAAACAAGGAACTTCTGAATATTTGAAAAGTTCTTTCACCTGCAGAGTGCACAAACATTAACAGATGAGACTGAATAGAGAAATCAGTTTCATACATTTCTCCCTGGCTTCCCACATATGCAGTCTTCATGTAGCACAAAGAAAGAACCATATGCATACACCTAGAAAATAATCTTGATGCTACTGTTCTGACACTGACTTGCTTGACACATCTGTGAAATGTCCAAAAGGTTTTTAAGTGGTTTAAATTGTTGTCATAGGTAGCATCCCATCAGAAAGCACAGGTTATCTTGGCTTTATGCACGCTCCATGTCTGACCAAGAAGCCCTTAAAATCATTGATGAGAGTTACTTCATTAAGTTACTGCATTTTTCTTAGCAATCCCTGACTGTTGATATAAATGATAACAGATCCAAACCAGCCCTAACTTCACTAAGAAGTAAATTGGCTCACTGATATTCTTTTCCACACTCATTCCCCCGAGCTTCCAAATTTATGAACAAATGTGAAGAGGGTGTTTCATACAAAATTTTACTTTGACTTACTCTCAAATTAAAAAACTACCAAGCTTTGAGACTGACAGGTAAAAGATTAAAGTGTCTTTTCCTAAGGAATATAGAAAGTTTTCCAAAGTATGTTATTGGCTATATTTATTCAGTGTGTTGCTGCAAATGCTTTAGTTTTCATTGTATTCTTATTAAGCTGCTTTCCATATCTAAGAGCTCTTCCAATTGAGTGAGACCAATATCAAGATATAACAGGGAACAAAACATGGTACACAAACAAAAACTAGGAAGTTCTGTTAACAGAAATCTGTGACAAAGCAGAATCTTGGACTGTAGTCTGCAGTGATGCTCCAAAACAATTATCTCCTTCATGAAAACATAAATTATTTTTTAATCACAACTCTGTGAGCATAAAAGGCATTTAAAAGAATCTTCCTAAGTGGCAAAACATGAAGATACAAATTTTCTTCTGTGACCTTTTCAATGTAAGTGTTAAGTTCTCTACATCAGAAGAGAAAAAACCCTCATCATTCTCAGCGTATGAAACATACACTAAGGCAGCAAATGACAGAAAGCTTCATAGTGCTATCTTCTCAAAGGACAATAAAAATCTATTGAGATCTTTTAATCTAACCTCTACATAGCAAGGAAGGAATTACAAAACCAAGACAAGCCAAAGAAGATCAAATGAAAAACAAACTTTCAAGTGATATCTATCTGAAGGACCTGATTCAAAACTCTACCCAACAGGAAAATTGCCACATAAAAGAAGAAGCCTTAAGTGACAAAATGTGTTCCTTTCAGCTCAGTTTCCTAATTAACATCTGGGATCTGACTCAGCAACATCCTCCAATCTGCTTTTCACTCAAGATGGGTCCACACTGTGTTGAGGGCTGCAATCCACTACTTTTGCATCCAAGAAGAATGAGAAGACTTGGCAACATATTGCAAGAAGCTCAACACTAAAATACCTCAGCCTCTACACAACGAGGCACTCAAGTTCATAACCTGTCACATCCTGATAAGTTTGCAAAAGTCCTTCTCAAATTGGCCTCAGTTCCTAGCAAAAGAAGTAATTCCTGCTTCCAGGCACTCCTTTTCCTTTTGCTTTCCTAAATATCCATGCAGCTACCATGAAAGTCTGACTGTAAAATGAGAAAATGTTTTACATTCCTGATTTAAACAAGGACATCACTGTACTCCTTGGCTCGTTATGAAAAGTCCTACAGGACAAGTTTCTGACATAGTAATTATGGAACTTGAAACACCACTCCAGTAAGACCCAGATTTTCTCACTGGCTTTCCTGCTAGTGCTCTTACCACCAAAGTCCTCTGCAGTACCAGACAATTGCTACTTGCCCTAGGAAGTCTTCAGCCTTTACTCTTTCCTTATGTAATTGTTTACAGTATACCATATAGGAATTAGAGAGGCTGCTCTAATTAGCACTAATATGGATGTTTTCCGTGAGCGTAACATTTCACGCTGACCTCAAGTATTTCTAGAACATCTACAATCTAAACTCTATTGGCTTAAACAGAACAAGCTGTATAAAATAAAGAAAGGTAAACTTCTTATTATCTCTTCCTCAGGAAAAAGGCTGATAATGCTAAATTAATTAGGTGTCTTTGGCGACTTCCATCTTCCATTTTATCTTATTTCAAACTAAACTAATTGAGTTACGAAAAACTTATTATAAAGCTTCTCTGCCTCTGGAATTGCAGTAAAAGCTGTAACATCTCATTTATATACAACCATTTTAACATTTGCATTTTTGTCCAATCCCTTCAGAAGTCACTGTTGCTTTTGGATTTACTCATATTAGTATAATGTTTTGTCTAATCTGAACTAGAAGAACGGAAGCTGCTTTTTGGTATGACTGCTTGTAGGCATATCATGCTCACAGTGCCAGCCATACTAGCTCATTCCTCATTTGGGGTGACCTGAAAAAGCTGAACTTCCTGTTGGTTATTTTTGTCTTGAAATTCCTGTGGCCAACACAAACCTGTGGCTTCCAGAAACTGTGACTGGTACTCTCATACTACTTTGGGTGAGTTTTTCCGGTCAGTAAAGCAGCAACTCTGACAAAAAGAGGAAGTATCACCAGTGACACTTGAACAAGTGTGGCACCTGAGGCAGAGCGGTGAAACTACTCAGCAAGGCTGCAAAAGGATCTACTGGTGCTGGTGCCACTCGTTGTCCCCTACCACCGTTGGCCATACCTTTATTGTCTCTACCAAAACTAAAACTATTTATTCATTCCCACATGTCTCTTTGTAATCAGGGTTGCATTTGTGTCACAGAGAACATTAAAAAAAAAGGGTAGACAACAACTCTCACACTTTTTTTTTTTGGGGGGGGGGGAGATGTCAAATAAGCCAGTATTACAAGTTAACATGGTTAAAGGAAAAGAAACTTTTTGCAGGCTATCTCCCAGGATAGGCATGTTGTATTAATGCAGATACTGCACTGTATAAAGTCCCTGGGTACTTGGCTCAGAAGCCTATGGGTTTTTTTTTCTTTCCCCAAGCAGGGCTTTTTTAAGAGCAGAGGGAAACCTCACTTATTATAGTCCAGAGCAGTCAAAGTTCCTTGTCTTTGAAAAACAAAAGGACTTGGGCAGAACAATTTAATCCTACTTATATCAGTCCAGCAAACAGTGACATCGCATTTCTGTGAGGTGAGCGAAGCAGGGTGACCTAAGAGGTCATTGCTCGCCAAACTTTCTTGCCACTCAACAAACCAATCTGATACATGCACATTCCTACAATGCTCTAGCTGGAAATAGTTGTGAAAGATGAGTGGAAAACAGTAAATATATTACACTTTTGTGAGCTAGAATTAGAGACAAGCTTGCTTTGGGTCAAACTGTGCAAACAGTGGAAGAGTTAAGGAAGTTAAAAACTTCCTTTCCACCATGCTGGGGACATGCCAGGACATGGGTGAGGTGACCATGCTAACACTTTCTTCTCTGAGCAGTTGACTCAACAAGTAGAACAGGCAAGTTTACTGGAATAGATGAAATGAGATGATATCTCAGTTCACTATGTAAAACCAATTGCATTAGCAGATTCTTTAAAAAAGACTACGCTAGACCAAGCTACTATTATTTTCTATGGAAATAGAAATATTTGCATGCTTTACTTACTTCCTCCCTTTGCATCTGTATCTCTTTTACATGCAAATAAAAGTGCTGGATCATATAGTGTAACAGCCAAAAATTCCAGTGAGTCACATGGTTCCACAGGGTTTATCATAAATTAGTCCAACTACATCAACAACAGTATCAGGCACAAAGACTACATACAGGAAAAGAAATCTGGAGTACTGTATCCAGTCCTGGGCTCCCCAACAGAAGAGGGACAGGGAACTTCTGGAGAGAGTCCAGTGCAGAGCCACCAAGATGATCAGGGGAATGGAACATCTTTCGTATGAGGAAAGGCAGCAGGAACTGGAGCTGTTTAGTCTAGGAAAGAGAAGACTGAGGTGGGATCTCAATAATATTTACAAATATCTAAATGGTGGGTGTCAGGAGGTTGGGGCAGCACTTTTTTCTATGGTATCTAGCAACAGGACAAGGGGTAAGGGGATGACGCTGGAACACAAAAAGTTCCATTTAAACATAAAAATCTATTTCACTGTTCAGGTGAGGGAGCCCTGGCACAGGCTGCCCAGGGGGATTGTGGAGTCTCTTTCCTTGGGGGTCTTCAAGACCCACCTGGACATGTTCCTGTGTGACCTGATCTAGGTGAACCTGCTTCTGCAGGGGGGTTGGACTAGATAATTTCTAAAGGTCTCTTCCAACCTTTACCATTTCTAAAATATGCAAGCAACAGCCATGAGCTTTCTGGAAGAAAGACAGAAGGTGAAACCAAACTGAAGATGAGCAAAAAGAGATGGCCTGAGACACAGCTTGGCAAGCCAGAGGATGGCCCTGCGTGAAAGACCCATGGTGTAACACTACATTCAAAAAAGGAAGTTACTGAAAAGTATGATTGAGGAAAACATGAACAAACACTGTAAAAGAATTTCACAGGAAATATGAGTCAAGATGCTACAGATTGGAAAGCAGCTGCATTACAACAGGCTGGTATCAAAACCCAGGTATCAAAACCAGAGGAAGCATTAAAGACAAAGCTTTCCTAGGAGATAGCAGTGGTAAACAGCACTTACTTTAAACCAGTGGAAAAAGGTAAGTTACTATTAAAGCATCCTAAATAAGCACATAATTTTATCTGGTATTTAGTTTGTTCTCTACAAGTACAACCAAAATGATAGCAAGACGGCCTACCAAAGGGTGTCCAAGATGGGCTTAATGGAGGAACAACCTTCAGACTGGAACAAGCAGTGAGATTTTATCCCTAAGGAAGTTTGAAAATAGAGAAACCATAACAACAGACTGCAAAAAGGGGACCAGCATTATACACTGTGAGGGCCAAGCACTGATCCTATTTGCAGCCTAACTGTTAAGTGTAGAGGAAGAAGGTGGGCAACAATGACGCCACCCCCACGAGTGCTATGACACATCTGTTATTGTTATACCTGAGCAGTTCACATGTAAATTATATGGTCAAAATGTTTGCAAGAAATACTGCAAAAATAAAAGTATTTAGGGCCTCATTAGTGACACACTCACCATATGTAAATGTCAGAGTAACACAATCATCAGTGTTTATACTCCAGCACAGAACTAGGACCACCAAAGTGGATCCCCTGTTATTCTGTCTCACAGTTATGCTGCATTCATAGGCTCTCAGAATATCACTAAAAATGAGAAGCAATTATTTCAACAACATTTTGTTAATTCACTTTGTAGAATCCAACTCAAACTTCATTCCAAATCGACTGTAACTTTTCAAATCCACCAGTGTGTGCCACATCCTGAATGCCCAGTCCTGAAAGGAGCTGACCAACTTCAACTTACATGAAGATAAGCCAAACTGAACTGAAAACTCAGGAACTCATAAAATTCAAGTAGCATGAGGAGTTGGTGGGAATAAAAGCAGCACTTGAAGTTATATCAAGTCCCCCAAAATAAACAATGTGTTTTACAAAGCAAAAGCTGAAACCCAGGCTACCTTAATTCTGAGATGCCTAAGTTCAGCCCCTTATTGTATAGTTCTTGATTTTTCTCTCATTAATGCTTTCTGCAGTAAAATGTATGTTTATAATATGCAAAACTAAAGTAACCTGGAGACAAATTAACAACAAAAAAACAAACAGCAGAATCATTATCTTGTGAGTTAGTTGCAATTTTCATACCTTTACACCCACAAAACGTTCATAAATACTGCATATGCAAAATGCAGTTGTTGAAGTAAACTAAATGCTATTTGAAGATTGTAGGATAACTTTTTTGAAAGCACAAGCTAAGGAAAAGAGAATGTATTTAATAGTTATGTTATGCAAAATATATATATGCACTTTATTGTGACAGTTTTTCTTTTTCCTGTGCTAGTCACCATTTTCCTTGCCAGGTTTGCTCATGGTCAGCTTGAGCAAACTTATTCCTATTGACAAAACAATGGAAGGGCAGGAACAGATCTAGAGAGTAACTAGGAAATTCTTAGAGCTAGGAATGGCTCAATTTCTTTCTTCTACTACACTTAAGTTTAAATATACCTTGTCCAAGATACGTGTGTAGATATTAAAAAACCTCCACTGCTGGGTATGATTAACTACAGAAAGGGGCTAATTTAAAATTATTAATATTTTAATGAGTTAAACAACGACTAATTAGGTTATTTTAACACATTTCAGTTTTAAAGTAAATTATGTATCTCTATTTGCATTCCTGTAATGATTTAGTTCTAATCTTCTATTTAACCTCTGAAACAGCAACCACAACTCCCCTTGTCTCTTTTCCTTTATGGATATTAATAACTTCGACTTGCTCCCTAGGAAGGGGATGTTGGATTACATAAAATAATCCACTGGTACATGATCATCCCAGAAGCAAAGCTGCCTAGATGCTGAAATATAAACCTTGACATTACAGTTTAAACCAACTTTCCTGGAGAATTACTTTAAGACACTGCCAGAGTTGTAGAACAGGTAATGTCTTGAATGGAAGGAAAAAAAAACCAAAATACAGTAGAGCATATAAAAGAACATATTGTTTAGGCTTCAGTTTAAGTCATATAGCCTAAATGAGTCAGCTTCAGAAGTCTGAAAAAGCTCATTGAAATGCAGGCTTCATTTGTGAGTTTATGTCAGCAGATAGATTATCAACCAGAGGAACTACAGATTTGCGTTTAACTCTGTGGCCATCTACTCTTCTGCAGACTCAGTGCTACCATGCCTGCCTAACTTTTGGCGTCTGATTTAAAGCTTCACTGGGTATTTCTAAGTTATAGCATGGTAGTGGCAGGATTAGGTAAGGGAACAGTTGTGCATTAATCCTAACTGGTCTCAGAGCACTGCACTGTCCTGAAAGAACAAGTGGACTCTCTTGATAGTGGACAGTTTTCTCTTTTTTTCCTGTCCTTCCTGTTAAGGTCAGTGGTCAACCAGTGTTTCCAATGCCAGGCTTTTGACTTGGACTGGAGGATTTTACGTTGGTATAATTGAAGGATACTGGGCAATATGGAGCCATAATGATAAGCCTATTTCAGGAGTTTTAACTGTTATAAACCTCATCTTCGTCAGTTCCTGCTACACTCCCACCTTAAAGCAAATTTTCACCACACAGGCATCTTTATTATCTGTTTGCCAAGTCTGTGACAATTTCCATTCTGCATAATAATACTTAAAACATATATAATATCTTAAAGCTACCAAGGTGCTTTGGCTTCAATATTCTTGAGTTATTGAATATATTAAAATATCTTTAAAAACAGGCCCACTTCCCACGGATTTGGTAGAGCTGAAAACACTCCTTCACTCACATCCTAAGAGTGCTTCTTCATTTATACAGAACTGCTGTACAGTGCCAGACGTAAGCACAGATTAATTTTCAGGCACATTCATTACTTCAGGCTCATAATTTCTCTTTTCTTCATTGGGTTTTATAGACACAGTTAATATTATGTCTAAGGAGCATTAGAGACTGAGGTTCTGATGCCAGAGAGGTACAAAGAAGATACCTGAAACACAAAATTCCCCATAGCTGTTGCAGCAACATGCCTCAGTCTTGGCAAATGGCAGTTGCCCCCATGGACCAGAATGCCATCGAGCTCCAAAACAACTTGAAATCTTCTTCCCTGCTCAGTGCACACTCACACGAGCCGCGGTCTCCCTTCAAGAAGCAGCTTGTGCCCCGGGAACCTGCTTCCAGCGTTGCTGCCAGCCCATCCTTGTGGCAAGGGTCCCCTACCCTGACCCACACCACACAGCATCTCCCCTCACTCCCCTATGTGCAATGATGCACATAGCCCTGACCGGCCCTACTGCCTCCCATGCTGACCTCAAATAAAGTAAGTCAGGAGAAAAACTCAAGCGTTATAGGTTGTGTTTGGGAACAGATAATTAACACACGCGGTTGGACCTATGGTCACACTTGCTGAAAGCACATCCAAGTTGTTTTGCAGGGTGGTACTGGTCGACCCAGAAGCCCTACCTAAAGGCGCCCAGCCGGTGGCAGGGACGGGGGCCTCGGTCCGGCTGCTCCCCGTTCCGACCTCCCTGCGTTTCACCGGGAAACCAAAGTTGTTTTCTTCTACAGCCCCCCCGCACTCGAAGCCCACCGCCTCGGTGCAGGGTGCCAGCCACCCGCTGCCTACCTGCGGGCCGCCGCCGCTCCGCGCCGCCGCCGGCCGGCCGCCGCACCGCCTGGTTCTTCCGCAGCCCGCTGCCCATGGCACGGGTCCGCGCGCACCACTGCGCCCGCGATGCTCCCCCGTGCCCGACGGCAGACGCCGCAGCCGCTGCCGCCCAGTCCTCCGCTCCCCGCCGGGCTCCGTCGCCACAGCGACAGACGCGGGCGCAGCCCCAACCTCGGCACTGGCGCGACCCCTTGCGGCCGCCGGCGTCGCTGTGGGCCCGGGCGGGCTTTGGCGGGAAGCTGAGAGGCCGGGCGGGCTGAGGCAGTACGGGGCTGGAGTCGGGGCGGGGGGTGAAGAGCGGCGGACTCTCACCTTTGAGTTCCCTCTTCGTTTTCCTTCTTTCTCCCGTGCGGCGATCGGCCGACTGGCGATGCCGGCCGAGCACCGGCCGGGGCGCCTGTGAGGGAAACTGGCGGCACAGAGTGGCTGCCCGGTGGGACCGCGCTCTGCTGCGCGGACGGGGCGAGGGGCTGACTCTTCCGGCGGAAGGGGGCTGCCGGCTCCCAGCGCCCAGCGGACCGGCCCCCTGAGGCTACCGGAGTGGCTTTTTCAGAAATATGGGGCTTTCTCACAATTAATGGTTAATCCTAAGAAATCTACATACATAAAGAGGACGCTCTAACTAACGTAAGATTAACTGTGCGAGGCAGAAAGTGAGATGAGGCTTATCACACTGCTCCCTTCTGGCCTCTGGACGTTGTCACCGTTATCTTCCTGTGGGTCGTGGCCCAACTGAGGTGGCTTTCAGACGAGTGTGTGGCAAGAGGAGTGCCTACCAAGAAGGATTTCTGGCATAAACCAAGAAGACAGAGAGGGTAAGACGAAAGCCATGACCCAACAAACCACCAGCAAACCTACACACAAACGTCTGCTGTTATTGTCAGCTCCAGTTTGAGCTTTCATTGCTCTTCACGTGGAAGTGTGTGACTTCTTATACCAAACATGGCCAGTACTCTTGCTTATGGCAAATACTGACAAAAAAATACTGAAAAGCTGGTGAAAGGTCTGGTGAACAAATCGTATAAGGAGCAGCTGAGGGAGCTGGGGTTCAGTCTGGAGGAGGTTGAGGGAAGACCTTACGATTCTATATGTAAAGGGAGGTTGTCATGAGGTGGGGGTCTGTCTCTTCTAAGTTACAAGTGACAAAACATGACAAAAATGGCCTCAAGTTGCACCAAGGGAGGTTTAGATTAGATATTGGTATGATTTTTTTTTCACCAGAAAGATTATATCAAGCATTGAAGCAGGCTACCCAAAGAAGTGGTGGAGTCTCCACCCCTGGAGGTATTTAAGACATGTAGGTGTGGTGCTTAGGGACATGGTTTAGTGGTAGACATGGCAGTGCTGGCTAAATGGTTGGACTCCATGACCTCAAAGGCCTTTTCCAACCTAAATGATTCTGTGATTTGTTTTAAATGTTTTAAAGAGATGCTAAACCAATCCAATCCAATGATCCAATGGTGGATGGATCTTCTCTACAGTTGCCTACTTGGCTATAGGCTGAGGGAGCATGAAGGCTGCTGTAATAATACACAGCAACAAAACACACACTATAGACTTGGAAGGTCTTAGTCCTATTCCTAACATGACCGTTGGGCCACTCCGTGGTCCTGCATCAAGTCATTGATGATAAAGCATCCCCCAGGGTAAAAGGTAAACGTTGTGTCTATTTATCCTATAATCCCTTCAGAGCTGTGATTCTCTTCCTAATCCTTTTGGTACAGGACCCCAATTGCTTTGGTTTTCAGCACTCTGCAACAAAAATAATAATGAGAGACAGCAAAGGACTGAAAGAAAGGGAAAAAAGATAATGGAAAAACAACTCTGAGGTCAAGAGTTAGAAAGCCAAGAGTCATGGGGCATTGCCTCCCCATCCTCAGCTCTTTCACACAGAGGACATCAGCCCTTCCTGGTTGTTGCTTTTCCACTCTGCAGTGGTATCTGTGGTGTCAGATGGAGTTTCTAGTAACAAAAAATATACAACTAAACCTAAGGCTGTAAGTGGAAAAAAGTCTCTGAACTCACTGTGGGAATGATCACTGGGATTGTAGAAATTATGTCTTCAATATAGGTATCTAATAGCAAAAATGATTACAATAATGAGGATAATTGTTATGGGCATTCAGGGATTAGTATACCTTCAGACACAAAGTTATTTTATTAAGTTGCTGAACAGGGAAGGAACTCTATTCTGCCAAACTCCCTCTCAGTATTTTCATTAAATGGGGACTACCAGCTGGCAATGCAATCAATCAAAATCAAGTTTAAAAAAAACCACCTTGGACTGCTGTTACTATCCTTTAAATTGTTCACAATGTCTCGTTTTGCTTATTGTTTTGCAATTATGTCCTGCTCACGTTTCCTTTCATTAAGAAAAGATGATGCAGATCCACTTATGGTGCAGATCCACTGAAGCAATGGAAAAAATGAAGTTCCACTTGGAGAGGTTTTCCAAGTTTGAAAAGCAGTGCATTCAAAAATCAGATTTATCCAAAATCACTTAAAAGTTTTAAGCCAGGATAGAAATCAAGGGGTCTGTTGCTGCAGAACAGATTCTTGATGCTGCTCCTGAACACTAGTATAAATTTTAGATATACATAATCACAGAATCATTAAGGTCGGAAAAGACCTTTTAGGGTCATGGAGTCCAACCATTAAGCCAGCACTGCCATGTCTACCACTAAACTATGTCCCTAAGTGCCACATCTACATGTCTTTTAAATACCTCTAGGAATGAAGACTCCACCACTTCCCTAGGCAGCCTGTTTCAATGCTTGATCACATTTGGTGATTTTTTTTCCCCCAATATCTAATCTAAGTCTTCCCTGGTGCAACTTGAGGCCATTTCCTCTCCAAATCTGTTGCTTCTTCCTAGTTTTACTGGCCCACATCACCTCTTATGTTAGTTATTACAGCTCTTCAGGAATGCATCCTTCAAGCCATTCAATGTACAGTCTGAGAATTTACCTACCTTAACTCTTTAATCAGACCACTCTTCATCATGGCCTCTTAAAAGACAACTCCCGTTTTCCCACAGGCTTCATGCTTTCTCCTGAATCACAGTTTGTGACCAATTCCTAGAAAACCCTTCCCTTTTGTGAGATTTATGATCTTGTCAATCCTCTCTCCATTTTTACTTACATCTTTATTATGTTGATATGGTTCTCCACAGAGGTCTTTTGTTTGCTTTTACACTGCTCCTCATGTTCAATCTGTTTTTTCTGGGCAGATCCAAAAAGTATTTTCCCCCTTTTTATTTAATTTTTGCCTAGAAATTACACTTTTTATAAGGCTTATGAAATGCCAAGGACATCCATTTGTCTTATGTTTTATTCTTAGTTGACTGAACCACATGCATCTGTGAGGTCCAGTGTCAGACCCCTGCAACGTAAGCAGAATGTGATGACATGAATGAAAGCAGAAGGAATTGGATGGAAGAAAAATGCCATATATTGCAGTAATTAACAATGTGATCTCCTGATACCTTGTCTATATGTTACATACTTCTTTGTCACTCTTTGCTTTTCTCTCCCTGTTTGGCATCTTTGGAAGGGAGATTTTTCTCTTCCTCTTTGTTTAGGAAACACTTGACATTTCAGTTTCTACTGCTGTCTTCCTCACAAATAATCTTCATGCTGTCCTTTACCAGTAGCCAGGACACACTTTAGGAGAGCTGCCTTCAGGATTGTACAGTTGATGGATACCCTGGATCCTGTAATACCTCTTTGATACAGATACCAACTTAAACCCTACCAGAGTCAGAGGTAGTCTGTCTATTGAAGTCACTGGGAGACTGAAAGACTGTTTCAGCCTGATACCAAAGCATTGATTTAAAAATGCTTTGCGTTTGTCTGTTGGTTCCATCTGTATGAAAATTTAGTGCAGATCTTCAGAACTGCTATGTTAAGAAGCAGGACAGAAAACATTGCTTCATTAGAAACATCGGTAGATCAAAGGATGTCTTGAAAATCTGCCACACTGCATCCTGTTTTCAATACTGGACTACTATAAGGCATAAACTGCATAAGATATCGGTGCTGGGATTAAGAGGTCATCTGGGATAAATCCAATTAGTGTGTTAAAAGTCTGTAAAATACTGGAATTATTAAGAAAAATAGTAATTGCATTAAGATATTAACAGATAATGTCATTTAGAAAGACGAAATGTATTACTGACTTGGAATCTCACTATTTTGTAGCAAATGTATTGGGTGTGTGATTGCTGCAGGGGAACCCAGCAATGGAGCTGCGATCATCTATGCGGTACATCAGTGGGACTAGTCCCTCAGTTGTTTTTGACATAACTGATTCCCAGCTCTCCATGGCTAATGTAAGATTGATCATTGATATTAGAATGTCTGTTCCCACAAATATTTCTATATATTCCTTTTATATATAAACTGGGAAGAAGTCTGTCTCAACAAGTGAAGAGCCCACAGCACTACCTGCATATGAAGTACAGAATTCTTGATGCTGATTGCAAAATCACCTAAATATCAGAAATATTAAAGCTGACACACAGTCCTTGCATTTTGAGAATATTAATGTCATTGAAACACCACCAGTCATTTTTGCAAGCTTAGATTCATCTTAGCTTACATTAGCCACCTAAAAGTTTGGCCTCTCGTATAAGCTCCTGGTCTAAGCTCCTTCTGGAGCCAACAGAGAAAGACACACATATCCATATGGTAACTTATCCTTCCAAAGATGGGTGCTTCTGAAGAGCAAGCCTATCCCCATCCCTTCATTTGGACACATTCATATCAGAAGAATTTCAGCTTTCATGTTTAAGTTGACAGAGGAAATCTACGCCTCTGCCTACACCACAAATGTGACAGAGTCTCTCAGTATCTTAGTGACAGTTAAGGGGCAGAGTTAAAATCCACTCAGTGCAACAGATTCTAAGAGAAGAATTTTGGTTTAATGTTGCCATTGACAGTGTGGTTTAGAATCTCATTTAATCACCTCTACAGGAAGGAAACTAACAAATAGCACCAAGTGCCACAGCCTCTGAAACCTCTGATACTTACAAGAAAGTCCTGAATTCCTCCAGTCATGACAAGCAAAACTAAGTGATCAAATCGATTGCCATTGTCAACCACATGGACAAAATGTGAGAATATAGGCTTTACAAAAAGATATTTTCTTGATAACAGGGCAAAACTTAGGTCTGTAGTTCTTCCAGAGCCTGGACTAACTGCAATATGTCAGCACTGACAGTCTCAGGGCTTTCATAACTGTAACTTTGTTATTGTAACTGAACTGGGCAATAGTCCATACTTCCTCACTTCTCATCTTCATCTGACGTGCCTTCTGTGCTCCCTCTGTAGTACCCAAAACAGTGCTGTAATGGAACCCAGCTTCCACACCCAGGGGAGATGCAGGGTTTCACTGCATAGCCATTAAGCAGCTGCTTGTCCTCTTGCACAGCAGAATTAAGACAGACATCTTTCACCATACTTACATTACTGAGAAATTTAGTTCCCACATGTAGCTGATAATAGCAGAAAATCCAAAATGTAACACGTAGAATGCAGCTGAACGCCGATGATAACAAATAAAGCCACACGAACCACACTTGCAAATGTGTCATAACTTTAGCTACAAAAAAAAAAGTTAAACTTGTAACAGAGCTATGGACGTTTTTCATTTTAAACTTTGTATTACTTGTCCTGAGGTTTGAAAAAGCTAAATCATTTCATCCTTTGCTGTTTAAAATGAGATTGATTTATTTTCCCCTTCTGCGTTTCAAAACGAGCCAAAATCAACTAAAATGTTTTTATCCGGGAGGCTGTAACAGCACAATGGCAAAGCAAGGCTCCTGTCAGATTGCATCTAGAAACTGTGGTATTGCTTTGTTGAAAACAAAGCAGAGAAGATATTGCTATAGTTTCACTTCCAACTGTTGCTGTATTGTTTTGGACAAGTTAGAGGCATCTGCCAAGATCTCTTCTAATCCTTCAAATGGTTCTGTCTGGACCGTCATCTTGCAAGTGTACTTTGAAGTTCTTAACTGTTCTCGTGGAATGTTTATGCTGGTTGTTTTATACATGTTTTAACATATAAATCACCTGATTACAAGTCAGTTCTGTTCCAGGTACATTTCAAAGGGATTGCTGCTAGCCACATTTAACCCCACGTGGCTGAAATTAACTAGCACATCTAAACTTCACCCAGTGACTTTGGATCTACTTGCCCTACTATGTGTTCCACTAATGAAAACAGTAAACTGATTTTTCTTTTATCTAAAGCAGCGAGACTTAGTCTTTCATCTGTCTTAGCACCTTCAATAATCTTTGAAATGTTGGCCAATTTGGATCAAATACACTTAGCAGAGTCAACATACTATATTTCTGTACATTTGTGAAAGGCAGTTGAGCAGTGGCGAGGAAAAGGCTCAAAAATCACTTCCGCTCTTAATGAGAGATCACACACAAAAATCTCACAAAGTCCTCAGGAAATAGCTTCACTTGTCATTTGTTACCTGTAGGTACTCTCCTATTCTCTAGTATCTAAGCCATCCACAGTTCATCTCAAAGTAGGAAAGTAATATTGCTACTGACTCAGCAGATGAGGAACTGAGGCACAATATGATTAACATGCAAACTTTCAAAGGTATTTATGCACCTCTTAATTGAAATCTGATGGCCTGGATTTACAGTGATTTGCCCAAGGTCAAACAAGAAGCATACAGTAGAACTAGGAACTGAATCCGAGCTTGCACCTTGCTCTTTGAACCACACTTACCAAATGAGATGAAGCAATTTTAGAATTGCACTCTGCCCGGCCTCCTCTTTGGCTGGATACCAGTCTGATGTCAGTAAACACATTCTTTGGTCCTCACAGTGTGGATGTCAAAGTTGTCTATTAAAGGTCTGCCTCTCAGGTGTACTGTCACTGTAGATAATTTTGTCTGGGATTTCTACATTCAATCTTTTTCTTTTGCCATATAGCATTGCCTGGCTCCACAGCAGCTTCCAAATACCTTTTAATTGTCTAATACAAAGAAGAACGGTCTAATCTGAAGAAAAAAAAAAAAAAAAGAAAAGAAAAAAGATAATGAGCACTAGAAAGAACATTGTTAAGAATGAAAACAAATTCCTGAAGTACCATGGAATTCACAGTTTGAAAACAGACTCCCAGTCTGTTACACTCAGAATTTCACAGTAATAAGAACCCTGGAGAATGTTAGATGAACCTTCCACTACCATCCATTGCTATTTCTACAAAAATTCTAATTTCTTATTTCAAACACATGCTTTTCCAAATGACAGAGCCCAGACCACAAGGCGCATTCTATAGCAGGCTGATATATCTGTTCTGGTTTAAAGAAGCATACTTGCTTACCTTTGACAATTTTCTTAGCTAACACCTACTAAGTAGAACTGAAGGTATCTGAAGGTTTAGATTGACTTCCTGAAAATTTCTGACACAAACAACATTACCAAACAGATTTCTCATTAAACTCTCTTTTATGTCTTACAGCAGTTAACTACACCATTTCTTGAATATTCTTTCCCTCTTTTTGTATAGACAGAATTTGAGTTGATCTAAAAGGAGAGGCAGGCTGGATACATAATATAAGGAACACACTGTAGACTAGAGAAATTATATACAAATTTGGAGAATATAAAATCTAAAAGACATCATGGAGCATTTGAGTGTGTAACTGATAAGCAGCTAGACAGCAAAGCAGCAAGCACTATACTAGATGATTTATCAAAGTTCACACAAGACACCCCATGTATTTTGCAGAGGGGAGACACAGATCAGGTAAGCTGAAATTCACATTTTCAGGATATATGGTATGAGCAGAACATACAGTGCTGCAATGTTTGAGAATGTATGTAGCATACGGATAAAGTCACAGAATCACAGAATGGTAGGGGTTGGAAGGGACCTTTTGAGATTATCTAGTCCACACCCCCTGCAGAAGCAGGTTCGCCTAGATCACGTCACACAGGAACGTGTCCAGGTGGGTTTTGAAAACCTCCAGAGGAGAGACCACACCCACCCTGGGCACCCTGTGCCAGTGTTCCCGCACCATCATGGGAAAATAGTTCTTTTATTATGTTGAAATGGAACTTTTTTTGTTCCAGCTTCATCCCATAACCCCTTTGTCCTGTCCCTAGATACAATAGAAAAAATAACAAACCAATTAAAGTCTTCATGATCGATGTGTGACAGAAATTGTTACCAATAGAGGAATCAAAGATAAAATGTATGTAAAAGGGAATGCTGGGTCAGATTCCTTGGTTTCAGCTGGCCAACAAGTTTAACCTCTGTTCTGTCACCAGTAACATTGAACACATGTTCCCACTATGCTATCCTAAAGAAAAGCGTTGAGTAAAATAAGTGGATCATTAGTTTTTCCATCAATAAAACACTGATAAATGCAGACAAAAATGCCACAGGAGAAACAACTAATATTTTTGTTTAAAGCTTGAAAAATATGCAGTACAAAGATTTGAGGGCCATACTTTCAAAGAAAGAGTAAAAATATTGATTAGCTGTTCAAAAATGGGGGATTGTCTACTCTGTGCCCTGAAGGACCTACAGACTGGTCACTGTTCATCTTTCTACTTACTTGTGAAATTCTGGGCTGAGATGAGAGACTCCATCCAGAGATCTTAAAGCTGTGCAGCGAGATGAATAGCGTATTGTCATGGTATTGCATTTAGAGAACACAAGCTCTAAAATAGACAAAGGGCATTCCCTAAGGTCCCAAAGTTAGTGAATGTTCTTGCATTACTTTACATCTTCTGGGCACTTAAAAAACCAAAAAAAATCTAATTACTGCTCACAATCCCCAGGAGGCAGGATCAAGCTCCATATAGCATTTGCAGTAAAAACCTGAGGCCATGCAGAATTTGTCTCATTTGATGTTTCAGTTTCAACTCAGAACAGTCCAAACACATGAACATTTCCAGTGAATCTGAATATTTATGATATATTGAAACATATGAAACTAATGTTATTAAATGAAACCAAGTGGAAATGCATAAGGTTTACCGAGTTTTGCTTTGTTTAAATCCAAATGACAGAAGAAAGCTAGGATACTGTATTTATCAGGTATTACCCAAAACATGAATTTAGCAGAGGCCAGCACGAAACAGGAGTTCCATACCAGTTTAGGTAAAATACTTAAGACCCTCAAGTAATGAGGAATGACAACAGGTTATTAGAAACTGTACAAAAGTAAATTATTCTTGTTACTTCCATTTTTGAGATTGCAAAAAATGTGTGATGGCAGGTGTGTGCTATGTCTTTGTCTGCCTTCACCTACATGCAAAATCCCCCTCTGACTCTAGTGAATGGCAGGACTGGTGGATTATGAAGTGTTTCATATAAATGCTTCATAAGAGAGGTTTGTAAATCTCGGTGAAGTGAGTCCAACTATCGTCTTCACCCAGCAGCTTGTATTTTTTCAGAACAAAGACTAAAAGTGGGAGGGATATGTGTTCTTCAGGCCCAGTATCACCAAGGGGAAATGATCCTTTCACTTAGTTTGCTGAGAGATTTTATTTCTGTAGAGGGAAGTGGCAACACACTACTGCAGATATTCTTACCAGAGGTTTTGTTCCACCAAACAGTTGGGACCTAAGTCCCACGCGCCATCTTCTTCCTGCATAGACCTCCATCATCATCATCATTCTTCTTTCTCAGTCTATGTGAAACCTAGGAAGTCATTGAGGGGATGTAATCTTTTTCCTCTCAACTGATGAGCCTAGATGCAGGTGTAGGACAGCTTTAAACAGATCTGAGGAACCTCTCGACCCCCTGTGAAAACGGTGCCCGCCCTACTGACAGCAGATCCCTGTCTCTGAAACGATCGGGGGAGAGGATGGGAACAAGGCCAGCGGGCACAGCCGAGAAGGCCACTCTCTACCCCGCTCCCCACCTCCCAGGGTTTCTTTTTACCACAGCCCCGGAGGAAGAGCTGCGCCTGGTGTCAGCGACCCCACCACGCAACCACCCACCGGCCCTGCATCCCACAGGAGAGAGCCCCTTTTCCGGGAACAGGCAAAGCAAACCGCCGACGCTCCCCGACAGCCGGTTTTACCTCATCCCAGCCGCGGGGTCCCCTTCGCCCCCGGCGCGGGGGAGGCAGGCCCGGCGGCCCCCCAGGCCGGGCGCCTCCGTCCGTATAAAAGAGGCGGGCAGGAGCAGGGCCGGGACTGGGGCCGGGCCCGGGCGGCGGCGGGAGGGAGCGCGCTTAGGGGAAGAGCCGGCGCGCGTGGCGGGGAGGCGGCGCGGAGGGAGGGCAGCCCGGCTGCGGGAAGCGGGGCTCCGCGCTGGGACTGGTTCCTTCGCAGCCATTTTCTGTCCAACCAAACAGCCGATTTGCGGAGGGAGCCAACCAGGGCCGCACTGGAGGTTTGTGCCTGGCTCCGGCCAATGATTGGTAACCGGTTCCACTGCAGGCTCGAATGAAATGTCCGTCTCCCTCCCCGGGCCCCGGCGCTGCCGCCGCGCCGCCGCCGCGGGGACCAGGAAGTGGGGGGCGGTAGCCCCCAGGCCCCGCCGCCGACCGCTCCACTCTTTGTGCGACCGGAGGCGCGGGGGCCGCGCGGCCGGGAGAGCGGAGCGGAGGAGGCGGGTGGGGAGGCGGCGGTGACGGCGGCGGGTCTTGGCAGGGGTAGCGGGGCGGCAGCTCCCGTCGGTGTCGTTCCTCGTCTCCGCGGGGTCGGGCACGGGGAGGTGTCCCCGCTCCGCTGCGGCTCCATTTTGTGGCCTGGGGAGGGGGGGGTAGGTAGGAGGCGGAGACGAGAACACGGGCCGGGCCGCAGCCGGTGCTACGCGGGCAGGCGGGTCGTGCGGCTGCCCTCACCCTCCGTTGAGGTGAGGCACCCGCGCGGCGCACGACCTCCCGCCGGGCCGGCCTGGCGGCGGCCGTGACCCCTCGGCAGTGCTTTCCCTCACGGCCCCCCGGCCGTGCCCGGTCTGCCCCAGGGCCACTCTTCTCGGGGTCGGCATGGCGGTGAGAGGGGGGTGGGTGGCGGAGGCGGCTTTGTGGTGGCCACGTCGCGCCTCCCCGTGCGCGGGCAGAGGGGGGCTCCGCTCCCTTTTGTTTTTTTCCCCGGCCAGCGCCGCAGCCCGTAGAGCCCCCTCCCCTCGCCGCGGGAGTGAAGGGTTAGGGCTCCATCGCGGTTCTGGCGGCCCCACACATACACACCACGGCCCCTTACCCGGCCGGGAGCCGGGCAGCGGGGGAGAGCGGCCTGGCTTCCCGGTGCCCGCCGCCCTCGTTGCCGAAACCGAAATGTTCTTGGCCGTCTGACGGTGTTTTTTCAGCGATAAGGAGTATAGGTTGAGGCAGCGGGATGTGGTTGAGAGTACCCGGGTGATGGTGCGGGCAGCCCGATCCGGGCACGGCGCTTCGGGGAGGGATTAACAGGCAGTGGTCTGCAGGAGGGCTCCAGCCAAAACCTCCCAGCCAGGGGCAGGTGCAGGCGTGCGGCCTCATCTCCCCACGGGTGCGGGAGGCTGCTGCGTTCAGCACGGAAATCACAGCCAAGGTGGTTAACAATAAAGTTGCTAAAATAATGGGAGAAACGTTGTCTTGTTCCGTTTGTAAAACGAGGGATGGCAATATGTATTGAACAGACAGGAGCTAGATGCAAGGAAGTCTTTGAGGCCATTTGTGTAGGTAGGAAGGTTTTTCCCTCCTGCCCTCGGTGGCTTGGCTGGTGTTGCATCATCGAAGGGCATGAAATCAGGAAGTGAGATCGATCGGCTGGCACAGGCCAGCATGGACCGCTTATCCCATAACACACATGGCAGGTAGGAGGGAGATGGGGCCCATGCCATTTTCAATGTTTACGCAACTGTTGTGTGTTTGGCAAGTGTTTTTGGACATGCCTCTGTGTGCCAGCCACTGCTCCATCTAGAAATGATGTAGTTAGTGATCCTGAAGAGTATTGTGTAGGTTACTTGCGGACAATTGTACTGGAAACTTTTTTTTTGGTCATGTTCTAGTAACGTTTTGCAGCTGTTAGGGTAGATTAGTTAAAGAAACCTTCCTGGGTCCTGATGCAATCTTGCAGTGACACGAAATCAGTCAGTTTCTGTCTCTTCCAGTTTCTTCAAGGCTTAACCAAAAGTGATTTTTGTTCTGCAAAGAACTGTCCTACAAAAACTATCTAATGTGCTTGAATTGCTTTTGCAGATAAAAACCTGATCATTTTGGGTCAGTAAAGGATGTAGAAATCTGGATTTCAGCCCTGCAATGGGTTCTCTTGTATGTAGTAACCTTTGCCTGTCATGCTGATAGAAGGAAGTTACTTTCATTTATTAAAAAATAAATAAATGCAGCTTTCTCAAAAGAAGCTCAAGCAAAATAATAGCAGAAAGCAAAATGGAAGGAGCAGCTTTGGGCATTATTCACAGTCTGGCTTTAATTGGATTGCAGGAATGGAGAAATGGTATTTATGCATAATCATTAGTATAGCATTCCTAAACAGAAAGCTTGGTGATTACGTTATCTTTTTTTTTTCTTTGCTTATGTGGCCTATGGTATGACTGTTATAATATTAAAGGAGGATCCATCTGTAATTCTCTGGGAGACCCAAGATGGTTTCATCTCAGTCATTATTTATGAGGTCTGAGAGTTGTTTGCGCTCCGCATAGAGCGGGTGATTATGTATGGTTTTGGCTGGTAACATTTACAGCTATGAGATTGTCTTTAAAGGAGCTTAAGAATATTAGGTATTACTCTTTACACCTTAATATTTGACAATTACGGCAGTTCAGAGTTTAATAAATAAGCTCTTATTTCTGTTAATAATTACAGGAAGGGAGGCAGTGTAGACAAGTCAAGTGAAGAAGATTGTTCAAGGTACTGTGAAAATATGAAATGTGAAATACCATGAAACTTTTAAAGTCAGATACCTTGTGTTTTGTCAGCATTTTAAAAAAACCCTTCAAGGCTCTTTCTTTAGGGCTTTCAGTCACTTCACCTTTAAAATTTCGTTTGGAAGGAAACTAGAGTTTTCAGTACTGAGTTTTGCAGTAGTACTTGACAGGATCATGGTATTTGGAAGTTGACATTTTAGTGGCAGAATGCTTGTAAAAAAGTGCAAACCAACTATATATGCACATACTGAACAACATGTGTAAATAACATTGGTGGAATCAAAGAAAGTGTCAGCAAATTTGATAAAGTTGCCTGAAAATACTGGCCTGATCTGTACTAGCTTGTAAAACTCTTACTTGCAGTATTGCTTGAGAGGACCAAGCTTCTTGGTAATGAAGGCATAACCAACTTACAAATACTATCAAGGTTATAAAAGAAAAAGGCATTTTGTATGGATTGCCGCTTTAATAAACAGGTAACCCTATTTTTTTTTTTTTAATCATAGAATCAGGAAAGCATCAGAAACTTAATATGGGTCTTTCAGTCAGTGTTGCAGGAGAAAAGGAGGTGCTGATGCTGTCTTTGATAGTGTTGCCCTCTTCCAGCTTCTGCAAAAGCAACAAAACTGCCTCCATTCATCTTGAGTTTTTTTCCCCTCCAGCTTCTCAATTTCACTGCCAAAAAAGAGAAGGCATACAAAGTCAGTTTCTCCTGCTTGCTCCATATCACTGATTCCCTCCTACTTGATGTAAAAATATATGCATTGGTTAGTCCACCCATGTATATTGCAGCTAACCATGCTTGTGAACAGTTAGCCAGCCTAATAAGGAGCCAGACACCACATATTCTAGCACAGCTGGATCAATGTGGAGGGGACTCGTGGCCAGTGACATCAGGGTTTGTAAGATACTGGTATATGGAGGGCAAAAGTGAAACAACCCCATTTGGATTTCTTAAGGGAAAGATTTCCTCACCGTGGTCTAGGGGAAGAAGCATGGTACAGCCTAGATGCTAACAAGCCTGAGTGACATGTCAGGCACTCAGCTTCAGTCTTCTAATGTTATTCTGCTGTGGGGAAAACATTGAATGTGAGAGACTAGAGGAGCTTGAGATAGAGCTTAGCATCTCTTTGTGCTCTAGGTACATGCTAAGAGGCCTTAACTTTACATTTTTTGGGAATCTGCAGGAACAGTGTCTTGCGAATGAAGTTACCAGTTGGTGGTTTGCTCTAAGAGACACTGCTTTGCTCCCCAGGTGAGAATTCAGTGGGAAGTTAGGTTTTCCAGAAGTCCTTGAAAAAATAAAAGGAAATAAAAAATGTATTTTCAATTAAATACAGAAAGCATTTTTAGGAGCAGCAAGTGAGGATGCAGAAAGCACAAATAAACCTTTGTTGTCTCTGCTATTGTATTCTGCTTTACATCTTTACATCTCTTGTGATAAGGTATGGTGGCAAGGTTAATCTATGATGACTGACATGGTTAGTACTTAAAGATTTAGTTATCACTTCTGTCCTACTTCTGTGGCAGGGTCAGCTGCTTGGATGGTGTTATGAATGCTTCAATTCATTGATCACTTCTTCTGTCCCTCTAGTGGAGGATCAATTTTGGGAAACAGGATGGACAAGTACCATGTGAAGTACTTCAAGCAAAAGAGGTCTTTGATTTCCCTGGAGACCAGTTTTGCAGATTATTGCCAGATTCTCCATTTTGAAGACAAAATCTTGTTTCTTTGATTCTATTTTTCTGTTTTATACTGATTTTAGACCCTTCCTCTCTTCACTGCTAACAGGTCTGGGCTTGCATTCTTTAGTTGTCATTTAGCTGAACCACATGTACTACTTTCTTGAAGGAGCTGTTAAGATTTTAACAGGATGCAAGATTTACTTTGAGATACTGAGGTTCTAGTAATTCAGTATAGATGTATTCTAGGAACAGTCTGAGTTCTGGGCAGCTGACAGGAGCTTTTTATTTAAAGCATCCTCCAGAAAATTTTCTATCAGTTGTCAGTGTGAACCTATACGTGCATTCACTTGCATTTTATCACTGAGTTGGCTTTTTTATGCCCTTGATCCGAAATATTTCTCTTTCAATGTATTTCTCAGCTTAATTTCCTAAGGTCCATTAATTTGTATATTCCTAGTAATATTCTTTTTCATTAGAGAATAAAAAAAAAACCAAACAGAAAACCAGCTCCAGAATATTATTATGCTGCTGCACTATATTTGGATGCTTTTTGCAGTGTATCGCTGAATACTTGGGTTGAGTGTCTTGTCCTTACTTGGTTTCTTTGTCTTGTCATTGATTAAAGTGATTGTGCCACCGTCTGATTTTTGAGACTCATAAGTTGTCACTTCTGATACGCTTAGCTCTGAGTCTTGATTCAGTCCGTATGTGTATGTCAGGTGAAGGAGCTTCAGCACTGAAGGCTAAGTATTATGTACAACACTCCAAGTGCTGTTTACAAGCAGGTGCAGTATGTGCTTCTGAGCCCACAAGTTGAAAAGCCCCTTGTCATTCAGTTGCTGCACAAGTGTCAAAGACGTTTTGTCGATGCTGAAACTGTCATGCAAATGGCATACACAACCTGAAAAAGAGTACTTTTCTTTAAAGGAAGCTGTATCAACTGCTAGGGGCTAAAGCAAAACCTGAAAGTCCTTGCCCACCTGAACCCTTTAGGATTAAATTTTGAAGTCTTCTGCCTGTTCATGAAATTTAGCATCTACTTCTATCAAAAGAAGTACCTCTACCTGCTAACCTTGCCAGTGAAGAGCTGTTGCCCTTGTGGTCTCTCAGTGACTGCAGTTACTGTAAACAGAGTGTCGTTTCTGTGCGAGATTGGAGTGCTTACTTTTAGAGCACTTCAAGGACACTGAAAGTTTAGTTTGTTTCATGTTTTCCGGGTTGGTTTATTTGTTTTATTTAAAGGAGAGATTACTTAGCAGCACTGTATCGAGAGCTGTGTTTTTTCTCATTTTCTGAGCATTGTATTCTGTCTATGACAAATCTTGTGCTGAGCTGACCATCAAGTGTTTGGTGATTGACCTGAATTGTGAACATTTGAAATTAAAACTGTAATACCTGAATGTCTAACAGTGTTCATTATGACTGGGATAGCAGTGGCAGTCTTTTTCAGCAAGGTCATGTTTGTGTCATCCATCAGGCTCAAAGAAATACTAGTAGGGTGACTAGGTGGTATATTAATTACAGTTGCTATATTCAGATTCCTAGATCTAGATTTGAGTTAAATGACAAATCTCACTGAAATACTAACATCAAACTTACATTGAAGTAATGTGTAGAGATGCTGCTCTTTTTTTTCTTAGCAGGAGGCCAGCCAAGCTGTAGAAGAGGCTCACAGGGTGTCTGGGCAGGCTCTGTTGGTAGAGGTCTCCAAGATCTGTCTGGATGAAGTGCTACGCCACCTGCACTGAGCAGGGGTTGGACTAGAGACTTCCCGAGGTCCCATCCAACCTGAATTATCTTGTAATCCTGGATTAGGAGCTGGTTATGTTAAGTATCAGGCAGAACGGTACTGTGCTGTCTGTAATGATATTATGGTGTCTGTAATCGCCTGTCCCAAGGCTGTCCTGGCAGCTACAAAACTTAAAGTGGTATCCGCAGAAATCATCTCAGTTGTTATTAGTCTGTCAGTGCCTGTTTATCTCAGACACATCTGCCTCTTTTCTTTTGCAAGCCTTTTCCTGTCAGTTTTGCTGATCACTGTTTTAGATTGATAATGTTGATAAGCTTCCACACAGATTCTCACTAACTGAAATAATGCACACTGTAAGTAGATAGGGGAGTGTGCACACAGACAAGAACAAACACAAAGACAATACCTTGAGGATGTGTTTGATACAGTTTACATGGTTTACACATGCACCAGAGGTTTAAAAGAGATTGAAGCAAGACTTGGCCTTTGAAGGTGAGCTGGGCTAATGAAAGCAAGATGGTTTCTTCCTGGAATTTGACAGTAAAGATTCAAATGAGGTAGCCTGCAGGATGGGTGAGCAGAAATTTAGTGCATCACTGCATAAATTTGAAGAAGATTGGAATCCTGGAAGGAGAAATATTACAAAGTATGTTTCATAGAAGACTGAAAAAGGAAAGGGGAAGAAATATCAAGGCATTTCAAATAATCCTGGAGCTGAGTAAACTTTATCCTTAAAGTTGTGGAGTCCTAAATTCTGGATTAAATTCTAATAGTGATCAGAGGGTCAAAACTTAGAATAAGACTGCCAGAAAATCCTAACTTAATTTTAGAGGTAGCTTTTGAGATTTCCCACACTGCAGCATAATTGCTTCAAATTGCAGAAGGAAAAGAGACACAACTCTCTTAATGATGGGTGATTTCAAATTTGGTGATGTTGACGTGCAGGATTGTGATATCCTTGCATTGTCATTACAGCAAGCTGAGTAAGCAAACTGCAGACCCTTTGGGAAATTGAAAAGCAAAGTTAAATCTCCCAACGAAGAGTCTGCAAAATGCAGGCAAAGCAAATTCATTCCAGTTGGCACATGGGAGGCTAATGTCTAAATCACTGCCCTTCTTTTGGGTAGAACTGGAGAAGTGAAATTGTTACAGAGTCACATCAAAATGGGCCAGAAGTGCTTCAAAAAAGGCAGTGCATGAAATGTTGTGTATGTAATGTTCTGTATGATGAAGAGTTGGAGGGTTTGTGTTTTCCTTTCTGTTTAAACAGCTCCTAAGGCTACATCCAGCTGTTGTAGTATTGCCTTGAATGTGAGCAGCGCTGGGGTTATGTGTGCATCTGTGGTCAAGCATAGCGCCAGGCATTGCCTAAAGGTTTGAAAGCAAAACCCAGCCCTGTGGCCACAAGCTAAGTGCAGATTAGAGAGAGGTTAAGTTGCTCATATTTCTGGGTAGGTATAAAAATAGCACTCCCTCTCTCTCCCTCTTCAGGCTAATGGTTCTGGAGAGAAGTGAGCTGCATGGTCTCAGTGGCAGTGACCCTTTGGGGCAGAGGTTGTTTTCTGAAGACACCAGGGGTACCTGCCCAGCTGGTGTGGGTCAGCAAGTGAATTGAATGGGTTCTGCTCCCATGGGGGCTGTGTGTGGAGCTTTTAAATGAGGTTGCCTGCTCTCATCAGAAGCAGCTGGGGTGGGAAGGAGGAAAGGATATGAAGTGCTGATCCAGAGAAGGAACTGTATGAATTGTGGAATGGGAATGGAAGAGCAGCTTTTCTAGCAAATGGGTGATTGCAGTAGGAATTTCCAATGGGGCTTCTCCCATTGAGTTGTGAGGTTCAGAACTGGACTCTCTGCTTTCTAAACTCCTTCTGAGTGGAGTCTGAGTGTGTCTGGACCCAATCTTAGCCAGCTCAGACTGGACCCTCTCTTTCACGAGTAGTCCCCAACCATGAAATCTCAGGGTCATTATACCCTTACAAGCTAAGTTCCCCTCCCCTCTTGTGAGGACTTGGTGCAATCCTAGTCTTGTTCTTTTCTCTGTCTCCAGCTGGTTGGTATTGCTTATCTCCTAAGTTGCAGGTTTTTCTCATATCTTGCCTGCAACTTATGTGTTGTGTTGCCAGCCTTTTGTTAACTTCAGGCAAGGGGATTACCTCCCCCATCTTCTAGTTTATCTTGTTATTTTGCATAAGGCTACTGCCAGTGCTTGGTCACCCTGAAGTTTGTGGTCTCTGGCCTCAGCACTCATATAGTTATTCAGCTTTAGTGAGTCTCAAATCATCCTGATTTTGCACAAAGAGTTCAAGCATTTTACGATCGAGTTATTTTAATTTCCAGCACAGGTCACATGCTGACAGAGTTTGTTAAACATAGACGAGAAAATTCGGGGCAAAGGCAAATCTAATGCTGTGCATCTGAATGTGTTAAAAAATATCTTTGGATTTGTGTGCCAGCATTGAAAGAGTTTGCATGTGCTGGGAACCCCTTCTCCCTTCTTGTTTTTTGCATTGTTGCCTCTTTTGGAAAGAGGCATTATTAAAGCACGTGACTGCAAAAATACCACCATGCGTGAAAAAAAGCATGGGAGCTAAATGTTCTGCACAAGTTTATTTGTAATACACTAATTTTCATGGCACCTACAACTGGAAAAAAGATGGTCCAGAAGTTTTCAGAGGCTGGAGACTTGAATTCAGACTTAACATTTGACACTGCTAAAATAGCCCCTTGAAAGTGTAACTGTTGTCTCCCCTGATTGTTTATAGGTCTAAGCTTTCTACTGAGCACCTGCTGATAGTGTTTCAGGAAATTTGTTATCTCTATATAAAGGCAAAAAGTAGTAGGGCAAGGGGTTACATGGGCTGAAGCATTTGCTGTTGGAAGAAGGCACGTGCATCTGTGTGTTGTGTATGGTGCTAAAACATGGATACAAAAGGCAGTGGTGTGATGGGTTGCTGTTGTGGCAAGTTCTCACTGAAGAGGTATGAACTTTTAAGGGATACAGTGGGCAGCTTCACCTCTTTCACCTCAGCAGAATGAGGAAGCCCAATACAGGCAATGTCTCTGAGTGGTGGGACAGCAGGCTGCTGAGGGACCTCTGGGCTACAGCCTCTGTTTGGAGCAGTACTGTGAAACCTCATTGTTCACAAAGTGTATTTCCTAGCAAATGCTGAGATTTACCAGCAAATGGCTGCTGATGGTCTCATGAGTTTCACCCATTTTGGAAAGAGGAAAGCAGGCTTCTTCCAACTCCTGCAGCTGAAATGCAGTTGATGCCTCCCGAGACAAAGGTCCTTATCTGGGGGAGGAAGTGCTGGCTCATTTGGCTTCCCTCTTTCTCCTGGCATTCAAATTATCTACTAAATTACGACCCCTCTAAAGCCTCAAGGAAAAGACTTCTTATTGGCCACCAAGTCAGAACACTGCAAGAGGAGCGCTAAAGGATGCCCAAAGGAGTGAGGCAGGGAAGGACCAGGGAAAGCAGAGGGTAAACAGAACTCAGAAGGCACCCAGGAGTAACTAGTGCCTCAGGATCCAGAGCTGGTCCTGAGATCTGATTAGAAGTTTGTCAGCAGGTTTGATAAAAGCTGTTTGGGTGGAGGGTGATGGTGAGTGAAGGAAGCACTCTGTAATAATTGTGTTCAGTTAATGGTGGGCTGGAAACAGATTTTTGAGAGCTGTTCAGAGAAACAGATGGCCTTGACCCATTCTGGTCAGACTCCCATGGGAACCACACAATGTTGCCATGTATGTGCTGCATTAATCAAATGTTTCTTTGCATGGTCTGTGCCTCTGCCTGAAGCTTCATTGAACAGATTCACTATTTCTACTATCAATAAAACTCAGTAACAAGAGAAGGAATACTGTTCTCAAATGACAAAATATTTAAGCTTCATCTAAATTGGTCTCAATGTTCCAAGTTGACTGAAGTGCTATTTTTAGCAATAGTTGCACTTAATGGTATCACAAACATACCTGAAAGGTTTCCTTCTGGTTGTAGATGGATGGTGATAGCTCCACGACGGATGCATCTCAGTTAGGAATTGCTGGAGATTACATTGGTGGCAGTCATTATGTGATACAGCCTCATGATGGTAAGAATTGTTACAGTAAATACTACTATTTCTTTCTGTGTGTGTGTATAGTTCCTTCTAGTTCTTTCATACACTGTACTTTCTAAGGTCTTCAACCTTCAGTCTAAGACTTTTAAACTGGGTTAATTGTTGAATGCTGTATATCAAATACAATTTCTGTTAACTTCTCTTTGTTCTGTTAGACACGGAGGACAGCATGAATGATCATGAAGATACAAATGGCTCAAAAGAGAGTTTTAGAGAACAAGATATATATCTTCCAATTGCAAATGTGGCAAGGATAATGAAAAATGCCATACCCCAAACAGGAAAGGTAATACCCTTGTCTGGCAAAGAAAAGTGTGTTAATGAGTTTTATTCCTTCCTCTGACTGAACTTGAGCTGGTAGAACAATGTATTTTTCCAAATGATGTTAGTTTATCAGAGAAAAAGCCTTAGAAAAGAAAAAAAGAAAATCTGAGCTAGAGGTTATCGAGACCAAGTCCTTTTCTGTTAGGTTGCTGCAAGCTTTTAGTAACTGTTGTAATTAGGGTACCCAAAACAGTGATCTTCATAGAGCTTTCAAGAGCTTTCTTTTTCTAAGATGTGTTCTCTAGAAGTCTCATCATGGGTCAGACTTGGTGACAGTCCTATATTTATAGGAATATTTTCAGTTCTTTCTTAATGTAATCTGCTTTTATTGAGGTGAGCAACATTTGGAATAAGTGAACTTTTGGAGTAAGTGCTTTGGATGACATAAAAATCCAGTCCTTGTCCTGAAGGAAAGAGAACGGTTAATCTTCCTTCACCCGAATCTTTACACATCCGAATGCCCAGATGACCAAAAACATCTCCCTTATACCACATAGTAGATAAGGCTTGATAGTGAAAAACTTATTTCTTACTTCTAAGAATAGACTTTTCAATTCATTCTGCTCAACTGGTGATTGTGTAAGCTTTTGACCTTGTACCTGTTTATCTTAAACATTTGCAGGGCTCCTATTACTTGCTGTTTTTCTATGTATGCCAAGACAATTCCTGCCCCAGTAACATTTCCTTCTTTTGATATCACTCTGAATATAGAAGCAAGATGTAATTTACTTGCATCTGCTTTCATAGTATTCAGGGCTTTCTGGAGATCTGGGTGTTACATTTATATCTTTACTGCAGAAATCTCTTCACTAGCCCATATTGTCATAAATTTTTAGTGATCAAGATGAGATTTATGTCAAGAATTCAGCATATGGGATGTCGAGTTATCTTGAAAAATCAGGGAGGCTTTTGTGAAAAACTGCAAGGGAAGCTGCTGGCTGATGAGTACTTCTCAAAATCTCACCCTACATGCCTGAAAATATCAAAGGAACTAGTGAAGATTCTACATAAGGTTAATGCTCTGGTTTTGGGTTTTTTTTATAGAATACAAACAGGTTCTTCTTGTGAAGAATAAGAACCTTAATTGTTATAATCTTTCACTTTGCTCCTGTCAGCTTCCCAAATAATCATGAGTAATGCTTGCTGTTATTTTTAAGTCAGGTAAATTACTTTTGTCCATCTGAAAACCATTATGAAATTTGCTTATTTCAGTCTTGCCAAGGGCATATGTTTTTTCATTTGAAAAATTTATACCAGAATAACAAAGTATGAGAGAGGCTTGCTGCTAGGCATATATTCTAGTTCCTGAATCTGGTCAGGATAAAAATACTCCACTGCTGAATTTGTGGGAGTGTGCTGAGGTGGAGTTGCAACTTCTGGGTCTACTAAAAGGAAGATGGAAGTGGGCCATGAAATTGTAATGAGATGGGTTTAAAGAGAAGGCATAGGTAAGCAATATGGAGATGCATCTATAGGTAAAAGGTTGTACAGAACATAATTATGACTTCAGGAGATCTGAGCTGTTCGGCTGTGCTGCTTGAAGTAGTAAAACCTAGGTTAACATCATGTTGCAGCTGTGCTTCCATAGAGCAGTGATGACATCCAGTGGTTTACATACAGGTGTTCCCTAAATGGGTGTTGTTATCTGGTTTTGTGTTGTTTATTATCTAGTGTGTTCTTTGGGTTTGTTTGTGTTGTTTAAAAAAATCATCTTGATGAATAATTTTCTGATACCTTTTCCTTACTAGATTGCAAAGGATGCAAAGGAATGCGTGCAAGAGTGTGTAAGTGAGTTCATCAGCTTTATAACATCAGAAGCAAGTGAGAGGTGTCACCAAGAGAAAAGAAAGACCATCAATGGAGAGGATATTCTCTTTGCCATGTCTACCTTGGGGTTTGATAGCTACGTTGAACCTTTGAAGTTATACCTCCAAAAATTCAGAGAGGTTGGTACATGCTTCAGTATTTCCTCATTTATTTAACCTGGTTATGCTTATCCTTATCTCCCTGTCATGGCAATCGTGTAATGGGTAACTGGCACAGTATTTCACAGCTATTGTCATGGACTAAGGTAATGTTTAAAAGCATTCCAGAGAATATCAAGAGAAAAAAGAGTAAGTAAGCATTTTGATTAGACTTGCTGATTCAAAGTAGTTAAAGCTTTCAACTGAATAAATTCTCTAGTGTATTGTTGGTAGTAAATCACTCTCTTCTTTAAAGGTGCCTATTAAGAAAACTTAATTCGATCTTTCAGTTCAATCAATGAAACTGTACTAAACTGCATCCTCTGAGGAAATAGCCTAATGCCTGTTATTGGTCTGGGCTTCAGATCTGCAAAGGAAAAAGTCTGTTTGGTTTTTTTTTCCTCATGTTGGAATAATGATTCACATGGAAGCCTATCTGCTCCAATGCTTTTCAGCCTGTTCCTCAATTGGCTTTTGATATGTAGTATGTGCTAGGTATGTGATCCAAGCAGTTTAATTTATTCGTTCTCTATCAAAAAGTGACTCTTTCTTTTGACTTTTCAGCAATTTAAACTTATTTTTATAAAAAGTCACTTCTGCTCGAGTTTGTTTTTTTGTTCTGGTCTGCCCACCCTCCCCCACCTCCTGTCTGGAGCCCAAAGAGAATTATGCTTACTTGCTTCTTTTATTTGGTGTTCTTCTTACCTCAGAATACCAGATTTAAACAAATCAAAAGCATTTTTTAATCCACTGACCTCTCTTCCTCATAGTCCTGAATAGAGAAGTTGTTCATGTTTAAAATAATCCCAAGGGGAAAAGCCCCAAAACAGATTCCTTTTTTAATTTTTTTTTTTAAATGTGGATCTCTCTGTTGGTGTGGCTGCTTGGTTTTACTGACATGAGTGAAGCAAGGATGACTAAATTGTCAGTGCTGTAAACAGAGATGCTCTTCAGCCTTTCTTTGTTCTATAACCCTAATTTTTTTGAATAATGGGATCAGGCTCACTGAACCTTTCCCTTCCCAGATCATTTGCCATGACAACTGAGTAACAGGAGGTGTAACCTAAAAGTTGAAGTACTGCTGTTTTTTCCAGTTCTGTGTAGCAACTGCATGTGCAGTTACAGTGTTAACGTGTGCTTTTGTTGAAAGTGAAAGTGCCTAACTAGTTGCAGGACTAGACAATTCTGAAGTGGGTCTATGCCACTTCCATTCTGAAGTGACCATTTCTGCAGATATATGTGCTGTGGTAGGCAGGGTTGAGTTTTACTTGGATGGATTGGATGATTTTGCTCATCAGTTTTAAACTTCTCTTCCAGTTAGTTCAGTCTTCAGGGTACTGTATATAATGAAATACTGCTGGTTTGTAGCTTAGTATTTAGTTTACATCAGACAGTTCCAGAGAACACTTTTTAAACAGATGTTCTTCTGTAATAGCATAGAGCATCAAACTTCGTAGTTGTAAAAATGCATGCAGATGACTGGTAGCCTTGGCTTTCTGTGCTGATATCCTTTCTGGCTGTAGTACTTCATGTAGGAAAAGAAAGCCAGTATCTTGATTTTAAATGTCAACTCTTAGTTGTATGATGATGGCACTTGGCACATGGTTGGTAAGCAAATGTTGCACATTCTCAGTAGCTCTAAGATTCTGTGATTTCTTGTAAATGCTCTTAACTGCTCCTTCTGAATTATTGCAGATCTTTGACTTTCTGCAGAAAGTGTAAGTTTCTGACAACCACACAATCCTAGTTTGTGGAATTTTTTGTTTTTCTGAGGAGAAAAACACCCTGTGTATGTTCTTGTACTAGGCACGTTCTTAAATGCCACAGAGTTCTACAGGTCTTGGATTTCAAACTCCAGCTGCTGCACGGCAACACTTCTGCAAGTTCTAAACATTGGCTAGAGCTCCTGAGGTCTTGAAGCAGTGTCAAGCCAACTGTACTCATTAACATAAATGCTTTTTTCTTTTCCTTTTTTTAATCTTTCCAGGCAATGAAAGGAGAAAAGGGAATTGGGGGAGCAGTTACAGCTGGAGATGGTCTAAGTGAGGAGCTCACAGAGGAAGCATTTAGTAAGTAATACTGTTTCATTTATTCCATTATTAGTGTATGTTTTCTGAAATCAGCACTTCCTTTAGACATAGAATTTCTAGTGAGGAATAAGTCCTGGATTGGCCATGTGTTATACCTATGATCCATTGAGGTGTTCATTTGAGATGTCTGGAGGATAACCTGTAAGCACTCTTCCCAGTCAGTAGAATTTATGGTCAGAATGAAGTAATACAGTGATAGACAATGGCACTCTTCCAGAGCTGAAATAAGCTATTACTAGACTTTTAAATCCATATGTTAGTGCCAGTAATTTTCTCTATACTTAAACACAGATTGTAGTGAAAGGTGCAAACTTTCCTTCCCTTTTCCCTCCATCCCCACCATTCATTCCACTTGCCACATGGTTGGAGGAAAAAGTAAAATGAACTCCACTTGATGACTTGAGGAGTTCATCTTTGAGAAATGAGCCAGAGCAGAGCACCATCTTCATATAATTCTAAAACTTAGTATTTTGTATTCAAAAGAATACACAGATTGGCAACTAAAAGGTGTAGGGCAAGGAAAATCCTATGTATTCAATGTAACATTTCTTCTTTATACTGTGAATTAAAGCCTGACAGTTGTTGGGAATGTTCTTGATAGTGGATTCTTGTGAATAATCTTCACCTTGGCTTTTAGATGTTATGGGCTGCTAATCTTGAAGCTGATACAGGAAAGGCACAGCTCTAGTCGTAGGTACTGGCAACATTTAGTTTCTCAAGTATCTGATAAGTCTTCTGTTAAACTACTGAACTAGCAAAAAGTGAAAGCCTGAGGACTGAGGTGACCTATTAGGGTCTGAAACACACTTTGCTCCCAGAGTGATGACTCTATAGATGACTATATAGAACAGTACAGACTCTTTGGGTCTCTTTTAGCCTGGAAGATAAGCTCATAAAACTGCCTGGAAACTAAGAATCTAAATGTAAATATTGCAGGGGACTTACAGAATGCTGTAAGCTTGATTTTTTTATATGACTATTTTAGTTCTATAATTAAAGATTAGGCATTGCAAATAGTAAACTCTTAACTGTACTCACTCATATGCAATAATTGTGTTGGTTTGCAAGCAGTAAGACACTAGCACATCTCTAGGCCCAGCTTATTTACTTTGAATATGTTGCTAATGGTTTCTAGATCGCAGATGTTGGGAGTTTGTCTAGCTTGAGAACTTGTCAAATGAATATGTAGATGTTCTAAAAGCTTTATTTTGTAAATATTCTGGCTTGCACTTCAAACATGTAAACTACAGCTCAAGGGTTGAGAATACATAGTTGGAAACCTCTGATTGTGTCTGCACCTTGTACCTTGTTTCATATGGGCAAACAGACCAGTTCACAAATAGCTACTCCTTTGGATGCTCATGTTCTGTTTAACCTGAGTACAATGCCCCTCAGAAAATGGGAACCAGAAAACAGGAACTTCCTTAAGTCTGTGGATCTTCTGTCCCCTTCCCAAGTATTATATGGTCCCTGTGAAACAGCAAAAGGCTGAAGATCTGCTCCTTTGGTGCCTCAAAGGGCACCAAAGGGTTGGACCTGACAGGACCACTTCTCACTACAATCTTAATGCATCTCTTAACTTGCAACTGAAGTGTTTGAAAATCAGTACAGTGAAGGTAGGAAAAACCCCAAACAAACCCCCAATTAAAACAAAAAGTAAGCCCAAGCATCAGCTTTCAAACAAAAGCTGTTAGGATTATACTGTTTTCAGATTTTCTTTATGGGCTATACATAGTACCAGCCGTACATCAGAAAGAAAAAGGCCCCATTGTTTGTCTCCTAGCAGAGAATGTTGTGCTACAGTGACTTCACTTAAAACTTCAGAGCTCTGCTGCTTTGCTTCCAAGGATCGGTTGTTCCATACCTACTCTGAATGTCACAGAGCTCAACATACATGTTTCTGTGAAGGTTTCTCTTGGAGCATCACTCCCTCTGTCCTCTTTCTAAATCTTAGAAATGTTTTTCACTCCATTCATTGGCCTCCTCTCTCTTCTGAAACGGAGAGCTCCTATGCATGCCCTGAAGGGCATATGCTGAAGTCAACCAGCGTCACATCAGGCTCTGGCAATGCCTTTTTCTCTATCATTGCCTGTCTCTGCAATCTCTGCTGCCTTCCATGGGGCCTCTGCCTCACAGAGCACCTGATGGGTCCTGGTTCATAGAGAAGCACAACGATTTCATTGAGTTCCTCACGCACGAGGCCGCTCAAGTGCCGACCTTGTGTCTAACCAATATTCTCCATGTTTCTTGGGGTATTGGATGCTGGAGATGGCATTTTCAGTGGTCAGGATGGCAAACTCCTTTTGCCAGTGTCCAGCAGCTCATGTTCCGTTTCAAATACATACAGGCAAAGAATAAGATGCACTTTTACTTTCAGATTATCCGATGCAAAATTAAGTTGAATTTTGTTTCTTAGGAGTTTCTTCTGAATGGGAATCAACGTGTTTACATGTAACACTTGGTAACAGGGCATGTCTGTATGCAATGTAGGGTGGTGGCTGTTAGGAGAGAAGTGGCTCTGTAATCCTGGAGAGGACCTCAATTAAAGGTTATTTAATGGTGACAGACACATGAGACAAGACTCTGTGTATCCTGCAGTTCTTGTCTAACTTTTGTCTAACAATTTTTCTTTCAGCTAACCAGTTGCCAGCAGGCTTAATAACTACAGACGGCCAACAGCAGAATGTTATGGTCTACACAACATCATATCAACAGGTACTATCTCCTGCCCCCTACTCCCCCTTCTGCTGCTAAAATTCAAAGGCTAATTCAGCTGCCCTGTTCTGAAAGATGAGAAGGAATTTTATTTAGTCCTTTGGTGGCCATCACGACATTCCAACTCTGTGACAATTCAAGGCTGCTGGCTGCCAGGCTGTTCAGAAAAGATGTATTTGAATGTAAACTTGTGTTCTCTTTCTCTAGATCTCTGGTGTTCAACAAATTCAGTTCTCATGATTTGAAGAAAACTTTGGATCTGGGAACACGAGACGGAAAAGCTGTGCAACTCTAACAAAGAGGCAGTTTTAATGACTGGTGAAGAGACTTATCTCTTTGTATATTAAATAGCTGTAATGTAGCTACCAGAAGCTTGACTAACTGAGGTGTGAGTTCTGACTCAAATCTTTTTTCATGATGATTTTAAAAAACAACAAGAAAATTGGATTTTAAAGGTATTAAAGTATTTTTGTTTTGTACAAGAGTTTGTTGCTCTGTATAACTCCTGTATGCATTGTATATTGCAATTTATTACTGTCAGAGATTTGTAGACAGTTTCTTATTTTCATATTGAATCATGTTACTTTTGTAATTCAGGTAAACAGCTGGGTTAATTCATGTTTACCCTTTGAATAAAATTGTAAGGGTACAGTTCTTTTTTGAATGCAAGTTGCCTTTATTCTAAAGATTGACTTGGTCTTGGTTATGTAACTTGCCTTGCATGACAACCTCAGCTAACTTTACATGTCAGCCTATTTATTGAACTTTTGAAAGGGACTTTTTCCTCATGAAGCTAGCAACTCAAATGAATTGCTACAACTTCTTTTTTTTTTCTTTTTTTAATGTAACTTCAGAATTAAAAGTTCTTCAAAACCAACCAATGCTCTACTACATCTAGAGGCTCAGAGTTTATCAACAGCATTGATGAAAACACTGTGCCATGCAGGTCTTTGTTTATCTGGGTTATTTTTTTTTAAGTCACATTAATTCCTTAGACTTAATTTGATATATTTAAGGTAGTCTTTGTGCTACTAAAATAGCTCTTTTTTTATGTATGGTTTTTAGAATCCAAAATGTAGAAATTCAAGGGCGGGGGGGGGGAAAGGAATTTTATAGTCCTTGTGGTAAAAGATCTGATTTTAACTTTTTACTGAAATGTTTTAAGGTTTCTTGTGAGACTGTGGGAACTCGAACGTGTTGGCGACTCTCCATGTACAGGCTCTGTGTGTGTATGTGTGTATGTGTGTGTGTGTGTGTGTGTGTGTGACTGGAACTCCCAACAAGGGACAAAAATCTGAAGTTGGAGATAGGCTTCTCTCTCCTCTGCCAACTCCTTCCCAGTTTTGCAATAAACCCTACCTAGGGAATGTAGTTCTGTGTGTTTAGAGAGCTGTTCTTAGTAAGTTCGCTAATTTTGTTAGATGCAGTGTCTTAACCTGTTAGGATAGGGGTGGTTGCTTTAGTAATATATCTGTCTTATTCAGACTGAATTTTGGGGACCTTTGCTATTTTTACTGTTTGCAGTGGACTGAAATGTAATAGAATTCTCTTTCCACATACCTGTCATTAATTTAAGCAAGCCACACCTTCATCTGTTACCATATAATTTTGTGCTGGGGTTGTTTTGTTGTTGTTTTGGGATGATTTCTTCTTCTTTTTTTTTTAACAGTTTAATATTGGGAAAAATAACAAACTACAACATCCCAGAAGCCTGAAATAGCCATTTCTTTGCTAAACAAATTCTGTATGTGCAGATTTGAACAGTGTTTGTTAGAAACGGGCATCATGCTGGCAGAGCCCCGGGAGGGGGAGGCATCCAGTGTATTCTGTGGCAATCTGGACGGATGTTCTGGGTTCTGTGGCAGTCTGTCATTCTTCAGCAGCTATGACTGAACAAATGGAGTTTTTCATTAAATGTAAACATGAATAACAATCTCTACACAAGCCCGTTCTGTTTGTATTCTGTTTATTTCAGGCCGTCATACCCTGTTGCCAGATGTGCAAGGGGAAAAGGCTGTGATCTCAGCTCAGGAGAGGCTAGGAGAGATTTGGCAGATGGATGTGCAGGAAGGGGACTGAGGTCATCTGTCACATTTGCTTGAAACCAGCTACATTTTTCAGTCTGCCATCTCTTCTGTGAGTTTAGGTTAAAGAGGATTGAATTTCTGGTTTACACACCCTTATGTGAGCAAAGGAGCTGATAATGCTTTCTTTTTCATTTTACCTCCCCCAAGGGGTGACAAAATAGACAAAACTGCAACCAACTTGTTCATTCAGTTCTGTAAAGTAAACATGTAGAAGTAATAGTACAACACTGTGTTTGATCTTTGAACCCTTCACCTAATAAAGGTTGCAGAGTACTTTAGTACTGGTACAACAATGGTGGGCTGAGGAAATACTTGCCTAACATAGTAGTAGTAGCATAACAGTGGAGTCTTTATTTTTGTTTAACAACTGATGTGTGATCTCACCTTCCTGTTTGTGGGTGCTCAAAGTTTAAAAGTAGCTTACATCCAAAGGCAGAGTGACCGTTCCTGCTCTATCCCACTTGCTTCTCCACAACCCCTGTCTTCAGTTCTCTGAACGTTCTGTTTGAACTAACAGAACCCCACATGGAGTTTGAGCATGAGGCAGCTGTGGCAGGCTATGCTAAAATGTGGAGAAATATCTTGAAATAGCAGGGATCTTCAAAGATCTTTTCCAAGCACGGTGACTTTATGTGCCTCTGCCTGACACAGGCAGGTTTTCATGAGTTTTTCAAATTAAATTCTGTGTGACTTAATCCTCACATCTTTCTTTATAGAAGGCTTGTGGTGTCTTAAAAAGCACAGAAACGCTTCTAGCCCAAATGCACTTATGAGAGAAGCTAATTTAGCTGTCTGTCTTCTACATCTTATTTTCATTACAGGCTTAGGGGGAGCTGCGGCTCTGCCTTTACCAGCCTTGCTGATGTCCATGTGCATCTTTACTAATTTATTTATTCCTCTGGTCTAATCTCCACTGAGCGCTAAAGTCTGTGTCTGGATGGTGCAGCCAGAACACAGAGGGCATCTTGGCACAAGGCTGTACATCCTGAGTGTCAGAGCAGTGCTTGGCTGCCCCTAGCAAAAAAACAAATGAGTCTGAGTGCTGTGGGCCATATTTCTTCCTTCAGCTGCAGCCTGGGTCCCCTGAGTCATGTCAGATGAGTAGATGGGCCCTATGCAGTGTTTCAAGATGATGCTCGTTAATGTGTCCTGAGCATCTACTGGTGATTTCTCTCTTGCTTTTGGCAGGAGAGGAAGCATATGGGCAACTGCACACGCACGGGAGATTCCTCGGTGCAAAGCAGCAGGGCGAGCGAAGGGGAAGAGCCAAGGGCTAGTATTTTCCCCAGCACCTCACTGTCATGATCAGAGCTGGCAGCAGCCTTGCTTATGCCTATAAAATTCTTCATTTTTCAGAGCTTTGGCTGTGATTAATGTTCTAGTTAAGTCACAGAGACTCACTGCTTCCATTACAGCTGCAGCAATAAGACAACTTGCTTCTAAGTTGCTGCATTCCCAAAGGGTGCAGCCTAAACTGTCAGTTCTCATTTGTACCGAGGAAAGTAGAAAAAAAGTCAGTTTGTCACTTAAATTTGTGGTGAATTTTCTTATGTTTCTAGGTGGAAGAAAGCCAAAAACCCTTCTGAGTAGATTCTAAGATGAGTAACGCTATAGGGAACCTGTATTTTATATGGGACCCAGGGAGTCCTGGAGGAAGAGTTAAATGTTGATAATGTGGACAGTGGTTACTCGTAGTCCCCTTTCAAATGGGTTTGGTGAAAAGAGCAGAAGGATGCCTTTTGGCTGTGGTACAGCATAAGACACATCCCTATCTGAAAACATTGAGCAGTTTCTCCTATGAATCTAAGAACAGATGTTCTTACATAATCATTCACACTCCCACCCTATAAAAGACTGAAAAAATTACACTTAAGCAACCGCCTATTGATCCGTTTGCCTATTGATTTGTGAAGCTGGCTTGGTAATGGTCTGCAACGTCACCTCTGACCCTCAGCATGTAAAAATTTAATGGAAAGCTCTCTGGAAGCTCAGCACTGCTTCAGCTTGCGCTGACATCCAAGGCCAAAGGTGTTTTCTGGATCGCAGTTCCCCAGGCAGGGCTGTGGGGGCAGGGAGGGAGGCGAGGTGCTGCTCAGCAGCTGGCAGCAGGGACTTGCGGCTGTGCTGCTTGGGGAAATCTTCCAGGCAGATTGCCAGCCTCATTTCCTGGAATGTCTTACTGCACACTGGGCCAGAGGATCTGTTTAGCAGGAGCAACGGCACCTGGTTTGCTTTTGTATGATAGAAAAATATTGAGGGTTTAAATCCACAGGGCAAAGGAGCACCCTCCAGGCTGCTAATATGATGTGTGTGTGTGTGCCTAATACTTTATCTGGTCCAGCCAGGGCAGCATCAGAGATGGCAGCTGACTGAAAGGGTTTGGTTACTGGCTGACAAACCACAGTAGTATGAGGCATAGGTGCTCACCCCTAGAAGGCACATTAATGCCAGCGTGTAGTAAACAGTTCCAGCAGCAATTTCCTCCTGGCCAGATTCAGCCAAGGTTTTTTGGTCCTGTTCAGGGGGTACATATTTTTCTCCAGAAATCACTTGGTGCATTGTGAGTCCTCCCCTGCCTTTGGGGTTGCAGGGACAAAAACACCTTCCTGGTGTTTCTAAAATTATTGTTGCTGGGCGTCTTCTCTGTGCACAGTAAAAGAACAGAAAAGGGTTATTTCCAACTCTGAGCAGTTTCCTGCCCTGTCTCATTACACTGATCTCTCCAAACTAGGGGTAGGGCATAGACCTAGCTACTGGTTGTAGTTTGCCCAGTGACTGCTACAGCAGAAAACTAAACTCTTGGCTGCATTTGCTTCACGTGTGTCTTTAGCACAGCAGAAACAAGAGGCAAAACTACAGAAGACTCTTAAAAATCAACAAAGTAAATCAGTAAATAAGGGCAGGGAATCTGTCTGAAATCACATAACTGTGATGACAAGTGTATCTCGCCCCCTGAAAAGGACACAGGAACAGCAAATAAAAGCAACTGCCAGCCAGACACCTGAGACTCACAGTTCAGGTACAAATGCTGTGTCACTCAAAATACAACTGCAGCTGACACATTTTACGCAACAGCAAACTATACACCCCATGTGAAGACAAATAGTTGACTACAGCAGAGCTCACGTCCCATCGCCGTCGAGAAGTGTTGCACAGATGAAGGACTGTGGGCCACACGGGTTTGTTTCTTCAGTGTCTGACTCCTCGGCCCTGGCCACAACATCCACACCCGTCCAGATACCCAAATTCCCCATGTAAGGTAACATATTGGGTGAAGGAGCCTGGTAAGCAGGCAGCTGCCTGCAGCCAGCCAGTGGGAAAAGCTGAGCACGGAGGGAGAAGGAAGAGGATCCAGAAACCTCACCTCTAGCCAGCTGGAGAGCATTTCAGCTACAGGGAAACAGAGCCCGTCACTCTGGGAGGAGACCAGGGAGCCCATGGGGCCTTTGGGAGTGCTGTAACAGAGGACAAGTCCACTCTCTATTCAAAACCAGCAGCAACAGCCATGTTTTACAAGCCAAGCAGCTGAAACTCATCCAAAGTGTCCCTTGAGTGGATGCAGGGAGATGAAGTTCTGTACCCACCAGAAAAATACTGTTTGTAACTGTTGGTGTTGTGTTGTATGGCTTGACAGCTCCCACGTAGCTTCAGATGGCTCACAGCACCTTTCTACAGCAGCTTCATCTTCCTAACCTTTTAATAGCAGCACAAATACACAAAACTGATCTCAGTAACCAATCTTTGAATAATAATATAAAAATAGTCTGCATATATACTGCAACATTGATGCCGTAACATAAGTAGGTGAAACCACAAACTGTTGGACTGAAATTTCAAGGGTTTTTTTTTCAGGACAGTCATTTCAGAGCACTCCAGACATTTTCCTTCCAGTGCAAATGGCATTTAAAGCCAACATATAAAAGTCTCCTCCCTACTCAGGCAAAGCACAATGAAGATATAATTACGAAGCTGCTACTAAAAAGAACAATTTGGGATACTACGTAATGCTGCTCAAAGTTACAAGCTGCTAATTGTACCTAAGAACTTTTTGTTAAAAGTAAATTACCAGCCCTGCATACAAGAGGGAGGTGGTTATCCTAAAAGGCAGTTAAGAATCCCTGCAAAAAAACCCATTTAAATGAGAGAAGAACGCAAACAAAACTAAGGAACTGGTGGTTTTGAACCTCCTAAGATGGTACATACCCAGGGTGCCTTTTCTAAGAATCACTTGGAAGTAAATGTGTATCGATAACTTCCATGTGTGGATAACAAATGGTATTGGATAAATTCATCTGGTATAGAAATAACTCGAAACATAACTCAGCATTTGGCATGCACTGAAATGCTTTGTCTCTTTCTCTTTGAAGATACCATATCCGAGCCTTAATTTTCATTTTAAGGAGCTGCTGTACCGACTTAGCAATTATGTCGGATATTAGGAGCAGATGCTTGCGAGAGCCAAGAATCCTCTTGATAAAACAATGACAGCAAACAAAGCCCAGCCCCAATTTTGCTAGATTTTTTGGTTGGTTGGTTTTTGTTATTGGCAGGGCTCAAAAGTTCAATTAAGTAACATGAAACACTTGAAGGATTCAAGAACAGACCAAGGAACCGTTTACCACCTTTTTAGATGCCAGATTTTCAGGACCTGAAACATTAGGCACATATGGATGGAGTTTAGACAAATGGGCCCACTAGCTCACAGACATCTCTTGGGCCTCCCTTTTCTCCCAAGCCCTCCTCTTCCTTCCCCCTCTCCCTCCCATGCAGCCCAGCACCTCCCTGTCTTCTGCTGCTCCTGCCTCTTGCCTGAGCTGATGAGCCCAGCAGTGCAGACTCACATCACCTCATAACCTGACATGAAACTGGGGGCCTAAACCACTTTAGCATCCCTCTGCTTCATTCCTCCTAGGCACCTACCTCGTGTTGCCTGTTCTTTTCCTCAGTGCAGCAATTCCCACTGCTTGTCAACAGCAGCACAGCACAGCGACAGCTTGGGCGCTTGGCAGGGGGACGTGTGGGCACGGGAAGGGAGGAGAGAGAGGGCAGAGGGGCTGTGTCTGCAGCACCAGGCCCCGCAGACCAGGGTGCCTGTGGTGGTTGCAGCCAAGGGTACCTCCAGACCCACAGTGGGGGCTGGCATTTTCCAGAGGCTGTTTCTAAGTGGGCCCAACCCTAGCCCTTGGTTTGGTGAGGAGGTCTCAGCCCTGCGGGCCCTGCCATAGTGCTTGTCCCTGGGCCAGGTGACACACCTGGGCTTGGCTTGTGACTGTTATCGTAGTGGTATTTCCCAAACCAGGTCTGTGTAAGGCTGCAGCATGGGGCTGTAGCAGCAAGAGAGGAATTCTCTGGCACGCTGGGATGTAGCTGTGTGCCCAGCCCACCCCCCACAGCATGCTGTGGGCATTTCTTCTCTCTGGAGGAATGATTGAAGTCCTAAAGACTCATTCCTGGAGCAAGAGGATCCATTTTAACCTCATATTACTGCTACTTTCAACTAACTTCTGGAATTTCTAATAAAAGAGATCTCCACTGAGCTTCTGATCAATGGAAAACACACCGAAGTGAAGATTTCCCAACTCCCAACGGGAGAAGGAGGGAATACATTAAGAACTCGCACAATGCCAGCAGCCAGCACTCCACCCCTGCCCTAGGAATCTGGAAATGCTTCCATGTCAGAACTGGAAGCCAGAGAGTAAAAGCCCTGGCCTTTAGCTACTAGAAAATGTTATAAAAAATATAGCAGGAACCAGCCAGTGCTATAAAGAAAAGAAAAAGTTACAAGGTGTTTTTAAGATCAATTCATACAGTAAATTCAACCCTGCCTTAACGAGAAAATAACTCCTACTCCAAGCATCTCATTAACACAAAGGAAAAGGCACAATGAGGGAATTCTTCTCCAATGGCTTAGGTTTTCCCATTTGTTTTCCACTAACATAAAGACCACCAATAATTGGAAACACAACAACAACAGCTACTCTATTGTAATATGAACACAGGGAAGGGATCAATTTGAAGCAGACAGCTTTCGGCAGTTTCTCATGTGACGTCCCTTCAAAAGGTCTAGAAACAATCCTGTGAATCCATGTTCTAGAAACATACACGTTACTTTCTTCCCCAGGAGTTCCCCACAGTCAGCTGCCATAGTTTAGCAACATGCCCCAAGACTGTGACGTTTTGGGCCATGCTGGACACATGTGCAATCCATACCCTTACCTAGAAGCCTCCTGAGCAGGGCAAGATTCCCCAGAAAGCTGTGCTGCCATTAAATGGGATCTCCACCAGCTTGAGAGTTGGGCAGAGAGGAACCTCATGAGGTTCAACAAGGCCAAGTGCAGAGTCCTGCACCTTGGGAGGAACAACCCCATGCACCAGTACAGGCTGGGGATTGACGTGCCTGAGAGCAGCTCTGCTCTCAGACATCTGGGAGTGCTGGTTGATAATAAACTAACTATGAGCCAGCAATGTGCCCTCGTGGCCAACAAGGCCAAAGGCATCCTGGGATGCATCAAGAAGAGTGTGGCCAGCAGGTTGAGGGAGTTTCTCCTCCCGCTCTACTCTGCCCTGGTGAGGCCTCATCTGGAGTCCTGTGTCCAGTTCTGGGCTCCCCAGCTCAAGAGGGACAGGGAACTGCTGGAGAGAGTCCAGCGCAGGGCCACCAAGATGATCAGGGGACTGGAGCATCTTCCTTATGAGGAAAGGCTGCAGGAACTGGGGCTGGTTGGTCTGGAGGAGACTGACGGGGGAATCTCATTAGTATTTACAAATATCTGAATGGTTGGTGTCAGCAGTTTGGGGCATCACTTTTTTTCTGTTTGGGGCATCACTTTTTTTCTGTTGTATCTAGTGACAGGACAAGGGGTAATGGAAAGAAGCTGGAAAGAGAAATTCCATTTAAAGGTAAGTAAAAACTGTTTTACTGTTGAGGTGAGGGAGCCTCACCTCACTGTGAGCACAGGCTGCCCACACTCCGGTGTGGAGTCTCCTTCTCTGGAGGCTTTCAAGAGCTGCCTGGACACATCCCCATGTGACCTGATCTAGGTGGACCTGCTTTGGCAGGAGGGTTGGACTGGATGATCTCTAGAGATCCCTTCCACTCCCTACTGTGCTGTGATTCATAAAGTGCTTGCTCACATCCCACTTTTGTAGAAAACTATAACCAAAACCTTTGCCACTCATTTTGAACGTCAGGAATGTAACTGATGAATGGACAGGGGAAGTCACTTCACTGTTCCATTGGGAAGGCTGCAGCCAACAAGTGGCATGGCCTAGAAGGGAGCACAGTAATGACGGAGGCACAGCAACCACAGGGGAAGGTGGAGAAGGAAATCCCACGAGGTAACCAGGAAGAAACTTGGGAAATTATTGTTATGAAGAGTAATACTCGGTATGACAATGCTTACCTGTAAACTCCCTTACCCCTCGCCAAGACAAATATATTCTCTTCTCTGTCCCACCCCCTTTTCTAAACAAGGGCAGAAACACAAGTCTGTACAGGTTACACCTTGGAGAAAAGAAAACCAGACATCCACCTCAGTGTTTACATGTTTGATAGGACAACCACTTTATTACAAAGAACAAACAATGCTTCAAAATAAGACTGATCAACTTGAATTGTACAAAATGTCAGTTTCCTTGCAGAGGTCATTAAGTAACAGGCTGTAAGACTAAGTTCACGGCAAATTCGCTATTCTGAAACATCAGATAACAACGGTAATACCTATTATATCTTCAGAGTTTATGGTATGATCATGTGCTCTACTCCAAACTACATTCAAAAGATATTGCTAGAGTTACTTTGAAAACACAAAGTGTAGGTTATTGTTCGTTTCCACTTTCACAAGAACGTTCGTGAGGTGAAGCTGTAGCAGTGTCTGCCGTAAGGACTGTCCTGAATTCCCACAGTCACAACGTCCCTACGAGGTAGTAAACCCAGGCATTTCTACAACAGGGATACTATCATCTGATGGATTTCAGCTTCTGTCACACGTCCTGTCATGAGATCAATGGGTGACACAGATTCTCAAGGAGCCTGTGTCAACAGTCTTCCCAATGGATCTAACAATCAAACAATCGGTATTTGATATCTAGTTGACCGATAGGCAAGCGGGTGGCATTTCGACCTTGTAAATACAGTTCTAAAAACAGACCACAAAGTGTATTTTACAGCGTGTACCACAATTTCATTTTGAAGTAAAACTGTGAGGGACTGAAGATGAGCGCGTGGTCGCTACTGAGAGTCACCCAAATCGGACAAAGAAGAGAAAGTGACGCCTTATGTCAAAAGTCAGCTGAGGAAAGCACACTTACCTACAAGGAAATTATACTTTCATTGAAAACGCCACAGTTTTACCCTTTGGTAGTTGTGACATTACCCACTGAAAAAAGAAAGAAATTGTGCAAAGCATGTGAAACCGAGTGCAAAAAAACACTCCACCCAGACATACCCAACAGATTTTATTCTTAAATAACAACTCTACGATCACGGCTATTAACCAACGAAATCAAAGCCACGAGTGTTTTCTCTAAAGGCATCTTTCACAGTACTAATGAGAGAAAAAAAACCCCCAAGTTCTATTCTTCTAGTTAACAGTTCACATGTATGGTATTCTAGTTATCAGACAGTACGGGTAGTGAGATCATATCTGATGAAATGGACCATTAAAACACAAGTATTTTAAAGCCAGTTAACTTCAGGAAAAGTCCTATACATTCATACTATAAACACTGTTTAAAGTGAATCTGGGAGACCTGGTGTCGGCGTGAGTACAGGGTTTTTCTCTGGAGTAAAACCACGTGTACTGCTCCTGTGCCACAATTAACACTCTCCTAAGGATTTATGGTCCCCAGCACTTCTTACATGCTATTAGATAGCACGGGATGGTCTGCGATCATTAAGGCTGCTTCAGCACTTCCGTTGCAACCCTCATTTTCAGGGTCGCTCAAACTTGGCTCTTAAATCTGCTCTGGGATGCTTGAACTGTTAAAAATCTCTTTTAGTGATACTCCTCCCACCAAACCAGGCACATCATTTATTTTTAGTTTACATATTTACAAACGCTCTTAAGACAAATTTAAGTTGGCAGAGGCAAGAAATTCTTCCTTGATGTACAGTCTTTTGGCATTCAGGGCAAAATTAAAGTGCAAAGCATAAACTTCATTGCACAGTAAATAATTTAGATTTTATTATTTTAAAATAAATCTTATTTAAGTGCCTCCATCTACTCACCTAGTGACCTTGTCCAACTCAGCCGTTTTCCTCTACGCTTTGGTAAACATAGGTTTATATATAGATACATAAATAGCATTTAAAATGTTTACCTTTATTTTCACTACTGTGAACAGTTGCTTTTGTTGGTTTGGTTTTTTTTTTTTCCTCTTAGCATAGGAACGGATCAACCTATTCCTAGAAGTAATGCTTGTTGAATTCATCAGCTAGCTAGTGAATGTAAAATGATGCATAGTAAAAGGGAGATACTGAACTCGACTGGTAGAATATACTGGTAAAGCAAACAAGCACTTAAGAAGCTTAACTGGAATAAATACGTTGAAAAGTCGCCGTTATATAACATGTGCAAAATTGCTTACCATGTATTCTAAACTTTGGTTAACATTTTCGGATCAAAGTTTTTACAGAACCATTATGGAAGCAACACAAGTGATTACAAACACAGGAATGAGGTAAGTTATTATTAGTGCAAAAAGCAAGCATATGCTAAAAGCAAAGCATATGGATTTAAAAAAAAACCAAAACAACAACCCAAAAACAAATTTAAAAAAAGAGAATGAATCCCATGGGAGTTTTAATACAAGACCAGAAAGGTCTCTTGTAAACATTGGTATTTACAAGTTTAAGATTTGTACAACTACAAAAGGATAGTTCTCAATATTAGTAGTGCATTTACAATGGATTTACTTTTGTCTTTTTTTTTAATAAGAGAAATGACTAAGTTTATCTTTTTTCCTTTTAAATCTTCAGGGGATCTCTTTCAAGATTAAGCTATTTGTTACAAATAGTAGAAAAATCATTTCTTTACAAAAAAAGCATATATTAAAATATTTATACATTTTAAGTTACTATATAATAACAAGAATTCTTTACCTTGTACTCAGGCACCACAACAAAGAACGTGGTAGAAGGAACTGAAACCAAACAGAAATTGTCTATACACCGAATCTCACTAGTTATCTCTGCAAGATCTGTAGCAACCAGGGGGACTTTACCTTAAACACTAGTGGCACCTGCCAATTCTTTTCTCTTTTTAGTTATTTCTTCTTCATTTGAAACTGTGTCTTTTATAACATGTTAACTTATCCCTACCAAAAAGAGCTGCTGGATAGAGTATGGTCATCCACCCCACCATCTTCAGTAGAGTTTCTACGCAGTACTCAGACCTGAGCAAGGCTGTAGAACGTGGATGTTTCAAACGTAAAAAAGGTTATAGATCTTTTTTTAAGATAAAAACAATGCAAAAATAAAATATTTGTAGCATTTACAAATAGTACAAGAGTTACATCAAACACTACATTCCAACTTGAGATTCGTTACGTTGTTTCTACTTGGAGCTTGATGTTTTCGTATCTGCAAAGAGAAGGAGACCCGGTTAAATGTTTCACAACCTCATGTCGTGTACAGGGTCAAAGGCTTCTGAACAACTGCTGTTTCAGAGTTCTGGGATGCAGACTGTGGTCAACTCCCCCTACCTTGCCAATTAAAGGGTGAAAAACGGCATTGGAACACTAAGCATTACGGAAGACAACTTCTGCATCATGGCTCTCCATCTTAGAAGAGCACACGTTAAAAAGCAAGCAGTGAGGCATCTGACAGTTTGCTTCCAACCACCCTGTAGATCACAGGACACAAAGGAGGGGTCGTCTAACCCAATACAACAGCTCGCTGCTCCCTGACAGGGTGGGCACCCTCCCTTCACTCTGCCCTGACAGACTTTTTTCCAGGCTCACGGGACCTCTTGCTGGGCAAGGCCAGCTCCCAGCCTGAGCCAGAAAGGGGAAGGGGTAGGAAGAGTGGAGAAGCCAGCAAAACTTGTTTTGAGCCCCTGGACTGGCTTACTTAAAAGCTGAGCCAGAGCTGATGAGGATAAAAACTAATCCTTATTTTGAGTGGATCTATTCCCAACCCCAACTCCTCATGAACCTGTACAAATTCAAGCACAAGGGATAAGATGATGAAACCTCTCCTGGCTCTAACACAGACTTCAAAGTGTATGTAAGTCACAAAAATGCACTTGATGAAAAGGTTTTCTAATAAGGAGGGGGAACACATTGAGAAAAAGATTGATTACAACCACACATGTAACTGGATTACTTACTAGAATGAAAAGCTTGTGAGCTGAAGCGAAGCCCAGGGAAATAAACAGCTCACAAGGGCTTTCATTATTGAGGGACTGGGTAAGAATCAATAACCAGCATTTCAGTACTTACTTGACTTTGCTCATGGACAAATACAAAAACATTATTAAAAAAAAAGAATGTTATGTCCAACTCAACAACTACATTTTCTTAAAACTTCTCTAAGGAATAAAACATTTCAAGGAACTGACAGGCACTGCTGAGAAGCGTGTTGGCTCTAGGGAAGCAAGGCATCATCTTCTCCGGCTCCTCCCCATTTCAACTTTACCTTGAAGCCACCGAACCTGGGTGGCTGGTCCATATCCTCTCTCATTCTTTGCAGAAATTCTGAACACGATAGCGGGTCGGGAAGTGTAATCGACATGAGCGTTTGAAAGCTGGGCAGCAGTCACTATACAGGATGTTTTAAGACCACAGTATATTCTCATAAACACAAGCTGACTTGGATTTTCCTGTAACTGTGTGGAACGGATTGCCAAGTAGGCAGAATATTCTAAAATATTGCCAGAGGGTGAAGCAGGAGGCTCCCAAGAAAGATGAATACAGTCTACACTCTGAAGAAAAAAGGAGAGATAATGTGATAGTGTGTAGGTAACCATTAGATACTCAAATATATATCTATCTATAAAAACATATAACTTTTAAGAACCTTTTAAAGATCACCTGAAAATTCTAACCTAACATCATCACTCTTTGGAGATAGGATGTAATTTTTAACTTTTACTTCTTAAAAACAATGGTAAACCCCTGCAGATTTAAAGACACAGAAAGAGAAAAATCAAGGGGAAGATATCTGATGAGTAAGGTGTGTATCTGGCAACGTGATCATTAAATCTGGAAGTAATTCTGTAAGCTTCCTCTAGAATATTACATTGAGCAGAAATAGCCAAGTATCTGACACTATTTCACATGACAATTTTGGCTTGGAAAAAATCTAACAACAAGCCAACTAAACCCAAGGGTTCTGAGACTAAGCCTATGACCACAACTGTACACATCACAACCGTAATTAGGTCCATTTCTCACCTTGCTGATTTTGACTGTTGAAGGAGCTCCAGGAAAACCCGGAATGCAAGTCTTGAATTCACTAATTTTACTGAAAGGCCCAACACCGCAGCCATTAATTGCAGCAACTCTGAACCTATATACTGTGCCTGGAAAAAGGTCCTGTTTCTTAAGTAATCTGTAGTCTGGTACATCTGCACTTTCCGTCTGAAAATAAAGCAACAGTTGTGTTAATTTTTACAACATTCTACACACAGTTAGCCTAAACAAATATAAGGTGGGTAGAGAGAAACTCAGACTAATAGATTTAATTGAAACTAAAAATCTATGTAATACTTTTGTATTAAATTTAGAAGGTACAAAAAAGTTCTGAGGCACCAGCTCACCTCAAAGTAGCTGATCTGAGATGCAATATGAGACTACATCTCTAAGCAAACCTCCGCCCCTATTTATCAGTCATTTAAATAGAACTTCATCTCTTGGTTATTTTTATTTGAGAAAGTAAAAGTAAAACAGCACTTCCAACTATAGAGCTCATGATTTAATTAGCATACTCTTCTTTCCTCCAAAAAATATTTTCCTTTCAAAGCCACTCATTCCTATAGTTAAGAGTTACAATTGGATGCATAGGAGCAGCTCTATGGAGAGAGCCCTGGGAGCCCCAGTTGATAATTAACCATGAGCCAGCAATGTGCCTTCGTGGCCAAGAAGGCCAATGGCATCCTGGGATGCATCAAGAAGAGTGTGGCCAGCAGGTCAAGGGAGGTTCTGCGCCCCCTCTACTCTGCCCTGGTGAGGCCTCATCTGGAGTCCTGTGTCCAGTTCTGGGCTCCTCAGCCCAAGAGGGACAAGGAACTTCTGGAGAGAGGCCAGTGAAGTGCCACCAAGATGATTAGGGGACAGGAGCATCTTCCTTATGAGGAAAGGCTGCAGGAACTGGGGCTGTTTAGCTTGGAGGAGACTGAGGGGGGATCTCATTAATATTTACAAATATCTGAATGGTGGATGTCAGGAGGTTGGGGCATCTCTTTTCTCTGATATCTTGAGTGACAGGACAAGGGATAATAGAAAGAAGCTTGAACACAAAAGTTCCATTTACACGTAAGTAAAAACTGTTTCCCTGTTGAGGTGAGGGAGCCCTGGCACAGGCTGCCCTGGGAGGGTGTGGAGCCTCCTTCTCTGGAGGTGTTCAAAACCCGCCTGGACATGTCCCCATGTGACCTGGTCTAGGTGGTCCTGCTTTGGCAGGAGGGTTGGACTGGATGATCTCTAGAGATCCCTTCCACCCCCTACCATGCTGTGATTCTATGCCTCTGTGAAAATGTTTTTAAAGAAAAGCCCAGTAACAAATAGGTTTCTGAAACGTTACTTGCTACTGTATTTCCATGCTTAAAATATGCATTGACGCATCCTCAAAACTTCCAGTGGAACTGTTTTCCTTCTGAATCATGTATAAGAAATCACAACCAACGTAAACACTGTAAAATGTACTAAGCTCTTTCAAACAAAGATGTGCAATATTTATAGTGAAAGAAAGTGTTCTGTTCTTTTGTTTCTGTCTCGAGAAAACATCCACTCATCATTTTTGTTTTATTTAGACTTTCACCATCAAAACTGCAACACCTTTGTAAGTCTCACAGGTATAGCTTTTTCACAGCTAAACTTAGGTGTGCAACAACATTAAATTAGAGAAATCTGCTCCAAAACCCACTATAGTTCCATATCTGATCTTTTAAACAGTCCAGCCTAGGTTTTATCAGTGTTTTCAACAATTTGTACACAAAGATTCTGGAAATGGAGAAGAAAATTTCATCAAAACATTTTGATGAAGTACTGAAATAACACACTAAAGGACTGTGTTTCTTTGAAGTTTTTTAAGAGACTGGAAGTTTAGTAATTTTAAAATTCTTTCCTAAGGCCAGAAATAGAAATATGGGAAGAACTAGTAATGGCTAAATGAGATGCTCCGTATTACCATAGGAAAACAATGGAAGAAAATGAATCTGGTTTAGGAAACAGTAAAAAAAAAAGGTGAGTAAAACACATGAGGAACTCCTGGTCATAAAATACAAAACTCTCAGCACTAGATCCTGCTGCAATATTGGAAAACCACGTATTTTGCTGTCAACCCTATGAGCAACAGGATCTGAAAATACAGATGTGCAAGTTAGATCAGAAAAGACTGATTTATCAGCTACCTTGTTAGAGATGCTCAGTGTTTCCTCTGGCAGCAAGTAGAATTGGCTCACCACAGCACTGTTGTTCTTAAAAATCCCAACATCGTACCACTGCCGGTCCCTTGTTTTCCCCGGAGCCACCTGTCTCTGGGGGGTTTTCTAGGATTGGAAGAATACGTTATGTAGACTACCCACACTCCAACATAATTTCAAAGAACATGTGAAGAACCTAATACATGTAAGTCACAACCCCATTTTATACCAGTGTTACTTTCTTGTACTTCACATGAATATGTGTATGTTATTAAAATGCTATTCAAAACCAGTTGGTTCTTAATATATTGATTTAGACACAGTCCATCATTTAAGAAGAAAAATGTTGGGATTTCAGCTCTGACATTCTAGTTGAAACACAGAGGGGAAGAAGTTTGAAGCTGTACAACTGTATGTCTGTAGTAGCAGCATGTAGTTGGGAGTTAACTTCACTCAGAGGTCAAGAAGTAGCTCCAACATCAATGGCTCTACCAGGGATTCAGCTCTGCCTCAGCCTCAAACATGGTGCCTTTCAAGCTACCGCTGAACTCGCAGCCAAGAGCAGGGCTTCTGCTGTGGCACGAGGCAATAGGGGAGGGGGGCACAGGAACTGTTCCTGGCTGACCCAGAAAGACAAATTCTCTTGCTTGTCTGAAAGCACCAGGGAAGGTGTTTGCATGGTCAGTGTGCCCAGTACAGAGGCCACCATCTTGCTAGCGTGGCAAAGGGGCCGGAGTAGCAGCTGCTCTTGGAAAAAGCACCCAACCCTTGAGCAGCAGCTGCTTCTTCCCATCCTTAGCTCCTCTCTCTTTTGGTGGCAACAGTGGCACCTTGGTTTTGTGTATTAAGTTGTAAGCAGGTGAAATAGGAAGCATTTACTTTTTCAGGCAGTATTTACAGCTTGCATAGCCAGTCCCCATCTCCTCTAGGGAAAAACATCAAGATGTCAGTTTAGTTACGTTTCAAACCTATAGATCAGCTAACACTAGTCTGATCTAACACATTCTTCATTTTAAATTCAGTTGTGCATACAGAAAAACATTTTACATTTGCACGTCATGCAACAGAGAGACCATTCCACTGTGCCACACAATAAAAACGATTCAAACAGCTGAAACACGTACTTGGATCTCCTCCCAACTAACACAACTGCTATTTAGACTCTAATGAAACCCACATGACGCAATTAGTTTTACAACAGAAATGTTTACCCTCGTATTATTTACTTCAAGTCTTAAATACATGTTGCTCTTCTTTTAGAGATATAATTAAAGGAAAACAGAAAAGCCCTCACAACTAATCAACAGAGCAATACATTCAGCAATTTCATTACAGTTTTTCAGACTTACAGAAGAGTGTGAATCATTTGTCTGTCCAGTACTGACTCTTGTCGACGGCATGATATAAGCAGTTTCAGCAGCTAGAAATAAAAAAGTTGTATTTAAAAAGCTTAAGTGATATAAAACATTTAACACAGAGTCTGCAGAGTATGAAAGCTGACCTCAACAGCGATTCATAAGTATTTGTTGAAAAAAGAACTTCTCAGACTTCTTTTGCATGCAGTTCTACTTATGACATAAGCAAACAATTTTGGCTCACGTCAATTGCAAGAGCCTACCTGGCACTGCAGGCTGCTACAGGTAATACAAAGAGAAGGTAGGGCTCAAAATCCTAAACAGTGACAGAATTATGAAACTAATACAAAATATTTGTGAACAAATAATCTAAATACCAGATTGAGGAAGCACATACCAATGACACCATATAAATATTCTAAGCAAGAAATCTTAATCTGAATGCACTGGTGAACAGTTAATATTTAACAAATGGGAAAAAGGACATTTATTCAATTTAAAATGGAATCTTAAAAAAAAGAGTCTCAGCACATGAGGGACTCAAGGGAATATTAGTATTCTACCCTCCTGATTCTGGCTTTTGTTTTTAAAATACAATACCTTTTGGTAAAAAAAAAACCAGTCAAACACAAAAATCACACTGCACAGAGCATCGGTAAGAGAATATAGTTTTTTAGTTAACACTCAAAAGAACAGCAAACACAGCCTGGTGATATTCATATTCATGAAAAACAAAACCTTAGAACTACCAGGATCTTTAGCTTCTGTGTTGCTGCTTATTTCGGCTCTTTCAAGCAGACTGTAAGGAGGGCACCACGTTTGACTAGCTGTGAACTAGCCACACTATATAAAACTGGCCATTTTTTGTTACAGAGGTCAATTGTTTAAAATCAAACCCACCTCTGGTTACTATCTGTAGTCTTTTGCTGACTAAAGAAAAAAAATCTCTGAATGAAAGCAAATGTGCTAAGGGCACAAAAACAGGCTGCCACTGCCTTTTAGAAAATGGGCTCCTGCATACACGAAGACCAAAAGGACTTTTCATTTCCAGGAAACAAAGTGATTTACAAACATCTAACAGGATTACCCTGATTTTAAAAGATGTTTGAATTGTAACAGAAATCATCCAGGCTGCCCAAAGTCCTCAATGCTCAAAGCCCTATCTGAGCCCTAGGTACCAGTCAAGATGAGAATCCCACCACACTAGAGGAACTCTGATGGCCTTAGATATATATGGCTCAAAATACAGTACGTGAAACACATTTCAAACCTTCAGATTTTGAATTGAATGTTGTTAGTGAAGTTTCATCTTTAACAACTGCCCCATTTGTACTTGATGATTCAGTTTTAACAGCCTGCTGGGTTACCATAGTTTGTGTGCTGGAGATAGTACTGGATACAGAAGCATCAGCATTTACAGTTCGTTTGTCCATGTCATGTAATTCACCTACATTTGCTGAAGTCTGAGGACCTTAAAAAACAGAAAAAAATAGCCAGATTTCAGTATTGATAATACCTAACAAATCTCAAGTTGATCTAATCACTATGGTTTCATACAAAACCAGAGTTTAGCTCAGCTTTAGGTTAGCATAGATCTGACCATATTAATTGCTACTGCTTTTTTTAGGTGCATAACTTAGAGTACGTCAGCACAGTCGTAAGCAACTACATGTAAACGTTTATATTAAAATGGCAATCTCATTTGTTTTAAGCTTGTTATTCTCTACTTGGTTACAAAAGGATTAATTTGCAAAAAAATCCTAATATAAAGAGATATCATCCATACAAGTCAGTATCACAGGTTTGTAACAATCAACTTAGATTAACCACTATGGCATTCTGCCTCTCACTGGGCACTAAGAGCCAACATTTCCACGTGATAAATTACACTGTGAAGAAAACGAATCGACAACCTATAAATTACAGGAAAGTAAATATAAACAGATCAGGTGATGGAGCCTGGATGCACAAGGCTGAACTTAAGGCACTTCACTGAAATGCCTAGACATCTTCTATTTCCTCTGCTGTCAGAGAGACATGTTATTTTCTATGTTGCCTAAAATTTTACATCTGCTAATAGGTTTTCACTATAAACAGACAGAAGTAGTGTCAAAAAGAGCCTGGAGTTACTATCACCTTAACGCTGTAAATTAATCCAGCCCTGCCAGTCTGTTCTTTGATGTTAAAAAAGGCTATTTCTGTTGAGGCACACTTGCCACCAGAATAACAAATAGATTGAGAATTTCATGTCCTTTCCAACTCTTCAAACAACGTAAGATTTTTCCTCATATCTTCTAAAAATACGTACAGTAATAACTAGAACTTTTTTTAAGCTACAAAGGCCTCTAAAATAATTATAAATGGCAAGAACAAAAATAACCTTATGTTTATGAGTTTTAACTCCCACTTTTAAAATTTTTATTCTATAGTCATCTTACTTGAAGTACAAACAGGCAAAAGGGAAGGGGCATTTGATTCTTTGAGTCCTGTAGCATCTGCATGGTTTTTCACAGTCTCCTGTGTAATCTTGTTTTCAGGTGCTGCAACCTTTTCTTTTCCTTCTACTTTTAATAATGAGTTGGATGAAAGGGAAACTTGGACCTAACCAAAACAACACATTTGTTAACGTTTAACTGCGAAGTTGAGAAATGTCACTTGCAAACATGGCATGAAAAACGCTTGCTGGAAAACAACAAACAAAAATCCTCCAACATGTCCCTATCATTCTTTAAATTAAAATAAGAAACCAACCTCACAATCCAGCTTATCTTAGTCACTTTAAAACAAAGGCTCAAACTCTTTAAGTCGATTTAGAAGAGACCCTGACACATAGTAAATTTTACCTGACAGTGAGCTGACATTCTTATGTTATTACATGGAAGTTCACTGATGCATACATTTAGTATGTTCAGGGCACTCAGGGGATGGGAAAGTAAAATCACAATTGCAGAGGCTTTCAACCTTTGCTTTCCTGGCACATACCCAAGATATTTCTGCTGTTAGTAATTTCTAAAAATATGACACTTTAGCCAGAGTTTGCCTTCCTTCTTTCTTTTAAATTTGCAAAACAGCAGAACATGTACGACTGCACAACCAGAACAGGTAATAATTTGGTTTAGACTCTAGTAGAAACCTACAACTAAGCAGACTTGCGTAAAAACACTAACAAAGAAGGAATGTGCCTTAATTCTTTTTCCCTCACATGTGAATTTCACCAACATTCTGAGGATGGACAGTATTTCTACTGGTATCATGCTCCCAGTTAGCATTCTGGAAGTAGATACAGTTGTGGTTTCCTTTCTGCATCACCAGGAAGAGGATGTTAAAGACTGTCCGTCAATCATAAAAGCAAAAAGGTTGCTAAGAAAACAGACATAACTGTGTCAGCAGGTGTCTTTTTGTCTGCTCACTTTCAAGTTTTTCCTAAGGCCCGAGAAGCATGCAGGGACTTTCAAAACCGAGAAAGGGTTTTGGCATTTCTCTTGCCTCCCACACTACTTTGCCACTTAGGCATTTTTGAGTTCACACTTACGTTATTAGGAATGACATTATTTGTTTGGCTGAGATGATCCACCTTCATTTCTGGATAAGGGATACTAGGCAATGATTGTGGACTTTGATGTAGAGAAAAGCCACCTTTCAGGTAAACAAAAGCAAATTATAGTCAGTTACATAAAACTTTAGTATTAGGTTGGTTGGAATCTACCCCAGTAAGGAAGAGGGAGACCCAAAATTGCCTTAAGGATGACTTGGTTGTAAGACTGAAATGAAATTGCAGTGCCAAACAAGAAACAGCATGGAAGGGATTTTATCTGACTTTTTCAAATCATGCCCAGTTCTGTACAAATATTTTCATATGCAGAGAGCTGGTCAAAACTGACAGAGACAAGTTAAAGCTGAGCTTTCCATAATTATGAGGCACACATTTGGGTAATAACCAAAGAAATAGGGCTTCTCTCTCTCTCAAAATGATTTTTTTGAAAAACAAACTTCTATTGATTACTTATGCAATCCTTTACCTTTGCACAAACATTAGCAAAATGTGACCTGACCACTACCTTGTGAACTCAGCAATGATGTCTCAGGAACACCAGCACCAGGTAGTCCAGCCCCTGAGGGCACAGGTGAATCAGCATGTAACTGAAGAAGATATCCCTCAACTGTAGGTACTTCATCCCACTTCACTTGGAAAGAGTTGGTTGTAGCTCTAATTAGCTGGACCTGTGATGGTGCTGGAGGTTTCTCTACAAGAAACAAATAAAACACAGATGGTATGTTTGAAATTGCTCTCCTTTACCAGTTTAAGAAATATCTATATAACAAAAAGCAAAAACAATGGCTCCTTTTTCACTTATGTACAATATACACCAGACTCAGCAAGAAATAGTGTCAAAGTCAAGTAAGAGAATTACAAAGTGCCATTCAAGAGTGTTCAAAAATGCTCAAGTTTTGATACTTTTTTTTTAATGGCTCTTCTGGTGCCTGTTAAGTCTTTGGGTTGTATGTACATCATTACATGGATTACAAAAACAAGAGATCCTCATCCTTTCCTAAAAGGCTGCATGCAGCACTTTGGCTCCTAAAGCTTTAAATATTTCTGGGAAGGATTTACAAATGATTGCACTGCCTTTTTGCTCGCTCTCAGCAGCTAAAGTGAGTTTTCCCTCAAATAAGTTCTGCAGAGGCTGAAGCCTAGGCATGATTCAATGCCAATGACTGGCTCCTCTCACCTGCCTTGGATGTCTGACTAGGCTACATTCTCAAGCATATCCCTCCCCTGCTACTCCTTTTCATCTTCTGACCCTCCTGAAGAAAATTTAAAAAAATCCCCCAAAACAAACAAACCAACCAACCCAACCCAAACAAAAAAGGAAAACACATTCTCAGGCTTCTGCTTGAGCTGGCAACAACTTGCTCCCAAAAGTACTATTCTAATTCCCTCTCTCCCAACAACATCTTGGTGCACTGCCATCAAGTCATCTACTAATGAGTACTTAGTGGTCCAGGATTCCCTTCAGCCCCAGGAACAAATTGGTCCTTTCTCAGATTTGACTATCTTTTTGCAGTCCAAGACATGAGGAAGCAGCAGCAGCAATGTTCCCAAGAGGAGGCGGGGTTTGGTAAAAAAGAGTAAGGAGCAGCAGAAAAGATCACTAAGAAAAGAGGCCAGGAACCCTGAGTTTAAGTAAAACACCCGTTAGCACCTGTACCTACTGACTATGGCATGCAATGCAGAATCTGGACATAAAGTTCTTTCAGAGGCTTTAAACAAGCTTTCCTGGTTTTTTTTTCAGTTAAAGTTATGGCTGTAGCCTTCACACAGTCATCAGTGAAACACGGTTTATTTAAACAAGCTTTAAAAATGTAAATAGCCTTTGAGTTTGCTACAGCTTTAGATGATGCTCTGATCATTGATGATGCCAGCTTCCCATATGCTAATAAAACATGGAACATAGCACAAGTCTCTTATTTATTTCTGACTCACCAGTATCAAGGTACCAAAGATCTTTGCAGCAAACTTGATTGTTCCAAGCTTTTCTGTAACCATCTCTACCACTCCAGATATACAGACGAGTGCCAACCGCTACAGCACAGTGTCCTGCTCTTGGCCCTGGTAACAAGTTACTTTTGTCCTCCTCCTGGCAATCTGAGATCAGACCTATCCATTCTGTGGTATCTAGTAAATGAAACTCGAAACATTTAGTTTCTAGATGTTTTCCAAAACAAGCAATACAGCTGTTAATACACTTAACACCTCAGAGAAAATTAGAATAAATCACCTCTGCTTTTATAGACAATTGCATTAAAATTTGCAATATGACAAAGAGAAGGTTGCTTTCCAATTAGTTTGCAAGATGCAATCAATTAATACAGGATTAATTTTCTGACCTCTGGTTGACTCTCTCAGGCAAATACAAGATCAGAAGTTGAGGATTCAGGGATAGTACTATCACGTTTAGAAAAAAACCTCATTTCAGGATCTGTGTCTCGTGTTCTTCTATAAATGAAGAATAAGTATTTGTATTACTTAGTATTAAAGTTGTATTAACAAAGGTTTGCATCAGCAAACCTGATGAATCTTCAAATCAAAATAATACCAGTAATTTTTAAAAAAGCCACTTCATAAGAAAGATGTAAAATACTGGCATCTTCTTTGGTCAGCCAGGATTACAACTGTGGATCCTAACACTTTTCTCAGAGTCTTCAAAACATTTATCCTACTCTGTTAAGAAAGTATTAATTCAAAACAACCACTCCCAGAAAGGCAGAAACACTAACCCAAATTAAGATAAGAAAATGAACCGGTACACTTCCATTCACCATCATGAGCAGAAATTTCACCTCCTGCTGACTGTGGAACCCATCCACCAAAAACATACATTCTGAAATACAGGAAAAGAGGGAAGAGGGAAAAAGAAAAGAAAAGCCAGTTAACATCCAGATCTGCCGCATGTGCTCTCTCAAACTAGGACACACCAGAAATTTTCCAGTGCTTTACAGTTCTGGTCTACAGTAGATTTTATTTGTGTCTGGTCTCTTTAGAAAGTATTGTTGCAGATAGCTACCTTTAGAATTTTTTCAGTAAGTGAACTGATTAAGAACCCCAAACAAATAACCCCCCACAACTCCTCAAACAACTTAGCAGAAATAGAAGTTAACACTGTATCTTTTTACAAACTACCTAACTGCTAATACTCTCCAAGAATCACACATTTACACAGAACTTCTACTACCTTTCACTACAGACCTCTCAATAAACCATCCTAAAACTAAAAGACTGGTATCCAAGTCAGATATCAAAATCTAAAACCGTAATGCAGGCTACAAACAACTAACATCTGAAGTAAATAATGAAAAGCTAAGTCATTGGATCATAAGATACAAAGCTTTAACACTTCCTTCCTTGCCTCTTCCTCCTCACGCCAGCTTGTAAGCTGATATAAAATGGACTGAAACCCATGTTTAAAAGTCCATTTGATCGATGCTATCTGCCAAAACAAACCCTATTGGCAAGAAGCAAAGTAATGAGGAAAAGACTGCAGAAAAACTGGCCCACAAAAATGCAGAATGGTTTTGCCTAGAATTGGTTCTACTTTTTGGGCAGTTACTTTGTGTAGCTAGTTCCTTGCGTCCCAGACACAGAGACATTCAAGTTGGCTCCTGACAGAGCTAGTTTCGGTCCAGCTGAGACCTCCCCAGAGTGCACAAAGGTGCATTAGGAAGCCTTGAAAACTGCTTGTAGGTTGGGGCAGACTGTCTTATTGGATGGAAACAGTTTGATACGCTTAAGTTAACAGTGGTATTTTTTAATTTCCACTGAGGTAAATAGAAGCAGAAAAGTACTCTACAGGGCTGACAGTTTATACTGAGCAGTAGTGGATAAACATCATTATTCTCCTACTAGGTGTACCTTTCTAGAGTTGAGCTTTTAACAACAGACATACTTGTTTCCTATTACATTGGCCGTATGGAGACTGCGAGGAAGTGGTACTGTCCCTTTAGTTTCTGGTCTTGACCAAGTCATGGTTTCTAAAAGAAAAATAGTAAAACCCATTAAAAAAAACTTGTTACTGCATATTTCACCAGCTGGATTTTAAGAGGGAACATACCTCTAACATTCAATGAAACAAAATTTCACCTAAGATGGCCACTTTAAGAAAGAAGGCACAATCACGAGCACTTAGAGCTTCTTTTAAAAACTCACAGGAATTTCTGACAGAACTAATTGTTTATCAGTTTATTAAAAAAGATACATTACAGTTTCATTATGGTTATTCAGCTTGGTTATCAAAGTCTTTAAAGCATTCTAAGGAACAATCTCACAGCGTAACCAAGATCAGTAGGGACAGTATATGCAAACAGTGCTGTATCTACTTAATTCCAAACATTACAAAAGGTTAAACACTACGGTGCAAGCCCCAATAATGTCTGCACCATGCCATGCCACTAATCGTTACATACTAGGATTTTTCCTCTTAGCCAGTGAGGCCCCATTGCTGACTTCTACCGGCAAATCAACTCACCTATGTCAAGTTCCCAGAGATCGTTAAGCCGACAGCCACACATCCCTCCAAAAATGTATATCTTTGGACTTCCCAAATCCTTCTTGCAGTACACGATGGCCGTGTGAGACTCTCGGGGAGATGGACAGGTCCCTTTGGTCACAGGAATACTCCAGCCAACAACGCCAGAACCATGTTGCAGCTCCAGTTCATAGAAATCATTTAAATATCTAGGGCATTATTGTCAAAGTATGAAAAATTCACTTATAAGCAAGATTACAAGTGAGCTTTAAAGCCTGACGACTTTTAAGCATTGCAGACCCTTGTCTTGGGAGAGTGCATACTTTTGAAAATCTCAGTATGTTTGATGGCATTGTGGACAGTACCAAAACTACTGGATTTAAACTAAAAATGAACTGTTACAACTTGTTGCCTCTAAGGAAGCACGCTTTCATATCATATGTGATACATGCTATTGCATGAAAGAACCACTCAACTCTGGTAAACAACACTCACAGCAGAAACTATTATATATGGACAAACTTGGAATACTCTGCAAAGTTGTGAGAAATGCACAATGATGTGGGACATCAGAGACTAATTTCTGCAACTCTAAGGCAGCAAAGGTGAAAAGAAGCTGTTTCTCCTCTGATATCTTCAGGCTGGCCAACAGACAATTAGCCATTTGTTGCTGCATTTATCAGCAAGTTATTTTTAGATAATGGTCTTTGAATATTGGCATTCACAGCAGATACCTCTTGTTTACTGAACTTAAGATTGCTGGTTGGTAGCTCAGCGGATGCAAGTGCTCTGAATTGCAGGTGAATGTGGATATAAAACTTCAGCAGTTTCATGATAATAAAGGCAACACCAGCTGTTACTTTAAAAAACAAAAATCCAGATGAATTAATAACTGTTTGCCACAGTATTACAGAGGAAACTTCCCTTGTGAATCCCCTGCTGACTCATGAGACTTTGCTGATTTCAGTAATTTTAACAAACAAGCCATTCTAAAAAAAACACTTAAAAAATACTAGGAAAAATACCAAAGTCTACTCAGGTTTCCCTCCAGAAATACCTGAGCTGCCAGTCAGTGTTACATATTGTGCGACTAGTAGGAGAAACATTTAAGCTTCTTGGCATGTAACCACATCCACCATACAAATAATCCAAATGAGAGTACTTGGTATGCTGCAGAGCCTCCCTAGAATGTTCCTCTTCAAAGTTGTTATATCTAGTAATTTATTTTTAAAGACACTGAATTCACAGCAAATCAGCATACCTGGGGACGTTGTTATTTGAATCCTCACTTTCATTTGCCAGGCCACCAAATAAATAGCACTTGTTACCATACAAAGAAAAGCTGTGGCCAAGTCGAGGACAAGGTGGTGATCCAGTAGAAGGAGCTTGAGGTTTTACTTTTTTCCAGAGCCATCGACTTGCCTTAAGGACAAGAAAAATATATTCAGAAATAACCTCATTTACAGTCATTAATCCTCAACAGAATTCAGACAATATTAACACTTGTTTATTTTCAGAATTACTTTTATGTGAATGCTGGGCTTTTCTTGGGATATAACATTACAAGGGACAAGTAAGCGATAGCCTTCATAAAACATTAAATATTTAAGACTTTATTTACACTAGATAGCAGTCTCTCTTTCAAAGTTCTTTAGATATTCCCCATCTTCAGAATCTACAGAGTTTTTTCTTCCTGCAGCAGAACAAAGCTCACCTAACTTTTCTTTGCAGTTGGTAATACAAAATGTGCATGTTCACAAACAGATGAATAAAATAGCTCTCAAGACTGAAACACATTCATACATGTCCTACCTGCAACTCATATAAATCATTACTGTATCTTCCATATTCAACCATTCCTCCAAAAACCAGTATTCTGGTACCATCACAAACAAATCCATGGGCTGCACAGCCTGGAGGAATATCTCCCCTTACAGCAGGAAGAAACCACTGATTTGTAACTATAGTAAAGGGAAAAAAAAAAAAAGGAGATATTTTAAATACTAGAAGGAAAGGTTACTTATAAACACCTCTAATTTCCAAAGAATTCCCTTTTACCTGTGGATAATTGTGAATATGCTGTGTGTTCAACACTAAGTTTTAACTGAATTATAACTTTTTTTAATAAAGAAAAAAATCAAACACCTCTGTCAAACTAATGTTACTCAATATATGAATGTGCACATGAGGTGACTGTAACAAAGTCAGTTACTAAGGGTCACCCCAGCAATTCAACAGAGTTGCCAAAAAAAAAGGCTAATGAGGAACATAAGTGCAGTTCCACACAAAAGAGATAACTCCGCTAACTCAGAGGGAGCTTGCCCTAGAAACAGAATGATTAGAGCTACAGCAGGATGGCAGTGTGCCTGGACTTAATAGCCCTATTGAAAAACTAATTACACTGTTCTGTGACCAAGTTAATACCTACTGAGCACTGCACTGATACATAGGAGAAAAGAGGCACAGAGAAAAGAGGGAGCAACAGAGACTGCCCGATACAGCAGCATATCAATGTTTAAACTGTTCTGGAATTAGAGAGTCATAGGAGACATTGTCTTCTTTTCCTAAGCTTTTTTCCATGAGCACAGAAAGGAAAAGTGTGAAATCAGAAGAGAGTAGTTGGCATGCAGGATGCCAAATGTTGCTGCAGGGGATTAAGATACCCTTTGCTGTGTACCAGCTCTTCAGAAATCACCACACTCCCAGGTGAAGAGCAATGGATGACGTCCCAAACTCAGGCAGCCCAGGTCACAACCCTCCATCTTAGCCCCAGAGGAAAAAAAAAAAAAGTCAGTTTGGGCCAAACACTCATCTGGGAACTGGAACAAATGAGTCTTGATCTTTTTTGGCATTGTCACAAAGGGGAAACACCTCTAGCAGAAAGTCTGCGCAGAAAAACATAAGAAGTGATATTAAGATTCACTCAAAAGGCATCAACCAGAACCTCTGTTCTGATAGGCAGTATTACTGTACTATCTAAGTTTTCTTCCAATTACTCGTCAAAACAGAAAGGTTGATTATTTTTTTCCTTCCCTCCAAAGTGTGATTGAGTAGAGCAGATCTTTAAGTTACTATGGGACAATCTGCTTGGAAGAATTATCAGCAAGAGATATCCTCTTAATAAATCACCTCCAATATATGTTTGAGCACCATCACCTTTTTTTTTTTCCCCTATGGAAAGGACGGTTGGGTCATGATAAGATTTTTTGAATTATTCTTAAAAGTTAGAGTTTACTAAAAAGGCTATTAACATGCCCTCACTTTCATGCTTTTGGTACATTGCACAAGCAGCCAACACTGTCTGACTACAAAGTGATCAGTCAAGGAACTCAGTCCCGTCTCAGCCCAAGCTCTTAAATTACACAGACGCTTTCTAGCCTCACACGGCATCCCGCACGGTAACTATTTAGGCATCTCATCTCTCATGAACAGAATTCGCTCTTGGGCAGCCTCCTGTTTGGAAAAGGTCCCAGTGCCAACACGTTCACTTTGCTAACGAAAATTTCTCTCGAGCGCCTTCAGCTCTCGGGAAGCTGCCACCAGGGAGGAGAAGCGGGATGCGGACACTCGACGGAGCAGATCCAGCCCGCGGTCGCTCAGCTGAGACCTGCCGGGGGGCGCTCTGCACTCCAGCATGAGGGCTGGGAAAGCCAGGCGCATAAATTCCAGGTTTTTCGTGTGGTTTATTTTTGGTTTTTTTCCCCAGAAAAGGGACTAACCCGTAACACCAGCCAGGGTGCGGCGCAACATAACGCCGGGAGGACTCCGCGCCCAAGCGTGTTCTCCCACTCCTCGCTCGCCTTCCATTTCCGTGCCAGGCAACGGCGCGCCCGGCGTCCCCTCAGCGCCGGCGGCTCAGCTGAGCCCGCAGCGGGCAGTCCCGGGGGAGGATCCCTCCCCAGTGTGAGGCGGCCAGTGTCACCGGCAGTTGATGACACTACAGACACCCCAATCCCGCTGCTGCTGCTGCCGCGCGCCGCCTCACGGCCCCAGGCGCTCGCGCCCCGCCCCGGCCCGGCCCGGCCCCGCCCCGCGCGTTCCCTGCCCCCCGCCCGCGGCGGCCCCGCCCCGCCCCGCGCACCCGTATTGTAGACGTGCAGCTCATCCGCGATGCCCTCGTTGCCGCCCCCGAAGATAATGACTAGCTCGCGGATGGCGACCGCGCGGTGCCCGTGGCGGGAGCGCGGCACTGGCCCCGTGAAGGAAGACACCCGCCTCCAGCTCAGTCCAGCGGCGGCCGCCGCCATCTTACCGCCGCTCCCACAATGCACCGCGCGGCCGGGGCAGGCCGGCGGGGGGAAGAGGGAGCGGCGGGTGGCGGCAGGGCGCTGCCGCGGGTCACGTGGTGGTGGCGGGGCCGGCGCCTCACGCCGGTCGGTGTCGGTCGCTTTAGGCCCTGAGGGGGAGTTGCGGCCGCCGTCCGCTCTGCCCGACCGGCTGCCTCTCGCTAACGCGGGTGGGCCGAGAGGCGCGGCGAGGGAGCCGCGTCTTGCTCCTGGCCAGGGCGGAGGCGGCCTCTGCCCTCGGCTTCTCTCTGCCCTCGGCTTCTCTCTGCCCCTCAGCAGCCCCCGGTCTCTGGGGAGCTTTGGCAAGAAGCCCTGTTGAAGAGCCTCTGGCGAAGGCAAAGTTGCCTGCGGTGCACCCTGTCCGTGAGGCTGCCGGGGTCACCGCTGTGGTGTTTTATCTTAGGACACCCAGTGCTGCCTTCAAGCCCGCGGAAAATCTGTTAGGTGTGGGGTTTTTTCCCCCTTACTAGTGGTAGGTGAGACGTGTTGCCTGTGGGATATGCGTCTGAGAAATAAACGAGGTGCTGTTTAAACCCTGAACGTTCAGATTAGAAACCGAGGTTTCGGTTCGACTGTTAAAGGCGGATGAGTGAACCCGGAGACTTCGTTCTGCGGGACAGAAGCTGCTCTTTCCTGTGTGACGGGGGTGTTAAGTGAGAATACGACCGTGAGAGGCCGTGGGAAGTCTAGAGAAGGTGATGCTGGGTTGCCAGTAATCCAGGTGTTGCTGCCAGGTGAAGCAGACGGTCCCAATGCTAAAAAGCTCATGCAGCTGTCTGTTCTTAACATCTGTTTAGGATGCATATGGAAACAGAAAGGAGATGAAAAAACACAGGTGGATTTGGATGAACACAAGCTTAATGCAGCTTGAAAAAAAACACCAAACCCATGACACAGAAAGAGTAGTAATACCAGTGGCTATCTTCATGAAGCACCTAAGTGTATAGTTCTCCGTTTTTCCTTCAAGGAGCTCTGCAGAAGATGAGATTTTTGTACAAAATCAGACATGGATAATACAGTGTTGGCTTGAGACCTACAGTTGAAGCCTCAAATTTTAAGTTCCTGCAAATAGAACAACAATCTGGCAGAGGGGTTGGACTAGATGATCTTTCGAGGTCCCTTCCAGCCCTTGAGATTCTATGATTTAAAACACTTAAGATTTTTTTTTAAACTTTGACTGAGTACTCCTGAAGTTTTTCACCACCTCATGCTAAAAATATGGAAAATAGTTTAGAATTGAAGATTACTCTTCTTATTCCTTTTGGTATTCTTGAAAGCATTGTGACAAAACAGTGTTTTGTCATGCGGAAGGGAGGATCCTAGAAGAGAGGGAGATAATTTGAATAAAAGAAATGGTGCAGAATGAAAACTGCAAAAGCATTCAGGGAGAGCTTAGGAATCAGTGTATCAACATGTGCTGGTTACCTTTTTCTAAGGTCCCTTTGAATCTAAACCAAACCTCTGGATTCAGAGTCTCTTAACTGCTCCAAGATTTGAAAATTAGATGATTCAACTCAAAATGCATGTTCACAGTTGAATGTTACAAGTTCCCCTTAGCTTTTGACTCGCCAGAACTCTGCAAGCAGACATTGGAAAAACTTGAGCTCTCAGTTTTACTTTGGCATGTTTGGCTCTTACATGCTCCTTACTCATTCACATTTACTGAAAATAATGACTAGAAACCTAACCTGCAACTAGACTGTCGAAGTAACTTCTAGAAAGGTTTGTTTTCTTCTCTTTCCCCCACCCCCTTAAGACTTTTTGTCTTATGGGATTTGTTTGCAATCAGCTAGCTGAAGCTCTGAGGCAAGTTTGCCAGATCTGAGGCTGCATCATCATTCTGCACATCTGGAAGTGGTTTATGAGCTCTCATTCCTCTAGTGCGGCGTCTGGACTCTGTGCTATTCCTCAGAAGCAGAGAAAGAAAAGAAAACCAGCACAACTCCAAAGTAAACTTTGAAGAGTTTGAAAAAGGAATTGCATCTTAAAACTGTTACTGTGCCATGTAAGGCCCTTGTGCAGGGGACTTCAAAGGATGGTCAAGGAAGCTTTGGCAAGTATGCTTACAGCTGTGGGCTATCTAGGATCTGAGTAAATAGCTCTACAGCTCTTCAGGAGAGAGGAGTCCCGAATTCTGTGCTGCTTTGAAGAGGTAAAAAGACTAATTAAGCAGGAAATATCTGAGCAGTAATGTCACTGTTTCTGAGTTTTCCCTTCTGCAGCCCCTCATTTCGTTACTGGATTTGGCAACTGAGTTAGGGACTGCCAGGTTCCAGGAATTAAAGTACAGTCAGGAAAAACTGTAAATATGTGCAGGGGAACAAATATCCCTCTCTTTTCTTAAAAATCAGTGGGTAATTAATCTGAGCTTCTAAAGCTTACGAATGCTGCAGTTTTAAAACTCAAACTTGTATGAGAGTCTGTCTGAGGTCAGATTTTGAGGTTTAAAATGTGGTTCACTTTATGTTGATTTAATTGTTTCTGTAGATACTATGAAGCTTTGGCTCTCCAGCTTTCATCTTGCAGTCACCAACAGTATTGTTTGTGACTATCATTGCAAAGGTTAATGAAAAGATAGTAGCCAGCTCTATGGTAATCAGTGGTAAGACTGTGATTAACTCAAGGGGGGGTTCAAAAGTTGCTCCAAGAGCATAGGAGGAGGTTTTGTTGTCTCTCTACTTACTTACTTAGATGAGTAAACTTTTTAAATGGATGAGAAGACAGTGCTTTTGTGTAATGCGTGAGAGCACAGGGCTTTCTCAGCAGTGGGTTTGCTTTTTTTTTCTGATGGTAAGCTTGATTTCCTCTCTATGTAAATTAATGCCACATGAAGAGAGCGGGCTGCTGGAATGTAGCTCAGCACTGTGGATCCAAAGAGACTGTCAGACGTGCTCCCCTCTCACTCTGGTGTAGTCACTTGCTGGGACCCAAATAGAAGCGATTAGTAAAGAAAGCCACATCTTAGCTTTTGATACATTTTTGTTGTCATTTAACCTTGTTAGTTGAAGCAGAGACTAGGGTGCCGCCTGAACTTGAGCATTAACCAATGAGAAGTGGTCAGTTTTGTGACTCAGATTTCAAGAATTCTTGCTGTTCCATCTGTCTTCTCAAGGAGTCAGAATGAACTTCATTTTTATGTGTGCATAGGCACTGCCATATCTCCTTATCAATGCTGTAACGTGTCCTTATCTGTATATGTGGAAACAGGAAAAATTGGTTTCTATCCTATATATAGCTACCATACCATAAAGGTTAGATCATGTTGTTGTATCCCCCACCCCCGCTTCTGGTACTGACTTTTACTGTTGGGTTTTTTTGTTTGTTTGTTTTCACAAACAGTAATTTAGTGTCCAAAATTCAAGTGAAGGTTGTGTTTCCCGTAACCCTGTATTTTAGGGAATGTATTCTGTCCTCTTAGGCATAAAGTCATGGCCACTCTTGGTCCTGATTTAGAAGTACAATTTTAGGGAAGACTACCTCATTTTCCTCAGCATCAGAAATAATAACTTCCTCCCTCTGCTTGCCCCCTTATTTTTGGTAGAAGAATATGGCTGTTGGAAAATATTCTCATTATTACTCTGAAATTTTCTGAGAATCTGAAAGATACTGCTCCAGTATAAGATTCCCGTATGTTTGGGAACATAGTCCAGCAAAAGATTGGTATTTGTGACTGTTCTTATGTTTTGGGTGAAATCTGAGATAAATATAAACATATTTAGCCTTTTTAGAATTAAACCTGTCCAGGAAAGGAAAACAAGAAGGGGGTTTTCAGGTACATCAGCAGCAAAAGGAAGATTAGCGGGAATGTAGGCCTGCTGCTGAACACAGAGGGTGCCCTGGTAAATGAGTATGCAGAGAAAGCTGAACTATCGAATGTCTTCTTTACTACGGTCTTTAGAGTCAAGGCCAGCCCTCAGGAAGCCCAGTCCAGCAAGGATAGTAGGATGGTCTGGACAACAGAGGACTTGCCCTTGATGGATGGGGAAGAGGTTAAAGACTTGATGGGCAAGCTTTATGCTCATAAGTCAACGGGACCTAAGGGGATGCAACCGAGAGTGCTGAGGGAGCTGGCTGATGTGGTTGCCGCTCTCCATCATTTTTGAACTATCATGGAGGATAGGCAAGGTGCCCGAGGACTGGAGAAAGGCCAATGTCATGCCAGTCTTCAAAAAGGGCAAGAAGGAGGACCCAGGAGATTACAGGCTGGTCAGCCTCACCTCCATCCCTGGAAAGATGATGGAACAATTCATCCTCAATGTTGTTACTAAACATATGAGGATAAGATGGTTATCAGGGGAAGTCAACATGGATTTATCAAGGGGAAATCCTGTTTGACCAACCTGATAGCCTTCTGTGAGTGCATAACTGGCTGGCTAGATGAGGGGAGAGCTGCAAATGTCATCTGCCTTGACTTCAGCAAGGCTTTTGACACTGTTTCCCATAACATCCTCATCAGAAAGCTCAGGCAATGTGGATTGGATGAGTGGATGGTGAGGTGGATCGAGAGCTGGCTAAATGACAGAACCCAGAGACCAGTCATCAGTGGCACAGAATCAAATTGGAAGCCTGTGGCCAGTGAAGTTCCACAGGGATCGGTTCTGGGGCCAGTCTTGTTCAACATCTTTATCAACAACCTGGATGAGGGGACAGAGGGTACCCTCAGCAAGTTGGCTGATGACACCAAACTGGGAGGACTGGCTGATTCCCCAGAAGGCTGTGCTGCCATTCAGCAGGATCTCGAGCGGCTTGAGAGTTGGACAGAGAGGAACCTCATGAGGTTCAACAAGGACAAGTGCAGAATCCTGCACCTTGGGAGGAACAACCCCATGCAGCAGTACAAGCCGGGGATTGAATTGCTGGAGAGCAGCTCTGCAGAGAGAGACCTGGGACTTCTGGTTGACAATAAACTAACCATGAGCCAGCAATGTGCCCTTGTGGCCAAGAAGGCCAATGGCATTCTGGGATGCATCAAGAAGAGTGTGGCCAGCAGGTCAAGGGAGGTTCTTCTTCCTCTTTACTCTGCCCTGGTGAGGCCTCATCTGGAGTGCTGTGTCCAGTTCTGGGCTCCCCAGCTCAAGAGGGACAGGGAACTGTTAGAGAGAGTCCAGCGCAGGGCCACCAAGATGATCAGGGGACTGGAGCATCTTTCTTATGAGGAAAGGATGCGGGAACTGGGGCTGTTTAGTTTGGAGAAGAGGAGATTGCAGGGGGATCTCATTTACAAGTATCTGAATGGTGGGTGTCAGGAGATTGGGGCATCACTCTTTTCTTTTGTATATAGTGACAGGACAAGGGATAATGGAAAGAAGGTAGAACACAAAGTTCCATCTAAATGTAAGAAAAAACTATTTTACTGTTGAGGTGAGGGAGCCCTGGCACAGGCTGCCCAGGGAGAGTGTGGAGTCTCCTTCTCTGGAGGCTTTCAAAACCTGCCTGGACACATTGCTGTGTGACCTTATCTAGGTGGACCTGCTTTTGCAGGGGAGTTGGACTAGATTATCTTTAGAGGTCCCTTCCAATCCCTACCATTCTATGATTTGTAAATTGCGTCTGTGAGAGCTTTAGTAATTCTTTGCACGTTACTTTAAAATGTATTAAAAAAGGTTTGCTAGATGGAAGTTGTTAAAGTGCTGCTCTTTTCAACCCATTAGTAGTTTAAATTAAAATACGTAATAATTCTTGCCGTAATATTAGTTATTCAAAAAGAGTTATTTACAAAGGTAGAGTTCAATCTTACTTTTACCAAGTCAACAGTGAAACAGTGAAACTTGATGATGCAAAACCTTGTCCCTGAAATAACTGACTGGTGTTCACTGTTGGTATTGATGACTTTTCTCTCTCTGATTTTTCAAATGATTTTTAAAAATTTTTGTTTTGCCACAGGTCACCGTTCTCATCTAGCAGGACACATGGCTCTTCTAAAGAAAAGTAAGAGAGATTAAAAACATTTGAAATACATTTTTTAAAAAGAGGATGGAAATGTCAAACGCAATTTCTCATGCAAGTGTTGTCACACATTGCCCTAGTTTCACCTGGAACTGAGTTAATTTGCTTCCTAGTAGCTGGTACACTGCTGTGTTTAGGATTTAGTGTGAGAGTGATGTTGATAACTCTCTGATGTTTTGGTTGCTGCTAGTGAGCACTTATCTTGAATTAGGGATTTTTCAGTTTCCCAGCCTCTGTCAGCAAACAAGTGCACTTTTGTCAGAGTTGCCTGCAAATTAGTAGTTCTAGTTTCACTAAATTATGCTTAACAGGAAAAGGCTTATTTGTGTACTTTAACTAAGTCAGCTAACTACAGCCATAAATCCTGTTAGTTTAAAATTATTGCTTTACTACACGAAACTGAGGGCTCTGGAATTTACCACTGAGAGTGCAAGTAGCTGCTGGTTTCCTGTGGGTTGTGTGTGCCTAGAGCACTGAACCTGTCTTCTTCATAAAACTCTGCACATTAATGCTGTTCATACTCACAGCTTAGGCAAGGTCCCAAGAAATTTGCCGTTCTCATCAGCTGTCAGGTTCAGTGACTGAAAATAGACCAGTGTGTGCCTTCAATTATCTACCCCAAATTTCTCTGAAGGCAATGGGCTCTTTCCTCAGCTGTTTTAAATTAGTGCAGATTTGGTGGTTGTTTGTTTACCAATTTCAGTTTATTCTCCTGCCCAGTTCTGGACAGTTGGCCCTTTTTATTGAAATACTTTGAAACTTTTGTACACCTTAAATACCTTTTATGGTGGTGCAAAAATAACAAAGTAGTCTTGATACAAAGAACTCCGCTCATTAAAGTCACCACTGATGATGGCAATGTATTCCTTTCCTGTTGTACTCATCAAACTGTCCTTGCACCTGCTTGTGGTTGGTTTATGTTGAATCTCTTAAACTCGTATGAGATATGAGACAATCTGGTAGAAACTGCTAATCAGAATGTATAGTAATATCTGTTGCATGCCTTTTTTTTTACTTACTAATTATTGATGTCAAAATGTTTATGCTTTTTGAAATATTTTGGAACATTCCTGGATTCAGTAGCATGCTGGGTTTGTTTTTCTGGTATTTCTGTATCTTCAGATACACCTTGAAGGTCTGAACATTGAAACTGGAAATGGTTATTTTCCTGTGTTTGAAGTTTTGTCACAGAAGTGTGAGGAAAAAGAAAGAGCTAGGTAAAAATAATTAACTCATCCCATGAGGATAAACAAACTGGCCAAGAAAAGAAAGTTCCAGGCTCTCTCTAAAGTTCAGAAACATATGAATTTCCTTGTATGGATAACCCTTGTATATTGGGAGCTTAATGGTTCAGTGAGCAAATGGAAATCAGTTGGAAAATATTGTAACTATTGCTATTGTTGTGACAATACTCTTACTGTTATTGTTTTGATACTATTGTGTTTTTAACATAACATTTTTAGCTTGGTCAAATAACAAGATAAAGGAGAATTTCATGAACACATCAAGTTCAGGTTGTGATATGTACTGGTTGCAAATTGGATTTGTTTAAATAATGTACTCAGGAATTAGCTGTTATACTGATTGTTAACCAGTTCTCCCTTTTGTTTCAGTTAACCAGATCTTGCTTTTACTTCTGGTCTTAACTGTGTGTGCCATTCTGTATAACAAAGTTCACCAAGCACCATCTGCATTAAAGAATGAGACAGGTAAATGGGTCATACTTGTGTTTCATTTATATTCTTGTTTTGTATTCCTTGTATCTTCATTTGACCATTTTTTCTTACTGACTCCTGTTTGCCCTGCAGTAGATGAGCTACTCACACTGTTGCATATTGTCTAGGATGCAGACTTTGTTTGCTTGTAAACTACTTGAATAAAATAGGAGATTGATAGTAATGACTAAGAATTGTCATTCTGATTCAAATTTTTATCCAGATGTCGCTGATGTAGAGGGAAGCTGGGATATATCCTTATTTGTGCTGAACAGAGTTGGAGCTGTCAAATGATGATAAACTTTAATCACAACTTGTCCCTTTGGGAATATTCTTGGTCTACCTATTCACCTCAGATCATCAGATCTTGACATACTTTACAAAAGAAGTTTTTGCTGGAGTTTTTATAGTGACAGAAACCTACTAGGACTGGTGAGGTTGGACTGGTGTTAAATGTTTATCTTAATAGCCGATTCACTGTTCCTAAGAAAAGCAATCTTGGTCTTGGTATGAACCATTTTTTTTTCAGTGTAGGTTTTTTCTGTTAGGGCTGTTATGAGTTTAATGGTTATGTTTTAACCAGTGTAATATATCCATATAAGTTCTGTAAGTTAATCAGTGCTAGGGATAAAAATCTTCCTTAGCAGTAATATGAACTAAATCAGCATTGTTTAGATTTTTTTCCTTTTATCATTAGCATCTTCCTGGTGGTACAAAATTTCATCCTGTTCCTTCCTAGCCTGCATTCTAAAAAAGTGAAGCTCTTGCAATTGCATTGTCTCTTCAATTTACCTCTTTTCTTTGATAATTTTTGGAACCTATCTCTCAATTTGTACTAAATATAATTGAGAAGTCTCAAAGGTATTCAAACTTCTTCAGGTTTCATGTGAATATGCAGCTACATGGAGGACAGGCCCCTGAATTGTGCCCCTGCTGAGTAGAAGATGCCAAAAACTCTGTTATAAGTTCTGTTTGTAGGCATCCAACACTACAGTCAACCTGCAGGTAGCTCTGGGTTAGCGACAGCCCATGCTGAGTGTCTTGTCAGGTGTGGGTGTGTATAGGATGTGTTAAGGAAATGGGGTGATTATGGAACTGCTTATGGAACTACATCCTCATCACTCAAATCTGAAATTAAAAGGTTCTTAATTTTCTGTTATAATGCATAGATTTTTTTTCTTTCTTGTAGTTGATTTGGAGAGTCCTGAGGAAATGGAAGAAGAAATCCCAGTTGTAATCTGTGCTGCTGCAGGTAGAATGGGTGCAGCTGTAGCAGCAATCAATAGCATCTACAGCAACACAGAGGCCAATGTGTTGTTCTACATAGTTGGGCTGAAGACTACCATCCCGCATATTCGGTAGATATCAGCCTGATTTTGTTTCATACTGTTGTTAGGACCAGGTTGATTGTTCTCCTCAGCTTGGGCACAGACTTTGTAGGACCTTTCAGGGAAAGATTTCTCCCTTTTATTCAAGTAGTGCTGTTGATAGCCATCCCCAGGATTCTCCACATGTAGGAAGAAGGACCATTTTGCCGTACACAAAGGCCCTGACTGGTGTAAAGGGGTGTGAAACAGCCAGACCATGCCCATACCCATGCCTCTCTGCCTCATGCAGGTTGGCTGCAGAAGAGTCTGTAATAAGTATATGCGTGCTTACTTGTCACAATCCCATTTTGTGGCTCTTAGCACTTATCTGGCACAGTGTCTTAAGCTTCAGTGTAGAAAAACTGTTTAAAGCAAATTTCAAGTAAGAAGATGTATTAAAGGTTTGAAATAGAGGCCCGAAGAAGCTTGTAATGAAGGCATATTTGAGTGCTGAAATTTGCAGATGTGGACTAAAAGAGCGGGAAGGTGTTAACCAAATTAAAGCAGATTTCTTAGCAGTTCCCACCTCAGGCTACTGCACTTCCCACAATTTGTGTAAAAGGGAAAAGATGGAAGAGTGGAGTTCCACGGGGAATTATTCCCATCCAATTCATCAGTGACCTAGAGAAAAGTGGAGAATGTTCTTTAGGTATCTGCAATTGGCATGAAGCCAGAAAAGACAGCAGGTATACTGAGGAACAGGACAAGACAAACTAATCATGATGAATTAAAAAAATGAATTGTAAAATGTGATGAAATTCAGTAGAGATAATAACAAGGTAACATAGGTGGGAAGAGCTGATTTTCATACGAGAAAAGGCTACGGCAACTGGGGCTGTTTAATCTGGAGGAGACTGAGGGGAGATCTTACATTTACAAATATGTAAAGGGTGGGTGTCAGGAGGTTGGGACATCCCTTTTTTCTATGGTATTTAGCAGCAGGAGAAGGGGTAATGGGATGAAACTGGAACACAAAAAGTTCCACCTAAACATAAGAAAAAACTATTTCACTGTTGAGGTGAGGGAGCCCTGGCACAGGCTGCCCAGAGGGGTTGTGGAGGAGTCTCCTTCCTTGGAGGTCTTCCAGACCCGCCTGGACATGTTCCTATGTGACCTGATCTAGGTGACCCTGCTTCTGCACAGGGATTGGACTAGATGATATCTAAAGGTCCCTTCCAGCCCCTACCATTCTATGATTTTATTGGCTTGAGAGTGAAGCAGGAGTTTGGTACCACTTATCTGGAAAACTGCAGAATTACGATGGATAACTGATCACACTGATTCTCCCCCAGCCCCCAAAAAAGAGAGAAAAAATTAAAAAGGCATGCATCATAGTGGATGTACGTGTTGAATGTTGACACATGACTGCAGGGGAAATGAGAAAGCTTTTTCTGATCTTGCAGACATTATTAACACATCAGAAAAAGTGAGGCTTTCTTTTTAGGTGCCTCCAGGATTTAGAATGGAGGTCAGAGGAGAACAGTAAGCAATGATGTCAAGAAATCTGATAAAATAATGGAGAAATTAGTCTAAAGAAAATATGGTTAGGAGATGATGTGGCAGTCATCTTGAAAGACATAAAACTGTAAAAGGGAGAAAACTTAAGTGCTGCTTTAAAAGTACTGTGGATAGCATAAGAAAAAATATAGCAAGAAAGCCTAGTAAAATAGCATTTAATGCTAATGATAGTTAAAAATGGGTTGTTTGAGTAATGTGTGGACTCTGGTTTTGGCAGTGACGTGGGATGTTTGCTTTGTTGATTTTTTTGTGTGTTTTTGTTTGGCTTTTTTTTTTTAAAGAACAGGTTAAATATCCATGTGCAATAGTTGTATAGATAAGTAATTCTATCTTGGGATAGAATAGATTAAGTGAGCTTTTGAAGTCTCTTTTCTCCTGTAAGTCTGTGAATTTAGTACTAGAAGTATTTGCCACACAAACAGTATTTCTTTTATCACTTTTTTTTTGATCACAGAAAATGGATTGAAAATTCTAAACTGAAAGAAATAAAGTTTAAGGTTGTTGAATTCAACCCCATGGTACTAAAAGGAAAAATCAGACAAGATGCATCACGTCCTGAGCTACTGCAGCCTGTGAGTAAATGAACACTGCATAACAAATGTTCAGGGGTTTAACACTTATTACAGGCTTTGAAATGTCTTAGGTCTCTGTTCCCTTACACTCGGGGATTGTAAGCCAGAGAAACCACATCAGGTCAAAACGCTACACTCTCATTCAAGACGGAAAAGTGTACTGTAACGAGTTCCTTGCAACTTGTCTGTCTTCCTGGGACCTCATTATTTGGTGACGTACACTTGGTAATTTAAATATGACATAACTTTAATAATAAATTCAGTTTATTGGAGGAAAAATCTAATAGTGTTCTTTGTGCCTCCATGATGCTGAGTTGGCTTCATTCTGCCCATGTCCAGGGTTAATTCACAGGCAAATGACTAATCTGAATATTACAGACTGTCAGAAAAAGGCAATCCAGATGTTAGAAATTATTAGGAAAGCAGTAATGATCAAAATAGAGAACATTGTTATGCCACAATACAAATCCATAGCTTTCCCTCACCCTAAATACTACGTGCAGTCTTGGACAAGGTAATCTCAAAAGGCCCCTTCTGACCTTAATGATTGTGTGGTTCTGCGAAGAAACAGCTGGTTTGGGCTGCTTGGTTAGGGGTAAATAATAACGGATTCGGGATATAGAGGGAGAGGAAGCAAATAATCACTGGGTAGTACTCAATAAAGACACAAATTAAAGCTGCTTGTTAATAGAGTCAGAAGCTTACTACTACTATATTAAACAGCATTACCATTTAGTCTTTACCCTTTTTTTCTCTTTAATAGCTGAACTTTGTTAGATTTTATCTTCCTCTGCTTATCCAGAAACATGAGAAAGTAATATATTTGGATGATGATATCATAGTTCAAGGTAAGCTATCATCTAAAAAGCAGTTTCTAGCAGAATTAAAGTTATTGCAGCTTTTACAGTTGTTTGGAAACATGAGGTATAACGGAAAGAAAAACAGCTGCTAGGAGTGTTGCATTCAGAAGAAATTCAAAGAACCTGTTTATTCAAAGGAAAGACAAAAGACCTTCCCTCTATATATCTTTTGAATAGTTGATTTAGATCAAAATTGTATGGATGGGTTTAATTTTAATTCAATCTGGTCAATTGCTGAAAGGTGTCGTGAATTTCACATAGATGCTGCAATATTAATTGTTAAGTGACTTGCATGTCCTGCCTAGTATTCCAATTCCCAAAAGTGTTCCTAATCCAGAATCACTGTTCTTGAGACAAGAGGAATTTACTCAAATAAGAGGATTCAAATTCCACACAAAATTCAATTTTGATCAGCATCTTCAACTCAGAATCCACAGCAATTTGCAGAATCAGGATCAAAGATTTCAGAGTTCCGAGACAAATGGGAGCAGTTAGAAGATACGCAAGTCATGACAAATCTTGCTTTTTTCCTACAAAGAAATCTTATTAGAGGAACAGTTACTTTAAAAAGTATTAATGTATGGATTTTTTTTAATCTGCAGAGTTGTTGTCCTTGCTTGTTTTGCATATTGTTTTCTTGTAATTTTATAACACTTTTGAATTGGAGTGTTGCAGTTTAATCCTGGAGGGCAGTTAAGTACCACACAGCCACTCACTCCCCATTGCCCCACCCCCACCTGCCGCAGGATGGAGGAGGAGGAAAGAAGTGTAAAAGCAAGAAAACTTGAGGGATAAAATAAAACAAACAAACAAATGTTGAATTGTGCCCTGGTGAGGCCCCATCGGGAGTACTGTGTCCAGTTTTGGGTTCTCCAATTCAAGAATGGTAGAGAACTTCTGGAGAGAGTCCAGCGCAGGGCCACCAAGATGATCAGGGAACTAGAGCATCTTCCTTATGAGGAAAGGCTGCGGGAACTGGGGCTGTTTAGTCTGGAGAAGTGTGAGGGGGGATCTTATCAATGTTTATAGATACTCTGTTATCTTGATACTCTTCCTCTAGGTAAGTAGTTTTTTCTGTGGTGTCCTGTGACAGGACAAGGAATAACAGGCACAATCTGAAACACAGGAAGTTCCAGTGGAACATGAGGAGAAACTTATTTGCTGTGAGGGTGAGGGAGCCCTGGCACAGGCTGCAGAGGGAGGGTGTGGAGTCTCCTGCTCTGGATGTGTTTCTGTGTGACCCAATCAAAGTGAACCTGCTTTAGCAGGGGGGTTCGACTGAATGATCTCTAAAGGTCCCTTCTAATCCCTATTATTCTGTGATTCTGTAATAAGTATAGGGTAAGTGGAAGAAGAGAGAGAACAAAACAAGTGAGGTAAAGGCAATCACTCACTACCTCCAGTGGGCAGACTGACACTTGGCCAGTTCCTGAGCAAAAGCTGACTAACTACCCCAGACCGCCTCTTCTCCATTTTATTGCCAAACAAAATGTTACGTGGGATGGAATGGCATTTTGGTTGGTTTGAGCTGTCTGCCTGGTGATGTACCCTGCAAGGCTATTGCACACCCCAGGGCTATTCACTTGGGGGACAGAGTGAGAAACAGGAAAGGCCTTGGTGCTGTGCAAGCAGTTGTCTGGTAAAAGCTAGGACATTAGTGTGCTAGCAGTACCATTTTGGTCAAAAATCTAAACCCCAGCACCCTACAAGCTGCTGTGAAGAAAATTAAGTCTGTTCTAGCCAAGTCCAGTAGAAAGGGACAACAAAACCATTTTAGCTCTTGTTAAACATTCAAGAGATGGTCTAACGCAAATTTCCTTTGGAAAGGACTCTTTAGTGGCAGATGTCAGGACATCTACACTTAAAGGAGCCACTATGAACTGCTTTGTAAAATGTTATTAATCTGCTCTGCCTGTCCCATTAGTTTGCAGTAGACTTGATGTCACACTTTTACAATACGTATGTTTCCAGTGGTTGTCTCTGCTTTCTGGTCTTGTTCTGTCATTGATGGGCAATAGCAATATTGAACTCTTTGAAAGATTTTCAAAGTCTTCACACTGTGGTTTCGAGGGCACTTTTAAGCTGTGCCCATCTCTTCCCCTGTGTCCCTCCTTGCACCTGCACAGATGTTCACCAGAAATGTGATTGTTTTCAGCCTCAAGTTGCTCTCTGGCAACAGGCAGTCACAGGCAGTGTGGCTGGGAGAAGCAGGGAGGTAGGGCTTTCTCTCTGATGAGGGGTGTCACCTGATGTCAGCTGACATGTTTCTGGAGCCACAGGATAAAGGTGCAATTTGGTGTTACAGCTGGTAACATGAACAGTTACAGTTTCTTGTTACAGGTAGGCTGCTGCTGAGGAAGTGGCCTCTTCTGTCCCCAGGCAGCCTCTGTTGCAGACTACAGTTGCGCAGCTGCAGAAAATGCTGACTCAGCTGGTTGACCTGGCAGAAGACCAACAGCACCCAAAAAACCCTCACCACAACACCAAACTTTTTCTAAAAAAAAAAATCCTTCTTTTTCCTCCTTTTCCTCAGCTCATCTTGCTCACCCTTGGGCCACAAAATCATTAGGCTGAGAAGAGGGGAAGAGAGATGGACATTTGGGAGGGAGGGGGAGGGAGAGGGCCCATCCTGGCAGCTGCTCCTCAAGTCTTAGTTGTCACATGGGACTGCACTCTCTGCCAGATGTCTCTGCAGTGAGAACAGTGAGACTTCTTTCAGGGTAAGGAGCAAATAGAGTTTGGGGGGTTTAGCTTTGAGATCATTTATTTATTGGCTGTTGCTTTCTGCAAAGCATTAATAATGAAACTCGTTGAACAGGCAGACAAGAATTGTTTGGGTGTTTTTTTCCTGCTTTTCTCTTGAAAAGCAGAAGTTCTTTAGAATCAGGAGAAAATATTTGGCAAGGCATGTTGATCCTCAGCAATCAAGTGTCCCATTATTTCCAATTCTGTATCTTGGTGGGACGTGAGTTCTAAACCAAGTCTTGCAACCAGCTGATGCGTTTAGACAAATAAATAATCTCTGCTTATTCCAGAAGTAGCAGTCCCACTGTTTGCAATGTGGGGAATGTTTTCAGTTACTAACCTTTCAACGAGCTCACCTCAGGCTACTGGGCCACACTTGACCTTTCAAGATAATGAATCTTCTCTGTGACTAAGCCATACCCAGCAGCAGAGCTGGTAGCTGCAGGGGGTGTGGATGCAAACACACTCAATTGCTGTGGCAGGGCTGTGCTTCCCACCTGCCCTGAAACTGGGTGCCTGCTAGTCAGGTGGTAAGTGAGATGCTTTGTTATTTTCCCTCTACTAGGAAGGAGTTGAGTGGTCTGTGAAGCCACCAGGGATGGTCAAGTGTGGCAGTCACATTTCTACTGGTCAGTGCTGAGAATCCAGGTATCTTACTAGGAAGTATAAATACGACACGAGGAAAAACATCATATCAAAGTGTCACTTTGGAGGGCCTGAAAATGTTGAGAGAAATTGTCTTGTGTCCTCCCTCTCCAAAGACAAACTCTGTGAATGTAAAACTTTGTAACCAGGCTCTTAACAGTGTAATTGTCTTCTCTGTAGCTGATTTTAGACATTAAGATCACAATATGGATATATTGAATACTGATGATAGTGTATAAAGATGGACCTTAGGCATCCGAGTCTGGGACTCCAATTTGAAAAATTGTCCCATATTTCAAAGTTCAGCCTTCATTAATACCTGGGATACTCCATAAGATGGGTATGTTTTGTAACAGAGATGAGAACAGAAGTTATCCTATCACCTCAGTAGCAGTGCAGTAGATTTTTTTCTTATGCTTTTGACTTCTCTGTAATCAGGTGACATCCAGGAACTCTATGAAACCAAGTTAGCTCCTGGGCATGCTGCTGCTTTTTCAGATGATTGTGATCTGCCTTCTACACATGAAGTGGTTAGAAGTGTAGGGATGCAGGTAAGGTGCCATTTTGGAATTCTAATAAGGAAAGTATTTACCCCCAAATGTAAGATGATTGAATGTTTATTTTTTCCCAAAGTGAATGTTATGTGGTTGTTTTCTAGTTTTGTAATAGTTTTATAGATAGTCAAGAACTCCTTTTTGTACGATGTACTGACTATGTAATGCTATGCAGAGTTGTTCCCTGTAATAATTTAAATCTCTCTTATTCTTTGGATTCTGCTACATTCTGCTTGGTATTTTGCCAGTAGTAGATAATGAGCACTTAGGGAACATCTAATGAATACAGAGCATATTAGTCAAATTGGGAACAAAACTTAAGAAAACAAGCTTAAAGGCTAATTCCTGAGCTGAGTTCTCCAGAATTGTCAGTGAGTCAGTCCCTCTGACGCTTCAGCTGCACAAGCGGGAAGCTACGGAAAGGCAGACATGTGGTAGGGGAAGAGCTTTATTAAATGCCCAGGGAACAACAATACTGTGGAAAAAGAGATTCAGTAGCATAGAAAGGCTGAAATTCAGGCTGCCTTTCAGCCATGTACCATATGGAAATCAAGACAGGTAACCCTCATCTAGCAATTCAGCTCTGGGAATGCATATTCCATCTCCTCATGAGTAGTATGCAAATACATTTACACTTATCTTCATAGACATTCATGGGGGATAAACATGTTGTTTTTCTTTCTACTTAGAACACGTACATGGGATTCCTGGACTACAGAAAGCAAGCAATTAGAGATCTTGGCATCAGCCCCAGCACCTGTTCCTTTAATCCAGGACTAATTGTTGCTAACATGACTGAATGGAAACATCAGCGAATTACAAAGCAGCTGGAAAAGTGGATGCAGAGAAATGTGGAGTATGTGCAAAAATATAGCTTTGAACTTTACTTTTAACACTCAGTTTACAATTTTGTTTTCTGTTTAAAAGCTCTTAAAAGTTTTTTAAATCCAAGAAGTCTTTCCTTGAGGTCTCACCAAGCGAAGTAACTCACATTCCAGAATTTCTATCTGCTAAAATTTAACTGATTCTATACCAGGAAATGGCCACCTGGAATCTTAGTCCCTGGTTTCATCACAAACCACTTAATCCTGAGGGACAATGAGAACACCAGGTCATTGTTTTGAGTTACCAACCTCACTTCTGATCAAGCCACTTATAATCAAGCCACTTATAATCTTCCTTTCCCTTCCTGAGGCTGGCTTAAAGGCGGAGGAACTTTTCTTTGTTTGTGTGGGGTCTATTGTCATGTAATTGGATACCATATTTCTTAAATACCAATAGAAGACACTTCTTTTCCTACAGATGAATCTGTTTTCTTTCTCTGCAATGAGTTAAAATTTAGCAAGGCTAAACTGAAACTGAAGAACTTATGCTATTGGACTGTGTCTATTACTTGCTAGTTTCAGATATGTCTTTCTAGTACTCTGTTTATGTGGCTTATCCCAACAAGCTATTGCTGTGCTGCCCAAGAGTTGGAAAAAACTTGCTGCGAATTTATCTAGAAACTTGATTTTACACGTTAATAATAAATTTGTGTTCCCTGGATTTATGTTGGTAGATTTTGAAATGACAGTGAAGCAAGTCACTTAGTGGCTGAGACACAGTTTTGAGGGGAGGTTATGAGGTTTTGGGTTTTTTTTGTTCTGTGGTTTTTCAGTGTCTCTCAGCACTTGCCAGGTCTCCTTTGTGTGGGGCAAGGGCTGTGGCATAGCCTCCCACAGCAGGAGTGGCCTCACCCACCAGCTGACCTCTGTTCTTCACCTTGCTGAGGGAACAGAGGGCGCTGTCAGAAAGTTTGCTGACAATACTAAACTGGGGGAAGTGGCTGACACACCAAAAGACTGTGCTGCCATTCAATGAGACCTGGACAGGCTGGAGAGTTGGGCAGGGAGAAATCTAATGAAATTCAACAAGGGCAAGTGTAGAGTCTTGCATCTGGGAAAGAATCACTCCATGTGCCAGTACAGGTTGGGGAATGAACTGTTAGAGAGTAGTAGAGGGGAAAGGGACCTGGGGTTCATGGCATACAGCAGGATGAGCATGAGCCAGCAATGTGCCCTCGTGGCCAAGAAGGCTAATGGCATCCTGGGGTGTATTACAAGGGCTGTGGGTAGTAGGTGGATAGAGGTTCTCCTCCCCGTCTACTCTGCCCTCATGAGACCACATCTGGAATATTGTTCAAGAAGGACAGGGAGCTGCTGGACAGAGTTCAGCGCAGGGCCACAAAGATGATGAAGAGAGTGGAACATCTCCCTTATGAGAAAAGGCTGAGGGAGCTGGGGCTCTTTAGCTTGGAGGAGACTGAGAGGTGATCTCATTAATGTTTACAAAAATGTAAAGGGTGGGTGTCAGGAGGATGGAGCCAGGCTGTTCTAAGTGATGGCCAATGATAGGACAAGGGGCAATGGATATAAGCTGGAACAAACGAGGTTCCAAAGAAACATAAGGAAGAATTTCTTCCCTGTGAGGGTGAGGGAGCACTGGAACAGGCTGCCCGGGTGGGTTGTGGAGTCTCTTTCTCTGGAGACATTCAAAACCCACCTGGATGAGTTCCTGTGTGACCTACTCTAGGTGGTCCTGCTCTGGCAGGGGTGTTGGACTAGATGATCTTTCGAGATCCCTTCCAACCCTTAAGTTTCTGTGATTCTGTGACTGGCTGGATATCTGCCTGTCACCTCCCAGTCCCCCTCCCTACAGTGACTTGGCTGTTGGTTGGCCCTGGATTTATCACAAAATTCATAGGAAATGGCTACTTTTTAGTTGTTGATTCATACTTAACTAGACTTTAACAAATCCGATTTGAGGTTAATTCCTGGATCTAAAAGCTGGGGGAGGGGAGAAAGAGAAAGAGGGAAGGAAACACATGGGAAAGTACATTTTTATAAGATACCAGGCTAAAATAGGTTTGATTCCTGTATGTTAATAGCTTTTTTTCCTAGTGTAAACTTTGTTGGCCTTGTAGTCTGTAAGTGATGTGGAGAAGCCACTGTTGTCATGCTGGGTCTGACTCCTGTTTTGCTCGATGGCAACAATTTACTTGGTGGGAACTGGAGTTGCAGATCCAAGCAGGTAACAGCATTAGGAAGGAGTGTGCTGGAAATTGGGCGGTTCAAAGTGATTCTGAATTTTGCAAGAATACTTATGTTTAATTTTCTGCCTTTTGTACCAAAGATTCTTTGATTGAGTCTTGAAACTCTTTTTTTTTTTTTTCCCCAATTTTGCAGGGAAAATCTCTACAGCAGCACCCTCGGGGGAGGTGTGGCAACCTCTCCAATGCTGATTGTATTCCATGACAAGTATTCCTCTATTAATCCGATGTGGCACATCAGGCATCTTGGTGAGTTTACCTGCCCACCATTTGCAGCTGAACTAAATCTCCTTTCTTGGAGGTCTTCAAGACCCACCTGGACACGTTCGTGTGCGACCTGATCTAGGTGAACCTGCTTCTGCAGGGGGGTTGGACTAGATGATCTCTAAAGGTCCTGTCCAACCCCTACCATTCTATGATTCTGTGATAAATCAAATGAGTGGTTTGTAAGATTCCAGGGCAGGACCTTAAGTTACTGTACCTCAAGGCATTGGTTCCTCCCTCAGAGCCACACTGTGTAAGCCCTGCTTCCCCCAGTGCTCACCAGTCCTGCCTTCTGCAGCACAGGGCAGGACATGGGGCTGTGCCACCGCTGTCCTTACACAAATATCCTAACAGCAAACACAGCAACCCCTGCAAAAACCAGAAACCTTGTTAGTCATTACAGGAGATTAAAGGCCAAGGACTAAGTTAAATGTTTGAAGACCAGCAAACCTATTAACTATGGAAAGAATATATGAAAGATCTGAATATAGTGAGAGATTGAAGAAAACCCAGACCCTCCTTTCGTGGGCACAGCAGAAGAAGACAGGGTGCTCAGCAGAATTGGTCTGTTCAGCCTTCTGGAGGATGATGTTACTTTTCACCTGGGAGTGGGGACTTGCCCAGGGGAAAAGATGATGGCTTAGCTGGTGTAGTAAAATGAGGAGTTAGGGACTTTTTGGTTGTTTTTTTTTTTTTTTAACCCCAGCTATGCCAAGTGTTAATGAGACAGGAAACTTGGTGGGATTTTTTTTTTGCCAATGCAGGAATAAAACTTAAACAAAACTACTCTCATATACAACTCGTTGCCTATTAACAGGTGGAACCATACTAATCAGGCTTGTTATAAAAACCCAGATGAATTTACTCACTCTAGTGTCTCCCATTATTGAAAACTGGATTAAAAAAGATATTTCTTTTTAATCTACCCCTGTAGGTTGGAGTCCTGATACCCGTTACTCAGAGCATTTCCTTCAAGAAGCTAAACTACTTCATTGGAATGGGAGGTACAAACCTTGGGACTATCCCAGTGTTCACACCGATCTCTGGGAAACCTGGTTTATCCCCGACCCCTCAGGGAAGTTCAAGTTGACTCGTCCTGACAGCTGATGCCAAAACCATGTCAGTGCCCCCATAAGCTATCTTTTGCAGTATGTAATAGTTTGAGATGCAACATGTTGTGTATTAACTGATTTTAGAAAACTAAGTATTTGTTAAATATATGAGTGAATAACCATCAGTTTTGTGTGCTTATGGCTGGAGTGATGGCTACACAGCTCAGATGAACTTGATGTCTACATAAGGTGAGGAAACGAGTTTACTGGATGACAATTTACTTCCATTGAATGTTTACAGAGATGAGATTTGGTGCCAGACAGTATGTGTGGATGACAGGTTTTTGTAAATAAGACTCCAATCTGACAGTAGAAAAATCTACACAGGTAGTACCTGCGGTACTACATACATGGCATTTTTGATGGCCCAGCCGCCCTTGATCAGCCCAAAAGGAGAACTGGGGTGGTGTTTCCAGGAGCAGAGTTCTGTTCTGTGGTCTCTCTGCGTGTGTCACGTTTTGACCCCATAAGCAAGATGCAAAAACAGGTTCTCAGACTCTTCAGTACAGTTCCTGATTTTATTGTGGAACACTGATCCATTGAAGACAGATTAAGAATGTTTGTATGACTGTAATGAAAAGAGCACCAGTTCTGAGGGAGTACACAGCTGCACTATTTAGTGGGGTGGTCATTGTACATTTCATTGTATTTTATTCCTAGAGAACTTAGTCGGTAAACTGTTACAGAACAGCCCTTTCTCTTCCCATCAAACAGGATAGCTTTACAGTAGTTACATCCTACTGTGCTACATACTCAGCAGTGCTAATTACATGCTTCTAATTTCATTGAAAAATAAAACTGAATTGTAACAAATCCCTGATGCAAGATACTTTGAGCACCTGCAGGAAAAGGTCTGTGTAAACAGCAATACGTGATACAGTACACTTTAAATAACAGACAAGACAACTCTTCTACCTTTTGGACAATATATGGAACAGCTTTATGCTGAAGCTAACAGACACAATCAGAATCAAAATGCACACTTTCTTCATTTAAGATGCCCAGAATTAAGCCACATAATTTGGGAAGAAAACTGTAAACATCATGCCTGCCTCACAACAGGTTGCCAGTGTGTGTGATACCAGCGAGAGCTGCTCCAGCAGGATTGGAATCTACAGTAACTAGTTACACTCAACGCGTGACAACTGTCACTGGCTGTGAGGAGAGGGTAAAACACAGCAGTACAGGCATCTCGGACCAGCATGCACCGTGGAGATACTGCTCGTATCTGTTTTTCAAGTATGTGAAGCACCTACTGTCATAATGATCATTAAAACTTTAATGTTCTTATCAGCTTATTGCTTTTACTTCATCTCTTCCTCACGTGATAAAAGAGGGAAAAAAGATCAAGGTTAGGCACAAGCATGGAATCTCATTTCTTTCTCAAGTCACCACTATTGGCCCAAAATGTGCGTCCTTTTAAGCAAATTCCTCGGAAGAAAGCTGGAGCCTCTATGGCTGACTTCTTATTCATGGAATGGCTGCCTTTACCTTTAACTTAGTATAGGAAAAGGAATGAGGAGAGCACCCTCTAGGGTCTTACAGACTGAAGAGAAATGAGTGTTAAAAGTTGCTAAATCCCTTTCACCCTGTGTGAACTATACCTCATGTGAACAATGTACCTGTACGAGGTTTTTACAGGGAGTGTGGTCTTTCATCTCCCTGCAATGCAAACTGTTCAAAGGGGTTGTCTCCTGCTCAAGGCTAGGTGAAGAGACTAATCACACAGAAATGACTGATAGCATAAATGCCACAGAATTGAAGAACCACCTCTGGTGGTTGGTTGAGTTATTTACATTAGAATTTAAGGGGGGAAGAGATGGAGTGGTAGTGACACCTTACCTTGCTGAATATTCTTCAGCAAGAATATTTAGGCCCTGTTCTCTGCAACACTGAATTTCCTCCCCAGAGTTGTGACTTGAGATGACATGTCTACTTCCTTAACCATCACTAACCGGACAGAGCGCCCTCTTCCTACTCAGAAAGTACTCACAGCTGCAGAACACAACTTCCTGCTCTTTTTAAGAAGCTAAAAGACTTAAAAAGCACAGTTGGCTTAACTGTGCAGGATTAAAAACACCACTTTGTAAAGTAAGGATACATCTCCCCTTTTCCTCTCTGGATATAAAAGGATGATGAGATCTCCAAATACTGAGGCATCAGTAAAAAGTATACTGCTGCTGCTGCTGTTACTACTACATTATGATGGATGGAATAAAATTAACGCCCCGAAAAATATGTTCACACATGAGAAAGCAATTTGTCAAAAGCTGCCAGCAATGGGATACGTTAAATATAAAACTCAATATACAAAAAAGGGCTCTAACTTTTTTTTTTTAAAAAAAAAACAAACAGTTTGGACAGTTCCTTAAAAATGATCTAAAGTTCATTGATTTGAGCCTACCACACACTTACTTAACTTTGGACTAGAATAAAATAACTAGGGGAGATAAAATACTATTAAAATACTTCAGTTGGGACAACCGAGGTACCACTCTTGAGCACTGCATTAAAACTGCAGCATGTCTGCACAGCCGAGCAGCAGCAGTAGCAGCAGCCACCAACTGCATCTCAGGCGCTGCCTCCCGCTCCCTCCTGCGTCAGTCCCGCGCTGAACTCGGGGATCTGGTCTGCAAACGACTGCGTCATCCACTGTCCATTGGGAACGTCCCCAAAGGAGGATGTGCCCTCGCAGTACTGTGGATTGCTTGCTGCCAAAACAAAAGGTCACAACGTAAATAGAGGTTTAAGAATGAGGTGGATGGCACTTGGTGTGTGCTGGCGAGGGGCAGTTTGAGGACTGTACCGGTTCCGTTGGAGAAGTGGCACTGCTCACTCTCGTAGGGCGCGCGCTCGCAGTAGGCTCCGCCGTACGCCGCTTCATAACCCGGGTCATACTTCTCTTCCTTGACAGCCATCTTTTTAGCATCCTCTGCCAAAAGAGAAGGCTTTCAGTATTAATATTCAGAATAAAAGTCATCAAAGAACAGTTTTTACTACAGGACACTTGAAAAAAAACAGCCAACAAATGTAGTTCTACCATCCTACAAGATAACCCCTGTTCTCCTTAGATAATAAGGGCTGTAGCAGAAGGCTGTGCTGCCATTAAATGAGACCTGGACAGGCTAGAGAGTTGGGTGGGGAGAAATCTAATGAAATTCAATAAGGGCAAGTGTTGAGTCTTGCATCTGGGAAAGAACCACCTCATGTACTGGTACAGGTTGGGGAATGAACTGTTAGAGAGTAATAGAGGGGAAAGGGACCTGGGGTTCATGGCATACGGCAGGATGAGCATGAGCCAGCAATGTGCCCTCGCGGCCAAGAGGGCCAATGGCATCCTGGGGTATATTACAAGGGTTGTGGGTAGTAGGTTGAGAGAAGTTCTCCTCCCCGTCTACTCTGCCCACATGAGACCACATCTGGAATATTGTGTCCAGTTCTGGGCCCCTCAGTTCCTTGATTTGTTTTTGCTCGGGAAACTGCCAGTTGTGTCATATGTTACATGACATTTTTATTAAAGGACTAACAGAACGACCACTGTACCTTGTGCAAGCTGCAGGTCAAACGTGTACTGCACCTCCTGCACCTCCGTGTTTGGCGCGATGCCTTTCAGCTGGTCCCGTAAGTCTTTCAGCTTTATGTAATAATGAACCTTATCTTGCGCACGAGGAAACTGAGCACATCTTGCACTGGATGATGGCATAACGTAGCAGAGCTTGAGACAAAGAGCAAGAAAAATAGCATTACTGGTCCCTCAGCTATGAGTTAATGTTTAGTGTATTGAGAATACCTTAACAGCTAAGCTCATTGTTGTAACCCCTCAACCTAACTTCAACTAATGCCACAGGTGGTTGTGGAAGAGGATAAAAGGAGCCTTTCCTTTTTCTTGGCCAGCTACATGTCTTGTCCTGAAGACAGGGGCCAATCATCAGCTGCTGAAGCAAGGACAATTTTCACCAGTTAGTTGTTCATGTCCTGAAGGAGTATGTGTACCAGGACATGTTGCCAGAAGTACAATGTGCAAGTGTATGCTGAAGAGTGGAGCACACTGCAGAGCTGAGACAGAAAGCCCACGGAGGAATCTGTGGCAGCATGCAAACAGCCCAAACCAGTAAGGGAGGCGTGGCCTGTTAATTAACTTGGCTTGTTGGCCAAGCGCATCTGCATCGTGCTTGTCAGGGTCTGAAGCTCTGGAGTTAGTGTGACTGATGCCAACTTGAATGTCTCTATCTCTGCCAACAGCCTGAACTAAAGATATGAAGTTATTTTGGGGAAAAAAGAACTGTATCCAATACTTTTATTACCCTGCAGTATTTATGAACAAGTACTAGTAAAGAATTGTTTATCTTTCTTACAAATCCCTCTACTGTGGAAGTCTTTAGGTGCTACTTAAGAACCAAGCACTTTATCACCAACAGTTCTTCAGCCTCTGATGGCAATACTTCAGCTTTAAAGAAGGACAGCTTAAACTTCCAGCACTAGTAATTTGGGATAGAAATAAAACCAACTCAAACCTTTGAACCCATGAGGTAACAAAGCTTTGGAATAAGCTACCTTGGTAGGCAGTGTCATTTTTTTTGCCTTAATCTGTTTATAAGAACACATTAACCAAACTGGTTTGTGATGATACATAGTTGGTCTCTTGAGATTTTTTCAAGGACTATGTGTCTATGACTAATGCATCTTGCCTCAAAATATTTTATCTTAAGTGTCTAATTTAACTTCAAGATGCAAATCATCCTAAGAAGACTGAGTCTGATGGAAGTGCTTGCACATGCCCAGATACAGTAATGCTGTAGCGAGCAGTGGCACAACAATGGATTTACTGTTCTCTCTCCCCTGGTGTGACATTACTACCGCCACAGTTGAGTTCAGTACCAAAATTGAGTACTGCAAACGTACAGTGAATTAGACACAGAGACTCAGATGGAAGTAGAGGACATTTACCATAAAAGCATGTCTGTTTGGTTTGTATTTTAGATAGCCCTCAGCTGATGCCCTACATCTGCAAGTCTGAAGAAACTGCATTAAATGTGTCTGAAAATTGCATTGGTCTCCATTCTCTATTTAAGTTAAAGCCTCTCTCATCCCTTACACTTCAGGCAAACTTTGACATTACCATTAAGTGTGTGCGAGTCCTGAGACTTCCTAAGTTTTGAAATAACCAAAATGCCCTGCGTTTGTTTCTCCGTATTGATACTCACAGTTTCTGTATCTGGCACTTTGTGTGGCTGCAGTCCAAATTCCAAGTTCTTGACTTTTATCCCAAAAACTTCTTTACTAAAAATTTCATAAATACCTAAAACATAACAAAAGTCAGGATGAGTGGATCAAAAAAAGAGCGAGTTACTGACAGAACAAATTAATTTAAAAGTCAAGGTTCTCACATTTTCCATTGAAAGCTGCTATACGAGGTTTATACTTTTGTAACTTCTGCATCAGAATTCGCCCTCCTTCCCGAAACTCTTTGCTAGAGGAGAGAGTACTCAAAATTATAATCACAACTATTACTTCATTAACAAGCACAATATTCCCCTTTGTTATCCTACCTGGAGAGGTCTTTGCTGCCAGGTGTGGTCCTTTCAACCATGTTTGTAAATCCAATTCCGTATTTGTGGGGCAAGGTGTGGTCATCCATATGGTTCAGCTGTTCATTGCTTAGACCAGACATGAACAGACACTTCCCTGTGAAGTAGGAAGATATGCATTTGCATTTTTCTAAGGAAAAGAAGACAAAACCAAAACCCCCCTCAACTATCAGAGCACTGGAATGCTAAAAGAAGAATCTATTTTAACAGAGCATCAGTTCATTTGGGAAGACTATTGCCCCTACCCAGAAAAGTTTAAAATAGACAAAATTACATCATCTGCTGCGAGAGGACAGAAGTCCCCCGGTGAACAACAGGAATTCCTGGATGTGTTCCTGTGTCACCTGATCTAGGTGAACCTGCTTTAAGAGGGTGGTTGGACCAGATGATCTTTGGAGGTCCCTCCCAACCCCTACCATTCTGTGATTTCCTCATCGTGATCCTGTGTATGGAAACCAGTCTTTTATTTGCAAAGTTTAATACAGAGCTTTAGATTTTGCCGTTTACTTAGGCAGGGAATGAATGTGATTGTGATCAACATGGATTTCTGGGGGAAAAAAACCTAAGGTGCCAGCTTTGTTTTACAACCTTGCTGCTGCCGTCTCTTCTTGTGCTAGGCCTCTCTGACAGAACCCATTGACTCATTCATGCTTAGTATATAAAAATATAGTCTGGGTGATCTGCACTGCAGTTTTCTTCAGCAAAAATTAACCACAGTGAGCTCCTAATTACTCAGGAAGTTTACAAACACTTGGATCTGTCAGAGCATGTGTATCTGGGCTGCTGCTTGGCTACTCTGGCTGGTCTGCAGCACGCTAGAGAAATCTCCAAGCTTGATGTACAAGTTTGCTGGCCACCAGAAGTGTTTTGGCTGGAGTATCACAGGGCTGCAAATTAGCCTATGGGGAGCTCCCTACTACCCCAGCTGGAACAGCTCCTGGTACGCAAGACAGAGCATTTCACCAGAGCTCAGGTATGAACTTTCTTGATGAGTATACGCTGCAGGAAATGTTACTTAGAGTGGAAAAACACCCGGGGAAAAAAATAAATGTATGTCTGGGGAATCAGGTAGGCTAGGTGCATATATAGCCTGCTGGGAAAGGGCAATGGGTTTTGCTTTTTCATCAGTAAGGAAGCTTGTTTAGAAGAAAAGTGATTTGCCAAAATGCATTTTTGGGCAAACGTGTGTCATTTGATCTTAGATCGGAAATTTATGCCTACTGACTTATCCTTTCTAATTCAAGTACTAGAGATTTCAGTGTTATTCCTTATGTTACACACTAATAGGCCAAGAAGTTATTTGGTAATACTGTGTTTATGTGACAATTCTAAACCTACATTGAGAACCACTGATTACTCCTTTTGATATACGGGATTTGATGGAAGTAGTTATGGGATTTAAATCACTCTTCAGTGCTTAAAAGCAAAATCTCTCTCTGCTTGCAGAAAAAACCCAGCAGAAACCAAACCCCAAACCAGTTTAATAAAATGCCACAAGTCCTAACACAGTTCTGCAAATTCCAGAAGAAGAAAGGAAAACAAAACCGTACAAAAATGGTTTCCAGGTCCAGGGTAGTGATGTCCTTTGTAAGCTGCCATCAAGCCGGGGTTTATGCCAATCTACAAAGATATCAGTCCACGTTAGTGGTGAGAACATGGCTCGCTAGTCAGGAATTTAATCAAGTTACAGTAAGGACGCTTATTTAATTCTCTTTAAGTTACTGTCAGTAAACAAAACTGTGTTAATGGTACCTTCTGTCATTACTTTAAAAATTAGACCATCTTATAGCGATGTCTCATTTAGATATGCAATGCCAAAAGGACAGATCACAATGTGTTTTACAGCCCCTGCTGTAGCACTTCTGGTAAATAAAGTGACAAATAAGGGTCATGAGTCTCATGACTCTGCATTATACATAAGCTTTGGATTTCTCAGAAATCAGAACTATCTTACCATGCTTTTTGAAATGCAAAGAAAATGCAAAGCAGCTCTACACACAGGAAACAGTTGATAGACTTTTATCTTGCAAAATCTTGTTATATAAGCAATGCAGCTATGTGAGCAGAAGGAATGTAAGTGAGCACAGACTATTCACTGTTGTACTTCGTCTTTTAACTGAGAGTTACTTACTATTACAATGTCCAGATCAAAGGTCAAAATATCAGGTAAAGTCTTGGTCAGAAGCTCAGCTTCAGAGACACCATTAAAACGATCCACTTTTCTTTTGACTTTAAAAGTATCTGTGATCTTTTCTTGTTTGCCTTTTGACTTGGCTGATTTTTCTTTTTTAGCGGCAGGCTTTTTGGGTTGCTTTGGCTCAGTTGCTTTGGCTTTTCTTTTCCTTCCTCCTTTTTTAACTTCTGAAACATAGAGCAGATATCCTTTTTGTACATTTCTAACGTTGCTGTGTGGATAGTCAAAAAGACTGAGTTAAACGTGTGGCTACAAAAAGAAACCAGACAGATAAATCTACTGCGGAAATGTATTCATTTAAGCATTTGTCAGATGAATCTGTTTTGTAGGCTCAACACAGAGCTAGCTTGGGTGTCTCTGTACCACAGGCACACACACTGCTCACGGGTAACTATGTTGGCTTAAGTGTATAAACCAAAAATAACTTCATGACTAGGTGCTGTTGTTTATGCCCTGTATGCAAGAATCCTTTGGAAACACTTTCACTGCTTTTGGGTGATACACCAAAAAAATCAAAGCTTAGGAGGTTCCAAGGAATGTGACAGCAAGTTCTGGTCTACTATTCACATGTTGGCATCTAAATGTGAAAGTTGATTGTGACAGATTACACAACATACCGAAAAAACCAAACAGTATGTCAAATGCAAAAGGTTTCATGGATTATCTACAGTGTAAAGTATAAACTTGTCAGGAACACAAACACATAGGCTGAAGGCTAAGTCAGCTATTCACAATTTAATGTTTACAGAACAGGTACTGTCCAGTGCATCACAGAGCAAGGTAATGTGTGAGACCTTCAGGATCTCAACTTGAACACGTGATACCAAACATTCATTTTTATTTACAAAATGCAAACATGAAGTAGGCACTGTTGACTCATTTAAACTTTCCTCATCTTCTGGCCCTTAAAGCTTAGAGACTCAAGTGAGCAGAGGTACTGCTCATGACATGACCACTCAGAAACTGCTCTCTATCCTTGTTCATTAATAATGTCAAACTGGAGAACACGACTTGAAAACTATGAAAACATATTTAGCAAAGAGCCAAAGTAATCTATTACTTTAAAACTGAGACTTCATCTTATTTTCCAAATTCCTAGATGAAAATGTCCCTCAGGTAAGAAAGAGATATGGTTGCTATCAGGACACTGCCCTAAGTCTGCACATTTTTTTGGGCTCTTCTTGTAATAAAGCTGAGTGCAAACAACAAAAGAGGACAAAAGCCATGTGAAATTCCCATCACACCACGGGAGAAACCGCTTAATAAAGCTGTAAGTAACAGTTCTCAAGCTATAGTCTAGATACAATGAAGAAGTAACTGGAAGGGCATAGACTGTGTGATGCACATAAGCAGCTTTTCATTCCCACCCCTTGAAGACTTGAGAGGTTTTTCATGTAATGGCAAAATGTTACAGATATGTCAAACTCAGAGCAGCTGGAGTACTTCAAATGAAGTGGGGGAATGGTCTCGTAACTCTCATGCTGATCAGGTGCCTACCAACCAGACATTGTCATTAAAGATGAACAATGCCAGATATCCAGGTTTTGGCTGGGACAGAGTTAATTTTCTTTCCAGTAGCTGGTATAGGGCTGTGTTCTGGATTTAGTATAAGAAAAACTGTGATATGAGACATGGGATGAGGTAACACACTGATGTTTTAGCTGTTGCTAAGTAGTGCCTATCCTAAGTCAAGGCCTTTTCAGTTTCCCATGCTCTGCTGCTAAGCAGGTACACAACAAGCTGGGAAGAAGCACGGCCAGGACAACTGGCCTGAACTAGTCGAAAGGTTATTCCATACCACAGAATGTCATGCCCAGTATATAAACTGGGGAGAGCTGGTAGGGAGTGGCAGATCACTGCTTGGGTATCAGTCAGCAGGTGGTGAGCATTTGGCATCACTTGGGTTTTACGGGGTTTTTTGTCTCTCTCTTTTTGTTGCACTCCTTTTAATTATAATTATTATGACATACGTTATTATAAATGTTATTATTATATTTTATTTCATTTTAATTATCAAACTGTTCTTATCTCAACCTGCGAGTTCTACTTCACCCTGATTCTCCTCCCCAGTCCATTGGCACTTCCTCTGAGAGCACTGAGAAAACGAAATCCAGTAGATCTAAAAGAGCAGTTCAGAACCAATGATTCTTTTTCCTCAGTTGATTGATAACATTTAATCTCACTTATCGCAGCTGTCAAACTACCTTTTGGAGGCTCCTGGGCAATGTTTGGCTCTGGGATGCCCTCTAGAGTCGGCTGCTCAGTCATGATTTCCGTGTTAGGCACTGCAGTCATCATCTGATGGAATGGGAACGTGTAAAATGCTTGAGCTTGCTGAAGATATGCGTAGTATCTTAGAGAGAGAGATAGAAAGAAAGAAATAATTGATCAACAGTTTAGATATCTAGTGACGTACCAAACAGATTGGAAGTATCAACTGTTATAAAGGCTGGCACGTACTACATTTACACTCTCCAATGACTGTTAACAAGGCAGTAAGTTACCCAAATTCACTCCTTGGCTGGTATCAGGTGATGTGAAACTCAACATTTATAGTCATTACGTGAGAATGGTTATGTGGAAGAAACACAACATTTGTCAATGAAGTGTAGAGCCCCGCCCCCCCCCCTTTTTTTTTTTCTTCTGAAAAAACCCACTCTGTAGTACACTTTACCAAGGCAAACCATTAAACACACTGAAAATTTACAACACAAGCAAGTTAAAACTCTTTGGACTTCAGGTTTCCCAAGTTTTAGATTGTCTTAACGTTACATCAGTTACTTCACCTGATATGATACAGAACGGATGACTCAATTCCGGGCTACAAAGCATTGTGAATACACTCAGCATTAGTTACTCTGGAGACTATTAAACAGCTTTAACAAATTGTCTGGCAGATGTCCAGTTATCACACACCGGATCTCAACACAAATATTGCACTTACTCTACATGGATGTGTTCACACACACACACGCAGGTTCAATCTCCTTCCGGGCACAAACACATTTTTCCCTATACAGCTCTTTTGCTCCACAGATTTGTTAGTCGCACACAGCCCTCACACCCCAACAAACTTCTGCTTTGTACTGTCACTCTCTTCTACCTATGCAGCTGCTTCCTTGTCCATAGATTCTACTGCTATACAAATAGAGAGAAAAGATTTCATGAACAGTAATTATTTCATAAAAATAATTTTATAATCTCAAAGCTATTCATAAAAACACAAGATAAATTTTTGGATATATGGAAAATGGGATAAGATTGGCCGTTTAGCCAAGAAGGCCAATGGCATCCTGGTTTGTATTAGAAATAGTGTGGTCAACAGGACCAGGGAAGTGATTGTTTCCCTGTAGTCAGCGCTGGTGAGGCTACACCTCACCGGTGTTCAGGTTTGGGCCCCTCACTACAAGAAGGACAATCGAGGTGCTGGAGCATGTCCAGAGACAGGTGGCAAAGCTGGTAAAGGGTCTCTAGAACAAGTCTGATGAGGAGCAGCTGAGGGAGCTGGGGGTGTTTAGTCTGGAGAAAAGGAGGTTGAGAGGAGATACGACCACTCTCTAAACTGCCTGAAAGAAGGTAGTGGAGAGGTGGGGGTCAGTCTCTTTTCCCAAGCGATGAGCAATGAGACAAGAGGCAACTACTTCAAGTTGTGCCAAGGGAGGTTTAGATTGGATATTAGGAAGAAGTATTTAACTGAGAGGATTGTTAAGATACTGGAACAGGCTTCCCAGGGAAGTGACAGAGTCACCATCCATGGAGGTATTTAAAGATGTGTAGATGCAGCATGTACGGACCTGGTTTAGCGGTAGATATGACAGTACTGGGTTAACAGTTGGATTCTGTGATTTTAAAGGGCTTTTTGAACCTAAACGATTCTGTGATTCTACATATCTCAAAAGAAGGAGCCTTTCTCTATTATGCGATGGGTATTTAAGAATATTTAAGAATCCTGCTCTAAATCAGATTTATGCGAGAACAGCCCACAGTCTTGTCATCAGGCCACTGATTTTGAACCAAATACTTCTCCTGAATGAAGGAGAATAAATTGGAACATCTGCCTGTAAGATTCTGGGGGAAGTTGCCCAACAAAGTCACAGGAGATCCTGAGAATACAGTAAAAACCTCCTACCCTGCTGGAAGAGTTCCATTGTGCAGTTACTGAACCAAACAAAACCGATCCTCAGATATGTATTGTGAAACACAACTGAGACATGTAGAATCTAGTTAATAATGTAATAAATGCTTAATTATACTGAGTAGAAGAATAAAGTAAGAGAGGTGTGAAAGCATTTAACCCAAGACCAGATGTCCTGTAATACATGCCTTCTTATTTTATGCATATGTAAAGTCTCCTTCTCGTGAAGGGAATAAAATTCCCTTTAAACAGAAGAAAATTTGCACCGTAGCAGGGAAAAGTCCTCTTATCTCAGGGAAATGAGATGAAGGAGAGCTTTTATCCCTACCTCTAAGCTTCACATACATTTTTGAGCTATTTTTTTCTTGCATGGGTTGAGGAACACAATTTTTTGTTATTGATGTATATATTATGGAACACTCAAGTACTTTGAGTTCGATAAGGAAAAGGTGACTTAACACCCTCTTCAGTTCATGCTAAAAAATGAAAGAAAAGCAAGGGAGAGAAAAGAAAAAGGTATGTTCACTGGAATAAAACCAAACCCTAAACACTTTTGAAACCCCCTCTATACACAGTGGCCTCAGCTTGTGTCCTCTCACGCACAGCGAGACCCTTCCCCGCTGGCGCCCCATCAAACCGGCCGCTCCTCCACGCACCGCGCTCCGAACCCCCCGCGCTGTCTCGCCCGCCCCACGCGGCCCCAGTGCCCCGCGACCCTCCCCCTTCTGCCCACCCCCAAACAAACACACGCAACTCCTTCCCCCACGTCCCCACCGCACGACAGACCCACTTTCCCTACAGCAACGCTCGCAGACCCCGGACGTACGGCCGACTACCAAGCTGTGTACCCTCCCACGCCAAGCCCTCGTTCTGGGCGCCTTCCTCGGTGCCCACCCAGACACGGCATCGCGTCCCACGCTCCCCGCAGCTCAACGCCTCCGTCCGGCCCCCGCTCGCTCCCGCAGAGGCGCTCAGGGCCAGCGCACGGCCCCGGGCCCATCCCGCCGCGCCTCCTCCCGCACCCGTCCCGGGAGCGGCTCCCTTCCGCCCCTCCTTTGTGCCCAAGACTGGCTCGGGAAGCGGAGAATGGGAGGGGGCCGCCGCCGTCCGGCCGCGGCTCCCACCTCCCGCGGCCGGGAGGAAGGAGGAGAAAGACAACGGCGATGCCCACAGCGAGGCCCGAGCGCGGCTGCGAGCCCCCGCCGGTACCTGCGCAGCTCCTCGGCCTCCATGCCCGGCGCGGGGCCGCCCGGCGCCGATGGGCTATTGTCGCCGCCCGTGCCGGCCGCCCCCCACCGCCCCCTCCCCCGCGCCTCAGAGCCACCACCGACCTGCCGGGCAGCCCCGCCTCACGTGACCGTCGGCGGCCAATGGGAGCGCGCAGCCGTCCGGCCGGGCCGGCGGGGGAGGGGCGCGGGGAGGAGGCGGCGCCGGCGCCGGCGTCGGGGCGGCTCGTGGCGGCCTCGCCGCGGTCGGCTCAGCCGTGCCCGGCTGGGAGCGGGGCGACCTCCCGCCACCGGGACAGCTCCGCAGAGCCAGAGGGCTTCAGGGCCCACACCACAGCTGACCCCGCGGGTGCTCCTCTGCGAGGGGCGGGCCTCGGCCCCGCCGGCAAGCGGCGGCCCCCCGGGAGGCGGGGGAAGTGACGCACGTCCGGCGCCTTACGTGTGGCGGGGCCGGGGGGGCGAGCGGCTCTCCCTCGTCTCGGCTTCCCGGTGCGGCCGCCTCCGTGCGGGGCAGCGCGGCCCCGCGGCCATGCCCGCCGGCGTGCCGTGGCCCACCTACCTGAAGACGCTGGCGGCCAGTATGCTGGCCATGTTTGCCGGCGCGGAGGTCGTGCACAGGTACTACCGGCCTGACCTTGTAAGTGTGGGGTCGGTTCCGGCGGCTGGTTGCCCGAGGGAGGCCGGTAGCGCGTCTGTGGGATGTGGTGGGGAGGCCTCCCGGAGAAGTTGCGCAGAGAGAAGTCTCTGGTCTGGCCGCCAACAGCCAGCAGCCGGTGGGGAAAGAGCGGACAGGTAGCCCGGTCTTCTTTCGGGAGCTGCCTTCAAGCTGCTACCGAACATTAAGACAACTGCGCGGGCTTCTTCAGAAGAGTTTTCTACCGTGAGAAGTTGTTTTTTTGAAGAGTACACACAAACGCCGAGAAGAATATTAGATTTAGGCGCATTTTTTCCCCTGTCTCCGATAATGGAAACGAAGATGGCCAAAAGGTTGCATTAGAAACAATGGCAGACTGAGAATCAAGGCTATGGAAGTTACAGAAAACCCAGCTTCAGATGAGAGCGTCCACTAGGGATATTAAATGATCGATGTGGTCTCTCGAAGGCCTTCTAACCTTTAAGCCTTACCTCATACTCCTAGTCTTGTGTACTTTTTGATTTTTGAAAACTCTGCTGTACTGAAATCATAAATATGTTAAAAGCCATGCTTGAGCTGTCATGTTAAAATTTAAGCACTGAGGCTTGAGTCATTGATAGATGTATAAGAATTTATGTATAATAGCCTTCTTTGCAGGCAAATGGGCATATTTATTCAGAATGATCTAATAGTCTACACCTCTTCAAACTATCACAGAATCTGAGGAGGCATGGCATTTTAAATGTCATCTATTTTCCTTTTTTATGTTTCGTCTCCTATTTCAGTGCTTAATTTCTAAACCAGAAAGATAAAATCAGTGAGTTGCTTCTGTTACCAAGAGAAGGAATATGTGGAAACTGCAACTGATGCTTTAAAACAATAGCAGAGGTCTCAAACAAACTTACTTTCTTAAATGACAAAAAGAAGCTTTGTTCCTTTACACAAACTGCCTGTTCTTCGTTTTTTCTCCATTTTTTTCCCAAATCATGCTTTGAAGTAAAAGTCGGATTGCAAAAAGGTTATAAGTTAAGATGTTTTGCATGTAAGAATTATACTTGGCTCAAAAAAGAGAGTGGTGTAATCACAGCTTGTCTATAGTACTGTCTCTTACAGAGCATGCTAATCTTCTGTTTTGTGAGTTTGATTTTTCTTCTGCCACAACACTGATGTATTTCTCTCTTTCTAACAGAGTATACCTGAAATACCTCCTAAGCCTGGAGAACTGAAAACAGAACTGTTGGGTCTAAAACCAAGATCGAGCCAAGTTCAGAACTCACAACAGTGACAAGAATTTACGTACGTTATGAAAACTAGAACTGATAAAACACTTGTTCAACTGTCTCAACTGCAAAAAGCCATCTGTGAAATACTGTCCTCCCTTAGACTTTTGTTTCCTTTCAGGCAGCACTAAAAATAAACATACGATGAATCCTGTTACATCCAATTGGTTATACGCCAAAACTATAATTTCTTCATCTTGATTGCAGTGTGTTCTTCAGAATAAAAGATGTAAACTCACGTTGGTGAGTCTGATGGAGTTTTAAACTTTTAAGCTGATGAACAAGTAAAGGCAGTTTAGTGTAGTGAGAAGTCACTTTTGAGTTAGCCTGACTAAGCTTATCTGTGTGTTGTCGAACCTCACTCACCCATGGGCATTTCCTTTAATTTTAAGCCATAACTCAGTGCTACTGGATGTAACACAGCATGTGACACAGTAAGTGATGGCGTGTACAAATAAGAAATATTACTTACTGCAGCACTTGTTTCACTCCTTCCAATGCTGGCTAAGTGCTGCAATAGCAGTTACATCGGCTTTCTGTCTCTACAGCCAGCAAGAAATCTGCTTTGTTCTGTTATAAGGCTGGGGAAGATCTTACAACTTAACTTGGTTGTATTAGTTAAAATGGGACAAATACATACATTGAGATGAATGTAAGTTTGTACTCCATTTGGACATTTTCTTCTGTTTGTGGCTGATTTTGATAGCTGTAAATATACAAAACTGAAATAACAAGTGCAGGTTTACCTTTCAGTGCTGAAATAAGATTGCCACAAAACTCACAGTAGGAGCTTGAGACGTTACATAAAGTCAGTGTCCTGCAAAGATGATGCAAAACCTCATTTTTTAATGGTATGCAGTAGAGCTGGTGAAGGTTGAGGATTGCTTTCTCTTGAGGAAGGTACCAAGATAAGGTACAGGCTTCATCCTCCATTCTCACTCACGTTTCACTTGGGGATAGAAAACCACAGTCTGACAGGTTACCCATTAAGGAAACAAAAAAGCTCCCTAATTCCTACTGGCAAAGTACTTGGAGCTCTTCTAGTAGCAGAGAGATCAGTAATGACCACTGAAAGTGCTGTTTTACTACTTTTTCAGCTGTAAAGCTATTTTATTTATGTTTGCATAATTTGGAATAGTTTTCCTAGGGAGGAAAGTGGATAGTTCCGTTGCATGTTTCTGCTCTTACAGAGTTTTGCAGCTATCAGCTCACCTAGAAAAGCAGCCCAGGCAGCATGAAATCCTCTTCTGCTCTCATGTGCCCATGTGGCTGTTGAGCATGCAGCCTGTACTTGTTGTTAATACATCACAGGCTGCATATCTCAGACACCTTTATCAGTGACAGCAGCATGGAGGGAAAGGTTTCAGGTAAATGTCAGATGGCACACCTAAATGAAATCAGTCAAAGAAATCATTATTAGGTCTAGTTCTGGTGAAACTACTTTTTTCTTCACTGAACCTAAAGCAAGCTTACACTGACAACCATCCACCTCAGTGTAAGGTAAAGTTAATTGGACAAGATGGAGTGGTTCAGCAGTACTTTGTTCCTGTTCTAACCACAGCAGGAACAGCAGTTTTTCAGTTCTCCCTTTAATGATCCAGGACTCACTGTGTTACTCACATTTTGTCAGACTATCACCTCTCTTGTTGACTTTTGACACAAAATGCATTTCTCCGTATTTTCTAAAGGCTGCAATGGGAAATTACTAATTTTGCTTGTATTTCTGAATGTATCCTGCTGCTAATGAAAACTAAGCAATAGGGAACATCGAGTTTACCCCAGTGTTTTCTAGCATGGAAGGAACTGTTCTCATTAGTGCCCATCAAGGAACAGCAAAACTGACAATACACTAGGTCAACTGCAGAGGTGACCCTCCCCTGCCCCAGAATCAGCATGACTGTAGCACTGAAGAAGCAGCTTCAGTATGACTGAGAGATACTTCTAGCATGGAGGCTGTCTTGCTTCACAGAGCTGACAAAAAAACACCAAACCCTAGCCACACTTGCAACTGCATTTTAGGCCTATTAATAGCAAACAGTTGTCACCCCAGGGTAGAGAAAGCAGCTGGACCACAGCTGTTTTGCATGTGATCTCCTGAGCTGAGGAAGATGAGAAAGCACAAAGCATGACTCTCAAGTGTGCTCTTTTTATTTCTGAAATTAGCTTAGATGTGTCATCCTAAAACTAATCAAAGCTTTAGAAACTTCAGCTATGGAACAAAGCTTACTTATTTACTTGTAGACTTAATAGAGTAAGAATACTTTAGCAAACAAGCCTAGGCTTCTGCTTCTGGTTTCTTAGCTGCAGAAGCACTCTACAGTAGGCTTGAGCCTCCTTTGCCACCCAGGCTGGTCAAAGGGTTAGAGAGGGGTGTGTACCCACTAGAAGTGATATTTTAGAAAGTATTAGAACAAACCAGCAGCAGTTGATTGCTCCAGAGCACAAAACTTGACTGTGATAAGAGAAACAGTGCATCTACCCTATTCCAGTACCTTAGTAACAAAGGACTCATATTAGCATTACCAGCTTTAGCTCCTTAGTGACTATGCTCTGTTAGACCATAATAACTGACCACACTGATAGAGGGCATGTGTATTTATTGCATGGAAACAGTATTTGGGCAATATAGAAGCAGTCTAAGAAAAGTAAATAATGCAAGTTCTTCAGGTCAGTGTTTAGTGCCCTCACCTAAACAGTTTTATTTTACATCAGACTGCATAACCTCAAACTTCACACAAATTCTGTTGAGGAAACAGAAGATATATTTTCAATTCAAATTACTGTACAGAAGTACTACTCTTATGTATTACTTCTACAGAGGAAAGGAAAAAACCAAGAACTTCAGCATAAACACTACCAAACCTGTGAAGATGTTTGAACAGAGGCATAAGTAAGAAAACCTAACACTAGATAAAGCTAATACAAGGGGGCTTCCAGTTGAACCTGCCTCCTTTACAATTTGGTGTCAACAGATGTAGATTGAATTAGATTAGTATGGCAAAACACTGTAGATAGAGAGGGGAAAAAAAAGGTGCAATAGCTTAAGAACAGCAGCATTTAAGAGTAACTGTAAGAGATGAGAGCTTCCATCTTTATAAAACCCACCAAAAGTGCTTCACAGATTATTTTTTTTCCCCTCAGCTGTAAAAGGTACCACTGCCTGTACTGTACAGTGGAATCAAGTCCCATGCAGTGGAAGCTGGCAGTTCCAATGCCCTTTTTAAATGCCCCATCTCATCCTTAAGAGGTCAGTACATACATAACTTCTTGTATATTCCAACTAGAAAATTCAGCACAGCACGTAAGAGACCAGGTACATTTTGGCCAAACAGCTTGGCAGGCTGGTTAACACAAAACCCATCCCTGGGCATATGCTACACTTTTAAGTGTGGGCTGTGTCAGTGTGGAAAGTAATACAGACTGCGAAGGGTGTGAATGCTCAAGACACTCTCTTCATCTCCTTGTGCTAGCACCCAAAGAGAGCTTACTATGTATAAGTTTAGAGCTAGTGGTGTTTGGGAACATTTTTATTTATTAGATGACATGATTTTACACCAAGTCAGTTAAATAATACAAATTTACATTCATGAGGAATGTTTTTAGAAAAGTGAACTTAAAAAAAAATTCTCCTTTACCCTTAAACCCCAAACCATCCCTCAACATTTTACAGTGGAAAAAACCAAAAAAATCTAATTCACATTCCCTGTTAACCCCCCAATGCAAGACGGTAGTTGAGTGCAGCTTACAGTTCATCTTTCACATCTGTGGATTCCTGTGGAGACAAGACAAAAATCATAATGTTGCTTTTTCCAAAGTGGAACAGGTTACAAAAGAACTCTCTCAGAAGAGCTGAACCTAAGTACTGCTGATGCTTTCCAGTAAGTAACATACTTTTAAAAGAGGTATAAAAGTCAAGCTTCCATTCAAATGATAGAATGTTAAAGCCTTTGCTATTAAGAGTTAGCAGTAGATCAAATATATCATTTAATCTTGAATACTTCCTAAGCTATCTTTCAGACACAGTAAGAGGGCTATTACCAGCACTATTCTACTTGATTGCAGGGCTACAAAGAACATCTGCTTTCCAGTCAGTAGCCAGAAACCTGCAAGTGTCCTAATCCAACTAACAGAACTTAACTTTTGATAATAGATTTGTCACTGCAGGTTACACTGCTGTGTAAATGCAATAGTGACATCAAAATTGAGCAGCTATAGTACAATTAGCATTGTTCCTCAATTTTCTCTTGAATCATCTGACACTTAATAGAAAGTAAGTACATATCTGAGTTACATATCTTCACTAGTCACAAGATAACATCTCACAGGACTCTTCCAAAAGCAACCTGAGAAAGCAAGTCCAGTTGGAACCTCCTAATAACTTTAATAACTGTGGTATTGGAAAAACTCAGCATATCCATCAAAATATCATTAAAGCTGCACATGTTAGCTAAGTAAAAGCTGATCTCACAACAGCCAAACTGCTTGGTCTTCTTGAAACTCTATATTGTAAGCATTTGAAACTATGTTCTTGCCCTTTCCCGTCTATAAGCTGTGGAAATCCAACCAAGTTCACTGTAGAAGGTTTGTTGCTGTTTTCTTGCCATGGGGCACTCTTAGTCTCTTAAGCTTCATTTAGCTCCAACTTCAAACACACCCAAGTCTTTTCTTCTTACAAGATAGTCTGACAAGGAATGAAATGTTAATTTGTGCAGCAGGTTTGTCTGCCTTTCAAGAAAAGCTTTGAAAACCTCACACTAAAAACTAGTGTCAGGAAAGGCAAAGTGAAAAAGTTTGTCAGAAAGCACCAAAGCTGCATATAAATATTGTGAGACCTTACCTTCTGTGTTTCACTGTCATCAGCATCAGCATCCACTTCCTCTTCATCTTGGTCTGCTTCCTCAGCTGCATCTTCAGGCTCTTCAGGTTCTTCTTCCACCTGTAGGGAAGTGACAGTTTACTTTATTTGCTTAGGATGTTTATTCATTGTGGAGCTAAATGCAGGCTATGGAAGTATTCACTGTCAGTTCTTAACATCTGCCCCAAGCTATCTGAAGGGAAAAGCAAATTCTGTTTAGCACTGACACACTACCATGCCTCCTCCAGCACAAGTTCTTGGCACACCATTGAAAACTTGCATGATTAATCTACTCAGAAATTTCTCCGCTCATTAGACAGGCACATGTGCCTTTGGTCCTCGGTTTGCTCTCATAGAACCACCACTTTGTTAATGACAATGCTTGATAAGTATAATGCAATAGCAAAATCTCAAGCAACTAGAAAGGAGAGTGGAAGGGAGGCATAAGCATGAAGTACAGACTCATCAGTTTTGCACCTAGGTACTTGAACTGGGCTCCTAATGGCCCACCCTAAGTGTAGGAAACTAGATACGCTTCATTTTATGCATATCTATCAAGTATGTGCTTGATAGATACTTGATACAGCAGGAATAATTCAATTATCAGCCCCAAGTTGAAGGCAAACTAACCTTTGCATCCAGGTCAATGTTCAAACTTAAGCGAAGCATCCTTTCAATTCTGTCTCCATATTCCTTAGTGTCTGGTAACATGTATCCTGATCGCAAAGTTGCAGTTTCAAACAATACCACTGCCAGATCTGAAACTGTTTTGTCATCTTCATTTTCCTAATGTGGAACAACATTAAGAAAACCCATCAGAACTGTTAATTCATAAGGTCATATGCAGCCACGTTGTCAGAATTTTACTGTTATTTGTTTACCTTGACTCGCCTCAGCATGTCCTTGATCAGTGGATGTCTCGGGTTAATTTCAAATGTCTTCTTTTGGCTAGCATAGTAGCTGAAAAGAAGTTACATCACTGAGTTTTGAAGTACAGGACCCAACTGTATCTTTAAACCCATGAATACTGATTACAGCCAAGTATATTCCTCCCTCTGCCCCACTAAAACACTAGCTTAACTCTAAGGAGCATTCAAATTACTAAGACAGTTCATTTTCTCGTCACCAAATGACAGACAGCAAATGCCACTGATGGGTCTCTCACCAGGCAGTTTTACATGCTGGGCTTTGGAAGAACAATATAAGACTATGACAGAGACTGCAACTTGGTTTTAAGTGACTTCAAAAATATGGAGGATCATCTGAACCAAATAGAAGACTGGTCTGCCCACACCAAGCAAGGGAAGCCATCAACTACATTTCATGTCTCCTGCTATATGAATGAAAGCTTACTTGGTAGATATATCCTTCCCAGTTTGGTAAGCTTGAGCCTTCATGATCCTTTCCATGTTACCAGACCATCCATACTGACTGGCCACAAGAGCACATGGTGACTGGGTTAAACGTTGAGATAGCACAGCCTTTTCAATCTGCAAAAAAAGCCTTGATATTAGTTCACAGAGCTAATAGCTTATACAGTGAATAATTCTGAATTTCCCTGTCACTTCAATATTTTCTGAGAGCTTCAAGATCACATTCCAACTCATCTTCCAGAAATAAAGGTATTAAGTTTATTTACCCATGAAAAGAAAGTCTACACTCAAAAGAATCTGCAGGCTGTGTTGTAGCAAGTACAACAGCATTTACAGATTAATGCATGGCATATAACGTTTTACCTTGTCTTTTAGAGCTTTGTCTTTCATCCAGTTTAAGAGTGGTTCATATTCCTTTTCCAAGGCTTCCCGACTCTCCTTAGACTTTTCACTTTCTTCAAACTTAACTCCTTCTTTTGCTACATTCTGAAACCTCTTTCCATCAAACTCTGGCAGAGCCTGAATGCAGTATTCATCTACAGGTTCAGTCAGATAGATCACTTCATAGCCCTTTTTCAGAAGACGTTCAACAAATGGGGAAGACTCAGCCTAAGGTGACAAAACAGATGAGATGCCAGTTTAACCACCTTGGTACCAGCAGCTACTGAAACCTGTACAACTATTTGACAAATGGTACAAGGAAACCTGAACTACAGTAGTAACATAAGCATGAAGTGTCCACATTTACAGCAAATACACAGTTCCCAATGTTTACGGTACTACTTTAACTAGGAGCTACAATTTTTCCTCTTTCCTCCATGCTCACATACCTCCTTTCGGCTGGCACCTGCCATGAAGTAAATTTTATCTTGCTTCTCTTTCATTCTTTCCACATATTGGTCAAGGCTTGTGAGGTTACTTTCGTGATGAGAAGACTGGAAGCGAAGAAGTTTAGCCAGTCGTGTACGATTGGAGTGATCTTCAATAACTCCAAGCTTTACATTAGTACCAAACTCTTTCCAGAATGTGTCATTGTATTTTTCTTCTGCAATTTTCTTGATCATATCAAGAGTCTTGCGAACAAGTTTCTTTCTGATCACCTAAAGGAAAAAAAAAAGGAGCAATACCAATTTATAACAATAAGAACTTGGAAGAACCCTCAATTCAACTCCACTGCAAAGGACAGATTCAAGACATTTACTGTTCCTAATATGAAAAGACAGGAGTCTGAAAACAGCAATGCATGGGTTTCCTATATTTAATATCACACTCCTTAAAAGTAAAAGCTAATCATGCTATTATTCTTCTAAATCTTGCTACTGTCATGAGTTTATAATTAAATAATTTAAGACCAATTAGTTTACCTTTAATAATTTGTGTTGTTGAAGTGTCTCACGAGATACATTCAAAGGAAGATCATCAGAATCCACCTAATTGAAGAAGAAACTTATTAAGTACAGCTATCAGTATTTAAAAGTTAAAAAAAAAAAATGAAATGAAACTTATAATACTCACAACACCCTTAACGAAATTAAGGTATTTGGGCATCATGTCATGGAAGTCATCAGTGATGAACACTCTTCGAACATACAGCTGAGATATAAGAGGAGACAACAGCCAGGTTATGTTTTTGTTTGTTTTTTAAGACATGAAATCATACCTACACACACTTGGTGGTCCTACCTTAATGAAATCACTTTTTTTGGATCCATATTCATCAAACAGGCCACGTGGAGCAGAATTAGGAACAAACAAGATCGATTTGAAAGTTACTTCGCCTTCAGCAGTAAAGTGGATATAAGCCATTGGATCATCATGTTCCTGGGGAGACAAAATTACTTTAATGGGCATGGGGAAAAAAATACAAGCAAGTTGATACATTTCATTTCCAGTAATAACAGAAGTTTGCCAAATAAGTGCAATTATTTTACAATTAAACTATCTAACCATGCTTTGGTAGAATCTATTAGAGACAGAAGTTGCAGATTCAGCTGAGTTACTCATAGAAGATGAGTAACCTTAAGACCTCTTACAGAAGAAGAGATATTATAGCTAATCTCTTGCTTTGAAACAATCTTGAGGCTGAAGAGCTTACCTTGGAAAAGGTTTTGTAAAAAGCTTTGTATTCATCTTCTTCAACTTCTTTAGATGGTCTTTGCCAGATTGGTTTTATGTCATTCATGAGCTCCCAATCCCACACAGTCTTTTCAACCTAGGTAACACCATCGTGTAATAAAAATTCTTTCAGGTTAAATTAAAGACACTCCACTGAAGCTAAGTCATAAAATATAATGTTAAAAATACACATTCCTTCTAATTTACAAAATAAATGATGCAATGTCCTGGATATTCTCATCCAACTATATACATTAGTGTAACAGAGGAACAAACCTTTAGGCTACCCTCCAGCTGTCTTAATGTCCATTTAACATACCCACTGAGTATCAGTCTCTGTTCTACAGCCCTTCTGAAAAAAGCTTTCCAGCAGAGTATACTCAATTTAAACCAGTCAGCAGTGTCAGATTACTGGAGTCCACTGCCATTTCCAGCAGTTCACTCAAGTATTTATAATTAGTTCTGGGACAGCTGCTTCACAAGGCCATTGTTAGTTGTTTGCCTGATTTGAAATAAAGTCTTTTCTGTTTACAGTCTTACTTCCTGACAAGATGTCTAACTGCACTTAAACAGGATTGCTGTTTCAAAGCACTCACTACTCAAATGCACTGCTGGAAGACTGCCAATGAGAATTGTTAACTATCTGACATGAGTTACAAACCCCCAGGTCTGACAATGCTTACCTTCTTAGTTTTTGGTTTCTTTTCTTCATCTTCCTCTTCAACTGCAGCTTCATCATCATCTGTCTCTTCTTTCTCCTTTGCTTCCTCCTCTTCAATGGGTTCCTCAACAGTCTCTGTCTAAAGAGACAAAGGAAAGTAGGGACTTGGAGTGCATGGCTTCCTACCAGGTTATGTTCTAGTATTCTCTCAAACAGCTTCACCTCTCAGAGCACTAGTTTAACTGGTGCTATTTGCCTATGGCAAGCCTTTATCTGTAGGTAGCTAGAGTTTTTTTAGCTGCATTTTTCACAAGTATGTGCTTTCCTTCAATATACTGTAAGGTCACTGAACTCACATTTAGGTTTATATATATGGGTGATACTGTTAATGCTATACCAAGAAAACATCAGAAAAAACTAGTCTGAAAGTTAAGACACTACCCTATTTTCAGGACACCTAACCATGCTCAAAAGCTTACCTGAGCTTCTAGGTACTACATAAAGCCAGTGGAAGAAAGTTCTTCCTGAGCAATTAGAACAGTCTTTCTCATTCAATAAAGTTCTTTAAGTCAGCATAAAACCTTGAAAATTTGTCATTTTAAACAACAGTAACACTTGGAGATAACTAACTAGGGAAATAGCTGCCAGAAGAGTCAGAACAGAAGAATTCTATAAATTGGACAAATGGAAGTTCTACAGTATGCATTCATCCTTCATGAAAGATCTGGCCATGTGGTTTTCACAACCAAAACTCATACTGTACAATGCCCAGTTAAATATACTTACCTTGCTGCTCCACACATATATGGGGAAGTTTATGAACTGTGAGTATTTCTTCACTAGATTTTTAACAGTATCCAGCTCAAGATAATCAGATGCTTCCTCCTTCAAGACAAGGCTAAAGAAAAAGAAAAACCACAAATCCAAAAGCTTCAATCAAAATTCTGAGCAAGTGTTTTCAAGTAGTTTTACAGGAGATGCACTTCCCTAGTTTTGCAGCTACAGCAATTCCAGTTTATCTAAGTGAGCTTTTTATTAGTTCAGCTGCAAGTATCTCTTTAAAAAACACAAACCCTACTGAACTGCTGCAATGAGAAGGAAGCGTTTATTATTTTTCCCAACATTTGGGGCAGAAAAGAAAATATCTAGATGTCTAAATGAAAGTCTCAAATCATACTGACACCTATCAGGACTCTGATGCACTCTCACTGGCTTGAAACCAGAGCACTGAGACAAACCTCTCATATCACATGCCTCAGCAGGAGGAACTCCTCTAATCACAGACCAAAATAAATGACTCTGCTTATGAATGCAATGAAAACAGGACTGTCAAACTATCCCTAGGTTTGAGATTTGCATCGGACCAGTCTGATGCAAATACTGTATACTGGTATACAGAGAGCAGCTAGTTTCCAAGAGAAAGTTTTACAGCCTCTGTGCAGGTTGACAGGGCACAATTGTGTTGACAACTGTCAGCATATAATTCCAGACAGTCCTTTAAGGACCTCACAGTTCTTAGTTCATCTAATGGAACGTGAAGTAAACTACATTATCATTCCACATTTATTCTGGATGCGGTTAACAGTTTGCATGTTTCTATCAAACTAACAAAACCTGTATTGTAAGAATAAACAGTGGGAGTCAGAATGCTAAAGCATCCACGTATTCCAATAAGCAATTTTGTACCCACGTTTCTTTTATTAAGTTCAAAGAAACTTTATACTTACGTTATGGTTGTGCCACGTCCTAAAGTGTTTCCTCTTGGATCGTCAATCACAGAGAATTCATTTGAATCTGACTCCCAAATATGTTGAGTATCATTGTTATGTTTTGATGTGACAATAACTCTGTCTGCTACTAAGAAAGCAGAATAAAAGCCAACACCAAACTGGCCGATTAACTCGGAGGTCGATTGACTGTCATCCTGCATTTCAGTCATCTTGTTTAAGAATTCACTTGTACCAGACTTTGCAATGGTACCCAGGTTTTTGACTAACTCTTCTTTTGTCATGCCAATGCCTGTGTCTGTAACATGGAGCATGTTCTTCTCTTTATCACACTAAAAAAAAACCACAACAAGATTAAGATGTAATTTGACTTCATTTCAGATCTTAACAGAGTGCACTGTCATGGTGAGTAGCAGCTACCCAAATTAACACACGCCTGGCTACAGTAATTAAAATTTACACCAACTACAGGAATGAAGAGGATCTGTTACACTTTATGGAATTAGAAATGTATTTTCACCATTAATAGTAGTCTTTAACAAAGCTAATTGCAAAGGTCCTGATGTGGCTCTTGTTTGTATTTGCATTAAGCCATTGATTTAGATTTAATGAGGCAATTTCTATGTTCTTCCCACCTCTTCTTCATAAGAGGTGATTGTACTTAATGCGTCTTACCTTGATTTTGACTGTAAGTTCTTCATTACCAGCAAGAGCGTTTTCATCAGTTAGAGATATTAACCGGATCTTATCTAAAGCATCTGAAGCATTTGAAATAAGTTCCCTCAGGAAAATCTGAAATACAAAACAACAGTGAGGAATTCCAGAACACACACACAACACAAGCAGTTTTAATAACATGTTCTACTGATTAAGGCACTAACCTCTTTATTTTTATATAAAGAGTTGATAATAAGTTTCATCATTCTGTTCACTTCTGCTTGAAACGCAAACTTCTCAGATTTTTCTCTGATTTCTTTGATCTGTGATGCATTCAGGCCATCTAGTTGGATAGCTTCTTCCTCTCTGTTAGGACAATGAAAACCTGTAAAGCAGTCCTGACCACATGCAGTACCACCAAGTACCATGCAGTAACAGAATGGTACTACAACGCTTAATCACTGACACAGCACAACAGTTTCACGATCAAACGAGTTAAATGCAGGAGGTGCAGCTATCCTCAACTGCAGAGCCTTCATCTAAAATTTGATTGAAAATCCATGCTTGGAAGGACTTTTTTTCCTAGAAAGAAACTCAAGGAATATAGGTATATCAAAACCACCGTAAAACCTCAGTATGCAGTATATCTCACAGGAGCTATAGAGCTCCCATGGGCACAGAGCTATTTCATTAGTAGGCATTAAACTGACATCTACCTTACAGAGGAGTAAGCTCCTGTTAATGTATTGCGTTTTACACAGCTACTGACATTGGACAAAAAGTTTAATATTTTGGAATACAAGTTCTCAGACTCACTCCTACTTAGAAGAAAGTAGTCTTTTCCAAAACTGTTTCATTTGTCTCAACTAACTAGACCTTTTGAATGGCGTCCCTCTCATTTCAGAGACTTTGGTATTACCGATGCTCGAATCGACTCTTCAAAAGTAAGAGAAAGACTCAGCATTTCAGAAGAAACTTACCCACAATGCCAGGTACTAACCTCTGAACAACTTCATCATCTGTTCGAGACCCTTCTCTGCTTTTACCCAAGTCATCTTCCACGGTCCCGTCCACGTCCACCTCATCAGCTCTAACCGAGACTAGGAAAACACGGAATCTGAAGATCTGAGCCTGACCCCTACTATACACTACTCTGCTTACCCCTCCCCATCTTTTTAGTCTCGGTGCGGTCCCTCCACCCCCCATCTCCCCTAGAGTTCACCTCAAGCAGAGACATCCGAGATTGGGAAGGTAACGCCCCCTCCCCCCCACCCCCGCCCGTGATGGCGCATGAGCCGCACCAGACGTACCGTCCCCCACCCCCCGCCGGCTTGCTGCCTCCCTGGAGAGAGGCGCCGGCCACAGTAAAGCAGCATGCCGGGCAACACTTCCCTCCGCACTCCCCCAGGGAGAAAAGCAGGGATAGATAAGAGAGCAGGAGTCCTCTCCCAAAAGGCCCTGCTCATCCCCCACCCGCAAATCTCACTCTTGCCGGCCTTCCATCTCCCTTACCCTAGCGAAAAAGGGAGAAGGGCAGGCGGGGAGGGGTTTTGGGGGGCGTGTGGAAGGGCTAGTGGGGGTAAGGAGAGGCGGTGAGGGGGGCAGCGGGTTGGGGTCCTGCTGGCCGAGAACACGACCTCCCGCCTCTCCCCGCCGGAAGCTTCCAGAAGGCCGCGGGCACTCACCGGCCAGGAGCAGCGTGCACGCCAGAGCGAGCCCCCACACCGACTTCATGGCGGCGTCGGCTGCGGTCGCAGAAGAGAACGGCCCGAGGCGCCCGTGCCCCGCCGCAGCCCCTACCCCACGCTGCCGCTAAGCCCGCTGGAGCGGCCGCGGCCCTCCCCCTCCGCCTTATCAACCCAGGGCGACGGAGGGCGGGGGGAGCCGCTCCGCCACTGGCCAATGGGAGTGTACCACGCCAAACACGCAGCCAATGGGAAGCCAAGAAGGGAGGGGCCTGCAGCGATCGCCGCCAATGGCGGCTTTCCATGTGCGGTTTCCTGCGGACGGAGCGTGGCCGGCGCCGATTGGCCGGACGGAGCGGCGCTCAGCCAATCGTTTCCGCGGAGACGTTTAACCGGCACGGCCCCTCGTTACGTTTTAACGAATAAGCCATTAATGTGTAAGGCTGCGGCCACGTGGGTCGCAGCCGCTGCGGCCGCGTCCGGGAACGATACGGACAGTCCCCACATGGGAGGCCACGGCTCCAACCGCTTCCGGGGGCACCCGGGATGTTTACTGGCGAGGCGGTTGCTATGGCAACGGGCGCTTCCGGTCGCGACGGCTCGCCGTAACCCCGGGTCCGAAACGGGAGCGAAAAGTTACGGGACAGAGTGACCCTAAACACTGCAGCCGAGCGGCTGGGGCAGCGCCGGGCCCAGGGCAGCACGGATGAGTCCCGGCAGCCCGCCCCGCCGGAGGGGGGTCCCGGCCCGCAGAGCGCGTGCGCCGCGGGGCATGCCGGGAGCGGTAGTCTGCACAGCCACTGCACTACCGACATCCATCCACCTGGTTACATCTTCATAAAAGGCTATCAGGTTGGTCGTCCGCTCCCAGTGACCCTCCTGTCCTTTAAATGCCTGGAGACAGCACCCAGCAAAAGTTGTTCCATCACCTTTCCAGGGATGGAGGTGAAGCTGACCGGTCTGTAGTTACCCAGCTCCTCCTTCTTGCTCTTTTTGAAGAATGGAGTGACATTTGCTTTCCTCCGGTCCTCAGGCACCTCTCGTGTTCTCCACAACTTACTGAAGATGAGGGAGAGTGGTTTAGCAATGACTCCCGCCAGCTTCCTCAGCACCCGTGGGTGCATCCCATCAGGGTCCATAGATTTATGTACATCCAGGTTGCTCAACTGAACCTCAACCCAGTCCACATCAACCAAACAAAACTCCTCCTTTAACCTGACTTCCTCTGGGCTCTGGGGCTCCTGAGGACAGTCTCCAGCAGTATAGACCGAGGCTAAAAAGGCATTTTGTAACTCTGCCTTCTCTGTATCCTCTGTCACCAGGGCACCCACCTCATTCAACAGTGGGCCTACATCGCCTCTAGCGTTAGTTTTATCTGTGATTTATTTAAAGAAGCCCTTTTTGTTGGGCTCCCTTGCAAGATACAAGTCTAAATATGTTTTAACTTTCCTATTTGCTTCCTTGCATCCTCTGACAACAGCCTTATATTCATCCCAAGTGGCCGTCCCTTCCTTCCATGATCTATAGACTCTCCTCTTACACTTGAATTTGCCCAACAGTTCCCTATTTAAGCATGCAGGTCTCCTGGCTCCCTTTCTTCATTTCCTACCTGCTGGGATGCTCTGATCCTGAGCTTGGAAAAAGTGAATGTTGAATAGAGACTGACTATCTTGGGCCCCTTTACCTTCTAGTACTTTGTCCCATGGGATGTCCCCTAGCAATTGTTGCTAAAGGCCAGGGTTGTGATCCTGCTTGATATTCTTTTTCTACTGCACAAGATCCTGAACTCCACCATCTCATGGCTGCTGCAGCCAAGGCTGCCCTCAACCTTCACTGTTTCAACCACAGCCTGCCTGTTCATGAATACAAGATCCAGTGGTGCTCCTCTCCTAGTTGACACATCCACCATTTGCATCAAGAAGTTATCATGGCAGCCTTTGTTTGTTTCATATTCACACTCAATTCCAAATGTTGTAGAGCATCTTAAAGAAGTGGATATATCTTCAGTTTGTGCCATATGTACAATATTTCATCCCTGAAACAGACATTCCAGAGGAATATAAGCTCTCAATGTATTGTTTTATAAAGATGCAAATGAAGCTCAAATTGCAGAGAATGTAGATAGGTAGTTCTTCACAGTTCTAATGCATTATGACATAAGAAAAATGGGACTCAATTCAGTGGTGCAAACTTCAGACTGCATTAACCATTCACAAATAAAACCACTTAACTTTGCTTCATCAAAAATGGTGTGATAGTAAGCGGCTAGTTAGCAGTGACACAAGTTACAGCATTTCTAATATCCATGAGCAAAAATTGAATTTGCATTAGTTACAGATTTCAATTTAACCATATATTGGAAGAGGCAATATTCTGAAAATGCAAATTCATTGTTTAGTGTTATGGCTTCCTTACATTTGCACCTATGGACAATGTCTTTGTCCTACATAATTTATGCCCCAGGCTCAGCGCACCACCATCAAAACCAGGATGTTACCTTATCCTAGCTATAAACTCCTGCTCTTTACCATGTTGTAGTCTGGTGCATCCTGGACCAAAAGCTGATTTAACCACAGAGTGCTTTTGCTGGGCTACAGAGTTGAATCAGCTCAGGAAAGAGTCTGACATATGCCAAAGCTAGTACCAGCAAAGGAGGACTCTACTACAAATGGAGCCTAAGCAGATTAGCTGGCTACTTCAAATGCCCACAGTTGGGTCCTATGAACTCCTCTCAGTTTATCTCTACAGCTATTTCTGGCAAGGTAATACTTCTTGCTAGTTATAACTTACAGTTGAAATCATGTGGTGTACTTCAGTGAGCTGACAGAACTGTGGATGAGCTGATAAAGTTGTGTTCAGACAACCTTGTTTTAATCATAGAATCACAGACTGCTTTGGGTTGGCAGAGAACTTGAAGATCGTGTAGTTCCAACCCTCCTGCCATAGGCAGAGACACCTTCCACTTGACCAGGTTGCTCAAAGCCTCATCCAACCTAGCTTTGAACGCTGCCAGGGATGGGACATCCACAGCCTCTTTGGGCAACTTGTTCCAGTGCCTCACCACCCTCACAGGGAAGATTTTATTCCTAATGTCTAACCTAAATCTGCCCTCTTCGGTTTAAAACTATTTATTCTTTTCCTCTCACTACATCCCCTTGTAAAAAGTGCCTCTCCAGTTTTATTGTAGGCCCCTTTTAGATACTGGAAGGATGCTATAGTCTCCCTTCTCCAGGTTGAACAACTCCAAGTCTCTCAGAGTGTCTTCATAGGAGAGGTGCTTCAGCCCTCTGATCATCTCTGTGGCCCTCCTCTGGACTGGTTCTGTGAACAGGTCCATGTCCTTATGTTGGAGATCCCAGAGCTGGACATCATACTGCAAGTGGGGTCTCACATGAGAAAGTAGAGGGAGAGGATCACTTCCCTCATACTTCTGTTGATACAGCCCAGGATACGGTTCATTTTTTGAGCTGCAAATGTACACTGCTTGGTCACGTGGAGCTTCTTATCAACCAATGCCTCCAAGTCTTTCTCCTCAGGGCTGCTCTTAATCCATTTCCTGCTCAGCCTGTGTTTGTGCTTGTGCTGACCCACATGTAGAACCTCACAAGGACTTGAGCCTTGATGAACTTTATGAGGTTTGCACAGGCCCACCTCTTGAGCCTGCCAAGGTCCTGCTGGATGGCATCCCTTCCCTCCAGTGTGTCAACCACACTACACAGCTTGGTGTCATTGGAGTGGAGGGGAGCTTGTTCCACGGTTTCCATGGTGGAAGATGCTTCCTGGTGCTCTTATCACCACATGCCCTTGATTTTTCAGTTAACAGAGAAAATACAGCACTTAAATACATGATTTCAGTCATTATGCACACAATCATCAATGTCTATCTAACTGCTTTACAGAACCCATGTTGCTAAGTTGCTGAAGAGCTGGAAACTCTCAAGTTACATCTTTCCTTCAGTATTAAAACCTACAAGGTGAGATTCAGAATGGCAGTAGCAGTGCAACTAGGATCCTAAAAACTCACTTGAGGTTTTTAAGCCAAAATTAAGAGGAAATTAATAAATTTTCAGTGGAAATTCTACTCAGATTTGCTTAAAGTATTGACAGCAGTATTTGACAATGTGTTCATAGTTTTAAAGTAAATAAAACAATTTTAGAAGTTTAATATTCAAAGGGTATTTTCTTCAATTGCCAACCTCCCTGTAAAGAGGCCAAACTTTTCTGGCAAGAGCATAAGTACTCAGCTGCCTAATTTTTGACTATCAGTTTCTTCCTGGATAATCCAACCGGGCTTTCATGAAAGCAAACAGTATAATCTACATAAAGCAAGAAATGCCACTGCCTGCATTACACTTCTTACTACTCTGACCTCTAAATTCAAAGCACAGAACACAGGTTTATCAGGTGTCATATCTCCTTCAAAAGCAACATTCTACTTGTTATAAACATAACTGGTACAACTTAGATTCCACCAAACTTAATCTAATCTCTGTTGATTTAGCCTAGTCAACAACAGAATTGGCTTGCATTCCTGCTGTTCCAGTTACCAAAGTTCAAAAAGATTGTCACATTTTCCCACTGACAGCACAATGACTGCTAAAACAGAACTGCCACAAAAACCTGACAACAGAAGAATTCTACAAGATGGAGATAAATTTACCCTGTGAATCCTTATGTCCCCCAAAATGCTTATTCAGTCATAGAGCAACGCATCTCACTCTGGAAATCATGCAGACGAGGAAAACAAATTCTCAAACTGCTTGTAGGTGAGTTCTAGAAAAAGGCAAATGTTCTTTGCTTAGACTCTTGAATAACTACATTATGTTTTCAATTAAGACTACCCTGACAGGGCACTAGAAGACCAATTTGTGTGCACACTCCACACTCTGCTCACATCAGCAGGGTGTGGAGGCAGCTTGAGCTCCAACTCCACGGGGGAAAGGGTAACCCACCAATGGATAAGCAACGGCCCCATGGGTAGGTTAAGGAGTGGTATTAAGCTCCCTGGAGGATGGTTGCGCTGATGAGCACTGGAAAGCTGGCACACATGAAGACCTGCTAAGCACTCAGCTTGCTGTATCTTCCAACACCACTGATAGTCCCTGCAAGGAGGCTGTAGGGAGGCTCAACTGAAGCAATCTATGAGGCAGTAGACATGCTAGAGAAGAGCAATGAGTCAAGACCTGGGCAACTAGGAAAACGCTGGGGCCATGCCGGGCCCCAGGCATCAGGCAGAGGAGAAGGTCCCTGCAGCGGCGCTTGTTTATTTCAGTAAAGCATTTGACACTGTCTCCCACAGCATCCTCGTGGCAAAACTGAGAAAGTATAGCCTGGATGATCAGGTAATGAGGTGGATTGTTAACTGGTTGAAGGAAAGAAGGCAGAGTTGTGATCAATGGGGCAGGGTATAGTTGGAGGCCTGTATCTAGTGGAGGCCCTCAGGGGTTGGTGCCAGGACCAGTGCTGTTCAGTATATTCATTAATGACCTTGATGCAGGAACAGAGAGCACTGTCAGCAAGTTTGCTGATGAGACTAAACTGAGGGGAGTGGCTGACACACCAGAAGGCTGTGCTGCCATTCAATGAGACTTGGACAGGCTGGAGAGTTGGGAGGGGAGAAATCTAATGAAATTCAACAAAGGCAAGTGTAGAGTGTTGCATCTCGGAAAGAATCACCCCATGTACCAGTACAAGTTGGGGAATGAACTCTTAGAGAGTAGTACAGGGGAAAGGGACCTGGGGATCCTGATGGACAGCAGGATGAGCATGAGCCAGCAATGTGCCCTCATGGCCAAGAAAGCCAATGGCATCCTGGGGTGTATTAGAAGGGCTGTGGGCAGTAAGTCGAGAGAGGTTCTCGTCCCTGTCTGCCCTCATGAGACCACATCTGAGATATTGTGTCCAATTCTGGGCCCCTCAGTTCAAGAAGGACAGGGAGCTGCTGGAGAGAGTTCAGCACAGGGCCACCAAGATGATGAAGGGAGGAGATGATGAGGATAGAGCCAGGCTCTTCTCAGTGATGGCCAATGATAGGACAAGGGGCAACAGGTACAAGTTGGAATATAAGAGGTTCCAAAGAAATACAAGGCAAAACTTCTTCTCTATGAGGTGATGGAGCACTGGCACAGGCTGCCCTCATGGGTTATTGAGTCTGCTTCTCTGGAGACATTCAAAACCCACCTGGATGCGTTCCTGTGTGTCTTGCTCTAGGAGGTCCTGCTGTGGCAGGGATGTTGGACTAGATGATCTTTAAAGGTCGCTTCCAGTCCTTAAGATTCTGATTCAGTGATTAGCTAGCTTTTCAAGTGGATTATCCAAATATTAGAAGATTGTATTTTAAGACTAACTACATACAAGCAAGATTTAAATACTATTGTTTGTAAACAATAGTGACAAGCTTTACTAAATGCCCATGCTATGGATTATTCTTACTTGCTCTCTTTTTATTAAGAACTTATATTAACCAAAATACTCTGTTTTGACTTCAACCTTTTTCTGATTAGGAGAAATCCATCCTATATCCATCACTGCCTACTTAGTCTCAGAACTGTTAGTCTCCACCAATGAGGGATTTCAGCTGCACTCTAGTTTTAAGAGTTGAGAATCCTAACAAAAAGCCTAATTTTTCATTCCTATACTGTGAAAATCTATGCAGCCAAATATTTTACAGCTTCATGTACAAACATCTTTAGATCTATTTTTTTTTATCTTTTATTCTTTCCAAAGAAACTGTAATATGGTTTGGTTTATGATAAAGGTTATTTTTTTTACAGTTACAATTAATGGAACTTGCTAGGTAGAGGAACATTCAGTGTTTCAAGGACTTTGCAGAGTGCTGTGTAAGAAAGGTAGCCAAAGTGAAATTTAAGACTTGAGGTACTTTGAATTATACAGTATGAAAGAAAACAGTAAGCCCATAATGTTTGTGTCTGACTGATGCTCAGATAGAAGCCCACTTCTTCATCTTTTTTTTTTTCCCCAATAAATGTAGGCCGATCAACTTCCCTGATACAGCTGTTCAGTAGATTTCTGTTCGCAACAGTAGTCTCATCCCTTGCTTTTGATCCCATTCTCCTGGGTTTCTGAAATTTGTCAGTTTATGCAACTGAACGTCAATAAATCTAACTGGAAAGCTGCTGAGGATCCACAGAGCTGATCTTGTTAATGGGCCATGAATCTGCCTCTTCCCATGGTGTATCAGAAGTAGGGATGATCCTAAATAGCCAGGGTCTGATGTATCATTTTTGGTGTGATGATGTTAGCAAATTTATAAACCCTCTTTGCAGAGAGTAATACACATCAGAGAGTGGTATCAAACATATTTGGCTATGGGCCCACAGAGCATGAACGGTAGTGAGCACCTTCTTTATCCTATGAAGCTATTACTGTATGTATCTGTGACTCCATGATAAGAACAGTTTTGAGAGAAGCAATATCTTCCTTGAGCTCTGGCAACAGGTGGAGATGGTGGGCTGTTGTCTGAAGAGCTGCTCGCTGGCCTGCAGCGGAGTGTAGGAGTTCTGGATCCAGTTAGCTGTGAACCTTCTTTCCAGCTCCACGCTGAACCCCTCCTGAATTTTTTTACCTTAACCAAAATAAGCAATAGATGTGACAGATGCCTTTGAAGATGCACAGTCAGATGCAGAGCAGAAGGAAAGATTTTATGTGATATAACAGGACTGACTACATGGTAAGAGTGGCTATGAAAATACCCAATTGCACAGAAACAGGTGCTTCCTGCTGAGACAGATTCCTCCTTGCATTAATTTTTAGATGAAAGACTGGAGCTTTTAGATTAAAGATTGTGTGAAATCATTTAGGCAGACACAACGTGCCTTGGTGCAACTGTAATGATTATGATACAGCATCTGTAATGTGACATATGGTGCAACAATTATGATATGACGTCTGTAATGTGACATGTTATTAAGTGTCATTCATATATATATATAGACACACACACATATATATACACCCCTCATACTTGGGTAACTTCTGAACATGACAAAGTATTCCACAACTACCAAAACTTGCTTATCAATGCACAGATCACTCTTAATGATGACACTAAATTGGAATGTTGCTTTTTAATTGGTACAGTAACATCAGGGCTCTCACTTTACCTATTTTACTTCCAGTTTACTGAGAAACAATAGGGAGAAAAAATAACAAAGCATATGAAACAGCATTGGTAGCCCCACAGACCAGATCCCAAGGAGTTCTAGTATGACACAGCATCATTCATTTTAAGACTTGTGAAACCCTTTGATTTATTTTATTTTATTTTTTTTTGTCTCAATATTAATATGGAGACAAATCCACTTTATTTACTTATGAAAAAGCCAATTAAGTCAGTAGATGACCAATGAGCTGATTAACATGAACAGGAACAGTGTGGACTTTTATTGATTTCTGCTTGTCCTTTGTTCTTGCCAGGGCAACTACAGTAGGAAGCAAGATTCTGGGCTGATCTGAGATGTCTGTTCTTAGCTTGCATAACTGGAATGCCTAGGGGCCTGAACACAGCGGGTATACAAAACAGTCAGAATAAGATCCATGGGGAGACTTGGGCACTATAGTGTTCAGTCAGATCTATCCATCATTCATCACACAAGCTGGAACAATTGCAATGAAGTCTGTTGGAAGTTACCTGTATGTTTTCAATTTCCTTTCCCCAACCATTTTTAGATCACTGTTCAGGGTGGTGAGAAATATGGCGAATATCCTAAAGTAGAGAATGAATTGAACAAAAGTTTCTCTCATCTTGAATTAATATTTCAATTGCTGTGTTGTTAGTAAGAAATGCTATGAACACCAGCTGGTTCTTGAAAGAAGGCAGCAGTCTCCATCTTTTTTAAAAAACTGGATCTACTAAGTATGCTCTGAGCTTCCTTTCTGGACTGAAATCACTCTGGCATAAAAGATGGAGGGAAGTTTGTTTTGTGAAGGCCAGGAATGAGCTAGGTTCATCACTGCTTGACACAATAAATATTCCCAGTACCAGAAAAGTGCCTGGGAAGCTTCAGAATGAAAACTGAGCTGCTGTCACTTGTTAGGTGGTTCTACGGCTAGGTAACTGCTGGAGAAGCATTTTTTGAGGCAGCAGTTTTGGATCCCTGTGTCTGAAGAGGGATCTAGAGGTGAGTTATAACTTTCTGTGAATTTAAGCTCCAGGAATTTCTGGGAGGTTCACAGCATCTTGTAGTAATTCAGTCTGAAATGCCTAACTTTTCAGACACTATGCTTGCACGGTACTCACACTGATATGCAAGTACTAGGAGTCTGATGAAAGATTTGCTGATGTTAGGCACGCTACACATATGGCTTAAACATTTAACAGAGTTTAAACAGTTTAAACATTTAAAGGACTTTGGTGTAAGAAGAATCTTTGAACAGATGAAATAGCCATGTTTTGGTCACTATGAAAACCTCTCTGACTCTTCAGATACTAAAACCTCTGTAAGTTTCAGTATCACTGGAAATCTGCACCTGCAGCAACATATTTCCATGGCTAAGAATAAAAGGCGTATCACAGGGAACATCACTCTTCTCATAACAGTTAAGACTTATTCTGATCTGTAATTACTGTTCTCCATGGCTAAAGAAAGTCTTTGCTTGAAATGAGTCACCAGAGTGAGTGCACAAGTGTTGCTTCTGCTATGAGCTCCCTTTGTTTTCAAGGCAGCTTCTGTGCTGTGGTGCATCATTTGCTTTAGGGGCCAACTCTGGCAGAGCATGCATTTCAATTAAAAACCATGAAAACCATTCACATCTTTGAAGTTAAACATGCTTCCATGCTATGCTGGGCTGAAGTGTTAATATGGAGAAGGAGAGAAAAGCTAAAATGCACAAATACTCTAATTGTGGAAGATAGAGTTAACTCTGTTAACTGAAAAGGAGCTTGTGGACACGTGCAGTGAAGTAGGCCCAGTGATGTAAAGAGTATCACTTCATCTTCCACCACAAGGATAGAAGCTGAGGGCCCCTGGCAGCAGATGCACTGTTAATTAAGGAGGTGTAAGAGCTTTGGCTGGTGCAGGTCACCAAGGCTAAGCTGGACTCAGGGAGCATAGAGCAGCTCTGGCAGCATTGAGTGTTTGCATGGCATCACTCAGATGCGTTGGTATAGCTTCCAGCTTGTTGCTGCCTGCTTAGCCAGCTTTTTTATTGCTCAAGTGGATGTGGAAAGTTTTCAGAGTAGAGCCTGTGTCCACAAAGATGACGGTCTGGGTCTGAACACATCTTGGGAAACACCACTTCTGCACACCAGCACTCATGCTTTGCTCAAGAACTGAGTCAGGAAGATATGAAAAGGTTTGAAGAGAAGACATTAAGCTTTAAGTAAAGTCTTACGGGTTTTTTTCCCTCCGCCTCCCCTGCCTTAAAGCGCGGGAGGAGGGAAGGACCCGACGTGTCGGAGTTGGGGCTGGGTTTCCTGGGCAAGAGCTCACCCTGGCGGTATGCGAGGAACTTGTTTTTTCAAGACAGCGCCCTTGCCAGGTCTTTTCGTGCATAACTGGGTTATATTTCTTGTTCCTCCTACTTTTAAGAAATACTTTAGAATCATATTCTCCTTTTTACTTTGCCTTTATATGTTCATCCTCATAAAGAGCCTAATTTCTCAACTATTTCAACTATTCTTCGCACATATGTGTGTATGCATGTAACATAAGTATTGCTCCAACTTTTTAATAGGGATTTTTTTTGTCTATGTGTGTGGTTAAACAAATTGCCACCCCTTTGCAAATGTGTCATAACTTCTCTCTCCTTCTGTCCCAGAAAGAAGCTCATTGCGGTACTGCTGGAGAAGGTTAATAGACAACCTTTCAGCAACATTTGTGTCAGGACAAACTGTGTTTATTCCTCCATCCAGAGACATCACAAGTAAACTGCAGTAGCCTGTGAACTCTAGAGCTCTTGATTGTATAGAAATGAGTGCCAGGATCTCAGTAAATAGCTAGAGGTAAAGTTTACTTGTTATCTGTAAGATTTTTGTCTTTTAAGATTTTGTTTCTTCCATCTTAGGTAAAAAATAACATACCTGGAAAACAGATAGGAAAAAAGTATTAATTAAGAAAAAGTCCTTGAACTTTCTCAGAGTAAGGCAAAATATTTTCTTTTGTAATCAATTTTGTGAAATACAGGTTTATATCAGTGTAAAACTTGCAGACCATTTGTATATCCAGTTATATTTAAAACAAAGCTCCCTCTATGGGGACTGGGAATTGTATTTTAAGGATGAGACTATGATTCTGATGAAAGTCCATATTGATCAGGTGGATCTAAGTCTAATCAGGGAGTCACCATGGCCAGGCCAGCTGTACCTAGAGCACAGGCCATATGAGGACTAAGGCACAGGCCTGAGCTTAAATGCACTTTGGGAACCAAAGGGTGTGAGGGGTGTGGATGCAGGTCCAGATGAGGCTTCTTATAGCTGTCCTCCCAATATCCTGGTCACACAGCTTTGCCATATCAGAGTGTAGCTTGAACACTTGCAGCTGAAGCTGAGGTGGCTAGATAATAATAATCACAAAGGTGTTGTAGAGTAGAAAGGTTGCAGGCTGCTTGGGGTAGTTAGAGTCTCTTTAGGTGTTTCAGGTTTTTGACTCTGAAATGGTGTTTTCTGTAATGATTTAGGGGATAGTGAGACACCCTGGGTTTTATATATTCTAGCTAAACAAGCAAGTATAAAATTTCTCTCTTTTTACTGCTACTATGGTATGAGAAACTCCAGTGACCTCTCATAGTTTCATCCCTTTAAGAGTGCTAAATAGCATGAGCAGCTTGGTAAAAGAGCTACAGGATTCTATAATACAAAAGAAATAAAGTATTAAGCAGGACAAAGCTGTTTTTCTCTAGGATGTATTACTCTTTTACACTAGACTTATCATTTTGGTTCTGGAGCATGCTAGTCACAAAACTCCTATTCAGACCTTTGCTGTGATGTTAGACTGTCCTTTCTATTCTGTGACAAATAGTTCAACTGCTGCAAGCAAAGTGGAGCAACTTTAACAGGGGTGAGAATATCTATCATTTGAACACTCAGGTACTTTCCTCATGTGGTTTTACCCTGGGATTTCTCAATCATTGCAGGTGCTAACTCATTTGGCTCTCTATTCCATCTCTTGGTGTCCAAATGTTTAATCCATAGCTGTCTTACTATCCTTACATATTAGTAGTCTTTTTCAATTTTTGTGAAAAGTGTGTGTTTCATTTGCTGGTAAGGCTGTTGAAAACTGTTTTCTTGCCAGTATTTGAGTCCTTCTGCAGATTTAATCCCAGATTGTCTCTTTTGAATTTCCTGTGTGAAATAGGATATTTCATAGAAGAAAGGGTGTATCTCCTGAGATAAATGGTGTTGCTAGGATGAGAGCTTCCTAGCTGGATGATGCGCTGGCTGCACAAACCTAGCAATAGGATATGGTGCTGCTTAGCTTATGACCATATGTTGAACAAAAGTTGTAAAAAAAAAAGGTTTAGGAGTGAGTTGTTTTTGTAAATAAATATTCTTCAATTCTAGCTGAAAGGTAGCAAATCAGCATGTGGTTCTAACTCACAGTACTTCTGAAAGCAAAATGATATTTAAAGTGTATGAGAACTACTATGGCAGACAGAAAAATTGTGCAGTTTTTCCTTTGAGTCACAGGTAGTTGTCAGCAATCTCCTACTGATGAGTGATTCAATAAATCCATTATACCTCTTTGTTATTTATCCAGAGCTATGATATGGATTTGGAGAGTTGAATATAGTTTTGAATGTTATATAATAATGATTTTTTTTCTCCCTATTAATCCTGCTTGTATTCAACAGGTTATGAAAACACCCGTTAGAATGATTATGTAATGAAAGCAGATAGTAATGAAATTTAGGATAGAAAAATAGACTTTGGATCTGACAAGATGCTGTGTAAGACAAAATGCAGTCACGTCTGAGTTAGGTTCATTAAAGCTATGGGGGTGAGAAAGTGGAGTGAATCATCTGCATTCTCCCAAAAGCCAGGGACAGACAAAAGAGACATGCTGATATAGAGATATTATAATATAACTATTATAATAGTTTTGTACCAAATGATTCAGAAGTTCTCTAGCTTCAAGTCATAAGTACTTTTAAAGAAATTAAAGCTTCTGGAAGTTTTTATTAACAGCAATGCTAAATACACCATTGGTTTAAAGAAGAAGCAGAATGCAGTGGATGGTGTATTGAAATTATAAATTTTATGAAACTAATGAACTCTTTACAAAGATTGGCAATAGATTTTTAAGGGTGACTGTATCTGTCTATGGCTTTAGATTTTTCTGAGCAATTTGTGCTTTAACAGTCACAAAAGCACAGAATCACAGAATGGTGGGGGTTGGAAGGGACCTCTAAAGATCATCTAGTCCAACGCACCTGCTCAAGCAGGTTCACCTTGACCAGGTCACACAGGAATGTGTCCAGATGGGTTTGAAAATCTGCAGAGGACACTCCACAGCCTCCCTGGGCAGCCTGTGCCAGGGGTCCCTCACCCTCACAGTAAAGAAATGTTTCTTTATGTTTAAGTGGAACTTTTTGTGTTCCAGTTTTTGTCCATTACCCCAAGTCCTGTTAACACAGTAGTGTGTTAAGAGGCTCTAGTAGATTTTAGTGTGCATCTTAGAGTAGAATTTCAATGACACTCATTATTTGAATTAAGATAGGCATCCAAATTTTCAAAAGATGTCAGCACTCAATAGGACGAGAGGCAAATCTTAAGCCAGATTTCAAAGCCAGTCTACACCCAGCAATTCCTTATTATTATTATTAAGTGAGAGTTGCTAAGCATTTAACCATTCTGCAAATGCTGCCTATGGTAGTTAACTCTTAGCTCGATCCCCCTGAGATAGAGGTGAAGCTCTTGTTGATTTCTGATATGTGTGATGAAGCCTCTAAGGTCTTACTTTAAAATTTTGTCCCTCAGAGATATATGTGACACTGCAGTAACAGAGATCTGTCACAGTTTAATATGCTATTCTGTAAGTGTTATCACGTTGATGCTGAATTTTCCTGAACTCTGAAGTGCACAAGAAGTTTTGTATCCCTTCTGATTTTTGTAAGGTTGATCTAGAGGAGACATGAAGATTGAATTACTTGAATGACTTGCTAAAAATGGATTTACATGAGAAATTCTTGAATTGTACACTCCGGAAACAAAGGGTAGGTTAGAAAGTAAACTCCTTCTGGTGGGCCGAATTATCATTGGTTTAAAGAGTAATGGCATTTCCTGGAAGGCTCAAAAAATGTTTGTAGTGTTTAATTCATGGAAAATATACACCCTCAGTTTCCCAGATGGCATGGTGACACACTGGATGGTTGTAATACCATATTTCTTCTGTGTGCCATTCTTATCAGTAAGAAGTTCCCAGAATAAAGAGTCTGATTGGCTTTTTGGTGGTCTTGCTCTATGATGATTACGGTATATAACTCAGCTTGCCCTGTTTGGTCAGCAGATGTATTTGGACATCATATTGTTTACCAAGTCCATGTCCTCCCTGACTACACAATGACTTGCCAGTGATTCTCATCATTGATAGTTTTTCTGATGTGCTTCTGTGAGACTGTTGTCATTAACCCAGCAATTATGGAATAAATTCTACAACATATGGTTCAGTTCTTTAGGATATAGAGATATCTTGGTTTTGCATCTGCTGCTTAATATGTCTCAAAACAGAGGAAAAAGGCAAACATATTTAATCTCATACTAGAAAATGCAAAGAATATGAAAAATACTTTCAATTAACTGTCTGTTTATTCTTTGTGAAATGAAACAGTCTGAGTGCTTCTTCCAATAAAACTGATTACAGGCTTCAGAAATTACTTAGATTGCAGATTGAAGCTGTACCAATTTTATCTGAGATCACTGTCATTGCGGCAATAGAGTGCCTGCAAACTCATGTTGCTTAGTAACGTTGTGGCCAAAGTTATGAGGAAGGAGTCATAGTTTCACCGAGTTCTCTGTTCTGAATGTCATTCATTACTTGCATATAACCATTTTAGCATTATGCCCTGGGAAGATAGTTCCTTCATCCTGTGTTCCTTGAACTTGTGCCTGTGAAGACTTACCTTGGTGAATAACTTTGTGCAAGGAGTAGTTAAAACTTTAAGGAGACCGCTAAGTTGAGGGTACCCATAAATTTTTGCAGGTTGCAGATGATGTGTAGTTATGATGATATTAGTTACATTGCGCTGTGGTGTGATGTAGCATAATGTAATTTGTGGAGAGGACTTGCCTCATAACAAGGAAAGCCATGCAGGGAGACAGATAACAGATAATAATCACATTTAAGGAACATGAAGAATATGATGCGTGAATCTTCACCTTCACTTAGTGTTTATGTTTGCATATTCTTACTTTTGATAATTATCATCTATAATTTTATCTGCTTATCAGCAGAAAATTATAGTAGAAATTAACTAAAAAGTTTAATTGCCCATACTCTCAAATCTCAGCCCCAAAGAGGGGGGAAAAAAAATTGTCTTTCAACCAGTGAATACTAGTACCCTGTATTTGTTTGACCTTAGTGCTTTAAAATGTTGCTAGGAGGGAATCCTTGAAAAACTACAGGAGACGGCTAGAATCTCCAGAAAAAAAGGGAAAGTAGTGTGCTGAAGGCAAGTGTTTTGTAATTTTTGGAGGAAAATGAAATAACATTCACATATATCTCATTCATTCCCTGGAAAATATAGGCTAAATGAAAGATTTATGTGCTACATTTCAGAAAAAATATGATTAATTGATTGCTTAATTCTTAGGTGCTAATTGTGTAGGTAAGATGTGGAGGTTCAGATCTGTTTGATTCAATTCTTTGAAGATCTTCACAGGATGCAGAACAGAGATGGCTGCTTTTTGACTTCTGTTGTCTTCGGTGGGCATGCATCATACTTACAGCTAAATACCTCTTCAGCTCTGCAGATATTATCCCAACACTTGCATATTGTAATGATGGGGTCATAATTCCAACACAGCCTCTGAGTATTGAGGAAGAGAGTTTCTTTTTTTAGGTTTTATTTCCGAAAATATATATGATATGAGTATATTTTTACTGTGTAGCAACGTAAGGTTTTCTGCCAAAATGCATGAGGCTTTAAGTTAAAATGGATAATTCTATCTTAGGCTATGTTTTTGAGGTAATATGTGCTGACAGAATCGTCATCATTTGTTAATGATTTGATTTTGGGCAAAAGTTATAGACTTTAGAAAACAAAACACAAATTACTCACAAAACAACAAATGACTAACAACCTGATCTAGGTGGACCTGCTTCTGCAGGGGGGTTGGACTAGATGATCTCTAATGGTCCCTTCCAACTCCTACCATTCTATGATTCTATGTTACTAGATCACACTTAAAACAACAATAAAAAGAATGCAGCCATACTACACTATCAAGTAGAAAGCACTGAGCTGTGTATTTTTGGGGTTTTTGTTGTTGTTGTTTTAAAATACCTCTTTTCCTAAAGTGTATAGAAGTTTGGTTGTTTCAGACACTGTCAAACTAGAATAAAGTTAAGGCAAAAGCTTTCTATGCAGAAGGTATTACAAACAGCTAATTTGATTTAGATAGAACAAAATCTAGTTATCATAATCAAATGAGGGATATGTTATAAGGATCAGAGAAGACCCTGCAGTATGATGAGTGCCTTCTCATTTGCATTTGTGCTAAGGCTATGAAAAGCTTGCACAAATGTAACTAAGCAGTATGGATGCTTATTTTGATGTGAGTAGATGTTTTGCTTTAGGATAGAAAAGATGTTCTCTTAATACAAGGCAAATTGCAATGAAACATTCTTAAACCAGCGCAGTAGTTTTATATGGTTTTAATTACAGCATCTGAAAACTGGATCATGTTAAACCAATGCAATTTTTCCAAGTAAATGAGGCCTGAGATAACCCGTACATTTCTCTAACAGGATGTTATTTGAAATATGTGAAGTACAATTTATGCTTACTTTAAAGCCCATTTATCATAATCTAATGGTATAAGCATGTCATTGGTTTTCCTTGCAGAAATTTTCTTCTTTATTTTCTGTTTTTTAAGTCTTATTTATGCCAATAATGTTAAAACATACTTGGCTTCCTGACTACAGTCTGAGAGTAGTCATGCTTTTCAGGCATGATTATGTACTCAGATGTTCTTGATTTGGGAAATCTATAATCTATGGTTCCTGGAGCGGAAAAAAATATTACTGATCTATATCATACTTTACCTCCAAAGCCTCCAGAAGCAAGGGGAAAATATTTCTATATGTTTGATATGAGACATACTTACATCAATTTCTTTTTTAGTACATATATCTTTAAACAGACACGCACGTCTCCAGATGCTGTTGCTGAACTCGTTAGTTTTAATGAGATGGAGTATGTAGTAACCCAGAGATGGATATGAGTCAGGAATATTTACTTCTGCTACAAAACTGACAGTTAAATGATGATGTGAGTGTCTGGGTCTGGCACAACCTTGTATTCAGTAAACAGACTCCTTTACCAGCACAAAGCACATATCATGTTGGTGGTGCTTTGTGAGGAGAGAAGAATTCATAGTTTGATCTGGCTGTAGGACTTATTGGTGGTAAAATATATTAAAAGGCACTAAGGTCCGATTGTTTTGCTTCCTTCCTTCCATTTTTGAAAGGGCGATGGGTACAGAAACATTGACCAGTCTTTTCTGATACAAACTTTGGAGGTGCCCAATACCTGGCAAAGTAATAGGATGGCATAGTTGGAGACAAATCCAATAGATCTGTTATTAGAAAATAAACATTATTATTTGTTTCATCTGAATATAGTATCTGTTTTCAAGGAAACGTCTATGAAGAGGCTGCATTTTTTACAGTTTGTGTGTGATATATTCATTTTGAAGCAATAATGTGCACCTTTACATTGTCTCTTGGCTTTGAGATGCTGATATTCTTTAAGAGGAGGTCAATCCCCCTCTTTAAAAACTTTTTTTTTTAATTATAGGCCCTGCTTCTTGTAATAGGAAACATCCCACAAGCTTGATAAGACTGTTTTCAGTTGATTTTAACTTCGGCAAAGTTTCAGTATGTGGACTTGAAGGTTTTTGCAACAGGTTTTTTTTCCCTGTGTTTTGAAATTTCAAGTAGAGATTTCCTAGGACAAACTATAAATTAATTAAACTATTCTGGTTTAGACCAGATGCAGGGAAGTTATATTCTATGGGCAACAAATGTCCCTCTGAAAACCTGCTTGACTGTGGCTAAGTTGCAAGTCTGTAGAATTGCAGTTTGCATGTGCTCATCTGGGACTTGGCTAAACCTCTCTGAGGGTGCCACTGTGTAAGCAGCTATGGTATGACACTCATATAAAACTTGTGTTCATATCATGTTTCAATGTAGCTTCATTTGATCACTTTATTTAGGAAAATAAAATGTCCATTAAAAAAAACCAACCCTTTTTTAACGAAAATTTCCATTTGCTTGCCTGTTTTTAGAAAAAAAAAAGGTTTTAGTAATGAAATTATTGTGGTGTGTGGGTTTTTTTATTACTAGGTATTTTGGCTTGAAAGTCTTTTTGGGGGGTGAAGGGTATTTGCCTTTTTGCTTCTATGCAAGTTACACTTTGCATGGCAAGATGAATCTTTTAGCTGGAGGTCAATGACAGCTGCCAGAGTTTTCAAGTCATCTCAAGAACAGTGAAAAGTCAGGGCTATATTTAAAGTGCTGAGCAGTTAAGTGGCATATAATTATATGATCACTTTGCCTAAATTTGTCCTTTAAAGGAAAAAAATGTTTTATGACATGTTAAGAATATGGAACCCTACTCAGCTTTTGGTAGTATCGTTAAAAATCGACGTTTCCTAGCTCCTGTGCTTGGAATTCCTTGGGGGTCACTTTTTGAGAGGGCAAGGGTAGCATCAGCTGATGTAACTTGGAGGACATTCTGGCCTACACCTGCTTCTCTGAGCAGCCCAGAAATATCCTTTACTCTTTGAGCTACTTTAATTCAGATTTGTGTAATACAGAGATGCCTGAGCTACCTTTCCAGTATTTTCGCTGGGATCAGAAGCAGTTTGGTGTGACAGCACCAAGTTCTGTGTAGGCTAATTTACTCTGCACAGAGGCAGATATTTGGAATTATTAGCTAAAAGTGGAATAAATTAGCCCATACAAATTCTGAGATGCTGCAGCTGGATAAGTTCTCAGATGTCTTAGAAGCAGTCCATGCACCAGAAACCAGGCCAGCCTTTTTTTTTTGGCTAGATACTTGGACCCTGCTTCTTGTGGAATGTCATCTGAAAAGAGCTTGCTCCCTCACATTATTATGTGTCAGAATCAGAATGATGTCCCTCCAGTAACTCCTGCTGGAGGGGAGAAAATGCCTCTGTTGTGACCTGGTGCAAATGCTCAAATCAATAGGGGTTTTTTTGGTTATGTGAGCTTTTCTGTGTTTTTCTTTTTTTTTTTCTTCTGTTCTGTTGTCAGGCACATACTGAAAGCAGGGATAAAATCCTCTATCATATGATTGTGATGAAATCATGTCCTGATGCTTATAGGAGTGATACCTGCATTTTTGGGACTGCCCTGGTCAAATTAAGGGTATATATACACTTCTTTGTCCAGGTATTTATGACATGTTTACAGTGCAAAATTGTATTAAATGTAGTTTCATGGGGTAGAACAGAGCCCAGTGATTTGTCTTAGTTCTGGATATTTTGTATGAGGTTTAAACAAGCTTGGGCAAGAGCTGGAGGGAGTGGTTGAGTGCCGGGCCAGGCAGAGATGTCTAAGACATGACCCATCTTCCTTTGAGACAGTTGTGCTGCTTGTGTACTGTGTTTCTTTGCATTTCCCATCCACTGTGAATTTAGGTAGAGAAACACTTGGCTGTTTCTGCTTTTCCAGCATTATTATTTTGAGATCTGGTATAAAAGAATTCAAGGTTGCTTATTTTTAACCTTGCAGATTCAGACTTCCCTTTGGACCAGATGCTGGTTAAGTGCTTACCTGTCACATTAACAGAGAAAAATGATGGGCTTCTAACTCCTTTAGTAAGTTGGCTCCTAGATGGATATCTAGTCCAAAAGGCATTTTTGAATGTGAAAAACAAGGTTCTTTTTTTATTATTGCTATTTAATCTTCTCCTTGAGAAAAGATTAGGCTGCAAAGCTAGGAAGTTGGGAAAAAGCAATTATAAAACTTGCATCCTCATTTAGGTTTGCTTGATATTGCTGGATCTGTATTTTTTTTTAAAAAGGCTGTACCCATAAACACAAACTTCCTGTGCCATTTCGAATTATAGCAAGACATGTTTAGAGTTTTGGCAAGTTTTTAGGATGTCTGACAAAATGACTGGAATAATGTACCAGAATTCACATGGCAAGGTGACTGGATGGTAAAATTGTGCCACTTGTGTTACCAGGAAATTTCATAACTTGTTTACATTCAAGATCATCTTTTTGGAACGAGGGACAGCTGACAAAATGTTCACCAGGCAAAACTTCACAACCCAGATCCACTATGGAAGCATAAAATTTAAAGTATTCAGCTCTGGTTTATATTTGAGTTTGTGAGGAACAGTACAAAGAGTAATGTTTCTGATCTCAATTGCTTTCTTTTTCTACTCTCATTTTAACCATGTATTAATTATGCATAGGTAGCGTGTGCTTATATTGCTGCATTTCCACATTGGATGTGGCAAAACCTTTTCAAATCGCATTAGTATTACCACAACTGAAGCAAAGAAAGGAAATAAGTACCTCAGAAAAAGAAAAGAGATTTTTCTCCAAATAGTAAAAGGTGCATTTCTCAAATAGTTGCAAATAAACATGGTTCTGTTTCTTTTTACATACCAAAATTAAAAATACATAAGAATTTCAGGTATTCAAGATTTTTCCCTATGGAAACATTTGTTGTTGGGAAAGATATTAGCTGGATAAAAGGATTGTAACAGAGCATGGTTTCAAAGCGGGTCAATAATGGCTGAAAGCTTTTAACAGAATCTGATGGTTCTGCAGCCTCTAAAGCAAATAATTTTTACAAACACTTTTAGAAAGACAGTAAGCAGACAATAAAGTAAGCAGACGATATAGTAAAGATGAAGAAAATAAGATTCCTCAGCATCTTTTCAGGCAGTAAGAAAGACTTCTGATTCTTTCACAAGGGACTGTTTTGGTTTTTGACCATTCCATCAGTCCAAAATCATTCACCTCTGTAATAACTGTCTGATACAATCTGTCAAATAGTTTTATTGCTTAGAGCTGTTGATTTGGAACATTGTACTGCATGAAGCTGCAGTAAGACATTGTCAGCTTTCCTAGTGTTGCATTTTAATTTCATTCAATGGGAATTTAATGTATTGTAGTATCTGCTGGCCTAATCTTAGGTTTTACTTGAAGGCTGTACTAGCTGATTAGAATTCCATCTTGCAGTCATTTCAGTGTGGGAGTGTCTTTATTAGCCAAATGATTCCTGAGGGCTTGAGTGCTCTCGGTAATCATAGGTGTGAGAAGGGGCTGATGGGGCTGAGCAGGCTGAAGGGAAATTTGCCTAGTTCACCTGTGTGAACAAAACTAAGAAAAACAAAGAAGTTAGATAGTGGTGTCATTATGGGTTTGAATTGTCATTTATAGCGCATGTGAAACACTTAATAGGTTCTCAAAGGTGTTTTATGTATGGAGATTACATAACAGTCATGTCTTGAACCTTAAACATTATTATTAGAGCTGGAGTTTGTGAACTGAGGATAGTATATAGCCTCTGTCTGAATTATTCCTGGTCACAAAATTCAGACAGCAGCAAACCACTTAGTTCATAAGCATTCTGTTTATCTTGAAAAAGTGATGTATATGATCCCCCTCTACTTAATTCTACAGGTCCTGAATAGTATTAGGATGCCAGATACAAATCAGGGTACACAGTATATACTTGATGAAACTATGTGACGTTTCGGTTTCTCTTGCTCCATGTACTAAGATAGCCCTCTGAGATTCATCTTTGAAGGATAATTTTTCTGTGAAGCTCTATGTTTGATGTGAGAATTTTTTTTTTCTAATTGCCACCCATACTTTAACACCTTTTAGTTTCAATTTGTACCAGATACGTGTCACAGTTGTGATCTGTTCTGACAACAACATGAGGGAAAGCCTGAGTTCTTTTGTGCACTGTGTAAAGTATTAAATCCATCTTTTTTAGTCATCCTGTGGCTAGGATCACTTGGACTGATCTGATTAAGAGACATTTAAAGTTACCTTAGCCTGTAGAATTATATGTCTTGTTAAATGCAATTTTAGAAAAAGTGTCGTAGGTTGAGTTCATCTACTTCTACATTTTCTGTTCTGTTTAAATAAAAACTAATATAACTTTTGGAAACTGGAATGCATCTTTGTCTATCTTCTTTGAAACCCAGATAAAGACAAATGAATTTCCATGTGTGCTCCCTCATGCCAGTTTACATTACCACATATTTTCCAGTATTTAAGTCATTACTCAGAGACTAGCAGACAATGGAAAGGGCAGAGTTGTCTGAAGTTGCATTGTTTAACAGCTTATTTTTAAACACTACTACCTCATGTTTTGGTTCTGCTTCTAGTCTTGCTGCTAACACTTAGAGATTACTTTGATTTGTGTGAATAACCCACTGGCCTTCATACAGAAGCACACACCTCATGGAAATTGCTCTAGTCAACATAATTACGTAATGAAGATAACTTTTATTTTTATTTGTATCAAGAAAATGCTAACATTACATAAGCATGTTGTCAGACGTGGGGGAGAATGATCTTTGAAAGCACTGTGACTAGATGGTCAAGCACATTTCTACTTGAAGGTTATTCACAGCTGTCTGGGGAGCTAAACATAGACAGTTTGCAGAAAAAAAAGGGTATTTCTACCCACAAGACTGACTTTTCATGCTCAAGGTTCTGTCTTGCTCATGCCTGCAGAAGAAATACAAGTACTATCATTCTGGTTCGATAGTATAAAAAATAAATGTGAAAGTTCAAAGCCTTCAGGTTTCAAGGGGTGAGTGGCAGTGTCTCTTTCCAGCTTTCTATCAAAGATAAGTTTTCTAAGCTTAATGCTGGTGTCACACTAAGGGAACATAAACCCTTGACTCTGCAGTACTCTCCTGCTGCTTATGCCAGAACAGCAACACCTCATTTGACTGCTGGAAATGGCTTCTCTATTACTGCTCCTCCCTGTATTATTTGGAGCAGTTCTTGTAACTCTTCCTTGAGAATGTTGCACCTATCAATGTGGTTATTGTTCACAATGTTTATAGTCTCAGGACTGGGAGACCAGGATAGGCTGTGTTCAGGAGAAGAACAATGTGCCGCCTTCTATTATTTTCAATTGAATTGCATGTGGGATTAATTAGCCTGTAGGCTGGAATGAAAAAGCTCTCCGGTTCTAAGGCATTTTTTGCTTTGTTGAAAGTAATTGATTAATTAGGAGTTGAGGTGACAGGAAAACCTACTGTACCCTGGAACTGTGACATGAACTAAGAATGACTTTCACCAAGTCTCCTGCTGAAAAGATGACAGTATATTTTTTTTCAGCTGTACATGGAAAGTCTGATGCTGAAAGGTTTCCTTTGCCCCAGGGTGTTGTAGTGAAAGCATTCTGTGGAATCTTTTCTGACTAGAAAGATCAGAGAAAGCAAGTACTGTGTAAGAAATTCTTTATGAAGTTGTCTTTCCTCTCACCTTGTCTGTTTTCCAAATATGGACCATCTTGTTCTCTCTTTGTTCTCAGAATTTATCATGCCACATTTGTGGTAACATCCACCAGAATCACATAACTGCAATAATGAAATGACAATGTAATGTAGGAACTATGAAAGCTGTATCTGGTGTCCCCATGTAACCAAGTCTGGGAAGTCTTGGGTACCAGCCTTTTGGTAATCACAATTGAAATGTCAATCGACATTCTGTCTTGGGAGGGTAGAGCACACAGTTACTCACATATACTGTGAAATCTAAGGTTGATTGTTTTCATTTCAATTTGTTGCTGTTTTGCCTGTAAAAATAAGGTGGGCGTCATTCTTTATAAACAAGAGAATGCTCAAGTAGTATTTAATCTGACATCCTTCAGATGTGTATCAGATTGCTGCTTTAGAGATGTACAGGGAGGAATGACTGAGTAACTTCTAGACACAAGTGCAGGCAATGGGTTATGTGGACGTCCTTGGTGTAAGAACAAGCTAAGTTTGATGTTTACAGCATTGGAAAAAGTATGTGTTCTTTCTGTTATAAATGTTTTTGAGCACATCAGGAATTCTGCATGTGCAGCTGTAATCTTTCTGCTGTGGAAATGGTCTGGTCTTTGTCCTCTCTCATCCACGCATCATCTTTTTTTCTGTTGTTTTTTGCACAGGTATGAACAGACATGGTTCAAGTTCTCAGACTGCCAGGGTTCACAGCTATCTGTGGCAACAGTTTCACAAGGAGATGAGGGCCTTAAAACCGCACTAGGACATCTGTAGAGTTCGCAGTATCCTTTGTATTACACATTATATATCCAGCTTATGTTTTGAGCTTATTTTCTTCACGGCTGTAAGCAGGTGCATATAGCGCATCTCAGGTGCACACTGGATGGAAAAGTAGTTGCTGTTGATGTAGTGTGTGTTGTGAAGGAATCTCAGGCAGCTCTTAGCAGAGCGAGAAACCCGAGGAGCAGCCGTTGATGGGAAGGTGGGGCGGCTTTTCCATGGAGCTCCACTTGACCTTGACCTGAGAGATAAAAACCTTCAGTGGCTGGTGATAAAAGGCTGCCTGCGGTTATAGAGGGTAGATGAAGGGCAGACCTGAGGGCAAGGGGGTCAGCTTCCCCCGGGTACACGCCTACCGAGGTCATCTCTTCAGGACAGCCAAGCAGCCAGCGTCCCCGTGCCCCGCTGCGGAGGCCGAGCAGGACGGCGGCGGGCGGACAGCGCTCCCGGGCCGCTCTCGGCGCGCAGCCCGCCGGCGGGCGCCGGGCGGCCGCTACCTGCAGCCGGGCCGGGTCGGGTCCCGCCTCTCGCCTCGGCGCGGCCCCGGGGCGGGGCCCGAGGAAGTGACTTCAGCCGGCGGCGGCGGAGCGGCGCGGTACGGCGGGGTGAGCGGTGGCGTGGAGCATGGCAGCGGCGGCGGCGCGGTCCCTGCTAGCGGCGGGGCGGGTGAGCGGGCGGCGGGGCCAGAGCCGGGCTCGGGCCTTGCCCCTGCCGTTGGCCGCCGCGGGGACCGCTCCCTACTGCACCGTGGCCCCGCAGCAGCGGCAGCAGCCGCCTCCCGACATGAAGAGCTACCTGTGGTCGCGGTACAAGGAGGCCAAGAGAGTCACCAAGGGTGAGCGGCGGCGCGGGGGTGGCGGTGCGGCTCCCCTGTCATGCCAGCTCTCCTCCCGCCGGAGAGCGCGGGGCGGCTGGTATGAAGCAAACCCATGTTGGGGTTTCGGAGAAGAGGAACGGGGAGCCTTAGGGGAGCCTCCGCGGCGGCGTTCATGACGGGTTCGGGGGCGAGGCGCGGCTGGGCGCCCGCCACGCAGGGGGCTCTCCTCGCGGGGAGCAGCCGTGGGTCCGTCCCGCCGCGCCCGGCGAAGCCGCCGTTCGGTCGCGAAGTCATCACGGCTCTGGTGTCAAAAGTGCCCTCCCTTCTGGTGGCCTCCAGTGATCTCAACAGTGTCAAAACCGGGAGCGCGGCTAAGCCCATAGTTACCACGGCAGGTCCCGAGAGCCGGACACCGAGTGGACAGGCGCTGCTGGCGCGGCTGCCCCTTGTTTTTCCCTTGCCCTGAAGAAGGGGTGAGCCCGTCAGGCCACGACCCGGCTGACCCGCCGGGGATGGAGCTGTTCGGAGGGGCCTTGAGGAAAAAGCCTTTCGTACAGCGTAGCTTGGGCCAGGCAGAGTGGCTGGCGTTGGAGGTGTGTTTGCTGGAGAAAAGCAAGTATGAGAAGAAAATCAGGAAGTTGGCCGTCTGTTTGAGGGGCTTTCTGCAATAGACTGCTCTTCCAAAAAGTTAAAATGCTGTTAGGTTTTGGGTGACTTTTTTACTTGTGCCTACGGTTCCTTTAAAATACTGTGAAGTATTGAAGCCAGGGTATGATATGCGGTAACGATATGTGCGTGGCGCTGGGAAGTCCCATTCTTCAGCCTAGCTAAGCGAAAAGTTAAGGGCTAAATACTTGCTTGAGGCTTGCTTGCTTCTGTCCTTGCTGTGGTGAGAAGACTATTACAAGGTGGTTGAGTATGTGATCTTTTTAAGAGAGCCAAAAGAGAAAGGGCAGCGTGTGTTCCGCAGTGTCAAGTGGGAAATCTTGTCCTGTAGTGCTAATGGGTAATGCTTTGGACTTGCGTGTTTTACCCTTAAAAAACTACTAAAACACTCCCCAGCTATATTCCCCTGCACTTAGGAGTTTTGAGCAAGAACCGGGATTTCGCTATACTAGGTGCAAACATAAATATTTACAAACCTGAAATAGTGGAAGTGTTTTACAAGCGAAATAGGAAGCCGTGTTAGAGATCTCAAAGGAATGCTGTGGACTTTGGAGGGTGGGATAAGGGCTAGGAAGATGAGAGTAAATGCCTTTTACTTTGATTTTTCCCCCCCCGTTTTCTTGTTTTTGGAATTAATCTTTTCTTATTCCAAACCCCACCCAAATAATACTTTAGAGCTGAGGCTAGAGAGTATGGTAATGTCAAGAGAAAATAAGTCAGTTGGTGGGTGTGGGCTGGTGAAAGACCAGGCAAATGCTTCTAGAATAATTAAAATATTTTGTCACAAGCCAAGTCCCCCAATGGCTCCATGTGAAGTTTCACTTAGTTACAGATGACAAAGCTGTCCTAATTTTTGACCCAAGGTTTACAGCGCTTGGGATGCTGTCCGCCTGCCAGAATGTCTAATAGCTACAAAGCATTTATACTGCCTGTTTTCAGACAGGCACTAGCTAAGCTTTTTGAAATGTGAAATAGCTTTATCTCTGTATCTATATATAGATGTATAAATATCTTTAAAACAAATGTTGACTCACCAGTGTCATAACGTGTTTTTTGGAAGTTCACTCGAATTTATGGTTATGACTTCAAGTTAATGAAATGATTCCTGTCTCATACAGAGTAACAGTATTTGCCTTAATAGTAGCATGTCAAATTGCATTTGATTATTTTGTCACCTCAACTAAGCATAAAATTTATTTCCTGTATTACTACAAGCACTGGCTGGAGATAGAGGGGACTAATGGTTTGATTGAGGCTTATTTTGTGAAATCCCCTGAAATGCAAGATAGATGTCAGCTTAACCATGGGAAACTCCTGAGATCTCTCTTTTTTTGGTGAAAGAGATGCTGGATGTTATTTAAAACTTGGAATTAAACTCAGTGAAATGGCTATCCTTTGTGTTTCTTAAAAATTGAAAGTCTTCGGTATAGGCATCTGATAAAGTTTAATGGTTTCAGATTACTGTTGATTACTGGACATCTGTACAAGTTTCTTATTGTATGTGCCTGTCAACAGTGCTGCAGTCTAAGGCACTGCTTTTACAAAAGAAATGTTATTTCCCTTTCTATGAGTTGGCCAGAGTTTCCAAAACAATGCACTATCTTTCTAGCAGATCTTGAGTCCCCAGGCAGGTCAAGATGGTTTCCTCCCATGGTGAGGCACATACTATATCTGTCCTTTGAGCTGAAGGTGTTGAGATGAGCTTGACCAATTCCTACTAGACTTCTACTTTGTTTAGTTACTTTCTACATATATTCCCTTTAAACTCAGCTTTCCAAGCACAGATTTAAGACAAAAACTCCCAGTTTTTCCACTGGTAGGGAAGGCTGGCTTATAAAGAGAGTATATACCTAAGGAAAGGAAGGAAAACATGCTCTTGTTTTATGTGTCCAGGAAGGTAGCATTTATCCTCCTAATGTTGTTCTTTCAAGTTTCCGAAACAAGAAACACAAATGTCCTAATGTTGTTATTGGTCCTAAAGTTACCTAATATCTAAGTGGTCTTAACTTCTCAGTATACTTTTCAAACAAGTATCAGGAGAAACATACCCTTAAAAATGGAAGTGATTTACACACTCTAAATACGTGTATGTAGAGAATAAGCAAAGTATTTTCAATTTCCTGATTTGCTAGAAAGCTAACAAGCATAGCAAAGTGTACCTAACTGTTATTTTGAAAGTATGGCATTTGGAAAGTATGACAATTGCATGAAGTTTACTTATTTGAGTTGAAATGGAGTAATGTGATAACCTTGAGATGGTGAAGCAAAAGGAATTAAAGCAATATCAAATTAAAACAGTGTCGCTCTGTTTCTGGGGCAGAAGTTGGACGAGATAATGGGAGAATAAGACAAGGCTCCTATAGTGATGGTAACAATAATACCCTCCTTAACTTCAGAAGTTCATTTTCAAAAGCAATAATACACGTGTTAATGGAATTATCAAAAAATTATGTAAAGAATCTGGGGTTCTTTGACCAGGATGCCAAAAATGCATCTTCTCTCCCACTTGAACTGTACAGAGAAAAGTGTGCTTCAAATAAAAACTATGGATCACCAAGACAAACTAGGGACAGCATTTTCAATAGCATCATATTATCTGGTTCATCTGAATTAATTTGATAGTTTCCATCACTGCTTATCCATATTTAGAAACTGGTAGATTTCTATGTATTTATTTAAATATAACTTTTCTTCTTTCCCTCCCCTGTTCCTAGAGCTGGTTCCTTCAATTATGAGTAACATGCTGAATCCGGATGCCATTTTTTCAAACAACGAGATGAGCCTGTCAGACATCGAAATTTATGGTTTTGATTATGACTACACGTTGGTCTTTTATTCTAAACACCTGCACACGCTGATCTTCAATGCTGCTCGAGATCTTCTTATTAATGAGCATCGAGTAAGTAAAATTAATGGAATAACAGTAAACACAAGGATAAAGAGTATGATTAATTTCTAACTGAGAGGGATGTGACTCATCTTTTTGTTCTTCAGTCCTAGCTTGCCTCCCTTAAAACACATTTTGTACAATAGCTACATGTGAACCGAAGAAGCCCTGGTTTATTGTCAGCTGCAGTTTTGAGCAGAGGACAGTGTGATAACTGCTAAGGAGTAGAGCATTGGTTTGGTTTTTTTTACTTTAATGGTGGTGTGATGGGGTTATTTTGTCTTTTTTTTTTTTCCTGTCAGTTATTGGCATCACTCTCATAAATAAAAGTTACTGTTGCTCTGTTCTGTGCATTGCTGTGGGCACAGTGGTTAATTTCTGTAGGAAACATTTTTAGCCTGACTTCTCCGGAGGTTTGTGATTGCGATAGAGGCAGCCAGTGCAGTGACACTGTAATCAGAGGCTTTGTACAAGAGACACAAGTAAGTGTTCAGCTCAGTAGTCTTCTGAGAGAGAGAGCACTGCACTGTTGCCTCAGTAAGAAGCTTCTCTTCATCAGTGACCAGTTGACATCCAAGCAGCCCGGAGTTGGTTATGGACTAGTGTGGAGATGGGAGAAGTTACAGCACTCCAGGAAACAAGGGGAGGAGATGGGTGATTTGAGGAAACCAAAGGTATTGCAGAGAAAAAGATGGAAGAGAGTGTGACCTGAAAGAGGCAAAGTTTATTGAATACAGGAATTGCAGGAAAAGACAAGAAATCCATAGAGTAACTTGATAAAACTGCTTGTGTATCTTGTACAACCTAAGTCTGAATGGGTGGTGTTCTACTTTCATATTAGAATCTAAAGGTTAGGAGCTATATATAAACGTCTATAAATATCCCTGGAAGAGCAAACAAAACTTCATGGGCACTACAAGCATACACAACTTGGTCCTCCAAAGATTTTGGTATGTTTTGTTACCAATTTTTGTAGTATGTCTAAACACACTTTATTAAAGCTACATGGTTCTTGCAAAAAAACAATGTAGGAGTCAGGATTAATTCTTGGAGACAAAAATTCAAGTGGTGCTCTACCTTTATTTGAATGAAATCAGGTAGTAATAACTTTCTAATTTGTCTTGATTAAAATCTCTTGAGTTCTAGTAAATGATCTCAAAAAGTAGTTACATTTTCACTTACCAAAATGTATCATCTCATATTGGAATTTATAGAGGGACAATGTTTTTTATTAATGTTATCTCTGTAGCTGCTTATACTGTTAATCTTTTTCTCGCCTTCAACATTAGAAGAATCTTCAAGAAAGTATTTCCCATTATGACTGTCACAGTCAACCTAAAAGATGGCCAATTTTGGTCATGTCAGTGTAAGGTAATTCATCAGAAATTGTAAATACAATGTAGGAAGTAAGGAATTCTGAAGTGTGTCCAAGAGGATAAACATCAATTTAATGCTAATCTTGGAGATGGCTGCAGGTGTTGAACTCTTGCTTTTGAGTTTTTCTTTCCTGATGTATGGGTCGTGTGCTGCCTTATCTGGTTTGCTGTTTCGATCCAGATAGATGTATCCCTGCTAGGAGTGGGGTAAGCAAACAGTGCAATTTTAATACATATTTTTTTCCTTTTGGCTTTTAAGGAGGCTTTGATTTACTTGCCAAGGTAGGCTCAATCTTTTTGTTGTGTGTACTGGCGTGCATGCAAAAAGACATGCTTCTGGTAGAATAAGTAGGAAAGAATACAGAAATTTGAACAAGTCAGAAGTGAATTTCATTGGTCATGCTTGAGGTGGCTGCTTTGAGGCGTGTACAATACATTGTAATTTTTAGTTGATCACATTCTATATCATCCCTTGATGTTTTCACTTGTCTTTTCTACTTCCTGTTCCCTGGCCAAATGTATACATCTTCCCAACCCTTCTGTTGGCTTTTGATACTGTTCTTTATTCAGATTAGTAGCCTCCCCCATGTTTTCTGAAAATGATAGCAGGGATGATAGTTCAGATATTAGGAGATATTCAGATATTCTTTAATTGTACATGCCTGTGCTCAGTCTAAGCACAATCTACAGCAGTTGCAGAGCAAGTCTTCTTCAGCATAGATAAAAACTTTGTGAAGAAACTATGATTAATTTATTAATTTAAAAAAGTATCTGGAGCCTCTATTGAAGCTACATAATCTACATTTTTCCACAAAGGCTTGTAAAGTGGCCGTATAGGCATGGAGACTGTTGTAGAGAAGGTGAGGATTGTGCCTGGGATGTCTTTGTCAAGTTCTCAGACTGCTGTAGTCCGTGGGAAATGAAAGAAAAGAAAGGATAGTTTTTGTCAGGCCTTGTAAAAAATACCTAAAGGATTTCACCTTTTAAAAACAAATGAACAAAACTTTTAACCTCAAGGCAACAGCTGTTGTGTTTGGTTTTTTTTCATGGCTAGCCTATGCCTGAAGCAGGACAAAATTACTATAGACTGGAAATGAGCTTGTATTGAAAAATGTTAGCAAACTTTCTTAATAGGTGGTGTGAGCTACCTCTGCTATCTCTAAAGAACCTTAGAATCATAGAATCATCATAGAATGGTAGGGATTGGAAGGGACCTTTAGAGATCATCTAGTCCAACCCCCCTGCAGAAGCAGGGTCACCTAGATCAGGTCACACAGGAACATGTCCAGGCGGGTCTTGAAGACCTCCGAGGAAGGAGACTCCACAACCTCTCTGGGCAGCCTGTGCCAGGGCTCCCTCACCTGAACAGTGAAATAGTTTTTTCTTATATTTAAGTGGAACTTTTTGTGTTCTAGCTTCATCCCATTACTCCTTGTCCTGTTGCGAGCTACCATAGAAAAAAGGGATGTCCCAACCTCCTGACACCCACCGTTTAGATATTTATAAATGTTAATAAGATCACCCCTCAGTCTCCTCTTCTCCAGACTAAAACAGCCCCAGTTCCTGCAGCCTTTCCTCATATGAAAGATGTTCCAGTCCCTGATCATCTTGGTGGCCCTGCACTGGACTCTCTCCAGCACTTCCCTGTCCCTCTTGAGCTGAGTAGCCTAGAACTGGACACAGTACTCCAGATGAGGCCTCACCAGGGCAGAGTAGAAAGGGAGAAGAACCTCCCTTGACCTGCTGGCCACACTCTTCTTGCTGGCCACACTCTTCTTGCTGGCCACACTCTTCTTGCTGGCCACACTCTTCTTGCTGGCCACACTCTTCTTAGGAAAAAATACTTTACACAAACATTCAATTAAAATGTGTGTCTAAATAATGAGGTGTTAGAAATGCTATCCAGGGTAGATATAATTGAGTCAATGTGGTGGCTCCCTGAATGACTCATCCTGATGGCATTTAATGCCCGACTTATTGCTTTCAGGACTTAATCTTTGTGACACTCTCTATCATGAGGACAGTCCCTCTTAGGAGAGTTTGGCTTTTCTGGATAACATTGGCTGTTGTGAATTCTTTTCTACCTTCAGTTGGTGCTTATTTGCAGTGCACTGTGTCTTTAAACACCTCTGTGGTCCGCGTTTCAAACTCGAAAATCCAAGATGAGGAGTATGATCTGCACTGAGCCAAAGCAGATAGCTGTGTGCTGCTTTTATCTCTTGAAAATACCAAAGATTATTTTGCTCCTGTTAATATTACTTTCTCTTTCAATAGAAGTGAGCAGTAAAGTTCAGGTGTCTGTAAATTGAAGTACGTTCTTGGGTTTGTAGCTAGAAGGTTGAGTTGGAAACTCTATTGTTGTAGGCTGTTTCATATGGAGACTTCAACGCAAAGTAATGCAACTATTAAACTTTGTGAAGTTAATAACATCTAGGGTGGTTCTCAAAGCTGCATAAACTCAAGTAACTTTCTGAACAAGAGGCTAATATTCAAAGATGGTTACTACAGAGTACCTGAATGTCCGAGTTCAGGTTCTGTGCTTGACTTAGATTTAAAACAAATGACCATGCATTTTTGACCATGGCTTTTCTTGCGCTATGTGTATGTTCCTGCAGATCTTTTGCAACCTACCAAAAAGCTTCTTAATGATGGGTGAAAATGAGAGGTATAGAAAAATGTAGGCTTTTAAAATTCTGCAGGAACAGTTTTTTTTCAGATTTTTTGTTACAGATTTAAAATCAAATCATTGCTCTCTTTTCTTAGTATCCTGCAGAAATACGCAAATACGATTATGATCCCAATTTTGCAATCAGAGGACTTCATTATGATGTGCACCGGGTACGTATAAACACCTCTGTGATGAACTATGTCATGCTGAGAACCTAGCCCCCCTCAAAAAATAAACAGGGCTTTTAATTCATGCAACTTTTCACTCTGTGTTGATGTGTAAGAGTTTTGTTTCCTATTTTTCTCTTTCATAGGAAGCTTGATTTTCTTTGTTTTTATATAGCTCTAAAGTAGAAAATATTTTGGGTGTTTTGTGGGTGGGGCGGAGACAACTTAGAGTGCAGCAGAACAAACCTAAGCAGGCATTTGCTAGTAGGAAAAGGTTTTTTTCTTCATGACTTAGCTGAGATCAGTGGACCAAGCTTCCTTGTTGATTTGGCAAGCCATTGATAAAAATATTGTAGAGGTTATGAAAGAAGTTGAAGTAAAGGTGCTCGGGTGGAAAGGTACTTGAGATGAAAAGGTTATAGATAAAAATTGCTTTGATTTTTGTAATTTCATGTCAGATAATGTGATGAAAATGGGTATTTTTTTTTCCTCTGCAAGGCATTATTAATGAAGATTGATGCTTTTCATTATATTCAGCTGGGAACAGTTTACAGGTGAGTGAAATTATTTCTTAATAAAAACTTATACTCCTACTTTTTAAATCTCTTAGTTGCATTTATTAGTCTACATCTTAAATTCATACTAGGAACAGTGTCCTGACAAGCAGAGATGTGAATGAACTTCTCAGTCTTATGGAAGGAGGTTTCTTTGCACCTCTATGTGTCCACACAGACACATGTTTACTGATAGAGCACAGCTGATTCCCCAGCTGAGAGCTGGAGAAGTTGGCAAGCTGGTTGGTCACATAGTGCTGACTCACTGTGTTTCCGGCTGTTAAATTGTGCTGAAACACATCTGAAAATACGCTGATGACTTCTCTGCTGCTGCTTTCTTGTAAATAATTGTCACAAAATGCCTGTTAGCGTGACTTCGGTGGGCCTTTAGAGACACTTGAGAGGTCTTGCTGTGTTTGCAAAGAGCTTTTAAGTTTCGACACATCAACCACATCTCTCTTGCAGAATGGAGCACGACTGCTTTGTGTGCGCACAGCCTGATACTTTTTGAGTTTATCGAATTAATGTAAAACTGGAAGTATCTCAGCTGGACTTCATTACATGATGGAGACATGATGTATGATAGTCTTTTATATGAGAGTTTTCAGTGTGGCTCTTTTGGCTGTAATGAAGCAGGGTGCATTTGACTGACATGAACACCATGCTTGGTACCAGACTTTAAACAAGAGGTCTGAGCACAGAATGGTAGGAGTTGGAAGGAGCCTCTAAAGATCATACAGTTCAATCCCTCTGCTTAAGCAGGTCTGCCTCAATCAAGTCACTCAAGAATGTGTCCAGGTGGAGCACCTTTCTTAATGTTGTTGGAGAAAATGTTTTCTTTTGGGGCCAAAAGATAATGCAACCTTCAAGTAATTAACTATGAGGGACTGTATGTGGTACTATGAAATGGTGGTAATGTGCTCACTACTTACTTTTGTTTGCCAGTCAGGCATTGTAAAAACAATGTGAACTGTGTCAAGACTATGAACTGTGTTAAGACTGTAGTAAAACTAATTGCTACAGCTTGCATACACAGTTGTCTCTCTTGTCTGGTTTTCATGTATGTGTGTCTTGATTTATACTTAAGAAGCTGCTTATCCACAAACATTTTCTTTGGTAGTATTCAAATACCACTTGACATCACTATCTGCAGACTAGAAGATGAGTCATTCTCCTCAGTTCTGATCGTCTTACTTGGTATATGTTTAACATTTTGTTTGCGTTTCTTTGTTTACTGCTGTGGAGTGGGTGACCCTGAACTCTGTATGTTACAAACCTAAAGTATTATCTGCCCTGTATGTGCACAATACTAATTTGAATGCTGGAGTCCTACCAGCAGCAGCGCAGAGCTACATACAGGTCGATGTAGCATTGAGAAGTGCAGTGAAGGAGCTAGTTGATGTGGGACTCTACTACCATAACAGCCCAGAGACAGTTCAGGTGTTCAGACCCTTCCACTGCAAAGCTCGTGTGGTTGCTCAACATTGAAAGTTACTATGCTTATTAACTAATTCATTGACTTCTTTTTAATGCCTCACAACACTTCTGGGTAAGACCAGAAGACACAGAAATATGTGTCTTACAAGGCTGTAAACCACCATAAGTACACTTGGAAAAAAGGAATCAAATGATCTGGTTTTCATTTTTGTTTTGTAGTCTTTAGCAAGTCTTCAACACTTTTGTGTCTTCTGGTGAGGATCTTTGCATGTCTGCAGTGTTTTAGGTACTTTAGTGCGAGATGCTTGATACTGTGAACATTCAAAACCAAACCAAAATGAAGCCCTTAAGCTCTTGATAGTTGAAAAAGAAACTCTGAGGAGAGGTGATGTCTCCTTCTTCCCATTTGTTGTTATATTTTTTTAATTTTAATTGCTTGTCAGGAATCCTTCAAGTAACCTTAAATTTTGAGAAACTGAACTGTTGATACAGTTTAAAAGAAATTCTTGTGTAGTTAAAGATTGTGTATGTTTTTCTTTCCCTCGAATCTCCAAGGTCATGCTACAGTATAATCTGGTTTAAACTCTATCGCATCATCAGTGCTGCCTGAAACAAAGGCAAAGTGAGGAATTACTTTAAGTAGTAGTTAGAGCTTCCAGTTTCTTGGAGACCCTGAGGCATAATTTCAGTGGAGACTAATTAGCTCTTTTCTGTGTAAGAAAGTAAAAAGGACTTAAAACTGGAATGTGCTCCATGTGCGTCAGCTTGTTAAAATGTTACTTGTTCTGTAAGGAAAGATGCTGTTTTAACTTACAAACTAAAACATTTCTATGACATCTTTAGTATGTAATAAGCTCCACATCTGAGCATTAACTTGACAGACTTTCATTTGGTAATTACTTGAGAATTTTAATCTGACTTTTGAACGAAACCTAATGTTGTTTTCCAGAGGCCTCAGTGTTGTCCCAGATGAAGAAGTCATTGCAATGTATGATGGTTCCCATGTCCCTTTAGAACAAATGAGTGACTTTTATGGAAAGGTAAAACCACAAACTGATCTTTAAAAAGGATTTTTTTTTGGGGGGGGTTGGTAGTGGTGTTTGCATTTTGTTCTTGTTCTTACTGGCAGTTGTATTTTTCTCAATATGTTGCTGATTTACGGTCTAGGTGTGAAGTTTGCTCTCTGAAGTGACAAATATCTCTTCTTTCCCCTACTTGCTGCAATTTCTTCTTTCACTGTTCCTTTGCCCTGCCATAGAATCATAGTATGGTAGGGGTTGGAAGGGACCTTTAGAGATCATCTAGTCCAACCCCCTTGCAGAAGCAGGTCCCCCTAGATCAACTCATACAGGAACGTGTCCATGTGGTTCTTGAAGACCTCCAAGGAAGGAGACTCCACAACCCCTCTGGGCAGCCTGTGCCAGGGCTCCCCCACCTGAACAGTGAAATAGTTTTTTCTTATGTTTAAATGGAACTTTTTTGTGTTCCAGCTTCATCCCATTACCCCTTGTCCTGTTACTAGATACAATAGAAAAAAAGGGTGCCCCAACCTCCTGACACCCACCATTTAGATATTTGTAAATATTAATGAGTTCCCCCTCAATCTCCCCTTTTCTAGACTAAACAGCCCCAGTTCCCGCAGCCTTTCCTCATAAGGAAGATAGAGAAGTAGATAGAGAAGCAGAATATGGAAAAATCAAGTGACTTGCTCAATGTTCCACAGCAAATCTGATAAAGGCTGGGAAATGAACTGTACCTGTGGCCTTACCCTGGTTATATTCTTCTTCCTGGTGATCTAATAGCTATTGATGTAGCAGCAAGCAAATATATGGAGGTATCTCTTTTGTGCAAGCTGACAGAATGACAGTAAGATGATTTGACAAAAGATGAATGATAGAGGATAAAGCTTTTAAGTTTAAGACTCTGTGAGGGAAGTTTATCTTTTTGCTGGTAGGTTCCCTCTTCTTTCTCAAACAAAAAAAAAGTCATTTTGCCTTTTTAGTAAAGACCAAGTTTATTTTACTCCCTTTACTTACAGATGTTAATTCCATGTTGACATGAAGGCCCTTCTTTTGTTCTGTGGAGCATTTTTTTGGTTTTGCACTTGTTCTTATTTTAAAGTGCTGAACTTAGAATTCCCAAATCTGGTGTCTGCAGCAGTTCTGAGTATTGCCCTGACATTCCTTGTGGGATGCCTTGGTCTCTGCAAATCTGTGCTTTCTTTGGTCTTGGAAAGGACAATGATGGGACAAGAGGCTGTGGACACAAACCAAAATGCAAGAGATTTCCTCTGAAAATCAGGAAATGCTTCCTTTACTGTGAGGGTGACTGAGCACTGGTGCTGACCAGGGAGATTCTGCAGTCTCCATCGCTGGAGAGAGAATCCCTTGGAGATTCAGGGGCTTGGACAAGATGACCTCCAGAGATCCCTTGCAACCTCAAGCATCCTGCATTTCTGTTATCTTGACCAGCGTGCTGTCTTGAGCAGGTTGCTTTACCTCTCTTCTTGGAATGTATTTGGATTGTATTTGATTTTGTATAATGAGTTTATCTACTTTTGTGGAACTTCACTATAGTTACAGCTTTTGCAGACTAGAAAACTTTCCCTCTGTTACTGCATTAGTTATTGTAGATTCTTTTTATTATCTCTTTTCAAGGAGTTAAATTGTTTTGTAGTCCTAATCAGTATCCCACTTATTAAAAACCCTAACCAAATAATGAAGCTTCCACTCCTCCATCACAGTGGCCATTGCCTCTTATTTATGGAAGTGCCAAGTGCCAGTGAAGGCCTCTAAGCATGTCTCTAGACTTTTAGCTGAGCATTGTCTTTTGTGTGTTTATGAATTAAAATACTACTCTTAAGAGTAATGAGTTAATTAATTCTTAAAACCAATGCTTTTGCTGGAGTTATTTTATTAAAAGTGTAGTAGTTAAAAACAATGTAAGGCAATGCAAACAGTGATAGCAAAATACCTGCAACTAAGTGGAAGTGTTTATACTGGATGAACGAAAGTGTTCTGAGAAATGCTTGACCTTTTCTTTTTTCTTCTTTTTTTTCTTTCCACCCCTGTAGAGCTCACAAGGAAATACAATGAAGCAATTCATGGATATATTTTCCTTGCCAGAAATGACACTCCTTTCTTGTGTGAATGAATATTTTCTGAAAAACAACATAGATTATGAGCCTGTTCATCTTTACAAAGATGTCAAGGTACTAGCTTTGAAGATTTGGGTAAACCTCTGCATTTGTGCGTCTTCTCTCTGAGCACTACAGAAAGCTTCAGCCTGTTGTCAGCACCAGTAAAATACCTCAACTTTAAGTTTTAGATAGTGTTATTATTGCTATACAACCACAATCTGAAATTTGTTTTAAATCTGATGTTCTAGGCCTGTTGCTCTTTACTGAGGTTTGAGGGGTGTATGAGGGAAAATGAGGAAGCTCGTGTACATGGATAAAGCTTCTTTTGATTGTTGTTAAAAGTATTCTTTTGCCACTAGTAGAAGTTGTGAGAATCTATAGGGAATTACAATTTAGAGTTTTCAGTGGTACCAACTCCGTATCTTCACCAGAGATACCGTCTCTTGCTTTTGACATATTTGGTTTTTCCTGTTTCCCTGTCCTCCAAAAAAAACCCCAATAATACTAACTGGAGTAATTTTACTCTCTTGATTCCTTGGGATGTATCCTGCAGAGGAGATAATTTAATGTCATGGTTATTTAAGAACAGAAGAGATCATGCCCAAGTTGATGATATTTGTCTGCACAAGCTTTCCATGGAAAACCTTTTCTCATCTCCTTGTTGATCTGTATTGAACTTGTGCAGTTGTTCAGTGTATACAATGAACCTGAACATTTAATTTCTCACTGTCCCAAGTAGACCAGATGAGTTTTAAGAAACGTTTGACCTCCAGAGTAATTTTCCCTCCTGACTACCGTTACGTAGAGTCAGAAGGCTAGTCCTTGTTGTTTCTGCTGAAGTGTTTGTAGAAACTTTTGTATTGCTCAGCATTACCAGCATTTGGGAAGCCTTGTAGTAGCATATAGTACCAGCATGGCAGTACCACTGTCCAAAACAAAGCTGTCTGGTGCAGAGCTGCCTCAGGAGAGCTGCCAAATGCCTTCAGAGCACTTTATGAGTACTTTTTAAATAGCTAGAGCATTTGTGCCTGATCATAATCTGAAAAGTGTCTGACTTTAAAGCTTTTGGGTGTTTTTATTTGCAAGAGGAAAGGAATGTGTTCTGCTCTGAAGGTCATTGGAATTCTGTGATGACTCTGTTTCTACAAGCAGGCTTTCACCCCACTTCATCCCTCTGAACACCCTTTCAGTGTTATGTAAAACAGCCCCTGTGCTATATACAGTTGTGTATGTCCAAAAAGTGTGAAGTCAGTTTCTTTGAGGACAGGCTTACTCTTTGTCTAGTGGTGACGTAGATATGATGACTATCACATGGCATTTCTGTGAAGTCTGAAGTGTAATTCAGAGAAGGGAATTGCTTTAAAACCAAAGGCAGTGAGCACAGTTTTCATACTGGAAAAGATTTTTTTCAGTTCTTTAGGACTCTATTGATTTCCTGACAGGATTCAATCAGAGATGTCCACATCAAGGGGATAATGTACAGAGCAATTGAAGCAGATATTGGTAAGTACTAAATGAGATCATCTGTCAAAGCTTATGTTCACCAATGTTATAATGATCTTTCTTATTCCTTCCTTCCTTATTTAAGATTACATATTCTAAATTTCAGAGCTTGAAAGAGTCCTTTCCACTTGTCTAAGGTGCCTTTGTTAAATATAACCTCATGTTCTGAACCCATGGTTGAATGCCGAGGAAATTCTTGTGAAAAACTTGTTCAATTAATACTGCATTTTCTCCAATCTTCCCAGAGAAATACATCTGCTATGCTGAACAAACTCGTGCAGTGTTAGCAAAGCTAGCTGATCATGGCAAGAAGATGTTCCTCATCACAAACAGTCCCAGCAGCTTTGTGTAAGTGTACAATTGTATGCTGTTCAGTTACACATTTTTAAAAGATGGGGAGGATGAGTTTCTCCAGTGTAATCCCTTACATTGCATAGAGAGCCGCACTTCTTGTACTCTTCACCATTAATGTCCCTCTGCCCTTTTTAGGGACAAAGGCATGAAGTTCATAGTTGGCAAGGACTGGAGGGATCTCTTTGATGTCGTCATTGTACAGGCTGAGAAGCCAAACTTTTTCAATGATAAGCGAAGGTGAGTATTTAGCCAATAAAGAATGATTCAAGCAGCTTATTCCATATAACATTCCTGTTATGAAATATTTTAATTTGGATGCAATGCAAAATGAAATCACATTTGATAAAACCCTGTTGAAGGTCACTATGGAACGCAACAACAGCCAATTCTGAAGTCCAAAGATCTACCATTTCTTACCTAAGAAAGTTCCAGCAGGTGTTACAGGTCTACTGGACTGAGTTGAGGTTGCAGAAGCTTTTAACGTCTTAGCTTCTCAGATGAAGTGCGTTCCTTCCCTAATAAACTTGACATATTTTGATGCTTTTCAGAGTTGTCCCCTTCTCTGGAAATGTCTTTTGTTGCTTCTGATATTTCTGTTTTAGTCACCTATGATATTTAACAGGCAGACTTTCTTGACAGACTGAAGTATTTGGAGTAGTTGTTCAATTAAGTAAACACATTTGTAATGTGCATGCACTACTCTTACACTGGAAAAAAACTTCTCCTTTATGTGTACTTATGATTTGAAAATGAGGTAGAAGAGAGATGAGACTTTTTCTTTTAATTTTAATTTTGAAAAGAACTTTGTATGTCTTGCCCCCAGTTTTCTGCCCTCTTCTTCAGTTGCTCAGTTGAACAAAACGAGGTATTGGACAAGATTTTACTTATCTTTACACTTTTTGACTCTCTCCCTCCTCCTGGCTCGTGATAGCACACAGTTCACACTATCTGGGATCCCTGTCTTAATTCTCAATGGTAGTTCTCAAACTCATTACAAACATCATGGGTACACTGCATAAATACATTCTATTTCATTGGCTAAAGCGAATCTTTTGGAGCTTTGATTTTTCTGTCCATTACAGAGTGTTCAGATACTGAAGAGCACGTTTTCCTTTTGAAAGAAAAATATTTTTAATACTAAAATGTTTGTTTTCTCCTAAAAAGTGTCAGCATTTCTACATCAATGTAGCAATTGTATATGATTCTATTCCAGACCGTTTCGGAAGGTGAATGAAAGGGGAGTGCTGCTTTGGGACAAAATTCACAAGCTGCAGAAAGGTCAGATCTACAAACAGGTACGTTTTCAATAAACTCTTCCAGTTCAGATTTAATACCCATTTCCTAGAATCCCAAGCTTCTTTAGATACCATAAAGGCTTCTGAAAAGTAGGTACGTTATTTAGGAGAGTTATTTTAATGATTTGTTGTTGGGGTTGTGTGTCTGCAGTTTACTTGCCTCTCGAAGCGATAATATTACCGAAATTGCCTGTGAAATTTTGGATTCATAATATATAAACTTTTGGATGTGAAAAATATTTTTAGGGGTGCACTAAATTCTTCTTTTCATGCCTGTGAAGGTAGAAGTTACATGCCTCTAAAATATGCGTGTCACTGTTTCCACAGGGTAACTTGTACGAATTTCTGAAGCTTACTGGGTGGAGAGGCTCAAAGGTTCTCTACTTCGGTGATCACATTTACAGTGACTTGGCAGTAAGTAGTTTACTTTAAAGAAACAGGATAAAACATGAGGCTTTTTGTTACTTTTTTCTCTTTTCCTCCCCAGTTACTCAATGTAGCACACTTTCATTTCAGATTTCTAAATAGAACAAAAGTTGTGATGGTAGTTAAGCCATGTGTTGCTTTTCTCACGGTGAAGAGAATTGGTGCTGTATAAGACCCACCATATTTTCCAGCTGGCTTGTAGTGCTTGACTTGTTTATAAACTCTGCTTAGGAATGTATGAGTTTGTATTCCTGATCCAGATACTGATTGTTAGATGTAATGGAGAGTTAAAATAGATACCCAAACATACAGGATGTGGCTGATTTGGATGACATTTACTGTTAAGTGTAACAAGAGCTGAATGAACTTCTATTTTGAATGTAGGAGGCAATCTTCCTGTTACCAGTGGTAAACTTTCTTTTTCCAAGATCTTGCTATGGTTTGTAGCCAGGTATTTTCTTACTACCTTACAAACAAATGTATTGTTAACTGTTACTTTCGAGTAAGTTACACTGTTTAACTCTTTTGTAATTGACTGTGTCTGAATGCCTCAATACTTGCCTTTGACTGCCAAACTGTAGTAACATGTTTCAGCAGCAGCAGGTGCTTCAGAAGGCTGAGGGCCAAAGGGAGGAGAACACAGCTCTGTTTTTCTCTGGCACAATGGAGAAGAGAGCACAGGTGGCAGCTGCCTTATATTGTACTTGTCAGGAGGAGCTTAGGTAGCTGGGTGTCCTGATAGGACTGTTCTGTCAGCTGAGTTTATGGGTAAATACCACAAATCCAACAAATGGTTTTCTCTAGATGTTGCTGACAGCAGCAGAGCTCTCATCTGTATGAGGAATGTCCTACTGTTTGTTTGAAGCCTAATGAATTAGTGGTTATTTGTAAGTGCTTGCATGTTCCTGATCTCTCTCGCTTTAAAATGTGGGATTTGAAGCTTACCCTGAAATGCTGTTGCATATTGGCACAGTTCAGTCCCACTGTTCTACATAACAAGGAATTAAATTAGTGTCCCTTTGGGATAAACAGTGGTCAAATTCTTTAAGTAGTTCTTCTGAATACTAATGCTTGTGTTTTGTAATTCTTGGTAAATAGGATTTGACCCTGAAGCATGGCTGGCGCACTGGGGCAATTATCCCAGAGTTACGATCAGAGATTAAAATCATGAACACAGAGAAGTACATTCAAACCATGACCTGGCTGCAAACCTTGACAGGATTACTGGAACACATGCAGGTTTGTTCTGTGCGCGTATAATCATCTCTGTCTAGCGGAAGGGCTCCAGCCTAGTTTCTAAATGCTGGACATTGGTGTTGCAAGTGCTTTCTGTCTCATTGAAGTTAACCAGTTTGTAGATAAATGAACACAATTACTTTTGTGGCCAGTTAATAGGAGTTTTCTCGGAATCTTGTCCCTTTCCTACACTGGTCAGCCTGGATTGGTTCCTGCTTTTGGTTGTTTAAAACACATGTGGATAACTTCTTTATACTGATCTCTGAAGCATTGCTCTTCCCTTGTTAGCTGGTAAGGGTTTATTAATGAAAAGGCTTGTTTATTAGGACATTCTTAATTACGTCTTACCCATACTTTGCATTCCAGGTTCACCGTGATCCTGATTCACAAATGATTTTGGAAGAATGGAAGAAGGAAAGGAAGGAAATGAGGTGAGGCACAAGAGACAAAGAATTTTCAAATGCTTCATGGTAGCTGAGTGTTCAATCTTATGTCTTCCACATGTTTTTTCAGAATTTCTCTCCATCCCTAGTTTGTATTCCCTGGCTGTTACAGACCTTCTAAAATGATCTGTGTAATCTCACCTGTCTTTTGCATGGCCCTTTTCCCCTCTGACTTTTTTTTGCATATGAACCCCTCTTTCCTCTTCCCCTTATTTGGAACAGATGTTAGTTAGTCCCTCTATGTTCAGCCATTGCTGTTGCTGTTGATTACCCAGCTTTAATTCTGCATGATTTAAAAATGCATTTTCTGTATCGAGACTTGGGTCACTTATTCAGGTTTTTTGGATGATTTCATCAGATTACATAGAATATATTTTAGAATACAGAGAAACTGGGCTCTGCACTAGACTGGATTTAGTAGTGAACTCATCACAAAAATAGGTAGTAGTGGTAAAACTCCTAAAAACTACTCTCATGAAGGAGCAATTTCAAAATGCAAGGTGTGTGGGGTGTGTAGCTGGCCAGGCAAGCAACTCTACCACCAGCAGCCTCCTCCAGAAACGTCAAAGTAAATTAATGGTCAATGATATTTGGTAGTAACTAATAACAGAAGTAAAGTCCAAGATATGTTTAATCTTTTTGTATGCATTAATCATAGAATCATAGAATGTTAGAGGTTGGGAAGGGACTTTTAGAGATCATCTGGTCCAACCCTCCTGCAGAAGCAGGTTCACCTAGATCAGGTCACATAGGAATTTGTCCAGGCGGGTCTTGAAGACCTCCAAGGAAGGAGCCTCCACACCCTCCCTGGGCAGCCTCTGCTGTGAACCCTCACAGTGAAATAGTTTTTTCTTATGTTTAAATGGAACCTCTTGTGTTCCAGCTTTGTCCCATTACCCCTTGTCCTGCTGCTAGATACCACCGAAAAAAGGGAAAAAGGCAAATCTTTACATTTCTAAAAAAATTCTTTTAGTATTGAGACAAGTGGATGCCTTTAGGATTTAGGGGAAGGTAAAACTTCCTTTACAGTCTCTAGAAAGGAAAGCTTGACATGGCAGGTTTCTGAAGTCAGAGAGCTCTCCTTTATCACTACTACAATTGCCAGATCTGGGCTACTTAAGTGCAAGAGTTGCAAACATTTCTTACGTGGTGCATTTTAAATGTTTAGGAAGTGCTTGCTTCAAGTTCTGGATGCTAGCTGTTAGAGAGGTGTGAGCGGGTATGTTCACTTAATTCTCTTTGTTTTCCTTTTTTTGGGGGGGAACAGGGAGATGAACAGGAATTTCTTCAACGCCCAGTTTGGAAGCTTATTCAGAACTGATGAGAATCCAACATATTTCCTGAGACGTCTCTCTAGATTTGCAGATATCTACATGGCATCGCTGAGTTGTCTCTTGAACTATGAGCTTGATTACACATTTTATCCAAGAAGGACTCCTTTGCAGCATGAACTTCCTGGCTGGTCAGACCAGCTGTGCACTGGTACATTCAGAATACCTTTCCTACAAGAGACAGTTCAGATGAAATAAACACTTGACGGCTTCTCTAAAAGGGGCAAATACAACATTGGGGGTTTTTTTTGAATGTATTTGTATTTTATTTAAGTTGTTTAAATCTGGTTACTTGATTTAGATATAATTATCTTTTGTTCTCATAAGCATTGTACCCACTTTCTCCTCTCTTGCTCAGAGATGAGAAAGCTCCTCTTACACACAGAAGAGATGATGGACTGCCAAAATAGTAGTGGACTGGGAGGGAGGGTGCGTTTGAGAGGAAGAACTGATGGTGTTCTAAGGTCATTGTTCTTGTTTGTTTATTGGAAGTTTTGATCTGCAGCCTTGTGGTTTACAAAGAAATACCTGTACTCTCTGCTTTGGCACTGCTCAGCATTCCAGCTGGAGCCCGTGATGGATCTTGGCACTGAAAAGCTTAGATCAAGTCTTAGTAATTCAGTGCTATGCAGGTAATAGCCAGTTCATGGTGAGACTGAGAGGAGTGGTGTACAGACGTTAACTTTCCTTGCTGCCGTAGCTAGAGCCTTACTGTAACCGAACTAGTCACTGTAGCATTGGTGTGGCTCTGTTGCACTGCAGTGGTTACAGTATGGGTGGGCTCGGGCTCATGGGCTTTTTCTCTTATCTGTGCAGTTTCTATTCTTTTTATGTCTGTGCTTGGCTGTAGGTGGACCTGAGTCTAAAACTGAAAGTGATAGTAAGTTGGGCTGCTTCAGCTTCCTTTTGTTAACTTTATGCACTTTTCTTTTTAAGTTTTTCAAAATGATTTAAATATCCACTCTCTAATAGTAAAGCCATTTCAAGAGGTCTTGCATTTTGCGTTTCAGAGTGGAGGCAGATCTCTGCTGGGCTTTAGATTGATCCTAAATGCTGCTTTTAAAAATGTTAACAGTGTCTTACAGTGATATGCAATGTGGTTTTGCAGTTTCCTGGGAGAGAATGTATTTCCTACAGCCTTCAGTAATGGCTTCTTACAGTTAAAAGTAAACACGCACAATGGGCAAGTGAGCTAAAAGCAAAATTAAGAAATAGGAAAATGAAAGCCAGAGTTTTCTGATAATTGTTGGTTTTTTTAGCTCAAGTCCTGAAAAATGAATTGGAGTTTGTGAACAGTTTGCATCAAGCAAAAGAATTTTGGTGGTGTAGATTAGAAGTTTTATTGAATTATTGAAATTGCAGGTAATGCCTGAGCAGAAATTCTGAGTATACCTTCCAAAGATTTGAGCTGAAAAATGTCTCTTTTTGCACAAGGAAAACATCTGCTGATGTTTCCTCAAACGGGCACTTTATAGAACTGCTATACAGTTGTTTTTAAATAGGATGCTTTCGTTTCTCTGCATCCAAAGGAAATGGCTTTTTTTAAACTGGTGCTTCCCACCCCAGCCATTTTAAAAGGCACAATATGATTAATGTTTTTTCAAATTTTAGCTATTTAAAGACTCTGCTTTTAAAAGCCTATAATAAAAAAAAATACATAGCCTTTGGTATTCTTTGCTTCAGTGTGGGATATAATTTGCTTCCTACTATGATTGTTGGGTAAACAAACTTTTGGTGACCAAAAGTTTTCTTGTTGGATATTGGGGTTTTTCTGCTTTTTGTTTTTATTTTAATCCTGTCTGTATTATGTACAAGTACCTGTGCTGAATTTCATATGCAGTATCTTTCAAATTTTTTAAATGTTAGCCAAAAAAATAAAGAATGTATTGTGATCTTGCCTGCACAGTTTCAAAAGTAGTTTTCCTATACGCTTGAGATAAGTCTGAAATCCTCAGAGGTGGTTACAGATTTTATGTACGTGGTTTTCTTGTACTTCTGATTCAGATATGATGTGCAACATGCCTGATTGTGTGTGTGTATTTAAATAGGTGAATATACTTGAAATGAATAACTTCATCTGACAGTGCTGGCATTTTGCTGGAAGAAAAAGATAGTTTTGCAGGAAGTTAGTTTGGCTTCATTGGGAGACGACCTGGTTGAGGTTGTGCGAGAAATATTTACTGGAACTTGATAGTGAAATATGGGAATGGAAATATCCCTGATTTGCCTTCAGTTCTTTATCCTGATGCTCTGCCAGAACTGAACTTGGTGTTACACTTGTGTAGCACCTCTCATGCTCCAGAGATTTCAATGCACTGTCTAAAAAAACCCGACAACCCTCGACCACTGTACATTCTCCATCTTTCCACCAGCAAATTATAATACTGTTATTCAGTTCTGCATTATTGAATTTGGCAATGTTTTCTTGGTTATAGCTCTGTGATGTTTATTCTTTTTAAGCTGGCTAAGGGTCATCTTGTTTGCCTAATTTTCCTATGTTAAACAGGAGCAGATTAATTCGGTTGGATGATACTATCTGCATAATACACAGTTTCAATGTGATTGTCTCTCTTATTCCTTCCTTTCCCTTAAATTATGAATCAAACTTCTGTACAAAGCTATGTTATAACAGTCAGCTAAAGTAAAATCTTGTTTATATTGCATGACTTCTTGAAATAAACAACATTGCATGAAAAAATTATGGCAGTTACTTTCGTTTAAAACAACCCAACTCTATATTATGTGAATTTAAATAAGTATTTTAAAATATTATTTTTCAGTGCTAGAATGCTGCTCTTTACAGAATTGCAAGACACTTGCAAAACTTAATGACTTTATTTTAGTGTTCTCTGTGTTGTTTTAACCTTGTTATGTAACTGACTTCAAAGAAATTTTTGAGCACATTTAAGATGCAGTGTCTCTATATTTGAGAGTATAGTTCATTTGAACAGCAAAGCAAGAAGAAATTTTCACTCCGTTTTATCAAAAACGTGGAAGAGAATAGTCTGTCAGTAAAAGAAGAGTTTAATGAACTGTGGAGCTCTTTTTGTGATAAAAATATTTAGTGATTATTACAAAAATAAATGCTTGGACTTTATTTTCTGGTTCCTATGAGCCTTAATGTTTTGATTGACTGGGGAGAAGGAAGGTATATGAGTTGTATTAATTGTCAAAACTACGGGGAAAATTCTTGAAGTATGTGTGTTCTAAATTATTTGATATAGGTAAAAACATACAGGCATATGTAGGGAAGCAAGGGAAGGAGTTAAGGAAATTACTTCAGTGTGTCTCCTCCAGGCATATTTATACATCAAATTCCCTTGGTTGTGCTTGATACCTGCATCAAAAACCCTGGATTTGTCTGCACATCCTGTTCCTGGGGTTGCTCTCAGGGGTAACTAATGCTTTCCTGGAGTTGAAACCTTGCCTCCTGCCCCTCACGTGTGGTAGACACCAGCAAGCATATCATAGGGGAATGTTACTGCTGCCAGCAAGAAAATCTTCCTTTCCTTGCTGTTTTGTGGTTTCTGTAATGTTCTCACAATTTGCTATGACATCAATACTTTGAGGGAAGGAATTGGCAGCAAATAAAACCCAAGTTTGATTCACTTCTAATAGCATGGTGAAAAAAATCACAGCTCTTATTGCTGTGCATTGGTTGGAAGGCAATGTTCATGTCCTCGGTAAAAATATAGTAAGTCAACTAGCAGGTCACCTCTGCTCTTCTTAGACCTAAACAGCTGAATGGGGACATTATGTGGTAAAGGTATGTTCTATCTTGTCTGCTTTTCACAAAAAAAAAAAGGCTAAGTAAATATTGATAAGTATTTGGATGCTCTCCCATTACCTGTATTTCTTGCTAAAGCTGCTACAATTACTATTTATACAGTGAGGTGAGATGTAAACAAACACAGTCAAGTTTGAGAAAAGGGGGAAAAACTAGAGGTGGCAAGCTGGAATTTTTGCATTTCCTGCTGCTGAAATGCTTACAAGGAAGTATATGAGCAAGAAATCCTCACAGTTTAAAGAATAGAAGTTTAACACACATTCTGCTTCACACTCGAGAGTTGGCGTTGTAACCGAGGCAAAATGAAAGCAGTGGAGTGGTAGTAAATTTAGGATACTGACCAAGTTAGCAGCCCTATGTGTTTGAGGCTATTTTAAAGTCTGAAGAAGAATAAAAGCAGTTAAGTAGCAGACATAAAAGTCTGCTTTTCAGAGAGGTGTTAGTGTCTGGGTAGGTTAGTTGAGATTCAGTTTTGCATTTGACACTCATAGTTGATACTGCTCAGATACAGCCAACACTTCTGAGGTTGGTAACTGTGAACTCTAGAAACTGCAGCTTAAACAAACCTGTGTTCTGATTTTTCATTTGTAATGAGATTTTATTCCCTCAAATGTGTAGGTGCTGTGGTTTTTTTTCACAGTGAGTGTAATTAGAAATGTGTTTTATAATTGACTAATGCTGAATTAAGTCTTTAATTCTGATCATGAGGGCCACTCATCACAAGCTGCTGGTCATCTGAATCCTGTAAAATAGAAGAAAATCAGACTTGAATATTAACAAATGAAAGTCACTTTGGGGCAAATTTTCTAATGCAGATGGCAGACATTGCAGCCTACAGTTTTGCACAAAACAAGTCTTTTACTGGATGCAAAAAGATGGCTTTTTTGATTTTGGACTCTGCATGTACATGAAGGACTCGCTAAGTTAGACCAGTGAAGCTATTCAGATACTTTACCCAGTCTTTCCTTCCCTTGATTCCCAGCCCCCTTCCTGTTTTGTTTCAGATTCTTTGGAGTCCTGGCATGGCACTCAGCTGCATTTGCAGCAAGGGCGGGGAGGGAAGACAAAATCAGCTTTCTAAGTTTGTATAGGTACATCAGTGGCACCCAGTAGCATTTGAAGTCAAATTTAATCCATATCTGAAGGTAGACTTGAGGTACAGCTGTAGAACACAGCCTCAATTTTGCTACAAGTGAGGCTACCCAACTTCTAGCAGCAGGGAGACAGGAAAGCTGGGAAGTTGAACAGTGTTTTCCCAAATTAATTCATGGTTTTTTTTTTTTCCCCCAAGTAGACATTCTCCTTTCATAAGGTGTTTCCCTCTTGCCATTATTTTAGTTGTATCTCAATCTCAAATAAAAAGTGACACTTACTGAGAAGAGATCGTAAGTAGTTTCTGGTGGAGTCAGTGCAGAAGAACTTTCGTAGGAGGGGTTGGTGATATTTGAAGGCTGTGACTTGTCCAGTGATGTTACGTCAGTGTCTTCTTTTGACTACACAAAATCACATCAACCTGCTTAAAATCCATCCTCATCCTACAGTGCATTAAGTGGGGCACTCAAGTTTCACTACCAGTGGGTGCATGTTGCGACCCAACTGGCTTTATCTTCTAAACCAGTGCGTCTGGGTATGCACTGTGTTCTGGTTGTGTTATCTCAAGTCACTTACCACTGGCACGTTTTTCTCCTCTCCCTTACTATTTTTAAGCCTCATAAAGTGTTTCCCCTGGCTTGTGGCCCCTGTTTTTTGTTTCTGGGGCTAGAATGGGGAGGGATTTTTGGTTACTTCGAGGTAGACTTTCTTTTGGATTGATTCTTGTATAATTTGTAACACTTGTTTGAGCATCTGTGCCTGGTTTAGCATCATCATGATACTATGTGAGTCTTGAATCTGGCATTGCAGTCTCCAGAGCTTTTGGCAGGTCCTTGCTGTTGGAAGTATCTGTGAGTGCAGGAGCCTGTTGGGCACCCTGCAGGGAGAGGCCTAGGGGAGCAGTAGGCAAATTAAAGCTCGTGCCTAAGACAAGTGTGTGAGCCTTCCCCTGTAGTCTGAACAATTCAAGTGGGAAGCAATCAGGATTGTGTCTAGCTTAGTAAAATGCAAGAAGAAACTGAAGGCTGTGAGTTCAGCAAGTGTGGTGGGTCTGGGGAAGTGCTTTGCATTCCCCTCTACCGCCTACCTTGAAGTGCTGGAAGCCTATGTTTCTCTTCCTGAACCTGAGGTAAGAATATCCAATAAAAGCCACAATTCCAGTAATCAGGCAGGTGCCAAAGAATATTCCTGTCCCAGTTCCAGTGGGGAGAGGAGCCTGGAAGCAAAAGAGAAAGGTGAGTGAACTGTGTGTCATCTTCTAGCACCTGGGCATACGCAGTGTCCCTTTGAGATACGCTCTAGTCCTGAACTGCTCTTGTGCTTGAGTTTTGTCATACATATTCCCTAGATATAGTTAAATATGGGCTTCTGAGAGTAATTACAACCTAGATTTTTTTTTTGGGAGGGTACTGGACATTGCCTGTAGTACAGCTTCATCTTATGTCTTTGAAGTTACAGAATGTGCCTGTGCGATCTTTTCTGGTCAGTTTTTTCAGTGTCGCAATAAAAGCTACAATGAGGCTGAAACTTCGCTGGCCTAAGGAGGAGAAATGGGCACCAAATCCCCTTAAGCAGTTTTGCAAACCCTTGCTGTAAACCCTACAAGACTCTGGATAGGTTCAAGCTTATTCCCTGGTGTTTTATGTGCTGGAGAGGTGTTGGTTATTGCCATCCTGTGAGCCATGCTTCCCAGGGCTCAAATCAAACTGCTTCTGAGACGAGGCCCATCTCGTTGCTGGTTAGAGGGCTGGGCAGCCAGTGCTCTGCCAGTGGCCCAGTGCTGGCCTTAGGAAGGTTGTTTTGCCCTAACGTGTGCAAGGCCTGTAACTTGAAATCATTCTTCAGCCAAGCAGGTCAACTGCCAATCTGAGTAACTGGGGACAAAATAAATTCCCACATGATCTAGATTTAATCTGAAGAGGAGAAATTACTCCACTCTCTGCCTTTGGTTTGCCTTCTGAAGCTCTGTGGTCTTGATAGGCAGATATCATGAAGATGACTGTCCATTTTGGGGTGATTATCATGGAATCACAGAATGGCAGGAGTTGGAAAGGACCTCTAGAGATCATGTAGTCCAACCTCTTGCTAAAGGAGGTTCACCTCAAGTCACAGGAATGTGTCCCAGGCAGGTTTTGAAAACCTCCAGAGAAGGAGATTCCACAAACTCCCTGGGCAGCCTGTGGCAGGGCTCCTTCACCCTTACATTATAAGTTTGAGGGATCCCAGTGCACTCAGACACCGAGGCTACAGTCTTCTCAAAGTGCTGTGCTCTTTGTTGGCAATCCAAGAAGTGAGGAGAGGTCTGGAAATGGGTAGAAGATTTCTGTGCTGTTACTCTTGCTTTTCCATATGATACCTTAGCTCTGTGGCCTCCTGCCTAGAAAACTAGTTATTAAACTTACCCTGGCAAAAATAATCACATTGTTGTCTTAATAGGTCTGCTATCTTAATTTTTAGAAAACAAAGAAATTTACATGGTGAAACCATGGACAGCTGTATAGGAGAAATCTTTTAGTTGCCCTCTAGCATGTGAAAGGTGTTATAAAGATGGTAATATGCTGCTGTAGACTCACAGAAATTGCCTATTACTTTGAATAATTTTCAGGCAGTAATTTACACTTTTACCCAAGTGTGTCATTTCCTACTTCTGAGGATTGTAGGCTGCAATGGATTTTTGTGAACTGAGATGGTGCAGACATATTACTGAGCTTCCAGGGAATGAGAAGACTGGATTGTAAAGGAGAAAGGGCTGCTCAGAACAAAATGAAGGTGAGAAACAGGGCATCAAGGAGATTAATCTTGTGGATGAAGAAGGAAGCTGGTCAGCCACTTCTGAAATCAGAGCTGGAGTGGATAGGCTGTGAATATGACTGAGGCCCCTCCAGCACTCTGAGAGAAGGATCAGAATGAGTTATGCAGATAGCATGGAAATTCTTCAGATTAAATAAGTGATGGGTCCTCTTGCAAGTTGAAGCCTGTGTCAGACTGTTACAGAGTACCCTGGGTGGAACAGAGCTGGGGAATGCAAATGCTGCACACATGAACATGTATTTCGTTAAGGAAAACATTTTGTACTGGAAAAACAGGTGCTCACTGAGCACCTCTCCCAGGGGCAGGAGGATCACTTTTGTGAAACATCCCAGTTGTGACTGCAGGTGGAGAAAATGTTTTTCTTCCTTTTCATACAGAGCAGTAAAGTTTACTGATGGGAAATCAACAGAACAATGTTCCTGCCTCTGCTGCCGGGCCCTATACCCTTTTAACTCCAGCTTGAAGCAGTGCAGCTGCTGACCCAACTTCCCTCCATGGAAGGGATGGCACCCCTTTTTGAATTGTGCAATTTTGCTGTGTAGTTTGTTTTGATCTTTCTAATAAGAGAGACAATTGGATAACTGGGGCCATTGCAGTGATTCATACAAGCAAAGTTCTATTTTCAAAACACCTTGTTTTATATAAGAATGAATGCAAAGCAAAGAGTAAAAACTTCCTTAGAAGCTTTAAAGCTCTTTTTGGAAAAAATGAAATGGAGCCTTATAAAACCTGTATTACAAAAATGAGCTCCATTGTAAAATGGAGGTTTTGTCTTCTTTATATAAAATAAATGAGGGGAAAACTTGTTCAGACAAACATTTTGAACAAGCTTCACTGGTGCTTTGTATCTTTCTTCTAATTTTCTTTCAAAGTAACCTTGTAAATCAAAACTGCATAAATGTGAGGGAAACTGGGAGTATATCAGCAATGAGTTTGGGATGCTGGGATGTTATAAAACATAGCTACCTCCCACCACCAAAAAAACCCCAAAGCATTATGTACTTACAGGTGCTGGTGGAGCCTTTAAAGGCTCTGAAATGACGTGGATTATCCCATTGGAGGCAATTATATCCCACTCAACAATAGCACTTCCATCCACGTATCTGATCTCACTCTGCCAGGAGAAAGAGCAACAACAGCTGAGCTTTGGCCCTTCTCCCTTTGGGACCAAAATAAACTTTGAGACTCTTTCTCCACCTCTGTTACTGATACACAGATTAAAATCACATATGGATTTATACCGCTGCCTCTCTGGATATTAGCCTGAGATGGCCCTAGGCTGAGCACAACTTTCTTGTGCATAAAGTAACGATCGTGTTAGCTTCACATTGCTTTCAGGCATTTCACCTTTTTAAAACACAGGTTTTTTGTGACGTTTGTACAACTTCCGAGCTCTGCCTCGGAGTGCTGTTACTCCCACATGCCAGGCAGCCTGCCCTCATGGCAGCTTCTTTCTAAGCTGAGGATGCCACTTGTACTGGGTTAGCTGGGTCAGCATTGATGAGGAGACACTGGCCCTGTGTTTTTTGGTGGCCTAACACCTGTGAGCTAGAAGTTGGTCCTGTTTGGTAGCTTATCAGGAAGGGACAGGGATGGGATCAGTCATTTTGCTGTGAGGGTCAGCTGTGTCCTCCTCCCTCTCCTTCACCACTGTGCTGCCCTGCCAGAGTCCTGGGGGAAGCTTGTGGGCTCAAACCTGGTGTGTTGGCACAGATGGGTGCTTGGCTACCTGGAGCGTTGTTGCCAGCTTTCCTTCCCCCATGGCACCGCTGAACCTTCCTGAACTCAGGAGAACTGAGGGCTTGCTCAGGAAGGAAGAAAAGCACAAAATTCTAAGCAGCTGTGAAGCACAGGAGCAAGATTTGTGTACATGGGCTCAGAGAGTTCCTTGGCTAGCTTTTGAAGAAAGGAACACTTTTATTTTTTGAAGAAGAAGATCTTCTAACTCAAATATCAGATCAAAGTGATCCAAAAGAAGTCCTAGCATGCTGATGAGTGATCTCTCACAAATATGTGCTTTATTGATGTGTTTATTGGATTTGCAGTATAGCATGGCTTTTAGAATATAAATGGCAATTCTCATGCCAAAGCAATTTCTCCTGAAAGGGGAAGGAGGAAGGGAGCAAAGGCCACAGAAGAATGATTTGTGTACCTCTGCCTGTACTACTTCTTTCCTTTTTGTTGGTGTTCATGAACACCTTCATTGATGTATTGGGCACTCAACTCTCCTTGGGTCCAGTGCCATTCTCTAGAGCACATTTTAACTGCACGCCTAAGGCATGGGGTTTCTTATTTTCATATCCAGCTACACAGGATCACCCCTAACAGTGTCTCAGCCTCTGTCTCAAGGGGTTGCTGTCACAGAGGTCATCTGAAATGCTTGGGCAGTAAGTATTTTCTGAATAAAAGATGAGAAGTTGAGCGTGTTTTCAAAGAATATATTCCCCTAAAATGTCAAAGGATATTTTCCATGTGCTGAAAGGATATACATTTTTTTTTGCATTTAAAACCCACTGAAATAGTAATAAAAATGCAAACCACTTTTATTTTTTAATCTGCTTTTGCTCTGAGCAAGGCTGTGCTGGCATCTCCTGCCTCTCCCACAAAGTTACTGAGAAACTTTACAAAAGGCAATACCTTTCTTTAATAAGCTGCTGCTCTCATCTCTCTTCCTAGCACACTGCCTTCTCCTATAATCCTGTCAGGCTCAGAGAAGGGTTAAATCAAGCCCATATTCCCATCCTGTCATTTCTGCAGGCCACCTGAATGGCTTCCTTCGTGTTTCCAAACTTGTAAATATGCAGTTTGGCAGCTGCTCTCCTGCAATTTCTGGGCAGCAAATGGCCTTTTGAATTCAGCCTCTGAGTGCTGCCTTCTATGACCTTAGAAAATTGCTGTCTGGATCAATGTGTGAGCCTGTGACAGGGTATAGCATAAGGGAGGAAAAAACATGAAGATGGGAGGTTTATTAAAAAGGTACCTGTTGAGTGTTGGGTGTTTGGAGTTGCTGGCCCCTGGTGTTTGTAATGAGGAGTTTTTCCCCTAGACGAGTTAGAAGAGTGGTTCCATTGGTCAAGTCCTCATAAAACATGATGCTGCTGTTAGATAAATGATACTCGATGTCTCGCCCAGAGAGTGTCTGCAAGCAAGAGCAACATACAAGGAACGTTAACCGATCTCATTAATCTCAGTAGGCAAAGTGCCTGTGACCTGTCTCCCTCTGCTATTAATGCAAGTGCAGTATGGGTTAGAGGCTATCAGGAAATCTGCCTGCAAAGAGTGGGATCTTCTGTCCGAGCTGGCCTCTGATGGCTGCCTGCAAGACTTTGATTCTGGAGGAACAAAGGGTTTTACTTTTTTGTAGGATGATCTGACGTGATGAACCTCAAAGTTACTCTAAACAGCTTGAAGATGCAAGCTGGGGTGTAAACTCACGTGAATAAGGAGAGAGGGAAAGATAACCAACTATAGAAGTGAAGCTGGGAATAGACGCCTTTAATGTATTTGTGGGGAATACCAGATCTGTGCATTGCTTTCTGCAAATAACTCTGCTTGATGACAATAAGCCAAAGAAGGCTTCATCTCAGGCAGACTCTTTTATAATTGTTTAACTGAAGTACCTGATGGAAAAGTTTCTGTAGCAACTTGAACATCCAATAACTTTATGCTCCTAACTATGGAAAAGAGACAGAAATGATGAACTCACCTCTTTCAGAAGCACAGTTTAAACTATGTGTGCTTACACAAGTCATGTCACACTAAGATTTTTTTTTTAACTCACTGCTCACCAGGGATACAGAAACTCCTAATGTCTGGTTAAAAAAACCCCATTATTAAAACAATGAAGGGAAAAAGAAAAAACCCTAACCTCATTTTCCTTTAACCCGCTATCACTTGGAGCAAAGAGAGTGGCGTGCACCGACAGGTCCGAGAGGTACCGCAGGAACTCTCTCCCTTTCCTAGAGCTGTTGGAGTAAGCCATGATGTCCTAGGCAGAAACAAAATCCAGCTTTAGTAAAGAGCAATTGTGCATTCCTGTGCGGGGAGGTGAAAATATGACACTGTATAAATAATGACAACAAAGTTCTCTGTTACTAGCCATGAAGCAGCTCTGAACTGACATTACAAAAGCAGTTTGTATTCATATCACAGTTTTAGCTGCTGATTTGTTGAGCACATTTTAACTGACTTTCAGGAGTTGGGACCTTTTGGCCTGTGAGGCTACATATTCATATCTATACAAATATATACATATATTTGATGTTTTGCCTTTCCACAGGAGCAATTCAATACTGTGACAAAGCCCCACACTCCTTGTGACACTTAAAAAGCCATGAGCAGTCATGCATGGAATCTCCTGTAAGCTAAAGCTGCAGGAGAATTTTGTTGCCATGTGAGTTTTAGAAACCTGAAACTTCCTTGGAGCAAGTGGTTTGAAAAACACTAAGTCCTGATTTTGGCAGTGCAGATTTCCAGCACTCCTCCTTCCTTCAGGGGTTACCTGTACCTGTGCATTAGCAAAGCAAACCCTGAGCTATGAGCTGGTGGCTCTGCTGGGCCATACCGACAGGAAGTTTGTCAGTGTCGGGAAGGACATCAGCACTTGCAGCAGGTTTCCACTGCAGGAGAAGCCGTCCCCCACGTAGCCGGGCTTGCAGGTGCAGTTCACCTCTGGAAGGTACAAACACAGAGAGAGAGACGTGTGGGCAGGTGCCCTTTGCTAGAAGGCTTTAGGCTATCCTGTGCCTGGAAAGCAAGTTTTTAAAGTTAAAAGGAGACAGAGCATTATCTAGCAGCCAAAGGAACTGAAATCCAGACTGCTTCTCTCCTTTGCCCAGAGGGATGAAGCAAAGGACCCTCTTACCTTTCTCCCTGTAACAGAAGACATCCCAGGTTTCACTCAAGTTGACTCTTCTCCCATAGTCTACAATGCCAACGTGCCCAGAACCGCAGTTTGGAGAGGAGAATGCTGTTGGGTAGCCCACTCTTTCACCATCTAGCCAGCCAGCAACACACAGGTGGTACCTCGCCTGCAGCCATCACAGCCAGAAGAAAAGATCAAAGGGAGAAAATCTGGTTGGAGAGGATGGGGCTCAGTAAGTAAAATGAACCATCTCCCTGGGGTGCTCAGGCAGCACGTGGCCTGCTAGCACTTTTTTTTCTGAGGGTCTGAGGGGGCTCTGCCCATCCATCCATCCATCCTGCAGCCCTCCCGGTGCTGTGCTCTATGCCATGGGCCTGTGGAGACAGGGACACCTCTAAAAGTCGAATGCTCCCCGTAAGGACCAAAGGATCCTTTCCTGAGAAAAGCTTCTCCAAGCTAAAAGCTGGGCTGGAACAGAGGTGCATGTGGAAGCCAAAGCAGGATGTATAAGCTCCTTGTGTGCCAGCCCACCTTTTGTCATCATAGGAAGGGCTGAGAAACCAGTTCAACACAGAAAATAAATCCCTGGAAGCACTGGAGCCAGTGCTGCTGCCGACTTTACTGCTTTGAGGGGAATGTTTAGACTACGGGGAGCAGGAGACATGCAGCTCTGGCTGAAATTTGAATCTCCTCAGGCAGCAGAAGGAGGTTTATGTGATGGCCATGATCCAGCCTCACATCGTGCTAAAGGTGTCTCTAAATAATGAGCATCTTTCTTCCTTCAGCAGATGGGAAGGAGCCAGAAAGGCACAGTCAGTCTGACCAATTCTTCTGAAACAAGTTTTACAAACCCAACGTGTGATGCTTATCCCACTGAGGTCAGCCATACATTGTCTATAATTCACTCAAGGAAAAAAATGTGGAAATGGCTCTGCTAAGTGAACAGCTTTGGGGAAAACATTCCTGGGGCCTTACATTAAAAAAATACTAATCTAAGGAGAATTCTGAAGTGTACATTTCTTTAAGAAGTGCTAATAATTAAAACCCCGATGAAAACAGTCTGTAAGTCTCACTCTACCATCTCACCCCACTGTCAGTGGGATCAGGAATTTGGCAACTAGGTTCAGTGCTGTATGAGCAGGCACGAAACCAATAAACAGCCTGAAAACTGCTCTCATCCAGACACACCATGGGTCATGGTGGGAAAGAGTGGAGGGAAAATGAAGCGTATTAGCACAGACCAGCCCCCTTGCTCTTCCCTCCCCATTTTTGCTGTGGCTGGGTTTGCTCTGGGGAGCTCCTCTTGCTGTGAGGCTGCCTCACCTTCTGCGCATACAGCAGCTGGTTATATGTAGCGATGGTGGCCGACTCATTGGCACACGCCTCCTTTGCCTTCTCATAAGTCATTTTGTACTGCCCTTGTGGGGACCGTAAGTGGAAAACCCCAACTGTGGTATCTGCGAAGAGAGAGAAGAATCAGCACTTCCTGGAGGGGTTTCCATGTCTGGATGAAGAGTCAAACGTGCCACACAAATACTCATGAACTTTGTGAAATATAGTTAGGACAGATTGATCCCTTGGGGGAAACATTCCTACCTGGAATGCTCCCTTCTGTTGCTTCATAAATCTGATATCACAAAGTATGTAAGCACATGTTCTAATTTTAATCTTACTGTTTCAAGGGGACTGTAGTGGTTTTGCCTGGGCTAGGTTTTTGATAGTGGGGACTGCTGTAGGGGTGGCTTCTTTTAGCAAAGATCTGTCAGAAGCTTCCCCTATAGCTCATAGGGCTAATGCCAGTCAATTCTAAGATGGAACCTGCAGTTGACCCAGGCCTGGCCAATTAGTGATGGTGGTAATGCCTCCATGAATAACGTATTTGAGAAGGGGAAGAAGTTCCTGTGCAGTCGCTAAACTGCAGCAGCAGCAAGGAGTGAGACTGTGACAACAACATCTCCGCAGACACCAAGCTGAGTGGAGAGGGAGGAGGAGGAGAGTGCTTAGGCCCTGAAAGAAAGACTCCCTTGTGACCTGTGGTGAGGACCATGGTGAGGCAGCTGTCCCTCTGCAGTCCACGGAGGCCACTGGGAAGCAGAGACCCACTCACAGCCCGTGGAGGACCCCACGCTGGAGCGGGTGGATTCCTGAAGGAGGCTGTGATTCTGTGGGAAGCTCACCCTGGAGCAAGTTCCTGGCAGGTCCTGGGAGCCCATGAGGAGAGAGGAGCCCACACCAGAGCAGGTTTTCTGTCAGGACTTGTGATCCTGTGAGGGACCCACACTGGAGCAATTGGTACCTGAAAGACCGTTCTCCCCATGGATGACCCATGTTGGGGCAGGGTGTGAGGAACTGTCTCTCATGGGGAGGGATCCCACATTGTAGCAGTAGGAAGTGTGATAAGGCCTCCCCCGAGAAGAAGCAGTGGCAAAGTCCATCTGTAATAAACTGACTGCAACTCCCATTCCCTGCACTGCTGGGAGGGAGGAAGGAGAGTCCTGGGGAGAAGGAGGGGTGGGGGGAGGTGTTTTTAAGATTCATTTTTATTTCTCATTTCCCTGTTCTTATTGTTCATTTAATAAATCAAACCTTTTTCTCCCCAAGTTGAGTCTGGGTGCCTGTGATGCTAATTGCTAAGCGATCTCCCTGGCTTTATCTCGACTCACAAATCTCTTGTTGTATTTGTCTCTCCCCTAGTCCAGTTTAGGAGGGTGGGTGATATTATGAGTTGATAGGCACTTGGCTAAACCACCACAGAGACATAGGTAGAGGACCGAGTGTGCTTACAGACACAAGGATCCTGGCCACTGGCTTCAGTGCAGTAGCATGGGGATGAGGGTGACCCTGTCCCGTGGTGTGTACAGCCTGCCATCCTCACCTTGGAAGTGGAGATCGGCACAGTCGGCATTGGGGTGGCATTGCCCATTGTCTTGCAAGCAGCGGTCAAGGGGAAGCTGCATCACCGAGCAGTTCAGCCCATCACCAATATACTTATTTTTACATTCGCACTTGCGTTTGTCCTGGTCAGAGAGAGAATAAAAAAAGCCAAGTCGAGTATTTAGTTGAAGTAAAGAAGTGGTATTTCAAGCAACATTCTAAACTGTTGGAAAAATTTCACTTAATATAGCCACGAATGGACAAACAGAAAAGTTGCTACTAACAACTGTGTTTCAACAGACTGCAAACTCTGACACTGACATTTATTCTTCTAAGCAAAACATTTACACATGCACTCGGGTGCTTTGCTGAATTAATACCAAAGCATAATTCCATCTGCAAAGCTAACAACATGCACTGGAGAATTACATGACACGTAGTTAACAAAAACGGATGGCAAACCTATCAAAATGATGTTTAAATGACATGGGCATGGGAGCATGAAAGGAATTTAGCAGCCCAATGATAGTGATAAATTGAGAACTGCAAACCAAGCAGGAGCTGGTGACATCCAGAGATTGTGATGGCTGTCAGCTGGAACGGATTAGCAGTGAGGCTTTTCTAGATAGCTCCTGGAAGACACATCAGGCAAGCCACCAAAATGGAACAGAAAGGTGATCCCAAAAGCACCAAGACGAGTGCTGGATCAAGTCACTGGTACAAGTTTTCCTCAACAACATTGACTATGTAGGCCAAGGAATTTTTATCATGTGGCTGCAGAGCTTTTTAAGCTGAGTCTGGCCGACCAACAAGTGACACTTTTCTCCCAGCTGTCCCTAGGTTGAGCTACCAAAATATATGCAGATTCAATCCAACAAACTTCCTATTGCAAACAGGGATATCCAGTTAGGGACAGCTAAGGAGACAGAAAAATTACACATGCAAAATATCCCATCTGCTGTAGTATCCCTTTCACCAGAGCAAAGATGTCAAACTGTTTCTCATTCCTCAGCTAAAAAGATACCAAACTGATGTGGAATGTAGGCCGGAGCTGTGTCAAGGTTGTTATTGGAAACAGCAACTTTGAGAAGTGTGGAGTGTGATCCAGCTAGATAAAAGTCTTCTGCTGGTAGCAGGAGGTAATCTCTGACTTTCTATCTAGTGACTGAAATCATTCAACTTACAGGTCCTATGACAGTGCAAATGGCATGCTCATGGCAGCCTCCGTTGAACCCATCTGCGCACGGATTTATAGGAAGGCATGTAAAGCCATCGCCTTTGTATCCTTTCAGACAGCTGCAGAACACTCTCACCCCGAGCTGTGTGCATTCAGCTGCCTTGTGGCACCCGCCGTTGTTTTGTTTGCAGAGGTCTGCAGCTGATTGGGGGGGAAAGGAAAGAAAGTGAGTAAGGTTTGCTTTTAAAGAGCACTTTCTTCACAAAGACAAACCATCTCTGGATTGTTAAGGCTTGTTTGGAGAAAGCAACTGTTAGAGTTTCCTGTGGAACTCCTGAACTTATGTGAAAGCTATCCTTTAGAGCTCTGAAGCCCTTGCCAGGTTGTCCTTGGTTTAAAAGACATGGCATCACTCCCCAGAGATATTGTTTCACCTTTTTCCAGCCTGAGAGCTTCTTTTTTGAGGAGTTTGCTCTGGCCAGCATGACTTCGGAGCACAGGAGACACCTGGCTCAAAAAGAGTAACTGTTTCTGCAATGATGTGAGTGGGGAATCACCTTGCCTAAGGTCATCAAAGAAAATCCTTGAGGTAAAATGCTGCTGAAAACCCTGCTGTCCTCAAAACCTGACTGAAGCACACTTCTGCTCATACTCCCGCTCAGTGAAGCCCAATGAAGGCAGCCACTTGCTTCAGGAAAAAGCACCCTCATCTGTATATATCACAGAATCACAGAACGATAGGGGTTGGAAGGGACCTTTAGAGATCATCTAGTCCAACCTTCCTGCAGAAGCAGGTCCACCTATCCTAAATTTATTTTGCTTGTTGCACTCTGGAAGTTTTTAGGTGTGATGGCCAGTGTTTCATAGCAGAAGTTAGCTGCACCCAGGTGCATCTGCAAGAGGCCGACAGGCTGCTTTGGCGTGGCAGGCTGTGAGACAGGGAGCTCACCTGTGCACGTGATCCCATCCCCGTTGTAAAGCGGCTTGCACTGGCACGTGTTGTTTTCCATGCAGACGGCGTTGGCTGAGCAGTTTGGGGAACACACCGGCTTCAAAGCTGCAGGGAAGGCAGAACAGCTGGCATGAAAATGCTGTGTACATTGCAATGTCCTTGTTTCATGCAGAAAAGAATGCCCTCATACTGATCTTGCTAACTGGAAATCCTGTAAGAATGGGGTTTTTTTTGACTGCTTAGCTCTCTTCCCTCTCTCTTCCTTCAAGCAGCCCAAAGCTCCTCCAACAGAGAAGGTAAACACTTATATTCCTGTTTCACAAGGGAAGAGGCAGGGAGGTGAAGGGCTGTATTTAGATTTCAGAGCAGAGTCCCTCAGCCTCCAGTCAGAGCTTCTGATGTTATCAACCCTTTCTTCTCTATGCAAAGCCTCTGTTGAATTGCAAGTGCTATCAGCTGGTGGTTCCCTGCCATGAAATGTGGTGAGAGGAGGCAGAGACCTAGCTTGGTTTCACACAGACGGCCAGTCCATCCTGTTTCACAGAAACATCGTCCTGTTCCCAAATATCCTTCGTCACACTGCCCGTTGGTCTTGCACTCGCAGGCTGCAAAAGGAATGCAGAGGGATTACTTTGCTGCCTTTGGGAAAGGGGAAAAATCTTTCCTAGAGAAACATCACCTACATTGTCAGTTTATATACAGCATTATTTTGCAATTATTTAGATAACCTCCTTTAATCTCATTTAACCTCATTAATCTTACCACAAAGCCAATCTAGTAGAGGGCCATGCTGTTCAGAGTGGTTGGACAGTTTTGATCCTTGGAGGTTTGCAAGCCCTGACAGGATAGACTCTGAACAGCCTGATTTGAACTCAGAGCTGACCCTGCTTTGAGCAGGTGGTTGGACTGAAGACCTCCGGAGATCCCTTCCAACCTAAATTATCCTGTGATCCTATAACTGTCATTTGCTCAATGTGCCTCTGAAAGTGAAAATGCATATTGATCTGCACTGTATTAGAGTAGCTACCTTCAGAATAGACTGTGGCAGGAAGGAGTTAATGGCTAAGCTGAAGGCCCAGCCTGATGGTGTACTAATGTGGAGCAGCTGCTGGCAGGGAGGAAGCCATTTAGTCAGAGAGAAGGGAGGTGGGCTAAGAAAGAATGTTTGGTTGCTGCTTCAGAGAAAGTCTAAGTAAGGAAATCAAGCATGAGGTTGGTGATTTTTGCTGTAAAATATGGGCAAATTAGTTGTATTGGGGTTTTTTTAAAGGTTTTTAGATGTTGTTATCACTAAAAGCTTTGAATTCCTCTTGTTTCTTTTATTATGGGGTGTTCCCTTTTGTGTCCTGCAAACTGAAGCAGGAGGGACTGCTTTATAGGTGATATTTTTTACCCACTCTTTGGGCCTGCAATAATTAGTATGCTGAGTCCTTCTTAGGGAAATATTGGTGGCTCTCTCTTATAATGTAAGGAAGCAACACCTTTTGTTGCCATATCCTTATTCCTGAAATATGGTTGTCTATAGAGGAAAATGATGTGGGACTGGGGAAAGTGATTCTGTGAAGACCTGGTGCTTCCGAAAAGGAGCTTCGCACTCTGGTTGTCTAATTGCTGGATGGCATAAATATGCATTGGATAGAAAGTACTAGAAAACACTTTTTCTGTTAGATATCAAAGTCTGGGGCAGATAAGAGTTTGTGCTATGTTGTGATATAAAATTTTGTGATATAAAATTTATGATAAATTGGAGGTAAGCATGCTCCTGAGCAGTGGTAGCCAAGCCCAGTGCCTTACCTCCACCCTGATGATATCTGACTTATAAACCTCACTGTATGTGTGTCATGAGCACTACAGGTGGACACAGTTATGATGGAAGGGTTAATGTTCCACCTAGTTTACATCTAAAACCATAGTGAAATGGTTTATGTAAGGAGTTCCTTGGCTTCATAAACTGCCGTCATGTCAGTCTTTTTACCCTCTCTCAAAAGTAGCGCATGACCTTGGTCTCCTGCAGTCCTTGAGGAACCAGATTGCTGTAAATGCTGTCTTGACCTTTATGGGGATGAGGGAGAAGGCTGTGCTGTAATTGAAAACATTTGTTGATGGAAGCTCTGTTTCCATTCCCTGTTACTTATGTACTGTGAAAGACTAAGAGGAGCCTTACAGAGAAAGCTAAACAAGCTTTCTTCTGCCTTCCAAGACCTTGTGCTGCCCTTCCATTTGAGACGATGCTTGGGAAAATGTTGGAGTGTAAAGAAGGAAATGTTTCTTGGCTCATTTTATCCATCCCTGACAAAATAGTTTAGGTGTGATGCTGGCAACAGCGTGGAAAGGAAACTGAAACGTACGCCTGCAGCTGGGGCCGTATCTGCCCGGCAAGCACAGCTCACATGAGGTCCCATTGAAGCCACTATTGCAGCGGCACTCTCCTGTCCCGGTGTACCCGTCGTCACAGGAGCCGTGGTTATTGCATGGGCTCTCTGGGCCCCCTGGGCAAGCTGAAAGGTTAAAAAAAAATAATTTAGCCAAAGTGCATGTTTGTTGATTGTCTCTGTTATTTATCATTCTGTAAAAATCTTTGAACAGGGAAAGGTTTATAGATGCATCTCTGTTGGGGCATGCAAAAGCAGCTGGAAACACTTGTGACTGCAAGCCTCATGCTCCAAATATCCTGACACACTTTCACAGTTCCTGTCAGAAAGGTGTGTGGGCTCTTGCAGCCCTTGGTCTTGGTGGTGTTACCTGTCTGATTGCTCATTTGGACCCATCAGTGAATGGCACTGACCAGCCCTTGCCCAAATACAACCTTGCTTGTGCACCTTTGTCTACTTGCGTTCTGCTGGGTTGAGCTCAAAGGGAAGCTCAGGCTGGGCTGGCCAAAATTGCACAGGAGCCCCATGTGTCTGTTTGTGAAATCTGGACACAATGAGCCTATCAGGGCTACATGTCCCTGGATCCATCTGCTAGCAGAGATCCTGACCCAGATCTGGACCCTAATGTGTCACGAGGAGAGCTTCAGCATTGTTTCCCTGTGGGGCTGGGAGATGAAGGAGCACATGGTTTGTTACTATGTGCTAACAAATAGCTAGAGATAAAGCTTCCCAAACTTGTTTACACCTGGTTAAAGGTACCATTGCTAAGCTTACACCAATGATGTGCTTGCTTTCAGGTAGCTGAAGAATTTTACACTGTGACTGTGTCCTGATATTGCTGTAAGGAACCTGATGTCTGCTTTTTTTGTTGAAAGGACTTTCAGCTAGTGACTGATGAATACTTGCTAGGTTTGGTTACAGCAGAGCAATCTTTACTGTCTGTTGCATTCACTTAGTTTCCTACTGGCATGGAGTTTAAAACTTCGCTGTAAACATGAAAAAGAGATTATTTGGAGTGGAAAAGCAATAACGCTTGTTCTTTTTGGCTTTTCTACTAGAGTTCTCCTGTCTGGTGGCTGGTCTCTCCTCATGCCCCTTGGCCTAGCTCTCAGGACTCAGCCTACTGGGCACTACTCAGCTGTGCTTGGAGGCCACGGTCTGGCAGTGGGGATGGGTGACCTACCTTGGCAGTCTGGCCCAAAGTAGCCCTTGCAGCACTTGGCCATTTGGATGACCATGGAGCAGTTCCTACGGCAGCCGTCCCTCCGCAGCCCATAGGACTTGTAGGTACACCATTGAATCCCTTCCTGGGCATCATGTGTGCCAGCGAAGAGCAGAGAGGCAGGGAAAAATATAGGAAGATGAGTGCTATGTGGAGGTTTGGGTTTTTCCTCTTTAAATCACAGTTTCTGGTGTACATTGAATCAAAATGTGATGTGTGAGGACGTCACCTTCTCATTGAGTCCTGACCTGCTAAGCACTGTTGGCTGACTTCAGAGCAGCCCCTCTGTCCTCACTAAAGCACTTGTTAGTCTCACACATCACCTGCTGAGTGTAGCAAGTGTCTCCAACCACAAGTGTGTCTGGGTCTTCACCTGGGGACAGCTGTATCCCAGAGGATTTATGGCATCACTTAACAGTGTGGCTTCACTGTTAAGGATTCTCTTTTGATTATTTTTTTCCAAAGCAACCAATTCTAGTTTGCTTGTGAGAAGTACAGAGAAGAGGGGATTAAACTGTTCAAATATAAGATTTTAATGTATTACCTTTGGTTTTGTCCCTGGAGGGCATTTAGCATTACTGAAACAGCTAACACAATGTCCCTGTTGTACAAAATAGAAAAGGCAAACAAACAAAAAAGTACATTAAAATAGTGTTATTTGAAATTGACAAAAAAAAATCAATTTGGCAAGAGCAGCAAATATAAGCAGACAGAAGTGTATACTTATTATACTTGAAACAGGTTATAAGAACTCTGGAGAAAGAAGAGAGGAGAATGACAACAAAACATTGATATTAATTTAGTGTCATGAAATGTAATAAATTAATTTTGATATCAGAATAAAACGTCTGGAAGAAGAAACTTTGCTCTGGATTTAAACAAGCAGGGAAAAGGTGGTGGATGTTCTTCAAACAAATACTGATATAGGCTGCATCAGATCTGGATGTCTTAAGTTGGAGTAGAGGTAAATGGTTACTTCTCAGGAAGTGCTGACCAGGTCTGAAGAAATTATTTCAGTCAATAAAAATCATAAACTGAAAGGTAACTTGAGCAGATGGGATACACACAAGTTTTATAACTGATATATAAATTCCAATAAGCTTTTCTAAGACTGAGTACATGGAATTTTTTTTACTTCTAGGTAATTTCTTTCATACATCTGAACTAAACTGAAGTAAATTTGGACTTGAAATTATTTAAAATTTGATTTTAAAACTCTCGTTTTGTGGGACACATCAAAGATCATGGAGGAAACTTCCCCCATGGTAACAGTGTCTGCTCACGTGTGCTAAAAGATATTTCTGTGAAAGCAGGAAATGTGAGATTGAGAGCCTGGCTAATAGACTAGGCAGATCTCTACTTCATGTCCTTAATACTCTGTGCAGTTGGGACAGCAATGCTGTTCCTTTGTAATGGAGAACCTTGTAAATGCAGTCTCTGTGACCAACTTCATAGCTGATGGGAAGATCTGTCCTCGCTCAAATTTATGCTTGTATTTGTAAGGTGCTGTTCTTATTGAAAACAGGCCAGGGCTTGCTAAGCTAGTCTTAACTGAAACTGCTTGTCCTGTGTATGGCGTACCATGAATGCAGAGTTTCTGTTGTCTGTCTTTCAGGCATTGGTGCTGCACTTCTTAGCCTTATCTTTAACCAGTGCAGCAGATGAAGCCGGTCTGAAGTAGTGGGGCTTAACCTCAGGAGTGCCAGAGTTGCTGCGAGCATTGCCCTAGTCTTTATGAGGACAGGGTTTGGCCCTTGAGCTACATCTTTCCCAGGGCAGGGGACCTAAAAAGAGGACTGACCATGAAATCGACAGTGAGGAAGCTGTCGCAGCGTCCCCCCAGGCTGGGGTCCATCAGCAGGCAGTCGATGCCGTAGGCGATGCCTCCGTCAAACTCCAGTTGCCGCTGCACTATCTTACACTGTCTGTCGTTCAGGAAGAGTGCACCCTGGGACGTAGGATGGGGACATGGGAGAGCAACAAGTCGTGAGCCAGTATTCCTTGGTGCCAGGCTGAATGCAAGTCCTGTGTTAGGGGTAACCCTCTCTCTGTTCTGAACCAATTCATGAACCTATAGCCAAATGTTGTAATGTTGCAGATGCACAGATCTTTTGCCTTCCCTGAAGGGGATGGAGTGAGTCAGCCCTACATCCACAGGATTATCTTATACACATTTAGGCTTAGTTGCATTTTCAGAGGCAGATGTTTTCCAGGCATAGCCTGGAAAAATGCCTGTGCCATTGTCCTGGCTTAACATGCTGCATCCATGCCCACAATCTTAGATTGAAAGTGCTTACAGACCAGAGTTTTGAGATGCTACATTCATTCTTCTAAAGCCAGGTTCATCTTAATAGTTTTTCCATAGTGTATTTAATTGTAGGAGAAGTTAAAATGTGGCAGTGTTTCAATTTCGAGGTAACTGAGAGTTGTTTTTAACAATTTTTCACTATTGTAGCATGCTATGGCAGCTCCAAAGAGTCTTGCAAACCATCTAGTTTGCTGAATTTGTTGGGGTGGCTGCACTAGTTTTGTGGCTGTTGGAATGGACTGACCAGGACCTTTTGAGTTTTAGTGACACTGACTCTTTCTGAGGGCTGTGCAGAGGGCTAGTGGAGTCTGCATGGGTGAAACCTGCAGTATGGGCAAAGGGTAAACACACCACCAGAGAGAAAACTTACAATCTCCCTGTTATCCCCACAGCTAACGCTGAGATTTGAGCCCTGCAGGGTCTTCAGTGAAGTGGAGTCCGGGAGCTGGTAGGCCAACACCTGGGAAGGAAATAGGGGAGATACATGTGTCTGGGCTTGCATATCTTGGCCTTTGCAGTGCTTCTGAAAAGCAAATGCTTACCGCAGCATCACGAACAATGTGGAATTTGAGGTACTGCACCAGTTTGTCAGTGTTGGACTTCTTGAAGAGGAAGTCCTGCTGCTCCTGTGGCAGCCCACGGATAGCTGCGTCTGTGGGCCAGAAGAGTGTGACGGGTTTGTGAATAGGATCGTTGATCAGCCCAAGCAGATTGTTCTTCTGCAACACACCAGAAATCAAGGTGGAAAATTAATGCTCCATCTAAATGTTCCATTCACTGACCCTACGGAGTGAATGTCTCACATGACTGGAATGCAGAGGCTTGTGGGCTGCCTGGTCACCAGCCTGCAAACACAATGACCTTAAAACCAGTTGCCTGAATTGAGCTGCCCAAATTGAGTTAAAACTGAACTCTTGGAAGTGCTTCATCATGCAGGACTGCCCAGTGAGAATCAGGCTGACTGCTCAAAAAGTCAGCCTGACTTGAGTCAGGCTATCATTTAACATATGGTAGGACAGAACTGAGTGGTGGAGATGAAAGGTGACTGTGGGTCTGCTCGGTATCCATCCACATCTGTGAAAGAGGGATCACATGGTGACCAGTGCTGTCCTGTACTGTGTTGTGAGCCCTTTGGCTCCTCTGAACAGCATCCTGCCAGTAATGGCATGTGCTACATCTGTGCTTTTGTCTTTAAAAAAATAAGTGTTTAAAATGTTTGCCCAATGACTGCTGTCTCTTGTGTCCTTACCTCTAGCAAACTGCTGAAGAGGATGTATCCATGTTTGGCTGCAACCATTTTAAGGCTTTCCTACAAAGAATTAATTGCAGTAATTTATCTAATAAATACATTATATGAGTATTTGCAAAGCAGACATTAGCTTGTTTTCCTTTCCCCATAAGTGACTTCTTGTTATGAAATGAAAGCCACTGCTGAAACCCTGTGCAGAAATCTTCTTATACTGACCTTACTATAACTGTAATTTCTGAATGAATTTTAAATATAACAATTTATTCATATATAAGGTCACAGAATCACAGAATGGTAGGGGTTGGAAGGGACCTTTAGAGATCATCTGGTCCACCCCACCTGCTAAAACAGGTTCACGTATATTGGGTCACACAGAGATGCGTCCAGGTGGGTTTTGAAGACCTCCAGAGAAGGACTCCACAGCCTGTGAGGCAGCCTGTGCCCAGGCTCCCTCACCTGAACACTAAAATAGTTTTTCTTTAAGTTTAAATGGATGTTTTTGTGTTCCAGCTTCTTTCCATTACCCCTTGTCCTGTTAGTAGATACAGCAGAAAAAAATGATGCCCCAACCTCCTGACATCCACCATTTAGATTTTGGTAAATATTAATGAGATCCACCTGCAGCCTCTTTTTATTATCACTTTTTTTTTGGTGATTGTGTGATTTAGATATATAACAGTAACTGTAGAAAATCCTCTCAGTTGAGAATGGCAATGAGCTGCACATACCTTCTTAAGAGGGAAATCCTGCATATGTGGTGGGACCAGAATTTGGTTTATGACATGGATCACACCATTTGTGCCAATAGCTTCATTGAGTATAATTTCAGCTTTGTTGTTCAGTATCAGAGAGTTCTGAAAAGGCAACAAAAAACATACTTTCTGTGGAACCTTTTGGGAGGGTGGGACAGATGACAAATTTCTTTGATATGGTGATCTCAGACCAGCCTTGCTTTGCAGCAAATAGTAGGTTCAGGTATAATAAAATAACTTGTGTCAAAGCAGGGACTGTACAACTCCACTCTTTGCAGAGGAGATGAGTGCTGAACACTTCATTTGAATGGACAATCTTCTTTTACTTCTATTTATTTATATAAGAAAGGGAAACATTCTGTTTTTTTTTTTTTCCTTTTTTTTTAAATGAATGGAGCAGACTGTCTTATTATTCCATCTCTTGTCTCTTTATGCTCTGTTACCTGAGAGTAGCTGATGTGTATCGGATCCCCGTGGAGAGAGGTGATGTTGGTGATTGTTGTCAGGTCATTGTACAACAGATTGGCACAAGCCACCATATGGTACCGAAGGACTTGAGCCATAACTCCTTTAGCAGTCCAGTCCTTGACCTGCAGTAGAAAGTGGAGGAGTTGAGAAGCAGTTGGGAAAGACATTTAAATCTGGGAATTCATGGCCAGCTCACCAAAAAATTCTGGCCTTCTTACTTACTCGTGGATCATTGTTTAGTACATCTGTGTGAGGCACAAACAGAGTGAAAGGGCCAGGGCCTACAATATCTCTGATAGACAGGGCCTGCCAAATATAAGAGAACAAAGCAGTAATGAGTCGTTAATGTGTGTAGCATCATGCAGCAATGAGGACAGCCCTACTGAGTGGGACATGGTGCCTGCAGCCCCATTGCTGCTGCACATTGAGTTGCCTTCCTTGCCATGCAAGTGTAGGAGAAACTCTCTTGTACAGTGTGAACTTTCCTTCCCAGCACTGTCTGTCACCTCTGCCCACAGATCTGAAATGGAAGATTTTATTCTGCTCTTTTGGCTTATAGCTAAGTCTCTTTTTTTCCTCTGCAATCATAAACAGGAGAAGAGGGACTACTTGCAACAAATGCTAGGTGTGGGGAGGGTAGAGCGAGCTATTTGCTTTTGGTCAAGGGAAGATAAATAAACCTTTTCATCTTGAGAAAAGTAAGAGTGGATAATATGCATGTGTTTGTACATGTATTTAGCTGATACACAATGGCTTGTACCTAGGAGTAGATTATAATAACTATTAAAGGTACCAACGGACCTAAGGTACTGCAGGTAGTTTCCAGTGACTGCTGGCAAACTAAAATAAGACACCTCTGCTAAACTGAGACGGAACCATTCATCTACCACAGTAGCAGAATTGAAGGTAAAATGGGGAACTTTGGATTAGGTCAGTGCATACATTAATACTGTCTTGAGGCTCAGGTTAAGCAGAGAATTACTGCTGTCAGTCTCAAAAATGCAGCGATGTGTTGTGCACTGTTGGTCTAGCAACACACGTGGCATCCTGTGATGTTTCAAAAGGGCAACTGAAAACAGCACTGTAGTTTGGAAATGCAACAGGGGTAGCAGGAGAGTGGTATTTGTTCACATCAGACATCGTGATAGGTGTGCTGGCAGATCTCAAACTGTGAATAGGTGAAAGCTTCAATTTTACACATGATCTGTAGGCCCTACATTTCTCTGGGATCTTGGTCTTGATTATTAACACCTTAGAGGTTTTAATGGCAGTTAATAGTTTAAATTAGAGCATCTCCAATATTAGTGACCAGCGATACAAATCCCAATTAAGATAAAGGATTTTGGTACATGCCACATTCTTGCATCACTCCCTTACACCCTTGAGGCAAAAAACCCTCAAACTGTACCAGAGGGGGAAACTCCCCTGTGCCCCAAATCCCATTCATTGTTTTCTTACCGCTAAGTGGAAATAAAACTTAGATGTGCTGGCATCTCTGCGAAGTTCCTGCAATCAAGAACAAGGCTCTGTAACAGTACTGCAAATATGAGGCAATGTCTGTGGAGTGCAAACAAAAGCAGCACTTGGACATAAAAGGGAATTAGTTTGGAATAAATGCTGCCCATCTGCATTGCTTCTGTAGTGTTTTTACCTTGCTTGATCAAAGAACAGGCTTCTTTGAAAGCTAAAAATGCCAGTATTAATTCCCTAGTACTTGAGTCTCAATGATTGTCCATCAAGGATTTTGTTTATTTGTTTCTATGTATCAGTTGTTGGTTTGTTTTTTTGTTTATTTTTGATGAGCAAGGTTATGTTGCAGCATCCTTGGTTTCCAAACCATTCCAAACCATTCTTGGTTTCTTGAATAGGGATTATTTAAAATTCTGGGGTAGATTTAGCAACTTGTCCAAGAAAAAAAGAAAAGGCATGTTTTAATAGAGAACCATTGTATTAAATAAAAATCTGAAGAAAAATAAGTGAACTGCAAACACATGTAGCACTTTACCTGGAAGATATTGCCTCGACACTGAAATCCATCCCCAATGTAGTTCTGTTTGCAGGTGCAGGTCCTTTCTGTCAGCTCTGTGTCATTACAGATGGCAAATTCACTGCAGCCTCCATTATTCTTGTAAGACCAACAATTAAAATATTTAATTCCTTCATTGCCAGGTATACAAAACAATTCTAGTTCACCACTTTTCATCCAATGAAGAGCATTTAAGATTCATAAGAAATAACTCTCCTTTTATGCAAAGGGTGCAGTTTTGATTCCCTCTTATACCTTCTGTTCATGGTACTATAAGGAGCAGAAGGACATCCATGCAAGTTTCACTCTGGACATTAGGGATGAGTTTTAGCTGCTCTGCCAAAGCAGCATTGACTGACACTGAAGGGAACTATTCAGAGCTATAAATCACTTTCACAGTGCCAGGATCCTGGATTTCTGGAGGAGCATTAGCACAGGACTGTTTGTTGTTCTTTGTCTGATGGCCCAGGGTAGCTGGAACAGGGACCTGCCACTTCTGCTCTTTTCTAAAACATCTCTTATCTGTTCCTGGATCCACCACCACTGCAACATTAGGCCTGGAGTAGCAGATGCACCTCGCCCAGTAGCCTGCCTCCAGGAAGATTCCTGTGCTATGAGGAGACAGATGTTCCTCATCCAGGAGCAGTGTGCTGGGGTTCAGAGCTCTGTCTAGTCACAAGTGGGTGATCTCCACTTGGCATCTCAGTTTGAGAATAACTTTCTACCCTGCATTTGAATACAAATCAGGAAAAACTGAGAAGCTATCTTGTTCTCTTTCCTTGTGCTTGTTTTATAATGTCCTTTCTGTTGCTTGTCATCTTGGGGATCCTTTTTTACGGGCTCTGAGTGTGAGCAGAAGCTCCTTTGGGAACTGCCAGTGAGGCCTGACTTGACAGGTTTCAGTAAGCCCTGGCTGCAAGTAGTGAGTTTAGGTGCTATTTATTTGGCTAGCTTTAGGTGGACTGCTGGTAATCTGAATCCTGGGCTTATCACAGCTTCCTATGAAGCTTTGCTGCACAGAAGTTTGGGTGTTGCGAAGCCAGATTAGCTTCTGGTCCACCAGTAATGCTTTGAAAGGCTATCTTTGTTTAATATATGTAATTAGCATGGCATAATTAGACAATTTGGAAGGAAAGTTGCTGGAACAAAGTGAAGAAAAAGACAAAAGCATAAAAAATGCATAGGAAGCAGTATATCATAACTTTGAGTTTCCCTTCTTCCAGCTTCTGTTTTTGTCCTTGCTCTTTGATCACTGCAACCTTGAAAGGTTATAGAAACTCTACTGACAGGCCAGGCTGTGAGAGTGAGAATTATTGTCACTTTGCTCAGAGCACAAAGGATTAAAGTGCATGGCAGAGTAGATCTGTCCCTGCTGCAGCTTGCCAAGCGGCAGAGCAATGTGGCTGGTGCAGAGAATGAAGCTGCCTGCAAAGACGTGGATTGCAGTATGTGAGCTAGCTTGTGTGAAATGACTGTGTCTAATTCTCAGCCTGCAGTGATAGGTGAGGGACAAAATGAGGAATATCATGGGAAGCCTTGTGTTGTGGAGGGAAAGAAGAGAAAGGTTTGGTGTAGACAATGCCTTTTTTTTTTTTTTTTCTTTTTTTTGCCTCTTTTAGCCTTCCCATCGGGAGAGGCTTTAATTTTCCCATCCACCATCTCACCTCCTTTCAGTAAGCCACCTCTGCTGCAGTTTGCAGTGTTGTTATCCTATATTATGCATCCACAGGGATGTGTTTGGGATGAAGCCTATGTATGGCCATAGGGGCTGTGGAGCTCTGCTCTTTGGCTTGCCCGATAGGAATTTTATCCTAGATGAGCCTGCAGGCTGGGACTTGATCTGGAAACATCAACTCCAAGCAGCCCAGGCCCTTGAGCACCACTTTGCCCAGCAATGTGAGACTTGATACTATAGGCTAGAAAAATTTCAGACTGAGAAGAGGATGTGTATGCTGAGATTTTATCATTTCTCTTGTTGAGACTGCACAAATATAGTCACAAATTGCACTAGAAGACTTAATGACAGGAGAATATTAAAAATAAGTGTTTTGATCTACTGTAGACTATTCTCTTTGGCTCTCAATCACCTGGCTCCTGGAACAGTTGGAATTGGCCCCTAAGCGTCCACAACCTGAACTGTAGAGTTTATTTTTTGTCATTACATGTAACAAATAGTAGATCACACTTCCCTTTCTTATCACTTGAACCAATCTAATTTTCTATCCTAGAAACCACTTCTTTTTTTCTTTCTTTTAAAATAGTAATTGAAATGTTGTAAACTCTCTGTGTGCCAAACACAAATTCAGATAGTGTCTTTTTGTGTAAAGTATAGCAATGAGAAAAAACTTACTGAGAAGATCTGACTTAACGTTTTATCACCACAGGCTAGGGTCTATTTTTTAGATCTGAAGTGTTTTTTTAAGACTTGGTGGTGAGTCCAGCCCTTCTTTGTGTTATGTTCAGGAAAATCCTTTACTGCATACCTAGTTTCTATAATAGTGACAACACTGAAGCATATACTAAACCAAGCACATTTAAAAACTAGCTGAATTAACGTAAGCTGGCTCTGGGCATATCTGACTTAGTTTTGAATGCATACAAAACTCAAAAGTGTAATGTTTATAAACTTAAACAGGTACTTACTTGTGAACACAGACTGATATATGTGCATTTTTTACCATCTCCAGAGTACCCCTTCAAGCAATTACATACTGCCTACAAAGCAAAACCAGAAAACATGCATGCATGAGAATAGATTTTTTTTTATCTCTGCACATTTACTTTATTTTTTTTGCCAGATTATTTCACAGTGATGTGGTGCACAATTTATTAAGCTAAAACCATCTCTCCTGTGGCAGTTCCTTCACCAGCATGAGCAATCACAGACTGAGATTGGCAAATAACAGTTTTCAAGAGGCTCTACCTGCCTTTTCCCTGCCCATTCGTCTCTCATCTCTCCTCTGCTGTCCTTGTCATTTGAAATAACCTTTGACATCTGCACATGGTGATCTTGCTGGCAAAACAGGCTAAAACCCTAATTTGTTTCCCTCATTTTATTTGCATAGATTGGTATTCCTCTCTCTTCCCTTTCCCTGTTTTTATTAAGTGGTGAAATATATCTTCAAAACACACTTGGAATTGTGTCCTGATGTTCCTGATACCTCCTCATGCAGCAGTAATGCATTTGACACATCACAATTATTCTCTTTTGCACTTGCAGTTATCACAAAGATGAAAAACTAATATGGTTGCAAAGAAATTACTTATCTTCCTTTCCAATTCACTGCTTAATGGTTCTCAATTCAGAATTCACAATTAGTGTGTAAGAGACTGCAAAGTCGAGATTTCTGCAGTAGAAATAAAACTGGCAGACAGTGTAGAATCATAGAATTGTTTCAGCTGGAAGAGGTCTTTAAGATTGAGTCCAGTCTTTGTCCCAGCCCTATCAACCACTAGACCATTTCCCTAAGTGCAGCATCCAACTGTCTCTTAAACACCTCCAGGGATGGTGACTCCAGCAGCTCCCTGGTCAGCCCATTCCAACACCTGACAACCCTTTCAGTAAAGGAATTCCTCCCCATATCCAGCCTGAACCTCCCCTGGTGCAACATGAGGCCATTTCCTCCTCTTCTACTGCTTGTCATTAGGGAAAACAAATCGACCCCCACCTCGCTACAACTTCCTTTCAGGTAGTTGTAGACAGTGATAAGGTCTCCCCTGAGCCTTCTTTTCTCCAGGCTAGACAGCCCCAGATCCCTCAGCTGTTCCTCAAAGGAGATGTGCTCCAAATCCTTTACTAGCTTGGTAGCCCACCTCAGGATCTTCTCCAGCACCTACATGTCCTTCTTTTAGAGAGGGACCCAAAACTGGACACAGTATTCGAGGTGTAGCCTCACCAAAGCTGAGTACAGGGAAATGATCAACTCCCTCCTCCTGCTGACAACACTGTTCCTGATACAGGCCAGGATGCCGTTGGCCTTGTTGGCCACCTGGGCACACTGCTGGCTCACGTTCAGCTGGCTGTCAGTCAACACTCCCAGGTCCCTCTCTGCCTGGCAGCTTTCCAGCCACTCCTCCCCAAGCCTGTAGCACTACTAGGGGTTGTTGTGGCCAAAGTGTAATTGCAGTAGTTTACGTACCTGGGTGACTGAAAGCTGTACAGAAAGCGGGTACATTTCTGTCCTCTAAGTTTGTCTCTGGTGCTAAGTTTTTGTAGGGAAGGTTATTATTGTCCCAGTGTTAATTATATTCTCATGGATAAGAAAGTATAAGTAATCATATTGTAGGTTCTACTTCTATACCCACTGGGGGTGTATGGAAGAAAAAAACCATCACCTGTCTTTTCTGGAGAAGGGTGGGGAAGAAGTGGCTCTGTGCTCCTACTAGAAGCATATTGACTTGCAAATGACAGTCAAAGCAAAGAGTTAACTGACTGATACTGGCAAAAGGGCTGATGGGGTTATCACCCCTCCTGTTCCTGGAAAACTGGAAGTCAGGACATGATATTTGACTTGTGGTTGCTGTTTCCTGCATTGCTCCTGAAGAGTTACTATTGTGCACTGCTTGCAGGAGGATTACAGTCCTGCCAATATGAAACTATAGGAGGATGATAAGAAGTGCTGCAATCAGAGTGTTCAGCTTCGGAAACTGTTATAAAAATAGGAACACTAATCTGTGTCACCCGATTGCTCCAGCCAAGTTGCTTCTCCTTTCCCTCCTTGTCCTTTTATACGTCCTTCTCCTTAGAGAGAGTACGTGGCACGTCTGCGTGGGAGATGCAGAACAGTGGAGAACTCAGTGGATGCTGTGACACCTATATGAGAACTATGATTCAGGCTGTTTTGTTTCCTTGTGCAAAAGGGCTAGTTAGAAATGGATATTTTTCATGGACAGTTTTCATAACTGCAAAGGAAACATTATCTGGCAATGTTTTGGAACTGACAGACTTTCACATCAAGGAGCAGAACATTGTCTTCCTCTGCAGTTTCTGATTTCTTTTACGGACATTATTTTTTTCATATTTGACTACACTCCTCCTGAAATACCTTTTTGAGGGAAGTATATACTTTTCACAGTTTTTGTTATGAAATCCACTTTTTCATTTATGAACAAAGCTGAGATGGGGAAATGTTTTTTTTATTCAATTAAAAATACTGGTCCAGTCAGATTTTTTTTTTCTGCCCTGACAAAGTACTCACTTGATTGGGTCCAGTCTGCGTGCATTCTGCATTTCTATCGCATCCGCCGTGATTCTCCAGACAAGGGTTGATTTCTTTGTAAAACAGAAACGGTATAATAAAAAGAATGAGTTCTGAAAACCCAAGAAGGGAGAATTTTAAGTAAAGCATACTAGGAGCGACTAGGTTTAAGACAACAGCAAATCAATGAAACTAATTTCCTTAGCTACTTAGTATGTCAGTCTCGGTCTTTAATTTGTCTAGGTAAGGCTAAAACCCTACTGTCAGCATTTCTGAAACCATACCTGGGAAGGTATGGTACAACAATGTCTAAAAGACTTGAAGTTTGCAGTGGTTAGAAGAGTGGGAGTGTATCAAGTTGCTGAAGATGGGTCTATCCTTGTTAAGAGGTAGATCTTTATTAATATAAACTTTGATGTCACACCACACTGCTTTAGTTGCATAGTTTGCCAAAGAGTATCAACCACACGGCACATAGAGATGCCTTTTGGCATCAAGGTCTTCTGGCTCATAGTAGAAAGACCTTCCAACTACAGGGAAACTTACTCCTGTAATTTTCTTGTGTGTGATATATGAGAGATTGCAACTGCTTACCAATGCAGACTATTCCATCTCCAGTGTACCCTGCATTGCAGACACAGGCTCTGTTGCCAGGCGTTGTCCTTTTGCACTCTGCTTTGGTAGAACAGCCACCATTGCTGGTCTTGCAAGCATCAATAGCTGAACAGTGACAAAACCCAGAATAAACCAATGTGCTTAAATGGCTTTTTGCTTCTCAGGTTAAGCTGTCTTTCTTTTAAAGAGATTTGTTGATGTATTCTGAACACAGAACCTTTCTGATTTAAAAGACTATAGATTTCATTAGTGCCAAATATTTAAGAGGGAGATCTGAGAGGTGCTTCTAGTGTAGAAGATAAGAATTCATTCAGGACTGACTTTCAGTAACTTCCCATCTTCCAATTCTGTCCATTCCAAACAAGCATCAAAAAAGGAACCTTTACATTGTTCTCTAGGTTAAATGGCCATTTGAAGCTCTCCCTTAGCTTATGTGTTTCTGCACATAGATTAAATGGCCTTCTCTTGCAGAACGTCGTGTAATACCACTCAGCACCCTCCTGTGACAAAAGTCCTGGTTGTTATTCAGAAGGATACTCATGCTGTTTCTCCAACTCTGGATGAGTCAGAGACTGGCAACTTGAGTTTGTGTGGATTACCCTGAGAACAGGGAGGGAGCCTTTTCTCATCTTCAGTGTGAATCAAATCAGCCCCAACATTGCTTTAGTTTTTTCTTCAAATGACCTCAAATTGCTGGTTCAGCAGTTATAACAGCCAGCCTAGGGGGATGACTTGTCCTCTAAGGGTTTTGCCCAGGAATCCAGTATACAGGAATAAGGGTGAATGCAGAGCTAGTACAAGAGACCTGTGTCACCCACCTCTTCCTGCACATGGGGAATACCTCATCTGCAGATTAAGTTGGATTTGGTTGATTTGTGTCAGAAGAGAAAATGAAAGCAGGGAGAGTGCTAAAATCTTGGACTAGGACCCTGCCAGCTATTGTGAACAGACAAATATGCTTCTGTTCCCAAAGGCATTACTATCTTAATCAGTTAAGGATTAAGTGAAACCACTGTAAAATTAATTACAACCCCTGTAGCCGGAAGCAGTCTTTTTCACAGGTCTGTATATCCCAGTTTCTTAGAAGGATACTTAAAATGAGCTGCTATTGCCCCTTTCTGAGGGTCTTTCAGATCTCTCTGGTCTAATGAAGTTGATTTTGCCACCCCAGAAATCTGTGCAAGTGCAAAAAGCTGAGGAAATGATAGTGCTATACAGCTTCCAGTAGCTGGAAGTCCTATTGTACCCTGAATTGCCCTTTCTTTGCTGGGGTTTGTTGGGAAAGGGAGTAAAAGTAATAATGTAGGATTCGTTACTCTGCAAACAATGAGGCCTGACTTGTGCACAGCGTGTTCCCTTTTCTCTGGTCTCCCACAACACAATGCCCCACAACTTGGAGATTTTAAGCCCTTTGTTTGCTATGAATCTGCACCTGTTTGGCTCTTACTTGTTTTGAGCAAACTGGCATCAATTCCTAGTTTTTCACTGGTGCCCAGAGAAGTGCTCATCTCTCACTAGCTCCACTGTGACCACAGAGTGCTTTACACATGTTTGATTTGTATTTTCAAAAGGGAAGAAACAAAGTCCACTTGCCTGTGCAGAACGTTCCATTCCCCTCAAACCCAGCTGCACACTTGCAGTAGGCAGTGCCATTCGATAGAAGGCAGCTAAAAAGTAAAAGGAGGGAGAAGACATTTCATTTAAAAAAGAAAGGAAAAAAAAGTAGTCAGGTCTTGTTTTTCTGCACTGTTCTGAACATAATGTCATAGGAATAGCAAGGCATTTAACAATGTAGTAAGATGTAGTTACAGTCATTAAAACGAACCTACTTGGACCAAGGTTTCCAAATGTGTTTTGGATGTATTAGTTTATTATCAAAGCACACTTTGATCATCAGCTATCCTATTTTCTCATGCAGAACTGCAGAAGTCACATACCTGCTCACCCAAAAGCTGCAGACATTTTTTTTTGTGTGCACACAATTTATTGAGGGACACAGCAGAAAAGTCTGGTAAAAGATCACTGCTGTGAAATGCAGTTCACAAACGTAGTGGAGAGAATGATCCACATCTGGGGAAAAAAGGAGGTTTGCCCTTCTGATTGCTCTTAGAGAAGAGCTGTGGCTGAAAATGAGAATTCTTTTCAGACACCTTTCCTCGTATTTTAAACGTCTTGGGTAATGTAAATCTTGCTGCCTGGTCAGTGATGGGGAGCAGGTGCAGTTCAGTAAGTCTCTTAGTGTGGGTGACTTACTCCTTTGAAAACAAGTTAGTCTTCCAGTATTGGTGCTGGACTACTGAGAGCAGTTTCTTTTGTTCCATATTTTGATGTGAATAGGAGAGCTGATTTGTGCCAGATGCAGCTCTTTTTGGTGAAGTCTCTAGTGCCAATGGCATTTCTTATGTATGTGGTGGTGGATAAGGGAAATAGGAGGAGCAGATAAAACCCACCTCAGAAACCTAACTTTGCGGTCAGTTTTGACTTGGCCTCCTGTTCTTTTTAGTGCTGCAGAATCCGTTTCCTCATATACTGAATGGTAGGATGTCTCACTTTTTTTCCTCACCTTTCTTGCTTCTTTTTTTTTTTTCCTTCCCAACAAAATCCCATTTATTTCCTTTTTTAACATTCACATTTTGAACTTATTGCTCTCATCACTAAATGTGTTATAGTAATATTGCTCCTTATCTTGGTGGTGGGAAACACAAGTTACCATGCTATTGAGAAGCCTTAATGAAGAGTAAGATGGATTATGCTTTTTTGCCTTGCAAGAGATCCCCTTTTTCTCCCCTCTCCAGCAAATAAGTGGATTTCATACATACTTAGCACTGGTATGACACGAAGCGTTACATGCGTCATCTTTGATTTCTGTAAGAGTTAAAAAAGTAAAAATCAAACAGAGATCAGAACCTTTTGAGATCACAGCCATCTAGTTTCTCAGTCTTTTGCTCCCACCATGCAGACCTGCAGTCTGTTAGGAGTTATACACCAGACAACAACAACTCTCTCTCTCTCTATATAGACTCTCCATCTGCATAGATAGGTGGGTATCACTTCAATTTAGTTGTGAGGAAGAAGCTTGTCAACATATCACCAGGAAAACATTTTACTCGTCATTTACATTCAGTCTGAGTTTTGAGCATTATTAATTATACAAGTGCTGGTTTTCTAAAGAAATTGATTTTTGCTCAGATGCAGCAACTCTGACTCTAAAGTTAATTTCATTGCTGTTTTTTCCCTGAACAAATTTAAAACTGATGTTGAATGCTCTCTCTCTATATAGCATGCCTATATCTTTTTAAAATTTTATATTATTATACATAGAGGTCTGCAATAGTTATTGAATCCATTTTAATTATGTCTAACTAAAATACATTTTTATTTTATATAGGAGCTCTATTAAACCAACACAAAATAGACATTTTTTTCTAATTAGTCTTTAGTATATTAGCAAGAACATAATTTAACAGCCAATGTTATATAGCTAAATCAACTTATGGGAGCACTTGAGAGGCTTTTGATCTGAGGATCAAAACATGCTAGGTAACTCTGGTCTGCAGAAGGTATAGCCTTAACAAATGTCTTCTGAGATAGATACAGGGTGACACAGGTAGTGAATTAGCTAAGTAAGGCATTTAAGTCCCATGAGCACTATCTCAGCTAGCTCTCTATTAATATGGTGATTAATTGCCATAGCACATGAGTATTACCCATATCTCACTGCATATCGGAAGCTGCTGGATATCTGGTGGTGCACCGGGATCTGATTGTGGCTGTAGTTCTGGCAAATGCTTTCTTCTCACCCCATAAAAACAAGGAGGAGATACTCACCAGTCTCACATGACACTCCCCTCCAACCAACATCACATTCACAGGAGCCATCCCCGTCGATCCCACTGCTGCATTTCCCGTGAACACAGGTGCATGCTGTGGGGAGAGATGGGAGGAAACTGCTGGGCAGGGCAGTGCTGTGTGCAGCAAGGCACACAGGGAAAAGATGGGTAGGTGAGATGGACCAGACATCTGATGCACCTTCTGCTCTAGGCTACTTGAAAAAATACTTTGGCTTGTGCCTCTTGATTTCTGTGTACAAAGTAGATCTAAATTCAAAAGATGCTCATCTTTCCTCTGTTCCCAAATACAGGCACTGAAACTCTAATTTGATGGGAAAGCATTGGTGAAAAAACCAGTGCTAAAGAGGATCATAGAATGGTAGGGGTTAGAAGGGGCTTCTAGAGATCATCCAGTCCAACCTCCCTGCTAAAGCAGGTTCACCTCGATCAGGTCACACAGCAACGTGTCCAGGTGGGTTTTGAGAATCTCCAGAGAAGGAGATTCCACAAGCTCCCTGAGTAGCCTGTGCTAGTGCTCTGTCACTCTTTCAGTAAAAAGTTCTTCCTTACGTTTAAGTGAACCTTTTTGTGTTCCAGCTTATGCCCATTACCCCTTGTCCTTTTACTAGACACAACAGAAAAAAGAAAAAAGATTAATCTTTCTGGATGCTCTTCTAAGCCTGTAGTGTGCCAGGATTGGAGGTACTGTCTCCAGACAAAGGAATAGAGAGAAAATACTATAATGTGGGAAAAAAGAGGTTGATGATGTTTACAAGACGGGTCTATTACCCTGAAAGTGATGTACCTTTTTAGGATCCAGGATTGACACAGTTAAGACATCTAAGGGGAAGATTTTGACATCTGACAGGACTAGCACAGGTTGTCTGTGTGGTTGGGAGGTGCTCAGTACCTTGATCACAGTTGTGGCCGTATTTGCCTGAGACGCAGCTTTCGCAGGCAGTACCAACAAACCCCTCTCCACACTCACAGGCCCCTGTGCCGTTGATGCCGTCCAGACAGATGCCGTTCCCGAAGCAGGCATTCCCTGCTTTCCCCGGACAGGGCTGACATTGCTGCCCGAAGAAGCCTGCACAGCACTCCCTGGTCTGGAAATCAAGAAATGATGTGCTAAGGGGTCAGAGTCCAGGTAGTAAGTGTGGCAGCAAGCACGTGGCCGCTGGCTATCATCTCTTGGGACTGCTGCTGGGTGGAGGTAAACTGGAGATCTGGATTTTTACCTTCTGCTCTGCTGGTCTCTGGCCACATTCTTTACCGTGCCAGGACTCAGGCCACCACCCCAAGACCTTGGTGGGACTCGGGTACCCACCACCACCCCAGGGAAAGATAGACAAGACTGCTAGGCACAAGTGTAGTTGCCTTTCCCAAACTTGTGCTCCCTCTGCACCACACTGACTCCCATCCTTCTGCAGCAGTCACCAGCAGCCTTTAACTTTCCAGTCTCTGCATTCAGAATAAAAGGCCTATAAATACATTGTCAGGGACTGCCTTGACATGCTGTTGTGTTTAGTGAGGATTACAAATAGAGTGAACTTCAGGGATAGGGGTTCCTGGCTTTTAACATGATAGAAAGGGTGTACTCACAATGATGGTTTTAGCACACTTTGGCTTGCACCCAATCTGTATGGTGTATGTTCTCATGTTGTTTTCTGAAAGGACGCAGTATTTCTTCGGCCCTGCCTGAACAAAAATTGGAGGAACAGCTGCACTTCTGAGTAATATTAATCAGCTACTTTCAAATGTTTTAAAAAATGGGACATTAACTTTATGCATGCTGTGCGCTGACTCACACGTTCACAGTGAAACTGAAGGAAATACTTTTAGAAGTAAAACTGCATTAGCTAAATGATTATTTTTTTCTTTCCTAGTGAACTCAATGGCCTGTAGCATTTTAAAGATATGTCTAACATTGCCTTTGCTCAGAATTTATTTCTGAAATTTGACAAACTGTTTTTTTCTGACATATTTCCTGTTCTTCCTAATTCTTCTTGGAAAACTGAGAGCCACAGTTCTGCCAAAACAGCTGTTGAAACGTTATCTTGCAGGTTTGGACACAGTTAGGAAAGATTGCTTGCTGAAGAAGATTCACCAGTCTCATGTTACACTTGTTAGGAGATGGAGATAGCCATCCATCCAGCTGTTCATTGTAAAGAAGATGTTTATGTTTTTGATTCTTACCCTTGAGCACTTCAGTTTGGCTTTACCAGCTAATTACTTTAATGGGATGGATGGCCCTTGATCTGCTTTGGAATCCTGTTACTGCCATAAATAATTAAAAAATAATAATAAAAGAAAACATGCTTACATGATTCCAGCAGAGAAGCTTTCCCAGAGAAATTTAGATGCCAAGAAAGTTTAGGTCATATCGTGGTTGATAGAGACATGCTAAATATCTGCAGTTCTAATGTGTTGGACCTAGGCATCCAAAGTGTCTATAGTCTCCAAACTTTCTTGTGACCACAACTCACAGCATCTTGCTGGATTGTTTACCTTTCTGTGTATCTCTGATTTGAAGGGCTCAAAACTGCTGCTGTAATTCCTCCTATAGTGAGTATATTCCAAACCATCTTCAGCTCCCTCAGTTTTGCATGGTAGAGGTAACATTTGCAGTTTGAGGAGTCTGCAACTGTCCTGATGCACGCTAGAAACTGGTCTTTCAAGATAAAACTATCTTTAAGCTGCCCTTGATTCTGCTACCTTGCTCTCTGGGTGGATTGAGTATATTGACTGTAAGTGATGTATGTAGCAGGCTGAAGTAATTATGATAACTTTTGTTGAAATGGAGGCAATTGTATTAAAAACAGAATTGAATGAATCTATGCTCGGTTTTGATACAAAAATAGCATTAATGACAAAATACTTACTATTTCTTTTGTTCCTGGGGGACAACTTGATGGCTGTGAACAAATTCTGCACTTTTCCTTAAGTAACGCAAATAGGATGTAGTTAATGGACTGTTATAGAGCTGCAGACAAATTGTTCAATAGAAAGTGCATAATTTCCAGATATATTTCTAAACCTAGCCTAAGGTGCAGACAGGATAATCCCTTTGGTAAAGGTGGTGAGGGTAACTGCACTATTCTGCAAGGAAGAACATCTCTACCAGGGAGTCTGTGGGGACACCGCATGGGAAACCTTCTCTCAAGGGGAAGGAGAAAGAAAGGTCTTCTGAAGTGATGCTTCCCAAACTCTTCCCCATCTAAAGTACAGTAAAGGGCAAATCCTGAGCTTGGCCACGATTTAGCTATGGCCCAAGGACAACTTGGAAATGTAAGACTCATACTATGTGTATGTCCTATGCTATGTGTGCATGTGAATCTTTTGCAAATGTAAGGTCAGTTTCTCCAAATTGGTTACATCTGTACTTTACCTAGCATACAATGTTTAATATTACTCCTGTTTAGCTAACTATGTTCTTACTTTTAACAAGGCTTAAGTGTTTAAGTATGTTGCTGCATTTGAACATAGCATAGTTTTCGACAAGAAAAGACTGTGCAAAGGACTTGTCTGGGGAAGAGCCTTGAGTGAAATACATTCTAATATGGCACTATATCCCAAGGAAAAGAATTAAGCTGCAACAGTTCATGCATGTTATATTTGCTTTAACTGAAGCACAAGTCTCACAGCCCGCTTGCTGTCCTATTTGACTGAGAAGCAGTGGGGAAATCACGTCCTATTCTTTAGAGGAATGTAAACCCATTTATGACTCCTGCAAGGAACAAAAGAGGGAGAATGCTTTACTCGGAGGGGACAAGGAATCCATCGATATGTGCAGTGGTAATCACTTGAAATTTTTTTCCTTACTAGAAATGTTGTATTTTCAGTTTTTCCTCCGCTTGTTTGTTTTACGAACAAGATACTTGGCTAAGAAGATGTATCGGAATAGTGCATTGCTATTATTTTCTGAAAATTAAAGCTCAGGAATTGCTTTATCCTATAGTACTCTGATTATATTTTATACAGGCTGTCAGTACACAGATTGTAGGATCAAAGCTGTCTCAATAGATGTTAGAACTCTGTTAGGAATATCTTTTGTGGAAAAGGTGCACACTCCTTGCTGGGAAATAGTGTCACTTACATATGAGTTGTGTTTGGCTATAGATCTCTCTGAGGGACCTTTAAACATCTCTATGAACAGAACCACTTACAATGATCACGGTATCATTGATGTCACATCTGTTTTTCTGGATTTCCAAGACTTTTCCCAATCCATGAATAATTCCTTGGTCTGTTGCAACATTTGTATAGCTTATAGGTGCATCATTTATGAATAACTGCAAAAGAAAAGCAGCAGAGCTGTTTGGTAACCATATGGTAACCATAGCAGTAGCAGGCAAAAGAGGGAACAATGTACCAGTCTCACTCAGGAAAACCAGTGAACATAGTTAACTTCAAGCACTTGCTCACATCCAAATTGCTACATACAAGAGCTTCACTGGACTGGAGGGCATGAGATGACTTGCAGCCTGTTGAAGTTTCTTAGCAACAGGGTATGGTAAAGCAGCTTTTTCTGCCATGGGGAGTAAAGGTAAAAGGTTTTAAGAAGGAGCCTAAAACAAACCAAGAGATGGATTTGCTCTCTGTGGGGACTCAGGTGCTTCAAGGAAGCCTGCCCAGTAGCTGCTCCTTCAAGGAGGACTTTCATCATCTCACTGTTGCTCCACACTTCCATTGTGCCCTCACCAGGAACAGCACCATGAACAGCTGCTTTTTTTAAGGCTCTGCCATGGGCAGTGCAAACAGCAGGGGTGAAACCACTTTGGTGAGAAGCTTTCTGACCTCCTTTGCCTATGCCCAGAGGGATATCTGGGACAGAGAAGGAGGAGGGCCAAGTTCCCTTCCCAGCTGTGCTACAGAACTGAGTGTGGAAAGGTGCTTCACATCTGTTGCCTCTTGCTTTGAGCTCTTAGGATTGAAAGTGGGATAAATCCACAGAAAATAGAATGAATATTTTATAATTGAAGGCAGGTTTCTAATAGTTCTTGGAAGTGAGATTAATGACTGCTTTGCAATGCAGACTTGTAGCTGCTAGCCATCCACCACAGTGGCTTGATCTCTTCAAGAGTGACTTTGAATTAAGCAGATCTGAGAAAGGCATTGCATCTGAGTGACAACTGTTGTGCTCTTATATCAAGAAGCTAATGGCAAGTGCCCAGCTTTTTTTGAGTGCATATTAGCTTTTAAAGTTGAAGATGGATTTGTAAAAAGCAGGAAACCTGCTTCTCCAAGCAGATGCAGACAGCAGTACCTGGCCATTGTGAAGGAAGAAGCCAACCTGGTAAGAGGACCCTAGCATGGTCTCCCTGTGCATGCCATTGTGTAGGTCATTCTTCAGGAGCTTCTCATCCAGCACAATGTGGTAGCGGATTTGGCCTTCATCCTGCAAACACAAGAATATTTGTTACAGAGCTATGTAACAAAGCATGAAAAGTTATTAAGGATAGCTTTTCTCAAAGGCCAAACACAGATTGCCTGAATTTAAGAAGTTTCTCCAGCTGGGAGGTTGTTTCATATTTCCTACTGTGGAGAGCCTGTATTCCTGAATAAAGAAACCTTTATTGACCATGGAGAATGAGAGGCTATTGAATAGGCTGGACTAAGGTTTGCTTGAGCCTAGTAGTGTGTCTTTACAGGGCTAGCTGATAGATTCAGGGAAAAGTTAGTCAGATGACTTTGTAGGACTCTGAACTTTGTGACTTCATTTGATATCAGAAGTTGTATATTCATGAATGCTTTTATAATCTTCCCCATACCCATTTGTTCTTCCTTTGCAATTCCTGAACCACCTATAGAAGAATGTTTACAATAATTTATATTTTTTTGGGTTGATTTCTGGTTTTATTTTTTTTTCTACTTTTTAATGTCATCTTCAGTCAACAGTGTTAAAGCCACACCTTTTAATTTGAAAGTTTTCCGTGTCTCTCTGCTAGAGTGTATTAATTTTTCATTGATGTGGTGAAATTATTCTCTGTACATAAAAATTTTATGAGAGCTTTCCAAGGTTGCTGCATCATGTTCTGAAGCAGGAGACTCCCAGAGCTCTCCCTGATTTGGAGGAAGAAGAAGTAAGATGTATTTGTGTGACATGAGTAGATGTGAGCGAAGCTGGGGCATTTGAAGAGCTTAAGAGCTGCCTGGCCAACAGACACAGTGCTGCAGCAGCTCTGTGTCTTTGAAAGGAAAGGTGCTTGTGAGAAATCCTGTTTCCTGCTATCCCCTTCTGAAAGTTCATGCTACTCATTCTTCTTCTGCTCCTTCAAAAGTATGTGAAAGCATGAAGCAACCCCAGGTTTCAAGATTTGTGATGCTGCCTAACTTTGCTCACACAATAAAATAGTGGTCTGTACTTCTCCTGGAGTGGAAGCCATACTATTTTCATTTCCACAGACTTAACAAAGAAATATTGGCAGGCAAGGTGAGAATTAAGGAAGAACTAATCTTCACCAATGTCCAACCCTATTTAATCCTCCTGACTTGACTGCTTTGGAGTTAACTCTCATCTATCTTCATTTCTGTCTTTAATCACTGGCAGAACAAAACCTTGCTTCTTCAAGGCCAAGAAACACGTTTTCTTCCCTGTGATGAGCTCACAGCTCTCCCAAGGTGTTTCATGAAGAGGACAAGGCTTAGGGAGGCTTAATGTTATGGTTGTTTTCTGGTTTTCTTTGTCAGATTGCCACAACAGGCAAGGTTGTGAGGATGGAAGTAAGACAGATAAATATTGGTAAGTAGTGGAAACAAAAAGGTGTGTATAACCTGAATCCAAGGGGACTGATGTCCTATGTGCCCCTCCCAGTTTGTTATAAATGCTTTTTGCAGTAACACAGAAACGATGGTGGTGTGTCACAAAACACTAAAATAGCATTCAAAAGTTATTTGGGAAGACATAGTTTGATCACGTGTGAATTCTTCCAGTGAGGCAGCAAGTGAGACATTTGTCATGGGTCTACTGATTGGTGGCAAATGTTTTGGGATGAGTCTTTTGACCCTTGTGCTCTTCAGCTTTGTGACTGTAAATGGAGACCATGAAAGTAGGGACAGTGTAGCAGGGTAAATATTTGTGGGAGAGGCAGGGAAATATTAATGTCATTGAGCAAGTCATAGGCAAAGCTTCCTCTGCAAGGTGTGGCTCTTGGTATGTATGTTCAATAAAGTTGTTTAAACTGGAGCAAATACAAAGAAAGGTTCTGGGACAGTGCAGGAAATGGACAGCTTATCTTCGGAGGAGACTGACAGGACTGAAAAAACTTGCCTTGTAAATGTGTCAGGGCACAAATGCCAGAAGGAGAAATTTATTTCAGCTAGAGCATATTCTTGGCATAAGACTAAAGGGATATAAACTGGCCAGAGGTGTGCTGTCAAAATAATATAAACTAGCTCTGGCCATGAGGACTGAGGTTGGCAGGGGAGGTGGGATGGACACGTTCAAGCCAGCAGGAAGAACTGGTGGCCAGGTCAGGCATGAGCCTGGTGAGGTTCTTGGTAGTGGGTAGCAGTAATGGGCTTTTACTGAAAAAATTTTTGTAGCCAGAAAAATCTTGGAAATTTTTCTGAGCCCTAGGACTGGCCAATGGTGCTTGTAAACTGGGATTAGAAACGGTCTGCAGAAAGTGGCTGGGCAATAGCATTCCTGAAGGGGTGACAGAGCAAGCATCTGGATAGTTTTAAGGAGTCAGTATATTTTGTGGCATTATTAATGATGGGGTTGCCAGTGGCCTTGTTCACCTAGGAAGCTCATTTTAGTGTTATTTCTGGTCATTCCTGTACTGATCTTTGAAAAAAAGGTGCTGAAAACATCTACTGATGAAATTTCTTGGATATTATCAGCATGATTTTAATCTAGAGTAGGACAAACCCCAGAAAAAAGATAGCTAGGCTCTTCTAGCAAGCTGGGAAAATATAGGTGGATCCCTCTTTCCTCCTCTGGTATTAAAAGCAAAACCAAGCTTACTGGATTTTTGGAAAGAAAAATCTGTGTCCTCTCAATCCATCCACTTGAAACTAAGATGAGACAAGCTTTGTGAGTAATACGTACCAGAGTAGCAGATTTTTTCTCCTTTAGGTAATTTTCAATGGCATCATTATTTGGGGCAAAGACTGTGTATGTGTTTGCATTTTCTATTTCATTTACCAGGCTGTATTGCTGTTGTGAAACACATAAAAACAAATCAGAATGGCCACTGACAGCCTGAAATCTGTTGAAATGCAAACAAAGCAGAACTACTTCTATTCTTAAAATGATGTGAAACCTTACAATGATGTAGCCTCTGAAAATGGAGTAATCGGGCATTTGCTCCAGGCGGGCCAGCAGCCTTGGCATGACAATGCTGCGGAGGGGGGTCAGAACCTGAAAAGAGAGCAGATATCTCACATTACCGTGTGTGCACATACTGTGGTATCACCTGCAAGGATCAAATGCAGGATAAAATGTTGTTCTGCACAAATACTTTGGGTTTTTTTTCCCCGATGGCTATTAATTATTTCCCACTGCTTGTGATTCAGTCTCCCCATGTGGCCATATACCTTATCAATAACATGTATGATCCCATTTGTGGACGCGATGTCGCCAGCCACGATGTGAGCACCCTCAAGGGTGAGGTTCTGAAAGAGGGAGAGGAGAGAGAGTTTGCTTTCACATCATGATGGTGACATTTTCCTAACATTTATTCTGTGGATTTCTACACCTTCCCAAATGCTTGCCTCTGGCTCCATCACATCTCTGCTTTTGCCAATCCACACCAGAGGCTAGATTACCCTCAGAGAACTGTGAGCAAGAGAGGTGACTTTGAGACTGGGCAGTTCCCCATGTGCAGACCAGCAAAGCCATGAGGTTACTGGCACTGAAGTGGTTACTCTGGGTAGACACATTCACCTCCACCCCACAGCAGGATGAGCTTCTGTGACAATTCCTGTCCTCTTGGTCTATGCAGCTTTGAAGGATCCCATTAATGACTTTTTATTCAGGCCATGGAGGTGGGGTAAACTTTCCCCTCCCTTATCGGGATGAAATGCTTATACTTGCCATGTGTGTTTCCAGAAAATCCTCCTCAGAACATGGGATGCTAAATAAAAAGGCTGAGGAGGAGGTGCTGTCAGTTGTAGTTGTTTACCATTAAAAATAACTGTGAGTGGTTTGGGACTATCAAGTTGCACATGTGGGCATGAGTGCAGCTTCACTGCTTCCTCTTACCTCGCCAGTTCCCTAAGATAAGTTACTGGGTTTTCTTGATGCTCTTTGTCTTAAATTATTTCTCACAGACTGTGCTTCCACTCCGTTGTGAGACTGTTCAGTGTTTGCTGCAGGTACTGGGACACTAGTAATAAATACTATTTGGGACAGTAAATATATAATATTTATTTGTCTATCAGCTAAGTAAAATGGTGGAGAAAGTCAAGTTAATGTTTCTCCCAGAGGGCCAAATAGAATTGATTTATTCCTTTAATTCTATGACACATTCTATTTTTTTAAATGCGGGTACATAATGTCTGTGTGGTTTTGTATTACACAAAAGTTGGTGGAAGTGAGGGTCAGGGTTTGTTGTGTGATACCACAATGCTTTACAGATCATCTCACCCCATTTTCTTTAGACACGTGTAGGAAGTTGCTCTGTAGAGATGTTGGCAGCACATCAGAGGATGATAAATTCTGGAAATCAGCGAAGCTGTAAGCTCCTGTTAATACATGATACCTAAAGGAAATTAACTGGATTTGAAGGTTTTGTATTTTCTCTCCTTTTTTTTTTTTTGCATAGTGTGTTTAAAAGTGTACTTTAAAACACAAATTTTTTCTACAATACCTCTTGTCGGCTATGTTCTGATCTTAGCTGGGCCTTTAAATGTTTCTGACATAATACAAGCAATGTCTTTGTTTTCAGTAGAGTTGTTATAGATATTTATATCACTTTAACTAAAAGGGGAATCCTATTCCCTTAAAATTGTAATAGTTGTCTTATTTTAGTGGCTTCAAACAAAGGCTTGCTTGGCATAAAAATCAACTCATAGAAAACCTGAACCCTCAAACCATTAACGTACTTCAGTAGAGTTGGAATATTGCTCTTTGACATCCAAAAGTCTTTCTCATCTTCATCCATGTTTTCAATTGCTTGGAGAGAAGGCACAAGGACAGTTAGGTTTGAGGTGCTGAACAACAGTGAGTTTATCTCAGCCTCCTGCATGAAAGTGAAGAGAAAAAACCAATTCATTCTAAGGACGATATATAAATAGCAGCCAGTGACTCTTTATCAAGGTGGAGTATGTGACGTAGTTTGTGACTGGCCTGGAGAGGAAAAACTATTATACTGAGCAATGACTTGAACAAAGGTACTTAGAGCTGTACAAAAATGGTAAATGAGTGTCTATTTTTTACAGAATAGATTGCCAGCATTTAAAGGGCAGACACAACATTTATGTCAGAATTGTTTTTTATTACAAAACACGTAAGTTGCCTCGCACAAAAGTTAGCCTGTCTCATGGATTCTATTTTATACCCTTGAATGTTAAAGGAAAAAAAATAATTGTGATGATTAATACTAGTGGCTACTGATAACTTCCATGTAACCTGCTCTTACAGAGTACTCAATGTTATTTAATAGACAGAAAGATTACGAACCATGAAATAAGAAACCCACATGACACAAAGTGCCCGTTTGGAATAAGACTAATGTAGCTGGGATTTTTCAAGAAGTCCAAGATGTATCTGTGCCCAATAGCACTGCAGTGGAGCTTGCTGATGACAGCTCTAATTTTAGATGGGAGACGTGGGTTCTGTAGTGTACTGATTTTTACTGATTTTTAGTGGACTGATTCATATTCCATATGTTTTTATCCACCTTAAGGATGGAGAGAACCTCCACGGGAAAGAATTCTTCCAGTTGTGTATGGGGTTTTTTTGTGGGGTAGAAAAAGGAGAGCTAAAGATTTGAATGTAATCTTACTGAAGATGGTCCTCCAAACTTTCCACAAGCTCCACATCTTGCCTTTTTTGGTACTGTAAAACTTGAGCAAGCAAGTTCTACCTTTTAGCAGCTGGTATGCTGGGAAGCTGGCCTGTTTTGGATAGTCCTTCAAAACCAATACTGAGCTTTAAGTCAAGAAGGGAATTAATTAAATAGCTGGGAATTTTGTTTCTGTTAAGATCGTCTTTCTTCCTAGTTACCATCACTGTCACCTTCCAAATATTTAAATATAGAAGTAGCAACAAAAGATTACCCTTTCTCATCCTTCCTGACCAGCAAGAAAAATATTTGGTTATGAAAAGTGGTAAACATCACATTCCTGCTCAAGTATGAAGTTAAAAACTCCACAGACGGATATACCTCCATATTTTTTGCTCATGTTCGTAGCTACCATTATTTAATTTAAGGGATAACATTTCCTTGAAGTGTAGCAAAAATTTCCACAGTCCCATTTCAATAGATTATACAAAATCTGCTCCCTGATTCCTTCCCCACCCATTGCTTCATTATCTAAAGAGCACATTAGCAGGTGAACAGCCTTTCCTATTGTGCTAAGTTTTTAAACTTCATTAGCTTTTCTGTACAGTGCCCAGTGCTGTAACCTGAGCCCAGGGCCAGGCATAACTGATTTAAATTAGCCACACTGGCCTCTCTTTTAAGCAGCGTCTGGAGATTCCTGTTGCCATTGTGTGCTTTAATGATCCCTGAGCCATTTAACTTTGAAAATCATGAAATCAAGCTAATGTGCTGTGACTTCTTCTGATGCTATTCATTAACATATCCCTATTCCTTTATCTTTGCCATGTATTCGCTATACACTTCTTAGATTTAGGTTTTCTTTATGGGAGAATATGGTTTTGATCTTTATTCATACAGTGCCAACCACAGCAGGAGAAAACTTCTAATGTTACTGTTGCCCTAGTAATAGATGATAGCATGTGAAAATAAAAAGTAGACAGTGACAATCTATCTAAAACTATTTTTTTTTCATCTAAATTGATGTTTCCTTCCTAATCTGAAGCCAAACAACTTAATCTGCTCCTTCATGTTCTGCCCTTCAGACAAGCCTGTACAGACTTTTTATCTCCTTGCTTGCTGTGGCAGCAGGACGCTGAGCATCCATCTAGTAGCATTTTCCTGATATGGAACTCTGTGAAAATGGGACAGGTAAGACATTGGTTAGCCTCTCCACTTGTCATTGTATGAGAGAAGTTGTAAGGGTGACACTTGGAGTATCCAGGCTTTGCTTGTACCCCCCTGCTTGTCATCTGGACTAAAGAATATTTATGTACAGAGCTAGTCATGGCTTATGGAGCTTCCAGTCTCAGAGAGTGAGCTTGATACTTGCTATTCTCCTTGCTTGACTGAATTTTGGATCAGAATTTGGTTTTCAGGCAGAAATAGGGAGCTAACTGGTGGCAGAGGCACTCTGGTGCCTCTCCAGAGCTTGAACTTCTACTATATGATGAGAATATTGCTCTGAGGTTCCAATTTCTGAAGGCTAAATGGCTCATAGTTTTTCCTGCAAACCTGAATATACTAAAAAAAAAAAAAAAATCAGGCATGAAGTTGTACTTACATTAACCCACTGGTTAAATGCAGCTGCTTCTGATAGAGTAGATAACTCCTGATTAGAAACAGAAAGAAAGTAATGAGTATGTACAACATAATTTAGCTGTAGTAAAGTATCTTTACTGTACCCTGTGGTGTAAGGTACTGTGTCTGGCCTGGCTGATGTGATACGAAGGAGAAGGTTTTTAGTGTATGTGAAAAGGAAGGACATTTGTGTTTTTTTGAGAACTGATACTTTCTGGTAATGGGAATGATGAGTTACCCAATCCTTTGAAAATCAGACTAACACTTCAGGTATATTAAGTGTACATGACCTTGGCACGTAATGTGTACTGACCTTTGCTAAGCATTAATTTTTTGGGGAATGTAAATCTGAATCTTTTCTTTAATGCAAAATAAATTGAAAAAAGGTATGTTGTTTTGCTTGGTATTTGTACAGTACCTTGCATATCATCCTGCAAGTGGAGAGCCTTTATTCTGCCACAGTGCTTCAGAGATAGATGATGGTATGAGCATTGATGGCAAATAACGCCAAGGGCCACTTAGAATTATTGTCAGTGGCTGAGGTAGATGACACTTCCATTTTTCCTATGCTGTTAAATACACATTTATTTCACCAATTTACTTGGTTTGATTTTATTTGTCTGCTAGTCAGCGTGGTTTGTTTTAACATGATAAATTGACTGTTTCCACTGAGACAGCCCTCAAGGCAGAACTTCAGAAGAGCTGGGTGCTTGCCACTCCCATCTGGGATGTGAGTGCTTAGTGCTTCTACACATTAGGCCTCTGAAGCTGGCATTTTCCTATTTGTCTTAAATAAATGTGCTTAGATCTCTTAGGCCCCTTTCCAAATTATGTTTTTAAGTACAACTGATCATTTTTGTATCAGGCAAGAGTCTCCAGCAGAAACACTGTTTGCAGATAGCACTGGTGGGCATCATATTTTTTCTAACTGTTTATAATGACTTTGTTATATCTCTGGTTAAAATGCAGCATGAGAACTGTGCTGTAGGTCCTGTGCTCGGCCATCTTACTTACATCTGCAGCATTTCCATAGCATATTTTACCATCTCCTTCATAGCCCTTTGGGCACACACACTTCCAGCCACGAGAAGACTCAAACTGACAAGTTGCCTTTGAAACAGAGAGAAAATGAGTCAAATATGCAGGACACCACTCAAGAGCAAGGGTGGCCTGTAAAGCCCCTTGAAAACCATTTGTATACAATCGTGCACTTAACAAAGGATTTTCATACATCTTCCGCGGATATCCTCACCCTTAATATGGAGCAAACTCCACCAGCTGAGGGCACTCAGTCTATGAGACCTTGCTCTACCCTTTCTTACTTCCTCCCTAGACAAACTGGGCCATGTTCCTTCACCTGACTTTGAGAAGCCCATGGTCTGCTCACCAATGCTCTTTGCTTTAGTTCTGTCCCTGTGACTCAGCTGAGGCTGGTGTAGCTCTTGCAGGCACTGCAGAGCACAGCAGAGCCTGAGGGGCTGCTGAACACATGCAGCTCCTGATAAAGCTGATAGATGCTCATACAGAGATTCATGACTTGGATAAACATTCCAACAGACTAGTGCATCCAAATAGTAATTGCTGGCAGAGCAGCAGCATTTACTTATTCCATGCTTGAGATCACCCTTCTGCACAACTAGAACTGGAGCAGCCCTTGCAGTCTGTCCTCAGTGCATGTACCATTCTGATGTGGTCTACATAACATTTTTGATGCTTGTAGCACTGCTTGGCAAGTTTTGTTGCAGCTCAAACAGAAACTGCGGGCTTGAAATGGCAAAGAAATTCCATGATGTGTGCAGGAGGCGAGGTGTGGTATGTATCTGAACACTTTGTTTGGGGAATGATTAAGTACTCACCAGGTGATGGCATTTTCCATTTTGTTCCAGGCATGAGTTGATGGGTATGCATTCAATTCCGTTTCCCTGAAATCCGTCCTTACACTTGCAATCATGCTGTCATTTCAACAAAAACAGCAATTCATTAAAATGCTTAAAATAGCACATATATTCTAGATGTGGTGAATTAGTTTCTCTGTGTTTCTGCGTAGCTCCATTGACTTCAGTGGAATGATACTGATTAGTATCTCCAGAAGATCTTTATATCTGACATCCACTAATGTATGTACTAAAAAGTATTAGCTACCAAAATACCACCACATTGGAGGAAGGGAGCACTGGGCTAGGAACTGAAGGAGATTGCTTTGGGTAGAGAGTGCCATGTGGAAATGAAATAACCTTGTGGCTAGGAGGGAGAGGAGAATTTGGGAAAGAAAACTGGATAGGAAGCAGAACGAAGCAAAATGGTTATGGGCTACTGCTGAAGGTGGCAGGGAATGTGAGAGGACGTACTTGACCCGGCCCAACATATATGCAGGTTGCATTTTTGTGGCACCCTGCCACAGTAGGCAGTAGGCAGTTGTTGATGGCTGAGCAGTCCCTTCCATCACCTGTCCATCCTGCTTGGCAAATGCACCTGTGCCCTCCTGGGCCCATCTGAATGCACTCAGCCTGGAAGAGATGCAGACACATCATTCATGACGATTAGATGGCATCTGGCTTTAGTTGTAAAGCTTGACTAAGCAATAGCAATGCCATCATCTGAGGAAAGAGCTTGAAAGGAAGAGCTTGAAGCTGCTGTGAAAACTGTGACTCCTGCAAAGGTTTCTGGCCAAACCGTCTCGACTCTGACAACTTTTTGTGATGGCAAGATCTGTGGGGAAAAAGCACATACTTACATTGATATTGCAGCCACCTGGATTTAAAGCAGCACAAGGATTGACTTTGCTGCAGCTCATGCCATCTCCCTTGTAGCCAGGTTTGCAAACACAGCTATAAACACAAGAAGAGGAGGGTGGCATTAAAGTTGATAGGACTACTGTAAAGTTAAGTGATTGTTTTACACTGTATCATGCTATCTACAGGCAGCTTAAAATTGGTAACCATTCATTCATGATGCAAATAGCTTAGCTGCATTCATTGGTTTTTTTCTGAATTATTGAATGGGTCAATTAAGTGAAGTCAGGGATCTGTGTATGAGATGGGGAGCAAAGTAAATTCTACGTTGATGTGATCTTTGCAAAGCAGAGCTAATAACTCTAAATTAATCATGAGCTGGGGTTGCTCTTTCAGTCACACAGAAGATTTCTCTTTCTCTGAAATGCAAGACAAGGAGCCTCTGTTTTTCTGGGCCTCTGCCCTCTCAAGATTAACTCTTATTGGAGAGAATTTCTTAAGCGCTTAATTTACACAGCAGCGTCCGTTCTGCTCTCTGTTGTGACTCATATGAATACACTGCAGCAAGAGGCAAACTTGCTGCATATGAAGGTGATCGTGAGGCAGGCACAAGGCAGCTGTGGCAGTAAGAGTTTTGTGACCGGTCCTATCAGGACTGAAGAGCCTGTGCTGAAGTCCATGGTGTTGTGGCATACAAATCTTACCTGGGCTGACTAAAGTATCTGTCCCCAAACTGTTTGAGAGTTTCATTGTTTTTTTTTAGACAGGTTCTAACTTCTAATTTACTAAGGAATGGTGACAAAAGAAGTTTCTAAGAGCCTTAGTAGATGTTGGTAGGAAGGCAGCCTTCTGAGCAAGGGTTGGATTTACCTTATCAGTGTTAAATATAAGGTACAGGATAAGGCATTGAGAACTCTTACTTATTATCTTGCAACTCAAGGTTGATGAGGTGCATGTTCATGCTTATTTGCTGCATAGCAGCATCTCAGTAGCTGATGTTTGTGTACTGCTGCAAATGTGAAAGAGCTGCAGCATAGTTAATATTAATCAGTTGGAAGTTGATGCCTTACCTCACTGCACCATCGCTAAGCTGACAATCTGCATGTGCATGGCAGAGCTGTAGAGAGGGCTCACAGGGAACAATCTGCTTATCACAGAGTTTCCCTGTGTATCCACTTCTGCATGATCCAGGAAGACAGATCCCATCGCTGTCTATTCGGTTATCGCACTTCCCATGAATGCAGAGGCACTCTGCCAGAGATAAATTACAATGTGCAATTCCACAGTGGTAAAAGGCATCTATCCTTACATAGTACTTCTTATGAATTAGGTTGTCCTTGTGCCTTTATAATGCATTTATCTATCAATGAATTTCAAAGTACTCTAGAGAAGTAGAAGCAAAATACTATGTCTTAGGCTATGAAGGCTAAAGTTATTTCATGGCATAGCTTTTGGTATCCTTTCAGTGATATGGGAAGTCTTTTAATACTGAGTCCACAATCCTACAAATTGCACAGTGCTGGGCTAGTACACAGAGCAGCAGCACAGACCTACCAGCATTTTCCTGGAGCCGGGCCAATTAGTGATGCTGGGAGGCATAACAATGTGCCCAAAGGACATAGTAGGTAAGACTTCTGCAATCTCAAGAGGTACCAGTGGTGACTTAAGACAACAGGTACTGCTTTGGTGGGACTGGAACTTGGGCAATATCACCTTTTTTCTTATGTAATTTATCTCTCAGTTTTTGCCTATGTACTTCTGAATCTTCAAGAGAGATGTACTTTATGAATTACAGACTGCTTCACAGCAAAAAAGACTAAAAAATCTTGTGTAGATGGGGAATAGATCTATATTTGATGTTGCATATTCTGTAGACTCTCAAATGCAGTATGGTTTGACACAGCAGGATTAGATTTGTCAGTATATAGAAAACGACTGTTAGAACTACAAGCTATTCAATAAATCAGAAATCATTCAATGACAATGGTTATTAACTAGACCTAAACAATCTGTTTATAGATCTAGTTGTTCTTAGATTACATATATTTGTCATTACAGGCAGAATATGTTCTGTTGTGGGGAATACCAGATGGGAATGGAACAGTGATGATTTTTTTTTTCTTTCCAATTACTTATGTGAAGGAGACAGAAATTTGAACAAGAAATTAGTATAAAACAAGCAAAGGCTCCTGCAGAAAGCCCAATTAAGTTGGTAAGAAGGCTTTCAGATGTATCCCTTTGAAATAAGAAATGAAAGTAAACCTGAGACATCTTGCTCACCCACCACAGAGACTGTTTGGTGAGCAGTTAATTCCTACCTTAATGTTACTAGAGTCCAAAAGAAGTCCTTCTGGCTGGCCCCCACCTAAATACTGGGCACGATGTCAGTATGGTATTGAATGCTTGCTGGGCAGCCTGGGTCCGCTGCCCTGGCTGCGTTACTTCCTAGTTCCTCATAGGAGTTAACTTTACTCTACCTCATAACAGGACACCCATGCTCTATGCTGAGGAAGTACAGCTGTACTCACTTTTGTTGCACTGAGGTCCATATTTGCTGGGGTCTGAGCAAAACTGACAGCGCGAGCCTTGAAATGCCTCAGCACAAACACAGATTCCACTTCCATCCAGGCCATCCATGCACTGTGACATGGAAGAAAGGTGATTTCTACCTATGAATTGAAAAAAGCACCCCCCCCCCCCCCCCCCCCCCCCCGAGAAGAGACCAAATGCCTGTCCATATTATAACTGTGACAGACTAGCAAGAAGAACCTCAGCTTTGATGAAAATGTTGTTTCAAAGCAAAAGCTTTCCTTGAGCTTTGCTGTGTATATTCTCACTTCCTTTGTAATTTTAGAGTGAGAATAGTGATTTGGATCATTAGCCTGGGCTGTGCAAAGTAAAAGTATCAGTGGGCCACTCAGCCCCAGCTTTGCCTGTGTGTTGTTTGTTGGAACCCCAGAAATCTTCAATTAGAATGTCCGAGAGGAAAACGATTAATTTTCTCTCCTCTGTATAACTGAACCTGAAATTCGTGGCCATCACTGGACACAAATGGAGAGTGCAGCTCTTGTGAAGCAACATTCCTGTTGTGCAGAAGAGCCCCAGGGATCTTTGGAACACATTCTGTCCTTCCCTTCATGGGAGTGCAGGATGTTGATGGATGCTCTGCTTACCTGCCCATTTCCTGAGCAGGGTTTGGAGAAACCTCCTGGACAAGGACTGCAGTCAGGGCCAAAGAAGCCTTTGCAACACTTTGGTTCCTGTGAAAGAAAGAAAATATCTTTTCCAATTACTTAGTGTGGAGGAAGTGCACAAAAGACAACTTTCTGTCATGTTTTGTCCTTTTGGCAAAGGCCTGTAAGGGTAGCTTGTTCTTAAAGGCGTGTGTCGAACTAAGACCATGTCTGCAATAGCCTTGTTAAAACCAGGAGGAGAGTTGGCAGCCCAAGAAGAGACTACACAGACCAACCATCAGATTCTTCCTTTATTTTTACCAGATTCATCCATGTTAGAACTCCCCATCCTGTCACCAGTTATGAACATGCCTACGGGGGTCTGTTCATGTTGTGTGCACTCTTCTAATTGGCAGTGGGAGTGCAGTCCATTCAGAGACGAGCAATCTCCCTTACATCTGAGATCAGGAGCTTGAATATGTGTTGTACTCCAGAGAGATGCTGTGAAAGCTAGACATGTTGCTTTCATCTTCCTTTTCCCCCTCTCCACCAGTGTGGGATTTAGCCGTTGCACATCGCTAAATGTCTCTCTCAACTGCATCTTTTGTTTTATTCATGAACTGGCTGCTTGATCAATTTATTTATCAAGAACACAGAAAGTGTATTAGGGAAAAAAACCCCTCATTTATGTGTGTGATTGAAGGGAAATGGAAATTAGAAAAAGGCTCTCAAAGCTTATGGATTTGTAGACTTCTCTGCGTGTCACTTAATGGTGGCTGTGAAATGCAGAAGCTGATTTAGGAGGCACAGGAGACAGAAAGGTGTAAGTACTTCTCATGGGCTAGACTTCTTCAAGGAACAGATTTGACAAGGAGAGTGAGTGGAGTGTGGTTCTTGGGAACATTTCCCATTCATTTGTTATCCAGTGCCATATGAAGTCCTGAGACAGAAAGGACTGAGACCTGTCCTGTTCTTTGTGGGTGAAATTGTATGGGGTAATAACTTCAAACCCAGATGTCATTGCCTTACATGAAATCTCCCGTGTTACAGAGTATGAAAAGGGGTGGTTTTCAGTGATGTGTGGTAGCTAAAAACCCTCACTGGAATTTTCCTAATGTTTTGCCCTAAGATTTATAGTTGCTTCACTCAGTCCTCTGTAGAAGGGTATGGAAACTACACATACATCTCCAAACATCTCTCAACTCCAAAAGGAAAGTTTGCAATGCAAAAGACATTAAAAACGTTTGGAAAACTTTTATATACATTTTACTTTCAGGAACTGTAGCTCTATACCTTGATTGTTATGTTGCAGGCTCTAGCACAGCCAGTTTTTTGAAAGAGCGGGCCTTCAATAATGCATCTCCGTTTTGAGAAAGGCTGGAATATGCACAAAATGGAAGCATTAGTATTTCTAAGCAACATCAAGTTCTGTGATACAGTCTTAACATTGCAACATATTTTGACCGGAGAAGAGAAAGCATCTTGCTGTAGTATTGCATTTTAAAAATTAAGTGATGCATTTTTTCATAATCATAGAATGGTAGGGGTTGGAAGTGACCTTTAGAGATCATCTAGTCCAACCGCCCTGCAGAAGCAGGTCCACCTAGATCAGGTCGCATAGGAACATGTGCAGGTGGGTCTTGAAGATCTCCAAGGAAGGAGACTCCACAACTCCTCTAAGCAGCCTCTTCCAGTGCTGTGTCACCCTCACAGTGAAATAGTTTCTTATATTTAAGTGGAACTTTTTGTGTTCCAGCTTCATCCCATTACCCCTTGTCCTGTTGCTAGCTATAATGTGAACCTTCTTTTCATTATTACTGAATAGTGGCATTACGTTGTTACTGAATATGGCATATAAGACTAACTACCAGTGAATTTTTGTAATGTGGGGAATAAAATTCCTGTGGTAGCTAAACTTGATCTTTGGCTGTTGAAAAACACAAAGCCAGGTTTGCATCACTTAGATGCAAAGCAGATGAAGAATTTTCAATTCTTTCTGAAGCTGCTTCTGCAGACAGTTACTTCTAGAAGGATGTTTAATCAAAAGGAAATTTTTAACAGATGTGAGGTCTATTTTAAATGTATTCCTTCTCTATTTTTTATTTATTAACTCTCAAAGCATAATCACAGTAATTCTCAGTCCTCACCTCTCTCTTCTGCCAAAGCCTATCTAAAATAGATCTTACTTTACCTGAGAAAAGTGTCAGAGCTTCTCTGAAGTCTATAAGGTATCTTGCAACAGCAAACAAAATAATGATGAAATCACTTGGTGATTCAATCATTGTCAAAAAGAGACTAAAGTCCTCTTCTGTTTTTATGCTAACTCCTGTACTCATATCTGTTTCTTTTGCTCACTTGAGAGAGTGGTAATCAACATATGGGAACCCTTTCCCTCTCTGCATATTGTACAACTGGGATATTTGTCAAGAAATGTCACTTACAATGGGCTTGGAATCCTGTGGACAGGGTGACAACGCACGCGGTGAACAACCTGCACAGACACTCTAAATGGAAACAGTAAGTATAGTCATCTGAAAAGGCATTATACCAACTACTGAGAGGCATACTTATGGATTATTTACCCTGTAAATTTTAAGTACATTGTTCTACATCTTTTAACTTTTACAGTATGGATCTGGAACTGAACAGCAGCACCAGAGCTGTGTCTGCTAGCTCTAATTTTTACCTTCATTTGTTCTCCCCCCTCTCCTTTCTTTAAAACAACTGGAAGCTTCCTAAACAGAAGACAAACATGGGCACGAATGTACTGGTATAATTTGCTCAACTCAGTATAATACATTAACTAATACTGTCTGAGGATCTAGTACAGTCTGCACACTTAACTTCTATGAGGACTTTTCCTAGGAATACCACACGAGTTGATACTTGTATGCAGACAGTGTGAACAGAAATTTGCTTGTGTCCAGGCAGTGAAGAGAAAAATATTCTTTGCTTCCATGGATATATCCTGTACTCCATTATCATCTAGTAGAATATAACTATTTTTATATGTTTGCTTTTTGGTTCCCCACTAGCTAATTTATCACCATGCAGTGGTGACAGAGACTGAGGAGATATAAACTCCACAGTACCGATTTTAAAGGTGAGTCACCTGGCAAACTCAACATACAATAACTTCAAAGAAATGGAGCCTTTCAGAGTGTGGATATGGAGTTTGTCAAAGCCACATTGCTTGTGACTGCTAATATACTGTGTTTCAATCAAGCTAGGAAAAATCCTAGAGCGGGCATCTGACGTGTTCACTGTTTCATAATCATTGGACAAGTGACTATGAACCTGAATTATGTCATTTCCCTCACACATTTATCACTGGATCTGAGGGGAAAGAGTCAGGTATTGATTTGTATTTGTTAGCCCCTCATGTTGTACAGGACTTAAAGGAATAAAAGATCAGGCTTACAAAAGCATTAGGGCATCAAATAGTTGAAGTACCAACACCACTACTATATTTTAAAGGTGTGTGGGTCAGATTTTTCTGAGCAAATACTTAGGCTCTTACCTTTCTTTGTGTTTCTCAAAATCCCTGCAAGTGCCCCTTTGCTTCTTTATAACTCCTTCCTCTTGCTGAGGATAGTAGTTCTGCAGCACGGCAGAAGGGAACAGCAGAAAGCATCTGCACTTCCACACAATTTCAGATCTATCCCTTTTCAGTAGTAGATTAAGAGACGTAATAGAAGCATAGACACACATTCCCATATGCCAAGCCTGCCATGGGAACAGTACTGAGGACTTGTTTTCCCTCTTTGTGATGTTATGAATAAGTACTGCTCTTATTCAGTTGGGATCCAGTACAGTTTTCACCGTTTGAGTATAGTTACATGGATATGTATGCATTAGCATACACCTGCCAGTTCCTACAAGGTTTATCTCTTTTAACTGATATCACAAGTAGTATTTAAAGGTGGTGTTATTCCTGTTTTCTAAGAGTGAAGATGATGATGAAAGGCGAGAATTGCCAAAGCCATCGCTTCCTTCTGGTGTTTCTCGCTTAAAACCTTGGATATTAAACTGTGTTTTAAACAATGCATGAAGCTTTCAAAGCTGACAAAACTTCAGTTTGGGGAATATTTTTTGTGACAGATGTTGTTTGTTTTGTCTTCATTATTCTCCATGTCACTTTAGGATTGATTAATGTCAGATAGAGATTGTAGGTAGGTTCCTGGTAAGGAAATCAGATTATTGAAGTGTTCCAGGTCTTGATTGCTTTTTGTATCAAAGTTTGCTACTCTGCACTCCGCCTGTTTTATGATTATATTGCACCTATGGTGCTTTGTAGTTACTACCAAAGGTAGTATTCTTTGCTGTCAGCTCTCGTGTTTTCTTCCTTAAATTTTGATGTTGTCCAGCTCTGCTGGGAAGCTCTCTCAGGGCTGTGGTTCTGGACTGTTTTAAGGTAGTAAATATTTTGAGTTACTGTACTGGAACTGTTACTGGCCCAAATATGTGCTTGAACATGATCCACTAACAGCTCATTGGAGCCACACTTACTGCAAATTAAAAGCTTGCTCTGATAGTCTACTTACCAGAATAGTATCTGAATGGTACCAAGTGTAAAAGGCTGTACTATCTTACCAAGCAAGGTATGTTGAAATGCTCCCTTTGAAATAAAAGTTTTGTAATTCCTTATTTGAAGAAACTGGAAGAAAACAGGGCTAGGGGAACGTGTGGCTTTTGAAAAGAACATATTTCTAATAACATAAAATTATTTTGTTCATAAATTAACTTACTGGCTTCTTTGCCTGCATATTAATTAGAAATGAAAATACTGATTTGGAGTAGTTTCCCTAGAAAAGTGGGAAACTGGTATTGCTTATCATGTACTTGTATGAACAGATGGCATTCAGGAACTGGAGGAAAAAGTTTGACTGGAGAAACGGCATATTTAAGAGGGCTACTGCAAAAGCTAGATGCGTTAAAGTGGTATAGGATGTGCAAATTTTTTGTATCCGTGCAGTACTGTTAGTCATGTGGCTATATGCCATTGATATATTAATTTCCAAAAAGACTCCCTTTTTAATGGATAATGTCAGAGAAAGTACTAAAGAGGAAGACAGAAATAAGAGCTATTGATTTATTGTGATTGTCTTACCATTGTGACTTCACTTCTTGTCTCATCACACCGGTGGGGTAGAATTGGAACAATTGTAGGTGGGATAAGAACTCCCGCAAGAGTATGAATGCGACCATTTTTTGCAACAATATCTGTTTCTTCCATGCCTTCTCCACTCACCAAGACTTGTCCCTATGAAACAATAAATCATTATTAATAATCAAATGTTCATAGCTTCTCAACTTCTGATAATTGAATTTAAAAAAATTCTAGTAATACTTCTTTTTCACTACCTAATGCTTTTTTACACTTGTATTATGCAGGAGGCACGTGCATGTGTTGTGCACTTTCTTGAATATTGGCCTGTGACAGGGGTATCCTAAAGTTTTTCTCTTGATCTGCACTGTTAGCCTGTGGAACTAGTGACTATAAGACTGGCCAAAATGAGAAGACTACTGGTGACCTCAGGCACTGATTTCAGTGGGCATAAACATGCCTTGGTCCTTTCTGACAAAGGGAGGGGAAAGATGAGAGAGAATTTGGGATCTATCCAAATTCACAGGGGGGAAAAAAAAAGTATTGTTTCATCATTTACTCATGCTACTGCTCTGGCTTTATAAATGTTTTCATGAGTGCATTGATTCTCCAGAACAGACGGGAGTTAACATAACCAGTAAATTTGTTTCACAAAAGTACTGACAAATTAACACTTAAAGTTCTGTTCACTGGGTTCATCAGAGGCTAGAGTATTAAAGAGAATAAAAGATATCTGTGTGTGCACCAAAAAGTATTTCAAATAACCAAAATTTATAACAGAATTCTTTAAAAGATTTTACAAAAATAAAATAGGCAAAGCATAGATGAGGATCATTCCTGAACAGGGACTAATCACAACTGTGGGCTCTCCTTATATACCAATTGTTTGCTCTGCATCCTTTATAATAGTAATTTCTAACAGTAGGTGAAAATGGCAAATTAAACATTTCTATCTCATTATAGCAAGAAATTTCTCTGATAATGTCCCCCCTCCTCTCTTTTTTTATTCCCCCTTCATACAAAACAGTTATTCCCCTCTTCATGCCTAGATCAGAGAGGGCTACTCATAGGTGCAAGCTGCCTTTGACTTACGGTGCTGGTCCTGTTAAAGTAAATTAACTGCTTTGCCATGCTTCTGATGTGCTCTATTGAGATGAGACTGGCAACCTCTAGCTGAAAAGAACACAAATTTATTAAAAGAAATGTAATATCATTACTCTGTTCAAGTCCAGATAGATTTCACAAGAAAGACCATCTTTCTCTTTAGGGTGAGCAAATGATCCTGTTAGCTATGTGGGCAGCCTCACATTAACTAATCTGCTTGTTTAACTAAGTTAAAGCTATTAAATTTCATCTGAGCTTTCTGCTTGCTGCATGTGAAGAGCTTGTTGTCCAAAAGGATATTATTTTTTCTCCTAATTGTAGTAAGTAAAGTTATCACCTCTCTCTAAAAACAGCCCTGTTTGCATCCTTAGTCCATTGTGGAAATGGTGGTGCTGATATCCTGTGAAGGAACATGTATCCCGTGTCTCTACTCCTTATGACCCCACTCGGTGCTGGGAATGACCTCCATCTTGGATGCTGCAAGTGGGGCCTTTTGCCAAAGATACGAGCACTTCCTTCCTTCCCTGTAGCAAGGTCTGGAGTGCAAATGAACTTTGGTCTCTAGCTTTAGTTGCTAGTGATGTTACTGAGTTCTACTCTTTGTTTCCAGTAGAAAAAGGAGGGAAGACCAGGGGACTTACTTAAAAGGTGACAAAACCACCTGTCTCTGATTAACAGAAGACTAGTCTTAGCAGAACAGACTCAGAGAGAGCTTAGTTTCAATATCAACAAGTACTTTGCCTGATACTTCTTCCTGCAGCCCTGCCACGCTCACCATACCTCCTGACAGTGCTTCTTGCTCCACAGCAGGCTCAAGTAGTGAGTCTTGGGTCCAGGATGACTATATATATATATATTTTATCTTTCTTCCCTCCCACTTAGGTACTAGCACCACAAACTGCATTTTAAAGTAGAAGTAGTTAGTTGCATATAACACACTAGAGTGACACAAGACAATTTTGCCATGATTCAAAGACTGCTCCATGCCTTTTAGCTGAATTTTATTTTGATCAGTGTCACTAACATGGAAAGTCTGTGCTGTCTGTTAGTGACCTTTATAGGACTATCCTTAATAAAGACAGAGGCATAGCTGCCCTTTGCAGCCTTGCTGTGCAGCACTGAGTGGAAGTTGTCCTTGGAAAATCTCGCCTGCAGAGTGGCAAAGGGTTTAAAAATGGTCTTACACTCCAGGTCAGTAAAGGTGCCATGCTCACCTCAGTGTTGGAGACAATGTGGTATCGGACCAGCTCCAGCAACTTCCATGAGCCCTGCCAAAACAGAAAAAAAGGCCATTTTAGTAAAAAATGAATCTCACAAACCCAACCTGACAGGTCGAGAGGACACGGGGATGAGAACAGCATCACTGGCTGATGCATCAGAAACCTCAAAGTCAGTGGTGGTGCACAGCTCATGGCACGTGCCTTGCCACTCCATGCCCTCACTCCTACATCACTTTTTATTTTGACAGTGGCCTTTCACAGCTCGTGTGTGTATGTGTTGCGACAGACAGGAGGTGTCCAGGGGACAGGATAACAAAACCTTCCTCCTCAGACTGCCACTAGCAGTCTCTCTCAGCCAATGGGGCCTTTGTGGCATCTGCTCCCCTTGTTCCCACCAAGGGTGATACCTTCCAGGAGAGTGTTTGGAGCTTTCCCAAGCGGCTGTTCAGGCAGAGGGGTAAGGGCCTGGTGTGGGAGATTGGCATTGCTTTATATGATGGGAGATCCCAAATCCTGCTCCTCTCTAGGTGTTGTCTTGATCTTTAACTTAAGCCTTTGTCATAGGAGCTTAACTCAGATGAACACTGGAAAACATAAGTGTGCATCTGCTATATATCTACATATATATCCACTGAGAAAGATTTGTGTTATAAAAGACCATACCTCTGCAGAAAGCAGGTAATCCAGATACTCATCTTTCATATTACTCAAAGCCTCATTACTTGGAACAAAGACTGTGTACAGCTTGTTGTCCTGCTGTAAATCCATTCCAAGGCCAGTTTTCTGTTTTGATTTAAAAATAAAAGTGAAATTACATATGAATATTGAAGAACATAAGAAAATAGCTTTATGAGGTTCCTTTTCTGGATCATTACCTGTATCAAAGATGTAAATTGACTATATCTTCCATTACCTTGAAGTACTGACATTATGGTTTCCTGAAATAAGATGAAAGTAAGATTTATTTTAGTTGGGAACATGGAATGAATACTAGTTCTTATAATACACTTTTTGAATTACTGTATGAGTCTCAGTTGTTACAGATTGACTACATCTGGATTTCCTTATTATTTGGGTGGCTGATGGTGTCTGGAAATGGCTGAGATGGTAGCACTCTTGTTCTGGTGCTATATTGGCTTAGAGTTTGTCATTGCCTTGGAATACTGTGTAGTCACAGAGCATATCAACAATGTGCATATGGGGAAAGTGCTATTAGCTTTTCATTACAAATGAGAAAGGTCAGAGAAAAAAAAAATTTGCAGGAATATCTCATAAAGAAGTGAAGTCTCAAGGAAGTACACTAACATAAAAAATCATTAGTTTTTATAATAGCCTTTTGCGGGGAGGGATTGTTGAATTCAAATTTTGCCTGTTATCGGTCAGGAAGTCCCTCCGCTTTAGTATGTTGTTCTAGAATTCAGTGAGATGCTCTGATGGTGACTGCCAGTTTCTCAAGGAAACACTTAAATGCAGGGAGTACAACCAAATCCTTCATGGACCAGCTTGGCAGAAGAGCAAATGTCCATTTGTTCTGGAGATTGTGTCATTACCTTTCACTTTGAATGTTGCTTCTCTGAGTTGATGCACAATGGCTCGGTAGAGTTTGTCTAGCTGCTGTCAGTCATATAGTCACAGAATGGTAAGGGTTGGAAGGGACCTTTAGAGATCATCTAGTCCAACTCTCCTGCTGAAGCAGGTCCACCTAGATCAGGTTACACAGCAAAGCGTCCAGGTGGTTTTATAGTGTGTATATTGTTTACAGCTCACCTCTTTACTGCTTTCAAATGTTGGCTCCATGTTGTCCATGGCTTTGTCAATAATGTGCAAAATCCCATTGGAAGCAATAATATTTCCCTCCAGAAGTTTTCCTTTATTTCTTCCTCCTTGGATTCTAATTCTGAATTGATTATCCTGAAGGAAATTAGGCAATGGATAGTGAACTCTTTTTTATGGAATGACAACAAAGTGAATATGCGAGTTGAATAAAGTCTAACACTCCCTTCCATTGCCAACATCCGAGCTGTTTAAATCTGGGGAGACTAGAGGTTGCTTTCAACGCTTACCAAGGAAATGGAAAGAATTCCTTTGACTTTAGATGTGGGGTTTTTGTTCCAGTTCAGCAAAGTTCTCTCCCTGTGGGGAGAGCTGTGTACCTAAAGGGATCGGATGACCGCTAGTAACAAAAATCTGACAAGAGTGATTTAAAATGGGTTTGCACTGAAAGGGTCAACTCCTGTAATCTTAACGGACTACAACTTATTTCCTTATATGTATATTTGAAATAACAAAATGTTGCTGATTCTGCATTGTACTGAAGCCTGCAGGAAACTAACAAGCTTTAGACAGTAGTGATATTTTCCTGTTACAAATGTGTACTCATTGTAGGAATTCTCAGATGTTACTGACCTACTATAAAACATGAGAAGTACTTGATTTAAGCCTTCACTTAGGCCCAAGTCATTAAGAGATACTTAATAGGCCAAGAGCAATAATTCTAGATTATAAAATCTAGTGTATCTGCCACAGAGAACACATTTTTTAAACTGTGGAATCAAACTGTTCTGTTGTTTACTGATGTTGAATAAACTGGGCTAGTGATGAACTTTACACCATACTTTTTATGATAAATTGCCATGTGCATTTTATTTATGCTGAAAGCCTTCTGTTTGCTGCATCATTCATAGGATGCTGATGCTCAGTGGGTGGTTGGATCTGCAGCACAGCTGGTGCTTGCTCTGTGTGAACAATACATATAGGTTTCCAGCATAAGCTCTGGGCTTTTCCCTCCCCACACCCCCTCTTACTTCACCTAGGTTCTCTTAGTGCCTCTTTCCCTAGCTCTGTAGGTTGTGCCTGCAGCCTTAAGATGATTTAGTTTTAGCAAACATTTTTAGAGTAGTCTGTGTTAGAGGACCACATCACTCAGCAGTGATGTGTCTCTGAAGATAATTTTTGTTTTCACTGATTTTAGTGGGAACTTTGATGATGGTAAGGTTTAAAGTTTCATTTGAACTCCTTGTAACGCACGGCCACAGCTGTGTTTTTTTGTAACCCAGCATCTATCTGCAACCTGACCTCTCACTGCAGAAAGAACTTTCCTACTCCTTGTTGAGTGAACGAAGGTCAGCCTTCTTGTTGAGGTAGGCTGGAAAGCCACTTACCTTTTCTCCCTTTGATATCTCTGCTGACTTGCCAGTCAAAGTATATATTATATTAGTGTTATTCAGGCTACTAGTATCCAGCTGACCAGCAAGTACATGGAGTTTCACGAAATACTGTGCTTTCTGTTTATTATTCAGAAGATCCTTTATCTAGAAGAGCAGAAGAACACATTTATTTCAATCTGGGCTTCATCTAAAAAGGAAAATATCTCATGGTGAATGTCTTTTTTTTTTTTTTTCCCTCCAGCTGTTACATTTCTTTTCTCCCCAAAGTGAAGTGGTAGGGTCTGAACCAAGTGGAGGCCTCTTTTGGTTTCAGTTCAGGTCAGATTACACCCCTATGTCCCTGCAGGAGCAGTAGGTCCCTCCAGAGTTGTCCTAACCTCAGTGGAAGGCAATGGATGCTGACCACTTACCTATCAGGCTACTTAAAACTAAGACCAGTATTTTTCATCACCCTTATGTAAAATGTGACCTGTAGGGCTCCTTGTTGAAAATTCAGATCTTAATTCAGCCTGTCTCTACCAAGTGAAAAGACCTTGAGCACAGCTATGTAATGCAGTCTAAAACTTACTTGAAAGATGACTGAACTATTTTGCTTTTTTTTTTTTTCCAAGTAGGAAAAAGACAACTCTGGTCCCTAGATTTAAATGTACCCAGAAGCATAATAGAGCAAAAAGCTCTTCTGAATCTATTCCAACACATACTTAAAACAGATGTTTGAAGGAGCTAAATTTCCCCCTAATGTAAACCCTTTTCTCTTGTTTACTTACATTTGTACCTTTGAGCCCTTTGTTTGTTGGTACAAGCACAGTAAATGGTCCCAGAGTACTCAGCGGCCATTCGTAGACGTTTTCTTACAAGGAGAAAACCGAGGAGGCAGTTGGGGAAACAAAAAAGTTTAGATGTGTATTGAGAAGCTCATTGGAGGAAGGGACTGTGTACTTGGTGCAAGGTATGCAAGGGCAGGATAAACGAGAATACTATCTGTGATTATTGAAAGTGAATTTAAGATTCTCAAGTCCAAATCATTAAAAGATTAGAGGTAGATAGATTGCGAAATCCAGGCGCTACTGCATATTTGACACAGGATGAGGCACAACATTCAGAATGCTTCTGGCATTCCTGATTCTGTGGCATGCAGACCAGGGTGATGGACATGAAACCAGTGTTTCTTAGGAGATATGTCTTTACAGGAAGATGGTCTTCTGCTTTAAATCAATTTAGTTGTCATGGGGTTAGGGACATGCTACTGATAACCTGTTGGTACTACAAATATTAGCAAACACATAGCTGGTAATAAAAGCCGATGAGCTGAAAGTTAATTAAAGTTCATTTGCTACCCAGATGATATTTCTGTTTCCAAGACAGCAGTATGAGAGCACTGATTCTGCAGCTGAAAGCATTAAATATTTCTACTAGTCAACATTTTTTCGAGAAGTTTAAAGTCAGAACTGAAAAAAAAATCTTTGCAGTCATTATGGATATGTTGTACCAGAGAATATATCTCAAAAATAACATCCTGTCTTAGAAAACTGTGTGGACTATTCTGCTGTATATTCTTAGCTCTTGAAAGACTTCAGTGTGAGGTGAATGTATTGTAAGATAACCTATGTTAATGTGCCTTTGTAGTTTCTGGCCAGTAAATCAAATGGAACATTTATGTCCAAAACTTAACCAAAGAACATAAAATCTGGATTGCTGTGTTAACAGATGGTGCTCAGCATGTTGGGCACTTTTTAGACATGTAAGAAGAAACAGAGAGAAACTTCAACTGAGCTCTTAGTGCTGAGGCAATGGATTTCCATCTTCAGTAGTGAACATGAAAGCCCCTGCCAGGCTTTGTGCTTGGCCAGCTATGAGGAATTCTTATTCTCTTCTGTCTCGAGTTCAGGCTCATTGTTTTAATTGTTGGACACATGGAAAAGGACTGAGAAAATTATATTAAATAGGAGGAAACTTTACATAGTTACAAATTTAACTCAAAGATCCAGCTTAATTCTAACTGTGTTTGTACATAGCTCAAATTTATGGCCGTGCAACAAAACATGATGGAGTTGGTTATGATGTTCTCTTTGCAAGGTGAATACAATAACTGTGGAGGGCTGGAAGCTGCGAGCCCTGACAGGGACTCTCTCACCTCTGCAGATGGTTTGGGAAATATGGAGATTCCCTCCAGCTATGGCCAAGATGCTCTGGTGAAGGATACTGAGAATGATGGAGACAGGGGATGGGATCAGTCTCTTCCCCTTGCCACTGCTGGTGGCTGGGGACCAGGGAAGAGAGACCCAGCTGGAGATCTTGATATTTTTGGTCGACTTTTTCTAGATAAATCTCATTTATCCAAATGAATGAGGGCAGAGATAAATAAATGAGAGTGAAGTGAGATGATCCCGCAATCTACTATGGGACAAAACCCACCAAATGATGAGTGAGGGGTTGTGAGAACACGTTTAGCACTTCTGCTTGGAAATTCTTGCAGGTTGCATGACATGCTGAGCAAAGGTGACTTTAGGTGGTCAGAGGGAGTCTGCAGTGAGCAGTGTGCATGCTGTGTTATGTGGCACCTTCCTGCGGCAGGGAGCCCAAGGGGAAGATGGGGCAAAATCAGCCCACCCCGCAGGAGCTGACTCTGCTTGCATGTGGTCACTTACCCAGGAGCGATAGGGCAGCTGTCAGTTTGCTTTGCCATCGTCCTCCTGCTTCTGCATTCAAGTCTTGGAGGCGCTCCATGATGTTTCCGTAGCACACAAACCCATCCCCCACGGACCCCTCCTGGCATGTACACCTGTGAAGGGATCATCATTTTAGCTGTGGGCTTGATGCCTTGAGCTGTCAGCAAGGCTACAGCTAAACCTGCTCCAGGAGTTACATAATTGCTTCTCTGAAAGCATTTTTAGGAAGCACCAATCCATTCTAGTTTAATAGTTGCTTCTGTGTGCTCTAAAGTGTGTCAGTGTGTTGGGCAGCCTGGTGGCTGCTTGTCTGTCAGTCCAGGAGGCAGCTGTAGACACAGTCTTGCAGAAGCATTTTGAATGGGCAATACACAATGCCTCTGGTTGCAGCGCAGACTCTGGTCCCCAAATGTCATGGTTGCTAGAGCCCAGAGAGCCACTGAACCTGCTCTACCTGTGGGCACAGAGAGGCTAGGGCATAAACGTGTGGAGTGCCACCCTTGTGACAGGGAGGTAGCTGTATGAAGCCCCAATTCATATGTCCAAGGCTGCCTCAGGTCATGATGCCCATGGGAGTGGCAGGCAATGCCTCCAGGTGGGCTCAGTGTCCTCACTGCCTTGGAATGGGCTGGATTTGAAGTAGTGTGTTGCAGCTGAGGAGAAATCTAAAGGAAATTTATAAGAGAACAACTCCAAGTAACAATGTGGCATTTTCTATCCTATGAAAGCAGGAACATGCTTCGTGAAAACTGTGTGTTATGGCTGTGAAATACTTCAGCCTTGCGAGAGAGGTGGCAAAGAAATTGTTGGTTGTCAAAGTAATTGACATGCCCTTGCTATTAGGTGGTGATGGGTACAAATGGTTGTGAGTTTCAAAAAGCAACTAGAACTTGTGTGTGCCTTGACCTTGTGTCAGTCTGTCTGTTTACTAGGAGAGGTGGTTAGTACTTCCTGTCTCAATGCGAAGGGCCATCAATGCCTGCTGGTTTTGCCAATCTCAGCTCTTCAGAAAATCAGTCCCTACTTGGTTGCTCCCAGGAGACTGGCTGAACATGTCAACTCAGTCATTGACTCATCTTCAGTACTAAAATTAAAGCAGGCACTTGTCAACATGTAGCAGGCAAGAAAGAAGTCCTAACTATATTTAGAAATGAAACAACTATGTTCTGCATCGTCAAACATTGGCTTTTAATAGTGCCTTTCCTAATTAAGTCCCCAGCATGTTCAGTATTCGTATATGTCCTATCCATAATGATTCATCTCTCTGTATATTTTTTTCTAAAGGCATAATTAGAGGAAGAACATTACTCCAAGCAAAAGATGTTCTTTATATTACTAATAAAGTAGTTGCTTGCACGTGGTGGTTGTTACAAACACACGTCTGCCACTCACACCCCACAGCAGTATCAACCTGATGCCAAATCATCTCCTGTTTCCTACATACAGTCTCTGTAGTAGTTGTTTTTCTGTTAATAGCAATATTATTTGAAAATACCCACAATCCTTGTAATCTGGGAGGTTACGTATAGACTCTGCAGAGTGTTGGGATTTTTGGTCAAGAGACTCAAGCTTTGACTTCTTCTGGTGCTGGGTAAAAATAGTAGTTTAAAAGCATCTTAAATTTTTAGGATGCAACTCTGATGGTGAGCTCTATTCTTTTTAAGGGAATCTCATGGACAGAGAGTATGACTGTGGAGCCCAGATGAAGGTTTTGAGGCTGTGACAGAGGAGTAGCTCCTCCTTGGGAGGTGATCCCTTTGTTCTAATAGAGTAAATATTGCTGTATTGATGTACATAGCCTCCCTCACTTTTGAGCAGAGAAGAAAAAACTGTGGCTTGAAAGGGACTGAGGAATAGTTCAACAGAGTAGAAAGAAGAAACTATCCTTCAGATATTGTACAAATCAGATTAATGTTTCAAAATAAACATCATATCTTTTTTTTTTTTTTCAGCAAATAGTTATAAAGAAGCAGATGATTACAGAGAGTACCTTTTTTTTTGTCTGTCATTTCCAGAGGCACAGTGAACTGCAGAAATACCTACATAGCTTGAAACTTCTTGTTGGAAGACAGTATTCCTTATAACTGAGTGGGTGTCCAGTAGCATGGTTTGGATTTGACTGCCAAATGAAAGCATTTAGCAATTATAGAATGGGCACCCATTGCATGAGATTGAACCCTTCAACCTGTCTGTCCTTTCACCCCTTCTGATGGAGTAATTTACTCTGTGTGGCCAGGCAGTACTGTATAGGGCTTGAGAGGTTTTGCTCTGAGTGCACTGTGTACTGTACGAGCTGGGTGCCTCCAAAGAGGAATAGCTTTTACAACAAATGTCAAGGAATTATTTAAACTTAGTTGTTTCATGTTTTCATGATATGCTGCATGGATGGTATTGGCAGGACTGAAAAAGACAAGAATAGTCCTTATTTCACTTTACTCGGAAGGGGGGAGAAGAGTTCTCTAGAGAAAAGGAGATCAGATTTCTGTCTCCATTTTGCCTAAAACTTGTTTAATAGAGTTTTGGCCTATGAAACTACTAATTTTTACCCTGAAGACATAGTTAGAGTAACAAGAGTGGGATTAAAAAGAAAATAATTGAGTTTGTCTGAGGGAAAGTGTGTTCTGACCGGAAACCAGAGAGGTCTAATATGCAGGGTAATTCCGCACCAGTTGAAACTTCATAGCTTCTGGGCAAGGCTGAACATAATTACTATGTTGAAATAATGCCAAAGAAAGCGCCAGCAACTATTTAGAAAAGATCTATATGGAAAGAGAAAACAGAGATAATATTGATTTTCCAAGAGTTTGTTAGGTTCATAAACAAAATGTTTGTTTTTTCTGCATCTTTGACAGAGTAAGTGATTTATTCATATACAAATCATTTGATTATGGTTAAAGCAGATGAGATTCTATATGGGTGAAACCAACAGCTCCACTGTGTCTGTAATAAAAACAAACCCAAGAACAGAAGAAAGCAAGCAACACAGGTTTGTGGCTTCTGTTACGCCTTTGTGTTTTAAAAGAAGTAAAAAAACCCACAAAAACAAGCTCTCTGAAATACATTTAAAATCTGGGATGCAGCCAAAATACAGTGTTTGTCACTTATCAGAAACAATTTACTGTGCCCACATGTAGCATTTTTCAGTGCTCACATTTACCAATCAATGCTTTTCATTGCAAGGTTCCTCTTTTCATAATTTGATTTTACTTAGTTGCAAACTATTCAGTATAGTTTCAGTTTTGTTTTCAAAATGGATAATTTTAGTTGGAGTTGAATCCCATTCTTTTTGTCTGTGTTTGTTTTTGCCATTAAAAGTCATTGAATGAAAAATGTGCAAAGCATTCAAATGGCTTGTTTGTCTCCCAGGGAGTAATTTTTAATTTTCCCATTCTAAAATTCTCAAAACTTCCTCAGCTGTTCAAAATTGTGTTGCAACAGTGACAAGTTAGAAAAGAAAGGTCCTGATTTATGTGATGTGGAATTTAATTTTCAACTTATATTGTGCAGTGTAGTGGTGTACTATACTGAGTATAGTGTAAAAGTCTATACCAAATGCAGTTTGAGTACTGTAATATGCTGCAGAAATGAACTAGGATTATTCTAGGTAAACTTATTCCAAATGCATGATAGCTTACACAAAAGTGTTGTTCATATTACACTGTAAGAGAAAGTTGCATGATGAAGCAAGATCTAACCATAAGAATACTCTCCTGAGTGAACGCTTTTTGTCTCTATAGACTTATAAATAATCTGTTCCCATCTTACAATAATGACCTGTCTTGTCTTTCACATTCAATCTCTCAGCTCCTGAAAACTAACATCAACTCTTTAAACCCAGTACTAGCCATCTCTGGTCTATAGAAACATGCAATCCAAATTGTTTAGTTTAAGATAGCTTTGTTAATTTTAGCGTTAAAACTGACTTTCTTCCCGACATGTGTAGCAAATTTCTCGACAGGAAAACAAACTCTGGTTTTGCAGTTTTTCCTATGTGCTTGTCTTGAGGCTTTGAGGAATCTGATGAGGTTGGTGTTGCTTTCACAGCATGGGGGGGAGCAGATTCCTTAGTATTAGTATACTAAAAACAGCCAGGGCTCCAGTGCTATCCCATGATAATTAATGATGATTAATTTTTAGCATGCTGCTTGGCATGTTTCTGACCCACACCAAATATCATTTTCCCAGGCACAGCTGAAGGGATAAGTGTGTGCCAAGGACCTCTGCCAAGAGGCAGTTACTCTGCTTTAGAAGGAGAGGAGATTTTAGCTGTGATCCAGACTATGCTGCTTGTCCTGAGGAACAGAAAAAAGTCTTGGTCCTTTTTATTTACCAGTAGAGAAATAACCCTGAGTGCTATAAATAAAACTTAGTCTGCATTAGCAACTGGACTGATGAAACCAAGCACTATGCTAATTGGTTGACCCTAACCCCATTAAATCTTGGAATTTGTCCTTGGTAAAGAAAACATTAATGATAACTTCAGGCGGTGTTAGTCCACTGGATTTGTGTTAGTAGCCTCTTTACTAGGAAGTGGAGGGAGAAACTCAATGAAAGCTTTAGTAAGCAAAAAGACTTACGTAATCTGTCCTGGTGCAACCATTGAACATTTAGCTTTTTTATGGCAGGTATTGTTTGTTTCACAGATGTCTGTCATGCTGCATCCTTTCCCAGGTACAAAGTTTGTGTAATGCTCCTTGCATTCACAGTGGGACTAAATCAGAAGTATAGGAGAGGGGAAAGAAAATTAGGTATGCACAAATTGTGAATTTTAGCATAGTTTCTGGAGTTAGGGTCTAAAGAAAGTGAGCTTCCTAAGCCTTAGTTAAGTATCTGATAATTTAAGATGCAAGTATAAATCTTATCCATAGTTATATAACTCCCATCTAGATTTTATCCACCTCAGAAAACTACTCACTCTAAAATCTCCTTCAGATAAAGCCCTTTAGATTTGCTTCTGTGACAAGAGGATATTTGAAATCAATGTGAGTAGGTCAGATTTTTTACCTGTGTTCTCACAGCCCTCTGCCTCCCGGAATGTGTGCCAGTGAGTATTACTAAAGAGTGAGGCATATCAGTAGTTATGTGAATGTGAACTGCAGGATGAGTCTGGAAGGTTGGCTCATTTTTTGCCCACTAAGAGTGTTCAGGGAAATAGACACGGTCTTCCAAAATCTTGCTTTCTTGGTGGCATAAGTTTTACACATGGAAACCCGAGCCAGCTCCCGGCAGTGTGGATAATATGTGGCCTTTATATGGTGCCTTTCATTGGTAGTCTTGAAAGACCCAGGTTACTTATTTCCTAAATATATTCACTGTAGGCACTTATCTACCTGTGTGAAGAGCCTATGGGTCCTACAAGCTCCCTGTGGTTAGAGAGAGAAAATGTAATTGGGAGAAGCTCCATTTCAGTGCCTTAATTTTGAGGAGGCAAATCTGAGCCAAAATATTCTAAGAAAAAGGACATTATTGCCATCCCTATTTTCAGAGGGGAAAGCATCACCCAGATGAATAGAGAGGGGAGGTAAAGGAACTCACTCCTGGTCATTGGCAGGGCTTACACCAAACAATGAATGCAGAACCTGGCCTCCTTGAGGCCTGTTCCCATACTTTCATGGCTTCTTTTTCAGAGAGAAAGTATTATTCCCCACTAGGCATTTGACACTGGAAATGTCTGGGGCACCCATTCAACACTAACCTTTCCTGGACCATCATATATGCAAATGGTAGACTCTGCAGGGCAATTCCCATGTGTTTCTTGGCAGGGGTCTACGGGTAAGCAGACTTGACCATCCCCTCTGTAACCTTCTTGACAGCTACATTTGTGTTTATTTGGTCCAAGGTAAATGCAGTCAGCCTTAGGATTGCAGACCTCTTTGGAGCATGGGTTGATAGCTTGTGAAAAAAATAAGTGAATGAATTATTGCACACAGTTCTGAAATTTAAGACGAGAATTTGCCAGAGCACCTTCATGCCAAAAAATCCCTGTGTAGACTAAACTCTTCATAACAGCCAAGTCTGGAGTATCGTGGTAGCATGAAGACAAAGGGGAGGAATGTGTTTATGCTAACGTAGCAACCAACTGTTTGCTTTTGAACAGAAATAATCTCTTAACTTGGCAAATTGAGTTATAAACAGATTAAAACACGTAATGTACTCATTAAAATATCACAGCTATTTCCCCGTGCTCTGGTGGATTTTAACCAGAAAAGGTCAGGTAGGTGATACGAGGTCTGTACAAGTTTTAAGTATGTGTCAGATTAGTTGGAAAATATTTCTCTGTACAATAGACCTTTGTTGTTTTCTTTCCGGTAATTAAACAATTTAATGTCATCCATTTAGCTATATGGAAAACTGGCCAGCAAATGCTTTAGTCAAGTCTTCCATAATGCTGTAGTTTCAGGACTGGACTGGAAGCTCACTAATTATTTCCATGAGTCATAGAATCATAGAAAGGTAGGGGTTGGAAGGGACCTCTAGAGATCATCCACTCCATCGCTTCTGTCCTTTTATTTTTTTTTTCCCCAAGGCAATGGCGTGGTTTGTCCTTCTTCATAGTCCAGCACTGTTTGGTGAACACCTTCTTAACACTTTTGTGTCCAGTTTAGGATATGGATAAGCACACATTGTAGTTGGAAGGTGGCAGGCCCTGGACTCACCTAAAAGGTAGTGAGGCTCACTGTCTTCCCCACTCCTCCTCCCTTTCTTCCCCTTCAGAGATTTGGCAGTGCTCAGCTTCACTCTTTCAAGCCTCCTCTTTTGTTCCGGTGTGAAATCACACATGTACATATATATTTACATGCTCAGATTGACCATTAGCAATGCTACCTTCAAGCAGAGTCTGGGGCAGCCACTGTTATCCTCAATTAACTGTGCTGGAGCTGCTTGTCCTTTACTTCCTAGCCAGTCAAATATAGAAGACACTGGCTTAAGCCGCAGATGATCCCAGTATCTAAAGGCACTGGGGCAGAGGAGTAACTTCGACAGAGACTGCATCAATACAAAACCCAAGAGAGGTAGGGATACTAGTATCCCTCTTCTCTGTTGGTTGCTGTGACTTCTTTGTTTCTCATTTATTTTGCCTGCTAGAAGAGTATTCCCTGTGGAGTGATTTTCTGATGTCTAGCTCTTAGATGGGGTTCAAGAATAATCAGAGAGGATGACACCATAGTTAGAACCAAGAGGATATAATGTAAATATTCCTAGACAGGATAAGTAGTATTATACTTGTGGTCTGATCCAAGCCAGCATTTACTAAGTAGTGCTTCCAGCATCAGATAACCCATTTTCCTCAGCAATTGGTCTAGAAAGAAGAGCTAGTGCTATAATATGTAATGTAAGCAGATGAAAGAAAATCTGGACCCTTGTGATACAGTTATTGTGAGCACTCAATAGCAAGTTGAGGACTCTATAAAGACAACTTTAAGATAGGCTTTTACCTCTAACTGAGCTACTCTTAGCTTTGTTTCATGAAAAAACAGGAAAGCTAAAATGAGCTTTACTTGTCTGCACAGTTTATGCTTAGTGATGAAGCTGAGCTGCCATATGATGGATATTCAATAAATATAAGCCCTTGGTTGCTGTTGTTGATTTTTAAGGACGCAAACTATGTGGTTGAACTTCAGCAAGTAGAGGGACATGGTAGGAACAGAATTGTAAGTACTAATGACCCAGTATCCACACTATATATTTCAAGGGGGTTTACTAGCTTTGGTTTGGTTGCATGTACTGAAGCTTGTTATAGATTGGACTGATGTACTTCCGAAGCTCAGGTTAAGGTTTAGCTTCATCCTGTAGCAGTCTAGTTTGTGCTCATGAGACTGCTTTGGTATGTAAACCCAAGAACAATTAGATGATGAAATTTGGTTCAAAGCATGCTCAATATCTGAACTATAAGATGAATAATATTGTATACAAAGAGCTCAGTGGACATGTACTCACGTTTGCATTGTGTACCATCGCCATGGTAGCTGGGGAGACATGTGCATTGCAGTTGCCTTCCATCTTCACCTGAGGCAGTGCATCTGGAGTTTGGAGGGCACTGCAAGGCCTCACATTCAGCTATTGCTGAGGGACAGAATGTGACAGGTTAAGCTGCATCTATATGCTGTGCCAGGAGGCAGTGCCTTCTGTGGTATACTAGTTCAAAGTACATCTGATTTAGGGCCCATTGGTCATATTTTTAGTGACCGAACTGATGATGACGGTTATGGGAGCTCTTCCTTGCCAATTCTAACTAGCTGAACTACTAAGGATATCTTATATAGAAAATCTACTTACGTTCATCACAGCTGAGCCCTTTGTATCCAGAGAAGCAAGTGCATCTTCCATCCCCTGTAATTCCACTGTTACATACTCCATGAATGCAGTTGCAAACTATTTGGAGAAATGGGTTTGCTTTACTGAATAATAATGGTGTTCAGAAAGACATCATTAGTGATTATGCATAGCAAATAGTGCCCTGGCCAACAGCTTTGGCCAAACCAGGCTTTGACCTCAGTTCCCGAATTTATAGGCTTCCATTAATGAGAAGATCAATACTCAGTTGCATACATCAGTAAATAACATACTGATTTTTGCAGGCTGTTAATAGCCTAGGGCCTGAAAAATCTTCAGGACTATACTATAAACAGCAAACTGACTAGGTGCTAATATCATAATACTTGTAAAATTTGATAGACAAAATGGAATATAACATGTAAGAGACTATTTTTATAACTGTCAAGAAATTGTATATTTTTGCTTCAGTTCTGTTTACCTTTCTCAAAAACCTTCAGAAGAGATGAGTTTTGGACTTTTTCCCCCCCCTAAAAACAGAATTTATTTAACTGAAAGGGTAATTAATCACTGTGTAGTTTCCAGGCTTTTTTTCTGATCCTGTTCCTATATTCTCTCCTTTCTGGTTATAAATCTTGTGACAATATGCACACAAGATGCCATATTTAGAGTCCAGGCAACTATGAGACCCTTTCATAAGTGGTTTTTGAAACCTTAAGTATACTTTAAAAGCTTTATAGTTATAATTATTTCAATTATGGTAATGATGATTTTTTAAAAAGGCCCTTTACAGCATCTAAGATGTACAGAGTTGTATTGGTGACTTCTTGTTTAAGCTACAGTGATGTAGTGTATTCTCTTTACAAAGATATCCTGCGTTCATGCCAATTACCTACACTTATTAATTAGTAGCATTCTACCCATGTTAGTAGTTCTAATATAAAAACCAGGGATGTCTATGGTATTGCTGAAAAGCAGTCACTAATGCACAGTTTGGAGGAGCTCAAATACCCAAAACCTGAAGTGGAAAATGTTGTTTAAATTAATATGCAGTTGAGTCCTGCAATAGCTTTTTCGAAAATAATTAGATTTATGATGCTGAATTCATTCAAGTAGCCTGTTTTCATGAAAATGTTGACTTGGTTACTTTTCTGTGTATCAACACTGGCATCCAGTGGACATCTGGTGAAATAAGGGTCTTTGAGTCAGCAGTGGTATAGGATTAGCGTAGAAAGGCCAACACAGATCATTTAAAGTGAGGCTATGTGTTACTCTTTTTTAAAGGTAATTTTGTGTAGATCTTGAGGGAATAAAAAAGGAATTTTACTTAGAGATAAACAAGTATTACTACTTAAGAAAGAGATATTTCTAAATCTATTTTTTTCAGGTGGTTTTGGTGTGTCTGTTTAATGCTCAGCAAAGGTCAGGAAGAGAAATAGAACACGAGAAGAAATCATTTAGAAACAGGCAAAACTGGAAAGTGTTATACAAATACATACACTTGTGATACCTTTGCATTTTAAATAGTTTACATAGCTGATTCCTTCCTCAGTGTCCTGCTTCTTCCAATAGAGGTACGGACAACCAATGAAATGATCTACCAGACAAACCCCAACCAAATTAATTCTTTTTCATACTTCTGACTAAAATAGCTACTAAAGTCGCTCTTTGGCACAAAGTACAGTGGAGAGCAAATGCAGAATTGGATTCAGAGGAAAGGTAAACAATTTATGGAGGATGGTTCCGGCAGGAGCCTTTAAATACTACAATTTCAATGCAGTCTCTGTCTGCTTGTACTCTTTCCCTAGATAGCAACGATTGGCCTCCAATATGGGACGTTAGGCTAGAAGGACTTTTAGCCTGACTCAAAATGGCCTTTTTTTGAGTCAGATATACCGGTATACACATAAGTATTTCACACCTTGAAACAGATGGTCCACTATGTTGATGTATTTAAAAAACATATCAAAACACTATAAGCCCCTATAAAGGCTACATTTGATATGCTTCTACCTAATAGCTCACTCAAAATTTTAAGACCATAACAACCTCCTCTATTTAGATCAGGTAAATGTAAATCTATAATTTATGGTGAAAAGTGAGCAACACCGTAACTGGCTAACTGAAAGACATACCTCCAGGAACACAGAGGTTATTCTAATCCCTAATTCAATTGATGGTTGCCTATAACAAAGATATTTAAGATAAGATATTTTTGTAGCACCCTGTGAGTGTTGTCTGTACAGTCCTGAGCTGAATGCAGCCCTACTGCAGTAAGGAACTGAGTAACTGCCTATTTGTTTTTTCCTTGTCGTGTTCCCTGAAGCAGACAGCAGCTCTTGATGGGAAATCCTTAGATCTCCCCCTACCGATTTCAGTGTGATTCCTTAGTGTCTGAATACAGCTTTTGCTCACCTTCTTTTCCCCACTTCGGTAAACAAACTCAAACTTACCTGATTTGCAGTAAGGACCAAATAAATTATCTTCAGCACATTTTTCACAGGCTGTCCCACCAAATCCTTTCTGTGAATTACAGAATAAAAATCAAAACTTAACTGTCTCATCTATCTCCATACAGATTGATATATGCTTAGCAGCCTGAAAACAGCATCTTTAGCTGCCAAAAGAAAATAATACGAAAGGTTCAGTCAACAGATCAGAAATGACTGCTGCAATCTAGAAAACATTGTCCTTGGAATGATTTCCCCTCCTCTCCCCGTCTTTTTTTTCTAAGGAATTTTTGGTTCTTACACTTCAAATCAGGTGCTCTGAATATCAAGTTAACAATAAAGAGTAATAAATAACAGTAATCGAGCCCAAATAGTTTTTGCAATTGTCGGGTTGTATTTTCTGACTACTACTCACTCTGGCTCTTTTTTCCATGTTTCCAGATGTGTTTCTGATGTAATAAAAAAGAACAACCAGTAGAGGTGAGGTAGAAAAGATTCATTTGAGTTGTTTTTTAAATCTTTTTGGATTAAGTTATAAAGCACTGTACATTGCAAAGGAACATTATATTGAAAGTATAGCTCCAGATAAAAGTCCTTTCTAGTTAGTGCAGGGTTGAAAGTAACAGCACACTAAAAAATAGAGGAGCTCAAAACACTTGTACAGGAAGATGAGGTGGAAGAACTTTTAATAATTTCATCTGAATGTGCTTAAGCCTGTAGAAATAATAGTGTAAAGATTAGTGTGAACCAAGCAAAAAAATGAACTCCAAGCAGATTATCTCTGCTGTTTCTGAAATCAATTCCTTTAACATATTTATGCAATGTAATATGCATATTACATATGCAATAAATACAGTATTATATAAATATACATTATTTATTAGAAGAGCTTACATGCTATTGGCCTTTTTTTTGTTTATTTAAAAGGGATAATAGACAAAAGCTGGAACACAAAAAATTCCACTTAAACATAAGGAAAATCTTCCTTCCTATGAGGGTGAGGGAGCCCTGGCACAGTCTTCCCGGGGAAGGTGTGGAGTCTTCTTCTCTGGTGGTTTTCAAAACCTGGCTGGACTTTTTCCTATGTGACCTGGTCTAGGTGGACCTGCTTTAGCAGGGGCTTTGGACTAGATGATCTTTAGAGATCCCTTCCAAGCCCTACCATTCTGTGACTCTGTGAAAAGGAAGAACATACCTGACAAGTACATGTTCCATTCCCATTTATACCCTGAGAACAGCGTCCTCTCTTGTTGCATGGCGATGCAGCTCCTCCTGGACAGGCTAGAAATGACATTTAAGCCATCAGTCAACTCACTCTGACTCTTTTGCTCCCCTTCCACGTTAGGGGTGACAACCTTGGAGGCTCTGGGGGTCTGGGCCAAAGCTCAAGTGACAGCTGCTGTTTCACATCTGCCTAAACCTCTTCACTAGAATCTTAGCTACAGTAGAGACCATCTCTTCTCTAGTCTGAGAATTTAAGCTTGTGACTGTAATCAAAAGATTGCACAAAAATTAGTTTTCTTATTCTAAAACGTTGTACTGATTTTATTGCTGTTCATTCACCTCAATGTGCACACATTCTAACCTAATAGGTTTTTTGACAGAAACAGAGTTTCCCTGACCACTTGTGCTGTATTGATTGATTTACTGTTAGAATTATATCTGATGTTATGTTAGGGTTTAAATAAACCTTTTTCTTTTCCACACAAATTGCATTTGCTTTGTGTGGAAAGATTTTAATTTTCCCTGATACCTCCTATAGACTGTGATATTTGGGATTTCATTCAGATTCTCTTGGAAATGGAAATTTGGGTATCTCATAACCCATTTTTGTTCAATGGACTCTGGTCTCTAGTAAAACTTTTCAGTGAAAGATATTATATGCTCCTCAGACACACTGTTGCTAAAACCATGGTTACAGCCAGTGAGACACCAGATGAGACAGAATCTGACCAAAAACTCCAGGCAGCAGGAGAGGCTAAGAAACAATATCTGTATTTCCAAATCAGAATTGTTTAATTTATAGTTGTGCAGCATCTCCATGGAAATGATTTATTAATTCCTTTCCATAAGCCTTTCCTTCCTGTAACTGAAGTTCTCATTAGGAACACTAATCCTGATGCAGGTGATACTTAAATGTATCAAACTCCTACTGCCCTCACAGGTTCTCTGATGTACTTTATTGGTAGATTTATTGCTTTAAAAGAGTCTCAGTTTGTTCTGCGTGGTTTGAGATGGGCAACATTGGATTTATGCTCCCAATGAGTAACTTCATCCTGATTTAGAATGTCTAAGTGATGTGGAATTTTAAATGAAAATTAATTTTATTTGGGCAGGGTGCTGGGCAAATAAATGGAAGCGTATACGTATACACCTAATCTTAGTGAAGTTTTTGGTTTTATATCAACTTTTCAGTATTTCTCAATTTATTTCTTAATGATAAGTCTGTGAGGTCTCGTGGATCTAAGTAAGCTTCTCATGAAAAAACCCCAAGAAATTTAAAGATGACAATTTTAGTGCAGTTTGTGTCATGTGCTGAAATAAAAAGATTTATTAAAAGTCGAGATGAAATAAGCAGAAAAGAAGTAAGCCAGTAAATACTTTTACTTTAATCTTTAAAGTGGCATTTTTTTAAATCTTGTTTTCTTTCCACCACGTGACAGCTTGACTGACACAGGCACATACTGTTTGATCTTTGTTCTGAGTAGAAACGATTTTAACTGTGCTGCTGCTTCTATTAAATGTGCAAAGATAGTGAAATCAGGAGAAAACTCAGTTTATGGGATAAAACCTAGGAAAGAATACTTTAAAATTTCTGAAAAATGGGTTTTTTTTATAGTTGATATTACATTTCCCCTCTTATTCAGTGGCTTTTGGCTCTTGTTTTGATTCCGCCACCATGGGGCAAATTGCCATATTGTTGTATGAGTTTGGTTGGGCAGATAAAGTCCTTTCCCCTCTGTGAGGATGCTGGAGTGGTGCTGGCACAGTCATCTGCTGCCACCTCAGTACTGAGGAGGACTGAGGCCTTCACTACTGTTTAGGATGTTTTGTGAAAACTAGTGAGAAAGGGATGTTTTAGCTTAGCTCTTACAGCTGACGAGATCAAAGGCCTATTCATTATACCTAGGCTAGAAGAGCTTTAAACTATCAACTTTTTTTGCCTCATAGATTTTAATTCGGCACTTCCCAAGTGTTTTCAAATAGAGCCATTTCTTGGGTTACGCCTGCAAGCTGAAGGAGTGGATAGAGCTTTTAAAGAAGATGTATTTTGGACATAGAATTTGATAGAATTAGGTTTATTATCCTTTGTCTTGACTTTTTTGTTTCACTTTTTTCTTTTTCGTTATTATTACAGTATTTTCTCTTTAGGTGCTCTAGGCATGCACCTTTCAGTTGGTACCCAGGCTTGGCTTTTGTTTACACTGTGTGATTCAGTGTGTGCTATCATTTAAGGAAGTTGGAGTGCTATTTAAGACCTAATTTTCCCATTGCCATCAGATACCAAATGTGCAGTAAAGCCCTAGTCAGAGATTTTTCTCTGGCCTCAGGAAGGACTGGCTCTCCTCCAAACATTTCAAGGCGTGCCATCTGTTTGAGATAATGCAAAGAGATGGTTATTTTGTCTTTTTTTCCTCTAAATGACAGCAGAAACAATACTGAGACCTTGATTCTTTGGGTTTTTTTTGGGGCCAGGAAATTTGTCTGAAGGAAGAGAGGGCTTCCTTGCCTCCATAGTCTCACGCCTGCAGTAGTGCAGGCAGGGCTCCAGCTTAGGGACAGCAAGCTCTGCCACCCTCTAGAAACACCTGTCACGTCCCAGAGCACCTTGAAATATGGGATGACAGCCACGTGTAATGTTGCCTTCCTCCTGCCAGGCATTTAGGGGAAAAAGGGTAAACCACCATATAAGCAATTATCTTCAGAAGAAGACAGTACAGCATACCACATACTCAGCTACTCGCTTGTTTTTTCTATAGAAGTAGCTGTAAGTTGTTTTTTAACTATTCTACTTGAGTAGATAAGTGACTGGTATTTAAATCATAACATGGGTCATGCAAAAATAATTTTGTTTTACTATTTTGTGGACCAAAGGACTTCACAAACATTGAACCAGACCTTGACCCCATTAACTAAAGGAGGAAATGTTCTGTCTGAGCAGGGAAACTTCCTCTCTGAGTCTTGATGTCCACCTCAGTTGCCTGAGATTTGAGGCACTTGTGGAGATGTTGAAAAGCTTTTCCTGAGGATGGGGCAACAGGAGGAGAGGCACTCTTGATTAACCCTGTTTCAATAATGACCTCTAGCATTTGCTGGAGGTTCAAAAAACTTGGAAGGAAAAACTGTTTCAAATTAAGCTGAAAGAAAAGACCTTCCTTGTGTCAAAAAGTAAAGAATTTAAGAGATTTTGAAACATTTGAGATTCAGATGAGTCTCATCATTTTTTAGTCTGAAATGAAATATTTAAATTTGTGGTTGAAAAATAATATTTTTTTAAAAACCCATGTGGGTAGATTCTATGAAACATCAGAAGGGCAAAACAAATAAGTGGCAATGCAAAGTATCTCAAAATTACTTGAGCTTGGGTTCTTGAAGAGCAAACACAAACACACAAGTCTACGATCCTCCCAAATTAGAAGCAACTTTGCAGACATTGACCAAAATGTTTTGTTTGGAAAAAAATCTCAAAACCAAAGGTGTTTCATGAGTTATAAAATTTTTCTATGATTTTTCTTTTTTAAATGCAGCTTTGAATATGAGCTTTCTCCAAATCCTCTTAAGTTTTAGCTGAAAATTGCTGTTTGTTTCTACTCTTACAATAAGCTCTGAAGAGCAAAGTTCTCATGGAAGTAGTTTCTGGAAAGAAGAAAAATCTCTGCTTTACTTATTACTCAAATGCTATGAAAAAAAAAAAGGAGCTTACCTATGCAGTCTGGCCCCCAGTATCCTTGGCAGCACTCAGGTTGTGCCAATTCCTTCATACAATGATGCCGACATCCCAGAAAAGAAAGCATGTGTGTTTTAGTTTCTAGATAATACCTGAGGAAAAGAAGTTGGAGCTGCATTAAAGCATTTCAAAGACTCCTGTGGGGGAAAAATTAATATCTTAACCTTCTCTTCTCCTTTCAGTGTCAGACAAGAACACTAAGCTTATTGGTGTTGATCTGCCTTTTTGTCTTCATTAAAACATACATTGCACATCAAAGTCTAGAAAGGGCCTTGGAGCTGTTTCTTTTCCATAATACATTTACCTTTTTTTTTTTTTTAAAAAAAAAAATGCAACTTAAACCCAGTGATTTTCTCTGAGTGTTGATTGGAAACAGTATTCTAAAACATGTTTAATATATTAAGGGTCTTTAAATGCTAAGCAGGCTCAAAATAGAGGCATTTTTTCTTCAAATACTGCTTTTCCTTTTTTTTCAATGGGAAAGGTAAGATTTAAAATTTGAGATATTTCTTCCTACTCTCAACTTCCCAGTCTGAGTTTGAAAATTCTGTTATTTATATGATAATATGTTATATGATAATGTTATATGATAATATGTTATATGATAATGTTATATGATAATATGTTATATGATAATATGTTATATGATAATATGCTATATGATAATGTTATATGATAATATGTTATATGATAATATGTTATGATAATATGTTATATGATAATATGTTATATGAATGATATGTAAATAACATGATAATATATGTTTGTCATCATATTTATGTATCATTCATATCAAATATGCAAAATAAAGAAGGAAGTGATTTTATAATATCACTCAAAAGAATATCTGATAGGCCATCGACAATGCTGTTTATTTTCCTCTTAGATTGTTTGCTGATTAGCTTTAGGCTTGAAGTACTCTGAGAGAAGCTTGAGTTCTGGAGTTGATGAAGCCAGTCACAAATGCTCCTTAAGAAAATAGGGCAATATTCACAGAGAAGAGCTCTGACAGAAGAGATACCTGCAGTCTGGTATTCCAGTTCCATTGGTAATTTTGGTGTAACCAGGAAGGCACTGGGTTTCGAGGTTTGAAAGGCAAGGCACACATTGAGTTTTCATTTGAAGGAGCAGCTTTTGATCACATTTCTTCTTCATCTGTAATAGGAGAAAATTAATTAAAAAGAGGAAAAAAGTTCTTTGAATTGGTTTAACTCTGCTTCCAGTGGCAGAAAAATGCTGAATATGCTCCAGTGCTGAAAAAATGACAAATTTATCTCAGCCTTGTTCTCACTCTCAGCCACAAGCTCTATCCTGTTCAGTGGGAACTCCTTGTTCTAGAGCTGAAGTAGGTAATGGACCACATATTAGGGCTTTGCTGTAGTCTTGTCAGCACAAAATAAGTCCAACTACTTCAGAATAAACCCCTCGAACTGTCTTTTTTCTCCTAAGAGTGCTTTATCTTCAGCAGACATAGAAGCCAGGTAACAGAGACAGCATCAGCCTGTGGAGCATTACTTACAAAATTGCTTCACAAGTCCAAAGCAAGATGGAGAAAGACAAATGCTGGCAAGTGCCTTCTCCATTCATTGGAAAAGCTAAACATAAAGTGTGGAGGAAGTTGCTCATGGCTCTGTGCATACAAAACACAAACCAAGCCTTTGTTTATCTCAAAAGTGGATTTCATATTATCAGTAGCACCATATTGAACTGAAGGACTATAGCTGCTATTTTCTAATTGGTATAAAAGAATAATGCCTAGCATTGCATTCATTTTTATAGAAGTTATGGGCTTGACCCCATCAGAACACACTGAGAAGAGTAGCCTCCTCTCAGTAGTGTTTCCTGGAGAAAGGCCATGGAGTGGGCCAGAACATCTTGTGAAACCTGGCCATAGTCCTCTAGCTCAAACGTTAAGGGCTCATGCCCCTTCCTATGGATGTTCCAGTTTCAAGAATGCAAATCTGGAGATGACACAAAAGAGAAAAGGCTTAGGGTATTATTACAGCAGTGACATTGTGTTTTGTGGTTGTAGAAATCATAGATTTAAAATGTCTATATAACTAAAAGAATGTCTGTTTCCTACTACTAAACCAGTCCTATTTCAAAGGAAAAATTCTTTGCTGAACTCCATTTACTGTTGGCTTCATCTTTTTTCTCCCTTGTGAGTATTTGTAGAAGTAAGTTCATAATTGGCAAATGGTGATAAATGATCTAATGCAAAGTATGATCTTCAAAAATCACAAAAAATAAGAAATGAAATAATAATTCTTGAAGAAGAACTGCAAAGTGCCACATTTTCTATTTCAAGATAACCATTTATCCCCTGTTCTCTAAGTATGGACCTCTTTAGATGGTCTTAACTCATTCAAGTAATATTGACTACGAGATACTTCCTATCTAACACAATTGAATTGAAAATAACTCTCTGAATGGGATTTCAATTAGGCAATCCAGTAGTCAATTAAGGCAATGTCTGAGTCCTTACCAGGCCAACTTGAGGAAATGCTTAATATTCATCTGGAAAACTTGTACTTGCCAACTGTGTGTGTGTACACGTGTGTATGTATGTAGCACCAAGGTCTGACAGCATCGTCCATTTGAAAATAATTATATTTGTTAATAATTGTGGATATCTTAAATAATTTCTCAGATTATAAAGTCAGAAAGACAATTATACCAGAGGCGTATAATATAAGCTAATGGAGCTTCTTGCATGAAATTTAATTTGAACAAGATCTCTTAAAAAAACATTCATGTAATTTTCAAATGATCAGTTATGGAGAAACAAACCATGGTATGTTGCTTCTGTCATAATTTTTCTGTGATGGTTTTGATTCAGTATCCAGCCATTGCTCTTCTGTAACTTGCACGATGAGTGGGAATCTGTTCTGTTACAAGTTTTATTACTCCCTTCTTATGAATACTTACAGTCTGAAGTCAAAGTACATTTTTTGGATGTACTTAAATAGCGTTTCTTGAATTCCCCAATATGACTCATATTTCCCACTTCTTGAGACATCACCTATCTCTCCTTTGGAACCCATCCAATTTGCCCATGGCCCACATGAATGAGAAGTGTCAGATCTGTCTCAGCAATACATATGAATAGGGACCTGCACCCTCACCATGCAAGGTCTTCTCTGTCCTCTGCCTTGGCAAATTGATCTTTGTGCATCAGTAATATTGCAGGATCTTCAGGTCGTTTGCTATGCAGAGTGTATTCCAAGCTACCACTTCCAAGGATGGGGGACATTGCAGTACTATGAAGGACATATTGCTCTGTGAATGTCCTCCAGTATTTCTGTCCTGACATTCCCAAATTGTGCAAATGCAACTCTATGTTGTCCAGGTAGTCCTGGACCTTCTAGGCACATGTGAGATGTTGCAGCCTCTTTGCAGAAGCTCGCAGCTGGCCTGGGTGAGTACATTGGCACCTTGGCAAAGATTTCTATGTGTGCCACAGCCCAGTAGTCCTGGATGAAGCCCTCATCCCACTGATTTTCCTTCTTGTTTGTTATCCTTCTTTCAATGTTTGTAATAGCAGCACATTTCAATGGTGAAGATCATTAACATGTATCACAGACACTGACAAGGAGCGTAAATTTCACGAGCTCTGAGAAACTTGATAGTCATTTCCCAGCTACATGTACCATTCAACATCTATTGTCAAATTTTATTCTTTATAAATGTACTGGTGAAATCTGATTTGAGTAACATTCAAGTATTTGGATAGTGAACCTCTTACTGTGGTGTAGATGCATTTCTGAAGTCTTTGAAATAGAAATGAGACCTTTTTTTCAGATAAACTTGTCCCAGCATGGCAAGAAGTGCTGTGCTGGGAGGACTGAGCAGCCTCCTGGCCCTCTTAGCAGGGCTTGGCTCAAGTGGGAACTGGACTGACTGGGCTTTAGGTCTAAGATTGCTCCCATAAACTTCAACCAGAGCATCTCGGAACCTTGCTTCCCATCCAAAACGATCTCATGAGACAGCAGCATGAGGGGGCTTGAACTCTTCAAGGCTTTCAACACCCCGTGCTCAGCACCAGTGCAGCCACCTTAATGGCCCATCTTTAATGAGATGCATGTACCAGAACAAGAACCAATTCAGCACAAACACAATCTAGGCCTTTTAACTCAGTTTTCCACTGAGTCATGTAAGTACTGTTGGTGTTGAAGAATCATAAATTTGGTCCATTGACTAATTTTTCTGAGTCTTTAATCAAGTATGCTACAGAAATCCTGTTCCTTGCAGGTGCTTGGTCTAAGCCATGAAGGGTCTGGGTCTGGATAAACTACTGGGCTTGTAGGATATTCAGGTTCAGAAGTAAAAAACACTATTGGTAGCTAAAAAAAACATTGGTAGGAGTGGCTGAAATTATCTCATTGCAGAAATTGTCACTGCAAAGGAACCCCACAAAATTTCATTTTTGGAACAAGAATATTCAAAGAGATTTTGAAAGAGTAAAATTTAAATAAAAATAAGTGATATCCTTTCTGTACCAGCATCTATAAAACACTGGTTGTTTTGGAATGCTGAGGTTATTTCTACTTTCTCCTATTACCTCATTTTCCCTTTTTGATGTTAGGGAAATTGTAAAAAAGGTGATTTTTTTAATGGCTCTTTTTTTTTTTTCTTTAGAGACAGAACAAATTTAACATATTTCCCAGAACTCTTTTTTACTTTTAATTTTTTTTTCCATTTTAAAAAGCCAACCAGCTACCAACAAAAAAAGCTGAGTGGCTTCCACCTTTTTTTCCCCAGATAATTTCTTTCTGTCCTTTTGTTTCCTCTTTTACAAGTGTTTTCTCCAGAATGCAGTAATTGAAAGACTCATTTTGTGAGATAGTTTAGATGAGTGGAGGTCTTGCTCTTGAGTTCCTGGTTCAGATACACAACCCAACATTTTATGCCTCTCTACAAGGGTGGTAAAACTAGATTTCATGAAATTCCACAGATCCATAGGATTTATATGTGACAAACGCATCATTTCCCCCAAGATCTTCAAACTTTTAACTTAAATTTATAACTTTCTACAATTACTTCTAATAGTCAATTCTTTAGATTTTTCCCCTCACTTATCAGAAATATATTTTCCTCCTTGAGAAAAGCAGAGTAGATAATTTTCACTATGGAAAAATTTCTGCTTTCATCTTCCAGCTTCTCAGAAATTCCATCAGTTTTCTTTAGTTGCTTTTGATAAATGTGGGGTTTTTTTTGCTATGTTTGCCATTTTTTGCCTGCAGATGTTCCTATGCGACCTGATCTAGGTAAACCTGCTTCTGCAGGGGGGTCGGACTAGATAATCCCTAAAGGTCCCTTCCAACCCCTACCATTCTATGATTCTATGATTTGTTAGAGCTTTTTTTGGTGTACTCATGATATATCCTTTGATCCAAATTCTCATGTGAAATAAACAGAATAATTTCTATTATTTCAGAGGTCTGAACTACAGTACTCTTAGTTTATAGTTCAGTGACTATTAAAGTGGGTTTTAGTTCTATAAGATACAGTATCTGATGATTCTCTCAATAATAGTGAAACCCCCCATTCCCAGTGTTACATAGACATAAAATAATCCATTGCTTATATAAAAAGAAGCTTCTTACCTCATCTGGGACTTGTGACATCAAACACAGTGTCAGTGCAGCCAAAAAAGCCAAGAAGAGTAAAACATCTGGATTTTTTCCCATTGCAAAGAATTTGATTTTTTTTCCTTCAGAGACCCCCAAACAGGAGAACCAAAATCCTGATGTAAAGTAAGAAGTTTGTTAGGGCTGCTGTTTTTTCGCCATTCTTAAGCAAATATTTTAACAAGAGTCTTGTCTTCCTGAAGGAAAATGATTGAAGGATACAGCATGTGAAGCTTGCCTGCAGGCAGGAAAAAATCCAAAACACAGAGTATTTGCTGAAAGTTTTCACTGCAAAGCTAAATAAACCTTTCCTAACTGAATGACAGGATATCCTGATGGCGCTCTGTTCGTTTATCCCTCTCTCTGAAGCTGTTGACAGGACAAAACCAAGGACATTGAACTGTTATGACAGAAGAATGTTTTCTTCTTTTAGGTGAGCATAGATAGGGGACTGGAGTAACTGTTGTGCTTGTTATTGTTACATTTGTTCAACTGATCTAAGGCCGAGCAAGTAATCTCTGGAAGTTGGCTTATCAGTGCTAATAATGTAAGGGTGGGTCCCCTGAATGTGGTTTTGGGAGAAATATTATCAACTTTACCTCAGGAGGCCAAAATAACATCTTCCAGCTTTGGTTAGCTGGATAAAAAGGGGGATAAATTTTTTCTTTTTGCTAGTTTTGTTAAACTATTTTGTCTGATTTCCTGGGCCTAAGCAGAGGAAAATTAACTTAGCTATGTTACTTGCATAGGAATATAAGGGATGAGTAGACAGATACTTCAATTTACCAAGAGCAAATCTGTTTCTCTTAACTCTTTTCAGAGTACTGCTCTTCGCTGCTTCTCAAGTCAGTTTTGCAAGTTTGGTCAGTCTCACATCTTAAGTACCTAATGATTTAACTGCCTCTAGTTTTCCAGTTTCACTTTGGGCTCCTGAAATTACCATTTTTCAACCATTTGAAGGCTCTCTGTACAGATGCCTTAATGCAAAACTGTGCTTTGGAGATAAACCTAAAGTTTTTTGAGAAGTCCACAGTGACTGCAAGTGTGGTGTTTCCTCCCGAAAGTATGCATGGCTAGGTAGGTGCTGCATTCACCTTTAGACCACAAATACAACATTTGATGCAGTTGTAAACTATTATCTTGAACTCCATATTGTTTTCCTAAAGGACTCGGTGGTGATACACATATAATACACATATTCATCTACTTTTTTTTATGTGCTCCAACTGAATGCTGCAAAACTGCTGGTAGGAGATCGCAGGGCAAGATGTTTCCTGTGCACTCATCAGATCCTGTTCCTTTCTGCTATATGATGAGGAAAGTAAATCATTTCTTGTTTATGCAGACAAGATATCAGCCAGAGGTTGTAATGTACGTGCTGATAGCATGTATGGCCCTGAGAAGTGCCATTTCTCTTTTTCTGAGGTCAAGGCCTTTCATGTTGCTTTGGTTTTGCATGTAATATATGGTCTAGTCTGGCAGAAGCAATTGCTCATGTTTTTCCCCAAAAAAGCAGAGTCCTGGAGGATCTTCTCTCCCACGTGATGATAACCCAAAGCCACATCCCATCCTTTGTGGGATGCTTGAGAGTAAAACTTACCCTCCTTCTTCTACAACTGTGCCTTTTTGAAGTGTAGGCTGGATGGCTCTCTGGGCAGGGTCTGTGCTACCTGGGCAAAACATGTTTGCCTGATCCCTGCATATGTGATGGCAGAAGCTGACAGCTTTTGCAGCAGCTTGAGGTCAGCTGGGTTTCTTGCCTGTCACCACTTCAGACTGAGCAGTGATGAAAGGAGCTGTAAATCAAGCATGTCCCTTTCCTGTCCTGTAGATTGAGATAAAAAAGCAACACACATCAGCTCTCTGTTATCTGCTCTTACCTCCCCTATAGGCATTTGTGTGAAGTAAACCCTTTTTCCCTTTCCTTCCTCTCACTTTGTGTCGGAGAGCAGCCTCCCCACTAACTGCAGCCATGACCGCTTTCCCTGCTCCAGGACAACCAGCCACCCTTTCCTCATATTGATGATGGGGATTTTCCTCCTTCGAAGGAGTTAAATATAGACTATAGCTACAAGTCTACCTGGCCAGCTGCTCCCCCAGTCTGGGCAGAAATAGAGGTTCATACGTCACTTGGCACACAGGACAAGGCTCTCTGGGGACTTGGGATGTGGGAAGGTGTTGCCTTGAACTTGAAACAGGCTTGGAAGGAGGCTGCCTTGGTGGCCTGGCCAGTACCTGAGGCCAGCTGCTGGGTCCAGCACTGTTGTCTGTACTGGTGCTGGGTTCTGGTGCGCTGTTGGTATGGGCAGGAAACCCCTTCTGACAGGCTTCAGCCTTTGCTTTTAGAAACATGATGGTGGTGGTCTCTACAAGCTGGGATCTGTGTCCTTACTCCTCTCCTGGTGTCTGGGTCATAGAGTGCTGAGGGGTCCACACATGTCTGGGATCCTCCATGGGGATTTCACCTGTGAATGTGCTACTCTGAGTATCACTGTGTCTGCCAACTTTCATCTTGGCCATCCTCCAGCTCCCGCTCTCGACATCTTTTTATTATGTCATAGCCATCCAGACCATGTATTTCTGGGGTTTCACTCCTCAGAGGACAGTAGTGGCAAGCTAACACATTCTTGTCTTGCTGCTTATATAGCTCAGCTGAGGCCTTTGTGCTCTTGCACTTCCTACTCATTACTTTTGTTCTTACTTTAATAGGATGTTCTATTTTAGCTTTCCACTGTGCATCTCTCTATGTCCAGCTGGGGTGGCAGAGAGGCCTTGGATTTCTTTGGTTCCTATAGAAAAGTGAAAATTTTGGGAACTTTAGATCACAAGTATCAAAATACAAATGCACCTGTGAAGTTGGATGAGGGAGGCCTGCCACAGGCTGCCCAGAGAGGCTGTGGAGTCTCCTTCTCTGGAGGTTTCCAAACCCACCTGGACATGTTCCTGTGTGACCTGTTCAAGGTGAACCTGCTTTGATAGGGGTGTTGGACTAGATGATCTCTAGAGGTCCCTTCCAGCCCCTACCATTCTGTGATTCTATGGGTTGATCCCCTTGGATTTTTATTTCATTATACAGGTGAGGGAAGTGAGAGCAAGGAATGGGAGTGGTCACGGACATACTTGAAATCTAGGGTCATTTTCACATAGAGGAGCCCAGCCAAGCCTTTCTGGGGATATCCTGGCTACTCAGATGCTCCCTGTCTCAGCTGTTGCTCACTCTTGTACCTCTGAAAACTTTTGGGTTGCAAGCAGACTGGTGAAAAAGATTAGCAAGAGTGATTGTGTGCGCTGCAACACTACAACTGCAATGTGCTGTGGTATAAACACACCCAGCTTTCCTCTGCTCTGCCATTGCACTCCTTGATTGGATGCTCCTACTTTAAGTAGATGTGAGCTGCTTGCCTTTTTACTTTCTTCATCCACCTACTGCCTCTCTCCAAGTTACTCCTTCTGTTTCTGTGCTGGAAATGTCAACCAACCAGAGAAAATGTTATAGTTCATTTATGCAGATGTTTTTGAAAATGATGTTTTGTGCTGCAATGTATTTCAGTGTTACAACGAGCTAGTTTCTCTTTCTCACAGCCAGGTATCTGGTGCATGAAGTCAATTTAAAAGTGAATTAAAAAACCAGTGGATATACAGACATGATGGCTGCAGCAGTCATCTTTCTATGCATATTTTTGATAACCTCGTAATTTCTTGCATTTTAAGAATTTTTATGAATGTGAAGCATTCTCAACCAGAGATGGCTGAACAGAGTATGGTGAGTTCTCAGAGGCTTATACAAAGCTCAGTCATTACACAAGCAATCCTATGACAAAGGCACCCTTTAAGAAATAAAAGAAATATGACCATTTTGAATCAGAGTACTCATTGCAGTACTTTGCATCATAAAAGGTGATACTGCTTTTCTGGTATGTCCCATGCTACTTGCAGCTCATCTCCTCTCCCAGGACATTAGCCTTGTGAGTGAGGTCTTAGAGACTGTCAAGGATAAGGGCAGTCTTAAGCTACGTTTAATTTTCTTACTTGGTAATTTGAAAGTAGGCAGCAGAAAATAGATGAATTATTGCCATTTACTGCATGTAGCTTCTGTTTTAGTGAAGGACACAGTAAGAAAATTGTCTCAGGGGTGTTTGAATACAGTTTGAGGTTCCACATGCCCGAGGAAAGTCACTTTCCTCTTTGTTTGGAGGCTAGCTAAAGCACCTTGCAGAGGGATAGGAAAAGACAAAATGTGCTCAGAAGAAGAAAGCTTCCTAGGGGGAGGGAGACTTTGGCTCTGCCAGCAGAAGCGTCTGAATGCTAATTGTAGGTGGGAGGAAGGGGGGCACAAACCATCGAGTTGCCTAGGAGGAGGCCTGGGGAAAGGAGGGGGGAGGGAATATTTGGGAAATACTGCCTTTGATTAACACAGACTTAATTGAAACATAACAAAGAGATTAAAAAAACAACTTTGGCAAGTTAAATCTTTCTAGTGCCATACATCTGAGGAAGCCAGCGATGGCCTACGGAGAGCCTAAATGGGCAATGTGGAAAATTTTAGGGGTGTGTAATTTTATCTGCAGGGTTATGACAGCCATCATTTTGAAACATGGTGACTATCAGAACTAATTAATTCTCCAAGCCCATAGGATGCATTAAGATAGAGCTGCAGCTGGTATGCTGAGGAATGCCTCGCGCCCGGCAGAGGCCATCGCTTTTATCAATGTTAATGAGGGAGAAGGCACAGACAGCTGATCTAAACCCGAATGTGTTCATGATGCATACAGCTGATGGCAATGCAGACTGCCAGGCAAGGGGTGGTCTTAGCCATAGATTAGATCCTCATAGTGGCCTCTTCAGCTTTCTTTCTTTCCCTTCTTTTTTTTGTTCTCAAAAGAGTCTTTCAGCTGGTGAAATAGTAAACAAAAGGCATTCTAGCTGAGGCTGTGGTGGAGAGGGCTTTGCTGGGGAGACATGAGGAGAGCAGTGTATGTGGCGCTTACTTGGACAACATTATTTACTACAAATTTGAAGGGAGTGTTAGGTGGGGGAGCTGTAAGGCTGAGCTTATTATGAGAGCTATGCTCTAAAGAGAACAATCACAAAATAAATCAGAGGCTGCTCATAGGTACCTTTGCTACCCTTTTGTGCTGTAATAACATGTTGCTTAAAAAAAGGAAAGTCATGCTCAAGCCATAAGTAAGGCCCTGTACCCTGTAGATCCAGCAGAGTATAGGACTATAAGTAAGTCCCTGATTTGTGGGGAGCATTCCTCATGTTCAGCTGTTAGACATTCAGGTGAAGATGTACGAGGACATGAAGCTACAGTGCTTCTTGATGGCAATGCCATGGAGGTAGAGGGAAGGACTTAGTAACTGGGGCCTGGAAGTGCTGGTGGTGCAGAGGAAGATTAAAGCTGTCTTTCTGTCCCTCTGCATCTCATGTGTTGCAGTTCTTGATGTTCCCACGGTGGTGCCAGCTAATGGTGTGATAAACACAGAAGATACTGTCCTGGTATAAAACCTTGACTTTTTTTTTTGAACACTGTGACTCCAACAGTCTCTTCAGAATAATGCTCTTCAGAATCATTGAATCTCATATTTAATCTTGCACAGATTTGGAATAAAATGAATCACAGTTATGAACTGCTGGATATATACACCAAAACTTGTAGTTTGAATTAACATCTGCCTGTTTGTGTAATGTCAGCACGTCAGAAGCTTCAGCTTTAAGATGTCATCAGAGGAAACTAGGAACAAGTAATAGGCTCACACAAGATAAGAAAGTGGCTCAAATGGGGTCTTGATGGCTGTTCTCAAACAGACCTCTTCTTCAGTTTATAAACATCCAGACAGGAAGGAGACTGGGGTTATGTTGTTTGTATTTGTGTCTTATATTTCTGCATTTCCTCTAGGGTTGCAGAATGTGAGGCCAAAATACCAGGAAAACCATGAGATTCCAGTATTTGAGGTGGACAAAGGAATCTGAAGCATGGCTTTCTGGTGCTATAAATGTTACATCAGTTTCTCCAGCTTTGTGGTAGAGAGGCAGAACAGAGAGCAGCACACAACTTTCAGATCTTAGCAGTTGGCCATAGCAGGACTGGGGACATTTGGAAACCTAAGGAACCATAACTTAAGGGAGCTTGTGGAGATTGGGAGAAGCAACAAAGTCTGTGCTATTACTGCAGCAATACTACCTGCTGACTTCCTTCCTTGCTATAGACAATGCAAGAGAGTTTGTAGTTTTGGTCAATGTAGAGCTTAAGTGCCTTCATAGTAATGCTTTTGTTTTGACTAGTCTGGCCTAAACAAAGTTAGCTTAATATAGTTAATAATTTGCTAGTAATAGAACTGAATTGCAGATAATGATGTGGAAAAATCAATCTTTGCTCAAGTGGGTTTTTTTTATTGTTTTAAATGCAGCTTTTATAACATTATCCAAACGTGTGTGGTTGTGGCTACAGTGAATTGAATTCAGCCAATTATCTTGTCTAGGAAAAGTTGCCTCAAAATTTGAGAGAGAAAATCATGTACAAGACAAGTTGGTGTAATTTCCCCAAGTAGAATAGCACAATGTTATCTTCCATTGTCTTCCTTCTTGCAGTACAAAAACTTGCTGTGATTTACATCAGGCTACAGGGACCCGCTGTGATAGATGAGTATCCCAGTGTGAGTATCATAGAATGGTAGGGGTTGGAAGGGACCTTTAGAGATTACCTAGTCTGACCCCCCTGCAGAATCAGGTCCACCTAGATCAGATCTGCAGCCTGGTAGTCCCTAAGCCATAACCCAAGGGCAACAAGTTGCCCACAGAGGTGTCTGATATTGCTGGAAAGAGCAGAGTGTGGTGCTTTCCTAATGCAGGTTAGCAAAGGTTGCAGAACACTGCCCTAAGAAACAGATCTGGATGAGGTATAAGGAAGCTCATGCTGCCTTTTTGGCTCTGGATTTGGGTCCCCTTTCTGCCTTTCTATAGTTTATATGCTTTTCACCATAGACATGTGTCAGTGCCTCCAAAAGTGACACCTGAGGTGAGGATGTGGCTCCAGGGCAAGTTACTGTTGAAGAATTAAAACGCAGTTTCTCCTCCCAGCATGCTCCATCCTTCTTCTGTTCAGTGCACACATTTTCTTCCTCCAGTCTTTCCCAGCACAGCCCGTTGGAAGGGTGGGCAACTCCGGAGTCCAGCTGGGGCAGTTTTGCAGGAGGGTCGGAGGCAGGGTGCCCCGTGAGGGATCCCTGTCCGAGCCTCGGGCCCTCCCGGCAGGACCACCGGAGGGCAGCATAGCCCCAGTCACAGCTCCAATCCCGCTTCCCCCCCGCCGCCCGCTCCCCCTTCCCCCGGCTTACTCGCAGGCAGCAGCGTCTGGAAACAGCCTCCTCCGTATGCACAAGAGTGGTGCGAGAGGGGACTCCCTGCCTGAGGAACCTCATGGCAACCCCGAGGAGACGCGCGGGGGTCTGAAAGCGTCAACACGTTTGAGTGGTTGAGGTATAACCGTTTCCTAAAAGTATTGTTGAGAGCGTGTGGCTATAAAGAAATGCATAAAAATAGAAAACAAACCACTAAAGTCGATGAAAACCATAAAAATGGATTAAAAAGTGATTATGACAATATTAAAACAGTGCGGATTTTGTATGATGGAAAGATTTGGAAGCATTCATCTAATTCCTGACTGTACATAGGACACAAAGTAGAGGGTTGAGGTGACATCCAGGTACCTGCAGAAATGAAAGCTATGTCATAAAAACTGAGCACTCAGTGAACCATTGCCTTTCCCCTGACTCCCACTGAGTTGTGTATACACTATGAATTAAAAAAAATTGAAGGATTTCAAGCACATAGGAGCATCTACTGAAGTTTAATATGAAAGAATCTGTTTTGTGTGTTGTATGTCAAAGACTAAACCTTAGAGGTTTACTGTTTTCTTGTATATAAAATCAACCTACAGAGATCCTTTCGACTTATACAAAAAGTATGGTGAAATGGCCATACTTTCTGCTGAATACACTGGAAAATCTAAAGAAGCATAAAAATGTGAAGTTAGTGACAAGGAGATTAGGCTGAGCACACATATGCAGAAAAATCTCTTCAGAGGCTCGTGTATGTGTATCTAGGCTCTGTACAGAAACGGGAAGGCACTTGTGAAGAACTGTGCAAAGTCCTCATCTACAAATGTGGATGAGTTTTTTATGTATCCTATATATATATATAAGCTATAATTTTGAAAGTTTTGATGTAGAAATCTAGTATTTGGAAGTATGAAGCGTCTAAAATTAAATGCTTTATCCAATAGGATTATTCATTTCAGCAATTAGAGATGGTAGCGTGAAGTATTCACCTGAAGAGAGGAAAAAACAGATTATGCAGGGGTTATAAATTAGAAATTTTCTGGTTTTTGAGTGTTTGACTTGGTTTCATTTTAAAAAAATGGAAGAACTGGTTGGGGTTGGTTTTAAGCCTTTGGAGAGGTAATTAAGTAACTTATATTAAAAAAAAAAAGACCTAAACCATCTGTAAATGGTGTAAATGCATGTATTGAAATCCATTGGGGTTGCAAGCTACAGAAACGAGGTCTGATGATGTGAAACAGGAACAATATTAACTATTTGTCCCCAGTAACACCACTTTGCATATGTATATTTTCCTGGCCTTGCCAGATAGACTTCCAAGACTCTCACCCATCACTATACCTCTGTCTCTGTGATTGCAGAATGTATTTTGATAAGATTTAGGATAAGCAGTGTTCAAGAAGTGTAAATAGAGACTCTTCTACATTCACTATCTCTTTAGGACCTTGTTGTTCATCATCAATGCCATTAGAGCAGTCAGAATGTGAAAGTCCCTGCAGTCCCAAAGAGTTGTACCATGTTAGTGTACATACATGACAAATGCTGACTGTCTGGATGTAGTTATTTAAGGATATGAAATAGCACCGTAGGAAAATGCAATTCAAAACAACTTTTTTTGTTTGTTTGTTTTATAAATTTTGAACTGCAGATGTGAAGCTATGTAAAAACTTCATATACCAATTGAGGACCTGCTTTGGCTGGGGGTTGGACTAGATGGTCTCTAAATATCCCTTCCAACCCCTACTATTATATGATTCTATTTAAATAACATTATTGCAGAAGTACACTGTGGGCTACCATTCTGAGATAACCTCATGAACCTTACATTGTTCAGTAGCATTGATATGCTAAGGTAAACTGAATGTCAGCTTCTGGTTTGACTTCCTGGGGAGAAAACACCTCAGTTTCCTAGGAGGAGTTAAAATAGTAATTAAAGATGTGGCCTGAATATTTTAATGACAAATTATTTTCAGCATTCTTCCAACTGTAGTGTCCAGTTCATCCCACCTCATGAAGGATATAGAAGGATCTGGAAGGACCTGAATAATGAAATGGCTATTATTAGAAGAATAGAAAGTGGTAAATGCCCGTGTGGAGTGGAAAGAGTAGAATGAGATAAAATGAATAGGGATATTATGAACTGTGGAGAGAGAGAAAATGCAAAATTCTTAAGTTTTCTTTCTGTATAATTCTACAAAAAATTAGTGTTTGAAAGAATTACTTCAAAACAGACAAAGTTATTGCTCTGCAAATAAGGGATTAAAAAGCATTTGGTCTTTTCTGCTAATGCAACTTCTTATTTTCTTATTGTCTAATTGTAAGTCTTCATATCTCTTAGAAGTTTGTGGTTGAGAGGAACAAGGCAGAAAGCTCTGTTTCATAGACTTACTATGCAGCAATTAGCTAGAATCTGTTAATAAGCAAACTTATTTCTTGTAGAAAATATTTTTATTTTGAATAATTTTGTTTTGCTCTATCTCAGAATGGAAGTATTCATAGGCTGAGATGAAGAAATTTTACTGCAGAAAAAAAATGAATATATTCACCTTTTTCTACCTTGCTTGCTGGGTAAAGCATCTGCCTGGCACATTGGACTACTCAGAAATGTGGTAGCTTGTCTCAAAGTCTGCCAAAGAGATAAAAGACTTGGAGCAATTCAGGTGCCTAAACATAGGTATCTAATGCCTCTTTATATGTCCTTGGATGTTTAGGGCTATTGAGTGCTGTGTGCTTCTGGAATAGCACATGGCAGCCACGTGGAGTACCATGAGGCATATAAACCAGTTATAGAATCACAGAATGGTGGGGTTGGAAGGGACCTTTAGAGATCATCTAGTCCAACCCCCTGGCAGAAGCAGGTCCACCTAGATCAGGTCGCGTAGGAACATGTCCACGCGGGTCTTGAAGACCTCACCATATGGACATAAGGACTCCAAAGAACTAGAAACCTGAAAGCATGAAGAGCTGCAGAGTTTATGAGACTAGAGAGGGCTGAGCCTAGAGTGACAACAAGCATCTGCTTTCCAAGTCTCTATTAGCAAAATTCTACAGAATCACAATTTTTAGAATGCAGATTTCATTCTTACTCCCTAATTTGGCTTCTGTGGATTCACAAGTTGGGAAGGACAGGCTGCTTGGATGTCCTGGGAACTGCAGAGCATAGAAACAACGTTCTGAGGGAAAAATCAAACTGATGTCTCAAAATCAGTATCTTCTCTCAGCAAATGGTTTTCATTGAGCTCAGATCTCCTGTTGGTATATCAATATAATGGAAAAATCACAACTGGTTGTTCATCTGATGCAGGCTGCAATCACAGGGTAGATACTCATCTGTTCCCATCAACCACCGCTGAGTATTTCAAGAGATGTTATGATGCAAGTTTTCTGTCTGAGATCCAGCTCTCACTGGCTTGGCACTCTCAGCTGTGACTAGTTTTTCAAAAGAGCTCAGTTCCCATTGTGACTATTATGGACAGGTTTTCAAAAGATTTCAGCACACTGAGTGCTGGGCTCCTTTGAAAACCTCCTAACAATTATTTAGGTGAGTAAATAGCATCTGAATCTGATTGTACAAGCTGGCTCTTTCTGGAAATTCTTACCACAAAGTGATGCATATTATCAACCTTAAATTTTTATGTTCCCTGTATTTACCTTTACGTTTTCTCAGTATTTGAGCTTTTTCAAGTACAATTTCTAAACAAACAGAATAGTAGAGCAGCTATAGGTTGCACTTGGGTGTACTATTGTTAATTCAGGATCAATGCAATGCAGCCTTTTTTCCATTGATGGACCTATCACTTTAAAACTTGAATGCTATTATTGAGCAAAGTTTCCGGATTTGTTGACAAGTAGCAAGAGGAGATTTGGTAGAAGAGTGAGAGTGAATTCTTCAGTTAGTATTATACCCAGGACCAAAGATTAGAGGGAAAAGAGACTGTGCTGATGACAGTGTTGCACCCAAAGACAGCAGCATTGAGAATAGCAGTGAAGGTTTTAAGCACTGTGTCCTTTACAAAGTTGGATTTAACTAATTCCTGTCACAGTGCTTAAAAGGCAAAGTGCCCAAATTTGTATTCTTGGCAAAATTCCTGGATGAAGAAATTATTCTGAATGTAACTCTTAATGTATACAAAAATACAAGAGCAAAGCAACAACACCATGCAAAATCAAAGGCCAGTTTAGCCTCTTATCCTTTTCCTGACAGTGCCTAGTACTGGATGTCTACAAAAGAGTAAAAGAAATAAAATGTAGAGTAATGTTCTTAAAGTGCTTCAGGATTCCACTTGTAACCAGCAATTTTTACATGATTTATATTCTTTCTTTTGCCTCCATAGCACCCTCTGGAAGTAACTTCTACAATGTAGTTGCATGCTGTGTGAAAAAGCCCATCTCTTTTATTTCAAACCTCTTGTCAGATGTTGTGTTTGCACGTCCCTGTGTGAGAAACCGCTAATACTCTCTTTGTGACTTTGTGGAATTGTATCTTATCCTACCACTCTCTGCCCCCATTATTTCTTTTCCAGGTGTAAGAGTTACAGTCTATCCAGTTTCTTCTCATACAGGAGTCTTTCCAGACCTCTGACCTGAGTCTCGCTTTTAGCTAAAACCTTTTCTAGTTCAAATCTGTTGCATTGGAAACGGAATGAACCAAACTGCCTACAGCATTCAAGATGTTTGTGCATCATAGATTTCTATTGCAATGTGAGGGTATTTTTTCTGTTTTGCTCTCAATTCTCCTTAAAATTCATATCATTGTATATGCTTTCTACTTCTTGAACACTGACCTGATGTTTTAGAAAGGGAGCCTCAAGGATCCCAAATCTTTTTGTAGAGTGCAAATACTGATTTAAAACCACCCTTGGATCAGAGTTATTTATTTGATGTATGTGTGGTTTAATGCAAGATTTCATTTGCTGCTTGTTCCCCACATGACTTGCTGTGAAATCCTTTTGCGGAACTTAACTCATTGACCTTACAGTTGACCTCTCTGAATATTTTTGTAACATGATATTTTTTATTGCCTCATTATTAACTCCATTTTCACCCATGCTTTCAGCATAGTCATGTATCTCACTTCCTTCTTAATATTTTTTTTCTCTAATGTGAAAAATTGACAATCTGTTCTTTTATTTCATATGTTTCAGTCAGTTAATGACCCACTCAAAGAACTTTATTCTGCATACACTTTATTTGTTTCAGAGGCTTTTGTAAAGGGCTATTTCAAATATGGCATGTATAGGGTCATATAAATGAGTATAGCTCTGACAGAGTGGGAAACCTACACTCCTTGGAAGAGCAGACTGTCTGTTGTAGAGAATTCACAAATCTTTAATCATCTGTTCCCGTTCTTATAAGTATTGCATAAGAAAACCTATTATCTCAGTTTCTTGACCAAGATGCCTGAGAAGAGTCATCATCTTGCCATGAAAGATTTTATATTTCACCTATCCTTTCTTTATCCAAAATGAAGATGTTGGTGGAGACTTATCCTCTCACTTATTTTTGCCCTTTGATGAGGAGAAATTAGAAGTGGTTGGTTACTTGGCACTCATGCAGAACAAAAAAAATATATTAGTGATATCACAAAGTGAAATACTTGTTATTTTTGCTAAAAGTTGGTAAGAGTATTTAAATAGTAAGTTGTTTTTACAAAAACTCTGTCCTGTGAGCAACATATTGCTCTATCCTTTGAAAGCAAAGGTTGCACAACAGATAGAATTACAGTATTATTTTGAGTAGTCTTTGAATAATTTGCCTTCTGACTGACTTGTTGCTGTAATCTCATGCTGTCCCTGGTGTAATGTCTTAAGATTGGTTAGAAATTAGATATCTGCACAGAGCTGCAAACATCATCTGTGGAACATGAAAAAGAAAGTCTCAAATGTATTTGGAGTGAAGCTGCCCTATATATTGTATACAAGGAAGTGTGCTTTGAGACATAATGTTGTGGAAGTTGTATTTTCTTCCTTCTATTATTTAAACCACTTGAGCTTGTCTCTCAAGCTTAATAACACCTTGAAAATCTCTTGGCAAAACTACAGTTTATGATACAAGGTAGGGTGTATTTTATTCTCTATTTCCTAAATTATTATTTGTCAGCAAGTGCTACAGATTGCTTTTCTGTAATTGCCTTCTGAATGATAGATGCACCAAGATGTTTTGTCTCTTAGACTTTTGATCATGCAGAGTCCTTTACAGAAGGATTCATAAATCTCTCATTCTGGTTATTGCTGATTTCAGAAGGTGTTTGGGTTTTGTTCTCTCTTGAAAGTTAATGCTTAGGAAGTGCTTTGCAGAAGAGGAAAAATAATGCGTAATTTTTATAGCTTGGACAGTTAGTCCAGATAACAACCTATTGGGGTGAGCATGATACTCCAAGCAGCAAATGCAGATTTTAGGTATCTTTTGAAAGCAGATGCTTCAGTTGTACTGATGGTTATGAGTGAGACTTAGTGCTGTGCCAGAGGGTTTAGGGTGGATTGTGAGGACTGGTCCTTCTGCCCAAATTGCACTCTGGGGCTTTAGCCCTTTTGCAGATTAGGGCTTAGGTGCATGTTTGAAGCATGCCTGGACAAGATGGTACATTTTATGTAAATCATCTGATTTGGGTTGTTAGCAGACAGATGTTAATGATACCAAAGCCGAATTTAGTTTGAATATTATATCATTTTAGCCCAAAAAGTGGTTTTGTGGCAGCAGAAAGCAGAGAAATTGCTCCTGAATGTAACTGAAATGCTTTCAGAACAAGAGGAGAAAAACTGTGATTTGTGACTGAAAGAGACATTTCTAAAATCCATTCTAGAGCAGGTAAAAAAAGATCCAGTTAGTTGTAAGAAAAGGAGAGACTTACTCAAAGTTGGTTAAAAGGGGAGAATAGGTTGTTGGCTTTGTGTTCAATTGGCTTAGAGATGTCATAGGTAGGACCACAAAAACAACTAGTGTTGGATCCAATCCCCTTATAGTCAATGGTAAACCACAGAAAGCTGCAGAATGCTTTGATGCAGCACAGAATGGATCTGGGAAGAAATCTGGGAAGAAATCTCCATGTGGCCCCTCCTGCAGCAAGACTCTTGTGAAACTTGGAATTCCATCAGCCAGACCTTGGCTACAAGAAAACTAGGACCAACTACTGTCCAATTTCCTCCATGGCTAAATCTTCTTTGTTAAAATCCTTTTTTTCCTATGTGGGGATATTGAAACATCAGTAATATAACTTCTGGGAATGGGAAAATTCTCTGATTATTAGGGGTTTGGAAATCAGGCTAACTGGGGTGAACATGTTACACATGATTTACATCATGCTCAATGGGAGGTCTAGCAGCACTCTTGCTTCCTCTGGAGTGACAGAGGTATGTGTTTTGGCATCAAGGACGTCAAATTCATACACTGGCAACCTGTGTGGTACGGACCACTGTAAATCCCTCCCTCAGCTTTCATTTAAAAAGAAGTACTGGAGTCTGTCCATAAAAGCTAACATTCTGTTTTCCCCAGTGATAAATTACCGTAACATTTGATAAACACAGTATGCCATAAGAGGGTATATCAGCCACTATTATCAAAAGTTAATTTTCTAGACTAAATATTCATTTGGATCATTAGAGCTATTAAATCCTGTGTCAGTATTTTAGGAGCTGGCTGTGCCTGAGTGCTAGAAGGAGCCTGAAAAGAATCATATCCTGTCAAGATAAATGATTGAACTGTTCAATGAACTCTTTGACTGGCATTGGTTCCAGTCATGCCAGCTGAAGCTCAATTCCTCTTTGTCTGTGTGGTCTTGTTTTCACCTTGCCTATGGGGTGAAAGCGGTTTGATGTGACCTCCTCGCAGACGGAGGCATGAGCCTAACCTCTGTTTACACCCTGTCATAATAGGGAGCTGGCAAACACCGCTGCTTGCTGCCTCTCTCCTCATTTTCTCTGCTTTTTTTTTTTTGTCAAATAGTTAGAAGTTGTGCGTTCTAATAATAATCTAATTAGCATAGTGGGCTTATAACATCTTGTTTATGTTGTCTACTCTTTTTCAAACAAAAAGAAGTGGAGAAAATATGCTCCTTTGGATAGCTTAAGTGCTGCCTTAGGGACTGCATATGAAGCAGAGCAATAAGGTAACTGGGTGATGTATCTACAGTTTTGTCATTTTGAAATTAAAATTTGAAATGTGAACTGGTTCCATTGTGTACTGAATCTGAAGCTCAGACTTTAATTTGAAAGCTGATGTATGATGCTCGATACCCAATTTATTTTTTGGTATTCATCAAACCTTCTCTTAGCAATCTGAGTTTTTTGATAGTGCCGTATGTTCAGCCTGACTCTAAACTCAATTGTTTTCTGTAACAGTAAAACTATTGTTCAGCCCTTCTTCTTTAGGGGCAGATTTTCTGTGTCACCTACCATCTCCTCCTTCCTCCCTCCCTTTCCCTCTGGTTCGCTGACTGTTTTGTGGGCCAGACGTGGAATGGCAAAGCTGCAAAGTCCCCCAGGATCTCTCAACTCAGCGCTCTGACAGGGGCTGCCTTTGGGGCATCTGCACTTCTACAGAGCTTAATGGAAACGTGCATCTTCACTGGAAAGTGGAAAGGAGAAAAGACTCATTGGGGACTCTCCTGGAAAATAGCTGTGCACTTTAGGATTTTCAGGTGAAGTGGGATACTGCAGGTCCACTTGTATGTATTGCTGCATCAATGTGGGACAGAGCCCTGTTTAACTCCACAGTAGCTGCCTACTGACAGTGATTTATCACTGTAGTGTGTAACAAGTTTGTGACCTACACCAGTGACTGATAGCTACCCTAGACTTCACAAAAGGCAAGAAAAGAAGCCTTATTTATATCTACAAAAGAAAGAAATGATTTTAAAAACAAAGAAAGAAAGGAAAAAAACCACCCTGATGAATCTCCTTTGTATTTTGAGGGGTCATTTCTATTTATACAAGGAGATACATTATAAATAGAACTGCCATATCTGTACCATTCTTTTATTGCTATACTAAAAAGGAATAAGACCTAAATGAAATGGTACAGTGTGGCGAGACAGTTGGAAATCTGTAGCATAACATATGCAAATATAATTTTAGAAAATAAAAAAGTTCCTTTGTAAATAGCAAAAAGTATTTTGAAAACCCGTATTTTGAATCTATCCGGTCTGTTATGCAGATTGCTAAGGTATTTGAAAAGTAAATGATGACGTGAGCAGAGGCAATAGGGACTAGCTAAGGTCATTGGATACCCTCTTGGTAATTATACATATGTACATATCAAACAGGAAATTTGACTGTTGTGTCAAAGTGCTACTGGAACTGTGCAGCAGGTCGAAGAAAGCCTCTAAATTTGGAGCTGGGGAGAAGACACTGCAACAGGTTGCCTCAGAGGGTAAAATTCATTGCTCTCTCAGGGTGCTCCTGGAAATGGAGGAGATGGGTGGACAAAGTCTTTGGTAGTGCTCAGAGGGAGCCTTAACAACTTCTTCCCTGACAATCCTGATCTCTGCCCTTGAGGCCCAGGAGCTGGTTAGTGATTTAGATGGTCACACTTTTGATCAATGACATCAGAAAGAGGTCTCTCTTTGGATCTCTTCTTACATTGTAACATCTCAGAGGAGAAAACTTTTGTCTCTTTCTCTTGTCTTATTTTGTCTTGCTTATGTTAATCCTGAAAGTAAAAATATCTCAATTAGCTTATGAATTCGAATCCTGTTTTAGATCTGCTGCCATGCAGGCTAGGAAGGAGCTGCACGCTCTGTAACGCTTCACTTTTTTTGGTCCAATTATTGCTTTTGCTACCGTGGGTCGTTAGTGGCATGACCTGTGGGAAACCAGCACTTTTGCTGTGTGAATGTACTGCACTGCTAGTCCTGGGTGACTCATAAGTGCTATGAGAGACATCTGAAGTGAGTTGTAGATGGGTGTACTTGTAATTGAGCTAGTTAGATACCACCAGAAAATGTTCTTTCCTGTGAGATGATATTCAGTTACAACAAAGCCTTCTTTTCAGGAACAGACATGTTATTGGAACTGCCTATGCCAATATTTTCTAGATTATTTTTTTTTTCTGGTTTGGAGCACTTGAGATTATCAGAAGAAAACATTTCAGCTGATCTACCCCTTCCTTCTCTTCCCTGGCCTATTGATTTGCAAATGTTTTCAGCATGTTTGCTTTTTGTTCCATTGGGATGAGGAAGAGTTTGCATCCTTGGATGGGCAGAGGAGAGGAAGGCTGCTCAGGCCCGCTCTTATACCCAGTGTCACGGTGGCAAAGGTTTGTGTACATCAGTGAGGGCAACCTTGTGTTAGGTTACCTTGTCTGCCTTCTGGTCCCTGAGCAAGTCTCTGGCATGTGGCAGCCGCCACAGTGGTTTACGGCAGAGAAGTCACTTGCTAAAGCCCCTTCCCAGAGCTGCTTTGTATGCACAGCAAAGCCTTTTTACTTGTGCTTTCCTCGGTGGATTGGGATTTGTCCCTACATTGCGCCGAGCTTCATGCTTCCAGGGGCTGCTTGGTTTCAGGGTAAGCCGTGAACTTAGAGCACCAATTGCATTAATTGTTTTCACGCCAGCATATTTCCATTGTGGCTGCCATTATAGTTGTGTAATGTTTCTTCTCTCTCTTCTTTCATGGCTTTCTTTGCATTGACAGGCTCAGTCAGATTCCCTCATTCACATCTGCTAATGTGAGGGCTGAATAGAATAAATCTATGCAATGATGGTTTCAGAAAAGAGGGGAGGAGGGTGGGGGGAGAGGAAGCCATCTCAAAAAATAATTTCTACTTAATATATGGGGTTTAAATCAACAATTTTACTTAGTTTGTCCCAAGGAAGATACTTATGGTATGAATGGTAACAGAGCCCCAAATCCAAAAGTCTTATCCACCCCTCAATCCTTTTTTTCCCAACCTAAAAGTCACCCAAGCAAAGGAATAGACAATGCACAGATTACTTTATTTGGCTTCGTCAGGTTTGCCAGGAGGGGAGAGTGCTGCCAAGCTCCTCAAGACAAGCTATGCTGGGTGCTTGCCCTTGTGCCAGTGTGAAGACAAAAAAAAATCAGGAGCCTTGAAAAGAAGCTGGTGCAGCACATGGCTCTTTCCCACTCCTCACAAATGATGGCTGTTGTGCTCGTTAACCTCTTCTGGGGCTCAGTCAGTTCATGCTGTGCAGCAGTGGAGAGCTGAATGAAATAAAAGGCTCGCAGGGCCCATAGAAACGCCATAACTCCTTCATTCCCAATGTACATGCAAAGGCTGCCTTCCTTGCAGAATACCAAGTGCCTCTCGTCAAACTCTTAATAAGTCAATCCTGACTCCATGTGGTGGTGACAGCTCAGATTCCAGCACAGGCCACGCGTGGGGCCAATCCTGGCTCCTGATTTACCCCACTGGCCTTGGCAAGCCACCTCAGGCTCATGCTGGGCTTCACTCTGATGACACACTCCGGCAAGTGCATTTTCTCGCTGGTTCTTCAGGCTGCAGGCACAGGTTCAGCTTAGTTAGACCGTCCCAGCCTCTGTGTGTAGGCCAGTCCTGCTCAGATCCTTAGCAGGGGTCTGAAAGGGGACGTGTAATGAGCCTTTAGCTTATAAGATCATTAAATGACTGTAAATCCATAACATCACTTATAAGAAAAAAATGTCTTTTCTGTCTGACTGGCTATGGTTCCTATAAATGAAAGAGAATCTCCTCTTTGTGCTTATAAATGAACAAAGAGGACTGTACAAGCTGATCCAAGGCCCACAGAAATGAAAGGAAAACCAAAGACTTCAAGGCACTTCAAATGTAGGCTCTTCTAACTAGTAGCCTTTGATTTTAAGGATTTTTATCTCAAACTGAAGAGGATAAAGCTACTGTTTAAAATGAACTATGAGCAGTTGAATGGCGTGATAAACTCCTGTTTGAGGCTGCAGAAGAAATCTGCATACCACAAACAGAGTGAGAGATGAGCTCTGATATTTAGCATAAAAGAGAAGAAAATTTGAAATAAAATATAAAGCTAAATAGAAAAAAACTCAAAGAAATGTAGCAAGGAAAATAATCTTTTGAATGAAAGGGGGAAATGCATTGCACCATGACTGAATGTTTTCCATTAGCATTTTTTCACCTGAATGTAAGCATCAAAGGGAAAGGAAAACAAAACCAAAACAGAATGAAAATGCCACTGCAGCAAAAGATGTGTTAAAACACAGGAAACACATTTAATTATGTAGAATTTAATGCATCGCCTTGTGACCTCAAAACATGGTATTATCCAATGACTCTTAAATGTCAATAAGTGCAGAACTGAGAGCTGCTTTCCCTGCCTTGTGAGTCTGTTGCCTTTCCGGATGATGAACTATTGATGGAATCACTCTTCCTTTTTTGTCCACTTCAGGTCCCAGGCACCACTGATTCACTGAATTCTGTGAGCTTTTGGATGGTGTCCCTTCTGTTGAATCAATGACGATCTTGTTTTGCTATCAGAGACTGAAAGAACTGTTCCCCTGATGCGTTGGTCAAGCCGGGAAAGCTGTCTAGGCTCACCATGCAGTGAAAAATGTACCAGGTCAGGATTTTTTATAACAGCAATTTTCAGTTTGAAATCTGCATCAAAACTATTATTTTAGTAATATTGAATGTTGTTAAAAGAAACATAATCAGAGAGCTTATAAATTCTCTGACTTATCCTTGGAGAATACCATTTAATTGAATTTATTTTTGTTTCTTTTCAATTTAAATCCATGAATGGATGTGTGTTAGTCTCCCACTTAGGAAAAGCAATAGCAAAACAGTATGAGTGATTCTAAAAGATGAAAAGTGTGTGGTCTTCAAACTGGTTTGACCCCATGTCGTCCTATTGGTTTTAGTTATGGTCCTGATTTATGTTACCACAGACAAGAGTGGGATTATATATGTTCGGTAGTCCACTGTTTAAAAGAAACATGTTTGTTTTCCATACTTTCATCCAGAAAAATTGACCAGAACTAAATTATTTCAAAGATCTTATTTTTTTTAGTGTATAGAATCATTTGCATGCCTATTTCATGCAGATTTTAGAATTAGAGATTGAAATAGTAAAGGAAAAAACCTAGTTCTAGATCATTAGAAAGTATTTTTAGACATATTTTTATTCTCAATATTTCAGTAGTTACTGTACATGAAAAGATTGTGATTAAGTGAACTATAAATCTTATTATCTGCAGATGCTGGGATTATATATTTTGTAAGTTAGATACAATTAAATTAAAAATGATTAACAAAATGCTATATGCCTTTTCATGTGTACATAACTTACCAGAACCTCGTGCTCTTACTGATATTCACCTGACTATGCTTGTTCTTTTGAAGAGCAACTTTTTTGAAGGAAATAATTTATTGCTTGCAAGCTGAATGTAAAATAAGACTGACTTAGCTTGACTGATTTTTTGAGTTTTAATGTAGTCAGGGAAAAGTTGCGTTCTTACTTCTGTCCTCGTTTACCTACCATACCTTGGACACCGTAACTGTAGATGTAGAATATGCCCTTTACTATGTAGAATGTAGAATATGGCCTTTACTATGAAGGCTAATATGGCTTAAAATTAGAAAGCAGTATGAATAATATATATCACATTTGTATTCATAACCTGAGTTGTCGAAACTATGTGTACCAGCAACAGGGAACTAAGAACACTTAGATGTATGTGTCACTGGCTAACATGAAGAGCTCAAGGTAGCATGATAATATGTGAGAAATGAAGACTGGCATAAAATTGGCAGAGTCCTGTTTAAAAGGCAAAGTGGAGTAGATTAATATATTTCCATATAATAGAATTATTTCTGTTAATATAACATGCTAAATCCTGATGCAATAGCCTCTGATGTTTAGCCATGACTAACATCAGTGGGAGCAAAAATGGGGCTGAGGTCTAGACTAGAAGTCTCATTCACATTCTTACTGTCTCCCCATCTCCTGCTGGGTGGCCTTTCTTCTGCAGGATCTCTTCCAAAGGTACTGTGTTGCTGCATCAGGCCAGCCTGATACCTGCCTTAAGCCCCAGGTACACAGAGAGGTGAGAAGAGACAGGGGAGGAGGCCAGCTGGAGAAGGTGGAAGGACTTGGGGAGGTAGAAGACTGGAGAGAGCAAAGGAGGGAAATAGGGAAGAAGAACTTTCTCAAGGAACAGGAGGATGCAAAGGAATGGCCTCAAGTTGCATCAGGATAAGTTTAGATTGGATATTAGGAAAAAAATATTCACAGAAAGGGTTATCACTTTGGCACAGGCTGCCCAGGGAAATGATTGAGTCTCCATCCCTAGAGGTCTTCCAAAGATATATAGATATAGTGCTTAGAGATATGGTTTAGTGGTGGTCTCGGCAGTACTAAGGTAATGGTTGGACTAGGTGATCTTAAAGGTCTTTTCCAACCTAAATGCTTCTGTGACTCTATATATTGGTTTGAAGCTTGGTTTTAAGACCTTCAACTTGTGATGCAATCTCTATGAACAAAGTTTTGTGGAATCTTGCTCTCAGACTGATGTGAAGCAGTGATGAAAGGAAGTTTTTTGCTTTGTACTATCTTACGTTCAGCATTTTGTTTGTAAAATTTTATTGGAGAAATTGTAAGTGATACTATCTCAAAGAGACAGCAGCTCAGATAATTGCACCCCTGCCTCCAGAATTTAGGCTTTCATTCCTAATTTTGTGTAAACTGTTTTAAAATGCTACATCAAATTACACAGAAAACATTAACATTGTGAATAAATATGTAAAGATTAAGAAACATTGAAACTAAATCACCTTCAGCAATCTACTGATCTAGGTGAACCTACTTCTGCAGGGGGATTGGACTAGATGATCTCTAAAGGTCCCTTCCAACACCTACCATTCTATAATTCTATGATATCATAGAATCATAGAATGGTAGGAGTTGGAAGGGATCTTTAGAGATCATCTAGTCCAAACCACTTGCAGAAGGAGGTCCACTTAAAAAATCAGATTGCAGTCCACCTAGATCAGTTTGCAAATGCGTTATCACATACACATTATCATATATCTTGGAATTAAGGAATGACTCTGGTTTGCAAGAGGGTACCACTGAAAAGTGAACGGGCATTTAAAAAAAGCTTTTAAAAAAACCTTTTTAAGATTTATTTTTTCCTAAAGGAATAAAAGTAGAGGTTTAATAAATAGGTGATCTAGAGGCCTTGCTTATATGTTGTTTTGCATGGATGTATGTGTTTAATGTGATGAGATGGGAAGAACATCTCATCCATCCTCTGTACATATAGCTGACCTACCTCTAACTATCTGCACCCATTCGTACTGCTATGTAGCTATAGCAAGAACCTTTCTTTAGCAGTGTAGTTTCAGCATAACAGAAAATGATTCATCCAGCTTCTGGGTGAACTTTGGAGCTTCTATTGTGTTTTGTGCTGCTGAAAGCCAGATGCTTTTAGTGGCTGAAGTAGCAAGTTAGCCCCAAGCTCTGTGGAGACTTGCAATCATTGCCTACAAGGTAGAGACTGCTTCACTGTCAATTACCGAGCTTGAATTTGATGTTGATAATGAAGTTTCCTAGACATGATCTCCTCTTTGGCTAAAGAATTGTATGTGAAGAAGGATGACCTTTATCTCAGAGTGCCTGCTATGGTAAGTGAAGAAAATATACACATGTTCTGCTATTTTGAGGTACTTTGAGAATGAAGTCTCTTGGGGAAAAAAGTAGTTGTTACAAAGATTGTATGTTAGGATGCAGACTGAGTAAATCAGAGCTCCTGTGGACATTGCGACCTCCTCAAATGCCACAGTGTGAATGAATAAAAATGATTAAGAAAACAGCAATTAAATGCCCTGTCAGTGGTAAAATTCTCCAGAAATATAGGAAGGCTTAAATGGTGCACCATTTTGTGCTTGCAAGCAGTGTGTGTGTGTAAAAGGGAACTGTAGAAAAAGTCTCACTATTTCTGTAGGCAGTAGTTCTAGTTTTGTTTTTAGTAGTTTCAGTTAAATCTGACAGAGTGGGCTAAGTATCAAACTCTGCTGAGGAATGTTGCACTAAATCTATAACAAAATGAAAGATGAAGCATTTTTGAGTAAGCTGAGGTTAAATCTCTCATCTTCCTTGAAGACTGCTGATTTTCTGAGGACTGGATCCTGACTGCAGCCCAGAGTTGAATGCCTCACATCGTTGAGCAGTTCAATCCACAGAAATGACCCTTTCCAAAATGTTTTTTATTATAAATGCTCAGCATTTCCCTGAAACGTGGTTGTATTGCATATGCAGTCAGGAGATCAAGAAAATAAGAAAAGATGAGACTGAAAGAGAAATTTCAATGTCAGAGCCCAAAGAAGATGAAACCTGCGGAGTTGTCAAAGGAAGTAAAAAGGAGGACAAGGTCCAACAAGAGTGGAAAGGTACAACAGTTGGGGTAGGTGGGGTCAGCCTGTGAAAAGCTGAACTCTGTAGCCAGGGCAAGTGAGGGCAGTGCGGGTGCTTCCTTACTGCCTCCTGCATGCTGTCCCAGTGGGTACCGAACAGCAAGCAGGAAGACCTCACAGCAAAACCAGTGTGTTGCTGGAGGAAGGACTCTGGCTGATAAAACTAAAGCCATTAGAAAAAGGTAGAGGTTAAATCAGAGCTCCTTTAGAAGATTTAAAATAGCTATTGAGTCTCTTCGCTGCGTGATTCCCCAAACAATTAGGTAAGCAGTGTCTCTTGTGAAGAGAGAGTTACTGGGTTAATTATGCTAATTAAGACTCTGATAGACATTGTCTATTGATTTGTCTATCAGCTTCCTGATTAACATTCATATTTCTCTGTGAAGGAAAGCACTGAAAAATACCTGGAGTCTTTTTTCTTTTTTCCTGCTGTCAACTGAGCAGAGGGAGGAAACTGTTGCTGTGGGTGTTTGCCTGGCTCCTGGGTGTTTCTGTGTTCGATTTTGCTGCTCTCTAACTACTTATAATAATGTAATGTGTTTTTTGGTTTTTTTTTTCTGCCATGTTTACAAACGTTTCCATCAGCAGGGGAATCAAGCACAGTACTTATCTTAGTCTGCTTGTGACAGGTTATTAATCATGAGACACCCTGACAGAAAGTTGCTCAAAGCATTGTCATGGACAACTGTTTTTGAAGACAAATACTACTGTGGATATGCCTATTGCCAAGTTTGTTTTGATCTTTGATTCTGAGATGTAAAGAGAAGGTGGTCCTTTATCTCTTTGGCAATAGAGATGATTAAGCTTATTTGTGATACTAAGAACAAAAATGGAGGCATGAAATATTATAACCATTCTCTTTTTGTCTTCATTTTTGGCTCTGCTACTTTAGCCGAAGCCTTCCCCTTTAAATAAAGGGTTCCCTTGCTGTCAGCTTATTTTTCTACATGATTTTAAATCTCTCCTATAACAAAGAAAAATTAAATGGGCTTTTGCTAGTTCTATGGCATTTGTAACAATGCAAGGGATAAAAAAAGCCCATACAATGAGCAGACAAAGGATAGATGGAAGAAACTTCAAAGAAGAATGATGTACAAAAGAGGAGTAAAGTGGTAGGAAAAACAAGCTAATGGTAGAGACAAAGACTCTGTCTGAAATTAAACCCTAGATAAACTGGGCCAAAAGACAAATCCTGCAAATGCAAACACATTAATTGACCTGTATTTGTGAAAGATGCACTGTGTGGAGTCACTTTTTCCATTTTTACCTTGTCTTTCTTGAAAAGACTACTGTGTTTTTTTCCCACTGGTATTGATCAATGAAAAGGAAAGCCTGTTTTCAAACAGGATCATTTATTAGAGAATTCAAAAAAGTGAAGGTTAGTTAATGAAGCATTGGCACTCTTATTAAGTCTGTGACCATGGGAGGCAGGAGAACAACACAGAAAAAAATAAAGCCATACTAATAGACTGCAGTAACAAGATAACATTTATATATTTAGTTATCTTGAAGATGTTTTTAACAAAATGTATCACAAAGGGAAAAAAAAGCTATTGGTAAAAGTCAGTGCTTGCTCTTCCCCCACAACAAAATAGGTGTATGTACTATGTCACCACAACACTCACTCCCTGTACTTGTGTCTTGAACTGAAGCTCTATGATTCAAGGGGCTTTGTAAAAGAACTATCTTCCCTTACAGCCATGCCCATCCAACCTCTCAGAACTTGTGTAAAAATATAGCACTCTAATCGTAATTTCACCTTGATTTATACTCCTTCTCTGCAAATGAAGGGCAGGTCTTACCTCATATTTGCTTAGGAGGCAACCCTCATCATAATCATCTCCATTGCACCCATAGCATCTCTTTAGTTCTTGTTCACCTCCCTCCCTCAGTGTTTAAAATTTTAAAGCAGCTTAGAAATGTAGGGTCCTAAATCTCAGAGAAGTTACTGAAATTTGCATCTGGTTTGTTTGTTTTTGAAATGGCTCATAGGACATACAAGACATGCTTATGTTAACTCTACCCTTACATATCCAAAGATTACTTTTATAGACATTGTGGACGAGCCAGACCTCCTCTCCACCTCTTTTAGAGAGACTACAGAGTTCTGGGACATACTGAGTGCTAAGAGTGTTTTGACAAATCTAAGACCTTAGTGTTGCAGCCCTCATCCGTTCTCACATACATATCTGGACATGCACACACAAATAAGTAATACTGAGTTGAGCTTGTCTGATGTCACTCATAATGATGAGTTAAGATGCATGAATTGGAAAAAAATCGAGGGAGAAACTGACAGCATGAGACTACAGGTTAGTCACATTGCAAATACAGTGTATTCGTCAGTGCACAATAAATCATCTCGTTGCCATGTAACAGACAGCACTGAGAACCTTAGTCTATCCAATTTGCTTACTTGTAACAAAAGTGCTGTTCTCCTGGAACTCTGCTACAGTGTTTACATGCTCTCTTGCTCACATGCACATGTTATGTGAAAGGATGCTGTTTCCATAACTGAAAAATATCACTGGAGACTAGGCTGTTTTATTAAAAGTGTGTCTCCTGCTGGCAGTTTACATGTTTTGACAACCTCTTGGAAAGCAGCGATAATCAACTTGAGGCCATGCTGCGTACTGCCTCAGTGATGCATGGCGGGAGACTCAGCTCTGCGTCCTGCCCATACTCGCCTCCAGTGTGCTGGAGTGGAATACCAAGTACAGCTTCGCATTCATTACCACCTAATTATGTTGCTCAAACATCTCTCAAAGTCATTTTTCCTCATCACTAGGCTCGGTCCAAATATTTTTATTTACCTGTTCTGACATACTTTCATATTTGAAAGTTTTTCATGTCATCTCGTCTTTGCACACTTGTGATTTCAGTCTGAGCAGAGGCTGCACCAAGGTAATAGGTCTGTGTGATTGGAAACGCCAGGGAGCTCTACATTTTGCTTGCCTACCATACATAATTTTGCAAGAAGGAGACTGATTCTGAGCTTCTCATTCCATATCCCAAATCATATACATAAAATTAATCATTTTTGGTTTTCCCTTAAATTAATTAGAGTGAATCCTGGACCCCAGGGTAAAGTTGGTAAGACAGTGACAGACCTTACCCAGGGAACTGTAGACTAGCTTCTAAAGAGACTTCTAAATGTACAGACTGTTGTCTTTCCAGTGCTTAATTTAATTTGAAATTAAGCTATTAAATAAGGCCTTTGGTATTACATACTTTATCTATTATCTACAGATCAATCCTTTGAGTGCATATGAGGATATAATACAGTGTTTCTTGTGTTGTAGTGGTTGGATAAAATAATTTTGTTGCATTTCATAGATTTACTGCTGATTTTATAGATATTTTTATAGAACTTTGGAACAATAAACTTCCAAACATCTTGGGTAGCAGGAGATTGGAAAACGTTGAGAACAGATAGGAGAAAATTTTTCCTACCTAGAGACCAGTAACCACAACATAGTAAAAAGTGTTGTCTTTTTTAAATTCTAATGTATTCTAAAATTAATTTTTGGAAATCTCTGCTCATCTGGGCTCCAATTAATAGAGGTATGAAGGTTGTATTGTTACTAGTCCCTGATTATCTCTAAAGACCTCAATAAAAATTGCCATCTTGCATTGCATGCACAGAATGTGGCTTTTGGATGATCATGGGTCAGAAAACAATGAAGATAATACAAAAGATGGTGATATCTATAGACTGGTGAATGCCAACTGGAGGAACTTTCTGCAGACTGTGTAACTGCCACAACCAAAATAAAAAAGGCTTTATTTTCCTCTGTTGAAAAGGAAACCAAAATTTAAGGGGAAACTTTCTACCTTGCACATGGCTTTGTCACAGACAGATTGCCTCTGTTGAGATCTAGAGCTAAACATGTTTTCTTATGAGGAAGATTCATACTCACCATGACCAGAGTGGTTTAATCAAACATACTGCCAAAGCCTTTCTTTGGACTTCAACTTGTCTTTCATTTATCCTTCACCTTAATGCTGTCTAAATCCACCTGGTGCTCCTCTGTTATGTCTCACGAAGGTAGGCTACTCTTTCTAGTCCATGCTGTGGAAACTTTCAACCAGGAGTGTCTGCCTCATCCAGTATATCTACCTAGGCCTTTTTTATTGCCTGGAGAGTATCATCAGAATCTTGGAGTATTTTCTGCACCTTTCCTTCATATTTCAAGATCCTGATTCTGATCCTTATTTTCACTTTTTCCACTGCAGCAGCTCTATTTGTTGTATATAGACTTCTTTCAGAAAACACGTTATACCCCCTTCATTTTATTCAGTGATGCTGTTTTGTCTGTCCCCAGCTACACTTTTTCTTCTGCTACTTCTTTTGCCAGATCTGTCCCCAACCTTTTCTTTGTTGAAATGTCATTTGAGAACAAATGATCGTTAAAACAAATTCACAAGTATGACAGCCTGCATACAGCTGGCCTGTGCAACTAAGAAGACTTACTGATGTTACTTTCATCTGTTTCTATTTATCCTTTCAGTATTTGTTCTTTTTTAAGGTATATTGGCTTAAGTAAACTTGTTTGGATGAGAAGTTGTCCTTCTTTTCAGAGATTGCCTGATAATAGTACCCAAGGAAGACTTGGTGTTAAATGGGGCCCTGAGTACTAATTTAGTATAAACTATACATTTCCGGAAGGAAATACGAGATAATTCCTGCTTGATAGCTAGTGCTATCAGCAGGATGTCCTGCTGATCCCAGTGACAGGACAAGAAGCAATGAGTACAAACTGAAATACATTAGATTATTTCAGAATGCAAGAAAACATTTTTTCTTTCTTGGTTGGTTGTTTTTTTTTGTTGTAGGGATCATCCAGAGAGACTGTGGAGTCTGTGTCTGTGGAGATACTCAAACTCCATCTGGATGCAATCCTGGGAAACCTGCTTCTGTGGACTCTGCTTGAGCAGGAAGTTGGGCCAGGTGATTTCAAAAGGTCCCTTCCAACTTTGGTTCAGGAATTCTGTGATGACTAGTGGTTGAAGCAGTGAATTAGTAAATCGCTTATGAGACAAACAGGGAGCTTTCTGTCAAGATGCTTTCCCAAGCAGAGTCAGATTCTACAAAAGCAAAGTTATCCTGTGCAAAATATTTGCTTTTAATGAATTGTTCAATGTTGCAACAAGGATTATTTCACAGTGAAATATTTAATTTTAAAAAATCGTCTCTGGATTTTGGAGCTAATGCCCATGCTAAATTTTAAGGATATTTAAGGAAAGTAGCACACCACAGACTCTGGGTTCACTGCAATTAAGGAGACATCATTGCAACCTCCACATACAGCCTCATCTTTTGGGGAGCACCCATACCCTATCAGGCAGCTCTGGCATCCCTTGGGGCGTGCCTAGCCGCTCCTGCTGGATTCAGACTTATTTTTGTGTTCAAAATGTGGAATCAAATAGTATGGTTTGCTAGGGACAAAGTTGTAGCTTTGCGTTCAAAAAAAACACTGATTTTTCCTCTTCTCCAGAGTTAATCTCTTCTCTAAATGTAAGCCTCTCCGTTCTCATTTTTACAGTACCTGTCGGCTGTTGTTAATGTCCCAGCTGGTCAAGGGGGCAGGTTTGTTGCTTTGAAACCACAAGTCTGAATGCCTTTTTGACATCTAACTGTGTTGCTAGACCTTTATTTTAAGTATTACTGGTGTTATTTTCTAGCCACTACATCCTGGAGATAAAACTTTGGTTGCATTTGCATGGGTCATCCTTAGGGTAAAAGTGGTACTAATGTTTCAGATGTGTTTTGACATGATGAAAGCCTTACATGACTTGCAAAAAGCTACCTGAATTTCCAGTTTGGTCCAGAGAGCCTAGAAATTACTGTTACTGCCAGAGACATGGTTAGTACTGGCTAAGAGGAGAATAACACTTCTAAGTACTAGTTATATATGCTGAACAGGAAGGCTTAAAGATCATGGCATGCTATACAAACAAATTAATTTGAATGTAGTTTCAGACTTCCTTGTCTAATGCATTAAAAGCATTTTTTTTCAATACCAATAACTTGCCAGCATCACTATGGATCTTATTCAGTGTATTTGCTGCTGTTTATGGCTACCTGTGAGCCATAATGTTGGGATAATAGTATTGTCATGGACTTTTAAAAATTCTTTGTGTATACTTGAATTCTGTTAGTACTAGAGATGAGTGTCCTTAAGCTACTGCTTTAGGTAATGTGGAAAGATATGCTCTTATTTTGGTTTAACCTCTAACAGAGATTGATTTATGTGCTCCCTCCTACTTGTCCTTTTGAGGTTCAGTCTCCTAATGTTGCAAACAGGATGCTGGAGTCTACAGAGCCATTTTCCAGCCCTTCTCATTCCCATCTTTGAAAATATTCATGTACAATACAGACCTGAGCAGATCTTCAATCTTGACTACTGATAATGAGAACATGATTTCCATTTCTCTGTATTCATTATCCCAGATCTGTAGTTTTCCACCTCATAGTTAATTCACATAAATATTGAAGTGTGATCAGTCAGGCTGATGTTATTTTTCCTTAGATAGATTTACCTAGGTAGGAATAATGACACAATTTCCAGTGGATTTCTGGGGTCTTGCAGGGGTTAGCTGGATAGATGCTGATAACATTCCCCTTTGTTTCCAAATAGAAATAACAGTCCAGACAAGACATGGCAAAATGACTATTTAAAATCAATAGCACATAGAAATTCTGAAATAGGATAGGGTACTTCTGTTGGTCAAAATACATAGCTCTTCCTAAGCTTAATCCCTGCAAGAAATGCAACACTTGTGCACAGCCTTTGACCATGGAAGGTGAGTGTAAGAAAATTCCCAGTCCTATCTCCTGCACCCAGTCCTTTCATGATTGGTCCAAACCTTTTCAAACTGCACAGTTTCCTCTCTTTTATTACTTTGACAAAACACCTCATCACTAACAACACTGGTTTTTGAAATCAAAGCCCACTAATCTGTGTTTATGTCATCAATGTTATCAATGTTGGTTTTCCTCAATGTGCCATGATTTGCTGAGTTAGATGTCTTGTATCAATTCAAATGTACTGCATCAACACAGCCCATGCAGTAAAACAGGGTGAGGAGCTTGAGTGACTTATTTCCTCAAGTGCACAGAAATGTTTATTTTGTTCCCCTTATGTGGGGCAGGTCTCGATGTTTAGAATTCCAAGGTTCAGATTGGAAAAAGCATTCGGGTTATCATGTCTTAGTGGATGAAGTCTTGTAAATGCCTTTGTGAATCTGTGCATAAGGGAGTGAAGAAATAACAGAACCCCTTAGTTTGGATATACCAGGAAGTTTTTTGTCCTGATGCTTTACATCTTGAATTGTGGGCAATGAATTCATTGAAATATTCTTTATTGAAAAATCAGGAAAACAAGCTACCACTTCCTCAACAACTTGGTAAAGGAGATTGAAGAAGTTATACTTTACACATTGTCATGCAATATGTGCTTTACCTTTGTTTCTTGGTATTAGTCACCTACCTATTGATTTTAGTTTTCCTCGAAGTGATTCTTGCTATTTCTTCTACATTTACTTCATAATAGATGTAGAAACCTTTTGTTGTCTTAAAAATACCCTTTAAAACACAAGGAACATCCAGAATTTAAGTATTTAATATTCTTTCTGTGTGGATTGGTCTGAAATGTATGATATGTAAAAGAATAATAATATTCAGGGCAAAAAACATCCATCTTTGAGTCCAATTTCTTCTCATTGATTTATGCAAGCAGTGAAGACTATTGGCTGTGACACCTAGAAGTGTGTACTCCTTGTGTTCAGCATGTCAATAGAAAAATCCATTAACATTTCTGATACGTGTGTGTGGCATCACGTGAAAAAGTGCTTCAACAGTGATTACAAACTAACAAGAAAGCATCTCTCTTCATCCTGATGGGTCATATACACAGGAGGTTTTGATTTAACTGCTTGGAAAAAAAAAATCTGTGTCTCTTTAACAAGCTCCATATATAGCTACAGTAAGTTACCATTTTCACACAGATTATTTAATGAAAACATCTCATAGCTTTAGAGCTTTAAAAGCATTAGGTTAGTAGCCCTCATTTCACCTTAGAAGGATGAGTTAAGCACTACCTTGCTTGACTTACATTGATTCTCAAACTGTGGTCACATGGCATCTACTGAAGGTCATGTCATCTGTAAACTTGCAGCCTCTCCCTGCAACCACTGCTGGACTGCACTCGCTCTGTCTAACTGGAGATATTTCTAAAACTGGAAATAGTTTGCTTGGCTCTGCTCAGCTATAGCTTTGCAATGCATAACAATATCCAAATACAGTTGTTTATAGTGAATGTTGCCGATAGCTTTTCATCTGAGGAATCTGCTCCCTGATGAGTGATGTGTAAAGAGGAAAATTCTGCAAGGGCTAGAGTTTAACTTGGCTTCTTATACACTCCTGTTTATACATCCCTTGTTCTTGTCTGGAACGTCTATTTGGGGTTAGAAAAGTTCAGAAAATTTGCTAATGAGAAACTCAGCAGACCAGCAAGGTTTGCCAAGGACTTTTGTTCTTTTATTAGGCAGGAATGTGTGATGTTGTCCCAGGATTCTGGTGTTGTTGACTTGGAAGTGTATCTCCATATGAACCCTCTTTCACTCTGAAAGGTGAAAAACCTCAGTCTGCTTTTGGGAGAATCTGCTTCATAGGTAATGTAACCAAATACCCAAAGATGATCACTGTGAGTGTTTGGGGTGGCTGTAACACACAGGGAACAGCAGGCCCTGCTTCAGTAATGGTGATGTGAGATAAGGCAGATACAAAATATCTTAAGAGGATGATATATGGGGATGTGTACTTGCATATATATGTGTACATAAAACTCTGTGTACAGATATAAAACACCTTCCCCCAAATCAATGAAATCATATATTACACAAAACAATGTGCTTGTGCAGCTGGTGTAGGGGTACTCCTGTGGCCACTGCAGGAATGTGCCAGCTGCAGGGATGAGTAGGAGGGAGCCCTATCCTTGTGCACATGCCAAAACCGAGGGTGCTCCACACTGGCAGCATGATGTCTCCTCTGAGAGTTTCTGAGGAATTGGTTAAGTGCTTTAGTACAGCCTGGTCTGGAATCCAGGGAGCTGTAATTTATCTGCTTATTAAGTGAATGGTATTTAATATCAAATGTATTCAAAATTATCCAATAACCAAATAATTTTGGATCACATGCACAGACTCTACACCTTATTTGCATTCATTGCTATACAACATCCAAGGGTTTCTGCTTTATTTTTCCTTTGCATTCAGCCTATGGAAATGCAGTGATTTTTGTGGTGGCATTAAAATGACTTAGCAACATTAGGCTCTTTCAATGTCTTCCACACCAAATTTTCTTTCTGTGGGGATGTGAGAGCACTGTGCCTTGTGTTCCTTTGGTGACTCTGGCGGTGATATGCCTGGCTTTGCGAGGAACCCCTCCGCTGCCCTTTCTTCCCCGGGTGTCCATTGTGGCAGGCTCATTCATGCATCCCTAAATTTAGTGTGTGCAGCAAAATGCTGACTTCCAGGGGCAGGAAGAGCCTTCCTGAAACCACCCTACTGGCTGGAAACACCACATTTGTTTTATGCCCTCCTCTGGAAATCGCTGAGCTCCGAGAAGCCTGCCTGACTTCCCAACTAACCCAGGCTGGCCTGCCCCTGCCCCGGTAGCGGGGGGACAGCCCTTGGCTGGGCCCCCTGGCCCCCCCTGCCCCCTTAATCCCCCCACCCGCGCGTTGCCCAGCCAACAGTCGAGACAAGCAGGTGATGCATTGACAGGGAGCAGATGGTCTCCCGCCGAGGTAAGCGGAGCTCAACAATGAAACCATATTGATCATATTGCTCCTTTTCTTCAGCTTCAACTTCGGTCTTGAGGTTTTGCTGCTAATAGCATCCTCCCTCCCCCTTACTCCCTCTTCACTACAGCCCACAGTCAGCACTACTCAGAAGAGAGGAGTCCGAGCCTTCACACTGCCCACCCACCTTCAGCTCTATTTCCTCCACTGAAAGCAGGGGAAACCAAAGTGTGCCCACAATTTCCCTTCTCTTGATGCAGCCAACTTCCCCTGCCCCCAAGACCCTTTAACCCTGGCCCCACATCCACCTCCCTGCCTCCTGCCCTCTTTCCTATTCAGCATGGAGGTGAGAAAGCTGCAAGGCCTCTTCTGCCCTCAGCCCCAGCCCAGTCTTCTGAGCCACAGCACCCGTCACTGCCTCGTGCATCTCTCTCTCTTCCTCTTCATCCTGCTCCCTTAACCTTGTGTGCATATGTGCTTGTAGAAAATAGACCTAGAGGATGACAAATTTGCTCCTCCCTGCCTTGGGGAGAGAGTGCTTCAGGGACCCCCCTCTCTATCTGCTGCCCTGTTTGTTGTCTCCCATACTTACCTGTGGCCACAACTCCTTCTTTTCTGTTCAAATATATTTAAATGAAAGCAAAAGCTGATGGCTTTCACTCTTTGTTTCTGTTATTTATTCTGATTGCACTCCCTCCTCTAGCCAAAAATGTCTCCAATATCTCACTATGCTCACTTCTTGCCTGTAAACGTGCACTGCAGAAGCCCCAGAAGCCCCAATGTTTGCATTTTGCACTTTTCATCATGTGTGTCCCCCCCTAGCTCCTCCACAGATGCTAATGTACAGATAAATAAGAGAAAATGCAGACCATCAGCCTGCCTGACCCCCTCTCTTCTGTCTCATTCAGCAGCCACAGCCCTGTATTCACTGCTGTGTGACGATGCTAACATCGAGGGCTTGAGCACTTAGTCACTATTCACAATTTTAATAGTAGCTTCATAGCTGTCACATAAATTCATTACCAACTTTGGGCTTAGAATGGTAAGATGGAACTTAAAAAAAAGAAAAAGAAGGAGCGTGTAAGGAAAAAGAAAATAAATCCCAAGGGCAGTTTACTATGGTATCTTCACTTGTTTGCAGGTGGTTTTTGAAACTATAACTGCTGTAACTCCATGCAGTGTTCTCTAAAGTAGCTGTCACACTGTGTTGTGTTTTTTTGAAAATCTATTACCCCAGCACACACACACTTTTTTTTTTTTTTACAGTAGATATAAATGCCTATAAAGGCTTCACCCCTCCTTTCTTTTTTTTTTTTCCTCTGAGGGAGTGAAGGGGGAAAAAAAACCACAAAGCCAAGAAAAAAGCTTATGAATGAATGGAAAACAATGCAGGGTCACAAAGCTGTCGCAACCAATGTCATAGTGGTGCTGCTGGGCAGACTTACAGAGGACTTGTTGTTCCTTGATTTTTATGGTGATCGGTAGAACGCATGTAGCACTTTGCGAACAGGTTTGGGACAAGTGGCAAAGAAAAGGCTCCTCACAATAAACTCTTTTCTACAGCATCATGAGCATTATGTCCGCAAACACCTGTGGTTTGCAAAGAGGGAGCTGTAAAGGACGCACACACAAAAATATATATAAATAGAAAGGCGAGACATTGTTTGTGAGTTACACTACATGTCACAGTTGTGCACAATGGTGGGTTTTTTAACTCATCTGAGACTATGGAGTTTAGAAAAGCCCCTAAAATATTACTGAATACAAATGCCAGCATTTAGAGGATACTAAGCTTAGGAGGCAGAGAAATGACATGAAAAGAGACATGGAAAGATCAGCCTAGTAATCTGGCAAGGTATCAGTACTGCTCTGAGACAATGTGGCAAGAGCTAAGACTTTATTATTCCCTCTGAAGGCTGTCTCTTAAATGGTCACCAAATCCCCATGCTCTGTGAAACAAGTGCCTATGCTAAAGTCCTAGGAGCGTCCTCACATATTCCATCCGGCCCAAAGGGGACTGCTGATAGAATCTAGACTTTCTTGCCTAGGTACTAGAAATTAATAAAATATGATTAGACTGTTAAAAAATATTTTTCTTCCACTTTGTTGTTGGAATAAGATAACAAAATATAATTAAGAGAAACCATAAAAGTGCTTCTCAGCTTCATGGCCTTCAGATTGGTGAAGTAGATGTCTCTGCACTCCAGGTTTTCTCATTCCAGTAAGTATATTGTGAGTCAGGTCCCAAAAACCTCTTGGGGCAAACACCCCCATTCATTTCAGAATAGGCAGCTATTTTCTTTCAAAACTCATTAACAAAGATGCTCATTAGCATATAGGATATCTCTGCCCAGGGAGAAACAACTTCTTCTTCCAGAACAGAAAAAGTTGTTCACTATTTCATAAAATTAAAATGTTGTATGAAGCAGATTTTCTTGTAATTTGAAAAAAATACTATAACTTATTATGATTCTCTAGATCCTTGGGTCATTCCCATTTTCTGTGACCATTTTTTCCTTTTGGATGCAATTGCAATTCCTTCAGACTTCACATTTTTCTCTGGTTTTTGTTTTATTCTGGGTTTTTGGGGTTTTCTTTCACTCTGAAGTCTTAAATTTACCAAAAGATGTTTTGCTTTGATAAATTATAAAGAAACAACATTCCCTGTCTGGATTAGCTGAAGACTCCTTGATTTGACCCTAAATTTCATCCTACCTCTTCCTACCTCTTTTCATTTATCAATATAATTGAATTATGCATGCATCTGTGTTAATGTATTGAAGTATGATATATAGACTGCATGTTTTGCTTGGAAAGTGATCTGATATTGTGGCTATGACAGTAACCAAAGACAGGGAAATCAGAGCATAGTCACCGATCTCGTCTGACACTCCTCAGTGTTTGGAACTATTATGTCTTGATTCCTTTGGGAGTCTCTGGACTCCAGCATGACTTTTTAAACTGGTACACAAATAGATAAAGCACGCAGGCTTTCAGATCACTAGAAAGAGAATTACCTTTTCTGAGTGATCTACAAAAGGAAACTACTGCTTGGTAGTTTAACATCACTAGCCTGACACATGAAGCTCCTCTGTATGACTTTCCTGCAAATTGTAATTATTTGGGAGACACTATGATAAAGGAGAACCTGAACAGTAAGATCTGCTTTGTTCTTAATAAATGAAATAATCTTTGTTCCCCAAACAATTTGAATATGTTTTATTAAAAAGGAAACTCTTTTATTTTTTTTTTCAAGATGAGTTGAAGCTTTTCAGTTTTATCTAAGCAATGTGGAGATACATATACTCAAAAATTTAGTATGAAAACTCTACCAATGCAATTTAAACTTGCAGGGATCTGGTTTGTCCTATTAAATCAACAGTTCAAAGTACTGTAATTCAAAACATTGGTTTCTAATGCAAAATTCTTGCTTTTCTAGTAGTTATCTCTTGTTTTAAAATGTCTAGGATAAATGGTTTTTACTTCTTAGGTAGACTGGAATTGAAGCAAAGGGCAATGAATCTTTCTGTTGACCTCAGTGGGCTTTGGCTGACTTAAAACTTCAGTGAAACTGCTGTGCAGGCACATACTACTTTGATTCTGTTATTTTTTTACCCCTTTCAGTAAGTCAAATTGCCATAGTAAGTGCACCTAGGAGTTTAAAATCAAGTATACATGCATGTGCTCTTCTCCCGTTATGAGCTAGATAAGCAAGTCTCTTAGAATTGGCAACTGCACTAATTACCCTGAGTTAAACAGCAATCTGCTATCTCTGGCTAAAAGATTACAATTTTTTGTTGTTGTTGTTTGGGACAAGCTTCTGGCTATTTTGTGAAAACTTGATTCAGCTATTGCTGTTCCTAGTCTATGTGGGCTTTACTAGAACAGGGCTGTGAATAAATGGCATTTCCTTGGACACTGAAAGAAATTGCAGTGCCTTGAGCAGTCGGGGATTTTATCACCTTAATTATATTAACAGTGAGACCATGGTTCTTTGATTTATCTTGAAATGGTGATGTGCTTACCTGTCCTTTGTGATAATGAGGTTAAATAAGTTCACCAGAACCAGCAGTGATTTACTAGAAAGGTGATATTTTGGCTGTAAGTACTGGAGAGTGATAGCTTGATTAGTGTGGGGTAGCTCTGCTTTCTGTATGCTTCACTAGTTGTCGCTTGAACATGGATGGAGATTAAGATATTTTCTTTGCCTTTGGATCTGTTCCAGACACTTTTTTGGACATCCCTGGACTGTTCATCTTTCAGAAGTACAAAGAGATGTATACCATGACCTATTTTGGTCAACTTGAAGTTGATCAGACAATGAACCTCATATTCAAATGAGTATTGGCTAGGACAATTACAGCATAATTAATTATTGCAATTTATTACTTTGTAAATCACTAGTTTGCAGCCTGATCCAAGAATTCTTTACAATCTTGTGTAGTTCTGTTAATACCAATCAAGTGTGAGATCATGAGGCCAAAACCTTTAAGGATTATCTGTGTACTTTCATATATAAATAGTATTACTAGTTGACGAGACTAGTTAGAAGTATAAAGCTATGCATCAAAGTCTTTGCAGCAATGAATCCCTATTTTGCCTTTGTTAATGAGTTACTTGGCTTCAGACATGAATGTTTATATATGTACTTATGCACATAGTAAAGTTTATCTTCTCTTCCAGCAGTGCCAAAGTGGAACTTTCTTGACTATAAAGCAACGAATGGTTCAGGGTTTTTGAAAATGACTAAATACTACTGTTTTTATTTTGTCATTTAGTTTTGTAATGTCTATAGTCATGCTTTTTTGCAGCTCTTTTTGGTTCTGGGGGAGTTTGCTGACTGAGGAAAGACTATTCTGTTTGAGATAAAGTCTTCCTGACACTCAGAATATACCCTTTGACCTATATCCTCTATTTCTGCTTTCTCATATGCACACTCTTCCTTTTGTTCATGGCAAGGAAACGGATTACAGAGATAGCAGGCAGTGTGAATTTTCAGCTCTGACAGAGCCTTGAAGCATCATCAAATAAGGTTATTACTTTGAGAAGGGCTAACAGTTTGCTTGGCTCAGCAGCCTGAAAGCAGGTACTGATTTTTCTCAAAGGTGCTCTCCTGGGCAGGAATTGCTACCGTTGAACAGAATTTATCTGAGTAAGGAGTGCTGGAGTGAATGCTATAGAGTTGTGCACTACACAGCTTTTGGATTAGACCAGGTTTTTCTAACAGTGTTTATAAGAAAACAGTATTTCAACTTCCAAATGCTTTTAAATGTAGCTCTACCATATCCCTGGTAACCACACTCATTGCTTTCTGTGAAGTAAACTAAGGGACAGGATCCTAAGTTTCCTGATTATTTCTTGACTACACAGAGCAGTGAGCCTATAAAAGAGTTAGGATTAAATCTACATCCGAGCAAAACAAATAGAACCCATTTATTGTATGCTGAAAGAGACACACTAGCTATAGTTTCTAGCTTTCACATTATTGTCACCATGATACGAATACCATGGCTGCTTCCTTCTCACTGACAATTGAAAAGTCCAATATTCCATACCTTAAAAATCTAGTGTTATAGTTTGTTGCATGGTTTTCCACTCATTCATGTTGCTCCTCAGTAACTTAGCAATGACCAGTCAAGATATGCACACACCATATTGTTTTACGTGTTTGACTAGAACACTGACAGATTAATAGGATGGGTAAATAGCTACGCACTCTGTGGTGGCTCAGTGTGGGCTGGCAGGATTGACTGCTGCCAGACTTTGTTGTATTTGCACAGAGGAAGCGGCAGCAAAAGCCTGCTGGGGCAAGGTGACGTGGGTCATGGGTATTTGTTTCTCATCTCTATAGAAAACAATTGTCCTCTCAATGGAAGACAGCTTTTGGAAACTATGTGGTTCCACTAGTAAGGAAGCGTTTGTACTTCCAGAGCGCTAAATAAAATGCAGCTATAGAGTGGCAGATGCATTAAGTGTCCACAATACACTGCATATCACACGTGGGAGTTTGAATTCATACACCAATAAATTATTTTCATCTATTTCTTTGACTTTCTTAGAAGAAAAAGCCTATTGCTCAGATATGCACTGATATTTTCCTGGCAATTTCTTCTATGCTGAATACCTTTTTATGTCATCAGTTTAAGAAGAGCACAAGGAGTTGCATTTTTGTATGTGAGATAACTACTTTTGTTATCATAAAAGATTATTGTCGTAACAATTGCTAGAGCCTCACCTTGGAAGCTCACATCTTTACAGAATTAGGTACCACAAAAACCCACAGTAATGCTGGGCTTCTAAAATGGTTATGAACTAGACAGATACCTGAAGCAATATCTTCTTCCTAGTTTCCAGTGGTACCTGCATGAAGAACCAGTTTCAGACAGGTCAGATACAAATCTGAGGTCAGGAGCCTGGCTTCTTCAACTGTGGAGATGCTCGGAAGGCAAACTGAGGCACATGGGTTAGGTTCCTTGAGTAGATAGTCTCACTGCCACTTTGAGAGATGGAAGTCCTTGTGAAGGTCACATTAACATATATTGCATGGATGTACACTAGGTAGTTTAGGAATTTCTAATGTTGTGACAGTACAGAATGCTGGTGAGGCCGAAAAAAACCACTTTGGAGATTACCATGTATTGATTTTCAGGCTGTCCCTCCTGCCTGTCTCAGAGTACCTGAGCTTGGTGGTGGGCTTAGGGATGCATCCATACAGACTACAGCTGTGTTATCAGGGCAACCTGGTGTCATCTCTGAAGGTCACACAGATTGCCCTGCCCATGACAATTTAAGCAACAGATTCTGAAAGTCAGTTTTGTGCCTTAACCTCCCTCTTTTCCTGGTTTATCCTTGAGGATAAAGTGGGTTTTGCCATGAAATGCAGAAGTGCAGGGACTTCCCACTGTGTCTGACCACCACAGAGCATTGATTATACAGTATTAGGAACTTTGCTGTGTATAAAGGTTTGTGTAATGTTCTCTCATGGGTTGTCCTGCTGTCTATTTGGTTACTAGATATGATTTTATTCTAGATATGGTAGTGGCTGCATGCAGTGTGTGAAAAGCATCACCCTCATGCAGTGGCACCTGTACCAAATATAATCTTGTTTTGTCTCACATTCATGCAATTAATTACCTTGGGGTGAAAAACCACAACAAAAACAACCAAAAACCAAAGGACACATTTTTTGAATTCACGAGACTCACTAAAAATAACCTGTGGTGGCTGTAGAGACTATTCATTGCTCATGTATAATTCTCAACAATGCTGACAGCCCATAAGAAAATCAGTGTGGGAATCAACCCCCTATTGTTAAAGTAACGTAAATACATGACAAAGAACATTAACTCCAAAATGGGAGGAAAAAGGCAATTCCTGTCCCTTTCCTGCAGTCTGTTTTACCCTTTCTCTGTTCTGACATAATTATTTGCAGTGTAGCAAGGTGACCATAAAGTGCTATCGGCCTTAAAAAGCACAGTGAGAACAAGCAGGTTGCTCTGGGGTGGTGTGTGAGCTTGCAAAGCCCCAGTCATTCCCTAGTGATCTCCCCTGATCATGCAGTACATACCAGAGGGCTTGACTTGCAGCACAAGCTGCAAAAGCCTACTTTGCATTGCTTACAGGCTAAAAGATAAAGCATGAGGGCTGTAGACAGTAATACACTGTATATTCAAGCTCTGATTTGCCTCACTGTATTTGTTTTGTATAGATGTGGTCCAATTCGATGATGTTTTATGGTAACTCTGGAGCAGTTAAAATGACTACAGAGGACCAGATTGGGCCTCAGACGTTTTATTTCTCCTCAAGTAGAATATTTGAATAGGTTAATGGCCACAATGATAAACCTGTGGACAGTCCAGAACCACATCATGATGTGACAGTGATTAGTTGCTGCTGTTTGGTAATGGAGACAAGACTCTCTTTTTCCCTCATTTACAATGACCTCGCCAGCTGTCACTGGATCTTTTCAGCATATGTAGAGATACTGTGAGGCCTCCACGTGATGGAAGAGGGCTCTGTTTTTTGACCATAGTAAGTTTTACTGAAATTTCAAATGTGCTTGGATGATATTTATCTATCTACATATTAAAAAAAATTTACATGTTTATAAAAAATCAGGCAGTGCAATCATAGGGAATTGAAATTTGCTGCCGTAGTCTTTGTCTTCCTAGCTTTCTGGGCTTGCAAAAGACAAATTAAATTTGCTTGATGGTAAAGGCACAGCACATCTACATCATAAAGAATCTTTACTTTTATGTCTGGTATGCCAGAATGTGAAGACTGTAGAGTCAAAAGGAGAAGAAATGCAAATAAGAATAAGTGTCAAATATGAGGAGGCCTGTAATCACTTCCTAAGTAATACTGGAAACTCCGTGTAGGTTTTATGGTGCTTGAAGGCTTTTTAATTTTCCTTTGTTCAAAGCAGAAACTCCCCTTCCTGTCTTTCAGAAGCTATTGCAATTCTTTCTTCCTGATGAATCCCTTCATCAGGACAGGCTCAGGCATCCCAGGAATAGCAATGATTTCTGGGACAGTGCAGGACATGAATGGCTTTGGATATAGCTCGGGTAGAAAAGGAATGCCTCGGTATCTGTCTTTTATGCTATATGGCTTTACCCATAAATATTCACAGAAGTCTTTACAGAGGCTCCTCATGAAATTAGATTTTAGTTTCATGTTCCCTATGAAGACTTTTGCTAGTAAGGCCTAGTGCTGGCCCACTGCGCAAGGAGTGACATTTTAATCATCAATATTTTATTTATTTTATTTATCTCAAATTATGTAGCTGCTTCAAGAAAAAGTTCTGCAGAAACCGCTCTGGGCAAAGCACTGGCTTCCTGAGCAAAGATGAGGTGCAGAGGGACATGGTTTAGTGGTGGGCTTGACAGTTTTATGTTAGTAGTTGGACTCAGTGATCTTAAAGGTCTTTTCCAACAGTAATGATTCTGTGATTATATGATTCTAGAAAGGTCACTGCTGTGACCTTAGAGCTCTAATAATTATCTTTTTCAAGATAGTGACCTATGTTGATAGAGAGACTAGATGTATGTGGCAGCTGAGATGTGAGCAAATATATGGGTTGTCTGAGAGTATAGGGAAGATGGGCTCCTTAGAGAAATCATATCCTCACTTGCTGGGATGACTTTTGACTGGATGCATCTGTACAACATGATTGGACAGATCTTTTTCATTTGTATCTGTCATATTCATGATGGATCTTCAGATGAATTATACATGGTGGGATTCATCAACAGTTGTACGGTTAAGATTGGTAAAGAATGGTAAACAAAAGTTGTATCATACTTCACTATTATACTTGGATTTTCTTTAGAGGTTACCTGCTGTAAAGTTAACTGTTGTTAGTGGACTTCATGAAGTATTGCCATTGGTTATTTCTGAATATTCTACTCTATTTGACATTCTCGATGCATTGCTTTTTTTTGTGTTTGCAGAAACAGATAACACAAACTGGTACTATCAAAGATATCACTGAGAGTTAGGCATCCAGTCCTCACAGAATTTAAATAAAATTGGGCAGAAATGATGTCGAAAAATAAGCAGACATTAATTTACCTTCTTTAATGAACTCCCAGCCAGCACTGATGCAGGTGGCAAGGAAGAGTACCATGTGCTGCAGTACACACACGCACACACACACACGCACATGCACACCACCCCCCCCCCCCCCCCCCCCCCCCGACTGCTTTCTATTATGCATTTAATAGTTTAAGGTCAATAAAATACTGTCATAGAGTCTGCTTACCTCTTGGAAGACTCCAGACAGATGTTGATTAGTTATATCAGGACTAAATCCATGATGTTTCATTTAAGTAATTTATTTATTTTTTACTAATTTGCTATTTTTGCATACTCCTTGCAAGGAAGAAGAGGAATATAAAATTGTTGAATTACTTTCCCTTCAAAGCATTTGAAGGAGCAGGGCATCCCATAGAATGTTTCAATACCACAGTACAGGGTTGCCTGAGCCTATTTTAGAGGAGGTGCTGTGTTTAATCAGGCGCTGATTTCTGACCTGCTCACTGAGAAAGGGGGTGTACAGGAGGGAATATGAGCCTGGATGCTGGTGAGAGAGAGAAAGGAAGGGAATGGGAATAGGAATAAACCTCTGTAGTAGCAATTAGCCCTGATAACCAGCCTGGTTTGAAAGTTTCAGAATTGGGAAGGATGTATCATATTGGAAAATAACTTTGGCATCTCTTTGATGCTATGAACAAGGTGGGTGGATAAACTCCCCAGGATTCAGTTCTGTTGTCTTTGATAATTATTGCAAGAGTAGTCCCTCTTCCATGGTAGTAAAAGCAGCAGAAAGGGGGACTAGATTCTGGAATTCTCTTCAAATGTATGAAAGAAAGGCCTCTTTAAAATGGACTTCACTTAAATGGTTCAACAATTAAGCCTGTAATTAAGATAAAGATGAAATTTAGAATTCTGGAACAGAATAGCTGGAGATTAACAAAGAGTGTGTAAGTAAACCTTTCAGATAAGAAAACCTTGCAGAGAGGAAAATTGGTCTTACTGCAATGTGAATTATTTGTTAGTGTTGTCACCCTTCTGCATTGTTAGTCAATGTATGTAAGAGCTCAGGTGCAAGCCTGTAGCTCTGGATCTCCATCTCAGCCCCTGAGCACTGCTGACAGAAAGCGTGCCCCTTCTCATTCAGACACACAGTCTCTGCTTTGTGAACTTGTCCTCTTTCCATAACTTACAGTGCCACTAGCTCTGGCTTTCATATAAATAATCCTCGAGTCATTACCCAGCCCTTTCTGTCAATACGATGGTAACTGCTGACAGCAAAACCACTTGTTGCTGGAGCGCTGATTCTTTGAAGGTTAAAAGCAATCCCACTCTTCTGCAGAGCAAACATTATTGATAGTTCTCTGCTACAGCAGTTTGTACAAGTCCTGAAATATAATCAAGATTTGTTGAGTTACTCACATTTACTGTTCAGGACATATTTTTAGGAACTTTTATTTCTCAAAATATACCTTTAAGATAAGAGGCAGCACAGACTGTAGTTTTAGAGGACCTGCTTGTTAGCTACTGTCACTTATTGCTGCAGAGCTTCTCTGATCTGAAAGAAATTAGGTGGAGAAATGAGTGTGGTTGGGGTAAAACTGTAGCCGTGGGGACTGAGGACTGAATTTTGGTTTCTGCATGGAATTCCCTCATTTATTATCAGTTGAAAGTTTGTAGTCATGATATTGAAATTCATTCAGGTTGAATTTTCATGGAAGCAAAGTTGCAACTTAAAAATAATTTGGGTTTGCGATTTTTTTCTCTTTTTTTTTTTTTTACAAAAAGTCTTGAGATTTCATGTTGTTTTTGAGGTGGTTAAAATACTTTTTTTTTTCTTGTGGCTTTTAAGATTTCTTTAACTTTAAAATGCTCACAAATGAAATTAAAAAAACCCCACCACATGAAACTATTCAGAATGTGTATAAAAGCCAAGATAAAAGATTTCCTTATTTGCTGTACCATATTCTTCCAGTCTTGCAATGAAGAGGAGAGTTCAGTTTTACTTGGCTACCGTGGGGCTCACTGGCATTGTCTGGTGTCTGTGGAGACAGCAGTCAACTTACATGCTAGCAAATTAGTTTCTGCAAAATTTAATTAATGAGGTCTGTCTATACCAGCACTTTTTCTGGGTAGTATTTAGGAAAACCCTTCTCTCACATAAAAATATCTTGACTCCTGGGTACCCTCATTCCATTTGAGGTGTTCTTTTTATCAAAGCTTCTGCTGCATTAAAAACCTGTGTCATGTACAAGCTCACTGTGGAGTCTGTAACTGTGGTGAGAGCTCATTACAGAGACAGAAAACGTGTTGGAGTTTACGTTAAACCAGCTCTTAACAACTAGACATTTTAATTTAAAATCTGAAATTTTTCCCCTTCTGCTACCAGTTTGTTTGTTTATTGATTTTTCGGAATATCAGTTTGTTCCTTCAAGGAAAGCTAAGTTTTTGAAAGACAATCATGAAGAGACTTTCCACAGAACTCAGAATGTATTTTGTTTTTGAAATGAGCAGGCAGAATTGCACACCCCATTTGCTTATCATGCCCTTTCTTTCCCTGGGAAGAAGGACTGAGGACTCTCTCCGTGTGAAAACTATGACACTGAGCTAGCGATATGTTTTCCTTCTCCTAAATTTCCATGTGGAGGGTGAGCGTGGCCCTCTGGGATCAATCACCTAAATGCCCAGTACAATGGCAGCCTGGTGCCTCACACAACCAAGTTGTCCAAGCTCCCCGCTGGTGGAAACACGTCACGTATGAAGGAAAAGGAAAAGATGGAGAACAATTATAGATCTTTGCCATATTTCTGATGCAGGAAAGACCTGATCGAAATTTCTTGTCTGACTGTCCTGAAGAGAAGAAAAACACTTATCTTAAAGATTCATGATCTGAGAGTCCGATAGGATCTGCCGTTTCCATAGAGCCAGGCCCTAGATTTCCCTTTAATGTAATTAAGCCTGAAGATTTATGAATACAACAGGCCAGAACTTGATCCATGTTCATTTTCAATTACTGCAGTGAAAGGCCTCCATCCAGATGTCTCTATTTACAGCATTCACACAGGCAGGACCGGGAGCCGGGGCGGGGAGGGACCACAAATTGTCACAGTTGATAATTCTTCACTGAGGACACTCAGCAGAGGTCTTGGCTTTGACCCTGTGACAAAAGGCAGGGGTCCGCTGGAGCAAGTGCATCAATGATGAGGGGGCTGACCCGCCGACCCACCGGGGTCACTCCCTCTGCTTTGTAGGTATTTGGGTAATAATGGGGTTTTCATTCCTTATTTTTATTTCTGTTACAGTGCCGGGGCATGGAAAGAAAGAGAGGAGCTCTGATGTGAAAGACAAACATACATAATGAGAGGATCAAGCTTCCCCTGGCAACAGTAACGACTATGAAATGCTACAGGGGAAATACACAGTACTTAGTGACCCACATAATCAGGCCTATTTTAGCAGCATTGTTTTATTTTTCTTTTGAAGCCTTTTTTTTTGGCATGTTTTTTCATGTTCCCAGATCCCAAATTTAGTTGAATGAACAATATTTGGACATAGCCTCTTTTCTATGTTACTGGACCTAGCCCGATGCCCTAGGTAGGCTTTTAATCACATGCATGATGACTGGTACAATACCAGGCATTATACTTTTTGTATGTATTTTTATTCCAGTTCCTCGAGGTTCCTGACAGACTCATGCTTGACGCTTTTCCCCCTGCCTTTAAAAATGCTTAAAGAAAGGTAACTGAAGTGTCACCGTAAAAAGAAAACTGTAACTTTCAGATATCTGCAGAGCTCAGTGCTTTATTCGTCTTCGACAAAGCTAGTGAAACATTGTGTGTGCCTAAAAGCAGCAGTTTCTCTCTCTTAATGGCGTTTCTATTCTCACGGCACAAGGAACATGGCTGTGACAGTGCAATATTGTTTTCACTGAACCATAATTGTGTGTCATAAATTAAAATATCTTCGTTAGAGCAAATTCTTTACAAATTTTCCAAAAGGCTAGATTATTTCTTGAAATGGCAGAAAATGTTCCACTCCATTAGCATTTCAAAGAGATTTATTTCTTTTGCTTTCTGAAGCCGTACCTTTTTGGCTTGCAGATAGGTTTAGAGGTTTAAAAGGGATTTGAACAAACTTTGCCAATGTGAAATTATGAGAAAATACAGAAGCCTAAAGCACCGTCTTCACTCTCAGGCAGTGAATTAAAGCTGCACGAACAGTGACTAGGAATGGCTGCTATATAAAAGTATTTGGAAAAAAAACCCAAAATAGATGAATGAACACCTGATGCTATCAACAATACATTTTTAAAAATAACTTATCAGGATGAAATTCAGAAGTTCCTAGTAATAAATTTAGAACCCTGGAAGGATGAGTGCCACTAATTAGGATACCCATGTTGTAATCTGTATAAAACAAGCTCAGCTGGCTTCAGAGTTAGCATTTGAGTGTGATTTATACTTAGCTATTGCTCTTACTGTGAGGTGTATTTTAGCTTTAGACTGTCTTGCTTTTCAGCACAGATTTCACCTAGGACTTGCTAAGGCTAGTAGCTCTAGGTTTCAATGAAACACATGTTTTTACGGTGAGGATCTTTGTTCTCATAGACAGACTGCAATCCTACCTGGGACAGCAAGGCACAACCATAGTTTCAGTCTTAACACGGCATTCAGTTTTTACCTATCTTTTTGGGGATAGAGTCTTCTTCTCATGCTCCTGGTGTCCCATCCCCTGCAGAGTCATTCTCAAGAAAGCCAAGGAACAAGAAGAAAAGCATCTTTCTTTTCACTGACCATCCATGGGAAGGGTTGGACTGATCCTAACCAGACTTTCTAGCTATAGTTTACTATTTGCATAAGCAACAATCATTTTACTTCCACATAGAAAGAGAAGGATTTATTTTAGGAAATAATAAGTGAAGTTGAATGTATGTGGCTTGATTTTGCTTCACTCCTTCTTTTAATCTTTGCTTTTCTTATGGTTGGAAGGAAGGATCCAATAGTGATGACAATGCTTTCCATAATCTTTAGTAACCTCTGATCATGTCTTACAGCGCACCCTGTGCTGGCCTACTGGGAATCAAGCCAGTGTAGAACATTTCAGAAACTGCACCTGCAGTGGCCTGTGATTAACATTGCTAGTGTAGATAAGTTGTAACTAAGCACTTGTAATTTCTGTGCTGTCTTGCTTGTACTTTGTTCTGTTTTGCATAAATAATGCTGAACAAATTTTCGCAAATTTGATTTAATGTAAAAATAGGAATTTCATCATTTTAGTTATTTCTCATTAAAAAGCATTGACAAAATATGACAGAAGAAAAGTTTGAATGAAAATTGTATCATGAAGGTAGATGTATTCTATTGCTAAGATTTTTTTTTTTTTACCAGAGAATACTTTAATTCATATTATTTAATAGCATGATTAGACTTGATGACATCTTAAATACAGCAAGTAAAAAGCATACAACATTCACCTTTCTTCCTTCAGGAAGAAGAAACTTTCTCAAGCGTGAAACTGAGGCAGTGCAGTTCAGTCTCCTCTTTGCTGGAGGACAGATTTGAAGCCCACGGTGTAGACTACAGGTAGCAAATTGTATGGTGGTGTTGAAAGAGCCCAGAGGCTGCTCTTTCATCAAGATTCACTTGTGTTAATATTCAAACCAAAGTTTTGTGCCAGATTCTCCCAGTAGCACAGCCGTGCTGAGTTCAATAGAGATGTACTAATTTAATTCAGTCATTATTGTTTCTTCTTCTGCAGGTAACAGTGGTCTCACACCCCAGGACTTCAAAATATATGTTCCAAGCTCTGACATTGAGGAAGTTGCATATTTATTTATTATGTACTAAACATAAACTATCATTACATTGGAATTGTATAAAATAAATCATAGAATCACAGAATGGTAGGGTTAGAAGGGACCTTTAGAGATCATGTAGTCTGACTCCTCTGCAGAAGCAGGTCAAATAAATACTTTGTGGAATCTTATAATCTTATTTTCATGACATACTGAGCCCCTTCAAACTTATTTTTGTATTATTTAGGTACCTTTTAAAAGTTTTCTTTTTTTCCTGAAAAGTGCTCCAGTCCACTTGAATGTTAAATACGGTTGTAGGTGACCGTTTTCTCTAACTTTGCACTTGGCAGATGGAGAGGTGTTTAGCTGAGGCAGGGTTTTCAGGATCAAATATGCTAAAGCAACCAAGATTCAAAGATGAGCTTGTCATTTGGTTAAAACTTAGTGGAAAAACAATGTGGTGAGTGTTGGCTTGTGAATATAGTCCTTGCAGTGACAGGCAGTGTGGCTGATAGATGTGACATTGCGTCCAGACTTTGCATAGTTTTGATGGCTATCGAGACTTGAAGAGTTTGGATGTTTGATGTCCCAGTCTCCCCCTCATACCCAGAGTATCTGGTAGAGGACAGTATCAGAAATCTGTCAGCTCCTCAAAGGGAGACACTGGTTTCATAGAATCATGGAATGATAGAATGGTAGGGGTTGGAAGGGGCCTTTAGAGATCATCTAGTCCAACTCCCCTGCAGAAGCAGGGTCACCTAGATCAGGTCGCATAGAAACATGTCCAGGTGGGTCTTGAAGACCTCCAAGGAAGGAGACTCCACAACCCCTCTGGGCAGCCTGTGCCAAGGCTCCCTCATCCTCACGGTAAAATAGTTTTTTCTTATATTTAAGTGGAACTTTTTGTGTTCCAGCTTCATCCCATTACCCCTTCTCTGCCTCCTCCTTCCACACAAAGAACTGGCATTTGGGGACTTCTGTGGTACCATTCTGTCTCATCCATGTCATCATGGAGGGCTCTGGATTTGACTTTGAGTCTTCAGGGAAGATTTTGGGGTAAAAACAGAAAAAAAGAAGATGTGACAGAAGGGAAGGCTTCTCCTGCTATGTCTCCTCCTGGTCTCTGAGGATATACCAGTGTATCAATACAGCTGGTGCCCTCATTAATATTCTTCCACAGTAAACCTGGCTGCAGTGTTATGGAGTCCCACATACAACTAAGTTTTCTGCATGGGTTTAACCTGGTTTTATTTGGAGTTATTTAAATTTTTGTTTATTATATTTATTTATCTGAACAATGGGACCACTCTTTTGTAGATTCAAGACCAAAGCTGATGGGTCCATAATTGCATCTCATACTTACACAGTTGAATTTGCCACTTGGCAAAATGACCTGAGATGATGTAAGCTGCTTTATTAATAAGACATTACCCTCCCTTTCCCCCATACCTTCCTGAATTCTGCTCCAGAGATGACTGAGTTCATCCTAGATAATCTCAGCAATGAGATCTGATCGATTTACTCTTCTTGGAAAGATAGTGTAAAGGCCTGAGAGTGGTAAAAAAACCCCCACGATTTACTGCCAGCACCTCTGACTAATGCCAGTACACAAGCCATTTTCCAAGTGCTTCTCTTTATTAAACACAAACAGTAACGTTATCTTGAACTACACTGGACACTTGATTTGTTCTTCTACAAAATGTTAGTTTCTTCTTATTGTTATTTACTCTTTAAACAAACATCCTTTATGCCCGTAATCACATTTACTGGTTTTCATTTGAGCCTCAAGAGTGTACATTCCTCCTTTATTTTATCATTTACACGATTAGCCCCCCTTGCTGAAAATACTTGAGAAAAAACCACTTGGCTTCCATCAGCACTGTGTGGATAACATTCAGGTAAGCATTTATTTATTTTTCCCGCTGTATCATGCCTCTCTCTGAAGATTTTGAACATTATGTCTTAAGCCACAGCACAGAAAGCTAAGATATGTTTACGAAATCCTTTGAAGTGCCAGCAAAGACATCTGTTTTGCTTTCTCAAAGAAATCAGACCAAATAAGCTACTATGCAAGGTATAAATGACTTCCTACTAGAGGGAAGATGAAAGATACATTATCTTAAAAGGGCCAAGAAAAATCATAAACTGACCAGTGGCTCAATATGTCAGCTTGTTCACTCATTTTGGAAAAATATTTGGAAGCACTTCATATAAAAGAACTCTACTTTCAACAAGGTGAGCACAAGCTTGAAGATCTTGCTTACTTCCTGTCTGAAAGTCTCCTGAAGGACACGGTGTTTGTAAACCTCTTTAAAAGACCCTTGAATCCAGTGTCACAAAAACATGAAAAGCATTTTCCTAACCTCTACATGGAACTGAGCAGAGTTGTGGATGACTGGAGTCTTTCTCTTAAGTACTTTTTTCTGTCTTGTATAAGCTCATCTTGTTCTTTTTGTTTTTTTTTTTCCCAAATGTGTTCTTTATTAAAACCATCTGATACAGTAGGTAGAACCACAAGCATTCCCATTTGCATTTTGTCCTGTTAATGTAATGTAATTGCTGTCATGAGGATGGTTGTAGTTCTCTCAATAGTGGCAAGACTCTGTTGTCATGTTGGTGTGTTATAGAAACCAGTGCTCCCTTCAATATTTAATTGTTTTATGAAAGAAAGAGCTGGAAAATTAAAGTAATTAAAGTTGAAAATCCCCAATGCAACTTCATTTTCACTGAGATGCTGTTGATCACTTGTATTTCATTTTTCTCCTTGTGGGTTTGATAAATGAGGCACTTGCTACAGCAGTTAAAATTTCCAACAGTGTGTTTTGCTGTGAGGTTTCAGATGAAGTTTATTTGCTGCCTAGGTAACAAATCCAGATGTGGCACTCGTCTGTGTATTTTAGTGAATTATGTGGAACAAGTTGAGGACAAACACAGGAGACTGTGCTCAGTTAAAGTATATACTGTGGTATCCTAGGGCGTTACTAGGGAAAACAAATACTGTAGTCGTTGTCATTTGGATTTGTCTGGAAGTGAAACCAGAAGCTTGGCATTTAGACATGAATAACTGCCTGTATGATTTCCATTATCTTTAGTTGACCTAAGATTGTTTTACTTTAGAAAGTAATTGCTTTGTGTATTGATTAAAGCCTCATGACTACAGTGTTTCAACAGAGAAAAAAACTCAAGCAGAGGGAAAAACAGGATTGATTGCTGCTACAAAAAACTAATAGTAGTTTCTGTCTTTTTATCTCTCATAACTTTAATCTTCGAATGGGTTTTCTAATTGTGATTCACTTTAAAATGTCTGCCTCTGAACTGCAAAGCTTGGTTTGCTGTTGGAATTGATAGCTATTGATAATAACTTTGCACATCTTTATAGTACAGATATATGCCTTCTTGGGAGGCTGACTGCATTTCTAGAGAGTATTTCACCTGGCAAAACAAAAGCAACAATACTTTCTCACTAAAGGGATTACAGAGAAGAAACAACCAGGGTGCTGCCATAACATAGCTAATTTCCTGCTTTGTGCTGTTTAGCTTGGTAATAATCTGATGTTCAATGTTATAGACCTGTAGGAAATATAAAAGGTATTTTCTGTATTTAATGAGGTTGGAAACAAAGATAATATTCATATTACAAATAAATTGTATTCCTAGCGTGCCTCTAATCATACTGATTTCAGTGGGAAATTTTACTGCATCACAGCAAATTATCCTCCTGTCTCCCAGTGTTTCCTTAAGCCAAAATGAAGGCGACCTGAAAGGAGACAGAATCGTGTCTCTCTATTTTGGTGAATGGCTCAACTGCTAAGAGAGAACAGGATTTAGCAGCTAGGGTGGTGGTTGTTGTGACTGTGGTCTCAGGCTCTCTCTCTGGGCTGAGACTACCCCTGCTCCAAGTCTCTCCACCTCTGCCCTGGCTTTGGGAGCAGAGTTCCATCTTCTTTCCCTTCAGAAAGCAGATTGATGGGATTGGAGAAGAAGATAAGATGAGCTTGATTTTGAGCAAGGATCTGGGAATAGTCCAACTGAAGTCAGTGAGAGCTTTGCTGTGGACTTGGATATGGTCAGGGTTTTGTGTGATAGGGGAATTTATCAGTAAGGTCATGGATGCTATCCCATGCTGGATCTAAAGGAAACTGCTGAAAAGTTTCATATGATGGAAATGTTCAACAGAAAGTAGTTTGCTGGGAAGGAATGAGACAAAGTCATGAGAGACTACAGCTGAAGAGATTGGAAATAGTTTAAAAAAACCCCCAACCCACTGCTCAACTGTCTTCTCAGACAACAACAGAAGTCCTGGCTCCTAATGTCTAGAGTTCTTGCATTGTAAAATGCTTAAAATCTGAAGGTTGAACAACTCCATTTTACCTTATCATCACTAAGATGATTTCTAAATTTGACAGGTAATCTCATTAATATTGTTGGTAGTCCTTTAAACATATTAGGAGGATGGCAGTGTAATAATTCCTGTTCTGAAATATTTGGAATTATACAGACTTTCCCCTTGGATGCTTCAGGTCAAATCCCGTCTCTGCTGTACACTTGGGTAATCTCAGTTACTGTAGCACACATCTGCTCTGACCAAAGTAACCTAGGGGAAGATCCTGACAGTGTTGTCCCAGCCTCCTCAGTAGTTTTGCTGTATTGGGTGTTTAGAAGTGGATTTGTACACCTCCTATGATGTTAGCTCTTCTATAGAATCCTAAAATTGTTTAGGCTGGAAAAGATCTTTAAGATCATTGAGTCCAACAATTGAAATACATATATGTAGTGGCTCAGAAAATATGAAAATGCATTATATATTCAACATAGATCTGTACCCTGAATTATCTTTCATTTTTGAAGTCAGTGGTGAGTTTGAGAGGCTCCATAAGGTAACACTAAGTTTTTTTAAAGTGCACATCTGTCAGCTCTTGACAGCAATGAATCTTAAGTAGGTTTGCAAGTTATTTATGGATATCAGAGCCATGTTCCTATTGTAGATCAAGAGCCATAGTATGCTTCTCCTCTCCCTTACTTTCCCCCTTGCAGTGCTGTAAATCTAACTTCTGCCCATCCTATTGTTGGAAGAAAAGCAGCCATATTGTGCTGATTGCTATTAAATTAAAGCAGAAAGGGAGGGAAACAAATGCAGAAGCCAATCTTACCAGCAGGGATACCACTATCTTTTATTTTGCCTTTTGGGGGTCACAAAGTCATGGCAGGCAGCTGACCTCTGATAACCTTTTCGGTGCCACAGCATGCAGCTTCTTTCGGAAGAACTTAATTAAACACAACTGAAGTTCCCAGCTAACATTTGTTCCTGAAAAGAGTCATCCTTGATTGGTGTTTTCTGCTGAGGGGACAACAGAGATGCTGCTTTTGTTCTCAGTAGAAAAGTTAGCATATATTAGTTAAGGATTTGTGGCTTCCTATAGTGGTGCTGCGTCTTTCTGAATATTCACTGGGGTTCTCAGCTAGTGCTGAAGTGACATAGTGGTGAATGGAAAGCACACTGAGAAAGTTTAAAGCACATTTTAAGTGAGACAACTCCTGCTTATTGAATGTGATGTGTAATTTGGTCCTAGGTAAATAAGATTATTTTCTCTCTATAGAGTTGGTGAGGTACCTGTGGTAGTGCGTGTCTTTGATGTGAACCATGTGGTATGGAACATGCAACCACCAGAGCCTGACTGTGAGGTCAAGCAAGATTAGCTGGAGCAAGATGGGATTTATTTAGTTCTTCTGTTTCAGAAATGGGCTTGTGACACAGGAGAGAATAAACAGGTTTTTTTTGGTATAGGATATAAATCCAGATCACTTGATGGATTTAGCACCTGCCAGATGAAGCATGTAAAGATCTCTTTTAATTGCAGAAATATCTGGATATAAGTAATTTTCTATATGCTTTTTTTTTAGTTTGATCATATTGGCATTTTTAAGTGCAGTCAGTGGCAGAATATTTGGTGAGAGAGAAAGGCTGATAATGACTTGGAAATGGAGACAAGTTCTGTACTTGATGGTTACTGAATCTCTGAAATGGGAAACATTACTGACTCTTGGTATAACTGAATGTGAGAGCATCTTTATGAATCTTTGGTGGAGACAAACTTACAATTTCTGTTTACTGCACTAGTAACAGATAGAGTGAAGACTTTCCCTTTTCTCGGTGGGACAGGCAGGTAGCTGACAGCACTTAGATCACCAGTTTGGGCAGGGAAGAAGGTCCAGCGCTCTGACAGGAGAAGTGATGTCATGATGGAGGGACAGCTCCTCTCATCAGCTGCTATTTGCTGTCATAGCACAAGGGCCTCTCAATTTGCAGTGTCTCACTTTGTTTCCTGGGTCAGACTGCATGGCCTCTCTGGCAGCTGAAGGTCCTGCTCTACTGACAGTCCTTTCCCACTGAGACAGGAGCTCACTGTGTGCTCTTGGAGCAGATGGGAGCAGAGGAGTAGCTCCTGTTCTTGTGGGTTGTCGTGCATTTTTCCTTGGGAGGTGAAGTGACACTACTTCATTGAGAGCACTGTGGCAAGGTGTGGGAAGAGACTAAGGAAAGGAATACAGAAAGGCATGGGAGACTCCTTCTTCCTTGCTAAGGAGAGACTCACTTTAGAAAATCCTTTTTTATGCAAAAAAATTGCCATTATTTGCTCTTCAGTCTTCCTTTTCCTGCTTTTGCTCCTTATATTTGATACTGTATGTCTTAATCTCGTGAAAGAGATATGTGGATTATGTTAGCTGAGACTGTCACCTTTCTCAGAGTTAATGTGTCTTTGTGCAGGCAAAGGGTATGGAAAACCTCTGTTTTTGGGGCTGGGGCCACACTAAGCAGAAACGATGCAGTCAAAACTGCCTGGAAAGATCAGGTTGCCAACTCATTAGAGGGAATGCATCCTCGTAACTGTAATATGATCTTCCATATTCCCTCATTTCTAGCATCTAATTTGCTAGGTGGTTTCGTTTATTAGCATACATTCAAGTGTGTGGCCACTTGTATGGCTCTTTCTTTAAGAAACAAAAACATTAACCCTCTAGTGCACCACCTGTTTGCACTTCATTGTCAACTGTGAGGAGCTGTTTTATTGGCTTCATTGTTTCACTTTTCATTAAGTTTTTTCTTTATGAACATGCAGGCTGCAATCCGATTTCTTTTTGCTAGAAATGGACTTTGTTTGTCATTAATACCATACTTCTGGCTGTATTTATTTAAAAGAAATAAAGCTTTTATATCTCGTCTTTATATCTACCCTTGGTGTGTGTCTCTGTCCTAGTGGCTTTCCAAATGTACTTGATTTAGCTTTTCAATATGTAATTAATGCCAAACAAGTTAATTGCTTTACAAGTGTCCAAAATTCCCTCGTTTCATTTCTATTCATTTATCAACCTTCATTATACAGCCACTATTCCACATAAACACAAATGATTGTTAATGAATGCCTAATGTCGTATTCATTAGAAAATCAGGTTAATGGCTAGTAATGAATATCTGAGCTACTTGTTACTTTCAAGTATGGGGTTTTTTTCTTTATTGATTACAATACTTCTTTAATCTACAAAGAAATAATACCTGTGTGTTAGGCCAACTGAAACATGATGAGGTCGAAGCTTTGTAAAAGCTCACAACCATTCCCATGTTGCAGGTGCTTTTTCTTTAGGTGGAATGCTGAAGATATTTGTCAAAGGCAGATAGACAACCTGTAACAGCTAGTTTATCCTCAGTTTGTGATTAATCTTACAGGGACTACTCATGTTTTTTAAACCATTTTAGGATAATGAAGGTGGCAAAGATCATTCCTCGATGCCTTTCTACAGTTGTAAGAGATTATGTCAGATTAATATCTCTAGATGGCACATACTGAAACATACTGTAATTCTGATGAATAGCATATATCTTGCCATGCAAGTATGTGGTGCAAACTCTCGTGCTTCTACCTAATTTTGCAAGACATTAAGGTTCAAGACAGATGCACATTCAAATTGAAAGCAGTAATAAGTTTTACACTAGCTAAATTTTGATAAAATATTACTATTTCGCATACCTCTGTATATCCATGTGCTGTTACAGCTCAATAGAAATGATCAAGTTGTACATAATTTAGACCACAGATCCCCAGCTTCTGTATATTGTCTCACCCAACAAGGATGATCTGCCCTTATGAACTTCTAAAGCTTCTAAAGCAGTATTGGAAGAATGTGTCTTTTCATCTGCAACCCCTACTCAAATAGCTCATGGAGCTTCTCGAGGAAGTTGGGCATGGAAATACAGTTTTACATTGACTCTTGGATAGGACCTGAGACCTTCAGAAAATATGCTTTGGGACTTTCATTGAATCAGAGGTAAAACTGGATCCTGACTTTTTCTGTAGTTCAAATTTCACTTAAACTCATCCTAGAGCAGATACAAGACACTACACTGACCAAATTGCTTTACAGCTAACAATATTAAACATCTCTTTTTTTTTCTCTACCAGAGATAGTGCATCTAACTTCTGATCTCTATAACTATTGTACATTATGTTAATTCATCAGCATGGTTGGTGTCTCCTAAACCACTTGTGACTGCATTTCAATGGATGAAATAATTCCTACATGTTGGCCATAGTGTTATCTTTTAAAATATTGTATTTTGATTTACAAAGGTTCGGTAATTCTGATTGTGCTAGATCACCTGAATGCAAACGTGTGTATGTGCATGCATGTGTAGTCTTTTTGTGGATACTTAGTAATAAGTAACATAGAATAATAAATCTTTTATTGCTTTATAAGGCTTTGCCTGCCAACAAGTTTTGGCTATTTGAATTTATACATGTCCATAATAACTAGGCTATATTTCATATTTTGTTTTATAAAGCTTTGGCTCATCTTTGTTTGCTATCACTTCTGCCATGGTAACATGAAGGCCTGGAGATCCTAGGAGCATTTGAGCTGGAGCTGTAGTTCTTCTGAGGGCTCAGGAAACAAAATATCTGGTATTGTTTGCATTGTTATCCATCAACAGCCCTCCTGTTTTGCCTTATTAGACCTTTAAGGGACTTCACAAACATATTGAATAGTAATGGTGATGAATATGGTCCTGCTGAACACCTCAAGCACAATGGCTCTTTATGGCCATAAGGAAATTACTCCTTATTGGTAACTAAACCTTGAAGAAATACATTTGCCCTAATTATAAACAGGGTGAAAAGGAGTCCCCAGAGTGACTGTGCAGACTTCTGTTTGGTCAGACATTGAGGACAATTAAAATAAAAAAGCACAGTACAAGTTAAAGTGTAATGTTCCTGTCAAATAGATTGCAATGTGAAATAAGATGAGAGAATTTATGCAATGAAAGACAATAAATTGCATTTATTACTTTTAACAGAAGTACTATAGTGGCACTGCTGCATCAGAGGATGTTATCTGCTCCCAGTTAATGTTGATAGTTTGGTAGGATTAGGGTCCTGTATCAGCATAACAGTTAGGCATGTATTACGTAAGTTGTCTGATCTCTACCAGGAATAATTAATACTTATGGTCAGAATGATTCCCAGGGGTTTATTTCAAATGTTCAAGGTCAAATATGTGCTGTGGGATTTTTCTGAATCATTTCTATTGACATCACAGATTCCATCAGCTTTCTCTCTGTATACTCAGTGCTTTGCTTGACTGAAATTTAGTGGAAGTACCAAGATGTAGGCATGTGCTAGGGTTCTTCATTGGGCAAAGACAGCTGAAACGTCTGCTAGATGCAATATGGAACTGAGTTGTGGTACCTCCAGACATGTCTTTTGTGGTTGGCTTCAGAACACCTGTATGATGAGTTCCTGGGTTTGGCCTGGAAGGTAAAGATGAGCAATTGATATTGACATAGAGCTTTAACTTACTGTGATAATAATAATAAATTAAGTCTAAAGTATCTGATTTTTTCTTATTTAGGATCATTCTGAGTGGATCAAGAATGTACATACAGTATATGATGGAGACCATACATTATATGATGGAGAAATCTGATGCTTTGTCTTGCCATTGGACTTGAGGAGTGGAAACTGAAGCTCTCGCAGTCCGGCTTTAAGAATGTCTAGCCCTAGATTATTTAATTTCTGGTAAATTATGAGTTGAAGATTTGATTTCAGAAACAGTTCACTAGTGTCACATGTACAGAGCTGAGAAGCCAGCTGAGGAAATTTGATGGTGACACATCATACTGCAAAGCTGCAAGAGGCAAGACTAAAAAGTAAGTTAAAATTTCTCTTGTGCCACTCAGGAGTCTCCTTAGATCTGTTGTATCTTCAAAACCTCTTTTTGAAATCTCTCCTAGAAGTGATGTGCTCAGCCCACAAATATAGAAAAAAATTAAACTAAACTACTTTTAAAACATTTTTCAGGCTGTACCTTATTATACAGCCCATATGAGTGAAGTATTATGTGTTGGAGATGGTTACTTCTGTGCTGCATGTACAGTCTCCCAGCTGCAATGTTGCATTCAGCATGGCTTTGCGGGCTTTGCTCTATTGGCTCCGGTCCTCCTTTCACATCGGGTTGTTAGACTTGTTGATGTTGTTCATTGATAGCCATCCTGCACACAAACAAGCATTGCTTGTGTTTTGGATTCTCTCTTTCTGCTGCACGGGAGAGAAAAACCCCCAGTAACAAGAAGTGCAACCTGAAGACCTTAGACATCACAAATGCTTGGTAACTTGATATCATTGCATGCAGCTGGGGAAGGATTGTTGAGGGCAGGCAAGGGTGGGATACCAGGGCACCTGCAAGTCCTGCACTGAGGGTCAGAGTTGAGCATATAGCGCAGGGAATTCATGGAATAGCACAGCTTATCTCTTCCAGGTGAGCCAGGTCTACAAGCTGACAGCATGTAAACATCCAATGGGAAGCACCATCCTAGACCACCTTCCTCTACCCACAAAGTTAATCAATTTTTAACTCTTTTTAATACGTGCTAGGAGTTTGTGTGTGTTTGTGTGTGTGTGTGTGTGTATGTTTCATTTCACATGTAGTTTTGAGGAATCTCTGTTCTGATTAGACTTGGAGAAAGAGTTCTCATGCTGTTGGATAGCTCTTGATCTTCTGACTGATTAAATAACCTCCTTTCCACACACAAAGACTGTAAAGCAATACAAAACAACAACAAATAAAACCTCGCTTGGTGTAATCTTTGGTACTATTTCTAGTACTATCACCTTTTCATTTAATGTGCTATTCAGATGCCTCTGTGAAGAATATTTTAGGAATATATAGATGTTGAAGCATTGATTTTATTATTCGTCTACTCTGTAAGAATCAAAATCAGCTTTATAGGTGCAATTTTCTCTTCACTAGAGGTACAAAGCACAAAAATTACAAGAATAATTTCATCTTTCTCTTTCAAATAAAAATAAATAGATGAGTTCATCAAGGAAATTGCTGACCTGTTATATTTTTTCTTTCATTTGCTAATGATCCCCCTTTTCAGTGAATGAAGCTTGAGCCTAGTGATTTTTCCTGCAATGTGTACATGTATATCTGGTATATTAATGTCAGTGTGCTGTGGAAGATGGTAGCCATAGGCCAGCGCTTTCTGTTGCCATGGATCCATTGCAGACCTCTCTGATTGTAGCTTGTTAAGGCTTTGTTTAAACAAGTAGGAACTGGGGGAAAAAAAAAAAGGTTTTCAGCTATTTCTGTCATTTACATTTTAACTATTCTAATTGTCCTAATTTCCTTCCTATTTGTGATGAATAGTTAGGGGAATAAGCCTTCAGTGGTTGACCACTACACTCCTCAAACTCAGGCCACGTACTCTGTCCACATTTTTTTTCCCTGTGTTATTCTGGCATGGAAAGGATTTAGCCTGCTTTGGTCTGCCTATGGGAGACAACATTATTTAGCTCAGATACATATATACTCATCACCTATTACACATTGTGTGAGAACTGACAGTGCTTTGAGCATTAGTTTCAGAAAACAGAGCTCAATTTTATGAAGCTCTCTGATTGGGTCAGTTGTGGCAATTGCTTGAATTTACCACAGTGTTTTAAATAGATAAAGACATCCTTTAATGTTTTCCATTGCTGTTTGTATTGAGACCAGGTTTATTCTGAACACAGGTCGCTGCATGCGAGGACCAGTGACCTGCTCTAAGCACAGCAGTGGGTACCCACCTGTGCTGCATGCTCTGCTGTTGTGTCAGTGTTGAGCAGTCTGAGCTCCACCCCCATCAGATGACCAGTGTTACCTTTGCATTATTTCCTCTCTGTGTCTATGTCTGTTATACCTGTGCAGAAGTGTTTCCCATCTCTTTCTACAGACTTTCTACTCTAAGAATAGAGAATTAATGTATATCAGAAAAGCTGCTAGACCTTGTTTTCATTGTAGGTAAAGTCCTTTTACACTCCTGAATGAGGAAATTTAAGACAACTTTGAATGATGTACGTAAAGTATACTGTCATTTTTAAACACTTTTTTTTTTTTAACTCATCAGGTAAGTGTATTTACTTCAATGTAGGTGAAGTAAATAGATTATTTCTCAATTTCAGAGTGCGGTTTTACCCTGAGGATGAGTATTACAACTTTGCTGGGGCTGACTGTTTTTAAAGTTGTTATACTTAGAAGTGATATTTAGTAATGGTGCCAAGATAAGGTTGATAATTCTTATCCACCAACTGTGAATAATGACTAAGTAATAATAGTGCTAAGTAATAAAAATCAGCTTGTTGGCTGGCTATTGTTTATTCAAGTCTGTGTGAAGTTGAAAGTGGGTCGTAATCTCTTTCTCCTTTTGTTTGACTATAACATGCAGCTCACTCAATGACAGCATCTAATCTTTTTGAGATTGCATGTGACTCAAAAGGCTCAGGCTGGCCACAGAAACTTGTCCAGTGAATTATCCCAACACTGTAGAACAAGCATCATTAGGGCTACAGTAACCCCATTTTCTTCCTCTTTTCTCATGACGGTCCCAAACTGTAATCACCTCCATTTCTTCAGCTGTGAGTTTTTTAGGGCAGAGGCAGTCAGGAAAAAAAGGAAAGCTGGTGGAGCAGCTGATGAAACATCATGTAAGATGCTATTCTACTACCTTTTGCAAACTTCACTGTTAATGTAACTTGTGATGGTGCTGAGGCAGTAGTTGTTCCTGTCCTCTTGGCTTTAGTGTTCCTTTAGCTTGGCCACAGATCTTTCCTCTTGCCCGTGTTGTCTAGGCTATGAGAGTTTTGAGGAAAGAATTATTACTGTGTCATGTTTGGCATGGTTGCTTTTGTCCCTCAAGCTGTACAGTGATAAAAAACATAGTTGCAAAGATGACAATATGTCTGGGAGGGAAAGGAGACAGTCTGGTAAAGTTTACTCTAAGGAATTATCTAGTCAACTTTTGCCTATACGAATCCAAATTACTATTCCAGTGGACTCATGCTTTTATTTGGTCAACATATGGAAGATTCCCCACTTGCCTTTCTGTCACCATGCATATTTTTTCCTCTGCAGTACAGATAATCCAAGTGTTTGTAGCAGCTTCTTCACATTGCATTTTCCTGTGCTATAAAGAGCTCTTAAAGCAAGACATATCTCCTCCAGATGTCAGGGCATGCAAAAGTCATGTCCACAGTCTTACAGCATTGAGGTGTGAAATGTGCTGCTTGAGTGGGTCTATGTAGGGGTCTACAGGACTACCCTGATAATTTAAGTCCTGGCTCTCTAACAGCACCTAGAAGAAAATTTCTTGCTGGCCAAGGTATATAGGAGCTTGCAGGCTATCATTGTTTTTCTCTGTAATGCAGAAGCTCGAGAATGTCACTCTGGTTGCAGAGCTGTGGAGAGGCTGTTGGTCCCTGATGGGGAAAAACTTGCAGATTTTGGTACCAATCAAATTCTGACCCTGCAAAGAGAAAAGGGGAGGCAGGCAGTGCTGGTGTGCCTATGGCAACATAGATAGATAGATATACTGGTAATACCCTCTAGTGGAGACACGAGGTCTGCCAAGCAAAAGGAGAGGGATTGCCAGCAAATTTAAACACCAACTTGAACAGCTTCAGGACGGCTTTATCACACAACTCTACGACTGCTCTAGATTTGTGCATAAGAAGTATTTTACTAGTATATTTGCACTACTTAGAGAGTGTAATTTATTCCTGAGTCTCTTAGCCACTGTTATTAGGCAGACAGAGTTTTGTGGTGTAGACCATTCTTTTGCTACCTCATTCTTACTGTTATACATTTACATGAAGCGAAAGTACTGTATTTCTAATTAAGTAATTTACACTCTGTATTGCATAACTACACAATATAGAGGCTGTTAGCCCTTTTAAATAATTCTATTCTCCTGATAACTGCAGGTAGCAGAGGTGAGAATTTATTGTCTGCTATTTCTCACTGCTATTTACTCCTCCAGTTCTATGCGAACTCCATGGGAACACTGAAATTTCTGCTGGCAAAATAGAAGAAGAAGTACCGGAATTCAAATGGGTAAATAAGAAAATAAGTGAACAACATCAAAACTTTATTTTTCTTGCTAAGGCATTTGCATGTGGAAAGTTGCATGGTATTTTGCCAAGATTTATAGAAATGTCGTATTGGGATGAATGGATATTTTTCAGTAATTATTGCTCTGTCATATAAACCACAATGATATTAGTAGAAAGAGAACTAAGATATGTTGCTCTTCTGTGATGTCTCTCTTTGGTTATGAGATAGTATCTGTGTTGTGGAGGAGCCTCAAGAAAGAGCTAAAATACATGAATGAAAAAAAATCTCCGGTCTCTGCCTTGAATAATTTAACAGTTAAGTAAAGGATGGTACTTCAAATTGGAATTTGTTATGTTGGAGAAAGAAAATGTGTTAAAGATCTATACTGTTTTGCTCTTGAGCAATTTTGGAAGTTATCTTTCACTCACAAAAGTTACATGAGAAATTGTTTATTTAATAATACAGTAGACTTCATTTTGATATTAATTTACAAAATTTTTATTAGTGTTGCAGGGAGGGTAGCACTGTAACATAAAATATCCCAGCAATTCCATGATTTTTTTTAAAGAAAAGGGAAATCAAACTACTGGAGGTGATGCAGAATCAAAAACAATAGGAAATGAGCAATGCTGATCCTCTAGTATCAATGCTTAACATATCAATGTTGCTACTGTAACTAACTTTTTGATTTAATTACCCAGTTAATTGAGAAAAGTTTCCATGACTTTGGATTTTTCATGTCTTTTTGTATGCAAAGACCAACTTCCTGTTTGTATCATTTTGTTGCACACACGATTGGAAAGGATGCAATGTAGAACCTGATTGTCCGTACCCTAAGATAGTTCAGTGGTCTAGAAGTTTGCTTTCCAAGCTGAAAGTACCCAGGGTTCAACTAATACCTGGAGACATTTTGATGACTTCTGAGGAATGATTCTAGATTTACACCCCTGTAAACCAAAAGTTTAATTAGACCTGTTGAGTTACCTCCTTAAATGCTTATAGATTCAGCTTTTAAAACTGCTTCTTGAGGTTTTAGTCAAGCTTAGATAGGATGGCATTTAAAGAAAATGCTTTGTGTTGGCTTAATGCTGCTTCCTTTGAAATTAAGTGGAAGTTTTGAAAATCCCATCAGCACTGACTGATGAAGTCAATATGATTAATTATGCACAAGTGCATTGGCACACTAGATTCGGCATCTTAAATTTGTGTGATTCAACAGGGCACCAAGAGCCAAGGCTACTTTCTGAACTGTGAAGCGATTATGTCATGTTAAGAAGTATTGATTAAGACATGCTGCTGAATGAGATGACAGCACCTTGCTGAAGCAGCTCTGGAGTGACTAGCTCATAGATAACTTGTTTAGTCTCTGTGGAAAGCTTCTCTTCAAGGGAAAATAACACCTCTAAAGATAAAATAATGTGAAATTGCAGTTTAGGATTGTGTGAGGCTATTAGTTATTATAAAGTGTGCAGTGGATGAACAGCGGGGGACAAGAGGTGCAGCGACAGAACTGCGTAATCTTCTTTTCAGGTATAAGAGACTTAAATTCACCTACCAGGCAGGCCCTCTGAGGCACCCCCATTCACAGTTGAGCTCTGGAGAGAACTATTTCGACTGTGATCTGAAAGACAGCCAACCTGCAAGGTGCTGATCTGTTAGCAGTTCACATATTTTTATGACAGATTTCTGGAGTTTGGTTTTGCATTATTTTTATGAAAAACTACAGAACAAACTGCAGATCTTTGACATTTAAGGATATTGGTAAATAACAGTAAAATATATCCCTATCTTTTATTTACTGTTTTGAAATGGAACTCCTTTTCCCCTTGGAACTATACCAGACAAAGTATGAAGAAATTAATCAGTGGTGATTTTTTTTTTTTTTAAATTTAAAAAAAAGCTCTTAGAAAATGAAATAGTGAATAGAAGAGGAAGGGCAATTGAGCCTTTACTGCAGCAGCTATGTTGTTTGCCCTGAATCCCAAACTCCTTGGACAGAGCAGTGGCAGTCCTGAGTTAGATGGATGGTTGAAAACACCCCTCTTCTTCAGGCAGTGCATTGCCCTTGTCTCTGCATCCCACTCTGGAGAGATGCTGGGACTGGACCATGGCAGTGCTCTTGGGGATTTCACAGTGCAGGAGCAAGTGTGGGAGGGCGGTGAGAGGAGGCAAAGACAGAGAGGAGGTGGTGGTTAGCACACCACAGTTACTGCAGGAAAAATTGTGAAACTAGCTTCAGTATATGATCCAGACCAAGGCACAAAAATAGCCCCAAATCCCTCTTTTTGCATATGAAATCCTAAAGGAATAGTAAACCATGTTTTGTATGATGCCAGCTGTAGAGACAAAAATGTAGTAAGTTCTTCTGGTGTTTTTCTTTCTCTGTGTACAAAGGTATGTTTTCTCTCACAAGAACAGTCTAAATATCCCATTAATGCCTTATGTGTAATATTAGCAAAACCTCTTTCAAGATAGATTACAGTATTTTGATTCGTTACTCATCAGTATGTATAATTATCGTTTAACAATGTTATGAAGGACTGATGAAGAGAAGCAGGTGTTTAAACATGCGGTACCAGTAGTTTGACACAGCATTTAATTCTCTTTATTTGCGCTTTTTAAAGACGCCTATTCAAGGAGGGAAAACAATGAGGCACTATATAGTCATGAGTGTTTGCAAGAGAAAGAACAAAGATGTTTAGTCAATTTTTGGAGCAAGTATTTTCTAATTAATAAGGGTGAGATTTTTAATGGCATTATAAAATTATGTGAATATAGTGAAGGTAATGAGGTGTGTTATTATTTTTGATGACAAGAAATTTATATATTCGGGTGGGCTTTAGACCCCTAAAATGTTTCTGAGTATCAAAGTAATGAAAAATATAGCTTGGTCCTGAATAGCCAAGTATGATTTTTCAACTCCACATGCTGGAGGGTGCTGTTGCAGGAGGTGGCTGCCAGGGCCAGTGTGACACCAAAGGTGATGTCCACCTGCCTCCCTCACTCTGGGATTAGCTTTGTCCATTACCTTCGAGGGAGTCAGCATCCCTACTGGAGAACACCAACGGTCAAAGAGCCACCTCTTAAGAGCTTTATGTGTCAGAAGTTGGGATCTTCGGGACCAAAGAGTACTGTGAACCTCTGCCCAACTGTCTCCTTGAATGAGAAAAGTACTATTTACTTAGACATAATGTTTTCTGGGAAGAGGTGCTTGAAAACCTCCATGGTTAGGAGAGCTAACCTTTACCAGTAGCAGTGGTCTCCCTAGCCATTGCAGTTTGTCTTTGCGTTATTATTATTTAGCTAAGCAAATTTTAGTTAGTATAGGTGAACAGAACATTTAAAAATAGTCTTTATTTGGGTTAGAAAGATGTGCTTTTTAAATTCTTTCTTGGCAGACTTTTTTACCAGTGTCCAAAATAAACCAAAATTAACTATCTCGCCTTCTGATGCAGCGTTTTTTTGTATAGAGGTCTAACACGCATTTGTGTAGCCAGAGCAGGCTGTTTGAAAGAGTTTGTAATGCAAAAACTCCATTGCTAAGCTTCTGCCGAACAGCAAGGTAGCACATCTGACTGTTTCCTCTTTGTCTGTGATAGACAGACTGAGGCCTTAAGAGGTGGCTCAGGACACCTATATTTAGGTTTTTTCCCTGTTTTACTGTGCAAGACCAATTTCAATGTCTTGGGTGAGTACAGTGGTACAATGTTAATGCTGCAGCCTGACACTTCTTCCAGTGGAGACTTTCCTGCCTGCTGATGCCAGTCCTGTTGCTACTCTGGTGATATCATATCTCTATTTTATCACTCTCCAACTAATATTCACCAGATTCTGTGGTGATTTAGTTTCCTTGTTTCAGAAGAACTATCCTCTGCATGAAAGAAACCTATGAGGGCAAACCCAATGGTTGCTATTCTGAGAGGTGAAAGGATTTTTGCATGAACGATTGTGCTATTGCCATCATGACTTGCTTTAAAGGTAGCAAAACTATACCCTGACTTATGGTGAAAGTCATTGTAAGTGACCCTAATGATCCCTGTCAGTCATAAAATACCTATGTAAAAAATAAACATAAGGTTGTGTTTCATTGATTACACCTGTGTTTCTCTTTGCCCAATAATTTTGTTTTCCCTGCATGATATTTTGTTACTCATAAAAATAGTGTCTTTTTAAAGTGAATTACTTGTGGGCAACTTTACTATTTATTTTCCTCTATTTACTTTGTCTCCTAATTACTGTTACACACCATTAACAGGAAAGCTAGAATTATTGCACCTGCTGGGCCAAATAAAATGACTTTTTTCTTTCATTTCTCATGGATCACCTTGTTCAAATTAGTTCTCAGTATGCCTCACATCTGTAGAAATCTTCCTTCTTGCTTGTACTTTGCTTTCATTAGGCAAATTTATTTATTATTCCAAGGGTAGTGCTTATGGTGAATCAAATTGCAACTTTGAGCAGATGTGACTGTATATACGGAATCAGGCCCTGGGCAGAGCCTGTTCAGAGACTCTGTGTCAGCTCTTACTGTTTGTCTTGCAGACTCATTTCTCCTGCCTTTTAGCAAGACAGACAACCTGAACGAGGTGTTATTCTACTCAGCAATCAGTCCTTTTAGCTTTCAGAGAGTTGAGTGAGAACCCCCTGAGGATGAGGTTGTAAGGCTGTAGCTTTCTTTGGGATAGGGTCTACCTCCAAGGTCTGCCCCTGCCAGAATTAAAATGAAGTAAATATAATAGTGTGAACTATCTGTATTTTATAAATGTTCACTCGATGCTAAGGACTTTTTTCCTTTAATATGGGTATTAAATGCCTTCATCAGAGAACTTCTCTTGTACATCACGCCTAAACAAGCCTTTCAGCTATAAAGCACTATAGAGAATTTGTGTGTGGAAGTGACTGATGAAATGCCAACCCCTTTAAAGGCTGTCTTTGAGTTAAGGAAGGAGTTTGGTGATAAGTACAGGGGGTAAGCAATGATTTTGTCCAAGGGTCCTACAGCCTCCCTTGGCAAGTGGCTGGTATAAAATGTAATAACATTTTACTGAACTGCCTTCTATTTTTCATTACATTTTGAAGAACTAGAGAGCATATGCCTCCAAACTTCAGCATTGGTAGCTGTCCTGTTATTTCCTAGTGAGGTGCATAAGGCCTTGATGCTGCTCAGGCACAGTGATCACCCCCGAAGCCCCTGGGACTCATGCCCAGGAAGGTGCTATACAGAGTGATGTTTTCAGAGAGCAGCTGTTGCAATTTTGAGCATCCAAGTCAGGTTCCAGCTCTGAATTCTCTGCCAGAGATCTCTCTTCTTTGATTTGTATCATAGGGTGTTTAGGAAGCCAAATCTCCTTATTTAGGTGGCTAAATATATACCCTGCTGCTTAATTTCCTGAGGTTTCTGTCAAAGACAGAGCCATGGTACGTGCACATTGGTGGAACCCAGCAGTGACAAGGTTGTTTCCATCTCCCTCCCTAGGTATGTCCTGCTGCCTGCAGTACTGGCACTGCCTGTGCCTGCTGCACTGCCTGCCTTTCTCAGCCACGGGGCTTCTCCTTCCCTTCAGTACCTTCCAGCCTGTTGAAGACAGTGAGTATGAGTTCAGCTCCTTCCTTCAGGTGACATCTGCTATGTTGTACAATGATAAGTTACCAAGGCATAAAGCTCATTTGATACATTATGTCAGTGATGCCATACCCAGAAAAGCAATAGCTTTTGTGATGAAATATTGCCATTTTTCAGAGGACTCCAGCGTTTCAAAGTTAACTGGACTGATCTCAGTGGGAGCAGAGGGCTCTGGGTACCCTGCAGACACTCATCCCAAAGTGCAGATCCTGCAGCAATGGGCTCGATGTCGTTTTAATACTGCTTTTGTGTCTTCATAAAAAAAAAAAAAGTAACTTCTGGTGTCAGTTGCATGAGAGTTGATGTTTAACTTTTTGGCCTTTAAGAAATTATAGTTTGACATTAAGTTTAACTTTCCTGGCTAATGAAATTATCATGATGGAACAGCCCAAGTAAATAATAAATACAATAACTCTTCTTTGCCTATTTTGTGCTTTTACTATTCATAATTTTTAGGACCATAGATATTAGATACACTTACGTAAGACTTAACGAACAGTAATTATCTTTTGGCTAAAGAAAAAGCCCAAACGAATGCTAAGCTGCATTATCGCTTGGCTTCTGACATGAGCTGATAATCAGATTTTCTTGCTTAAATCCGTGGTGCTTGAACAATGCTACCCACTGTCTGTCCTTCCCGATATTACCCTTAATTAGAAAGAACAGAAACACAAATCTGAATTATTTCAAAATCTCGTTTCCATGGTCAGTGGTTGGAAGGGCTTAACTTTATTACAAATAAACCTGGCTTTATTTACTAATGAAATCTGAAATGCTATGCCTGTAATAGTAGATAGTCTAATAGTGTGGTGTTTACATGCTGAAAAATCTTGTGTGGGCAAAGTATTTTGTAATAAATCGTTAAGTAATTGAATTATGATTCTTTTATCCAATTAATAAAGCAGAAAAGGAGCCCCATAGGAAGCCCTATACCATAGTTTAGAGCAAGCAATGACACATTGTTCTTTAGCCTTGTTCATTGTATGTAGGACTTTTTTTTAAAATATGCATTTGGTGAATGCTTGTTTCTATCTTTCCATACATTTGAGTTTTTTATTTGTCTCTTTTCCTAATCCTTTGTATTTACTATCTCCCTGTTTCTGAACACTTGGTAAACATTTTTTTACTTTATATATATATATAGTTGGTGAAGTAATTGTATTTAATTATTTGTATTTGTATTTGTTCAGAGGATTGGAAGACTCTTGTTTTTCACCACTAAATACAGTCTTTTAATTTACAGTCATAACTTTTATTTTCTATAAAAACATGAGAAAGGTTATTTTATACCATATTATCTCTCTTACTCCACTATGATGTAATTGCAAATCTGCTTTTGTGATTACCATTGCAGTAAAATCTAACTTTAGCAAAATGTAACTTTAAATTTACTGAAAAAACAGAAGGGTGAGAGTACCTAAATGATTTATTTAGTGCATGCTTTTTGTTTCACAGAATATATTTGTAGCACTTGTTATTGTACCAGAATATGTACAGGCTGCATATCAATAGCTGGAGTTTTCTACAGCATTTTCAAGCTGTCTTCCATTTCTAGTAAAATACTGTACATCTTTAAGAAATATTTTTTGCATAATAAACAGCTATTTAAGAGAAAAGCCAGGATGAAAACTGCAATGTTCTTGGCAAGCCAACAATTGAAAAGTGCAGGTGCTCAGAGTGGGTATAGACCTAAAGTAAATAGTTATGGTTTTGGTTTTTTTTTTAATCAAAAGAAGGTACCTTTCATTCTGAGAAATGTATTTCTTTTAAATATTTGCAATCCACAACCGATAGCACATAACACTGCTTTTCTTTCTTCTTTGACAAAGGGAATAGCTTGTGGTAACAAGCAGATGCTTGAGTGGGCTGTGTGGCATGAGGTGTACCATCAGCCAAGAAAATCAATATTTACTGTTCTAGTATCTTTGTGGTGTGGGAGTTTGCCTTGTTTAAAAAGAGGATTGTTTATAATATATAAGGTCTTGCTTTTAGTTAATCAAAAGAGGGGTATTATTGAAAAGGGCACATTCTCTACAATGAGTCACACTTAACCCTCCATGTCCTATAGTCCTGGCTTGTTCATTTATTATGCAAAATAAATCAAACAGAAATCAGTTGAATGGTTAGATCCTTGCAGTCATTCTCTTCTTTAAATGTATTTTTGGGACATAATAAATATGCTTGGTAACAGCAGTGAAAACCCCTGGACAGCTGCCTCGGCACGGTTTGTGTGAGCACAGTTCTCCCTCCTGGCGGAGATCACAGTGAGGGCTGGTGGAGGAGTATGCATTGAACCCACAGCACAGAAAAGCAATGGAATACAGCTCTGTGCACTACTTGGGGAAATAAACTTTTGCCCTCAAGGAAACATTTGTAATGAATAACACAATTAAGAAATATCAGAAACAATTTCCCAGTAATAATGGTGTGCTTTTCAAGATTATATTTTACTGGAAAGACAGATCTCTGGTTTGCATTGTTTTCCCCCTGCCTCTGCCTCTTTTCGCTCTATGTTATCAAAAGAGAGTTTAATCCATTGCGATGAATTCTCATGCTACCTTTTCCTGCACTGAGGCTTTCATCCGTAAGTATTTAATTCATAGTGGAGGAGTGTAAACAAGGAAAACAGATGCTAGAGATGACTATAGGGAAGCCATGAAGTTTTTGGGCCAGTTCAGTGAAATGGAAAGGTACTTACTCACGGAATGGAAGTTATTATTCATTTCAATGTTCTGCTTTGCTATTCTCTCTTTTCTTCCATGATTTATTAAACAGATGTTGTTTGTGATGCCACACTTTAACTTCTGTTTATGGGTTTCAGTTACACAGGAGCGTAAACCTCTACTTTATAAAACTCTTGATGCTGTGGAAAGCTCTCAAATGTATCAGAAACTATGAGGGCTGTTGATAATTTGATGAAAAATGGGGTGATGGAGAGTAATAAGAATTCTCAAGTCAACCCACTAGCTGCTGTTCACTGCACTCACTTTTATTCTGTCATCTTTACCAGGATTGAAGGATTTGGGAATCTGGAGGGGAAGAGGGAGTCTGTATACAACTGAAAAGTGGAAATTTTTTTGCATGTGCTATGTACAGAGAATGAAAGCCTGCAGACAAGGGTGGTAAAAGAGTGTGTTCAGTCTCCCAGGAGCTTGGGAGCTGCATCACTCAAGTTCTCATCCCGGGTCAAAGACCAAGGCTTGAGTTTGGAGGCTGGTGGAGCTCCCATTGAGCTACTTCTTCCTGCTAACTCCCCATGAATGTCAACGCTTGATGTTGCCAAAACCTACTCCCTTGGCTTTTCACAGGGTTCTTTGGCTTATCCAGGAGATTGGGGTTAAGTGCCCAGGGTGAATAATGTAGAGCTGCCAGGTATAGTATTGATGAGAATTTGTCATCTATGCCTCTCTGGACAGCTGGTGGGTTGAGCAGCACAGAAGAATGTGAGGGGAGGTGGAGAGCCAGACTGGGATGCACAGAGGACTGGACAAGGTCACAAATGCTCACCTGAGTCCTGAAGCTATGAGGGAAGGACTTGGTGAGAGGTGTGGCAAACATAGGAGGGCTGTAAAATGCACAGTTACTGCACATCTGAGCCTAAAAAGCTCACCTTAAAAAATGAAAATTAAGTTACTTGTTTGAAAATAAATGTGAGAAAACAAGAAGTGAAGATGAATGGAAAAGCCTGTCTAATTTTCAAACTGTATCAAAACTATATATATATATATATATATATACAAACACATACATATATACATATATTAATTCTCTTTGTAAGATCTTCACATGTTGGGAATTTCAATAAAGTCAGAATATGCTGGAAAATAATTCCTACATGTCCACAACAGTGCTGTTGCTTTGGTTTAGTAGGACAGCATTGCACATGTACACCGATGTGTTGAATCTTACTGGTGTTACACTTCACACAGCACTCACAGAGGAGGAGCCTTTGTTGCCTGGCTCCAGACTTGTGGCACTTTTGAGGATGTTATGTGGTCCTCTGCTTACGTTTCAGCTAAACAAGGAAGTCAAACTAGGATCTCAGAATAATACAAGTGAAGGAAGTTGGGACATCTCTTTTTTCTATAGTAGCTAGCAGCAGGACAAGGGGTAATGGGATGAAGCTGGAACACAAAAAGTTCCACTTAAACATAAGAAAAAACTATTTCACTGTGAGGATGATGGAGCAGTGGAACAGGCTGCCCAGAGGGGTTGTGGAGTCTCCTTTCATGGAGGTCTTCCAGACTCACCTGGACATGTTCCTATGCAAATTGATCTAGGTGAACCTGCTTCTGCAAGGGGGTTAGACTAGATGATCTCTAAAGGTCCCTTCCAACCCCTACCATTCTATGATTCTATGGTTCTATGAAAACCCAGGCAATAATTTTTTCTTGCAATTGTTAGTGTTATAATTGTGAAGCTTTGCAGTTTGACTGTTTTTAAGAAGAAAATAGAATATCAAAGAGAAGTTCAGATGTGTGTAGCTAGTGTGGATACAAAGATAGAAGTTCTACACAAAACCATTCAGTGTTTGGTGCCTAACAGGACTCCAGTGGAGAGGATTTATTTACTATAACTATACTGTCACAACAAAATTATTCTTGCACTGTATGTGGTAACAGTGTCTTGTGGCATAGACCTACAGTATAATCAGACCACTGCCCTTTTCTTGGCAAATTTTTGAATTTCAACAATTGAAAATGGACTAAAAATATCCTACGGCAATGACTTAATCTAACTTGCTTATTATTCGCAGTATAAATATATTATGCCTTGTGTGTTGAACCACTTTCTTGCTATCCTTGTCTTTTCCAACAATGATGCTTGCAATTTGCCTAAGCATATAAGTACGTTTCTCTTACTAAGAACAATTATTTTAGTTTTCTGACCTAATCTTTCCAATAGCCCAGAACAGATCACCTGAGAGATGGTGGTAGCATTGGAGCAGAGATTTACAATTTCTTTTTAAAGACTTCTCAAGAGTGAGCAGTCTACTGTATTTCCTTGAGGCCAATTGACCTAACAGTTATGCCATCCTCAGCACCTTACACTTTTCTACATCCAACTTTCCACTTTTGGATAGTACTGTGCATTTATTGATCCATCTTCAAGGTAGTTTTTGCAGGTAGGAATTTTAGTCTTTCTCTCCTGCCATGTTGCAGTTCATAGGTGAGAAAGCTTTCAACGTGATTTCTCTCTTCTGTGTTTTGATATGATTCTGACATAAAATTCCACTTTTTTTCAAGATGGACTGGAAGTGCAACTGAAACATGTCATACTGATTTCAATGAATACTGCATTCTGTGTCTTGGAAAGAGCCATGGCGACATCTTGATACGAGAGACCTACTTAAGAATATTGCCTTTAGTTGTTAGGACTTGGCAGGAGGAACTGTGTAACCTTTTAGCTTATTCTGGAAAGCAGAAGGTCCAGTTTGTTCCTTCCTCGTAGTCTAGGGTCAAATGTTTGCTCAGTGGGGAGCAAGACGTTTTCTGTATAGCCTCCAGCTTCAAAGGAGAATTGGTGTGAGGCCAAATGCCAAATGCTTTGGAAATTTCTTCCAATAGACTAAATGCTACAGTTAATCTGAAATTATTGCTAAGAGAGGGCAGAGATTCATCACGGGGAGTCTTGATAAGAAGCTCAGATTTAGGAACTGCCTCAAACTCTTAGCAATAGATGTTTGGAAAGATATGCTGAGAACAGGAGTAGGATTTTTTGCTGGATTTTTGCTTTCTAGACTGAGAGATGTGAGAATTTTCTGAAGTGTATTTTGAACTTGACAGAGCAAGTATGACTTAGGTATACAATTTCCAGCAATATGAGGCAATATCAATATATATCCTTTTGTTTAGTTTCAAGATTGATTGTCATTAATTTGTAACGTATTTAAGTGTTCTCGGATTGCATCTTTGTATAGATTGGAAGTTGAATGTTGGACATAAAGAAGATTGACATAAACAGACATGAAAAAGAGTTGATTCATGTGCATCAAAAAGAATTTTTGGAAAACAGACAAGTTGGGGCATTCTGAGTGTTTTTCGATTTTTTAGAAGGACTAACTTCATCCTATTTGAGTATGTGAATAAGTTGTAGTTCCCAGAAGAAGTAGGAAAATATTTTAATGTTATATTGATTATCAGTTATAGTGGCTTCTTTTAGTTTTTATTCATTATTATGTAGTATGGACATCTTACTCTTAAAGTTCAGTGACTGAAGGCAACAAGGACACATTGCTAAATTTTAACTATTCGAGTTTATTTTTTCTGTGTTAGCTATCAGCCTCAGGGAGAATATTTTCTTTTTAACAGCTTTGGCTGCAACAGTGATGCAGCTTCTGAGAAGAGTATCAAGGAAAACAACTGTACTTTGCTAATGTGGAAAGATTTAGACAGTTTCCTTGAGAAACAGCAGTGCTTCCTGGGAGCAAGGACTACATCTCTAGCAGGATTTATGACTCTGTCCAGGATTTACCTTTTGGCAGAGCACTGAACTTTGCCAAGTGTAAAATTGAGGGGGAGGGAAAATCTGTATTTAGAGAACAATTAGGCAGCTAAAGTCTTGGAAAAGTCCACAGCCTCTGACTGTTTCTTCCTTTGTATCCTTCTGAGCCTCCCTTGCTGGAGCTGCCTACCTGGGCATAGCTGTGGTGGTACAAGAATGCAAGCTTCACGACCGAGAATATGTTCAGGTGTTCTCTTATTACAGCTGTAAATCTCAGAGGTGCCTGAAAATGTTGCACAACCACAGAGGGAATATGGGAAGTTACAAAACTTTGGATTAGATGCTGCTACTCTCCACTAGCTGAGACCTAGTCGCTGACCATACAGCCTTCCTCTATTTCAGCAGAAATGAAACACATTTCATGTAGGCACAGCACTTCTTGTGATCATTGTGTGCCTAGTGTTTATACATTATTACTATTTAGAGCTGAGTTAACAGAATTACTTCTCTTGGCTTGGACTGGACAAGTTAGCCTTTGTATTTGGTAATGTGTTTCTTTGCCTTGTTCTTAGCACACGAAGGATAAAAAAATCAGATAATTTCCCAAGAATATGGTCACTTTGATCAAAATCAGCAAGATTAGAGAGTAGTAGGGAGAAGCTAGATCCAAGAGGTCTAGAGGAGAGAAGCAAATCACAAGAGAAAGAAAAGGGTATAAGGAAGTCTGTAGGTAAAATTCAGAAATAGGGGTAGACATTACCGGTAGTTTTTGAGCACGGAAAGAGAAATTTAGATACCAGCATAGGAGAGGAGCTGCTGCAGTACTGGGTAGAGTTTATAAACTTTGCATGCTTTGACTTAGATGCTTAGCAAACAAGTGATCTTCTGAATGTGAATGAGACAGCTCATTGGAAATTAGATCCTGATTTTTTTTTTTGTCAGGCTGAAAGATTGTCCTCTGGCTTTTAAATCCAGTTTAGTTAGAGGCAAACTTTGTTTTGCTGGCGCTCTCAGCTCAAACAAGGGGAAATTCAGGCTCTATACAGTGGAACATTTGAGCACATAAATGTTAAATGTAAAGCAGTTAAGTGTGGGTTTGGCTTTTAACCATAAGTGTAGACTTAAGTGTATTTGTCACATCTCATGGTACTATGTCTGAATCCTTTGCTTTGCCGAAAACTGCTGAATTATGTTGTGGGTTTTTTCCTCGCCTCCAACAAAAATTCTGAATGTAGCTACTGTTTCTAGTTATTGTCTTGTTACTTTACACAGGTATGTGCCTGATTTATAGAAAGCCTGCTCAACAGCAAGACTGTCATTCAGGATTTGCCAGAAACAGCCTCCTATTATTTGGTAGTGGTTTGGTTTCTGGAGGGCAGGCTGTAGACACAAACAAGAGACGTAGCCCTCAGAAACATTCATGCAGCATCCTTCAGGAAGGGAGGGGAGGTTATCCAAGTCTCCATGCTTCTGTACTCATATAAATGCTCCCTCTTTTGTTGCTGCTGGACTCCAAAGAATAAAACCAAAACACAAAGCAGAGGCGGCACCACTGAGCGAATGGCACAGTGTTCCTTTAATCCATGTGGATCAAAAACATGAACGTTTTGATTCTGTAAAGAATCTTCCTCAGCATGCTGGATTAATCACATGGATTAATAAAACACTGTTGCACTCACTCAGTGGTGCCTCCTCTGCTTTGTATTTTCTTTTATTATTCTTTGGAGCCCCACAGGAACAAAAGATGGAGCATTTATAAGTACCATAGGCACTGGGAATTCTATAAACCTCTCCCTCTATAAGGTATGCTTCTTGAATTTTTCCCCATGGATCATACACTGGAGATTTGTCTGCATACTAAGCCCTATGCTAGTGTTCCTATCTGCCTAAAATACGGAGTTTAAAAACCCGTACTTTTTTCTTTTATTGTGTTTCTTTTCAGTTCTGCAGAGTGTGTCAGGCAGCACATGTGGAATGCTCTTATCTAGCTGCTTTTGTGGAGCAAACACTTTTGTGTATCATTTCAGTCACTGACTGGAGAGTGGAGCTGGTGGGCAGGGGCCAACTTCAGAGAAACCCTTAAATCTAGCAACTTTCATATGCAGGAGTGACTTGGGAGGTACAGACTCACACTTTTCACTAATATCTATTTAGACATGAAAATATATGCTAATGTTAGCCTTTGTGAAGCCATGTGATAAGCTGCCAACATCCGGCACCTGACTGTTAAACTCCCTCTCTGTGAGCTGATTCCAGCTCTCTCTAGTTTTTCCAACATCTGCTTTCCAAAAAGCATCCTTTCCTTCCTTGCAAATGTGAGGCTTACCTCTTCCTCTGCTGTAGGCTTCCATTTCTTTTCATCAGTGCAGAACATAGGATGAGTAGTAATCAATTTTATCTTATAGGTAGATTAAAGGTCTGAAATCTCAGGTTTAGCAGAGCTAAAATTGAAGCTTCAAACCTTGCAAACAGGATACATTAGAGTCCCTGGGTGACCATAATGGAGTTAATTTCAAAGATTGAAATGACTTATTTTTCATGAGGAGAATGCATTTGACCTTTTGTGATTCATTTATCACTCTTAGGGTTGGGTATACAGTAATTAAAACCAAATCCTAATTAAAAAAACCTTAAAGGCTTTTTAAAGTATTCTACTCGTGACTTCACATACCCAAGCTTTATATACATACAAGAAGATCCTTAAGTGTCTCCATGTTTATTATTTATTCAATGTAATTAGAGATTCTGGCTTTTATCTATTAGTTCAGTCTCACAGCCATTTCACCTTTCAGGACACCTGGGTTACACTGAACCTAACAAATTACAGTGTCATGGTCTGTTACAATAACTCAGCATGCATATGAACTGATTATCCTCTATCATAGGCTTTCTGGACAATAAGTTATCTACTTTATGGATGAAGATCTGTTATAAAAGATGTAAGTGCCAAAACAAATCAGTCCAGCAGAGTGATTTTCTCAAATATTGAGCTTCTGTATCCTTATGGAGATGAACTTTTTCTCACATGGCCAGGAGAACTTCTTTCTCATTGTATTTGTTGTTTCTCAGGCTTCATAAATTCTTTCTTTTCCTACCTTCCTACCCACACCTTTGTCCTGGCATGCTACTGCAGTGTCCTATTTACACATCGATTGCTACAGTGCTGGATGACTGTCATATTATACCCACCACTTACAGAATGCTCTGGAGTCCAGCCCCACTGATTTCAGTCCTTCAGCATTCCCTGACCTTCATAGGATACAGCTCTTCAGAATTCTTTTCTCTCTGTGCCTCCATTCACTTACACTAAGACCAACTTTCCTCCCCTCTGCCACAGACTGGTACTTGATTGACTGTAGCGTTACACCACCAGTGACCTGACTTTTTCTTTTCAAATGCTGCTCTGAAAAGAAATCTCTTTTAGGCTGATGAGGCCAATTTCAAGCAGCAGGATGTCCTGCAGTGAGCTCCTCCTTTACTTTCATAGTGTATCTGCTTTGCCTAGGATTCTCTTTTTTACAACTGGCTTTATTCTTTGAGTTTTAAAAATTCTCCTATGAATCATGCTATACAATTGATATATACTACATAATATTAATTTTTCTGCTATGTATTGCAGAAATTGAGGCACTTTTTTCTATGGTTTTATTGTGCTGAGCACCTTCTTCTGCTATTATGTTTTGTAGCCAATAGTATTAAAATATTGTTTGGGACTATTATCTACTGGTGATAAGTGATTCCAGGGTTGTGCAGCATAATTTTCCATAGAAATTCTGAAAGTGAAAAGGGTAATGATATGGGAAGAATTGCTCAATAAACAGAATTTTAAACATATGGGGTATAAGCTCTTTCGCTCTGTGGTAAATGCCATTCATTAATGATGAATGTAGAAACATTTTCCCCTACAGCCTGGTGTCATGAAAGTATCCACTATAAAGCCTCTTACATCTTTCTTTTATCTCTTCGATGCTAAGCAAAGTCCTATGGTGAAAGGAGAAGCAGTGTCCCCGAGAATATGGTACGGATACTGACCTGCGTGATATGTGGCAAGGGAATCACATAGGATATCTGGATATGTATTACCACTACTGCCAACAGGAGCCACAATTACAGAGTTATAGTTTGCTAAAGTGGGAGCAATGACTGGTAGGAACTGCAAACCCTTATCCATTTTCCTCTAACGTTTCCTTGTTCAATTGATATTTCTCATTCATCAAAACAAAGCATTTCCTTCCCCTAAGTGTTTGCTTGAGAAATTAAATGTGTGTATTCCTTTCTATGGCTAGATGAGAAGTGTTAGACTTCACATGTTTTGAAGCATGTGAAGTGACAACTAGATAATTACAGTCTAAGTTACTCTAGACTGGGTGTAAAACTGACTAGATGGGTATTCAGCCACACGAACAGCTACAGTTGCAATGAAGTAAGATTTCAGGTGAAGTACAAATCTATTCCACATTCTTTAGTTGCTGAGAGCAGCCACCGGAGCTGGTCCATCCCCAGGCAGAGCAGCAAATCAGCAGATTGAGTGCAGGAAGGTTTCCTGAAGCTGAGAGCCTCATGGCATGCAGAGGGGTCCCTGTCAGTGCCAGCATCTCTTGTGAGAGGGCAGAACCACAGGTACTGCGGGCTACTTAAACGCCCCAGGAGTGCAGGGGCACTGAGGAAAGTCAAACCCAGAGGGTGTGAGTGAGGCCTCTGGGTGTGCTGTGGCAGTTTACAGTCATGCAGGCAGGTCCAGCTGTGTCAAGATCCCTGTGCACAGAGCGAAAACAGAGAAAAGAGGTGTGTCAAACAAGAGGTAAGTTCAGTTGGTAGTAACTGGTCCCTCTTCCCTAATAATGAGCTAATTCCATTAGTGGACATTGCTCCCTCCCAGGAAGAAGCTGTGGTGACCTCTTGTGCAAAACTCAACACTAGGAAAGATGTGGGAACCCAGACAGAGCTCTCATGCAAGCATGCAGATGTGCAGGTCTCTGGCTGCAGGGAGTGCCTCAGCCTGTCACTGGTACCAGAGGGTGTCAGAGATAACACTTGTGTCTGGTGTGACCGGGTGAATGATCTGCTTAGCCTGGTGGCAGAGCTTAAGGAGGAAGTGGAGAGGTTAAGGAATATCAGGGTGTGTGAGATGGAGGTAGATTGGTAGAGCCGCTCCCTGAAGCAAAAGCAGCAAGTGGAGTCCCTACAAAAAACAGAGGATCCCCTCTCCTATTGCCACCAGTCAGAAGGAGGGGATCAAAGAGATGGGGGCAAATGGAAACAAGCCTCTGCTTGCAGAAGCAGGTGAATCCCCTCCCGTCCTCCCTCACTTTTCCAGCTCCTCTTGCAGAATAGGTATGGGACCCTGCAGGAGGAACTGACTGATGGAGAAGTGGTTAGTTCACCCAGGTCAGAAGGGCCACCAAGACCAAGTTGCCCTAGACCAAGCATCAAAACTGGCTCCAAAAAGAATACCAGATGTGTCATTGTTGTGGGTGACTCTCTCCTGGAGGTACAGAGGGCCTCATATGCCATTAGGACCCACTTCATAGGGAAGTCTGCGGTCCCCTGGGGTGTGGATTAAGGACGTGTTACGTAAACTTCCCACCCTGGTGAAGCCTTCAGATTATTGTCTGCTTTTGGTTTTTCAGGTGGGTAGTGATGAAGTGGATACTAGAAGCCCAAAAACAATTAAGAGAGGTTTTAGACCACAACAAACCCCAGTAGCGCTACAGGCTTGGGGAGGAGTAGCTGGAAAGCTGCCAGGCAGAGAGGGACCTGGGAGTGTTGACTGACAGCCAGCTGAACATGAGCCAGCAGTGTGCCCAGGTGGCCAAGAAGGCCAATGACATCTGGCCTGTATCAGGAACAATGTTGTCAGCAGGAGGAGGGAGGTGATCATTTCCCTGTACTCAGCTTTGGTGAGGCTACACCTTGAATACTGTGTCCAGTTATGTTACTCCCTCTACAAGAAGGACATTGAGTTGCTGGAGAGGATCCAGAGGTGGACTACCAAGCTAATAAAGGATTTGGAGCATGAGGGATCTGGGGCTGTTTAGCCTGGAGAAGAGAAGGCTCAAGGGAGACCTTTTCACTGTCTACAACTACCTGAAAGAAAGTTGTAGCGAGGCGGGTGTCAGTCTCTTCTCCCTAGTGACAAGCAATAGAACAAGAGGAAATGGCCTCAAGTTGCACCAGGGGAGGTTCAGGCTGGATACGAGGAGGAATTTCTTTCCTGAAAGGGTTGTCAGGCATTGGAACGGGCTGCCCAGGAAGGTGGTGGAGTCACCATCCCTGGAGGTGTTTAAGAGATGGTTGGATGTTGCACTTAGGGAAATGGTCTAGTGGTTGATAGGGCTGGGACAAAGGCTAGACTTGATCTTAAAGATCTCTTCCAGCTGAAACAATTCTATGATTCTTGTAGAATAGAATAAGAGAATTAGGATGACAGCTAGACCACTGATAGTGTGATGGGTCTGGAGAGATCCCAAGTGTCCTGGTTATGAAAGAAATGCTTGAGTAACATTATCCTTAGGAGCCCCTCATGATCAAATGAAGAGAGCCAAAGCAACAGGAAAAATAGGAAAGGAAAGAGTAGAGAAAAGTCTGCTCAGCGTAAGGGACTGTGGAGGATTTGTGCAGTATTTCATTGCAGAGAGGAAGCAGTTCCGAATCATGGAATACTTGGTGGGTCATCAGAGGAAGAGTTCTGGTCAATGTTGCAGCAGCTCTAGCACACATCTCCACTTGGTAGAAGACATATCACAAACTCCAGTCCAGAAAGGGGAGAGAAGCCCAGGAAGCTGCATACCTTTAGAGATTTGGCCAACAACTGGGTATGTGCCTGTTCTTAGAGGAATCCCACAAGAAAATGGGATAGCAAAAATCAGCAGTTGCCCTGTCTTCTTCTATTAATTTATCTTGATTGATGTGATTTTTTTCCCCTTTAAATTATCCATCTAGAAGTCAGGCAACTAATCTAAACATCTGTTTGTCCAAACTGTTTTTGTAAACAGGAGAGAAAGATAAGCACCTTCTCAGGCAATCCCTGCTCTGTTACTTTAGGTATTTACCTTAGAAGCAGGGCAACGTGTCTGCTCAATGAATCTACATGGCTGCCTTGTCCTTCATCATTGGATGAGTCCTGAACTTACAGGAAAGTAGCAATGATTCTTACAGGGTGGAGAGATTTGGGTATATATTTGGGGCTGGATTAAAGCTATTGCAGATTTGGATAGGGAAAAAATGAGAAGAAGAGAGAGGAGGGTGAAGAACCTTCATCTGAGTCACAGGTAAGATGAGTGTTCCTTTAATAAAGGAGAAGCCTCACAGCCTCTGTAATACATACCAAAGAGTGAACAATTGACCACACTGTAAACGATGTCTCTTACTGAAGCAGCAATTGTTTCCAGTGCAATGATAAGTACTGGACAAATTAATTATTACAGTCACAAAAGAAAAGACAGTGTGATTTCACTGGAACTTTATTCTCACACAATATGTGTTACAGGAGTAAGGGACCAATCCATCCTCTTGAAGGGAGGTAGCAAAATCAAGCTAACAATAAATAGAACTAGCTGATAATGATGGTTCTGGTTACTGAGAATTGCAACATGTGTCCTTCTGGTCAGCATTTGAGATTATCTTTGTGCGTTTAACTTCTTGTGGTGTATACGTTTGCAAACATTTTCCAGCATCAGTCAGTAAGCAGGTTTTTTAATTTCTGAGAGTCAACTCAATGTTATGTAAGATGAGGAGCATGATGAAAATATAATGCAATATCTTTCCTCCATTGCAAGTCATAACAGTAGTACTTAAATTATTAAATTGATAAATTAAGCAGACACAGCAGTTAAACATCTTGTACAAACCCTGAAAATAACATGAAGAGGTTATTTTATATGAAGAGTATGAAACACTATATGATAAAACTAATAATACTCCGATGCAATTTTTCTAGAGTTGTTCAGAGCAAAGTTGTTCAAGCAACGTGTATCCAGCTTCAATGATTCGTGTGATTCTGAGCCATATCACCGTGTGTTGATGGTGACAGCAAAGAATGGCTAGGAGAAGTTTTTTGAGACCCTGATTAAGGATTTTTTAAGTACTTTTAAGGACATGTTGAATTGTATTCTTTTCCAGGAGAGTATCTGAATGGGATTTAATCCTCTGCTCAAGCACTTTTTCTGCAAGTGGTTGTCTTATGGAATCAACTTTCGTTTCCATTTGTGGTGTGGTGACAGCCCCCACCTGGATTTGCAATGAGGTCATTGGACCTGAAAGGTAGGGGTAAAGGTATCTAAATGGCTTTCATGGAGACTTACTCTGTTGCCTGTAGCTACTTTCATCTTAAATAAGGAAGTGTGGCATGTTTGTATTCACAAATCCCGTTGTCAATGTTCTGTCTCAATTGGAACTGTCTGTGTCTCCATATTAATTCTGAGGGCAGCTGCAATTTCCTCCATTTCATGCAAATTAGCTTCAGCCTTAAAGCTCCTGGCAGGTTGCCAACATAGCCCTCTTTGGCAAAATTTGGATTAATCTGGGCAAAGGTATTAGCCCTTTTGCTTCAAAGACCTTTATTTAGGCAAATATTTCAATATTTTAAAGAGAAATACTTAAGTAAATCTGTATCTTTTAGATGCATTATTTAACTACTTGAATAGTCCTAAAAGTGGATAAAAAAACTGAAAAAAAATGAAAATAATGGTATATGTTTTTTGCTGCTTATCTCAAACGTTACTCTAAATGCCACTGCACCAGTGCCATTAAAATGCATGTCAGGAATTTTCCCTGGCTGCCTCTATGTGGCCTTTTAAGATCATTCAACTACATAATGACTTTTAAAGATATTCTTTTTGAAATGGAAGGAATTTTTTCACAGCCTAGTTGAAAAAGATATTCCACAGATTTTTAAATACGTGTTTTAAAGACATTCGAATTCCATGTCTCTGATTTTTGGAAGACAGTTAAACTTTTTAGATTGTACAATGATTTTGCGTTTCCTACAATTATTCTGAGAAAATTTTCAACTTTTCCATACTTGTAAATACTCAAGCTGTTTTTTTCTTTTATTCTGGCTATATGCTATTCTTTTTAAAACTAAGATTTTTTTTTCTGTAAAGATAATAAATGTACTTAATTCTTCCTTTTTCTATTCTTTTCACAAGGATTACAGTAGTAGATTTCCAGGGCACTCATTATTTAAATTCTAGTTCTACCTGAACAGTGGCAATAAAATAACATGAAAGATTCTGAGTTCATGGTTTCATACTCGTTTTGAATTTAATTGATTAGCAGGTAAGATTTAGCTTTTCCAGATATTTCTGCTTTATGGTTTCTTGACAGCTTAGAATCAAGATCTGTTTGTTTTGTACAGATTGTCATCAATAGAAGCAGAAATCCTGCAGAAGAAAAATAGAGCTACAGATCCACTTGTGCAAACTTCTTATTTTTACTTGATACTCTCATGTCTACGAATTCTCTAAAGCACAGCAGAGTTCCACAGGTATTACAAAACCCAACATCTCAAGACACAGCTTATTGTGGAAACAACTAACTTTTCTCTTTCCTGTTACTGTTGACACACAAGATAAGATCCCAGGCTGTCTGTAGTATCTAAAATATTTCCCAAAGCTGTTTTTTAGAAAAATGTCACTATACTTGCACTATAGTAACTAGAGGCACTTTGTAACTGTGTATTCCTTTGTTCCTGTAGTGTTGAGCCAGCATTCATAAAAGTTTCCAATTTTTAGGCCATCTGCATAGATGCATACTGTTGTATGCATCTATATAATATATGCTGTTAATCTCTTCTTTAAGATAAACTGTGCCAATCATTTTAGTTTCTACTTAAGAGCTTTTCTGTGGCTTTCTCTGGAACTATGCCATTTCACACAGTACCTGGTCAGCCATGGAGAGCCCTCTCTCTAGAGGAGTGAAGGCACTTCATCTGCCTCGTGATTTTCCACGGTGATGAAAAGAATTATGTAGGTATTCATTCTTCAGGAATAGATTGAAAATTTGAGAGTAATACAGGAAAACATGGTTTATTACTCAGTAAAATATGGTTAGCTTCTGTAGCTACTGTAGCTGGTCCCCTCGATGGATGCTTTAGGTGGTTAGATGTTTAGAAATATTTCTATGACAGAGGGCAGGTAGTACCGTCTACTGTTTTATTTGTGCTGGAAGATTGTCTGTGTCACAAAGTGAAGAGATAAACATACCAGCCTCTTAGAAACACTGAAATATCCATTGTGACTAGTTGCAACCAGGAGATGTGACATCCACAAGGCGATGGATATTTCTCCTTGAAAGATTTCAAAACTTTACTTATATTATTTAAAATCTTGTAAATCCAGGAAGGATACTTTTGCCTGAAGAAGGGAAGGATTAGATTGGATATTATCTCATCCACAGTCAAAGTTGGTGGATTAGAAACTTCTTGAAGATTCACCTTTTTTGATCATACTCTGTATTTTAAAACAGCTATTTGCTTACCAGGTAAGTAATTTTACAGAGAATTAGGTAGTGACTTGGGTACAAATAGCATCAATTTAATCACAAATAATCAGAATTTCATTTACATAAAATACAAAAGTTCTCAGAATTTGGAATACTGAAAGACAATTGTTGGTCGATGTATTTTGTGTATGTAAGAATTCTACTGATGTAAAAAATTGAATAATTGCCTATTGCTTTTGCCCAACATATTGTTATTAGACATGCCTCTGACAAAGCTAATTCTATTTTGAATGCTGATAATTTCCATAACACAACTCATGCCTAACTAATTCCTGATTTGCGCGGACTTCCAAGGGATTTTCATTTTTTAAAGTTATTTCTTAAACACAGCATTTCTGTGCAGGTGAGAATGTGGTGGACGCAGTTTGAAGGCAGTAACACAGATAAGCACAGAGGACAGAGATGTCTTAAAATAGCTTTGCCTGGAAGACTATGAGACATGAAACTGCATCTTACAGTTACCAACCTTCATCTCAAGTTTGGCCTGGAAACTGGACCACAGCTTCACACATGAATCCTGACACTCTATCTGTTGCTGTGTTGACAGAATTCCACTCAGTGCTCTTTTTATGTTACCTGTTACCTGTTAATCAAAATTAAAATAGAATACCCAGGAGGTCCAAGGCACTGAATAAGGTCCAAAACACCAAAAAAAGTCCACTGAAACAAGCTAGACATATTTAAATTATGTGAATGTTTTCTATAATGAGGTGCTACCAAAGAACTTATGGCATCAGTTAAACTACCTTTATAGTTCTTTAAACTCCCACAGATAGGGAAGAAAAGAGAATAGAAAGAAATAGCTGCCTTACTTTGTGCAGATGAAATCCACATTTTCATAGGCACTGTCACTGTTTGAACTTCAAGGATGAACTTCTGCTTGTGCTAACAATTGTTAACAACAAGATTTAGTGGACCACTCTGACAGACAGTTTCTCCGTTTGACACTCTTAAAATGACAAATTAAATGGAACAATTAGTGCCTTGACTGCACCAAAATGAACTAAATCTGCAACTGCTATCTGTTCATAAAAACATAAGAAAACCTGAAATCATTGGTAGTGCCTATGCATGTTAGCTGTGTCCAAAACGTAGTGGAGTCCTGGGAAAAAAAACCTGCCTGCCAAGTGGACATGCTTAAGAGAGAAATAACCACTGCAGAAACAAATGTAATACCTGTCCGCTAGTCAAATCCAGAAAGTGAGTTCAGACCTATGTACAGCTAGCCTTTGTGATCCATTTGACTTCTGCTTGTTCCTGGGTTACTCATTTGGCCAAGAAGAGGTTTTGGGGAGGGAGATGGGCACTATCAGTGCCATGGTCCAGGATGTGATGCAGGCTTGAACGACAGAAGTTGTATGACTTTTCTGAGGTTTGGTAGTGACAGCAACAGGATCTGAACATGGATCAGGTTGTGTACCTGGCTTTGCTCTGTGCCTTTCTCCTCTAAATCTATGTGAAGGAAATTAAGGTGTCTTGGCTTCCTGCACTATCCCCTGCCTTCTGAAGAGTAGATTTTTCCTAATATAATTGTGATGTGTATTAAAATGCGTGTGTCTGTACTACAGAGGATGTGTATGCCAGAGTTGTACTTGTTGCCAAAGACAGTAGTTGATTTCTTACAGATCTGTTTGTAAAGAGTTGCTTTTATTTTAAAATAGCTTTAAGGGTACATTTGGGACTTTATTAATGACAGACAGTAGCCAGAACCACCTGCTTTCTTATGTCCCATCAGCTTTCCTGAATGTGAGCGTTAAGTCCATGATGTCTGCACAATATGGGGATATTACATCCTACAAAGGAATGTAGGTAAGATCTCTTTTTAATTAGAGGACTAGAAAAACAAAAATCACTTCAGGGAATGAAATGTGCTTATAGGTCTTAGCTGAGCTTTTAAGTTCATCTGATGGAATCATCAGACATATTTACCAGCCTTGGTCCTTGGAGGTGAGTGTTTGCTCAGAGGTCTGGGACTGACTCTTCAAGGGGCTTGCACATTGCAGGTATTCAGCATAAATTCATATGCATCAAGCACTCAGACAAAGAGAAGTGTGGAGGAACCTGTGTCCTGGCTATTTACACAATGCACCTCAATTGCCTGAGAACAGAAGATGTCTGTTCAAGAGCTCTACATTGCCAATCCTTTACGTGGGTTGAATTCATCATTTGAAGAAAAGGAGTGGCAAGATGAGAGGAGCAGGATGGTTTATTGCTAAGTTGCTTTAGTGTTTGAGAAATGGATAACTTTGGTTGAATTGCACCTTTCAGCCATAACTTGCTGCCATCCATCACTCGATGCCTTAAGAGTCGTCAGGATTCTTGTGGTGAGCGCAGATTGCTGCCAGAAAACCTCAACTCTTGTTAATGTATAGGCATTCATCATCTGCTGTTCATTAACACACATATTGCTAATGCCTGGCAATGGAGTGAACATTTTTCTAGAGTGGGGTCGAAAAACTAATTATTCACCATATGGTGGCCGGCTCAGCAACAATTGCTGAAGCCATGGAAGCAAAAGGAAGTTGGCTGGTTGATTTCTTTGGGCAGTTTGCACAGTGATGACTCTCTTGACACATGCCATTCATGTGGCCGCTGCATAACAGATGGGCTAAGGCTGGGAACTGTGGAAAAATCATGGCAGAGATCTGGTGGCAGCCTCTGTCTTTTTATCCTTCAGAATGACTTTGGGTCACGTGGTCTGTGAAAATAACAAGTAGGGGATTGTGCTCTGAGGATTTCCCTGCTTCTTTCATAAAACCAGAGCGTAATTTTGACTGCCTTTTCGTATTTTGTTTATTAAAGGGATCAGGGTTTTAGATGAAAGAGATTACTTGGTTTGTGGTAGGGGGCTGTGCTGTGCCCATGACACTTGGCTCATTGTTAGCAAGAAAAAAGCTGGCAGTTTGATAAGGGATAAGAAAATGGAGGGGTTTTAAATTAAAATTTAAATTACTCCTTATTTGTTCTTTTCTCATTTGTAAATCTCACATAGGCAAGTTAAGATAAGAGCTGTTTTAGATTCAGAATACTCAAACCTGAAATGAGTTAGTGTGTTTTCCAGAGGAGCTTAGTATGGGAGGGAAAGATTAATTTGAACGTGCTGCCTTTGCAACTTGTATGCTTTCTGGATTTCATATTGTCCCAACAGTGCCTGTATGGGAAAGGTACTGAAAGTTTCCAAGCAGAGGTTTACTGACTTTTAGTGACATTCAAAATTATATTGGGTGGGTTTGAACTATCTGCAAATTAAATATTAATTGATAACAGCAAATTGTGGTAGTTGAGAATTATCTTGTGTCTCCTTTCATATGACTTCGGAGGAAAAGTTGAAGAGCAGCAAAGGAATTGTCAGATCCCTTCTGAAGCTGTGCAAGCCTCCTCAGATGGGTACTGGTGAGACTGGTTGTAGTAGACGTAGGATGGGAAAGGAACGCTGAGATGAAAGCAGGACTGCTCATGAAGTTGCCCTGCGTGAGGGAAGGTTTGCAGGTGAATCAATCACAGTCATTTGAGTTTTGGAACAAAATATGAAGTTTCTTACATGAAATGTGGATGTGAGGCTCTGATTCAGGATTCTCATTCTGTAAACATTTCTTACTGTTGTATTTTATATCAACAGATACGGGATCTCCCCCTGCTCCCCCCAAAAAAAAGGCAGAAATAAATGAAAACTTGCTTCATAGGAAACCTGAAGTAATATTTTACAATTCACTGTTTTTGAGATTTCTTTTTATAAGCAAATGGGCACATGTGGCTTGTCGTTATGGTGTTACACTTGGCTGTTCACAAGCAACACTGCCATTTCTGTAGCTGCGTGCTGCAGAGATGACACGATGACACTGAGCAGGCTGTCAGGTGAATGCCACATGGCTTCTCACAACAGCCCTCATACATACACCGCTTCCACTCTTCTGTTTCAAAACCCATCCTACTGTCTCAGAAGTGGGATCTGCTGCTCTTGTGGTGGTGCTCAGGAGGAGCCTCTTCATAGGCTGATATTCGCTGTGTTTATGCAAGTACTCAGGAGAGCTTGAGCAAAAAACAACAGGCCAGGAGTAAATAACGCTACTTTTCAATAGAAGAACACTTTTTTTTTTTTTTTTTGCATAGAATTGGGGGACAGGGAACAGCTCTCTGTCCTCTATGAGAAGGAAGGTCATTAGCTCACAATGCTGTTGACACTATTTCTTCTGGAGGAATAAGCTAATGCGTTTTATTTGATGTATTTCATCAGCTTTTTTTCCCCTCTGCATTGACTTGAACAAGAATAATGTGAGGATATGCTTGCATTTCTCTTATCTCTGCCATGCATCACCTGCATTTCTGGGCTCTTGTGATCTCAGTGTGTGATGGTTCTTTTGCTCAGCAAGTGCTTACCCCACTTTCCCTCAGTGATTTCTCTATCCGTGTTAAAGTGGATACTCGTGTTTTCAGAAAGAAATGTGTCCAGCAGAAGGTTAGGGCCATTATCATCTAGCAGTTACTGGAGAAAAATGTCTGTGTATCTGTGCAATGCTAAAGTTAGGCTGCTACAGGGCTGGATTTTAGAATCAATGCTATCTTTAGCTTTCGGAGGTAACCCCAAACCCCTAGTGCCTAATCAGGTGTTCCTCCACGTGTGCTCCATCTGCTCACTTGAGCTTGCAGAGTTTTCTGCTCATCTGGCTGGAAAAAGTCCCTCATATTTTGCACAGAGATTTGCAAGGAATTCTTATGGTTGCAATTTATAAATTTAAAAGCCTTTCAAATATGCCAAAAGTCTCTTTTCCCATGAGAAAAATACAGAAGAGAATAAATATTTATTAGGAAAATTACACAGTTCCAAAGACCTTATGTGAAATGTAAAAATGTTTTGCATTTGAGGAGAGGATAAGATAGCATGAAAGGGAATTAATATATGCATTTACACATAAAATACTATATACATACATACACAATTCCATGCCATTTTTCAGGCATACACATATATGTATACAAGCATATATTTAGTAGAAAAACAATTCACTTAAAAAAATAAAATGTGCTTATTAACAATATTGGGTCACAAAGAATGAAGCCAAAGAACCTGAAGAGAATGCCAAATGTTACCCTAAGACGGTGGTGGGAAAACATTACAAAACATTGCACTTTATAAAGTGCTTCTAATCCAAAAGATGATTTTGATGTGATTTCATATACAACTATTCATCTTTTTAATTCTTACATGAGTATTTTACTAAAAGTATCCTTTTTTTAAATGCAATCAGGAAAATGTAATCTGTGTTCCTACCCTGTTTATAAAATACATTCAACATACAGGGCAAGCATTAGACTTTACAATCTAAAACCCAGGATGAAGTAAGATATGAAAGAGGTGAACAGCCTAAGAATCTGTATTGAGATTAATATCCCAGCTCTTGTTCCAGGTGCAGAAGACATAAATTAATTAATCTCTGCATTAATTGCAAATGAGATTTCAAATGCTAGAGTTTTTATTTTGTAATCAGCTGGAATACCACACATCATGAGAAACAGTATTTATTATGTTGGCTGTTTTGCTTGAACTGCTCTGGAAGACTGAAATGTGGCAGAAATGTTTCTCAAATCAGAATTTACTGTTGCTTGCTCAGGTTCCTCTATGAACTGGAGATGGGGATGGGTTGCACAATGATTCCTTGTGTGAAAATTAATCTGTTTCTCTGTTTTGATACTTCTTCTGCTCCCTGAATAGTATTGTTTTTCAGGTTTGCTTCACAAGAATCTTATCAAAATGTCCAAATTAGTAAAACAGACATTAGATGAGCATCATACCTTGTTTTATGAAGGAAGATATGTTACAGGAACAAGTTTTGGAGATTTATTTTTTTTAAATTAAACTAAATACCAAACATTCAGACCTTGAAGTATAGGGCGTAAGTGTACCTTCTGTTTAACTTCCTCTGGTGCAACCAGCAAGAGAAGAGCTTTCTTTTTGTGTAATGGAATCGTAGAATCATTATGGTTGGAAAAGACCTTTAAGATCATCAAGTCCAACCACTAACCTAATACTGCCAAGCCCATTGCTAAACTAAACCATATCCCTCAGTACTTTACCTCTGGGTCTTTTGAATATCTCTAGAGATGGTGCCTCCACCACCTCCCTGGGCAATCTGTTCCAATGCTTAATAACCCTCTTGGTGAAAAAGGTCTTCCTAATGTCCAACCTAAACCTCCCCTGGAGCAACTTAAACTCATTTCCTCCTGTTCTATCATTCATTAGCAGAGAGATTGGCCTCCACCTCACTACAACTGTCCTATCAGGTAATTGCAGAGAGCAATCACGTCTCCCTTCAGTCTCCTCTTCTCTAGACTAAACATCCTCAGCTCCCTCAGCTACTCCTCATAAGATTTGTTCTCCAGACCCTTCACCAGCTTTGTTGTTCATCTCTGGACACGCTCCAGCACCCCTATGTCTATCTTGTAATGAGGAACCCAGAACTGGACACAGTATTCGAGGTACGGCCTCACCGGTGCCAAGTACAGGAGGACAATTACTTCCTTGGTCCTCCTGGTCACACTATTTCTGATACAACCCAGGATGCCATTGGCCTTCTTGGACACCTAGGCACACTGCTGGCTCATACTCAGCTGGTTGTCAATTAACACTCCCTGGTCCTTTTCCTCAAGACAATTCTCAAGCCACTCTGTCCAACTCTGTAGCATTGCATGAGGTTGTTGTGCCCAAGAGCAGGACCCAGCACTTGGCCTTGTTCAACCTGATACAATTGGCCTTGGCCCATCGATCCAGTCTGTCCAAGTCACTCTCAAGGGCCTTCCTGTCCTCTGTGAGTTTACTGATGGTGCATTCCATTCTCTCATCCAGATGATTGATGTTAAACAGAACTGGCCCTAGCATTGATTCCTGGGGAACACCATTGGTGACTGACTACCAACTGGATTTGCCTCCACTACGATTCTTTGGGTCTGGCCATCCCGACAGTCTTTCACCCATTTCAGAGTATGTTTATCCAAGTCATGGGCTGCCAGGAGGATGCTGTGGGAGACTGTGTCAAAGGTCTTGCTGAAGTCCAGGAAAACCAAATCCACAGCCTTTCCCTCATTCACTAAGTGGGCCATCTTGTCATAGAAGGAGATGAAATTGGTCAAACAGGGCCTGCCTTTCATAAAGCCATGCTGGCTGGGCCTGAACCCTTGGTTATCCTGTATGTTCCTCAGGATGGTGTTCAGGATAATTTGTCCCATAGAGTGTCAAGGTATAAGATCTGACAAAAAAATCTCTGTAAATTGCCATAGAAAGAGCAATGGGTAAAGAGCAATGAAAGCACTACTAGCTAAGACCTAGAGCCCAGAGTTAGCTACTTTCCCAGTGCTCTTAAATCATAGCATGGTCCTTTGCTGAGCTGATGGACTCACCCATTTGGATATGATACGCTGTTTATTCTGTTGCTAGGCTAAAATGCCTCTTACTTTAAGAACAGCTGAATTATGCTGCTCTCATCCTTGTTTAATACATATTTTATGTAGATTATATGAACCAAATTGGTTTAAATGGGAGATTGAGGGACATGTGATTATATGTGCCTCTAAGTGTTAGGTTGGGTATTTAAAACTTTGCTGTGTATTCTTTTTATAAGTCCATTCACACAGAGTAATAAAAAAATCCCAATGAAAGTATAGCAATTTTTATAGGAAGAACATCTTAAATACTTCTTGAATTAATTTTGGTTTAGGTTTGTCAGCATTATTTGCTGAGTCATCACAAACATTGTTGGATGTTTTATCTTTTCTACTGTCTCCACTGTGCTGAAGAGGGCCATTAACTCAAAATAGTTTGGAAAATAGTCCAGTGTCGTTCTTATATCACATGTTAGCAGTTTTGTGGCCATAAACAATGAAAATGGAAAACAAAACCAAGAGAGCCTGATTATTTTTTTTTCTGTATTTCCCTATGTTTTATTTACACTATTTGTTTTCATCTTCAAGCAGTTGAGTTCAAGCAGATGATTTAAATGGGAGATTGCTCAAGGACTCTACAACCCTTTTTGGGAGGTATCTCAACCAAAATTTCAGTGTCCATATCCTAGGAAGCAGTTCAACCTGAATTTGATTTTAATTAGATTAAAGCAGAGAGAAAACCTCCCTGTTAGTTATAATTCTTCTCTGAAGAAAATTTGTCACAAAACTAGTGCTAACCACTGAAATTCATGATCGGAGGGGACCTTGGGGTGTCTGTAAGCCCTCAATGAAGCAAGGATCAGCTATAGTTGTGCTGCTCCTGAATGATTTGCCTCATAGACTTATGAAAGCCTTCAGAGGAAAGGTCTCTGCAGCCTCCTCTGGCAATATAACCTAGCTGCACATAGCCTCCTTGCACAGGTTTAGGTCTTATAGATTTGCCACTGCACTTGAAAGCAGTTTAACTTGGAGCCCTGAAAGACTTTTGTATTGTGCCTGATGGTCAGAGTTTAAAGCAGGCTGCCTGAGATTAGCTAAAATATCTTGGCACAGAGGAACTGAGGGGGGACCTTCTCAATGCTGATATATACCTAAAGGGTGGGTGTCAAAAGGATGGTGTGAGCCTTTTTTTCTGTAGTGCTCAGAGACAGAACAAGGTGTAATGAACACAAGCTGGAACACAGAAAGTTTCATTGGAACATGAGGAAAAACTTTTCTTCTGTGAGGATGATGTAGCCCTGACACAGGCTACTCAGGGAGGGTGTGGAGTCTCCTGCTCTGAAGGTTTTCAAACCTGCCTGGATGCGTTCCTGTGTGACCTGATCGAGGTGAACCTGCTTTAGCGGGAGTTGGACTGGGTGATATCAGAGGTCTCTTCCAATGCCTACCATTCTGGTATTCTATGTAATGTTGGATTTTTTTTTTTAATGCAAAAAAGGTTAATCTCATTACTGTGCTGTCAATAATTCTATGGTCTCATAAACCTGTGCTTATCCTAGAGACACAAAATGCCTTGCTTGTTGTTTTTTCTGACTACCTTTACACATATTCTTTTTGATTTATGTATCAGCATCAACTTTTTTGTGTCACTTGTCAAGTGAACCTAAAAAAGATCAATGGTAAAAGCGTCTTGTGGTTTTCTTCTGTTTGACAGAAAGTGTGTACTGTTACTCCATTTATGATAATATTATCTATATTTTACAAAGACTTTACAATGAATTATCTATGGATGTTGGACCAACTTGTGCTGTATAACTCTTTATGGTGATGTTCTTCAGTGTTGCTGAAAATTTGCAAAAAAACATGAGCAAAGTGACTTGTGAGCAGATTGCTTAATGGTAAAATTAAGGGATATCAGAAAAGATGTCAGATACTTGTATACATTGTAGGAATCTGTGTTTATACATATTCAGACAATTAAATAGCATAAATATTTCTGGTAAGTTGATTTTTATTTTTTGTAGGTAAACTTGCTAAACACACGATGTGGTAGACACCGGGACTGACAAAAGTGACAGAAGTAATAGCAGGGACAAAACCAGGATATTTTAAAGGGTCATAGGTTCCTAGTGGCTTAAATGATAGTGGTACCCTTACAGCAAAGCAGAATAAAAAAAAAAAAGTATTTGTTATCTGTGTATTTTGCGTATAAAAAGACTCAATTCTCATCCATCACAGTTCAGCCAACAATTTTTTTTTTTTTTCTTTTAGGTAGCTTTGGTCTCGTGCACATTTATAACAGTCCTGTAAACTTACATATATGGGCACACACAAGCCTATAGACACTATTAGACTCAATAAACTGAGCTTACTGATACAGCTGTGCGATATGGCTGTAGCTGCAAGACAGGAATACTATTTTCTCTGATCACTTAGTGCAAATTACCATTTTCCACAACCCAAAAGTTGTTCCTGGCATCTACTGTCTGCTAAGGAAAGCCTAATTTCTGCAATCCACTGTATTGTGGAAAAAAACCCAGAAACTTAAAGAAAGATGCGATTTTGGAGGGAGAAATCCTAAAAGTGAAAAATTTACAAAGCCCACATTTTTGGTTTTTTTTTTTTTTCAAAATACATGATTGGTTGGAGGGAAGAAATTGATTTCTGAAAAAATTATGTGTGTTGACTGATGGGATATGTCGATGTGGTGACTTTTTTTCCAGAGCTATCCATTTATCATTCTGAGAAAGTTACACAAACTCAGGTACTCGGTAATTCAGCAAATAAAGATCCACTGCCAAAGCAAATTCCAACTGTGAACATTCAATTGGTTCTCTGACTCAAATAGGAATGTTCCTTATGCCTAAATTTAATGTTCATGCACATTTGTCTGACTGCACCCTCAATCTTTTAACAAGTGCAGTTTCACAGTCAATGCAGAAGCCGATGAAAATATTTGTTGCATGTGATGTTTGGTTTTGTATTTGGTTTTTCATTAATATGACCCGAGTGAAAACCAAATCCTGTCATATGGCTGTGTGGGTGTAATTTTCCTGGCAGGTGGATGTTTGCCTGAAGTGTAGGTGAGAGATATGTGCAGCCTTGATAGGGGTGGCAGGGACTGACTACTTACTGGCAGGCTGTCCCCATCTGATGTACCCTGGGTGTGAGGATGCATTTGCAGCACAGGGACATCTCAAAGGCTGCCTGCTTGTAAGATGGCATTGGTCTTCAGGGCTGAAACACTTGTGGGTTAATGAGATGTCCACAGCAGCACATGGCGGTATCAGTGACACATATTGGGACAGCCACTGCTGTCATGTGGTAACAAAGCTACTTCCCACGCACTAGCCCTTCTAGGCCTCTCCATTGAGGCAGTGATGGTGCCCACTGACCTCTTCTTTCAGCCTCAAAGTGTGAGATAAGCTGTTACCGATGGTGGATGGAGAGATTGGGGACCAAATCTTCCTAGCGGACAATCAGAGTGATAAGAACAGCAATGATCAGGAGTAACATATCTGCTGCAAGGTTTTAGTTTTGGGAGAGAGCTTTGGTAAGCAAGAAACCATAAGAAAAGTCCCTTAGAAGCATTTCTGGGCTCAGGGAACTCAGCAGTGCATTCAGGGGCTTTGACCTTGTGGTAGTCACTTTGTGCAGCATGGCTGTGCTAGGGCTGGGCCATATCAGTGCTGCTGGAGAGTCATACTGTCTGTGCATACTCTGCAGCAGCCTTTTTTCTGAAAGGCTGTGGGGCACAAGTCAAGGTCATCTGGTTTCTCACAAAATACTTGTCTGCCTGGAAAGCAAACCACTGTGCTTGCTAACTTATCTCCTGTTTTGCTTTAAACTCATACTTCTGCAGATTCCTGGTTTTGCCCCAGAATTATCTGTACAAAACGGGCATCACCAGCAAAACCTGTAAATGTGTTTGGGTTGATTTATTTTATTTTGTTTCTCCTTAAATGAAGATTATATAGGATTATAGTGCTGAGACACAAAACTGAATTTCAGTGAGCAATCAGAGGAAATACTTTCAGACGCTATCTGAAACATATTGGAAGAATTTAAGGTCTAAATGCAGTTAATGCACGTTAGCTGTACTTGATATTACCCCAGAGCCAGCCCTAGGCCTTACACATATGGGGTAGAGGCTATGGGAATATAGTTGCCCATTTTTGTCCTCAAGTCCAGGTCTGGGGACACAGTGGGACTGAACCAGAGTGTCTGCAGAGCTGGAGCATGCAACTAAACAGGTGCAGAAATGTTCTGCAGAGCTGAAGTCAGAAAGCTTTTTATGTTTTGGGGAATGGATCTTGAGAGTCAGCAGCTGAGTACCCCCAAGCCATGATGGTTGTAGAGTTAACGGGTGTATTTCTTGAGAATGTCTCAGGAAATTATTTCCCATTTTGTTCTGCTGTGGCTATCACTGTTCAAATTTGTATTCCTGTACAACATGATGGATCTCTTTCCTTCACATTACAAGTATGGGGAAAAAAATCTTTCAAACAATGTTGTGATTGGCAGCCTGTCTGAATTTCATTGCAAAATTCACTAGCACTTGCTGAAAAAATAAATTAACCAAAAATCTTGGTTAAAATCATGATTCTCAAGAGCATAGAGGCTCTAAGTTGAGTTTGGTATTGCTTGTACTAAATCAAAGTCTTTGAATTCTGAGTATTTAACCCTTTTCTTTGTTAGTATTCTTTCTGAATAAGCTATGTAAGTTATGGTATAATTAAGCGAGAGCTATAGCAGCCTCAATAAACTATTGATTTCTGAACATAAGGATTAATTCAGCTTGGCTGCCACTGAATTTTACTCTCATGTTTGTCATGTTTTGCTTAGGGTAGCAGTTTGCCTTTTTTGGGAGCACTCTTCCTTCAGAACATGTTCTGAAGTATCTATCAGAGCAGAGGGAAATTGCTCAGAAGGAGCCTTAATTGCGAGTACATCTCCTCTGGTGCCTGGGAATCCACAGGCTTGGGCTGAAAATTCTCCATGGTGAGGAGAGAAGCAGTTTCCACCTATTCCTCAGCCTCTTCATTGAGCAGTGAGTAGTGCAGTTGTGTGCTTTGTTGAGTCTGAGGCTGGTGGAAACCCATCCGTGTTCTTGGTGCCCGCCCAGAAATCTCTCCTGGGCTACTTGATGTATGGCTATAAAAATGAGATGGAAACAGAATATTCTTCTCCTCTTCCATTTTTTTCAGCTGTTAAGTAAACAGTCTTTCCAAATTTAAAACAGAGGGGAAAAAAGGAGATTTTTCAGAAATGTGCCATATTCAGATTTTCATTTTAAATATGTATCTGCACAATTCTGAGGTACATTGAACTGCTGTTAGAACCAAAATGACCGATAAATAATATTATCTTTCTGGCTTCTAATGGTTTAGTGGGGCAGAAAATGATTGGGAAGCCAGTATTTGTTCAGTGAACAAAGGACTCAAACTATTTAATTTAACTAAATGAATGAACACCAATAATGGAATTTCCCCATCATCTATTAAATTTACTAAAGAGACCTCTAAACCAATTTTAATGGTTTTGTCCCTTCCATACCATCTAAGGGCTAGACTGTGAATGTCATATACTGAGAAACAGTTGCTGATCTAAATAGTACAACTGGCTTTTGATTGGTGCAACCTCACTGGAATTATTGTCGTGACTACTGAAGGATCGGCCAAAGATTTTAGCCTGCTGCACTATATCCTTTTAATTTTGATTTTCAAATGCTTTTGCAAGTGAACAGTTGCATATATTTGAGCCTCAAAACCAGAGCATCGTCGATTATTGCCCATTACTAGTTAGCCAATACGTGATCTATTGTGGGAGCTCTACCTTATGGGAAGAATGCTGTTCAGCCTAATTATTACAGATTATTAGATTAATTTTTTAATTGAGTTGCCTAATTAAAGTAGCCCCCCTACTAGCAGTTAGGAAGAATATATCTATTATCTTGTGTTTTTCTCCACCGCTGTTGTGCATTCAGCCCTTTGCAGAATTGCCGCTAAGGAGGAGGAGGGCTGTCCAAAGTGGTTGCTGTGTGTGCATCAGCTGCCAACTTCCTGAAGTATTCTGACAATGACAAGTTTTGACAGAATTTTTAAAGCTTTTTGCCCCCCCTGTTTTGGGGAGATGATGAATGTGCCATACAGATGACCTTTACACAAGGCCGCATGTTAATATTCAGAACCGTGCTTTTGTTTGTCTGGAACAATGGCTGTCATTAAGAAAGCTGAGGTTGCCAATATGCCCCCCTGTTTCAGCGCCGGACCCTTCCTGATTGGGCATCGGGAAGCATCATGTGCCTTTGACTGAAATGACATGGAAGATGTATGGTCTGAGCGCCGTCCTCAACACCACTGCTGTGATGGGAAGAAAACCGCCTTGACCCAAATAGACCTGCGCTCAAACAATGTCGCACCAAACGAAGACAACGTATTGGGAAGAAAAATGCTTGTAAACAGTGTGTGCTGGAAGATGTATTGGCCAGGCGGCCATAGGGCAAACTTTGAACTATTGAAATCTTTAGAAATATTGTTTAGTTCTTGAACAATACTTACAAACCTAATTAATCAAGCATAGATGGTTATTTTCACTCTTTACATACTGCATCATTTTGGGACAAGAATAGGGCTGTCACATTTATTTTGCTGACTACTTCCCAGGTGTTTGCTGGCAAAAGCAGAGTTTGAACATACATTTCCACAGCAATCCTCAAACAGCAGCCTTAAGAGCCCCTGGCCTTCTAACCCGTGACTTGCTTCAAAACTTCCTGTGTGTTTCCCTGTTTCTGTTTGTGCATTTCTTGGGCTACAACACTTCATTTTTATTTTTGGTTTACTTCATCTTATATTTAAGTATTGCTAGGAAGAAATTTGATGTCTCATCCAGAACATAATTTAAACCTGATATGAACATAAGGAATGATGGAGCAGCTAATGGTGTATTTTTTAATGTAAAATCAGTTGTATATGTACCTCTCAAGAGATGGGTGGATAAGAAATTTAAGACCTGTAATTACTATTATTCTTTCCCCTAGTGCTTCAACAACAATCTTATTTCTAGAAGCTCCTGGGAACTACTCATGCCATGAATTCCTCTTGAATTTGACATAAGCTAAGGACTTCAATCTCTTTCAAAAACTCAGATTCATTAAATCTGTGATCCTACTGATTTCCAAATCATGGCATCTCTCCATTTACGTTACTGTTATTATAATAAATGTTTATTACTTTTGTAATTTTTGATGTACACCATGTGGCCAAAGCCTTCTGGACAAAAAAAGGTAAGCAACTTGGCATTTTGGATTACTTTAAAAAGCTATTCTTACACTTAGAAAGTCTTGAAACTAATTTATACGGACAGCAAACAATTTTTGAAGATGTAAAAAACTTAACTGCCTCAAGCTGTTATGTACAATAAGAGCCATAAAATGTCGTCTCTTGTTGTAACTAAAATCACTGAAACATTATTTTAATAGTTATAATACAAATTAATATATTTATATTTCTTATAAGATAATGGTTCCACTAATGCATGCAAGTGGCCTCCTAAAGTAAACTGTCATCCAGGAAAATGTGTATTTTAAATTTAATTTGATCTTAAACTTGATTTTAAATGAACAGATAGGTATAAAAGCATGTGTGTGTGAACTGCCCTCAGAGGCAACACTTTCTCAATTCAGAGCTTACCTACTGTAGGGATGGACATCCTTAAACACATGCTTCACTGTATTTGAATGCAATGCAGTGAGATATGCCCATAAAACATGGAATTATTGAAAGTGCATGGGAACTTTTTTTACTGTTCCAAATATATGTACCAATTAAAATGGATTACATATTCTTTGCTATCTTTTTTTTTCAAAGTACTGTTTTTTGCCTACCTCTCTGGAAATCTCATGTATGCATATTTAATACATAAAAAGTCTATATAAAAGTGTGTCCCTCTCAGCTAGGCTTGAGGTGGTGTGGGAAAATGTTTCTCTCTTGCTTGTCAAGGTCTGCTGCACAGAGAATAGGAGAGTTCACTGCTAGAAACCTTCCTGTTCACAGAAATGAATGGAAATGAGCCAAATAAAAAAGCTGTTGTGATCAGGCTAGAAACATTGAATTAATGTGTAAAATTAAAAGCAGTTCAATGTATGTGGTTCTTTGGAGTTTGTGCACACAACCAGGTTACAAAGTAAGGGTAGCTGTGTGGAGCTGTTTGCTAATTTTAAAGATATTGAGCTGTTAGATCTAGGCAGATAGCGCTTCTCTCTTGCAACGCTTAAGTCAGAAACTGAAAGACCTCTCCACTTGGCATTCAGAAACTCAGGATCTTTGTTTTTATTCTACAAAGACTGGAAAGGTAGGATTTTCATGTAAAAGGGAAAGAGAGGTAGTGAACAAATAACTTTAGCTTTGTGGTTGCTGCTCCACAGTATAGTGTTTTAATTTTTTTGTCCATCTGTTTCACTCCATTTTAGAGGAGAGGACAAAGGGGTAACAAGTCTCAATGCACTGCAAAGCACTTGGAAGTGCACCTCCCCACCCACTGGGCCTTCCCACATGAGATTGAGGACAAGAAAGGACCAAAACCTCCTTGGATCTTGCAGGCCAACACAGGTGCAGCTAAAGATGCTGTGTTAGATGTGTTAGTAAAGCATCAGGACCCTGTGGCTTGTTGGTGAGAGCAGAGACCAGGTGCTCCCTGTGGCTGCAGCAAGGCAATGCCCAGGTTAATCAGACAGTGCTCAGCTGCCAGAAAGCAGCTGATGGGTAGGTAGGTGTTACCTCGGTTTTACCTCCTATTTCCATGTATGGACTAATTCACTGTTTCATTTTCAATCCTGTCTTCAGCAGCATCAAACCAAGCCCATCTCAAATTTCTTTATATCAGCTAATCATCTGTAGCATGTTTCAGAAACCAGTTACACTATTCATTGCATTTTAAAAGCAAAAGAAAACCCTATCTTTAAAGTGTATTTTTCCACAAGTTGGAGCTCCTCTCCCTTTCCTTCAAGATTGATTTAAATTCTGATTACACTGAAAAATGGAAATTTCAATCATAATGAAGCTTATGTTGAGGTCAAGACAGAAGAAGGGGAGCTGAGCTGTAAACCTAAACACTCTAATTGTGAGATGTTGATGTGGTTGTTCAATGACATAACATGTTCAGGTCCTCAATGACCTTATAAGTCAAATGGTGTTTTGATCACTGTCTCAATATATCCATCTCTTAAAGGAGGATGGAGGTGACTTTCTGGCCCTGCTATGGTAGGAAGATAGTCAGCCTGCATGTAGAGTGGTCTGCAGGCACTGCTTCATCCTCCTCCATCATTCACAAATCTTTCTGCCCGCACCACAGAGGTTTTATGTATATCTATTTGTATGCAGTGGGGATAATATATACACCTCTCTTGGTCTTTTTGTGAGTACATCCCAGTTATTGAGCAAAATCCTGGTTTGTTCTGCTTTTTTCTTTCCAGAGATCTGTTCAGCATATTTGCCCTCTGCCAGGGTCCTTTCGGCTGCAGGCATGGCGAGGGGCAGGAGCAGCATCCAAACCTGACAACCTGTAACACATACAGGCTGCATCTGGGTGGTGGAGGGTGGCGGCAGTGCTGGCAGCCCCAGCAGTCCCAGTTACCATGGCACTGGAGACATTCCCCAGGCTTCTTCATATTCTGTGAAAAAAATGCTTGGGGCAAACACCTTCTTTTGCAGAAATCTGGCATGACCGTCTCCTTCACCACTGGCCTGTTCTTCTACCCATCTCCCCACAAAGAGGTTAATAAATGTTTACTTTTTTTCCTGTTTCCATATGGTTTGTTCACAGGCTTTTGCTTGTGCCTGTATGAATGCTCACTTGCAGTGACTGCTGTGAGGGAATTGTTCTACTAATGCTGGCCATCTTCAAATCAATGCCTGCACATAACAACAGAAAGTGCCTCAGATGTAGTGGTTTCCACAGGACTATTGTTAGGCCTTTGTTAAGCATTTTTGAACCTAATAAATAATGTCAAAAGTCTCTATCCTAGCCAAAAATGTTCCTTTTGAAACAGTTCTAATAGTATTTTTGTTCTGCGATGTCTCCCAGTGTTGTGAAGAATTTGTGCCTCACAATAGGAATCTGGTATATCGCGTGCCGCCTTGCCTTCCTTCCTTCCTTCCTTTCTTTCTTTTTTTTTTTTTAATTTATTTTGAGATGCAGATCCTTCTTTTCTGGACAGATATTCCCAATTCTTTACATGAATATTACTTTTTCATCAATAACTGTGTTACTTGGAACTTCACTGCTGTAAATGCTACCAAATGTCACAAACTAGAAGAGGATCAAAAGTTAATAATGACGGAATGAAGGGAAGGCGAACAAATCGCTGAACTTAATTATATGCCATTTCATGGAGCTTCCTTTGTGTTTCGTTGCATAACTCATAATTAAATCTAAAGTCAAAAGCAAAGTTTTAACAATTACTTTATGCACTGGAAAACAATGATAATCGTGATCAAAGGTGATCGCAGTAGTCCCCTCTGGCTGTAATATCTATTACTCTAGACCTTAATGACTATTTATTCTAGAAAAAAAATTCTAATTGAAGACTTACTGCAATTCATTGTGCCTTATATAGTACCTATTATTGATAAATAGGAGCTGTCCTTAATCTGTAGTTTAATTTGTGGATAATATTCCCATTTCTGCGGTGCAACAGTGTGTAGCAAATCAAGATAAGATGAAACAGATTTGCTAGACATATTTCTGTGCATTTTACTTTGTTTGTTTTAATTGGACTCTGGGGAAAAATATCAAACAACACATTTCTGTGCCTTCATTTTCTCAGTGGCACCAAAGCCTTTTGGATACTATCTGTATTAAACAATAGTTTATAATCAGGGGTTTTTTTTGTCATCTCATTTCAGCTTAGCGCTAAAGAGACATTTTAACTTGTTTTTTGGCAGAAATAGAGATAACCTGTGGTGCTTATCTGTAGTGTTATGTGGAAGAGTGTAAAACAAACTTCAGATCACTACTATTGTAAACTTCACCTGGGGCTTGATAAATCATGCTTCTGATGATCATTATGTCTGTGTTCACTTTTTGTTCCAGCTGAAGTCAGAAGAACTGCTACCTTTGATTTCTGGAGGGCAGACTTTGGCCTCTCTAGGAGACTGGTTGCCAGAGCCCCTTATGAGGCAGTCCTGAAGGGCAAAGGAGTCCAGGAAGGCTGGATGTTCTTCAAGAAGGAAATTTTAAAGACCAGCATCAGACAATTCCCATGTGCTGAAAGATGAATCAGGTGGTAAAGAAGATAGGCCTGACTGAAAGAACAGTTTTGCCTGGAACTCATGAAAAAAAAAAGAGTCTACAACCTTTGGAAGAAGGGACAGGAAACTCAGGAGGACAACAAGGATGCCATGAGGTTATGCAGGGAGAAAGTTGGCTAGAACTTAGCTACTAGAACAATTAGAAGCCTAACAAGAACTTATCCTGGCTACTGCCATAAAAGACAATAAAAGTTTAAATACATCAGTAACAAAAGAAGGGCTAAGGAGAATCTTGAGGCTTTGTTGGACGTGAGGGGAAACAGTGACAAAGGATGAAGAAAAGGCTGAGGTACTTAACATCTTTGCCTCTGTCTTCAATAGTAAGACCAGTTTTTTTCTGGATATTCAAGCCCCCTAAGCTGGAAGAGAGAGACAGGGAGCAAAAGGAGGCCCATATAACCCATAGGGAAATGGTGTGTGACCTACTACACCACTTAGACATGCACATTTATGAAGCCAGATAGGACTGAGAGAGCTGTTGGAAGTCCTAACCAAGCCATCTTGCATCAACTATGATCGGTTCTGACTAACCAGGAAGGTCCCAGCTGAGCAGATGGTAGCAAATGTGATATCCATCTACAAGAAAAACAAGAGCATTTGGGGAACTACAAGTCTGTCAGCCTGACCTCAGTGCAATGAAAGCTTATGGAATAGATAATCTTGAGTGCCATCATACGACTTGTACAGGACAACCAAGTTATCAGGCCCAGTCAAAACAGGTTTATGGAATTCAGGTCCTGCTTGACTAACCTGATCTCCTTCTAGGACAAGATGACCTGCTTAACAGATGAGGTGGAGGCTGTGGATGTGGTCTACCTTGACTTCAGTAAAGCCTTTGACACTGTTTCACACAGTGTTCTCCTGGAGTGAACTTCTTGCTGAATAAAAAACTGGTTGGATGGCCAAGCCCAAAGAGTTGTGATGAATGGAGTTAACTCCAGTTAGTGACTGGCCATAAGTGATATTCTCCAGGGGTCAGTGCTGGGGCCTGTTTCATTTAAAATTTTTATTAATGATATAAACAAGGTGATTGAGTGCACGCTCGGTAGGTTTGCAGATGACACCGAGCTGCGTAGGAAAGAAGGGATCTGCTTGAGGGAAAGAAGGCTCTTCAGAGGGATCTGGACAGGCTGAATCAATGGGCTGAGGCCAATTATACAAAGTTCAACAAGGCCAAGTTCTGATTCTTGCACTTGGGTCACAACAACCCCATTCAACACTACAGGTTTAGAGAAGAGTAGATGGAAAGCTGTCTTGTGGAAAAGGACCTGGGGCTACTGGTCCACAGCTGCCTGAATGTGAGCCAGCAGTGTGCCCAGCTGGACAAGAAGGGCAACAGCATCCTGGCTTGCATCAGAAATAGTGTGACCAGCAGGACCAGGGCAGTGATTGTTCTATACTCAACACTGGTGAGGCCACATCTTGAATACTGTGTTCAGTTTCTGGCCCCTCACTACAAGAAGAACATTGAGGTGTTGGAGTGTATCCAGAGACAGGTAATGAAGCTGGTGAAGGGTCTGGAGAACAAGTCTGAAGAGCAATGGCTGGGGGAATTTCAGTTGTGTAGTCTGGAGAAGAGGAGACTGAGGGGAGACCTTATCGTTATCTACAGCTACCTAAAAGGAGGTTGTAGCGAGGTGGGAGTTAGTCTCTTCTCTCAGGTGACAAGCAACAGGACAAAGGAAATGGCTACAAGTCATGTCAGGGGAGGTTTAGGTTAGATATTAGGAAACATTTCTTAACCAAAAAGGTTATTAAGCACTGAACCACAGGAAGTGGTAGAGTCACCATCCCTGGAAGCACTCAAAAGACATTTAGATGTGGCTTTTAGAGCCATGTTTTAGTGGCAGACGTGGCAGTGCTGGGTTTATAGTTGGATTTGATCTTAAAGGTCTTTTTCAGCCTAAACCATTCCATGATCTCCTGCAAGGCATAACTGACCTCAAACCATGATATAAATGCTGCTATTTGTCTAATGTAATAAAGTGGAAAAATAATTTTATAATAGATGAATGAAAAAAAGATTAGAGCCAAACAAAAGGTGCTATAAACAGTACCATTCTCCACAATTTTATATATATCTACAGTCAGATAGACCCATCACAATGATAATATAAAAATACTGAAACAGCAGTCAGTGTCTTAAAATACACCAATTGTTAACCACATATCAGAATACAAAGCCACTGTTTTTAAAATGCTGTACCTTTTTTTTTTTTTTCTGAAGATGCAGTTTGCTGCTCATGCTCATCTTGCTTTTTTTTCCTTTTCTCAAAGATTTTCCTTCTCAAGAAGCTATCTCTGTCATTGGGTAGGACAGACTTGACCAAGTAGCTGTTTTAGAGGCTTTGGAGGCTGTTGACAGAGGCTGCCAAGATGTGACATGTAGTAGCTTCTCTGTCACCAAAAGTGGGTACCAGGCAGATACTGCATTGTAGTGGGTAACTTCTGAGAAATTAATCTAAGAATCCTAGGAAGGTTTCAAATACCTTGGTATGAATTGTCTGATGCATCTCTAGTACTTTAATACACAGGGCAGTTGTCTATATCATAGAATCATAGAATGGCAGGAGTTGGAAGGGACTTTTAGAGATCATCCAGTCTAATCTCCCTGCCAAAGCAAGTTCACCTAGATCAGACCACACAGGACCACGTACAGGTGGATTTTGAAAACCTCCAGAGAAGGAGACTCCACACCCTCCCTGTGCAGCTTGTTCCAGGGTTCCCTCACCTGAACAGTAAAAGAGTTTTCCTTATGTTTAAATGGAACTTTTTGTGTTCCAGCTTTTTTCCATTACCTATAGTTTGATTTAGATGGACCAAAGAACTAAAGTGATCTCTTGGATATCTGAGATAATTGGAATACATAGGAGCTTTTTTTTTTTTTTCCCCGTCACAAATAGTTGATGGAATTGTTATGTTGCTGAAAGAAACACAAAAAATCCTATCTTACCCAGGATATGTCTTTGCTTTGACTTGAGAGATCTGTAGATTTCTGCTTCTCTGTACCATAAATGACGTGCTTAACCTTATTGTTCACGTTCAAAGAAAAGCCCCTGCGACACAGATAGTAGATGCAGGACAGTCCTGCAGTGGACAGAACACTTGACTGACCTCGTAAATTTGATTTAGCTCAGTAATTAAAACCAAGAAGGTTACCTGATGGGCTGGAAAAGTCAGAGGACACACAGAGAAAAGGGAAAAAAATGTTCATTGCTGTCAGGCTGTGGTAACAAGACAAAAAGAGCAGCAGATTTGAGCACCTCGATTAACATGAGTGTTCCAGCTCATGCATGAGTTTGGCAGTATCAGATATACTAAGCAACAGTCATGAGCATTTTTGAGAGCTATGGTGTTGTAGCTGCCTTGACCCTTATATGCCAAAAATCCATCTGTGACTGCTGATATGTCTCCATGTGTGCAGTTTGAAACTATACAAATTGTATTTGAACAGATACTCACTGTCTTTCAGATACAAACATATTATATTTCCAAGGGCAAGATCATATATTTCCCAGTAGTTTTCCTTTATATGAAATATAATTCCTGTGGGCAATCTTCATTGGTTGTGGATAGATATTTTTCTTTCAGATTCTGTTTCATTAGTACACGGAACCCAGAGAAAAGAAAAATAAATTAAAAAAACCCCCTCAACTGCTGATAGGAAAAAGGTGAGAACCTTAATATTAAGTTGAATCGAAGGATAAGGATTTTTGGAGATGAGAGTTCTTTCTGATTGATATTTACTGTTTCGTTTGCTATGCCTGTTCCTACAATTTGTATTTCCCTTTTCCTGGAGACTGTAAAAATTCTCAGAAGTCTGTTTTCTTCCCTGCCTGCACCACCTTGTTCAGTTGTTCTGATTTTGAGGGTCTTTGCCTTGCTGTGACGGCTATTAGCATTGCTTGCTGGGAAGTGCAGCCGATGCTGTCAGGGCTCTTGTAACATAGCTTGCTGGTCCTGGACTGGCTGGGCAGGTGGCCAGAGCTCCTGTCCAACAGTGGGACGGGAACTGTATGAAACTCAGCCAGGAGTCTGGCCGGTGTCATAGATCGGCTCTTGGCTGTGTGCTTTTTGTACACCCGCTACTGTGGCTCAGTTGGCAAAACTTTGCAGGGTGCACCTGGTCTTGCTGCTTCTTGGATCTCACTCTTGAGGGGAATTATTTGGAAAGAAAAGAAAGAAACTGTATGTGATTACTTGTTCTAATTAGTGGACAGAAACAAATTTCTTGTGAGGACAGTGAGGGAAATTACCTAACAAATTGAAAGGTTTGGTAGAGGATTGGATGAAACAACTGGGATTCCCCAAAAGGATGTATTTTAGCTGCAGAGCCTTTCCACCTGAAGCCCCTGCCTGTTCACCACTAAGCTCTTCCAAGAAGGAGTCCGGTTTCTGATCAAATATAAAATGTTTACAAGCATCTTGGAGACTTAACTCAGAGTAGAAGTTTCCTTCTGCTCCTTGAAATCATGTTATCTACTCAGTTGTTGCATTTTTAAGTAAATACCTCAAAGCAGACTCAACTACAGCTTTTACAGCCAGGGCCAAGACAAATGAGAATATGTGACCCTCCAAAGCCAGTTTTCTAGGACCTGTATTTCTTGTAGGCCGTCTTGAAAACAAAGCTTCCTGGTGAGAAATTACAAGAGATCTGTCTTTTCTGGTGTCCTCACAACACAGTTTAAATATTTTAAGAAAAAAATAAAGAAGTGTTTTGAATTACCATCAGCACTGTGTTTGACGGAAATTCGAAAATCAAGGCATGGTCTTTTTACTGGTAGAACTTCACCTTTTCAAAAAAAATCCTGAAATATTATGTTAGCTAATCAATTTGATAGTAACACATGAAAAAAGACAAAGCTATATTTTTTCTACTGATGACAGAAGCAAATTGTGTTGTGTCAGTCAGGTGTACACCCCTGAGATTACTGAAAATGTGGCTTTTTTAGAGAGGAAATCCCCTGATACCTCATGAAAGCACTGGAAACAGTTATCTGAAGGTGATATTCTATTTTTTTTATTCAACTGTCATCCTCAGAAGTGTATCTGAAATGCATACGTGCACTAGCTGGCTAAATGATTCATTGCAAATATAATACCAAGTGAATTTAGCATTTTTGTTCTATAGTCATTAATTAAAACACTTGGAATTTTGGAAGTTATTTACTAACCGCAACAATTTAAAGTTTGTTTCAGAAAACTTCCACCTGTATTTTGTGTGAACTGTTCCTTCTGATCCACAGCTAAGCATTATTCATGGACTATAGTTGCTTTTCTAAGTTACGTGTGATTGTCTCCTTTCTCTGATTTGTGGACTGGATCTTTCAAAAAAGGTGAGTAATAAGCAATGAACTGTGTTTAAAGACTGTTCTTGGGTGCATGTTCATACACAAACACAGGAGAATGAAGAATACTGGAGAATTGTTCTCTCTTAACACTGTACAGACATATATGAAAAGCACATAATTGTGGCCAAGTTAAAAAAACTTGACAAATTTGCTACTTCTCAGCTCTTTCTTTCACAGAGACATAGTGTCAGAAAATGTAACCCAGCATTTTTATGTTATCTACAAAGTGCTATCAATTAGAGGGAAATTTAAATCCTAATTATACTCTAATTAGAAAAAAACCCAGCAAAATTAAACCCATATTTGTCTTGAAAAGTCTTTGTACTTGGTATTGCATTTTCAGTTTATTCCCTTTATGGTGCTGTTGTCTATATACATTTGTCACCATACAATCTTTTTTCTTTTATTTTTTTAATATTAGCCAAGCTAATATCAAAGCTGAAATTTTTCTGCCAGGTATCAGTGCTAGGATAAAGTTGTTTGGAAATTTTCAGCAAGTATCCTGCCTGACAACAGGAGTAGATGTAGGCAGTATACTGTTTTTCTTACAGTGGAAAAAAATGTCCATGACTGTGATAGTAAATTTACAAAAATATAAAAAAGATTGTATCTGTATTTATAACTGCAATCTTATACAGAGTAATTTAGATCCAGTCTTAGATCCTGAAAACGTGATTTGTACATGTGCATTGTAGCTGTGTTTGATGTCTCCATTCTTCTGAGATGCCCCTGACCTTGATCACACACAGGTTTCACACGTCATGAGAAGATAACTGAGTAGAATTGCCATTTCATGATCTCCAAGGCTGAATTTAACTTTCCTCCTCCTTTGTCTCTGGCTCCGGCATCCTGCTCTCATCCTCAACATCAGAACCCAATAAAAAGTCAGTAGTTCCCTTATTCTCTGAACACCCTCTTGTCTGCTGAGACTCAAGAGGTGTAGAGGGGAAGAAGTCACCTGAAGGAAATGCAGAGTGGAGAACATGGTGTGGTGGGGGATGCAGGAAAAATATGAGAGGGAGTGAAGGATGGAGGAGGAAAGCCTGAGTTGCTCCACACTGTTTGTGGGGGAAGTTTTGTACCTTGACTCCTTGCCAAGGCACTTCTTATGAAGTTCAGTTAGTCACGTATGTCTCAATTGCACAGGAGGCCAGCAATTGTGTAATGATAATTTTTGACACTGTATTCAATAGTCTGTTTTGAGACTGCTTTTGCAAAAAGCCCAAAAATCAGAAATGCTGTTGAAAATAGTTAATTCTGAAAGAGGCGTTGATAATACTACCATAACTCCCATTACATTTTAGTACTAGCTAATCACTCACATAAGGCTCATGAAAAAAATAGTTCTGAATTCAGTGGCAAAGAATGTGTAGTAGCAAAGATTAGTCTACAAGGCTTTCAACTTACATTCATAGAAGTGTTTAGTGCTGGATGAACACTGAGATATTAACACTTCTGAGTAATATTTTGTTGTTGTTGGATCCCACTGTATGAGTGGATGAAATAAAGAAACTGAGCAGACAAAGCAGGAATTTTGTGTCATATCTATAAAAAGTGACCAGGGCTTACTACAAGACAAGACTCCAGTGCTATCTGAGATTAAATCATTTGTCAAAAAGGTAGCTGAGAAAGATTTCACACTCGAAAAATGTCTTTGCAATCTCTTGAAAATGTTGAGCTTCAATTAGCATTTGATTTAAAGAAAGGGGAAAAAAAAAACTTCTACAGACGTTTTCAGTGATCTGAGTTGCTTTTTTTAATAGGAGGGAAGATAATGGTAAATAGTTTTTATATTCATTACTTCTCACTCTTGTAGAAATGGGCCCCCACTACAAATCTTGATTTTGAAATTAGATGTGAATTTGAACTTCCTCAAGTCCCAAATAACTGATTCTCATGGCCTCCAGGCATTTATTGTCCAACGCTATCAGTGACTAAAAGAGAAGACCCTGGACTATGTTGTTAGGAACTGAATATTAGCCTGTTGATTTTGAGAAGATAAAATGTTATACCACATCAGAAGTCAGTTCTACATCTTAACAGATATAGGAAGATATAAATCCAGCTCTAGATTCAAGGATTTAAAAAAATTTGAGGAGGATCTATTCAGTCTGGTCACACAGTTTCAAAGATGGCTTTCTGTTCTTGTTTTGCCTGAAGATTTGAAAGAGTTGAAACGAAGAAGTTGTCTGATAAACAACATATGCAAGACCATCGCTGTCCTAGTTCAGTAGTACAGACATGTGAAAACAAAGTTGACTTCTTGTCCCCAGCAATGCTACTGGAAGTTTTGCCACTGACTCCAACAGAGGGGAAATTTCAGGCATTTTTCTTGTCTGAAGTTGCTTATAATGGAATGTCCCTTTGCTTCAAATACAGATACAAATGAATACACTTCATGACTAGTTCTGCTGAACTGAAGCTTTTTCAGGCTTGATATCTCTATTCCTATGCAATGAGAAACAAAATTAAGTAAATCAAAATTTGATTAATGGAGAAATTGGACTTCTAATAATGAAAATATGAATTGAATTTAGATTAATATATGTCTTTAGATGAATCTTTTATTTTGCAAAAGATTTACCTTATGAATTAAATGTATATAGTTCAGTCTGGAAGCTTTTTAAAAAGGCTAAAGTCTATTTTTCACATGAACTTGAAGAGGACGTGCACACTAGTTTCTGTAGGCTATATAACTGTTGATTTAGTATGTAAGCAGATATATTTTTGCCATTTTCCATTAAAACTGTTGGTATTACAAATGTGTAAATCCATTTCATTACCTAAGGTGCACCCGCTCCATCCAGCTGCGTAACACATCGTGATTCCCAAGGAATGTTGTCAAAGTTGGAAGCAGATAAATTAAAAAGTCATGGGAAAATTACATCTACTTCTCTCAGAGTTGCTGTTTTTTTCCCCCTTTGTTAGTCAACCAGTATCTCTTGTCTTTTCTGTGCTTGGAATGCATATTGCTAAGAACTGCCACGGCTAAACTGAAATTCACGGTTCATCCATTTGCACTGCTAGGATTTTTATCTCCATTTTGCTATGAGATTACATCAGTATTTTATGTTGCCTCCCCCATACTTCCCCAGCTTAAAGATATGCTCTTTTAGATTTTTTTTTGTGTGTGACTTTAACAATGTTCTGTTCACATTTCCTTGCATAGACCCAACAATTGCTTGTTGACCCATTTTAACCCCTTTTGAGCATCATCTTCAAAGTGTAACTGTCCTTGACAATGAAAGAGACCTTCCTATTGTCTGGTCCTTCCAGGCAATCTTTAGCATTGAGTTAAATGGCTTTCAGATGGAGGAGTTGGCTGGAAGGAAGGAGACAAAGTGGTCTGTTGTTTCTGAGTGACTTTGCTTGAGGTTCCCTTTTTTCTTTTAGAATGGTGCATTTCTATAGAAGATGACAGACGTTTTGACAGGTGCAATATGCTTTGAACTGTTGTGTCAGATAATTCTTTTGTCTTGGTTTTTCCCAGCAGAGTGGTACGTCTCCTTAGGATGCTGATATGCATATTGTTTGCTTTTCATTTAGTGTGATGAAGCCTTCCATCCTCCTTTTCTCTCTCCCTCACTTTTTTTAATGTCTCTTTGCTTATACGTAGCTAACCCAGATGGGAAGGCAGAGTGACCATGACTTAGACCTCTCTCTCCAACCTTTTGATTGTGATAACTGACAATTATAACTCTTGAAATTATAATGGTAATAAGCAAGAGCTGGTAAAGACACACAAAAGCCTGACCTCAAATAAAATCATGTTATAATCTCATCTCTGGCTGCAATGAATTATACTCATAAAAAAAGACAGTTTCAGGGCTGTTATTCAAAGCAGAAAAGGTTTAGCTTTCTCATTGGTCTCAATGAAAGCAAGCCACAGTCCCATCACACAACCAAAATTTCTTTGAGGTAAAAAGAAGAAATCCAAGATAAAGTTTAAAAACTTTAACTTGCTCCTGATAAGGATGATTTCATTTAATCCTCTTAAAGTTACCACAGGGAGTATTTCTCAGTCAGGTATCTTCATTTATTCAGACTGTGTAGAGCAATTTCTGTGTTTGTAGTCAAAATTTTTAGAGTGTCAACTCTGTAGGTTTTCAGTCCTGCTACAAGTCATTGCATTGTAAATAGCAACACTGTTAAACTGGTCATGCAGAGAAGATACTGGGATTTGAGTCTGATACTTATTTTTTTATGCCTGTTCCTGCTTCTGCCTGCTCGTTTTGGGCTTAAACAGACTTTCCTACTATTACCTTTGATGTTTTCCTTTTACTTTCAGAGTTAACATCTCTTCTTTTGGTGGCCTGGGTATGACTCTTATTCATTGTGGCATGAATGACATCCACGTTACTGAAAGACAACCTGACCCTGAAAAATTGAAAACAAGTTCTTCTTTTCCAGTTGCTTCACATGGCATAAAATGAATGGGGAAGAGAGATTCAAAGGCTGCCAATCAAATAGAGGAATGGACAATATAATTTACTGTAACAGGAAGAGGTGACTTGGAAAGCTTTGATTTATGAATCCTTCCAGAATATTTGAGAACTTCTCTAATAGTTCATGGCATAGGTTTTTAAAATACTTGTGCCAAGATTTTTGAAAATCGGGGACTAGCAGCTAAATCTCTGTAAACCACAAATGGCTGACCTAGTGGCCTGATTTCCAAAAAATGGCAAGAATCCATCAAAATTTACATTTTTCACATTCATTTAATCCACTCTGAGGAATGCTTTATAGTATCTTACTCTAATGTTTTTAGCCTACAGGGCAATTTAAAAATTGTATGTGTTATTATGGTATATAGTGGGTAATCTCACATTAAAAAAAAATAATTGCTTCCTCTAAAAGGATGAAATTTATGGGAAGCTCTTGATTGGTGCTTATGATACCTCAAACAGTGAATGGCTATATTTATTTCTTTACTAGTAGATGCCTCAGTGTCATAAAGTGTTCTACAATCGTACTTAAGCATCCGAGATCAATAGATCTGGAATGCTAAAGCATTGTCTGAGATGCTGTCTGCTGCCATAGAAACAGTCCTAATAATTGCTACACTTGATTGTAAAAGTGTTTCTTTAGAATCACTGAAATTTTCTTTCTCTTTGGTTACTTTATATTGTACCTCTTGCTACTGTGAGTTAGTCATGCAAACAAGATACAAGCTCTCTTCATTTCAGTAACTGTTCTTCTGAGCTCACCTGTTACGACTTGGTTGCAGATTTATTCATGTATTGACTGATAACTGGCTGAAACTCCTAATGTCATACCAGTAGAAAATATATTTGCAACACTGGAAATTTCAAAACAGCTTTTTGTAGTTATAAGTTGTAGGCAGCTGAGAAGAGATTCTTAAGATTTTTCAGTGGTCTTAGTGAGAGGCCTAGTTAATGACATCATCTCTAATTAGTATGTGTCATGGAAAGTTCTCATCTTAAGAGATCTGACATTGTTCTGGGAAGAACCAAATGAATCCAATGTTAAATTTCTTCAGGCTCTTTTGCAAAGTAGAGCACTTATGAAGCTGTGAGAATTTTTCCAAGGGATTCACAAAGCATGAATTTCTTGGAATGATGAGCATCACACTCAGTTTTATGGTTTCCCTTTCACTGTTGGAGGACATTGCGTAGCTGAATAGATTGAAGGGGAACTCACGCCTTTTTCACAGCAGTCCAGTGTAAGCATGGCAGAGTCCTTGTTATGGTCATCAGTGAGATGGTTATTTATTACTTGACTGGTATCTGAAGTTTCTAAAGGGTTCTCTTCAACAAAAGGAAGGTGGTTGTTCTTTTGATGAAGTCTGGTAGAAAAATATGCAAAGAGTTCTCACGGGCTGCTGGTGTCTCAAAATATGCTCACTGTAACAATTCACAGGCTATACAAACTTCATGGTTGTCAAGTATTCTGCTTACCCTTGCCATATAGACGTCATGGTTGTCACTGGAGATAGAGTGCTGTACCTTCTGCTCCAAACACATAGTCTTGTACTGTCAGGATTGGTATCATGTTGTGAGCATGGGAGACTATGCAAATTGGATAATGCTGCTCATATGGGAGCTGACTGTGCTCATTCCCATGTTAATCCTGTGAGTGAATGCGGTATGAACAAGACACGCACTCCAAGGATGGTTGAGGCCAAGCCATGGGTTTCTGCCATTGCGAAGAGTTGTGCTTTCTCTCTAGGTAATCAGTCTGACTCCTGAGTGCTCACTAAAAGGTGCACCTGCTGCCTGACAGCATTTCCCATTACCCTAGAAGTGTTGAATGTAGAATAGTCTATAAGGAATCCACTGATGAAATACCATTTAAGATCAAAAGGAAATCCTTCCACCAAGTTGGTAACATTTGTATCACACCATTAGCAGGAAAGCCATGCTCAGCACATGCTTTCCCACAGGAACCATTTCCCCTGTCTGGCAGAATAACACCAGGTTGATGCAGGCTTTCTTGCATGGATAGAACATGAGAAATACAACTGGGTTTTTTTCCCCCTGGTTGATGTTCAGGAAGTATTCTAGACCCATGGAGCAGAAAAGGAACTGCTGCTGAGACAGGTAGCTGGCTCTAGGTCCTTTTCGACTGAAAACTATTCCATTCCATTCCATTCCATTCCATTCCATTCCATTCCATTCCATTCCATTCATTTCCAGGGGTGGGAGTACATTGTCAGACCAGCTCCAGAACACTCAGTTGATGCAACAGCATCAGTCAACAGCTTTCTGGTCTCAGCCTTTGAGATTTTACTCCTTTGGGAAACTTTGAATATCATCACCTGACTGTATTTTTGTTTGAACACCACTTGAACCTAATGTGTTTCATATATTTTTGCTTTCTTAGAGTCCATGAGTAAGATGACAACTTGAACATCCAAGTTTGTGGGTCACAATAGGCCTTTAATGAACTTGGAGAAGTTCATCTGTACACAAGCTCCTCTTTTGTCTCAGCACAAAATGATACATCTTACAAGACAGTCATGCCTCTTGATCCTTACTCATAACCATCACAATATATTAGCAGAGACTAGCACTTGTGAGTGCTATCTTCACCAATGTTTAAAATCAACCAAAAAAATTGTAAAATGAAATCTCTAAGTCCAAATTTACTTGTTTAAGTTTCTATTGTGTTTCAAAACATGATAGCATGCTATGAAATTAATGGCAATGATGAAATCCTCATGAAAAGGCATAAAAAGTTATGAATCTAAACCCACTATATTTGGTAGAGCTTCTTGCCAACACAGTATGTTTCTGTGTGACTAGATTCAACCCAAAGGATCAATCAGTAATTTTTCATCTTCATTGTTATATAGCTCAACATAAAATTCTTAAATCGATTGTCACAGGTCAGTACTGATTTAATGCTGCTGAGATATAGTAAAACTGTTCTAGTCTGGTATCCAAACACGTTAGTCAAAAGTTAATCTCTTTTTCTGAGTCAGACTAGTTTCAGATGTTGTGGTCTGCAATATTTTATTTGAAAAAAATATCAAACTGAATATGTAAATTAATAGCTACTGTAAATAACTACAACTTTCTGTTCCATAGACATAAAAAAATAACCTATGCTTCTACTTACATTGCCTGTGTAATGAAGAAAACTCTGAGAATGAATTTCCTCTGATCTCTTCTCTCTGTCATGTTAATGAAATTGAGATTTTTCATTTCTGGATGATTTTCCTCATGCGAGAATTAAGGGTGAACTGAAAGATATGATATGCAGAGGCCAAGCAAAGTTCTCATTACTTTGAATCCTACTGAAATATTTTATGTAGGAGGATAACTGTTCTTAATTATTTAGCTCATTTATTTAGGCTAATTGAAAATGTCCTGTATAAATGGCTGGTATCAGACTTTCTTTACTGGAGCACCAGAAATAGAAAAAGATGCATTATGAGAAGTACTATGTAGAATGATTTGGGAACAAAGCAAAGTTTCTGAAGATGTTACAGGATATAAGAGGCAAAATATTGTTGGACCTGCTACTGCCAATATAAATAGTACAAAGATGTTTACATCAACAAGACTTTAGTTCAGAGTGACTCTGATCCTTATCTAGACAGGACAATATATTTGCAAGTCCAACTGTCACGGCATTTTTGTTAAGGATTTTCCTTTAAGTTAAAGGAAACTATGAAGAGGGAAAAGAGATGGAAAGATAATCCCAGATCAAACAGTGGGGATGCTCTGAGGCTGAAACTGGTTCTAGTATATCACAAACAGGTTATGCTGGTTACAAAACACATAGAAGGTATAGCTGAATAGAGACTGAAAGGATGCATTGGCCAGACTACAGAAAGCGGGGAAGAGAGGAGCAGGATAGTGAAATCCAAGACCTTGCCTATGCGGGTACATGTGTCAGCTGCACCAACCTAGAGGCCAAGGATGTTTTCACTGAGCTCAGATGTCTTCATTTTAGTGAAACTGTTACAAAGTTGATCCTGAAGGCTGCCTTGTTATTCCCTTGTATAGTCCCTGTGGTCAAGGATAACACCTCAGTAGTTGAGGTTGGGAATGTAAAATCATTAATGCTGTTTAGGAACACATACTTGTTTTCATTCCAGCTATCATGAGATGTTATGGCAAGGCTCATAAATCAGAAATTCTGAGCCTGTGAACTCCTTATTGCCTCAGAAATGCTGAAAGTCAAAATAGTTCAGGTTCTCAAGGCCCAGTGCTTTCCCTGGTTATGTAGATGCTAATGGCATAATGAAGACGTTTGAGTGTAACTGAGAAGGTAATTTGGTTATTAACTACCACTTGTACCTCTCCTGTGGTGAATTACCTCCATTATGGTACCATCACATTCAATTTTCAAGCATCAGCTCATTAAATTAACTTCGGGCATATTTTTCCTCAGATTCTGCCACAGCCTTACTCTGTTCTCTAAATTATGTCATACTGGCTTGACATATATTTTAGGAATTTTTGCTGGTTTTGGTTTCTTACCATGTACACTATTGGAGAAACTAATCACCACAGTCACACCTGCAAAGAGGAAAATTGCCTTTGTTAACATAAGCTGAGACACAGACAGACAAATTGCACACATAAAAAGCAAAGATAGGCCTTACTCTACATTTGGTAATTAATTGTTTGAGAGAGATGTGCAACTTGAAAAAATCAATGACTAAATGGTAAGCTATCTTCCTCTGTCTTGGCATTGTTTTGTCTTGGTTGTATGATTCATAGTTCTGGAGGAAAGGCAAATGAGATTAAATAGTGTACAACTCTTCAGCTTCCATTCTGAACATCGTGCAGTTTTCTGGACATAATACAGATGAGAATATAGATTTTCTGCAAGTGTTTAAAAAAAATGTTTCTTAAATGGTTTTCTCCTTCATGGCTTTAAAGTAGCTTTCCTATATCAAGATTAACATTTCTGAAGATGAAGTATTTGACTTATGGCCCAATTAAAATACATAAAGATTACTGTAAGTTATTGTGGTGCAAGAAAAGGAATGGCATCGATCATCAGTTATTCAATTTAGTTTAAATGTAACTGATGGATTAATGTTTAAAACAGCCCTAGTGAATTTTTGCATGTGTCAGCATTCCAGTAAAATGATGTGGGTTTTGCTGGTAGCTACTGATTTGGATAAGATTGAGACTGGGTATTCCAAAGTGATGTCTGTATATTTTAATTATATGCTGGGGAGGAAAGGAATCCCAGTTGTATGTTTTCAATAGTTGGCAAAACCCAGTATATTTTTTTAAAAGCTGCTTTGAACAGAACTTCTTGCACTGGCCCTAAATGAGTAGGACTAATTTTGCTCCTGAATAGTGAGGGACAATGTGGTATAGTATGTTTACAGTATATTGAAGCCTTGTTAACTATCAGAAGAGTGTCTCTGGTTGTACCTATAGACCTGAGCCTGCACCACTGCACAGATCAAATAAACCAAGTATCTTTTCAAGGCCAGGTCTTCCAGCTATCTTCCAGAATACCTGTGACTTGGCTACTTAGGAAAGAATAGATCAAAACAGACAAGCTGCTTCAGCCTACATGAAGCATCCTTGTTACAAGAAAGAAAAATGCCAGCAGAACATCTTTGTTCTGCACCAGTCTCTTTGGCTATGACTTTTTGCCTCAGAAGTCAAAGTTTTTAAGATCTGGAGAGTTTTCTCCACATATTCTATCATATGCACAAAGAAGAACTTAACTATGTATTTACTTTGTCATTTTTGCTGGCTTAGGAAAGTGGAAAGTGTGTGTGTAACTTGGCCTTAGATGATATCTGTATGATAGCTGGATGATATTTTTAGTGTCAAAGTGTTAAGAATCTGTTTCTCATGAAATATTTTCATTTTCAGTCAACAAGAATGACAAGCTTCTCATCCAATCCACACTTTGTGCAGTATTTAACTCACATGTAAGTACCCAATTGCAAAATTGTTTCAAAGCTTATCTTTGTTTCTCACATAAAATAATGTCAGTCACACAGAATTCTTTTCAAAGTTATCTCATATTATCTAAAATCCAGTGCAGTACGGGATAAACAGTGGACAAGGGAACTGGACATTCTGGGCCCACTGTCACTTCCAGCTACACTGATCTAGGTACTGAATGAGCCAGTTCACCCAGGGAATGATACTTGTCAAAATGGATAAGGATTTCAAAATCCAGGCCCTGCTTCCTTGCAGTTTGAACTAACTAGCTTCAAGACTACTCCCTTAGCAGAAAAGCAACTAGTATCATTATATAGTTCCATGGCAGGTAAGTCATAGGATATTTTTCAAACCTATTCTATTTTCCTTGTTCTGAGACAATGACAATATTTTTCTTTAGATGTTCTAAAAATTAGAATGATAAAGAAAACGGAGCAAATATGTTTAATGGGAGACGAGAAGTTATTTTCTTCCTAGTTTCTTATTACTCTACTGCTTTAATTCCAGGCAGCGCTGCATTAATGTTAAGATCTAGTCCCCAGCACCGAGTGGCAATTTATCATCTTTCTTGGCAGGCTTCCTGCTTCATCCTGCACCTGCCTCCTTGAAAGAAAACAAGACATCAGATACTTATTCAAATAATGCAATAGCTGATCACCAGAGTATCTACACAATAGTAAGTTATCCATGATAAAAGGACAACTTTTTCATGCATTATATGTGACATATGTGTCCTTTCTCTTAAGATTTATGACATTCACGACAGTTAGTATTGTTACTATAATCAAATCTTTTACAGCCTAGCTGCAAAGGTTCAACTTATTGTGAACAGATTTCTATATAAGAGTCAATCAAGCAATTTCATATATGCTTTGAAACACCTGCACTCTCCTTGGAAGTGTAGAAATAGCAATATCATGGTCTCATCTCTGAAGCCATGAAGTTACTAATTCCCTATGTGCAAACGAAGTGGAAGAGGAGTAAAACTTAGAAGTTAATTTACATTTGTTCCATATGACACATACATCTGGTACATGTATATGTGAATGTGTATGTTTGTATATGTATTCACACCCACACATATATTGTGCATATATTTAAACTTTATGAATAACAGATTATAGCCTTAATGCACAAATAAAGAAGAAGTCAAAGGAAAGGTCTATCTATGAGTCAGGATGTGAAGAGAATGGTAGGAATTATTCATAGAAAGGATATACAAAATCATACTCACAAATATGAAAGGAAAGGACATGTGGTTTCCCAGGAATTTGCATTTTAAAAGCCTTGCTGGAAGCAAATTGCTTAACTGTAGGTATCAGGATGTCACGTTCCTGCTGGCATGGGAGGTGAGTCCTCTGGTTAAGGCATTAATTAACCAGAGGTGTGGAAACCAGTTCTCTGCCGTGCCACTTATCCCCTGGGAGTAGTCTTGTAGCCTCTCTGAGCCTCACTTCCCACCTATAAAATGGTTAATCTTAGCCTTTCCCTATGCATTGTCCATATGTGTATTTATCAAAGACACTACAGGCATCAGTCAGCGTCTTCTTTTTGACCCAAAGCATTTACAATATTAGAACAATGCTGCTGCATATGGCAGCATGGTGACAGATAAAGCCAACTTGCATTCCACTGAGGAATACTGTATTATCTGTGATTATTAAGAGTCCATATCAAAACTCACTTTGTCATGAGCCATAACTAAGGGTAATTCCTGCATGAGAGCTCTCAATCTAATGAGAAAAACAAAGAGGGTGTAGAAACACTAATCGAGAATGGGGCAATTAAGAGAAAAGTGATATAAAAGTATGAGCATACAAAGACAAGTGGTTCATAGATAGAAGTTCCTGAGCTCTGAAAATATCTTAATTTAAATGCTAAGAAGGAAATGAGATAAAAGTCTGACCTAAGAGAATTCTCTCTTAGCCATAAATTTGCCAAAGGGAGAGAGACACATGGATCCCGATTGAAAAAAAAAACCCATAACTGTATGGAGGAGGGCAGTAAAAGAGGTACTTTGGAGGTACCTTGCACAGTGAAGAAGTCTCACACAGATCTGCTCAAATCATTAAAAGACACAATGCTGCCTTCAGGTATTTACCTTAAAGCAGGAACTTGAGCTCAGGATTCCCTGTGCCAGGCAAATGCCCTGAGGTTGGGGAATGGCCTGTCCCCATCTTTCTTGTTAAAGCTGTTGCAGTCGTGCATAAGCTTTTGAATGTGGCTACAGAGAATGATTATCATGGTGACAACAAAGTATTTTAAGACAAGCTCATGTTGTTAAAGATTTTAGCTCAGAATGTCACATTTACCTACCGAAATACCATCTGCAAGAGCTGTTTGATCCAGAGGCTAAATCTGGTCTCTGTCTCCTCTCAAAGAATTTTTCATATTGATATTCTGATTAGGAGTTTGCATTTATTCACAACATATTGATATTCAAATACAAAATTTGCATTTATTCACAACTTGGTCTTCAGCTGAGGTCCTGTTTTATTTTCTGTCCATGGAAAGGGTAGATTTTCTAGTTTTCTGCAAAACTAAATCCATATCTGTAAAACATAAGGATTTGTAATGTTTTCTGATGAGCATTAGAAATATTGTAAATCTCGTTCTGCATTTATCCCTAGGGCTAGGAGAAAATGCCTGTGACTTTGACAGTGGTCTTAGAAGCCTTTCCCCTGTTGTAGTGCTTGCAGTGGTGCAAACTGCTGTGCCAAAAGGCTAGTTTCTTGCTATTGCAGTATGAGCGCTTTGCTGGTGTATCAAATATGAGCCTTTTTATAGATATTCAGTTTTGACTGGCACATTGGTTTTATTCTCACAAACTAGAGCGATGAATTTTGCTACATTCATGTGACTTTGATGTTTGACAGAGGACACTGCACTTCCTGCGAGGAGTGCAGAAAAGATAGAAAGCTAAAGCATTTTAGTCACAGTGGCAGTGCTCTTACCTTATGAAGCTATCTTATAAAAAGTGCCAGGGTTGAGTATTGTGGACTCCTGGAAGCTGACAGATAGCACCAATACAATTTTTAAACAGCACTACCAAAGCTCATAGATCTGGGTGGTAATGTTTGGGGCTGGCTTTTTTCACGTTCTCCTCTTGCTACTGCACTGATGTAGCTCAAGTTTGGTAACAGAGGTTTTTCTCTAGCATATAATTGCTGCCAAAGCCAGAGTCCTCCACTCCTCATAGTGTGACCTGGGTCCATGCTGCTTTTCCTCGGCACAGTACAGCTGGGGATGGCCTGGGGAATTGCACTTCATAATACAGAAGAGCAAAACTACTGGAAATGCTTATGGTTTGATTTTTTTTTTTTTTACCTTACTGTATATGTGTCTATTTGATTTCTCAGGTTTCCTTACAAGTTTGGATGCGTTAATTTTCCTAATGAGCCCTGATGTGCAACTGCTTAGTAAATACCAGCCTTAATGCTTATGATTTAGAAGCTTTGTTCAGTAGCAACAAAGGCAGAATAAATGCATAAGTCTTTGTGTATCTGGTTGCTTGGGTAAGTTGCCTTACTTAGCAAATGTGAAGATATTAAATTTCTATTCAGATGATCAAAAAAGAGCTTCTTCATGTTTTACCGCATGACTTGCTCTGTTTACGGTGCATTAGGTGTTTACTATAGTGATAGAAAAATGGCACCTTCTTCATCACATTCTCTTCTCCTTTGCAACAGATGTTTCTTCAGAGGGACTTGCCAGTCACCTGTGTCTTCCAAAGAATCTAACAAGATTTCATTAGAAATAAAAAATGTAGTATGTAGTATACTTGCCTTTATTTTGTTAAGTTTTGATTTCTGAAGGTAACAGCTAGTGTCAGGTTTCTCAAACTGCTCCTTCTGTTTCTTGTTTTCAATTGAAACAGTGTGCTGTGTCAGCAAAGCTCACATCTCACTGCCACTCTCTCCTTTGTGTGGCAGTTGTTTGACACATAAAACTAGCAGCTGCTCTTAAAAGACCCTGCAAATTAACCGTGATAAAGATACAAAACATGAAGGGTTTTTTTTTTTTTCATGACAGTGGGAAGCTTTCTTGACTACATTTAATTCAGTGGTAAATCTTTACTACCATAATTAAAAAGATGAGTGAAATAAGAGCATGTTTTATGTACAACAGGATTGCTAATACCGAGAAGATGGGATGAGAAGGGATCAGAATAGCCCATGGAGGGGGTTATAGGCTCAGTTCTTCCAACAATTATTGACACCTGATCTGTGATGGTGAGCACTTTTTGAGTATAAGAGACAGTGGCTTCTGCCTGCTGTCACTGCAGATGTTTGTGCTGTGTTCAGCTCATACACATGAGTGTCATCTCTGTGAGAGCCTTTGGGCCACCAAGATAATCAGGGAACTGGAACATCTTTCATATGAGCAAAGGCTGTGGGAACTGGGGCTGTTTAGTCTAAAAAAGAGAAGACTGAAGGGAGATCATTTAGATATTTAACAAATATCTAAATGGTGGGTGTCAGGAGATTGGGACATCCCTTTTTTTCTATGGTAGCTAGCAACAGGACAAGGGGTAATGGGATGAAGCTGGAACACAAAAAGTTCCATTTAAATATAAGAAAAACTATTTTACTGTGAGGGTGACAGAGCAGTGGAACAATAGGGGTTGTGGAGTCTCCTTCTCTGGAGGTCTTCAAGACCCACCTGGACATGTTCCTATGCGACCTGATCTATGTTGACCTGCTTCTGCAGGGAATTTTGACTAGATGATCTCTGAAGATACATTCCAACCCCTACCTTTCTATGATACTATGAGCCAGACAGTGTCTTTCTATTGGGATGAATTTTTTAATTTTTAAATTTTTTTCCAAGATAAGATGCAGCTTTTTACATTTGAGTTTCTGTGAGTAAAACTCTCCTTGGCTTAAGTCAGGTCCATCCAATCTGTCCTTGAAAGACAGCTATACCCCACAGAGGAGATTACAAGAATCTGTGGGCAGTGAAGCAAGAAGGCATGGCCAGAGGAGAATAAGTAACCTGGAGAACATTTTCCAGAAGAGAAAAGACAACTCAGAGTATGAGTACCAGGAAGTTCAACTACATGGCTACCCATTCCCACTGCAAATACTTCCCACTGTGACAGCATCCAGTATTCTCCTCTATGCTTAGATCTGAAACAGGCTAACACAGATGTGAAGAACTTTGTATACTCCAAAAGGAGAAGAGCCACAGGCTCTTACTAAGGACTTGACTATTGCCAATCTGGTTTATCTTTCAGATATTCAAGTTTAATTGCATTGGTGAATAGTGGGACAAAGTTTCAAAGCAGATAAACTGCGATAAACTGCTAGAAAAACAGATGTGTCCAGTCACAAGTGGTATATAGGCTGAAGGTAAGTGTCCTTCTTTGAGTAATTCTAAATCAATGTGAAAATTTTGATAAATATTACAGATTTTAAGTTAAAATAGAAGAATGCAGAGAATTCATTGCTATTTTGTGCCTTGTTTTTAGAAAATGCCTCCCCCATTGTTAAAGAGTAAGGAGGATGAAAATATTTTGCTGTGTTTCTTCAGAACACTAAAAAATAGTCAAGATCCAAAATATTTTTTTAAGATACGTATGAAAATTATTTTGTCCCTGTGCTACTGCTGTTCTGAAGATATTCTGTAGTTTCAGATACTTTATGAGCTCAATCTACAATTCTGATAAATATTTACGGATCCTATGTTTTATCAGAAACCAGATAACTTAAGGGGTTTTGTTACTCAGGCTCCCAGCAACATCTCATTTTAACATACATGAAACATTAATCTTTCATCAAAAGTGCATAAAGTAGTTTGTCAATTTGTAGCTGTAGATTTTTGTCACCCTGATATGTTTAATTTGGCTTGTTCATGTCAATGATGCCAATCATAGAGTATTAAACAGGAAAATGCCTACCAAAGGTCTCTTCATGAGAGGAGCTTGCAAGTACTGGGCAAAGCCAAAATGAACTTATAAAGGAAGTTACATTTGCAAGGGAAAGAAGAAAAATGAGATCTCCATCTTGAATTCCTAGCAAAAGTTCTCTGCTAGTAGCACAAGCAGCACTAGCCCAGATATGTTTGTCTGAGCAGGCCCAAAAGTACTGACAACTTATGCACTGGAAGTGGTAAGTAGTGTGACTTCCACACAAAGGTCCAAGCGTAGTCTAAAAAAGCCCTGTAAGATGTTTCAGCCAGTGTCAATAGGCCTCTTTGGCCTGGAAGGCAGTGGAGATCTGGAATGAAGAGAAAATGGCTTAAACTGCAAATAGAGCCACATCCTCTAAATCACCAGAGCTCCATCTAGCACATAAAGTGGCCTGCTCGCACCGTTAAGCAGATTGAGGAGAGTTTCTGATTTAGTGAATGACAATGAGAGCAACATGTTTGATTTGGACCCTCAAAATACCTGCTTGTTCATTTTCCACAAAAATCTGACACGATCCTGCCTTCCTATCCCAAACGTGACTGCAAAAGAGTTTTTAAAGCTCAAGGAGGCCCTGAAAACATCAATTCAGTTGTGCACTGGGATAGAAAAGTTGCAAATCCTGTCTCCTTTTTCTCATTAAGAGCAATGTAGTGGTGTACTTTTTTCCCATTTCTCACTGATGCAATTGCAGGAGTGAGCAACATGCAGGCTTGGCCTCACTCAGAAGTGATGCAAATTAGCTGTTCTTCCTTTGTCTTCAGTGGCTTTTTATCTGTCAATTTGTATTGTTTGGCAACTGATATACAAATTAAATGATTCATACAAATGAACACACAGTTAAAAGTTCAGACTGGCTTTAGTGCACTAATATCTGAAGTGACCATGCAAATGGCAAACTGTCTATTCAACTGGAATGTCAACACAGGAGAAATTTGCAAATCTGAACATGCTTGATGAAAGCATTTGAGACAGGATTTGGATAATTTATAAGTTCAATACTTTCATATGCTGTCCACAGTGATACAAGTAAAAATATAGGTGAAATTTGTCAAGTACATTGCTAGCTACAGATTATTTTTTCAGCAGCTTTGAATGAGGCCAGCCACTGTTTAGTGCTTTTATTTAGTAAAGGAAAAAAATGTAGGAGCCCTCCGGTGGTCAAAATACACCTCTCCAGCTAACTCATTCTTATTAATGCTATGCAATTTATCTGATAAAAAGCTTTATTCTAGTTAGCATATTAGTTCCTAGCTCTTTCAAAAATATTTTTTAAATTATTAATACTTCTGTCATCCTGCAACTATGGGTAATCTAAGCCAATTATTTTAAAACTTTCCACTCAAAATCAAGAGTGATTGTCAGCACCAAATAAATTAAGCAAAGGTCTTAAGTAAAAAAATCCCAATGTTGTGTGTTATGAATCCTACCTGAACAAAAAGGGAGTCTAAAATCAACAGAACAAGCTTCAGGTTGCATTCTCTATAGGCATATATGTCCCAGTGCAGTGGAGTTCTCATCCATGCCTGGAGTCCTCATATATTGCATAAAGCAAATAACTACTGATAATACTACCTTGGCATGAAAGAAGCAAATGACTATCCCTGGGACAGTATGACTGTGAACTGGGAGTTGGTTCTCTGGAAGTAAGGACAGTTTTTTGGTAAGTACTTCAGAATATTTTTTTACACTTCTCCACTACGGAGGTGTTTTATAAGCCATAAAGAGACGGAGGATAAAAAGACAAATTGTGTGTATCATGGCTATAAAATGAGACTCCATACAACATTTTTTCCTACTCATATTGACAAAATGCAGTTATGAACAGCTTGGTTTGCAAATTCAGGTTTCCCATGGTGAAAATTTATGGCAACACCATGTTAGGGTAAATACTTCCATTTTCACTGAAGCACTCTGGTAGCTAACACATGTGAGGTAACTAACTGGCACAGACACGGCAGCCCAGAATCAGTATAAACGATTGTTTTGCTTAACATTTGTGGAAAGAAAGAAAGTTATGGTGTCTTTGCTCTCCTGTCCATAAATGGCTGTGAGCAGACTGCTGATCCCCAAGGCATGCTAAAGCAGTCTCTTCTGGTGCTCATTGGCACGGCATAGACATTAAGTCACCTCCAGTTTTGAAGTCCGTTTCCTTTCTTCCTACCTTTGAACACGGCTAGTTTGAAGACCATCCCCTGGTTTTGGCATTCCTAGAGCTGAGCCCTGAAGTTCTCTTGCACTCTGTAGCAATTAAATCTTCAATCTGGGTGTCCTTATAGGTGGTGTAGAGTGTCTTCAAAACATAGCCTTTTAACTTTTAAGAGGGATAGTAATATACACTGTGTGTCTGATTTACCATACTGAAGTCAGTATAAAAGATCTTGTTTTTCATATTAGGATGGGACTGGGTCTAACATAGATCTGAATATCTCTTCATTGCTAGGTAATAATTGCAAGATGTAGGGTACTTCTGAAACTAAATTGCTTCTCATTGTGCTTTTGTTTACAGTCTTCTGGAATAAAATCACCAAGCATCTTCAGAAATGCTTTATACACTCCTGAAATGTGTTACAACAAGCAGTTGGGAATAAAAAAATATCTGAGTCTTTGGTGGTTAAAGATTGCTGCTTGCCCAACCAGTTACTAGGTAATTAGAAAGCAGAAGCAGGTAAACTGTAGCTTTCAAAGTGCAAAGTGCTGCCTGCTTTTCTTTCCCCAAGAGAAGAGAGAGGGAAAGGCCTCAAAAATTTTTTTTTAACAATTGCTAGATACAGCACTTCTCAAAATTATAAGATAGCTATCTTAAAACCCCACTTGAAAAGGCACATTCTCCTTTCACCAAATATTCTGTCTTTACATTTAGTAGACCAGCTTCCTGAGTAAGTTAACCTGAACTATATAAACTGAATGAACTAACTATAACAGTAAGTGAAACTCACCTCTATAAGGTTATTAAACAAAGGTAAATTGATGGTTTAGCTAATGTAGCATTCTAAAATATCGTTGTCAACTCAATATTACATTCTTGCCTAATGCATGCAGGAGGTTTATGTAGTTTGTTCTAATGAACTGCTACTCCTGTCAACAAATGTGGTTTGTCTTACTGATGTCTGGCATTAAAGAACATAGAAAACCACTACATGCACAAACTGTTGCTATTCACTCAAGCCAGAGCACAGTCTGGACTTGTGCTGCTCCCAGTTATGACCATCCTGCTCTCCTGGACAGGCTCACTGAGGACTGAGCTTTTAGGAGGAACAGAAATTGGCTTTGATGAAGGCAATTCCTCAGCTCTCAAGAGGACAGGCAAGGAGGTGTTACATGCTGTCCCTAATCACGAAGGTACTTCAGCTCCCTGGACGAGATCTCATCCACTCATATTGCTTTCTTTGTAGAAACTACAAGGGGAAATGCAGATAAAAAGGAAGATGCGATGATTTTTTAAAGTTCTTACAATTTTTACAAGTGTTATTGAAAATTCACAAGCTCCTTGATCCATATATTTAGTTAAATTTCCTTCCTCTGCACTTTGGATTAGTCTGTATTTTATAAACGACTAATTTCCTTCTTTTGAACACAAATGTAGTGAGTGCTATCCAACCTGGTGGCAGCAGAAAAGCAGCTGATAGCCAGAGAGTCTTCAGTGATAAAATCATAGAAAAATTAAAGAAAAAAGTTATGTCTAGACTGATCACAACAAACCCAATAAATATATTTATTCTCAAAAAATATCCCAGGTAATAGCAGTTCAGTTCTCAGCTTTACATGCTAGGGAAGTATGGGTAAATCATTTCACCTCTCTGTGTTTTGGCTCACAGAATCACAGAATCTTTGGAAGGAACCTTGAAAGATCATCTAGTCCAACCTCCCTCCCAGAGCAGGCAACCTAGAGTAGGACACTGTGGGTCTCTCCTGTTTTGACCTTAAGTCCTCAGAGCAAGGGCCTCCTCTCTTTGATGTGCCCACCACTAACAGGTCCTCAGACCGATTTGCTCTACCTTAATATAGATAAATAGCGTTGATGCCTCAGGAGTAATAAGATCCTGTATGGATTTTCCCCACTTGCGAAAGTTGCTGACACTGCTTCCCTACCAATGTTTGTTGACAGCCAGCTCCAGAGGTATCACAGATCTGATGCCTTTCAGCCAGTGCTAAGTTGCTCCATCCCTCATTTGCCCTGAGCTTGAAGCAGAATAGGGATCTCCAGCTTCCCATCATAATCTGTCTATGGGATTTGGTCCAGTAAGTGTCCTCAAAGCTTGCCCAACACAACCAGCAGGGCTGAGATGAAATGCAATTCTAGCTGCATTTCCTAATAAAAACCCCAGCAAAGGTAAGGGTGGAGAAAGACATGTCATGAAGGGAGCAGGACTCTCAGGGTCAATTCCTACCTTTGCCTCAGGGGATTCAGCCCCATGTCCTCTATAAGAGAGTCTTGCATTGCAAGCACTGGCCTTTGTAATGCACCTACTGGAGCTGTACTTCTGTGCAAAACAGAAATCAAAATGTACTGGACAAAAAAAGAGATCAAAGGAAGACTGTGAACATATCATTCAACACTGAGGAAGAAGGAGACATTAGTCGGGTTGCTGCCACTGGACATTTTATAAACAATTGATACAGGTACAATATATAAACAATCCCATGACTCTATCAGGGCTGTTTTTCATAACAGTAGCAAATTACTTTTGTTGGAATTGGATGATATATGGCCACAGAGCTCATCTGGGGAGAATGCACAGTGGCTCTGTGGTGATAGCTCTTGAATATAAATTCCTGTTCCTTTCCCAGTTCTGACTGTGGAAATTAATTACCTGAACGATTTCGTACTGAACAAGACCTGAATTTTTCAATTGTATGGGAAAAGACATTAGAAACAGTTTGATTCCTGGACTATGGTTTTTTTTTCTTTGCAAAACAAAAATTGATTTTCATGTGATCCTATAAGAATCTGGATGCCACCTGTTCACAGTATTTTAACACTGGACATATTCCCTTCAGCAAGTGCTGTACTATCACAGAATCACAGAATCTTAAGGGTTGGAAGAGACCTCAAAAGATCATCCAGTCCAAGCACCCTGCCAGGGCAGGACCACCTAGAGTAATGTTTAATTATTATAAATTCCAAGTCAGTTTCAATGTTAAATAGTTAATGGAAGTATGGCAGTGGCATTTTCCCTCTCTAAGGACATATATAAAAAAAACAGCAGCTGTGACTTCACAGACAAAAATAATGTAATGTCCTCAATTCACTATTGAGGATGGCTAGAAAAGCAGTATTTGAAGACTCAGTCTCTCAGGAATGATGCATGTGAGGCATGCTTGGGACCAGCCTCACAAGGTTAGCAATGAGAGCAGAATTACTGGAATCATGATACTTGTCTGCTTATTTAGAATGGTGAAGGAACATGGGAAACAAGGACAGCCCTGGAGCAGGATAGCTCCATGCAGTGTCTGTAGGGTGCTCAGTAAGCATCTATGAGGAGAATCTTCTCTTCAGACCCCATCAAATCTTTCCACTTGTAGTGAATCTTACAGTTTCTTTTGTCAAATGAATATCTTGCATGTGCATTGCCTATCCCTAGTAACTTCTATGAAGACAGGCTGATAGTTCAACCTGGAGAAGAGAAAGCTCCAGGGAGACCTTATAGCAGCCTTCCAGTGCCTAAAAGGAGGCTACAAGAAAGCTGGGAAGGGGCTTTTTACTAGAGCATGTAGCAACAAGAGAAGTGATAATAGCTTCAAATGAAAGACAGTAGATTTATATTAGATATTAGGAGGTTCTTCATTGTGAGGATGGTGAGACACTGGCACAGGTTCCCAGAGAGGCTGTGGATGCGCCATTCCTGGCAGTGTTCCAGGCCAGTTTGGATGAAGCCTTGAAAAACCTGGTCTAGTGGAGGGCGTCCCTGCCGATGGCAGGGGGATTGGAACTAGATGATCTGTTAAGGTCCCTTTCAACACAAACTATTAAATGATTCTATGGTTCTACTACACACAAACATGTAGAACTATGTTGTTTTCCACTTGCAGGTAGCAGGGCTGAGTATCACCAACCAGCCACCTTTCCTTCAGTCCATAGCCAAACCCAGGCTCTGCAGCAAACCACACCTTTGTTGCTTTGGCAGATAATACAGGAAAGGAAGCAGTGAAGAGTGGCAACCCTGTGTCTGTATCTCATGATCTGCAAAATGTCATTGAAAATAACACTTAGTAACTAAATACTAGTGCTATTGCCAGAAGTTTTCAGTCTTCACCTTCTCCTGCAGAGCTGCTGTTCAACAGTATCTGATTTTTTTCCTCATATAATTTTTACTGAACTACATTTAAAGACTTCTGTTAAAAAGTCCTCAAATTCAAATACATTTGGAAGGGAGAGTGAAAATAAATTGTATGAGCCCCTATCAGTACCTCATGCCTGTCTTGCACAAGGGAACATACTCCACATGCACCCAGGTATGATTTGATGACAGAACAGGTAGACTACTTGGTGGGGATTGCCTCTGCAGACCTGGGCACTGCACCAAGGTCTAACTGCTAGCTGTTAAACTACCCTCTTCAAGGAATGGTATATCCATCATTCTTGTTAATTGCCTACTATTTTCCTTTTGTTTTGCTGAGGTTTTACAATGAATTGAGATATAAAAGGAATATTTAGTCATATAACAGAATAATGCGATGTTGTAGATATGGGGTCAGAAATAAGAGCATGACAGATTTTTCTATGTAGTGTCATGTGTTTTTTAATATCACCATGTTCCAATTAGTCTTTTCAAACTGTCTGCTTAGTAGGATCTGTCTAGGTAAGGAAATGTGATCCTGTTTGTCACTGAGTCTGCTAATATGTGAATGGAACTGCTGAATTGATTTATAGTGTTTTAGCACAGATGCTTCTGGACACGTGAGGATAGAGTTACAGAACAATTAGTGTGAAGACATTGGTGGAGTTTTATTTGTGAAAGATCTGTTCATGTTCTGTAGTTAGACTGATACAACCACAATTATTTATAAGTTGTAGTTGGCAAATCCTGATCTGTAAGTGTTTTGCAGCTAAAGCAGTGTTGCTTATATAGATACTTTAATTGAGAAGTTTTTGCATCCTTCCTACTTCTTGCATAGGACATGCTTAGAGGACACATACAGAGGAGACATTCTTCAGACTGAGTGCAGAAGCAGAAGGTGTGCATGGTCTTAACCCCGAACAGGTTTAAAGCCTCACTTAAGATTTAAGTTAACACTTTTTCCTTTCCTTTCCTTTGCAAAGGTATGTTTACTTCCAGCAAACATGCTGCTTGTGTTATTTCAGACTTTACTAATAATGTTTTTATACCTTCTTTTTTACTGTGAAGGTGACAGAGCAGTGGCACAGGCTGCCCAGGGAGGTTGTGGAGTCTCCTTCCTTGGAGGTCTTCAAGACCCACAGGGACATGTTCCTATGTGACCTGATCTAGGTGGACTTGCTTCTGCAGGGGGGCTGGACAAGACGATCTGTAAAGGTCCCTTCCAACCCCTACCATTCTATGGTTCTTCCTGATTCTTTGTGAAGTTTTAATGGAGTGAAGATCAAGTAGTCAGCTGTGACCTGAACAAGAGCTATTTTAAGGTGCTCCAACAACAGACCAAGCTGCAGATTATCATTGGATCCCAAAATGCCTTGAGAGTTCTCACATTCAAAAGTATGATGTTTTCAGTTCCTTGCATTTTTGTTGGATAAAGTGATGTGAATGTACAGTTTATTTTGCAAATGGTGGTACTTGCTGCTGTTTATCAATGTGGTATTTAATTATATTTTTTTATGTTTTGGAGTTGCCAAGTGAGCATAGGCATCTGTCCTCAGCGTCTTAATATGTGGAGAGTAAAAGACCTTTTTTCCCAGTCTCATATTTTTAAAGGCAAAAGGATTCTTTGTAAGAACCAAGATCCCTAACTGTAATATTTTCATCATCTCTAGCAGTGGCAGAGCAAAACCTACAGTGAAAACTGACCAAACTTGGGGAAGAGAGCTAATGAAAGGCAAAGTGACTGAAATGACATTGCCAGCTGGCTTGTGTTTTCATTTGAGGGATATCATCCTTGCATGCTTGGTTCAGATGTGACTCCAAATTTGTACTGTAGTCTGTGGTCCATCTATCCAGCTGCCTTCTTGCAGCCAGATTGCTGTGTACCATAGGGGACTTTTCAGGAGGGAGAGGCTGAGGCAAACCTATCTGAGCAGCTTGTACCCCATCACTGGGAATGAAGAAACAATGAGTCACACAGAGATTTATACCAAGTGATGGCAACTAGCAGGAATAACTTCTGAATCTTTATCAATGATCTGGAAGAGGGAATCGAGTGCACCCTCAGAAAGTTTGCAAATGACACCAAGTTGGATTGGGAGTGATGGTCTACTTGAGGGCGGAAGGTTCTAGAGAGGGATTTGGGCAGACTGGATCAATGAGACAAGGCAGACAATATGTACTTGGTCTTTGCTCTTGGAATTGCTTCTCACAAGTCACTGAGAGACTAGTTGGGGCATGAGGCAGTCTGGGCTAAACTTGCATTCATCACTTTTGTTAGAGAATCTCTTGCTAACATGCAAAAACCATCAGAGAAAGTAGGCAGATGAAATTTCTGTTTTCCTTTTGCTTTCACAATTGTAGAAAAAAGAAAACAAAAAGAAAGAGGCCTCTTAAAAGGGCTTTTTAATGTTATAAATTATTTAAAAATAGAAATGATTCCATTAACATTCAAGTCCTCTAATGGTGTTATTGTCAAGTATTTTTTTAGATGCTTTTGATTGGAATAATATGGAAAACAAAGGCCATTATGGCAAAATAAGAGGTTGGTGACTTGGACTGATAACATTTAGAATATGATAAAAATCTCTTGACTCTTATTCAGTCTCATTTATCATAACACTTTCTAACAGTTTTGCATGAAACTGAATCCACGTCAGAGAACTGAGACACTTGTTTTACTGGACAATTACCTGACTCAGGATGGCACAGGTAAGCTGAGGATTGTTTCCTTAAGAACTGCTTAACTTCTACATACTGTTTTACATTCTCATTAAAGAACAACAGCCTGTATGTCTAATAATAAATGATACTGATTCCCTTGATAAATTGCTGGTCCATTCCATGGTTTCTAGTCTCTTTCTTATCTAATCTCTGCTCATGCATAGTGTAGCTTTTTTTTCCCCCTGATCTCTCAGTTTGTCTTTATTACACATCTCATGGGTTGCTGAAGGAAGGCTGGTCTCAAATAGCACTTTAGAAGGTTTGATTGCTGAATTTGGAGACCTAATACCTCTTGACTGGCTTATTATTCAATGACTGAGTTTTTTTTTCTCCAATATAAGTCCAGTGCAGAGCTACCAAGATGATCGAGGGAGTAGAATATCTTTCTTATGAAGAACAGCTGTGGGATCTGTGAATGTTCAACCTAGAGGGTGTTGAGGGGGGATCTCATTAATACTTTCAAGTATTTGAAAGATATATGTCAAGGGAATGGGACAGCGCTTTTTAATGTAATGTCCAGTGATAGGACTAAGAGTAATGGACAAAAGCTGGAACACAAAAAGTTCCACTCAAGAAAAAACTTCTTTACTGTTCAGGTGAGGGAGTCCTGGCACAGGCTGCCCAGGGAGGGTGTGGAGTCTTCTCTGGAGATTTTCAAAACCAGTCTGGATGCATTTCTGAGTGAACTAATCTAGGTGGACCTGCTTGAGCAGGGGGTTTGGACTGGATGATCTTTAGAAGTCCCTTCCAACTCCTACCATTCTGTGGTTCTGTAATATCACATGTATTTGTATGTTTTTTTCTCTGCCCTTAAACATAGTTTTATATATATACACAGATAGTATACTTCATAAGCATTGCAATGGGCAAAATTGAATGAATCTTATAAAGCACTACTATATGTGGATTTGTTTATGTGTGTCTTATCATAATTTCCAAATAGCTCAAAAATTTCTAATGGTTCACTGGATATGAATTTTCCTTTTCTGTCACTGAGAGAATAACTACTGACATATGAACCTTCATATCACCATGTTATTACTATGAATAAAGATCTAAAATGAAAAGCAACTGGAAACTTTACTAAGCTGACAAGTATATCAAATACTGCCAACTTCTTGTCCCAGCAGTTCTTGTCAGGTTAATTTCTCATACAAATTTGAATGAGAAAGGTTTTATGTGGCAACAGCGGGTAGGAGTGGTTTGGTGCAGAGGAGGGTAGTAGCTTGATAATTTAGTTTGGGACTGTCGCTTCCTTCATCAAGTAAATATGGGAAGACAACAGAAACAGCTGTCAGAGATGTGGACAAATAGGGGCTGGGTCTGATATTGCTTGTGGTGCTTGGAAGATGGGAAGTAATGGCAGATAAGAGAAAAACCAGTCAAGACTAGTAAAGTCACTTAGAAATTTACGACAAAAACCTTGAAATTAATGTAGAAATATAAGATGGGGCAAGGTAAAAAGATCATCTTATTTGCTGTGGGAATAATTAAAAACTTCTTGTCCCAGGCCTTGCTAGGATATAAGGTGGCATAAGTAGATGCAATTTCAATGTTGGAGGACTTTAAACAAAATTCCTCTCTTCTGTCCATTTTTATTTTCTTATGGCCTATACATGTGAATCACAACAAAATGTTCTTCACTGTGCATAGGCTAGGCAGATGTAATCTTAATTTAAGGAAGCTTACCTGAGTTCATAGACATCTACCTGGATTTAAGAGATCTGATCCTTACACATCCCTTTGAAATTAGTCCAGTGCCAAATAATTTCCCTCTTGAATTCTGACCCATACACTTACATGTTTGCTGGGCAACTTTATATCATTTTTTCCACCAAAAATATTTCCACACGTGTCAAGCTGCATAAGTTGACTCTCAATCCAGTGCAACTGCTCAGCAAATGGGAGCAGAATTCAGACTCTTAGGTAAATATTTGAAGCTTAATTATTATCCTTATCTAGTGAAAATTACTATGATTCTGATTATAATAACATCGAATTACTAGAACAGTACCTCTGAAAACATGTTAACAATGAAGGTCCATGGTCACTGTCTCCTATTGTATCCCAGTGGTTTATGCTGAGACTGACGATGCAGTTGTAAGACTGACTATGTGGGTATAGTTTTCATTGTGATTAAACAAACTCTTGTTGGATCTTTTTGACATTCAGCTGTTGCTGAAGATGTTAAAGCAAAAGTAAACGTACTAATCATTGGTAACAAAGCAGCCTAATCCACGCTGACCTACAATTTATTTAGGATCCTTTGGAGCAGCAAAGAGATTAAAGTATATAAAAAAGAAGAGGTAAACAGTGGGTCAGAGATTAGAAGTGAAAAAGGAAAAGGCTGGCTTCCCCCAGACCACACACTGATAGTGGACCTTTGGTCAGTGATTGTTACAAAATGCTTCATGTTTCATTTTCCCCCAGAACCTTAGAAACAGAAGGTTTGATTGGCACTTGTCATGGCTGATAGAGAGACGAAGATGCTTTGGTAAAAAGGAGAGGGAGGCAGCCGTGTCAAAAGCAAAAGTAGTCAAAGGATGATTCCTCCTTTCTGTGGTTTTGTCTCTTTCTAAATTATTCAAATCTGGGTGGCATCTTAGGATAACTGGCATTTTGACACAGCTTAAAGGATTGTCTCACTAACTCTATTGAACTAAGGCTGCCATCCTTTTTGAAAAAAATGATAAAGGGACAGATCTTCTATAATCTGATACATATACAAACTAAAGGCAGCTTGATGCAAACGACTTAAATATTTTGGAACAGGGGGCAGCAGTTTTTATCCATTTTGTGACTGATTGTCTTCTGCATCTGTCTGCAAGAATGCTACTTATTGGTTTAAAAAAGCTTTATTTGATTTTCTTCAGAATATCCATAGTTGTTTGCAATGCATCTGGTGGTTACAAACCCAAGTCAGGCCAGCTGGATTAGAATCAACAAATGTAGGGAATTTTCTCAGTAGAAAGAAGGTACCTCACCAATGGGGAATCTTCTCTATTGATGGTCATCCTGATTATGGATTTTTCTTTTAGGACCAATTTTCTTTCTTTCTTTCTTTTTAGATGGGAACTGTGCACTTTGTCTGAACCATGCTGGCTGGTGTAAATGGGCTTCCCAGGGTTAGGAGCTCCTCTGTCATTCTAAGCTGCCATTTTATGCTTTGGTGTCCTCTTCAGTTATCCATAACCAAAGCCAAATCCTGCTCACTTTATTCATAGGAATCACATACTGAAATAAATAATTGAATAAATTTAGCAGGATTAGATGTCCAGTGGCATTCTGCACTGAACTTTTCATATCATTCAGCAAAGCCCATGCTTCCCACACAGTTACAACCATCACTGTAGTTGGCAGGAAAAATATCATTTTGGTCCCTGTGTTGATATATGTGCTTTGAGCTTCTAGCCAATGAACCATGAGCCTTCATTGTCTGGCTCAGTTTTTCAATTCCCGATGAAGAAAGTCTTTGGTTTTCTGAAAGGACAAATGACACTAGGCAGACTCCTTGCATGTAGGGTGCCCAGGGGTTTCAGAGGTCCTTCATCCTCACCCAACAATGGTGGGCAAGCTAAAGGCTTCCTAATGGGCAGATTAAAGTGTCAAAGGAAAGTGACCAGTTAAGTACAACTTTCAGTGAAAACAGACTGAATTCTAGACAGATTTAGCTGACTTTTTTTTTTCCCTAGCATCCAGTTTAGCCCATAAGATGAATCTTCCAGACTTTTATGAACAGGGCATGTACATTCATTATTCCAATAATACTGACTAAGATCATTGTGCAAAGTTTCTGAGGAGACAGTTGAAGTGAGACTACTCCCAACACTGAGAACGTGAGGTAAGCACCTTTTCACTTGACAACAGAAATAGGAACAGTTGGTGCTTTGAAATATTACATCATGTTTTCCTTGACTATTCACCAGGAAAGGGAGAAAAGATTAGTTTTAATTTTTTTTTCTGATTTGGAAAAATTTGTTCTGTTCATACTTTTATGTATGACTTTTGTCTTCTAGCATTATAAAAAACAGTTGATTCACGTGAAGAGAAAAGTAGCTTTTCCACTGAAGATGTGATTTCCGATCTCTGCAGAAGACTTGCGTGAGACTCTTCCTGTGGACTTTGGTGGACCTCCCAACCTGGATTACAGAAACCCCCAAGATGCAGAGCAGAGATAGGATAAAGAGGAGGAAGAAATGGAAGTGGTTTATTCCTGGCTGGGTGCCAGGTGCCCATCAAGTCCTTCTATCACTTCCCCTCCCAAACTGGACAGAGGGAGAGAGAAATGTAACAAAGGACTCATGAGTCAAGATAAAGGCAGGGAGATTGCTCAGCAATTAGTGCCATGGGCAAAACAGACTCTACTGGGAGAGAAAAGGTTTGATTTGTTGACAAACAATCAAAACAGAGTAGGGAAACAAGAAGTAAAAACTGAATCTTAAAACACTTCCCCCATCTCTCTCTTCTTCTCAGGTCCCTATCTCCTCCCCATCAGTGGCCCAGGGGGACAAGGAACTGTTGTTATGGTCAGTTCATTGCAAATCAGATGGACTTTGCTACTGCTTCCTCTTGGGGAAGACTCCTCACACAGTGTGAGGTCTCTCCCATGGGAGATAGTCCTCTACGAACTTCTCCAACGTGCGTCCTTCCCCTAGATTATAGTTCTCCATGAACTGCTTCATTGTGAGTCCTTCCCATGGGGTGCAGCTCTTCACAAACTGCCCCAACATGAGTCTCATACACATCAAAAACAGACTTTCAGGAACAAATTGCTTCAGTATGGGTTCCCCACAGAGTCACAAGTCCTGTCAGCAAACCTGCTCTGGTGTGATCTCCTTTCTCTGTGGGTTCCCAGGTCCTACTAGGAACTTGCTCCAGCATGGGCTTCCCACAGAGTCACAGCCTCCTTCAGACATCCACCCACTCCTTCGTGGGGTCCTCCACGTGCTGCAAGTGGATCTCTTCTCCACCATGGAAATCCATGTGCTGCAGGGACAAGGGCCTGCCTCACCATGGTCTTCACCACAGGTCACAGGGGAATCTCTCTTCCATTGTCTAGGCACTTCCTCCTCCTCTTCTTTCCCCACTGACTTTGGTGTCTGCAGAGATGTTTTTCTCACATTCTCACTCCCTTCTGCTACTGCTGCAGTTTAGCATCCGTGCAGCAACTTCTTCCCCTCCTCCAGTATGTTATTCACTGAAGCATTACCTCAATAACTGATTGGCTTGGCCTTGGTCAGTGATGAGTCCCTCTCAGAACCAATTGGCTCTGGCCCTGTCAGATACAGGGTTAGCTTTTAGCAGCTCTTTTTTAAGGAAGTGACCCCTGTAGCCTCCCACTACCAAAACCTGTCCACACAAAACCAATACAGAAACACAAATCTTTCATGTTAATTCAAAACTCGAGAAGGCTCAGACTCTCCTTTCAAATGTATTGAAAATATGACCATCTCTGTTTTCCAAGATGGTGAGTTTTTATATGTAAGCTTGTATTTGATTCCAGAGATCATGCTGGAAGAGGGTAGCTGAACCATTAAAAACAAACCACTACCCCCACCATTTTCTATGACGTTGCCATACTTCAGATGTGATGGTGATTATCAAATAACCCTTAATAAGCAGGAATACAGTTCTGAGAATTGAGTTCTCTGTAAAGTGATATCTTTCAGGACAGCAGAAGAGAAACAAACTAAATAATACACTAAAAACCTGAGCAAGCCTTCCTTTTACACAATTGAACCTATTTATGTGTATGAAATAATTGGATTGTCATGTGCAATTGCCCGAAAGAAATTCTGAATCAGCACCAGTGACACAGATGAAAGTTACAGTTTTTTGCATGTTCAGTTTACGATGCTCTGCTATATATTTCTGAGTCAAAGAGTTTTCAAATGCACCATTTTATCAGATTAGAACTAAAACTGTCTTTGTTGATGTCACTGTGTGATTGGTAAATAAGACTTAGATCCTATCGTGTAAGTCTTCAGAGGTTCTGGTATTAAGTTCCAGATTTAAATTAGACAGTAGTAAATAAAGCAAAATGCCGGCTGACCAGAATATCCTAAACTGGAATTATTTGTCCAGATTGCTGAAATCTGTGGCCTTAAAGTGCTGGCTGTATGATCTGTATTTCCCTCAAACTGTGAAATTAGATTCCTTTTATGAATCCATCACGGTAGTATTGAGCCATTAGATACATCATAGTACACTTGTCAGCCAGCCTTCCCTGTTCATCGGGACTGTAAAGCATATTAAGCAGACAATAATAGTACCCTTCAGGATGATTAGGTTGTCATGTTTTCCAGTCGAATAATGTACTTTGCTCCTCTGTCCCACAGGCAAGAGGAGGCTTCTTTGAAACCCAGGTCCTCTGTGCTCCAACTTGAGGAGGGTGATGCAAGGGAGATTTCTCCCTTCTCTGTCCTCGTGTTTCTTTCTCCAGTTCTCCCAGTGTGGTACCTATGAAAGTTGGTAGAGATGCCAGATCTTCATCCAGTCACTCTTCGTCTTGCAGTGCCAGTTCCTGGAAAGACGCTGAAATGTGCTGGCAGGCTGCAGGGTCACAACACAGAGTGAAAAGAGTTGTTCAAACAACATCTAATGGACTTAATCCCCACTTCCTGCCCTTTCAGGGTAGTAACCAAGTTTCAAAGGCAGTGTAAACTAATACACAACTCCTAGGAACAGTTTGACAAAGCTAAAACATCCATCAGACTGAAAATGGTAGCAAATAAAAGTCTCTCAAGAGGCTGGAAAGGTGAAAAACAAATGTCTTTTGTGAGTGTTTCAATCTACCCAGCGACCTGCAGCCTGTCCATGGCCAGGCATGAAAAACACAGCCTGCCCAAAGCACTCCTTGCCCTCCTGGCCTCAGCAGCCTGATTTCCTTGCTGTGTACGCCAAGGCCTGGCTGGCTCTAGAGCTGTTTTGGTGCCATGCAGGGAAAACTGCATCTGGGTCCTACAGATATTAAATTTAACTTAAGTGGGGCCAAACTCATATCCAACTGTATTTCCTGTTCAGAGTCGGTAAACATTTCAGTGGCCAATTTCAAGTATATTAGTCTTGTGTTTATATCTTCCAGTAGCTATTCCCTTTATTTGATTGTACCTGTACAAGAAAATAAATACAACCCAAAGCCCACTGAGATATGTTCTCTGTTGCCTCTCTGGAAGCTCCCTCTCCAGTTGTTGAGTGCATAAGGTATCACCGATCTCTTGCTGTGTCAGAGGCATGGTAGCAGTGGTGCAGAATATAAACTGTTTTAATAGGTCAATTTTTTACTTACCAGTTTTGTGTCATGTAAGATGATAATCATATGGGCCACTTTTTCCCCCCTGTATCAGATCTTTTTTATCCTTCTTCTGATGGCATTAAGCCAGCATGGGAACATTAGTGTCACATAACTCCATGTTGAAATTGCACCTTTCTGGCTGCCTTGACAGAAATACAACTGCCTGTTCATGCCTGGTTTGGATCCCATTTGTAGAGCTGGGGACCTGTTACAGCACGTTATGCTGTTAATGATCCTAATGGTGTCAGATAAATCTTTTGAGTTGTTGGCATCAATTTGAGCTTTTCCCCTACTGCAAGGATATGAATATGTGCAAAAGGAGCCATGGGGTTTCTTGCCCTGTTGTCATTCATGGGTGTTGTGCCAGTACTCCTCTTCTAGGCTGGGGCATCCACCTCCTCTGAATCGCTGCTGACAGCTCTTAACAACGCAAGTAGCATCCCCGCAACCACTTTTCCAATCCAAGCTTGCTGTCGGCAAGATTCACACTGAAAATGCCAACAAAGCAAATTATATGCTATTGTACAATCATGCTACAATCATTTCTGTAGAAAATGTGCCTTTAATAAGTGCATTGTAAGAAGTTCCCTTCTCTTTTGTGTTTAGCATAATGAACCTTCAGACAGCATTTTAAAGACAGCATAGCAGCCACTAAGCTCCTATTTCTGTGTTTATTTATCCAGCAATTTACATTAAGCGACAAGTATAATTAGCTTTTCTGGATAAACACTAAGCAAACTGGGAGTATTTTAAAAACATAATAGGGCACCCTGCAGTGGTTATCTTTTTTTAATACTTTATTCAGAAAAGATATTCTCAGATGCCACAGACTCCCCTGTTTGTCATTGCTTAATGGCTGGTGTTTCAAGACCCTTGCTGAGCCCTGTCTGCAGACAAGCAGCTGCCCTCAGGCATCATTAAGGAGCTTTATCTGTAGCAGAGGATTTAAAGGTGTGCTGCTTGATCGTTTGGCCAAATTAGCACCATCTGATCAAAGCAAAGAAACTGGGTCTTGACTCAGTCATTTTAGGAGGGGAGCTAACAAGGTGCAGGTAAGGCCAAAGGAACTATGCAGGAACCACCCCAGCAGAAGTGTGTGCCCTCTATGGTAAGGTGACAGCATGAACTCCATCGTTTTGCAGACTTGAAACAAGGCAGCAGCAATTCCTCAGACCAGAAGAATAGCAAGGGGAAGAAGGGGAGAGAAACTGTGTTTATGCATCAGGCCTTTCCTCTTTCACACCTCCATAGTGAACAGTTGGATGTTGCTTATTTTCTGCAACAAACAGAATTCAGCAAACACCATCTGCTTCTGGCAAAATGAGCAACGCTAGCTAAAACAGAAACAATAATATGCATTAAAATACCTCTGAAAGAATAACAAGCCCTAGAAAAATAAAACAAAAGCTGAGGTTTTGTTTAATGCCAAAAATATGGATAGAAAGAAATGTTAGTATTAAGTCTAAAACAGAGCTGTACCTAACAGAATTCTAAAATAAACCAAAAAAATTTACTTTGATGTTTTGCTGTATGAAGTAAAAGTCAGAGATTTAGCAATTCCTTATTAATCTGTCTCCATCAGAAGGCATCTGGGGCACCACACAGAAGTTTCAACAGCTATTTCAGTGCATCTTCACTTCTGTGGTGTCATGAGCCTGTTTTCCCCAGTAAGGAAGAGAACTAAAAAAAAAAAAAAAAAAAGCTAAAAACAGTTCAATCTGATGGTCAGATTCCAAATTGTCATCTCAGATGCTGTCACTTGTTCAGCTTTGTATTTATGGAAATGGTGCAAGCCAGTGAATGACTAGTCCTAGTTCTTTCCCTAGGGAAAAAAAAAAACCACTAAATGAAGACCCTTGGAACAACTTTCTAATGGGATACGGGGAGCCTTGATGCTTCTCTGAGTATGTCTGATATAATCATCACCCAGTATCAAAAAAAGGACTCTTCAGCAATTATATAGTTAAGAACATTGCTGTACTCACATTGCATGGCATGACTCTTCTCTGATCCCCTCTTAAGGGGACAGGAAGAGGGACATGGACAGCTTTTCTGTGATATTGGCATCAGTGTCACTTCAAGGCTATGCAGACACTGCTCATTTCTGAGGGCTACCTCTGTGAGTGTGTCATCACCTGAACTATCATCCACATAAAAGACTCTTAATATACCCTCAGATGACTACAGGCCTCTGTCCCTTTTGGACCAGCCATATAGCAAGGTGCTCATACAGGTTCTTGGCAAATTTGTAATACCATCTATAGATGTTGTACGTCATCCATATGGAGAAAAGAGCATGGGACTCCTTTAGGGAACAAGAGACAACCCAGGGCATGGGCTCCTAAGTATTCTCTGTTTCATTCATGTGAAATTGTATTAGAGCTGTTGGCCATGGTATTGAAGTGGAAGTTCATGTTCAGTGGAGTGTTCATTACAACCTTTGGATCTTTCTATTAGGAAGTCCTTACATCTGGTAATTTCAAAGCTCCTTTCACTTTCCTGTTTTTAGCTAACTAGACCATACAGATTACTCTGGATCAGTCACAAAGCTGCTTAATAATTTATTATCCTACAGAGCAACTAGCCCTCTGTGGTCTTCAGTGACAAGTTTTTCTTCTGCGTCATTGACAAAGATGCAAATTGCAGTGGGGCAAGTATAGCTTAATACATATTCTTCATTTGTAATTGCATTTTTAGACCCATCAGCCAGTTTTTAACCCACTGAATAAGTAACATGATAGTTTTGTGTCATTCTGGTGTCTTAATCAAAATTTCATGTGATACCAAGTGAAATACACGGTACAAGTCCTAAGTCTATTACCTATATCAACCAAACTAGTAATCTTATCCAAAAAAGAAATCAAGTTATTTTGACAAGATCTATTTTCATAAACCTGTGTTGACTGGCACTAATTATATTTCCTTCCTTTCATTCTTTATTAATCAAATCCCTTATCAGCTGCTGTACTATTTTCCCTGGATTTGATGTCAGGCTGACAGGTCTATAATTACCTGGGTCATGCCATTTACCCTTTTTAAACAGTGGCACAGTATTAGCTTTCTTCCCAGCTCTGGCACTTCCCTGGTGTTTGGTAAATAAGGAGCCAAAAAACTGCTCCAATTTCTGTTAAAACTTTTGGAAACAATGTTCCAGATTGGCTGATATCTCACTTCTGTGTTTGCTTTTAAATATCCCTATGAGCTATTATTATAATAGAAGACATTTCATGATCATCCTATGATTTCATTACATCATTGAGCTCAGCATGGCAGTTTGGAGGTTTTTATATTACACCAAAGGGCTATATATTGACTGTTTCTGCTTTATTTTTATTGATATTATTGGCATTTCTATCCCTCTTCTTACTGTCAGTAAACTAATGCCATTGTCAGGGTATCTTTTGTTTCTGATGTGCTTTAACTCTTCCATTGTTCTCACTTACCTCAAAGCATTTTATAAGCTTTAGGTGAACAGACTACAAAAAATACCCATGATTTGACTAAGTGAGCAAATTTCCCAGGGTCCTTCACAACACATCTAGATGTTGTCTTCACGTTTAATGTAATATTGTGTGACACACCCAAAAGAGCCTGGGAAGTCAAGGTCAGCCCATTCTGGCTTCATGGTGCATCTTTTCTTGGAGGAAAGAGTGGTGGTGTGTGTGGGGTGATGGATTGTACTGCTTACTAACTGACCCAAGGACCAAACTGGTCTTTACAGGCAGTCTCTGTAGAATATCCATTAGAAATGTATTCACAACCTTCAGAAAAACAGATAAAGAAGGAAAGCTTGAGTATACTATAAGGAAATTGAGGAAGCTCTCAAATATTAAAAAGAGAGAAAGAGAGAAAAAAAAAAAAATTCCTTTTCTCAGTGTTGTGTATGGGAGATATGGAAAAACACAGCAAAATTCTCTGCTCACTTTCCTCTCGTTTTGTTGAGGAACACTTTGTTTTTGCTACACTTCAATATTAAAGACATCTTTTGAAGTAAGCAACTTATGTCCTTTAAAGAAAAGGAGGGGGAAAGGTGAGGAGGCCTGGTGCTGGTATCAGGGAAGGAGACGCAAGATGCTCAGTATGTAATCAGATAAAGAGAGCTGTTTGGTATTAGTGTGTTAGCTTTGTCCGAGCTCCCAGCATCTTCAATGGGCCAAAGCACACTCTTCATTTGTCACCCCAGCGCACCTTTTGTGTGAATAATTTCCCATTGGTATTACCCAGAGCTTGGAGTCGATAGCTGACTAGCCTCTTTGCTTGTACTATTATTTCCAGCAAGCGTCATACATCTGCAATAAATCCAGGAGGATTTGCAAGTGGGCTGAGGAAGTATGAGTGACAGAATGAGGTGATAAGGCCTGAGTCCCACAGAAACAAAGGGCTTCCCATTTTGTCCTGACAAGACAGGCGCTGCCTTGGAATTGATTTATTTCATCAAGTTTTTGCCAGCTGACCCCAGAAGCTCATGCAAGTGAAGAATTAAGCCCCAATTCTCTCTCATGCTTACTAACAAACCTTCATATTGGTGCCAAGGATGAGAGTATTTGTTGTGAGTTGGACTGCTTGTTTGTTTTCATACAGCAGGATCACCGAGGCTTTTTCTGCTGATGCTTTTTTGATGGTAAGGAACTGAAAAGTGCCCAGTGACCCACAGCTGCAAAGCCAAGTATCAAGCTACAGTGCTATTGAACTTTAGTACACTAATGAGGTTAAGCATAATAACTTTCTGTAAATCCTTATTCTTATACTTGTGACTAATCAGGAATGCACGAGACAGAAGCAGCACGAATTGGAAGGTCTGCTTGACATTATAGAGCCAGAACATGTTCGGAAGTCAGCAGAAAATCCTTAGGAGGGTGTAAAAATGTGCAGATCTACTTCTGCTTTGGTAAAGACGAAATGAAACTTGGCGTGTTGACTTGCATGAAATGTGGCAGGAAAGCATGACTGGACTGGGTAGCTGGATTAGCAGAGGAAAAACGGATGTCAGAAAATTAAGTCATTCCAAAAAGAATGGTGTCTTGAGAGAAGTGGAATTTTTCATTACAAATGTCATTATTTGAGCTACACAATACAGTTATGAGCAAGCTTTATCCATGTGTGAGGGGTACACATAGGCCACCTTCTGTTTCATCCCATTTTATGAAGAATCTTCTCTTAGCTGCACAATTTTTATCTGTTTGGTTTCATTTATGTGTTTATGGCCAGAGAGGATGAGTGTGATGGTATACAGACAGATTTTTTCCCACTTGATTTTTCATGTTACACTTCAGAGCCTTAGTAATGACAGACTGGCTGTCCCTTGCCGTTACAATGGCATTCCCTTACTGCAAAGAGTAGGAAACGTTTCCTTGACCTAGGGCGAGGTACTCAAAATATGAAGATTTATGCATATGTATGTGAGAGAGAAGAAAGGGGTAGAAAAGAGGAGAAACCAGTTTCAGGCTAAAGTCTTAATCTTAAAGTTATAAGGTGTATTTCTTTTAAGGGCGAATAAAGTGAGTTATTTACAATGTCTCATGGATGCCACACCTGGGAGTTACAGGAGTGTCTGTTGGGGAGGCCTGTAAAAGGAGGTGCCCTTTGGACCCCTTTACCCTGTTTCATATGAAGCAGTGTTACTTGTTTAGCATGGGAGTGCAGTCTCTTGAACCTATTCTATGCTTTTATCTAGCAGTGACGATGTGTCAAATCTAGCTCTGCACAAAGTTCATGACAAACATCAAAAACCTGTAAAAGTGTTGGAAAGACCTATTGAGGAACCATTTTTAGTCGAATGAATTGTCATATTTTCCTTTTATTAAGGTACACAAAAATCATTTTGGTTAAAAATATTAACAGAAGATTTTTAGGACAGTCAAATGAAAATAAGAACTTCTTTGTATTTGCAAAATATTGATGGATTTCTTTAAAGTGGGATGATTTTTGGGAAGAGGTTTGTGTGGTTGTGTATATACTTTTGACATTTAATTTATATCTTTATGCAATATTATTCTGCTCCCTGGTTCTCCATTAAGTGTTTGGTTTTGAAAAGCATGTATTTTGACTGCATGGGCAAATGCAATGAATTGCATAGTGGTATTCCACAACTATTGCTGGGAACTTGAAGGTTTGGGTTCCCACTCCTGACGTTTGAATGACAAAGTCCCAACATAAGGTAGTTTCTATTCCAGTAGAGCTTCTTCAGCTCCTAGTAAGTGGCATACTGGTTTTAATATTTAATTGAGCCCCTGATTATTCTTTCCCTTGTAGTTTCCTTTCTATCTGTCTCATAAACATCTATGATTTCCCAGTCAACAGTGTTACTTAATTGGCTGAAGATCGTAATCCAGCTTTCCTAAAAGGAAAACCATCATAGGCACAATTGCCAATTATTCCATTATCTCTATTGATGGCCTGGTGTAGTTTGATGTCCTTCAAAGCTCTGTCACAGATATCCCATGGGAGACCATTGTCTCCAGTTAAAGCACAGCACTGAAAAGCAATCATTTTCTGTGTCTGCTACTACCGTGTTTGCTGGCTTTGGAAATGTTACTTAAATCTCTTGATTTCCCTATCTGTAAAATGGGCAGGTTAAGAGGTTAATCTTTTAATGTTCATAAAATGTAACAATATCTTCTTTATAGTTTTAAGAATATACAACATGTGTAATCAAAAATTAAATGGAAGTTATGGAGCTGGGTAGGAATAGAGGTTGCTACTGTCTTCATGTCATAGTTGACTCAATTCTTATCATTTTGAAAGGTTTTGAAATGTCAAAGCTAAGGTTTCTAGTGCTGTCTGGCTTCTACCCTCCTTCTTGTACCCGTGACGTGGCCTTTCAGAATGCAGTCCTGTAGTATTTTCCATAATTTCCTAGTCTTTAAGTACTTGACTTTTCATTTTTAATACTCTTTTAGTATAAGAAGATTACTGTGAGTATGAGAGTCTTAGTTTACAAAAGCAAAGTAAGCCATCTTCCCCTCCTTAGGACCGGGGGCATGCTGCCAAAGCTGACGTGGCCCATGAGCTCTGCCTGACCACAAGATCTCCATGCAAGACGCACCCCAGCCCAGGCACTCCCTGGGTGTGTCTTGAATGCTCTTTTATTTCCCTGGTATGTTACATGCCCTTTCCCTAACTACCCTTGTTCATACTGACTGTCTGAGCCCTTTCCCTCTGCACTGATGCCTGTTTTCACAGAATATCTCCTGTACATTCTATGAAGTACACAAGAAGATTGCAGAGAGTAGTTATATGGACATGATTACATGTACAGAGTAAACGCTACAGGTGGTGCACAGCTTCTGAACAAAGATTAGTTTTTCTCTATCACAGTAATACATCTAATTTTTCACTTGAGTGCCTTTTTAGTGTAGGATCTTAGAAATACTGGATGAGAAAAGTGATCTAGTACTAGGTTTTTTCCTTAAGGGATTAAATTTTAGTTTGGTAATCCTTTCTTAAATATTTGTTTAGAGTGATTTCTGATTTCAATAAAAACAATGGTTTTACTTGTCAGCATTAGCAAAAGTACATTATCCTACCTGTAACTAAGGAACTAATAGCCTTGCAACTGCATTGCTGCAAAGCTAGAATACTTATATGCTTTGAAGTCGAGACTTGACATTTAACACAAGGTGACTGACTAATGCAGCCTGAAGGATGCACCCTTTCACTATTCAATAAACCTGGACAGATTACAACAGCATTTCAGTATAGGTGTACTCAAATCAGATTCATTCCAAGTTTGGCAGCTGATCTTTCTTAAGTTTTCCTCAGCTCTATGAGAACTGAATAGCTCTGGAGAAAGTGCCACAGCATGACTTTGGATGCAAACACTTTCACCAGCTCTGGGCACTCCACTAAAGACAAGGAGAGCAAGCAGAGCTGGATGGCAGTAGGGCAGAAGAGTGTGCCTGACTGTAAAGTACTGAACAACAGTGGACAAATATGGCAGACTCACATTTGGGTCTGCCTGAGCCCAAAGACCTCTAGCAGCCTTTTTGGAGTGTGTATTATGAGAAGTACAATGCATGTGGGGCCCAGTTTCCCCTGACCTCAGTCTCCATGACTCCTACTGGGGGCACTGCAAGCAAGCTTATATTGAAAGCTATGGAGCTGTTTTTAAATGGTTCTTTACGGCAGAGAATAATTAATTAAACAGGTGGTTCCATGAACGGTGCTACTAATGATGGCTGCTTTCCAGGGTCTCTGTCTCGTGTGGATTTCCAGGCTGTAACAAAGGTTGAGCTCATGCTGAGGTCTTTCCCTCAATGAGGGAATTAATAGGGCCTCCCTCCCTCCCTCTACTCTGCTGCTTATTTTCATGAAACTTGTAGGTACTTAATTCCTGTCAAACCTCTATGCCTCTGTCGTACTTGGTCAAAATTGATTGACGATTTTGAAACTTCCTGGAGGCAGAGGGAATATACAAAGAGAGAGAAACAGATGCATGAGGAACATGGCTGGAGAAAACTCTTTACCGAAAGTTGAAATTATTGCCCAAGATTGGAATGGTAAACCACTCTTCCTTTGCTCTTTTGATCATACTGGAGAGAAATAATAAGTAAGAGGAGATCTATGGTGTTGTGAGGCTGCCCATATAGTTTTAGTGTTCAGATTTAAAAAAAATATCAACCTTTAGGGCGCACGTGCACACACACAGACACACACACATACACAGAAGAATCACGGAAAAATCCTTTAAAGATTAGTAAAAGTGCTGACAGAAATATTGATAGAGTTCTAATTAATTTTCTTGGAGCATGAATTTTACTACATCACACAAGTAATTTTATAGGAAGAATAAACTGAATATTAAAGGATTCTTTAACCTAACAAAAACTGCTGCTGTTGAGATTGACATAAGTAAGCCAAGCATTGATCTTAGGAATAATGTACCATAGATCTACATGAAATTCTCCATATTCCAACAGCTTTAGATCAATATAGGACACTCTTCTGGAAAACTATGCTCTAGCTAGGTATAAATTATTGGACCAATCACACGGGGATATGTGTCATTCTTTGGCCTTTGTTACACACCAAATCAGAGTAGCTGATCTAAAACGCTAATCTGACCTTATAAACTGGTTAAATAAAAATGAAAGCTTGCCTTCCCCATCCTCCATTTCTGGGAGACAGATGACCCTCCCTTTCCACCCTCCCAAAATTGTTACATGGCTATTTGATTAGCAAATCAGTTGAAAGGGAAGTTGAAATGTTATGAAATATTTGTTGAGAAGAAAGCTTCAGATTTTATTAAGAGCAAACATGACACGTTTTCCTTTGTGGTTTGATATTTTCCGGCATCACCAGATGGCGCCCATGCAGGTTGTCCTAAAACTGATGTTTTGCAGTGGAAAAGTGATGTTTGGAACATCTACATCACCCAAGCCCGTATCAATGTGCAGACAGAAAAAAAGGCAATTTCTGAAAATTTCTTGTGAGGAAATCTGGTGTTAGATCCTTGGGAAGTGCTCAGTACTAAGCATGATGCAATTCTTTCCCAGAAGCTATGCTACTAATGCAAAAATTTCTTTTGACTTGAATCATTCTTAAGTGCTGTTAGTAAGATAGACACATGCAAACCCAATTTTGCTAGAAATAAGTTTTCTCATTCCTTTCAGTACTGTAGTTTAGTTTGGAACTCAGAAGAACATCATGCGATAATAATCTTGGAGCATCTGTCAATTTGTGCTTGAAATAGAAATCTCCGTTGCTGCTCTGCCATGGAGAGACAATATATTTTTGCTGCTATTATTTTACAGATTTGATTAATCTGGAATGTACAGGATAAGAAACAATGACATTTAGGCATCTTTGCTTGTCCTTTTGTGCTGTTTAGGACAGCTATAAACAATGAGCCTTCCCTCCAAAAAGGAACCTGTCTCACATCTGCCCCAAAACACAACCTAAAGACATTTGTGCTCTTTTAAAAAGAAGCAGGAGATTTATGTTGCAAGCTTGTTTAGATACCAGTCAGAATACCATCTTGACACAACCATGTAAATCACATTCTTTCTCTTGACAGTAAAATAAAGTTACCAATAATGATGATGATGATAACAATAATAACTTAGATTTTTTTTTTTCTGGCACCCATTTTCAAATTATTGCTTTTGTTTTCCAGTTCTCACTCTAAATGAGTAGGAAATTAGAAGAGCTGAGTCACAACACTTTCTCTCTCTCAGGTCTTGAATTTGCTGGCACTTTCCCTTGAAGTGAAAATGGAGTTTCTTTCATGTGAAGGTGATGATGAAGTGATAGAAAGAGCAGCCTAGGGACACAGGGAAAGAAATTAGAAGGGAACAAATAAGTGTTAGGAGGAGTTTGAACACAGAGGTGCTGTAGTTGTTACCATCCATAGAACTCATGAGCTCAGCCTGTGTTTGTGGCATGACCTGACCTTTCACTCCAATTTTCTTATCCCACTTGCTGCAGTTTTTCATGGTGTGTTAGATATGAGGAAGCAAGGCCTACTTCATACAGCCAGATAACTCCAGGCCCTTGTCTTCTCAGATGATAGGCCTGGAAACAAGTAAAAAAACGTGTGGACAGGGAATCACATGTGCTATTTTCAATGGTCCATTGTGTTCTACTTATCTCAATCAAGAGAGAGAAGTAGGAAAAGATATGTCATTTTTGTGATATAGCCACTTAAAACTGGAAAAGTTTATGTTGTTATAACTGTCACTTCTGACTGGAACAAACAGAAGGAATTCTGTTTCTATTGGTACCTTTGGAAATGGAAATATATATAGAGGATGCTGCTCTGCAGAACTTGAGTCTGAAGAGGTTCTCTTCTGGGACATTTAAAACAAACACCAACAAGTGCTTGCCATGCTCCCAGACTACCGCCTGACCAGGATAGAGTTCTTGTGTGTTGTACATGTTAAACATCTCCTATTCAGAGCTAACTTTGACTTTGAGCCCTGGGCCAGGTGAAAAGACTTTTCCAAATAAGAGAGTAAGAAAAGAACCAAATCAAAACACAGAAAACAACCCATAAATTGAAGTTTCTACAAGAGGAGGTTTCTGTGGCCAGCATTCTTGTGAGTTTTAAAACTACATTTTCTTTATAGCAATTTACAAAAATGCTTAAGGAAAAGTGGGGAAAAGACTTTTTTTATGGGCTATTTTATCCTTTTTTTATCTGCTCTAGCAGTCGACTTTTTGGCAAAATACTGCATCTTCAGCCAGGAGAAGTTGGCGAAGCACAAAAGGGCTTTTGAAGCGGTAAGTGTAAATTCAGACTTCTTTTCTTTCTTCCTTTTTTTTCCCTCTCCCTCTCCCCTCTCCTCCTGTGTCTGTAGACAGTTAAGCAGAAATAATAAGCACCATTGCTTGCAGTACACGTCCCATGAATTACGCTGACATCAAATGTAACTTTAGAATGGAGGCACGCTTTATTCTTTTCGACGAACTGTTCCCCTATCCATTCTTTATTTACATGTCGTGAGCCTAAGCGCTGCACAGCCAGTCAGAACACACACACAAGAGGGGGGAGAAAAAAGGAGGCCATTAAACAAATTAAAAGGGATGGGGATGACTAATACAGTACTCTTGGAATCTGCAATTTGATTAGTCTGAGTTTAATACACAAAAGCAGCGCCGAAGCAGGAGGGGAGTCGAAGTGCTCTTTAATAACCTTCTACAATTAAATTATGGTGATGAATTTAACTATTCTGTGCTTCTAAAGGGGTCTTATTATCTGATTGACTCTGAAAGAAAGTCAGTATTTAACCAGGGTTCTTGAGTCCAGCTATTGGAAGACATACAGTAGTTTTATGCATTAACAACTATTTTTTTTGTTGTTGCGTGCCTCTTCCCATTTGAATTCATCTATGATTTGAGAAAGATGGCTCTTAGGGTTATTCCCACTGCTTTTGTCAGGAATACATGCTAGCCCTTTTACTGTGCTGCCCAGAGAGTTAGAACAAAAACCGCACGGTTGGGTTTGTCTCCTGTTCTGTATTTTTGCTTGGAATTCATAATTTTTCTTTATAAGTCTTCCCTTTACAAGCTTTTCCATGTACTGAAGGTGAAGTAAGGTATTTAATGTACAAAATATTAGTAGAGAGGAGGATTGAACACATTGCTAAATATGGCTTCTTTCTTTTCTTTTCCACTAGCAAGTAAATCTCAGGTTTTTTTGTCTTTGACAGAGAGAGAGGGAGAAAGGGACAGAGACTTCATGATTAGTCTGATGTTGAAATCAGAGAGGTGATTTTATTCAAAACAGAGGGGATAGGATAGAGGCAGAATCCAAATGTTCCAGCTTTTACTATTAATGGCTAAAACGTTGGAGATCCTTTGCAGAGTTTGATCTGAATATTTGGAGAGGATCTAGGCTGAGGGGATGAAAAGAGAGAATTATGCAGAGTACTGACTATTCAGCTAGGGCCTTATTCTGACACCTATTTTCATGCTAAGTTGTATCTTTCCCTGCCAGTAGTTTCTTTGGGGGTGGGGGGAAAGAGAAATACTATTTCTGGTGCTAAAATACTATGCCATTTGAAAGAGTATGTTATATCCAGCCCTTGTTTTGTCCCTGCACGCCATGCCCGGGCAGGATGCTTGGTGCCTCTGCTCCACCATGCTAGCTGATGGCCTGGGAGCCAGTGCCCTGGCATGGGTGAGGGGCACTGCTGGCCCTGACTGCCTGCACAACATGCCTGCCTGAGTGCTTATGTGCATGCTTGGGGCCAGATTCGAGGTCTTCATTCAGCTTTTGCGCAGCTGGCGGGCGCTGGTGAATGAGGCCGGAGTGTAATTTAGACCTGTGCCTCTGCACAGAGAAGGGAAGGGCCTCTCACCCTCTCTGTGCTCCCTGCAGCATCTCGTACTCCCTGGCAGGTGAGAAAGCGTAGGTCTGAGGGACTGTTTGCTAATCTTTTGTGGGGTCTTGCGGTGCTGTTGTTTCCCCAAAGCGCAAAAGTATCAGGGTAAAGACAAAGTATCAGGGTGTAAAGCTATGGGATAGCTTGCTGAGGGCAGCTGAGGAGCAGCTAACAGAAGTGAGGAGTGCACAGCTTAAGCAGGAGTGCAAAGTGCAGGCTTCATCTTTGGCACCCTGGAGTTGGGTGCCCTGGATTTGATCATTGCCCTAATTTCTGTTGGGTGCCCCCAGAAAATGTGAAAGCATGTGAAGATGGTCACTGTAGCAAAGACAAGGCCATGTCTTTCCTTCCTGTCAGGGATGCCTGTGTATCCTGTGGAGAAGTGGTGGCTACTCTGTGCTAGTAGCAGGATGGTGTTCTCCATTGCCTATGCCAAGTTAGTTTATTCACCCTACGTGCTCCTCTGGCCGCTGGCGGGTACTGAAGGTCTCAGCACAGTGAGTCTGTGCACTGCAGGTGCAGGTTGCTCCTGCTCACAGCTTTGGCAATGCTTAACTGTTGTTGGTCAAGTTTCTGGACAGTAGTTGTCTCTATAGCTCTGTTAACCAGGATGGAGCTACGGACAGTTTATGTGTGCTCAGAGGCTCTGCTCTTTGGGCCATGATTTTTACCTATGATGATTTAATTTTACCTCTCTGAAGGGTCCATTAAGACCAAGTACTTTAGACCAGGGGCATTAGAGGAAAAATTGTATTAGTGTTTTGATATTGCAGCTTGTTGTGTTTTCTTAACAGTAAAATTCTTCCTCTTGCTTATTAAATCATGGCAGAAACTTCCTCAAGAGCCAGTGATGACAGACAAATATTATGTCAGTTTTTAATAAGATGCCAAACAGAGGTTTAAAAGGGATGATTTTTATCAGATTTTATACCACTTGCACAGTAAAAAAGTACATCTTGAGTAATATCTACAGCTCGTGCTTGGTGAAAAGGGCAGCACACTGCATGAAACCTAGGGATGCTGGGCTGAGCAACGTTTCCTTTTAAGAAGATTGTGCTTCCAAATTAACTTGTTCCAATGCTAAGCATAGCAGAAACAGTGCTGCTGCTAAGCAGAACAATTGCTTTTCCTTTGTAGTCTGCCTGCTGGTTTGTTCAGGCCTGCTTTGTGTTCAGCCTTGGCTGTGTCTGGGACAGTGGTTCAATAACTGTGAAGCTCTGTTTTTAGATCCTAGCCAAATCAGTGACACACAAAATCAGGGCAGGCAGTGAATCCCCAATGTGCCAGGTTTGGGAAATCAGCCCTCTGAATAGATGAGCCAATATCCTGTATTTATTTTGCTGTCTCTGTACCCATTTCTCTTGCAACTGCGTGTTTATTACGTATTTTCAACCTGTAACATATCAGCCTTAAATTAAATTCCCTACTATAGATAGCAAAAAACAGGCCCTTTCTTCCCTGTGCTATTCCAGCTCCATAGCAGTCACCAAATACAAAACCACAGTTCCCCCAAACCCCTCCCTCTACTCTCCCTCCCCAAAAGCAATTTTCAGCTGCTTGACTGAAAGCATTATTTGAATGAGGATTTCAAATATGGACTCAGGCTTTCTCTTTAGCTCACCCTGATTATTTGAATGAGGATTTCAAATATGGACTCAGGCTATCTCTTTAGCTCACCCTGAGAGAACTGTGCAGAGTAAATGGTCTATTGCAGAGAGCACGCCAGCTGCAATTAACTTCAGCATTTGCTAGGTAAAGTGAGGAATGAATCAGATGAACCTAAAATGAGCACGGTACCCCAAAATATTTTTAAAAAAAGGTTTATCAGAAGAGGGAATTTAAGCAGAAAGATAAATGAGGTCTTCTCTCTCCTTCTCCTCAGCCAACTGTGGTGGAGTCACAAAGCCAGGAATATGCAGTGTGAAGAAGGACATGGGGAAATAATTCACAAATGTTGTGGTGAAATGGCAAGTGAGAATAAAGCGTTTGGTTTCAACAGATATTCCTCCTTTCTCAGCTTACTGCCAACATCAGGGGTGTGCTGAGCATTGCTGCTCCCCTGCAAAAGCAGACCTTGGATCTGGCCCTTACTCTCTGTGTTCTATAAACTCTTCCATGAGCTGTTCAGGCTCCATTTGAAAGCTGTTCTGCCTGCTCCCTCTGAACTGATTAGCAGGCTTTTCAAGACCCAGACTATTTTGATGGTAAGAAATCACTGTCTAACTTCCAGATTACATTTGTTTTCATGCTAATGTTGCCTGCACATTTGGCTTGCTTCTATTTTTATCTGCTTACCTTGAGATATTTATTGAGGCAGTTGTGCTGCAGCTCAGATGCCATTTTGCAAGGCTGTCCAAAGCAAGACCCTTCTTCAGTCTCCCTCATGCTACTCTCATCACCCTGAACTTGCTCTAAATTGACTATTTCCTCCTGTATCAGGGCATAGCAAGGGCAGGGGAGTGGGGGGCTGAGGATGAGGGTGAGATGGACAGGGCAGTGGCCTTGCTGGCAAAGCCCCTGTCCCACAGCATGGAGGAGAGGTTAACAGGGCACGTCCACTGGCAGTCACCAGGGTCAAACACAGCCCAGTGATTGTAGACATATTCATAGCAATGGGTCAGGTCTGAGGTCAAGCTAAGAAGTCAGTCCATGGGTCAGGGTCAACAATGTAGCTCAGACAGGGACCAAGGGCAAGTGCCAGAGCTTAAACACAGCTCCTGAGGTGACAGGTTGCGGCCCTGATGAAGCTCCTTGCAGCCTCTTCCAGGGCAGTCTGATCAGGGAGGTTATCCAATGGCACCATGTCAAAGGCTGACTCTGACTGGAGCAGCCCAGCCCCCAGGAGCAGGAGAGCCGTGGCAACGCCTGTTGGACTGATCAGGAATGGCTCTGACAGTCTGGAAAGAGAGTAACAAGACCTCTAGCCATCAGCACAAATAAAATCTTTCCACTGCTACTTTACTAGTGATTTTCTACTAGAAACAACCCCCCTGACAGACATTACATCACATTTTTCACATCTGCATTGTATTTCTAGCTCATCGTTCTCCCTTGCTTGGCCAATCTCACATTAACTTCTATCTTCTCTGTCATTTGCATTTGGCACATCCCTGTCTAACAGCAGAAAATCCTATAATTAATCCTGTAACACATGCCTTTGGACATTCATCTGAATTTTGTCCTTCTTATCCTCAATGACTTCCAATTCTTTGAGAGGCTCTAATCCTTTTTAACCTTTTGCTAATAAAATGACTGCTTCTCCTCATAGGTATTTGCTCACCTGAGTTTGGTGCTGCCAGGAAGAGGAAAGAGACTGCAGAATTCTCTCATCTTGTGCATATTTCTGACTCTGACAAATCTGTGACTATGACACACATGTCCTTTCTTCTGTTTCCCTCGATTTCCTTCCACGCTCTTCTCTTCTGCTCAACCTACTCAACTTATGGAGTAGTTATAACTATGGGAGCATTTTTTCATTCAGAATTTTGAGCCTGGAATTGTATTTAGATGCTGTTTCGTATAATCTGGGCTGTGCTATTGAGAAAGTGTGCTGCTCAGTGAGAACTATCCTTTACATTATAGTGGGGATGCTTGAGTGAGTTGTATTGTAACAAAGATGTTTTTACTTTGCTGCAGAGAGGAAATACCCTTTCGTAGAAGTGCAATAATATCACAACTTGATTTAAAAAACAAGCTATTCCTTTCAAGAAAGTCATCTTGGTCCTAAAATTTCAATTTTTGACATCTTCTATAAGCAATGGCTTATAGAAGATTTTCATCTGGCAGGCTGGCAGTTTTGAATCCAACAAAGTTTCTCATGTGTGAACACATACTCTAGTGTTTCTGATCCCCTGAAAGCTTTGGATAAGATGAATTTGGGCACGGGCATTTTTCTCAAGCAAGGTGCCACTGCAGATCTTCTGTGACTTTCTTTTTGGGAGCACTTGCAAGAAGTAGAAATATTTGATTTCCCATGATAAGTAAAATGTGACAAAACTCATGTTATATGTCACCAAAGTTCTGTAAGTTTGTATTTCTCTGTGTGTGCATCTCTAAGAGAGGGAAGTTGAATACATAAAATTCAATACAGCAATACTCCAACCCTTCTATTCCCCTCCCCATCCCCCAAACTATGGCATGCTCACAAGACTTCTGGTTTTGGAGGCTCTGCTTTATGACATTTGAATGTTAGGAGTCGACAAGCTGATCCTAGCTGTTTCCTAAGTCTCCCTGCAGTTATCTTTCCATGATGTTTTGCTGAAAAGACAGTCTTCTCCCAAGACAGTGAAAGGCAATGTGGTGACTGGATACTAAGAGGGGACTATGTTTTCCAGTCACACAGTTAAATCAGTTTCCACACTAACTGAGCTTGCTCAAACACACTTCTGAACAAGAAGATCTTTGTGACGGAGTCTAACAAAAGCCTTAGTCCCCAGTGTGCTGCCAGGCCCAGATCATCTGTGTGCAAATGACCCTGTGGTGCTGCCAGTGTCAGTAAGACCTGTGTCAACCTGTGGTCTGAGGGCTGTTTGCACAAATTTGTCTAGCTGGGGAGGGCAGCTCTGTGCAGTTTGCATCTGTTTCAAAGATGAATGCCCTTGTGCTAACAGTAATAAGCTCCCCTATTTTATGGAGCCCTGCCTTGCTCACTGCATGTCTTACTGGTGGAAAGAGAGCAGAGTCCCATGGGGCACTGCAGGGTCCTCCAAGCACGTGCTGATATAGAGTATTCCTTCTTTGCTTGCCTCAGCTTTTGCTAAACAGAAAACTATGGAGACTGTTGACTTCTCACATTTTTAGGGTGGAAACTTATAGGAGCAGAGGGTGATCTGTGCAACAGTACCAGAGCTGTGCATCAGACTAGCTGTGTAACATGTGCTTTCCTCTCTGCTCCTCAACACTTACTGCATAATGAATTCATCGGCAGTGGGGAGGGATATAAATACATAGTGAGAACCTGAGATCATTACCTGCGAGTAATTATGGTATCTTTTCCTTTCTGCTGCTGTAATTTCTCTGCTGAGGGTTTGTGAAATGCACTAGTGGCCAGCCGTCAAAATATTTATCGTCTTGAGTAGAAAGCGATACTGGCTCTGTGTGCAGATTCTCAAGGCAGCAAAAGAAGAAACTGATGTGACAGGATGTGACAGCTTCTCTGTTGTTGATTTTCAGTACTGAAACTAAAGTGTGGACTACTGCCTGGGAAGCTGTTGAATGGGGACAGAGATCAAGAGTCCAGTTATGCTCTGAAAGGACAAGATACAAATCCCCATCTTCTATGATGGTAGAGCAGTTACCTGCTACTTGCATATATGATTTGAACTTTTTTTCCTATTTTATCTCATATATTACTTTACTCAGCACCCAAATTAAAGTGAGCTTTAGTAGTCACAGATACTCCTCAAAATAGGAAGTTGACTCCATTAAGGAAATTTCATGGACATCTTTAATACTGAAAACAGGCTCTTTGGCATTACTTGTTGGTAAAATTGAATGGGAGTGACTTCACACCGGACAGGATCTTGAAAATCCTTTCCATTTCCTCACAGTCTCATTCTTCTGTGTGGAGAAATATTGCTTGTTGATGGAGAAGTGTATCCCTGTGCATCTCTGCTGCAAATCACTGTTCCCTGATGGTTGTCCCTCAACTCCTTGACATATCTGTACTCTGACATGCCTACATCTGCTGCTGCTTCTGTGCGTATAAAACAAACGCAAAAATATTTGTTGCTACGATACCAACCTCTGGAAGACAAACTTTAACTGAAGGTTACAACGTGCAGCTTAGTGAAGCTCTGGTTCTGAAACTCCATCACTCCAGAATTTTCTTCCAGCTCCCTCTGAACATTTCCCCCTGAAGATATCTGTCACTGCCAACATATGTACACTCACCCAACCACAAAGGCCACAACGTGTCAAGGACAGGCTACAGAGCAGGCCATGAGGAGTACTTCCTTATAGCACAAAGTGATCACCTCCTTCCCTCCTGCATCTCTTCTTGTCTTTCACTTTCCTTGGAGGGGAGGTACAAAATGAAACTCCACTTTTCAAGACTGTTCAGTTTGTATCTGGCTGAAATGTGTTCTCAGCTGAGCAATCACTTTCTGCACAGACAGTGACAGCTCAATTGGTCCAAGGAGGAGGGTGAGAGGGGGGTGCTAAGGTTTTCTTTCACTTCTTGTAACATTAGACCATGTCAAATCAGACAGTTGAAACAGCACTCTTTTTTTGGTCTGGACCAGGGTGTGAAATATTAAGACAGGACCAAGGTGTTTGAATCTTGCCACAACTGGAGAACACCTTCTACATAGCTTCTACCCCTCTCCTTAGTCACTGGGGACCTGCACAACATCTTTGTGGATAAAGGCTTCCTTGGGTGCCAGGTTTCTGGCCTTGAACTCTCCCTCAAGCATCTAAATCGATCAAAGACGTATTTGAAGAACTTTGCTAAGCTCTTAACCTTACCCATTCCTTACTTGGAATATAGAGTTGATTGAAGTAGGATACTCAAGCTTCAGGTTATACCTGAGACTATTCTTTCACTCTAGGCTTCCTTTCCATGCTTCTTTCCCTTAACAGTATTGCTACATTATGGTATTGACTGAACTGCAAGCATAAACAAGGGCAGCTGATGAACTTCAGAGCAGGGGAAGGAATCCACAATTTGTAATTATAAGAAGCACAAAATGCCTTTATATTTCCTTCTCAATCTCTCTTTTTCCCCCATAAAACACGAACTATACTATTTTTACCCAATCTCTGCATTGCAGTAGTAGTGTTTATGCCCTTTTTCTACAAAAGATATTCCTAGTTTGTGAACAAGACTTGTTTTAACATGGAGTGAGGGTGCTTTGATTATTTGGTTTTTATTACCATTACTAATTATTTTTTTTAGATTCTAAGCCCCAACAGGGGCTGATAAAAGCCTCAAAGAGGTCCGTCTTGCCCCTACTTAAGCTTTTCTTCAGAGAAGCCTGTCTATTCCTACAATGATGGAGTGTTGATCTCACTTGTGCTCTAACTTCCAGAGAACCAGAGAGGAGTGAGTGCAAACTTTTAAGGAAACCTCATAAACCATGTCCCATGCAGACTGTTGAATCCAAAGAGGGAATGACTAAGAGTCAGACTGGTAAAGCTTCAACTGTAGTAAGAAAACATGTATGAATCAATCATACTTACCTTAATTAATTTACCTTAATTTACTTACCTTAATTCATCCAGACATCTAAATAAGACGTGTAAAGATCTTTGGTCCATAGGGAGATAACCTAGCTGGGCATGAAGCAGAGCAGGCCCTGGAATTCAACAATGTTTATCAAAAGTGTCCAGCCTAAGATATCCTGTTGGGAGTGAGGTGTGTGTGTTCAAGAGCAGAACCACCCTGGTTATGGCTAAGTTGCTCCCAGACCTGTACTGGTTGGTGTAGGCTGTGGCACACAGAAACATGTGGGTATAGAAGTTCAGGTCTTCATCAGCTGTTGCAACTCTGCACTCTCCTCCAGTTTGTGATACAGACATAATGAGGGGGTTTGACTAGATCTCTAAAGATCCATTCCAACCCCTACCATTCTATGATTCTATGATTCTAAAACTCCCAGTTGCTTAACTGAAGTTAAAATTTCAACTCACATACTCTTATGGTTGTTAGAGATCTACTTGAAAAATCATAACACCTCTTCAGTTTGCCAGCTGAGGGAAAGCTCATCCTCGTTAGATGACTATCTAGAGAAATCATATTTTATAACTTATCTAGATAGTGTGTGTGATTAAATACATTATTTTGCTCCTGTGATTAAATAACCACCATCTCCTATGTGACTTCAATCTTTCCAATCTAGTAAGACTGCTGTAGGTGATTGCAATGTCTTTTCCAGCCAGAAGGTGAGAGCTCCTTATAATGAGGCAGATAAACACTGGAGCTCTATGGTAGGAGTTATTCTGTTTATTTCAGGATACTCCTCTGATAGGTGCTGTGGCCAAGCCTATTAGATTTAGAGAAGACCTTGAAGAGGTCTGTTGAAGAGATGGGAATGGCACCTCTTGAAGACTGTAGAAGTCTGTTTAAGCTCTAGGAAGAAGTGAGGAAGTGAAGCAAAGCAGTCTCAGACAGGGAAACATCAAGGGATGCACAGGAGACCTCTTTGATTTGTTGGTTGGGCAGAGAGCAGTATGAGAGATAGCTGAGGTGACAAGAAAGGAAAAAGACAATAGTCGTATATGTGAATGGCTTAAAGGTTGGTTTGTGTAAAAGAGACTGGAAAATGTATCAACTCTTGTTTGTTCAATCTTTTTTTTGTTGGTATACATGTTTTCTTCAGAGGACCATAAAGCCATTTAGATCATGCAGTGCCTAAATATGTCTGGTGCATTATCTCACTGAGAAATTTAATGAATATTAATGTCTCTGTAGAAAGACTGTAGAGTTCACAGTACATGTTAGCTCAGTATAATGGCAAGTCATAGACAGGTGTTAATTCCCTCCCTTTTTTCAGCACTGTTCTATGTTTATGTGATTTTTTGAATGTTCATATTCTTCTGCTGCTACTCTGTTGTATCATATACTGGGAAATGACTAATCGGTGAAGGGTGATGTGGTGCCAAGAAAAGCTAAACTACTGTGCTTTTGGGCTCAGGGAAGAGAAAGCGTGAGAGATTTTGAGGGTTTCCCTCATCTTGAAAAGTGAAAGCAGAGCTTAGAACATTGTCAAAGCCATACTTCTGAGACACTGGGGTTCTGCCCAGAGGCAACGGGCTAATTTTCTGAAAACTAATACTGTGAGAGCCCTTCTGGCCTGATACTGATGAAGATGGATACTTGAACCATTGTCAAGTGGCCTTGAAAGAAGTTGTCCCTTCAGAAGACTGACTCACAGTCTAAGTAAAGACAACAGATCCATTCCTGGAAAGGTATGAGAAGGAGTGGCAAACATTTCTAGTATTCATGCCTTCATCATTTATTTGTGATATTTCGTTGGTCAAAGCTCCCTTTAAATAAGAGAAAGCAACATTGGCATATGTGTGAGATATTTCTTTATTAAACAATTCCATACAAAACCCAAATAATAAATGAAATAACATAACTTTCTTTCTCTTCGGTTTTGGAAGTAAGAATGATGTTAAAGATCTGAAAGGCCTGGAGAGAAATCTCTCTGAAGGAAAGGGAAAACCGGAGGTCAGAAGTGGAAATGCCTTGTTTTTTATACAGGAAATTTTGGCCAAGTTGTTGGGACTGATACTACTTAATGTTATGTCTTTGTACAGATTTTTTTTTTTTTCAATTGATAGCTACTTTTTTAAAAGTAACAGGGGATTTGGAATCTTTCTCACTTTGGTCAGCCAGCTTGGCATAATGTAGAGGAGTCTAAATATAGCTGAAGGAGATGTTACTCATTAGGCAACTGAAATCACTACACAAGACAAAACTATGTCAAATACTCTGCAGATTTCATTTCAGATCAAGCTAGTCCCCCTGTACAGCAACCCCAGCTCTATGCTACTGACTTTTATTTACTTCCTACAAGACATTTGATTATATATAAATATTTTGTACATACTCAGGTATTAGAAAATTTTTCAAGCTTCATGGAAGTGCTTGAGAGATTTACATGTCCAACATTAAACGTTTGGCTCTTCAAACAACAGTGCAGCTGTGCCAGCCTCCTCCAGCTGAGACTTCAGCCCCTCACTGCTGGCCTTTTTGCAGTTCTCTTATCATGATCCTATTTGAACCATCCAGACATACAGCATGAACTCTGTTAGTACAGAAAACCAGTACTAGGAAATACAGACATCAAGAAAAAGAAGTGTAAAAACCTCCGTGATTTAATCCAAACCTTACAAAGGCGTTGTTTCTTTGGGCACTTTCTTTGAAAAGACTACCATTTCAAACAAAACAGAAGGAAATTAGTAGGAAGTGATTATAGAGACAGGAAATCTGAAAGCCATGAAACTGTAAATAAAGTGTTATTTGTACTACTGTACTTGGTGCCCTGCTTTGCATTCCCAGCACGAAATCTTAGAGAAGGCTTTAGAGCTAGAGCAAGGACCAAGTTATTTGGATGTCTGAAAAAAAAAAAAAGAGAGGGAGGCTCCATCCATGTATTTGGTAGGATTAAAAGAAGAAAGTCTTTTGGACAAGTGTTTTGCATGAAACTCATCTGGGCAGATTTTTAATTGAAACTTGGAGCCCCTTAACCAGTCCTCATTGCAATTTGTTCCTCATTGCGAAGGATGTGACTTGTCTAGACATCAAACACGTATCAAGTAGTATGATGTTAGTATTCTGAGGCATCAGCTCTACAGCAGGTGCCAGTGCTAACATCATTACACAACTCATGTTTCATGATGATAATCCAGTTCAGCAGCGCCTGCATTTATTGTTTATTTTTATCAGACCTATAAAGCTCATCTTTTTCATCTGTCAGCATTATTTTATGTGATCCATTAATACAGCTAAGAGGGATGTATTACGCTCTGCTCTTGGATCTCAGTTAATGAACTACCTTTCCCTATAGTAACAACAATGAATGAATGAGCACAGATTTTAATTACTTCCATTATGATATGTTTGCTTTAGTACTATTTACCGTCATACGAGAAGATAACCAGCAGTGATTCCTACATCTTCAGTTGTTTATATATATGCATTCAGAAAACAACCTTTTCCTCTCCCTTCCTCAACAGTCATGTATTGTGTTTTCTGCTGACTTTTAAAAATTATTTGCAAAGCTCAGAGCAATAATAAAGCACAGGACCTTGGCAAGAAAGTGTGTACAACTCTGATTATATCTGAAGAGATGCTCCGAAGCATATGAACTTCAGAGGAGTTAAGAACATGTGTTTTCATGTTGTGAGAGGCCACAGAAGTTGTGTGGGCAGCAATCAGCCTCTGAAAGTCAAAGAGGACTGACAAGACCAAAACTGAAAGTCTAATTGTTGCTTTATATTGCTGTTCAAGCAAAAATAGCTGCTTGAAATTGCTCTAAGGCCTTCAATTCCCAGTGGTTGGTTATGTTAAGAGAGTCTGAGGGTTAAAGAGGGACCTTAATGTTGAATGGACATCTGTTGGGATGGAGGTGCAAGGAGTCTGGTAATGAGACCTGCAGTGCATTTATACTGGTTCATCTCCATATGCTAAGAAAATAAAGATGACAACAGCATTATTCTGTTGCTGGTAGAGTAAGCTCTGCCAGCATTAGTGAGTGGAGCAAATGTAAGATGAGAGCTGGACAGAGCAAACAAGAAGTCAGTGGATGCTAGTAGAGTTTTAATACAACTAGGTGGTTCAACCAGCCAGTAATATTGCTGGTACTACTTATGTGGCTGCAGAGGCAGTTAAATAGAAATGTGTCCTGAAAGTATTTTGCACCAGTTACAGTTAGTCTTGTTTATAATGTGGATGTGTGGCAAGACAAATACAAGATAGCTGACCCCCACTTGCAAGCCTCACCATTCCAGCACTTTAAAAATCAGCAAACACCTCCTTTGGAAAGGAAGGGGGAAGAAGGAAAGAGAAAGAGTCGAAGGAAAAAAATATACTCACTTTTCTGTGGTACACCAGAGTGTGTTGTGTAATATTAAAAGGCAGAAAGATTAGAGATGAGCTTCTTAACTGATTTAGAGTGTTCTCAACGACTTTTCAGTGCCTAGTTGTGCATAGCAACGCTTATATTATAGCTGTAATTTTTGGGGGCCTCCTTCAACCCGAAAGCGTTTTTTCCCCTGTCCAATCCAATATCCCTGTCAGCTTCCTTGGAGACTAGCATTAATATTTTGGGGGACTCTTTTCCTGGCTATGGTAATCGAACTTGTCTCTGTTTCCATCAGGGCTTATTATCTGGCCTTCCCCGCTTCCTCCTGCCTCCCTCCCCTCTGAGCAAAGCAGCAATCTGTTCTTTTTAAACCCTTCATCATCTTTGCTCTCTCCATCTCTGTTTCCCCAGATTTTAGAGATTGTTGACTATTATGTAACAGATGGCCTGACAGACCTCCGACTCTTTGCGGTGATGGCTATAGCTTGGCGCAGAAAATAGCAGCACTGGAGTAAGTATTCAGCGGCATAGACGCTCATGAATTTTAACTCCTCAGTGACAAAGGAATTCAAGGGGGTAAGAGCCAATCTATCAGTAGTCGAAGTAATTAGAAGACTTAGATGGCTCTCTAGTGCGGAGTATCCCTTTGCCGCTACAGGCTGTTCATAGTAGATTAGGATAGTCTATGTCCCATTGATCTCTAAACCATAACTACGCTTCAAAACAATGGGACAGCTTAATCCAGAAATTGAGACATTCGAGTAAGCATCAGAGAGGGCTGTTCTTTTGGCTTGTAATGAAAAGTACTTTGCAGCATCAAGCTGGGACAGTGTACATCGAGCACAGTTACATTTTGATTTTTGTTTCTATCTCATTCCTGGTTAGCAGAGGAAATCACTTGCACTAAATGACCGACATTTTGTCTCTAAACATTCAATACTTGGGGAATTACTTTTCCTACCCTCCTTATCTCTTCTGTTTTCTTTGTTCTTTGCCATTGCTGTTTCTGTATATATATATTAAAAGAGTTCCTGCAAGTGGCCACAATTTTGACACTCTCATGTAGTTTTTTGTCATCTCCAAGAAGTTTTTGAATATATCATTCTGTTTCCCAGAAATCTATCTGCTTGTCTTTCTGTGTCTGACCAGCTTTTTCTGGTAAAATATTTGAAACAGAGAGAAAAGAAAGTCAGCTCAGAAGAGCGTCATCAAAACAAATCAGTCATGTATTCAAGCCAGAGCTGATTTATGTTATTTTTAAGACTAGATTAAATTAAAATAAAATACAATGCTTGGACTAATGTACTGCAGGGGCAGAAGAGTGCAGAAGTAAAGATGAAGTCAAATGAACTTCCACTGTACTGAAAATAAAGTGAAAGATGAGTTTGAAGCTTGGCTTCTCATACCTTCCTGTTGAGACCACCATCTGCCAGTCTGAGTAACCTGGTTAAAGTCTTGTTGAGGAGCGTAAGAAGGTTTGGAATGTGTCTGAGCAGACAGCATACAGCTGTGGTAGGTGCTGTTTGTATCTCCCACACCAGGGCCTCCAGTTCCACTGGGGCATGGCCAGAAATACCATGTCCTGCCAATTGTGCTCACAGCAGAGACCCCAGGAACCACTTGCAGAAAATTTAATTATAGCCCATAAAGTCTGCAATGTGTCTATTTCTCAGCAAAATATGTGCTCACCCATGGTTTGTACTGGATTCTAACCTAGATCTAGGCTACACCCCTAAGAGCTGGTAAATAATTTAGACTACCCTGGAGGGAAGAAATTCTTTTTGAAGGCCTTGATTACCACATGTAGATGTACAGAGAAACACCCCTTCTGTCAGCACTTCCACAACCTGCAATCAGTGATGTAATACAGAAAGACCCTGAACACCCTCCACAGCACCTCTGGGACACAGAAAAGCATCCCTTTGCCAAATCTCCTTTGCTCTATGCAAGTGTTGAGTTTCCCAGGAATTGTATATTAAGAAGAGGATGCAGTACAGAGGTCAACTGGATGCTCCAAGAGCAGCAAGAGGTAACGATCTGCCTAGGCTCTGTGAGCCCTGATAATGTCATTTAGAAGCAATAAATCTCTCTGTTTTAATTTGAGTGACAGTGCCCCAAATGGCCATTTTAATAAGGTTTGGAGTTTCTGGACACAGAGCTCTCCTGCTTTTGCAGCCCATAATAATCAGTTAGCTGTGCTTAAGTTCAAACAGCAATGTCTGGTCAGCAAAATCTTCCTTTCACAAAAAAGCTTAGAATGGAATGAGCAAATGGCATCATTGTTGTAAAATTGGCTTCCCTATCTCTGCCAATTGTTTATCCAAGTGTCACAGCTATGAAATAATTCCCCCAAAAGGAACTCCAGTATTCAGTCTTGGGCAAAAGAAACCTTGGTAAACATTCCAGCTGGCTGGAGATACCAAGCAGTGACATGATCATTTAGTTCAGTTTTATTTTATGCAGAAAGAGAGATTGAAACATGATCTTTTCCAACCATTAAGAAGAATATTCATTCTTAAGTCACAAGTGTTTCTGGATGTGCAGTAGAGTGCTACTGAGATGGAGGGAGTAAGGGACAGAGGAAAGGATTCTCTTCCCTGCTCAGTGTCAACATGTAAGCTAATTGCACCTGCAGTCATGTAAAAAGAGTGCTGCAGGGGGCTGCTGCTGACCAGTATTGGCTTCCCCAAATGGGAAAGGGCAAACTTTCCCCATCATCTGTGGCCAACTGATGAAATTGAGCAGGGATCATGCTTCAATGGCTTGTATTTCAGCTCCACATAACCAATCTGAGGCTGCCAAGGTCACTCCTCACCAAAAATTGTGACTGTCTGGTGGCTATTGGATGATCTGTATAAAGTGAATTGGTTTCAGCCCAGTTACTGAAAGACAGCTGGACGCTTCATGAAGCCTACTGCTCTGTTGGGCATGCTGGGTATCTTGCAGAGCTGTCTGAAGCCCACTGCTGCAAGGACAGGGAGATTGACTCTAGCAAGAGCATCAGTCCCTCTGGGTCATGGCTGAAGTCCCTCTTTCAGCAATATGAGCAAGGATGGCTTTGTGATTTTGGGAGCTGCTGCCAGGATCCAGGAGGACATGAGCTCTGCACTATGAGGCAGGTGCTGAGCTCTCCTCTGCTGTGGTGTCCTAGATGCAAAGTTGAGAATAGAGGCACTAACTCCTTTAGCAGGCATCAGCTTGGGACTATAAGGTGTTTTGAAGGAAGAGCCATAAATTCAACACAGAAAAGCCTACTTCTAAGTAAAACCTTCAGTGTAACTACTCTTAATGGGTACATTCTGCAACTCTGGTGAAATATTTAACATCTTTGAATCACAACCAGAAATAGCTGACCTCTGTCCCCAACTTTGCTATGCAAGTATTTTTCAAGTATTTTTGTACCTTCTTTTTTTCTTTAATAACACACCCAAATCTCTTTGTATGTAATGTTTAGGTAACTATGCCTTTAATTTAATCATCTGGGGAACGTTTCTCATTGCTAATACAGGACAGCTAACTGAGAAACACAGTAACATAGAAATCTCCTGCTAAAATCATATCAGATATCCCAGGATTTCTCTGACAGGAATCTTGCTGTTCTGCTTTATTTTTGATGGGGAAATACTTACACTGCCGTGTAACAGCAATAATAACATTTTTTTTTTTTAAATCTTGTTGCATTATTAGTTGTTGAGTTCATCTTGTTTAGACAAGCCATTTTCTGAACTTCAGGCAAGTAAACAGACAGGAATAACACGGATCTAAAATCAATAAAAGACAAGCGCAGTACAGTCTGCTGCTTCTTTTTGTGAGTCAAATGTTTCAAGACTAAAATAAACATCTGCATGAAATACGGTCATTTTGATTGGGCATCACATGTGAGAACTACCTGAGGGCAAATAAATGTGAGGATCACATTCTTATCAGCTCTTTCTGATAATAATAGCCTGGTCACTGGGGACAGCCTGTTAGTGTTGGCCCACTGGGTCAGATAACAATCCCAAGTCTCTCCCTCTCTTCCCCTGCTGTGACCTGGCCCATCTGCTTCTCTCTGGCCATATGGTACAGAAGTATCTGGGAGTGGAGACATTATAGTTTTATGCATCTGAATGCTCCTTGCGTTCATTGAAATTTTGCTGACATGACATTCCTTTGAATATTCCCTGACAAAAGTGGTTTTTTGCTTTTGTTTTGGTGTTCATTTCAGGCAGAGTTTAAATGAACACTGAATTTTATATCAATAGAGGAAATACCAAACAGATACATTCAATGAGTCAGAAGGCTGGTCATGCATTGCTTCCCAACTTACCTTAAATGCAATGTTATTTATTCTACTTCTTCACAACTATAACAGACCCAAGCATACGCAAAAGAGTGGGTTTTGTTTGATTTTGTTATAAATAAGCTCAGCCTGACAGGATGCCTGCGTGACATGGATGAAGCCCAGTCCAACCTAAAAGCTGTAACAATGCTTTACAAAAAAATGAAGGAAATAAATCTGCTGGGACAAACTGCTCAGACCAAGCATCCCTCCCCTACTCCAGACCAGGCAAGAGAGGCAGTCCCAGGAAATTGCCATTCTCTGCCTTGGTGTGGTTGAGATCTCAACCCTGACACAGCCTGGCTGATAGCCCTGCCACCACTCCTGGGGATGGTCAGCCATTCTCTGGTGGTGCTGGCCTTTGGAGATCTTCAGCCAGACAACACAGTACAGCCCTCAAACCTCTCTTTAAGGAGATATCCCGTTCCCCAGGCAATCCTTCTGCACAGGGAACACACAGGTATATCCTCCACTGAGGGCACGTTGCAAACATCCAATTAGGCTTAATGAGAGCTCAGCCCAGACATCAAAGGAGGGAGAGACAATAGCCAATGCACAAAACTCTTCTTCAATGGTCCCTTAACCAAAAGGAGGATGTAATTATTGTGTGGGTTTTAACATAACAAAGCCTATATGTTCATACTTCACCCAGCATCCTGGGGGCCCTCTCAGCTGGACCTCTGGACATCACACGCACCACCTGCATGATGGAGGCTGGAACCGGAAAAGTAAAATAGGGTTTGTTATACAAATATTACAACAAGAAGCTGATTTACAAATTCTCTGAGGCAAGTGACCAATGGCACAGTTGCCTTTCAGTTTCTGTAACAATTTTAAATAGCAATAAACCCCCAAACAGGTGAATCCATATCTATGATGTCACTCCTTCCCTCATGTTTCTTACAGGGTCACTTCATGTTTTCACCTACTTTGTGGAAAGCCTCACAGAATACGTCATGGAAAGCTCCAAGGAATTATAAAATCAGTGAGTTTCTTTAGAAGAATGTAAGGTTTTGAGCTTTGTTTTCGCTTTGTCAATCAACCCTGTTCTTTCACAGTTCCAGAGAAGTGCCTGAAATTTGTGGTTTGGGGTTTTTTTTAAATGTTTTTAGTTATGACAGGCTCAAAAAATCTTGAGGTTTACTATCTGAGGCTATTTTTAATGCCTAGAAACCAGAAACTAATGAACAGATTTTCCTGGGACGTTTGAAAGTTCAGACTTGATTGAGAGTCTCAGTGCTGGAATTTGCTGTAGATAGGCTGCCTTTCCTGCCAGACAAAGAGACCGGCCACCTGCTGCTTGTCTAAAATAGACCCCCAACCTCATGATGTCAGAGTGAGTTTTGCTGTGCCCTAGGACAGCATTTAATGGATCAAAATGTGTAAGTCCATCACCCTCTATAGCCAAGACTGAGTGTCTTGGAAAGGATGCTGACAGCACTATTGGAAGAAGGGGAGATAGGGAGAGAGCCTTTTACCCCCACTATCCTGTTGGTCAGTGGGAAATGATGAGACTCATATTACCTGGAAAGTAATGCTATCCTTTGTGTTAGCATCTTTCTGGCTCCTCTTTAGCTTGGAAAATTTTATATTTAGAAAGATTTGGAACTTATTAAGTAATACACCATTTCACAAGTAGTTTTGCACCCCAGCAGTGATTGTGGAACAATGCTTACTGTCCTGCTGCCAAAGGGACAGCTTCCTCTCATCATCCCAGACCTGATTGCCTTTTACCTCCTTTCCCTTCAGAGATATTAATGCCCTGACTATCAATGCCCACGTGACTACTGTGCCCATATTAAGACCTGAATATAACTTCCTAATGAAACTAAATGCTTAAGCTTTCTGTATGCTTTTCTTCTTTTCCTGCTATTAGCCTTTATTGACATATAACAATAAGACTTGCAAAGATGCAGAACCTGCATGTGAAGCAGCTAGTGGCTGAATATTGTGTCCAGTTCTGGGCCCCTCAGTTCAAGGACAGGGAGCTGTTGGAGAGAGTTCAGCACAGGGCCACAAAGATGATGAAGAGAGTGAAGCATCTCCCTTATGATGAAAGGCTGAGGGAGCTGGGGCTCTTTAGCTTGGAATAGACTGAGGGGTGACCTCATTAACGTTCATAAATATGTAAAGGATGGGTGTCAGGAGGATGGAGGCTCTTTTCAGTGATGTCCAATGATAGGACAAGGAGCAATGGGGTTAAGCTGGAATATTAGACGTAACAAAGAAATACAAGGAAAAACTTCACTGTGAGGGTGACAGAGCACTGGCACAGGCTGCCCAGATTGGTTGTTGAGTCTCCTTCTCTTGAGACATTCAAAACCCACCTGGATGCGTTCCTATGTTACCTAGTCTAGGTGGTCCTGCTCTGGCAGAGGGGTTGGACTAGATGATCTTTCAAGATCCCTTCCAGCCCATAAGATTCTGTGATGATAAGATCATTCATTTAGAGCAAAGGATCCTTCTCTCTTTACTTAAGGTTTCACTGCTTCATTTCTAAAGAAAATAAGAAATAAAACCATCAGAGAAAATCTGCCATTAAAAAATTAAAAGCATATAAGAATGATGACACATTCTTAGATTTTATGATAGCACCTACCATGACATTGTTATTGCCTTTAAAAAGGTTACTCCCTTTGACAAGGATGAGGAGGGAAGACATAAAAGCAAAAATTTGTTTACTTGGCAACTGCATTCAGTGATGACTCAGAAAGCCTCTGAACTGGGGTCCTTTTTTATTAGAATCTATACGGACATATTTTAAGAATCATATAATTTAATCATGTTAGGGTGTATGCAACATAGTGCAGAATTTAACATAAAATATGAATAATTGCTAAAACAACTTTATCATCAATCTGCCACAATCTATCTCATCATAGCAATGATCTACTTCCCTTGCCACAACATCTTTGTTTCTTAAAATGGGCAAAAATGTTTAGAAGAAGTTTAATAATAATGTACTATTAAGAGTTTAGGTAATCTTATGCTTTATTCAGGAAACTTATTCCTAGTTCACTGTCACATATATACTCCGATGTAACCTATTGTGGCACTAAAGTGGTTATTGCAGTATACTTTCCACAGTTAAGAATACATAGTAACAAAAGCACTGATGCCAAATAAAAATACACTGCCAAATACTTCAATCTTTACTAGTCAAGTCACAAACACATACTGTTTGTTTCACTACTTCAGTCCGTGGTGGGAGAACTTCTATGAGTGCTCTGGGTCTGTAAACCTTTAAGAACTGCACTGTTTATTTATGAAGCATTTATAGATGTAAGTATATATAGTCAACAAACAGAATTTCTTATAGGAAATCAGACTCATGCTAATTCAGTACCCTTTTGCAAGAAGGGGCTGTACATGTTGTTTCACAGAATGATGCAACCAGAAGCTGGTGATTAGGAGATAATGTGCTCTTGGGAAAAGGTTCTTCCCAAGCTGGCAGATAGGGCTGATGCCCTCAAGCCGGAGAGTTCATTTCTCATTCTGACTTTTTGCTTCCAAACCTTGTACTTTGATGCTGCATTTTCTTGTTTTCCCTGATAAGTATTCAATGATTAATCTAGAAAACCAGGGATTTGAGTTCTATGGTTGGAGTAAGGTTGAATGAAAAGAGCATGTTAAGTACTGGGAAGAGAGGCTAATGAAAAAGCACATAAAAGGATGAGTGGTGGTTTCCTTATGGATTCATTTCCAAACATGTCAATACATGATTGATTCTTTTTTCTGTTCTGTTTTCCTTTTTCTCATGTGAGCTTGTCTGTATTAAATCTACTTTTAGCACAAGGTTATTTTCATATTTCCATATAAAAATCTCAAGTACTCCCTCAACACACAGTCAGAATTTATTATGATTTGTAAATATATGAATGAAGCCAAAATCAATTTGACACCCGTCTGTAAAGTACAAAGACTGAGCTGGGGTGCAAGCTTGAACTTCCTCAAAGCTGAGTAATGTTAGACTGTTATCTTGTCATTAAGAATTGCTTTGAGTTCCTATCTGTTCAGCAACTCTAATTAATGATCCTTTAACTGTACTGTCAGCCCCATTTAAATCTGAGTGTTGCCAGTTGCTTCCTTCATGCTGGCAGCCAATAGGTGCTAGGGGAGTCATTCATGCATAGCATTGCCCCAGTGGCGCTGGGCCTATAGCATCCCAGTTTAATAGGGCATTCAGGGCTCATTAGCGAGGAAACACATCAGGAGTGACCGCTCCACTGCCACACGTTGCAACTAATAGCCTCACCGAACAGAATCGTTTCTGTTTCTGCTCACTTGTTTTTGAATCCTTTCAATGTCAACAAGTGGTCATGTCGGCAGGAGCCCGCCATTCTCCCCAACAGTTTTATCCGTTGCTCTCCTCAGCCAGACTTGTGTCCTCCTCCATTGTTCCAGTCACAATGGAGCCTGAGCAATCACAAAGGCTTCACAGCCATTCATCATCAGCTCACGAATTCTGAGGTTGAGATTACCCGCCAAACTTTTGGGCCATCATTTTGGCATAATGTATGAATGCCCATGAAATACAAATAGTTTCTGAAGTTTACACTTTTGTTGCAAATGCATAGAATGGTGGTTGGGGCGGGAGGGGGGAGGTTGCCGCGAGGGGGCTGGACAGAGGGAAAGAAGAGGAAATAAAACCCGCCATTGCTCTGGCTAAAGCAAGAAAAGATCCTGTAGAGGGGAGATAAGAGACAATGAGATTGCTGCTGGAACGAGAGGTGTAGAAAGGAGCAACCAGGGAAATGGAGGTGTGTCCAAAAAAGTGTAATCACATTTTTGGCTCACAGGTTTGGAAATGGTCCCTTGGCTTTGAGGGGAGGCACAGGCAGCTCTTGTGCTCCTGGGCTCCAGGAGGCACAGGGACAAGGTGCCCCTGAGAAAGCTCCCCAGACACTGTCTCCTCCTTCCATTCATGGGAATAACCAGAATTTCTTCCTGCTCACTGGAAACATGGCTGGCAAAAGGCTTGCTGGAAGCGTACACCTGCTGCTTGTTATTTGTATTAGGTTAGCATTTAGACCCTGTTGTGCTAAATGGAGAGTGAATAGATGTTTTACACCTGGAAACTTGAGATCTGAAGATGTAGTGACTTTACCAGGCTCACACAGTAAAGGTCATAGATTAAAATCAAAGCTTGCGTGTGTGTGTGTGTGTGTGTGTGTGTGTGTGTGTGTGTGTGTTCCAATTTATTCTGGTGTACTACTTTTACAGTGTCATGCTTCCTCACTTCTGAAGCAATGGGGTTGAATCCTGTCTGCTTGAATGCCAGGCAAAACAGACATTAATTTATTGTGTACTGGCTACTCTCTGGTCATGCTTAACACACCCAAAGTATACTCCAAATGTGGAAAGAGTGCACTGTGACTACAGTGCATAACAGTGCCATCAGATGTTTGCTCAGCACATGGCAGAAGGTTTGCTGGGCATTTCAGCTCTTCCTTACTGTGTGCACTTTCATGGAGTTTATGTTGTGTTGATTTTGCCTGAATAAAGACTAACAGCTGAATCTTAGTCAAAAGAATTTGATTTTTGGACCATTTGGAAATCCCTGTAAGCATCCTACAGTCTCTTCCTGGTCAGGAAGTTACAAGGGGATGAAAAGTGAAGGTAATTTCTTCTTGTCTCTTATTGGAAGATTGAGTTTGTCATAAACAAAAAATCATAGCAAAATATACCCTTCAGTACAAACACCTAGAAATGGTCTTCCATTCCACTGTCTGCTGCATATCAACTAGAAAATTCTCTTTCTGCCTGTTACAATAATCAGAACGAAGTGGGAAAAAAAAGCTAAAAAAAATATGATTAACTGCACTACTTTTTATCACCAACAAAATAGTATCTACTATATGGCCCAGGTTGTTATAAAGAAGTCTTACGTGCCTATTAAACACCTTTTCTGGCAAGAGATTTGGGTGTAGAGCTACAATAGCCTCCACCATCAAAAACAATGGAAAACACCGTGAAGGTTTTTAAGTATAGTTTTATATGATCATTGCCATTCAAAACCAGACATAAACCATTGATTTTGTAAATATTGTGTTTCCTGTTACCACGATAAGACCTGTTGAAATCAAAACGGTCTAACTGTGAAAGTGTGTTGTGTGTAATTTGTAGTTATCTGTTGTTTATGTGTTTCTCTCTCTCGACTTCATATAGTTATATCCAACTGATACTGCAGCAGCGCAGGTGTTTCTTCCTGCCTCCTGTGGTGTAAAGCGGTAATACTTAAAGCAAAACAACTGCCTGTGGTATGTTTCAGTGCTGTTTACAGTTTAAGCATAAATTAATGAGCCTAATCGGGTCTTACTTTGAACCTAGGTTGGAATAATCCCACTGATTTCATTTATGTGTGGTATATACAACTGTGAGGAGCTGAACTCTTGAAGGTAAACCTGGAGTTCCAGTTGTCCTGGTAATTACTGCATAAAACTGTTGGGTGAGTCATTGCTGGCAGTAAAATCTTTATGAAGCACGGTAAAATAAATACCATGAAGTTAAAGTTCCAGCTACAGCAGGGCCCATGCAGGGACTTGTAGAGTGAAGGACTCACAGCTATGTCCAGAAAGTGGACCTTGCACCTTCAAGGGCCCAGAGTATTTGTCGCCCAGGGGCATCTACATTCCCAGGTTTAGGTGCTGAAGCTATATAAGACTGAGGAGACAAAAGCAGGCAGGAATGGAAGCCACAATAGCTAAACGAGGAACCATACAGTCCCTACAGTGGGGAACCATATAGAAATACCCTCTTGCTGCATTTTATGTATAGCTGATCTAGTAGATGGGGACAGGGAACATTGATTGTCAATTCTTGCAGACAAGATAATCAGGAGAACAGGACAACAAGGAACCTCATCAGGTTTATGTGTACTCTAAATCCATTTCAGTCACCAGGGCTTAAGTAGGCATACCCATGCTCAACACATCTCTAGTGATCCTTAGAAATACTAGCACAGGGACCCCACTTGTCCCTTAGGCAGCAGCGTTGCAGAGCTTACATGCACATGTGTCTTGTGGAGCAATGGGGCTAAATTCTCACTTCAGTAAATCAGAGTTTTAGCTTCGATGTGTTTACAGGTACTTGCCGCAGTCACTCCTATCAGAGACGTAATGTTATGCATCTATTCAAGCTTTTCAAGGACAGAATTTCTCTTTTTTCTATTCTTCCTTCCCCCCACCCCTTCTCTAAGGCAGCTTATGAAAGAGGTAACTGCTCCTTTTCACAGTCAAAGCAGGGTATTCTGAACAGAATGCTAACTAGACTTGGGGCCAGACTGAAGAGGGGTAGTTGTTCAGATCTGGGTTTTTTGGCTTCAGAATCATAGGTAATAATATAGAGGGAAAACTAGATCAGGAAAATGCATGGATAGCAGCCTTTGAGATTTCTTCAGTTTTTCTGAAAGTTGAAAGTTTTCCCTAAGAGAAGGGGAGTCATGGTATGTAAAAATGTCTCTGTATTTTTTGTTGTTGCTTTTGAATTTTGCAGCAGTTTTATAAGATTGTTGATTAGCTGCATGGATTTGAAGGCCTTGGAATTGAAGATATTCCAGGTTAGGCAGGTAAAGCATTCTGATGCTCTTCACAAATCTCCCCTCAGAGTTTCATGTAGCCTTCTATAGCTGGGTACCAGATCTCCTCTCAAGTCTAGGTCCAGCAAAACCTTAACTATATGCCTAAATATAAACTGCTTGTTTGCTTAAAATTCTACACATTGAGATGAGCTTTGGTTATTCTGAAAGAGAAATATAGTGAAAGATATGTGAATGCCTAAACTTGTGGATTTGGGGCATGCACATAGAGAAAAAAGTAAACTAAGAAGGGTGCTTGCCTCCCAAAGTGGAAGTAAAAATTATTTTTATTCTTAGCTTCCAAAATCACACCTGAACATATGAAGTTTCACTATAGTTTCACTATATAGTTGCTTTCTTAATATAATTTAGAATGACATAAAGACATAGAAGATATAAAAAAATAATATCTAGAGAAGTATTCTGAGCTATACTGAGCAACTGGCTGGAAGCAGGCTTTGTCCCTGACACTAACCACATCAGTACATGACATTGGTTTCTCTTATCAGGTACCACATTGGCATTTCAAAATGCTGCATCCACGCCTTAGCTTCTTTTCTTATCATCATCAGATACATTATGCAGTGGTAAGCAGATAAATTGGGCACCTGAGATGTGACAAAGATGCAACTTATGTAAAAACGTAAGTCCTCAATGTCTTGCTTCACATTCCACATTTGCTACAAGTACTATTTTCGGGCCCAAAAGTTATACCTAGGTTGAGTCAAACAAAAACCTTCCTTACGTCTGATAATGCAGAAGCTCATTCTACCTTCTTGTGCTCCATGCCTCACATCTGGGACTTCTGAATTTAATAGCAATATTTATGCAGTAGGGTAACTTTAGATATAACAATAGCATAAGATAGCTAAAGATTGGTGGTAAGAGGGACAGTTTAGTTTTAAATACCAGTCCCAGGGAACTGATAAAAGGGTTCATATGGTGATCAAACATGAGCCAACTCAGTTTTCACTGCTGCACGCTGCTCTGAACGTGGGGGATTGCCTTTGTTGTGGAGCTTTTGTGGCCTCAAAAATGCAATTCTCTTCACACTTTCTAGGGATGTGATCTTTGTTTTTCTGACTGGAAGTAATTCTGACTATCAGTGAAAAACAAAGTGAGCAAAACCAAACCCTGTGATTTCAGTGCAGACTTTGTTGCATAGCTGCTATTTTCTCTCCCTCTCTCTTTTTTTTTTTTTTTTAGAGCAAGTAGCATAAAGAATAGCCTTTCCTTGTTGATTGTTCTACCATTCATCGGACAGCACATGGTTTTTGTCTTGGGAATCATCCAACATGTCACAAAGGAAGTGATACTGGACAGTTACTAGGCAGCTTTTGTATACTTTGGGGATAGGGGAAGATGGTATTTTAATAGATTTCCTTGGGGATCTCTTAGAAGGATAATTTAATTGTTGAAATCAAATTTTGGAACCCTGTCACAAATCATTACCTTATCTTTCATCCATCTATTCCCTCGTTGTTCAAACTAATAAAACATGCACACTGCTCTCCATTCATGTGATTCCCTTCATAGGTCTTTAACTGGTAACCCCAGCTAATAATAGGTAGGTGGCCTGTTTCTGGTTGAGGATTTTTTTGAAGGAATGGACAGTTTCTCTAGCTACCACATCAACAAGGGTGGCAACATTCATTCACTTAAAATGAAAAGCCACAGAACCACATGAGCGTTGGCGAAAATGAAGAAGGAAAACTACTAAAAAGGGAGAACACAAGCTGAAGTGTCTTCTCAAATATTCACATTCTGATCACTGTCAGGCAAATTCTGGGTGAGCCACAAGTGAAGTGATCTTGAGACCCTCCTCAGCAGAGGTGTTTGTTGCTGTTGCCATGCTAGTCTTGTATCACTTCTGGCTTTCTCTCAGTCATGCTTTCAGAAATTAGTTTGCTGAATTTTGTTGCAGCTGTTTGATTGAAGCATCTGAGATGAGCTGAACTGAGATTGTGGAAAACAGCTTGTGGCCCCACTGCCTCAACTGCTCTTTGCCAGGCGCAAGGAATGTGCCACCTGCAGAAGCACAGTCAGGCAGAACGTGTCTCTATCCTGCTCCACTCTCACCAGCCTCTATATCTTCTCTCATTTCCTTAGGATCTTGCAGTTCTCTGCTGTCAGTCTGAGTACTGCCATTCTCCTGCTAACAGCATGAAGAACTGAGGATCTTCATTCCAGCAATTTGGACAGTAAGGAGACTGATGGGGTGAAGCTCTGAGTTGGCAGATGCAATTTAGGGCAAGAAAAAGTGAATAAGCTGCAGAGTCAGAACAGCACATACCGTGAGATTAGTAGTATATTCTCAGCATCTTTAATGCTTTGCAAAAATCTCAGGTGACCTTGAATTTCATCCAAAGGTTGCTCCAGCTTTCTGGCCACCACCTTAATTTAAGAATTGAGAAAGAATATGTGTGTAGGCTGTTTATTTCTTACAGTTTGAGCATATTGTTCAGGCATCACTGATGGTGTGGGCAATTTTGGTTTAAGCGATTTTGAGTATTTATAGTCAGGATGAGCATAGTGCTTGTGAGTTGAATGCTCATACTTGGCCCAGATCTACTCACATGGATATAACTGGAGTTTTAAAAGAAGGCATCACTGTGTCATTAAAGAACCCAAAGTCCTCTTTAAGGCATAGTGCTTCCTTTGCAGGCTCTGAACAAGAAACATTCATCCCTACTATGAGATATTTATCATATAAAAAAAGCAGAAAAAGGAATGTTGAGGAGAATTGAGTCCAAAAGTAAAAATATGTGTTCAGACCAAGAAGGTGATCGGTAGCAGCTACGCACTGATTGCTCACTTATTTAGTAGCCACAATTCTTTGGTAATTTTTTATTTTTTCACTACAACATTCTTTCAAATTCTATTCCTTTTCACATAAGGACTATTCTGTAACCTACTGTGAGCTCAGTAAAAGTATCTTTAGAAACACAATGAACAACTTAAGTAATAATGACGTTTAGAGACTGTTTCCACCAAAGTCTTGCTAAAATCCCTATCACCTTAGAGTGGAAATCATTATGCAAGTTAATAGGTAAGCTTCTAAAATAAATTATTATTTCAGTGAAAACAGGACCAAATATAGTGCTTCATGCACCCTGGCTTTTTTTGCTTTTTTTTTCATGTTTCATCAAAAATGTTTTTCTGGAACAAATAAAAACAAACAGAACCCAACCGGTCTTTTGTTGTTTGCTCCACTTCCCAAAAGGGCCCCGGCCACTTAGTGACACAGCATCTGTCTCGGATGCTATTGAAGGCATTCAGCTCCTAAAAGCTCTTCCACTGACATTCTTTTATACTGTGGTATTTGACAAACTCACAACTTGTGTAGAGGAAAGGGGAAAGGGGTCTTTTGAATAGGACGGAAAATATTTAATCTTGTCTCCACCTGATTATCAGTTAGAATTCTCAGGAACCCATCTGTGCTGTTTCTACTTGTTTTCTGCTTTGAGGGAAGCCAAGTATGTATTGGTGTTTTCATTATTATTAAAATTATTGTTGTTCTTGCTATTAACAACAGCAATTGGAATAATCCCTGTAGGATTTAAAATCGAAAGCTGGCTGAGGTCTTAAAGCCTCAGTGCCCTTTTACTAAATGTGTGTTCAGGATTAGACCCTAGGTTTGTGCTGCTTAGTTTGAATTATATTTTCACTAAATTTAAAGGAGAAAATGAATGAAAACACTTTCTTCCATAGTAAAGCCTGTGGATGGAGGTGAATGCTGATCTTTTGAGAACTGTCCGTTTAAACTATCCGAGGTGTTTATTTAGTGTATGAGGAAAGATTTTACTGCTCTGCGTAACTTAACCCTGGCTATGTGTAGAAATGGCATGTGTGTGTGTGTGTTGAAGGAGGAAGGACAATTGTTCTTTTTGTGCTTCAAAACCAATATTCCTTTTTATAGAGCGATTTTAACATGGCCCTCTCCATTCTTCCTCAGAGAAATCCACTGAAATAGTGTCTATTTCCTCAGAATTCTGTCCTAGATACCGTAACAACGCAACAAATTTTTATCATCACCTTTGTGGAAGTGTTTGTTCTTGTATCTTTTATTTTTCTTCATAAAAAGAGGGGAAAAAAAAAAGAAAGAAAAACTTCACAGAATAGTAAACCTGAGACACAGATTCGAGTGCCAGACAGTTGAATGAACAGGATAATCGGGGTATTTTTTTTGACAGGTGCGACAGCCTGCCTATGACTGGCATTATAATCATTACCATTTTAATAAGGCTCTAATAGGGGGGCCGATAATTCAATGGGGTGTGAGGATCCTAATTCAACTCCCAATCCCACATGAATGTGCTAGAATTTGTGGGCTTTGTTTTCCTCTTTTGTACCCCTGAATGCAAATAATTACTGGCTATAGATTCAAAAATTCTTAGAACTGGAAGCTAAATTAGCTCTCCTAATACTGCACAAGAATGTCAATACTCAGGGGGGGAAAAAAAGGAAGTAAGTGGTTTTTGGTTGTTTTTTGTATTACACTTGTGGTACTGCAAAGGTTCTGTAGCTTAAGTGGTTTGGTTGGCAGCATGAATAATACCAGCACTGTTTCTAAAGGACATGCAGCTCGCCTTTTTTTTTACCTCACCCTCCCCAAAAGGAAAAGTAAATGTATTTGTCTGAAAATAATTTCTGAAAAGTCGTACACTGCTTTCTACCTGCTCTTTTTGTTGATGTTGCCTTGGTCTGTTCCAGCTGTGTATGTCCACTCTGTATTCTTTCAGCAGTGATGTATGTTCAGCATCTGTGGCTGTACTTTCCCAGGACCCCTTTGGGCTCTAGTGTAGTCAGTTTACCTCATTCAGATGATCTCACAAGACAATTTCAGATACTGTGGCAATGCCCCACACTGCAGCCTGAGACTAGGTGCCAAAGACACTGTCTGTGTAGGAGCTGCTGAGCACCTGAAAAGAATTTGTCTCTAAACTTAAGACACTAATGTCTGCTCAGGTGAGTACTTACATTTGTGTTAAATAAACATTTGAATAGCTGCTTTAAAATACAGGAGGCTAAGGAGCAATCAGACCTTCTTCCTTGCTCCTGTTAACTCCTACCATGTGCTTGACTCTCAGGACACAGGACCAGGTGAACAGGAAGAGACCTCTCCTTACCCCTCTTCCCAATAACAACCAGAACAAAACCTAAAAGGCTTTATGCCCTTTTTATCCTTTCTTTTTTTCTTTTTTTAACTCAGCAGGCATATGCAATGAATTTCTCCATTCATTTGTGATCAATAATACATATTATAATTTCTAATTAATGAACAACAGAGCTACATGGGACAGAACTCTGAAAAATGGAGAGAGATATTTCCATATAACCCTTTGCAGCTGGAATCAGCTTCTCCCGCCTACTGTTTCTGATCCCAAATTAGCTGTGGAGTCTTGCCATGATTTCAGTTCTCTTGCTCTTTTTGTACACACATTGCCTTATGTATAGGGAGTATGAGCAGTGTCTGATGTATAAGGGAGTGAGAGATAAGCTAATACACTTTACAACTATGGTGGATGAACTGATCTGGGAAAACCAGCCTGAACCTTTGCCCCAAACTGAAATGCAGAGCTTTGGAGGTTTGCCAAAATCTGGTTAATCTTTCTCCCTCTCTGTCTTTTAATGGTATTTATGGTTTCGCTGCACTTCCTGGTTTCAGCTGAGTCCAAAAGCAGGAGACTGAAATATCATTGAAGAGGCTATTCACAGTGTTTCCAGCTGGCTAGGACCATGAAATGAAAGGTCTCTCACAATAAGGTCTGTTCTAGAAGGATTTTTGCCCAATTTCTATGCTGATAAGATTCTGATGAGCAGCCAAACTGTTAGAAAATTATCTTAATTAAATCGAAACTTTGAAAATATACCCATCCACAAAATAATCAACATCCTTCACCTGAGGAACCTACGTACAGAGAATTCATTAAGTTTCTCTTCTACCACTTTGTGCAGAGGATTTTTTCCTTGCTTGACCTTGGAAGGCTCCTCACTGAATTGATACAAACACAGGCAATTTGTGTTCCCTTCAGGATAATGTTTTGATACACTGCAAGATTTCATAGATATTAAGCTGCAAATCTAGATAGTTTCTGTCTTCCTTCAGATGTTGAAACTCATTCTCAATCCCATGGTGAATGTGAGAGTGGAACAAATACAAGTTTCACCTATTATGATGAGGGCCTGTCACTCCAGACTATGACCTGAAGTATTGACTCTATCTTGGTCAACTACTGACGTTTGAGTTACCTCAGAGAGCTCTAGATGTGCATCTTGGAGGTTAGTCAGGACTGCTGTACAAAGGTTTGTTGTTTTCATCTCTCACTGAAGGATCCCGAGGCATTCTCTTTGTCTTCTGAGTCTAGTGGGTCAGAGAAAGCTCCTCACCATCTCCACAAAGTTTTTGCTTTTCTACATCTTGAGCCCTCTTGTTGTTTACCCAAGACTAGTAACTGATTCAGAGGAGAAGGTATCACTATCCAGAGGTGGAAGTGTTCCATCAACATTGACTGAAAGGCATACAAATGTGCTTTAAATGTTGTGCAGTAGCTGCATCAAAAGAAAAGCACATTTTAATTTGATTTTTAGCTGTATCTATCACTCACAGACTCTCGATCCACAGATTTGATCTGAATATTGGTTAAATCAGATTAACTGGTGCCAAAAAGCTGTCATTGTGAGGAAATACCATGTTTTCTCAGGCAGCAAATGACAGAATTTTGGAATGATCACTGCCTTTCTGCATGTGTTGTAAAAAATATATGGAGATCCATTCTCAGTTGCGTATAGTTGGATATAGTCAAGATATTGTTACCGAGCAATCTGTTGGGATGGGCAAAACTGACAGCTGGAGAGGTTAATCTTTCCCTCTGTTTTGTCTTGCCTTTTAATAATTGGTGTTCCGGTATAACAGTTTTTCTACTTTGTCAAAAAAAGGTTATTAAGAGGTTTGTGAAAAAACGACTGAAGATGTCCTTTTTCTCAGGCCTTATTCGGTCTCTCTGTGTGAAGGGGTAATGTCTGGTGATTTGGGATACGATCTTGAGAGTATGAAAAGTTCTCCTTGCTGACTTGGAACATCTGTCATGATTGGCATGTACTCCTAGGCACTAACCAATAACTATTATTTTGTGTCAGAGATCACAACAGGCGGTGTAGAGCTGGCTCCTATCCTGCAAGCACTGTCCTTGGAGACTCTGTGACTCTTCTTGTCACTCTTTAGGTTCAGTGTGTCCACGGGGTTGTTAGGTGAAATAGTCAGGTGTCAAGGACCATTGCTAGTTATCCTTAGTTTTCAGTCTCTGTTTCATTAGCTATAGTTAGTGCTGATGGAAGTTGCACTTTTTGTCAGATACCAGGTTTGAAGGAGGTCCAGGCATGGATGACAAGCATTTGGTTATGTTTACACAGAAATAAAACCAAGTAAAAACTGTACGTTGTCACAGCTGGGCAAAGGTGCCAGAAAAAAATTGGAAAGTATTTTAAAGATTCACAGAAGTTGTGTGCTAATTTGTGATCCAGTGGGGAAGGTTTTAGGGCATAAGGTAGGAGTCAATTCTGAACTGCTGCCAGGTGCTCTTGAAGTATGAGAGTACAATGCTTTCTGATTAATTTCCCACACAGAAAATGGAGCTCATTTATTTTACAGGTCAAACTTTCTACTATTGTCACTATTGTATAATCACTGTGTCTAGCAGTGGGCCCAGAACTAAGCATGGGTCCAGAACAGCTGTCCTGTCCCAAAAAGCACAACAGTCTGGGAAAAATAAAAACAGGAGCCAGAGTAGCATAAAGGAATGGCATTTGTCAATCCTGCAATGTAAGAATGTGGTGGAGAAAACTGGTTCTAAACTTAGATGATTTGTTTAGTCTATTGGAAAGAGAGTACAGGGTAATTTATCTTGCTTTTGTAGCCCTCTATGAGCTCCCTGTTGCTTACCTGTTTGACTTGAGTCATTTTCAGCCATTGCACTCTTTGTGTTTCAGCCATTGTGCCAACATAAAGCATTCAAGCAAATGCTCCTGTGGATTTGAATGGTTACCAGGCTAGAATTCTGAGGACAGACCCAAGACACCAAGACTCTTCCCCCATGATACCAACCCCAATGAATCCAAACTTGCTGAGACATAAAAGGGAGCAAAACTTGGCCTTCCATGTTGAGGGTCAAAGCAGGAGGGAAAAAGAGGGATGAAGATGTTGGCTTTCCCTGAACAGACAACTAAGTAATATTTAATATTGTCTTCTTGATGTTTTCACACAATGAGTGAGTAGCAAACTTTCTTGCAGATGGAAGATTAGTTAGTTAAATTTATCAAGAAAATATTGAAAGAAAGCAAACACCAGCTGACCGGTAAATTCTAGTGACATTATCTAAGGCCCTTAAGTCGTCATGATGCACAACTTAAGGATTTTGTTTCTGCCTTTGCCACTGGCCTACTAGTTGGCCCCAGAATGTAACTTCCCTCTGATATTGCTTCCACTTCTGAAAGCAAGATCTAATACTAAGCTGTCTCTGAGCAGGTCCATTCATCAAGGCTCGTAGATGTTTTGGAGAAGGTGCTGCTGCTAAGAGAGTTGCTGTAAAAGTTTTGACCATTAGCGTTCACTTTGATGTGTTAAAAGCAACCATTTTTCCCTAAGGTGCTGGAAATTCCATTGTGTGGAGAATTTAGATTAACATTAAATACAGAAGGTTTTAGAAATCATTCACCTTGAAGATTGGCAAAACTGGCATATTCACAGCAGAAGTGAAAGACGTGTTTTATCTGTGTTGTCCTTTGTAATTATGCTGCTGAATAACAGAAGTATTATCACACCAGGGTTAGTGCCAGAGGATTACCCAAAGTTTTTCAAATGGGATGGTAAAGTGGTGCAAACAGGTGCACAGACAAAGAGCAAAAAGAGGGGGGAAAAGTGAGAGAAAGAAAGCTGAGGCCTTCTAGTTTCAACCACATAGCAAAATTAATGGTTTCTCTAAATGAATGACATGGCTAGATTACTATTGAGCCTGTAAAATTAGAGGAATGAGTCAGATTCTTCATTTCACTCCTGTTTTAATTTAAGCAAAGGAGGTCAACCTTAATTGTTCTTCACCTCAAAAAAGAAGAAAAAATCTTTTCATTGGAATAATTTTGCATTAGACAAAGTGACTCATAACAATAATACGGTCTCTGAAATTTGCTTGCCAATAGCTCCCTTTGCAAACCGAATCCTGCTAACCAGGACTTCATTTTAAACATCCCACATGTGTGTATTGAGAAAGAGAGAGGGAGGCATTTCTAAATGAAGTGAAAAGTGTATTTACAAGCAAAACAGCCAACATAAGCACATAATCCTTGTAACTTTTTTGATGTTACCTTTTTAATCTGTCTTTGTGTGTTGATTTATTTGTGTGCATCAGAGCCATGAGGACATTCCCTAATCAATTCATCTTTGAAAGTAATTATGTTCTTTTGCAAAGTTCCTTTGCAAGGTTAAACTAGGAGAAGGTTGCTGGTGATGCTTCAGAATGTGGAACACTGTTTATCAAGAGGTGTGCTCCAGTACTTACCGTAAGTTGCCACAAATGTAGCTGTGAAAGTTTAAAGATTTGGATGTAGACATCTAGGGGAATTTGTGGAGGGAGAAAAGGGGATGTATGGGTCTTCCCCTCATGAGAAGCTCCCTCTTACATGGTAGCTTTGGGAAACTTTTGTGGTGGGATAAAGGGATAAAGTAGGACGCCAGGGGATTTGAGTTACTGGGGAAAGTGGCCCATCTCACAGATTTCTGCACTACCTCCATTTGTTGACTCTTACTGAAAAACAGGGCATATTTTTGCTTACTGATTACTCTGTTTGAAGGAAGCCTCCAGGTAACTATTACTACCACCTTGCTTCCCACAATGCCAGGAAAAGTCACAGAAGCTCTTTTTGAGTGAGTAATGGGGGATGGGACATGTGTGGAATGATATATTAATGTTTCCCCTGACTAACATCTTATAGTGGGATTTCTATGTTTCTGAGCAAGACCTTCAAGATACCTATGGTTTTGCTTTGTAATTAGAGCATGATGGTCCCTGAAAAGAGCCCTTCTGAGCATCTTTGCTACAAAGAAATGTCAGTATAAAATCTAAAATTGCTGGTCCCTGAAGTCACATGATGTGAGCAAATTATGGGCCTCAGAGCAAGGCAAATAAACAGCAGCCTTGCCATGCCCCATCCCCTCTGCTCTCCTGTCGCCTCTGTTCTTGTGCATCACTAAAGGGCATTGAAATTGCACAAGTCAGTCCTCTCAGCAGGCTAGGTGCCCTGCTGTCTCACAAGAAAGGGGACAGCAGGGAGTTTAGGGGCAACAGAGTACACATGTATGTGCTGCTCCACATGCAAGCCCTGCCTGTCATCTCAGCAAGACCCGTCACCCTCCTGATTGTCATTTTGATCCTACTTCTTCAGCTGACATGTTCTGAGTCCTCCAGCCAAAGCTATGAAGGACTGACACTTTCCTGTCCCAGAAAGAGCCCTGACATAAGACATTGTAGACTTTGTGATGAATCAGTTTTGGTTTCTATCTGAATTTAAAGTGGTGGCTTTGACTTGATGAAAGTAATTGAACATTGTTGTTTTGCCTGTGTCATAACATAACCAAGAGAGGATATCTGAGATCACATCTTGGTTTAGAGAAACTTAGAAACCAGAAATTTTTTACCCCTGAGTAACTATCATTTCTACCAATACATGGGAATAAATACCACTTCTTTATGGTTTGGAAGGTTTGGAATAACTTTACTGAAACAAAATATTTTGATATTACCAAATAAACATTTTTTTAAAACTATTACTGGTAAAAACATCAGTAAACTTAGCTTTCTCCATTTCCTAAAGAGAAAGTACATAATTTGAAAAGACAAGGTAAGTCCAGGTACATAGTTCTCATGACATTTTCCAGTAGGTGAATGTTTCATGTTCCTGAATTCAAGCTCTGCATGAGATTTCCTATCTCCTGACACATGATACTGCAGCAGCTGGGATCAGATCAGTTGTCTAAGATAATGCAGTCCTTCATTAAATATGGCTAACACCAAAGCTTACCAAGTGCGGTGTTTCTGCTTTACCGGTTTGTCTGAAGCTTGATGCATGGATACGGATACGGATACGGATACGGATATGGATATGGATATGGATATGGATATGGATATGGATATGGATATGGATATGGCAAGGTTATTCTGTGTTCCTCCATTTTTAGTCTTGTTTCCCAGGATATGAGGCATGGATAAGCTGGCTCTGGGTCTCTACACAGCAACTCTCTCTAATTTTTTTATTTGGCTGCTGGGTAGAGGAGAAGCAGCCAGATGAATGTTTCTTCTGTGAATAAAGTCCGAAACCTAATCTCAGTTGTACTATGAAACTCTGAGGATCTGCATAGAGGTGAGGTTGGATGCAGATGCATGTCTCCACCTGGCCTAGGACAGCACCACCTTCCTTTGACCTCTTGTGGGGCATCATATCTTATGGGAATGTTTCACTGAGAAGGATGACAATAAAACAGGGTTTGTTGTCGGGCTGAGGTCATTCCCAGTCTTTTCTGCAATATCTTTAAAAACAACCATTTAATCTCATTTTATGTAAGCCAAAATGCCAGGGGATAAAAATCACTATGTGTTCTGCATGGGTGACCAGTTTCCAGTGACCAGTTTTCCATCAGCAATGGGTTTGGCCCACAGAACTTGCCTAGATTTTGTATTATGTTCATAGGACTTATCACATAAAACTAGGAGAGTAAAGATCTCATAGAGATGTTTTTCAAAGGCAAAAATCCCACAGCTATTAAACAATGCATAACTGAGGTTCAGACACATTGATCAGATAATGATTAACTTAGAGCATGGAGGATTTCTTCTAAATAAATATCTCTTGGTCAAGTGAGCTGAGACCTGCCTCTTATACAGCATGTAAAAAAAATCAAGTACTTTGTGCTTTATAAAAGTGCTGTATGATAGGAGTGATATGTAGGGCATAGAGCTTGTCACATTAGCAAGAAGAACTGCATCCAGAACTAACATGAGAGTCCAGGAGAGCTATGTTAATGGAGAAACAGATCCTTGGGAAAGAGAAACGGTTGTTTGATTTTGAGGTACAAGGGAGTAAACAGGATAAAAAAAGTGCTGGCTGTCAAGTTGTTTTGTGTGTTGCAAGACATCCCAACTGCTGGAAAGTGTGATGGATTTATCATTACATGGCATTGTGTATGGTACATTTGTGGTGGGGAATTGTGTAGACATGAGAGACACTGCTGCATGTACAAGCCTCAGTGACAAACCAAAGGCTCTGATTACCATTTCTGTGATCTGCTTGGAACCACAGTCTGATCTTTGTTCACCTTGTGCAGGGAATACCCTACAAACTGGTAGAGACTTGGCTTTATAATCTCTGAGTGAAGTAAAGTTTCACTCTTTCATAGCAAGGGAAGAATTTTAACAAAGAAGAATGATTTGAGGGGGTTTTGATGGGTTTGTTTGTTGGCTTGGGGTTTTTTTAATAATTACTCCTCACTTGAAAGTTGTTTGATTGTTTTTTGTTTTGGTTTGGTTTTTTTCTGGAGCTATTCAAAAGAAATCTAAGGTTTCTTGCCAAAGCATTTCTTATAAAAGGCACAAAATCTAGAAAATTCATTATTCTCATTGCAATCCTGTCACAGCTGCTGAAGCTGAGGTGTCTGCTCAAGATTGAGGGGGATAAGCTAGATGAGAGCTTATCCCACTTAAATGTGATCAGCTGTGATGGTATTGGACCATGAGCCTGAGGCACTAGTAATTTGGCTGTTTTCTCTGTGTGGGGCTCTGATATCTGTTGCTGATGACACAGGTAATGTGTGTGCATGGCTCTCTCAAGACTTGTGCCACAGGGTACTTGAAAGCTGTAGTTGATGTCTTTTGACCACAAGCATTGAGGCCTGGAGTATGCAACTGGTAGCCACGCCCCTGAAAATAATGTCACAGCAAGTGTACTGTGAAAGGAGCAATGAAAGCGCGGTGAGGTGACTGAGAGCTCTGAAAGCAGCAGGATAGGAGAGCCTATGAGTCCATGGGGTTACAGCAGTGGCTCAATGGGGCAGTCTTCCTCTTAAAAGTGGTCTGAAACACTTTGAGATGTTGAGGGAATGTGCTCTGGGAGTTCAGAGTCACTTCCTAACAATGTATACCTACTCTCACTGGCAGGTTACATATGCTTTCCAGAAAAGGTTTTCTGATACAGATAACAGCCTTTCAGACTACCCTTGTTTATTACATTCACCCATACATGCTCATTTATGCATTCTTACAAATTTGCAGCAAGAGAGACTGTACATCAGAAATTACAAGTGAAATGCAATTTTCTCTCTTTTTCTTTTCATCCATCCCAAAGAGCACACTGCACCTACAATGTCAGCTTCCTCAACCAGCCTCATCAATGACCCTCAGCCTTAATTTGGAGGGACTGAACTCTGCATGGGGAAGCTCAAGTGTTGCCTTAGCTTGTCCCCACTTAGCTATGGGGTCCCATGCTCTTTTTGAGCTTAATGGTCTCATCAGTTTCAGTCCCCCACTGGCACACAAGGATGGAGCTGATAGGGATGCGGGGAGATGTTGCAATGTCTACTCCTGTGCATCACCCAAAGCAAGCTCAACATCCTTCTTTGGGTTTTGTATGAGACAATCAGCTTGGCAATGAGGACAGATAAATGAGCAAAGAGGTGTAACACATGGATTTTTTTTTCTGTTCTGAAAGTGATATTAAAAAGCATGGTCATATTTTAAACCTAGTCTGTACCTAAGCCCCACACAATGATCTCCTCATTCTCCTGCTGTGTGATGGGGAGCCAACTGGAAGAGTAAAAGTCAGGAAACTTGTGGGTTGAGATAAAGACAGTTTAATAAGTAAAGCAAAAGCTGCCCACGTGAGCAAAACAAAACAAGGGATTCATTCACCACTTCCCATGGGCAAGCAGGTGTTCAGCCATCTCCAGGAAATCAGGATCCATCATACATAGTGCTTACTTGTGAAGACAAACTTCATCACTCTGAATGTTTTCTTCTTTCTTCTTCCCCCACCTTTATCTTCTGAGCATGACATCATATCTTCTAGGATACCCCTTGAGTCAGTTGGGGTCAACTGCCCAGCTCCTCTCAACTCCTTGTGCACTGCCCAGCCTGCTCATTGGCAAAGCAGGGTGAGAAGTAGAAAAGCCCTTGATGCTGTGCAAACACTGCTAAGCATTAATGAAAACATCCCTGTGTTATCAACACTGTTTCCAAAACAAATCCAAAACATAGCCCCATCTCAACTATTAAGAAGAAAAGTAACTCTATCACAGACAAAATCAGCACAAGAGTGTAAAAGCTGTTATTGACATATTTGCTTTTCAGGCTAAGTACAGGATTGGGAGAGTATGAAAGCAATCAGTGGACTTCAAGGTCAGAGATGATATCCTCTGAAACTGTCAGCCAGAAATCTGTCATAATTAATTAATTAGATAGCTGAGATACAGAGTAAGTGGATTTGATTAAACAAATGGTTTATTCCCTTGCAAAGGTAAAGACTGGTGTACACACACTCACACCCTGCACATTTACAGGTGAGAATTTAGTGACTGGACTGAAGTCCTTTAGAAACTCTGACATCTTAACAATTCTTTAACCTTTTTCTTATGGCTTATTATCCAGATGCTGTCAAATGTTTCCCAAGTATAGATCTGCGTGCTGCAGTATAGAGAAGATATTCTCAAACTAGCTCCAGCCATGGAAGTACATGGGAAAGAAAAGACTTTCCTCTTTTGCAACCTTCTTCTATTACTTTCAGACTATCAGACCTCAAATACTCCTGTATCCTCAGCGGGTATCTTTAAAACTCCTCTACACAGTAGCTAAATGGACATATTTATCTAGAGGATTTTAGTTACTCAGATTATGTGACTGTCATAATCTGTTGAATTTTGTTAAACTGGACACTAAAGACAGAAGGAGATGTAGGACTTTCTGTGTCACACAGAGACAGGTTTGAGGGGGAACTCTCAACTGCTTTCCAGAAGGAGTATGGTTTGACATGAAAGCTTGCTTCCTGAAACCTTGCTAGTATGCCCTCGGCATCCTTCTGTGTGAACAGATGTTTCTCTTGGTTTGCCTCATACCATTAAAAAAACCTAAAAAGATTCTCAAAATGTTTGTGACCAAAATATAGTACTGGAAGTTCTGAGCTCTTGTCCCTTCAACTCCCAAGTAATGAACAATAGGGCAAGAGGAAACAGCCTCAAGTTGCACCAGAGGAGGTTTAGATTAGAGATTAGGAAGGACTTTTTCACTGAGAGGGTTGTTAGACACTGGAATAGATTGCTCAGGAAGGTGATGGAGTCGCTATCCCTGGAGATATTTAAAAGCTGTGTAAATGAGATGCTGAGGGATATGATTTAGTGAGGGGTTTGGCAATATGAAGTTAGTGGTTGGACTTGATCTTAATTCCAACCAGAATGATTCTGTGATTCAAACTTCCTGTACAAACATCTGTTTCCTGTAGATGCAAGAATGGCCCACAGATCCAGCTCATACCATGCCTTTCTCTCCTGTTACCAGTCCTCAGAAGCATCTTCTGACAACTTTTCTTTATGTTCTGCATAATTTGACATTAGCACATTTGCAGAGTATGGAAAAAAATCCTGTCTTCCTCCCCCACCACATACACACTTTTCCATATGCCCAGAGAGACGTAAAACTATTTTTTTATGTTACTTGAAATTTGAATGGATAAAATTATGTACCACTTTAGTAGGAGTGGGATGTTGAGTTTTCACTGCAGGAAGATATCTGTAGCATCCTATGACATCCTGGTTTGGCCAATTTGCCTTACCAAGGAATAAATTCCAGCAGCCATGGAGCTGCTCCATCCGATGCTGAGGGATCATCTCACCCTTGGTTGCCTTCTCCATTAAAGGGATGAAAATGGCCCTGCCATACTCCACCATGATGGGCAGGAGCTGTGACTCACACCAAGGCGATCTAACAAAAATCCGATGTGATTGGTGGAAATCATGAGTTTAGAACTAGCCAAAGCTGAGCAGAAACTAGTAAATAAGAATAATAACATTCATGTTTTCCAGAAATCATTTCTATGCAACATTGGCTCCACAGTGCTGGAGTAGTTTTGGGAGGAGCTGAGTGCATGAGGGAGAAGTGATGAACATGAAGAAGCTATGAGAAAGACGCTACAACATATTTGACAACTGGATATCCCAAATTTCCTCTCTGCCTCATCCTTTGAATCCACTGCCAACTCACTGAGGGATTTTAGAGAAGTTTTGTACAAGACTATGGAGATTTCAAAAAAAGCTGAACAACAACACTTGGTTTTGGTCTGTATATTTTATTTATATGACTACATCAAAATATTCTAAGCTCTGGGAAAAAAAAAAAAAGCATTATCTGCCACTATCGTGGCACATTCACATAAACAAACAAACAAAAAGCTATTGTACAGGAGGATGATAATGCCAGGAACTGACGTCTTCCTTCTTTTTCATTTATCTCAGCAATGCACTCTTAGTCTGGTGGCTGTGATATTGAGTATTGTCAGGTTGAGTTTCCACTAATTAACGAAAAACAGTCTGAAAGCACAAAGGATTAATTTGGCCTATTCAATCTGATCACAAACATTTTGAGAATCTGTTTAGCGTTTTTGAATGGTGTGAGGTAAACCGAGAGAAACAACATCTTGTATTGGCTAGACAGCCACAAAAGAAATGTGGATTTACCGAATGGGGTCAGAGCTAAGAAAAACGGCCTGTTGTTCCCAAAAGCCAGACAAAGCTGCTATCTTGTGGGGAAGGCTGATACTGGGGCTCTAATAACTTTTGAGCCTCTACGTATCCCTATGGATTTAAGAATGAAGCTTTGCTCTGCCTTCAGAGGGAGTTTTGTGATGTTGGTATCAGGTGCATCTGACAACACCTTCTGTGCTTTCTGGCATCCACAGGTCCTTTTACAAGGATTTTGCTGTGTAATACAAAGCATCTGAGTCGGGTTCTCAGTGAAATCAATGTACTTGGCCAATGAAGAAACTGGCAATCTATATACAGGTCCTACTGGAACAGTATTGAGTGTCTTTGATCAAACTATAGTAGGAAACCAGCAAAGAGATAATTGGCATATGTATTACTGCAAAACACACATAAAAAACCAATCTGCTAGGCTTAGGCTACAAATATGTACTTAGGCTGGTACGTTACCAGTGAGAGACTTACTTGCTCCAAGGAAAGGTGTACACGGACTTAATTACATGTTATGTTGATCAATGAAAGGTCAAAACAGTTGAATCAATATTTCATTGCACTGTTGTAAACTGTAGTTATAGCATATTAGACGACAAAAGGCTGACAAGTTTAAAAGCATGTAACTGAATCAAAGTCTGGGTAACTGTTATGTGTGCAATTTAGGAGCAGTTAATACCTTCCAATTGAGAGGATTTGTTTCTAATTAATATAAAAGCTGTTTATTTAAATCCTAGGCAGGCAGCGTTTAAATACAACAAGTCACCTGGGAATTCCATCTAAACCACTTTGTGGAAAGCCGTTATGTTGTGCTGAAAAAAATCCAGCATGAAGTAACTGTACCCGCTTCATTCAGAGCATAGAGTTGCTCTCTGCAGGCTATTTTCCTTTTTCTTCTTCTTCCTGAATATGCTAAAATATACTTGGCTTCGTTCCTGATTAAGGAATGATGTTAAGTTACAGCATGGCTGCAGTTTCCTGTACTTTCATTGCCTGCATATCCTCAGTCGTCACAAGCAGCTCCCGATTTGAAGTGGTATCATGTATGTACAAAGTGAAAGACAAGCTCCAGCAAAAGGAACACACAAGTGTCAATAAGCTGGAGAGATGCATGGAGACCCATGTTGTGCTGGCCAACATTTACAGATTTAATGAATGTTAGCTTCTAGCTCCTAGAAAACATGAGACTCTGGTTTGTTTTTCTTGATGGAGCATTTCAAAAGAACTCGTGATATTTTTAATATTTTTGTGAGTTTCAGAGTGGTTACAGGTGGCATGAAAAGGTTTTATAGCATTGTCACCAGAACAGTTAACTGGTTTGAAGTTTTAAATTTTATTTTATGCTTTGCCCTTGCTGGAAAGGGTGGTTGCAAGAAATACTGCTTTGATTATTTTATTTTTTAATTAAAAATGCACTTAAAATATAAGAATAATTTTGTGTAATCTGGAGGGAAAGTGTGTGAAATCACTTCGTGATTTCATGTGACTCTATCCTTCTGCAGCAGTATGGTCCTCTCATTAATTCCCATCAGATTGCTTTGTTTTCTCCCCTCCATTATTTTTTCCTCATTTCATCTAACCTGTCACACGCATTGGTGTGACAGTGAGACCTGCAGCCCATCCCAGATCATATCAGGATTCATCTAGGTCAAAGAAAAAGCCAACAATGCTGGTGAAAGGTGGTATTGGTAACTCCTTGCTCCACCTGTAATTCCTGGAGGAGGTTGTGAATTTTAACAAAGTGTCTTATGAAGACAAGAAAAAAAAAAAAAGGGAAAAAAAGGCTGGTTTTTTTTTCCATTTGATGGTTTGGGCTAGATTTTTAGTTGAGATTTTGACAGAGTTGTTGAATCAGTCTGTGTAAGGAGTAAGCAACAACCAGTTCAGTTACACACTCATTTTAAGCATATCCATCACATGATGGACAAGTTTGACCCTTTTAATCTTAAGGGAGACAATACCATTATCTCATATTCACCTGGTGTAGTTGCAAATATAACCACAAATAACTTTTCCTGCTTCTTGTGTGCTAATGAACATTTATTCTTTCACACACCTTCCTCCAATCCTCTCAGATGAGGTCAGGTTGCAGCTCTGCTTGCCCATTCCCACTGACCTTAGCCAAGGAATGGCTACCCTGTGGTTGAGAGTGTTGTAGGCCATGGTGTAGCTGGCAAGTCTTTCAGTAGCCCATAGCCTATTCCTCTGAAAGATAACAAATCGGTAAGTTAAGCATGGAGCTCTGTTTCTGCAGGGCTTCCCTGCCACAAATGCTTTCCTTAGTGTGTTTAGTGACACCTCCATAATGTACAGCTTTAAAGTGCTTGAGGACATTAAAGTCTGGTATCTCAATCAGCGGGGAGGAACTAACAGCATCCTATCAGGAGTGGAGAGCAAGGAATGTTGTGGTCTTGACTCATGTGAATGTTTGCCATGTAGACAGTTGTAATTTACAGGGAACAAATGAATCAATTTAGATAACAGAGGAACAAGGCCAAGCCTCATCTGTCTCTCTTTTTAAAAAAGAAAAAAATCCCCCTGTGTAAATGTAGCTACACTGCCTCCCAACAAACTTGCTTCTGCACATCTCTGTGTTTTCCCATCTGTTATGCCTCTTAGCAGTCACCTCACACTGCATTTTTTAGGATGGATGTGTTACTAAGCAAGGGAAAGTGATTTCCCATAAAAAAGATAAATCCCACTGTAAATTGAAGCCTAAGCTCTGCATGAAAACTTTTTGGATTTTGACTACTGACTGAAATACAAGTACAACAACATCAGCTTTCATGATGCCTGGGCTCTGACAATAAAGCTGGATAGCTTGAGGCTTATCAGGAAGTTACGTGCTGTCTTCAGCAGCACTTGGAGTAAGTTCTCCATAAACCACAGGTGCACAAAACCAGGTTAGGCCATTGCAGGTTGAACTGCATGCCTTGGGGTGAATCCAGAAGGAATCACTGTCAGTGATCAAATATTGATATATTGACATACTCACTGATGTTACTGTAGTTTGAGTCATTTATGAGTCTTTACTTAGCAGAGACTTAGAACTAAGCTAACTTAGAGCCTGAATTATCTGTGCCTGAAGAGCAGGTGGCCAGTCAATGCTCAGGTGGGGATTATTGCTGCCAACAGTGTCAGAAAGCTTGCTTTGCACCTGCCTCCTCCTCATAACAAGCACACAGATAAAAAGAGTCCGGTTCCCTGGCACTGCCAACCAACTCCTCCAATCTTTCAAAAACAAATACTTAGCCTTGACTGTAAAATAAAACAGAAAATAAGAGTTACCACTACCTTCTATTGACTGTTGATTGACCTGAGCACTCTCCAGTAGCGAATATAAAAGATTAGATATCACTTTCCATACAGGTGTTTAAGCAAACCATTTTTTGTCTTACTAGGAGATTGAATTGTTCAAAGTTCTGGAAAATGCCTGTTTGCAGTTTTACAAGTGTACTTAGTAAAAGGAAGGCATTGCCTTATGCCTTCAAAGGTGGTGATTTACAATGTCCTGTCTAGTGTTTCCAAAATCAAGAGTTTTGTTTAAGCTTAGCAGAATGTACTGAAAGGAGATTTCTGACACGGTATGTGTATTTACAGTGCAAATACAGGAACAGGCCTTTTAGAAACGAATTACTCAAAGTGATCTCACTCAGGAAATAGCCAGCACTACAAGTGGTGGGGAGTCAGGGTCTTCTCCTTTTTAAAGACTGACATAAGCCAAGAGAAACAGTAACAAACAGTAGGTTCTGTGTGGTAAAGTCAGATGGGGGGGGCGGGGAGGGGGGCGTGCAGCATCAGAGTGATGGCAATTTCTGCTCAGAGGAAATGGACAACATCCTTGACTGTCATTCATAGGTTTGAATCCAAAATTCACTAGTGATCTTTAGTACATGGGCTATGAGAAGCTAGAAAAAAAAATAGAAAAGGAGATTGCATTTCTGTCAAGGAAAAAAAAAAATCCCCAAACTTGGTTACAGTGCTGAAAATAGCTCATGAAAAAATTAAGATCAATTATCAGAATCACTGATTATTTCTTTCCATAAAGACTGTACTATATCCTTCATATCTAAGTCTAACAATGATTTCTGTCTTGTTTTATGAATGCTTTGCTATTTTCCAAACCACAGGGTTCCTCAGTTTCTCCTTCAGTACTACTGAATGCAATCTTTTGCAAGAGTTAGAGATGGGATTTTTGTCTCATAATGTTTGGTCTCTGTTGAAAACATATCCCTGCAGGTGAAATTCACTCGGACAAATCAGACTTTCTAAACTGACATTGAAGAATTAAGGAAAAAAAAAAAAAAGGACTTTGCTTCATCCCACAGCATTGAAGGGAAAGGACAGAATTTCTTAAGTGGTGAGTCCTCAGTAAAAGGTCTACATTTGCAGAAAGAGTAATTAGTTATTTCAGAGTCTGTCCTAATCTGAAAGGATTTAATCATCTAACAGCTGAAATTAAAAAAAAACCCTCAAAATACTACATTGGCATTTCTACCTGGGCAAAGACAATTAAAATTTCTACCTGGGCTTTTTTCCTGAGACAGACTTGGTGGCTGCTGCTTCTGTGATCTATATCCTTGTGACTACCTAAAACCAAGGACAAGATTGTCCTTTTCTTCACTATGTATGTCTGTGATACAGAGTGGCCACCGAGGAGATGGTGTGTTTTAGCTACTGACATGTTTCAGGACATGGTGTCGCAATGGTCAGAGTGCACTGAGAAGCCTTTGAACTCATGGTGAACACAAGGCTAAGCCCATACCGCTTATTGAGGGTCTCCATGTGGACATTCTCAGGGCCTGACAGACCACACACATGGACAAATGTGGTATGGATCTGGGCCAGATGTGAGCTCTGAAGAGCTGGTACTGACACTTCCATCTGTTCCTGGCTTGGTGTAGCCACGACAGACACATAGGTGGATGAGGCAAGCAGGCAGCCTACTCCACCATCACAACTAGTGGAGCAAACACTTTCCATACACTATAAACACAGCAGTTTGACCTGGTCCTTTTTTTTTTCTCAGATAGCTCTACCTAAAATTGCATTTTCTGTTTTTCATGTAGTTAATTTCTATCTTATCTTTATAAACAGTGTTCCTACTTCTTTACTGGACATTGATCCTAAAACTATTGACCTTCTTTCACTTTTTTTTAAATGCTTTTTTATTATTATTCCTTTTTTTTTTTGCCAGTTTCTTGACTAATGATTTGTGCTGGGAGATGATAATTTGTCTCTTAAGGCCTTCACACTTCTTGGTCTCAGTTATTTTCCTTTCAGCGAGCTCTACAAATCACAACTGTCCATTCATCCTTAATAGGAAAGGATTAAGGTCTCTTTTGGAGTTAATTTCAGAATCTGCATTCAGGAATGACAGAATTTCTTCAGATCAGAAATACATTTACAAAGTGACATCCAGCTGTGGGCTTTAGCCCATCCTAATGTGGTGTTGAGTTTTGCTCTGCAAATAGTATCTATACTGTAGGCCAGTGTTAGCACCAGTCAGGAATATGACTATTTTTTGTGATTATGGTATTTTAATTGCCAGTGATTTATCTAAGTAAGAGTAGATTAGCTTGAACCACTTAAGGCTTTTTCCACTCTTCAGGCTGCAATATTCAGGATGTTCAATACCAGCTAGGAGATTCAAACTGTGACTGAGTGCCCTGCTCACCAGACTGTGTAGAATCTATACTCATTTGTTGAACATATCAGATTCTATATCATTAACCAGCTATACACCAGAGCAGAGAGATGGTGGCCTCTAAGTTTGCTGATGTATCTGCCCATTTGCATGTGGGAGATGTGTGTTCAATTCTCCTTTCCAATAATGCAGAGCAGAGATCTGACTCTCTAGCTTCTTACATTTCTGCTGAACACCCTAACTCTATACTAGTCCAAGGTGGCTTTGCATCAGCAGACAGGAGCTGGAGTCCTGGCTGCACCGTACCCCTCTGTGCTGCAGCAGAGAGGAGAAGATAAGCTGCTTAAGGGATTGGGCTACTGCAAACTTGCTTCCTCTTTGAGAAAAGGCCAGCTTGATCTTTCCAAGCACATGCTGCTTCCCTTGCTGCCCAGCTCTGTACCGCCTGTATTATGCCCCTGTGATGATGCCATGAATTGGACCCAAATGGTAGAGGATAGCCACAAGTCTGATAATTAAAATGAAGTAATAAAGTCAGTGCCCATCTGGCAATGTGTTTGTCATGGAGGACTATTGCAAAAAAGTCTAAAATGTTAGGATAGATAATAGATGGTAAGAGCAAGTAAAGCGTCTTTCCGTTTCAGACTGTACCTCAAAGAACAATCAGAAAGCTGGAACATGGAGGGTCTTATACTCTGCATGCTTGGCTGAGCCTCAGACAGGGTGAGAGAGATCATGGCTGTATTGTGAGGAAGTTGGGTGAAAAGACACCCTGTTGGCTCTGATCTTGCTAGTCCAAAGCTGTGCATGTACTGACAGTGTTGAGCCCAAGTGAATACTCCTGGCCAAGAGAAGCGTGTGTGTGTGTGTGTGTGTGTGTGAGGCTGATAAAGCTACTGATCCTACTGCACGTGTATCTTCATGGCAGTATGCTCTTCCATGCATAAGTACAGCCCCTGTGGTCACTGTGCCCACCTGGGCTCTGCCTCTATTTCAAACTGCCTTGGAGAATGGCAGTTGCTTGTTTGCTTATTTTAAAAGCGTGACTGCAAAGCTTCCTTTCTGCCACCTCATACCTGTTTAAACTCTGAGGTCTGTTACAGCTGTGAAGAGGTTGTATCTGGCATATATACACCCTTATTTCCCATAAGCATTGCTTATTTTCAGGAGTTTCTGAAGGTGTTTAGGGACAGCAGAGCACCACATACCACTGTGAAGGATCTCACAGCCTTTAGACAAAATCTATGCTCTTTACAGTACATTCACAGAGACCCAAAACACCCTTTCTCTTAGATATATATTTTTAAAATCCCAGAGGAACAACCAGACGCAATATCTGAGAACTGCAGTTTAACTGTGTGTTTTGTCCCACAACCATTGTCCTACAAGGCATGAGGACTGGCAGTGTGAATACTGCTTTGTAGCATACAAAATCTGTTCCTTCTGGTAACAGGAAAGGTGGTGTTGACATTGAAAAGAGTGTCTGTATAGCTGATCAATAAGCATATTGATTGAGTCCTTGATATAGAAGATGTTAAATTAATTTCAAACCCGCAATCTGTGCACCTTGCACCACATCTAGACCAATGCAATATTAGCATGGCATATAGCTGGTCACTCTCAATCTGCTGATGTTTCTCAGATCTGCCTGACAGTCATGGAGCTGATTTCTACACATAGACTCCATGTCATTCTTCTAACACATATGAATCTGCTTTTCTAACCATCACAAGAATACTCAGCTCACTTAATCTTGCTGCTGAAATAGCTTCTTTTGTGGCCAAGTAGTGAATACTCAGACGTGGTGAACTTTAGCTTCAGTAGATAACACTAAATGTTCTTTTGTCATTACACGTTCAGCAAAAACCGCAACCACATCCAACTGAAAGCCAGTAGCATCACCTTACCAGGTCATCACTTTTGGAGCCTTCATGGGCTAAAGGAAGAAGCTATTCTGTGGCTTCATGCTGGGGCATGAGGGGATGCACTATTATTACGGCTTGTATTGCTGTGCTGGACACAACTTAATAAAGATGTACATGAGAAAGTATTACCGTTATAGCGAAAGTGCCCATTTCCTTGTTGTCCTGTGGTGCAGCATGGAAATAAAGCTCTTCTTGATGTGCTTAGCTGCAAGAATGGTTTCCAGGTAGGTATATTTCCCCAGTTTTAACCCAGGCAATTCTAAAAATACCCTCTGAAACAAAAGTGACATGGTGGGAATTATGACTCATACATTTTGCCAGGAAATTGAAGTACTTCATAGAATCAGAGAATTGTAGAAGTTGGAAGGGACTCCTAGAGATTACTCAGCCCACTCCTTCGGCTTAAAGCACAATCACCTTGACCAGGTCACACAGGAACATGTCCAGGCTGGTTTGAAAACTTACAGATTAGGAGACTTCTCACCCTAGCTGGGCAGCCTGTGCCAGGGCTCTCTCACCCTCACAGCAAAGTTTTCCCTTGTATTTAAGTGGAATTTTTTGTGTACCAACTTATGTCCATTTCCCCTAGTCCTGTCCCCGGAAGCTACAGTAAAAAGTGTTGCCCCATCCTCCTGCCATCCTCCCCTTAGATACTTTGTTGATGAAGTGTTGATGAAGTCCCTTCTCAGTCTTCTCTTCTCCAGGTTGAACAGCCCCATGTCTGCAGCCTTTTCTCTTAAGAGAGATGCTCCAGTCCCCTGATCATCTTGGTAGCCCAGTTTCCAGCGTGACTTTGCCTCCGCGTGGCTGCGAGAGCGCGGAGGGGAGGGGAGGGCGCCGGCGGCGGGGACTGGGCGGCGGGAGGGCGCTGTCCGTGGTACTGCTCCGCGGTGCGTGTGAGCGCACGAGGGTGCGCGGGGTCACGTGCTCGCGCGAGCGCGTGAAGGCGCGCCGGTGAGGCCGTGCGCGTGGGATGCGCCTCTCTCTGTGAGCCTTGGCGCGGGAGCCCACTCGTACGGCTGCGTGCACGGTCATGCGTGAGGGATGAGTGATTGTGGGTGCATGCACGCACATAGGGGTGTGTCTGTCTACACCCACATTCAGTGTGTATGCATGCGTGCAGGTGTGGGAGCGCCCACAGAGGTGCGAGTGAGTGGGTGCACTTGTCTGTATGTGTGTGTATATATGTGGCCAGCAGTGCATGCAGGGATGCACACACATTACAGAATCATAGACTCTTAAGGGTTGGAAGGGGCTTTGAAAGATCATCTAGCCCAATCCCCCTGCCAGAGCAGGGCCATCTAGAGTAGGTCCCACAGGAACTTGTCCAGGTGTGATTTGAATGTCCACAGAGAAAGAAACTCCATAGCCCCTCTGGGCAGCCAGTCCAGTGCTCCATCACCCTCACAGTGAAGTTTTTCCTGATATTTCTTTGGAACCTCTTGTATTCTAGCTTGTACTCATTGCTGCTTGTCCTAACACTGGAGACTTCATTGAGAATGGGCTGTCTCCATCCTTCTGACCCCTGCCCTTCACATATTTGTAAAAAATAATGAGGTCATTCCTCAGTCTCCTCTTCTCCAACCTAAAGAGCCCCAGCTCCCTCAGCCTTTCATCATAAGAGAGATGCTCCACTCCATCATCTTTGTGGCCCTGTGCTGAACTCTTTCCAATACCTTGCTGTCCTTCTTGAACTGAGGGGCCCAGAACTGACATGCAAGCATGGGATGTGTTTAGGTGTGCACATATGTGCATGTGTGTGCAAGCTCGTGTACTTGTGGGACTGTAGGTGAATGGGTGTCTGCATGTGGATATGTTTATCTGTGTTGGTGTGTCTGATTGTATATGCATTCTACTCTGCCCTAATGAGGCCTCATCTGGAGTGCTGTGTCCAGTTCTAGGACCTCCAGCTCAAGAGGGACAGGGAAGTCTAGAGAGAGTCCAGTACAGGGCCACCGAGATGATCAGAAAACTGGAGCATCTTTCCTAGGATGATCTATGGGACCTAGAACTGTTTAGTCTATAAAAGAGAAGACTAAGAGGGGATCTCATCAACATTTGTAAGTACCTAAATGGTGGATGTTAGGAGAATGGGGAAACACTTTTTTTCTGTAGTGTATAGTGACAGGAATGGGGGTAATAGGCATGAACTGGAACACAAAAGGTTCCACTTAAACACAGGGAAAATCTTCTTTCCTATGAGGATGAGGGAGCCCTGGCACAGGCTTCCTAGCTAGGGTGTGGAGTCTTCTGGAGGTTTTCAAAACTTGCCTGGACACTGTAGTGTGTGACCTGATTGAGGTAACTGCTTTAGCAGGAGAGTTTGACTAGATGATCTGTAGAACTCCCTTCCAATCTCTACCATTCTGTGATTCTTTGGTTCTATGATATGAACTTGACTCTGCATGTGTGGGTAGAGATATGTGCAGGTGTGCGTGCTTGGGAATATATAGAAGATTTTTTTTTCCCATCAAAAGGCATTTGTGACCTGATCTAGGTGGACCTGCTTCGGCAAGGGCATTGGACTAGATGATCTCTAAAGGTCCCTTCCAAACCCTACCATTCTATGATTCTGTGATAATAGCACCTAAGATACATAATCTATTAGCAATGGTTTAACATCTCTGTCACACTCAAAAGCATATACTGAAATGACAGAATAGTCTGTTGTTAAAATTGCAAACAGCACCAAAAAAGGTCATCGTCTTTGCTTATCATAATGGCAGCTCCCTGTAAAAGCCAAAACATTCAGCTCTGCTATTAATATTTAATATATTAAATCATTTTTATATTTTATTACACATAGAGTCAGACTCTTCAGTGCAACTCTTAGTTCCTCACAGGCCAACAACTTTCAAACCCTACACAAGATAGAGACATCAGTATGAGCCAGAGGAGTATCAGTTACTATTACTTTCATATCCCTCTGCTTGCCCTGTAAGATTCTAGTGATCATTTTTTTCTCTGCTTGATACTTGTATAGATACAGCTTGTAGTTGTATAATAGAAAAGCTGATGATATTTAACAACTTGATTAAAAAACCCACCCTTTTTGCTATATCCTACCAAATGTGATTGATTCCTGTGAACAGGCACAGACACCTGTGCCAGTTGGAGTCCAGCGTGGGACTGAATATTTAAACTGTTACTGGTGTACCAAAGGGACCGGCCAGGAAAGGGAACCTAGCAAATTGTTCAGCAAAACCTATCTCACAGCTTATGAGATGTGTCCCATTGCTTCATCTTTGGGCAACTTTTCTTCTGCTGCCCATCAGCTCGAAATCCACTCCTGGGTCTACTCAACAGAGGTGTGACTTGTTCACTCTGTTGTGTGCTGCTGGTGGCAGGCAGCTCTTGATGCCCATTGTCCTTTATAATTAGGTAACCTGTGAAGAATAATGTTTAGCCTAGCAGGCATTTCACTGACAATAGAATATCCATTACATGTTAAAAATATGCTTTTGTGTCTTCAATGTCATTCCTCCTTGGGCTCGTGAGAAGATTCTTCATGGAGAACTAATAATTCATGATACTCATTTACAGTTTGCCCCAGGAAGCAGAGTTACTCACATGCAATCACAGCTAAGCCACAGTGGGGAATCCATAAACCCTTTTCTGTGTGTTTCTCCATGTGTTTTGAGGATGTCCTTTGAGGCACCAAATCTTTTCCCAGGAACTTAGCATAGGGAATGTGACAGAGCCACTGGAAAGCTATTTTGGTCCACCAAATACTCACAGTAGTGGCTCCAGTTCTAGCCAGATCTGGAACATTACAGAGGCAGTTGCTGGTAGGCTTTGCACTCACCAAGGACCCAGGTATGTTGTTCCATTGCCTTGTACTCTTGATTTGAACCTTTCAGTGTCTATACGCTGACCTTTGCGTACTTAGTATCCTCTTACTGGAGTGAAAGGCATGAGTAGTTCTTGCCCCTTTGTTTCAGAGAGCAGTTCATTGTCCACTCTGTTTTCTAACACAAAATAAATAAGGAAATCATTTCATCATTATTTGTTAGTTTGGCTTGTTTTTAATAGGGATGTAGGGCAGCTGCACAGAGCTCTCAGACTTTCCTTAGAAAACTTCAGGCCTTAAATACTGAAGTCTTGGAGAGGACGGAGAATGCCAATGTACTTTTCTCTCTGCGATTGGCATGACTGGCAAGTGGATATATTAAGTGGTGCCTAATTATGAGGAAATGGACCATATGATCAATTATCTTTTACCTTCATCACTTTACTAATATGTTATTTCTGGATTTGTGTCATTGTCAGACGGAACACATGACCAAGGCTGAGGATTTGGCCTGTCTCAGTGAATAGGATCTACTCAGGCCCATACCTTCACCCGGTATCTCAGAGGTGGAGGTGTCTGAGGGAAGATGGGGGTTTAACTTTGCTTGCTTTTGTAGTGGATTCATGTTGCTAGGCTGAAAAGAAGCATAGGATATAAGGGGAATTATATGTTGTTAAAAAATCCATTCTGACTTACAGTTTCATTCAGAATGTTACTTTTTTTTTTGTTGTTAGAAACCTGAAAAAAATCCAAAAGAACAACAAAAAAAGCACAGCCTTTCTAGGACCCCTGAATGCAGGAAAGGTATTAATTTTAGCTACTTATCTGGCCCGGTGCCTGGAAGCCTCACACGCTAATATTTTCTTCTCCACCACCCCCAGAATACAAAATGGGTGATTATCCATACTTTACAGATGGAATCTGAAATACAAGGAGGCAAACCGTAGGGCCAAATTGTAGGCCAAGGCGCCTTGGCTTTTCCAGCTTGTCTTTCACAGTAATGCACCTTGGTTTATGCAGGCAGGACTCTCAGCTTCCACTTTTCCCTTTCCAGCTGCAACTTTTGTTGAAGGTTAGTAATCAGGATATGAAAGGTAAATAATGCCTTCCACCAAAGTATCTCTGTCGAGATAAATACCTCTCTGTGAATCAGATTGGCATCAGGAAAACAGCTGAAGACACAGTCTGAAGCCTCAGCCCCACAGGATTGTTAGGAATATTACTGTCCCGACCTAATGAGCTACCACTGGTCCTAAACAATGTCTAGGACAAAAGACTAGAGGGGGATTGGCTGCCCTCACCCTGCTGCCAGCAGACTTCTGACAACCCATTAAGGTTATAGCTATTCAGCCCTGTTCAGACAGCCCTTTTTTCCTTCTTTTTTTCCCCTCCCTAACAACTCCCAGCTAATGAGCAGACAGCGTTAGTTTTATTTTGCACGGGGAATGCTTGGCTAAATAGGCATCTGTACATGGCTCTGGAAATGGAATGAGGTGCAGGAAGGAGAGGAAGAGAGACCAGTGGTCTTTCAGAAGTGTTCCCATGCTCTTGATCTGTCAGGCAGAGAGGCTGAGCTGAGGATCACTCCTCATGGGGATGGATAAGGATTTGAGGCTGATTTGGACTAGCTGAGAGAGAGCAGCCCAGGCCTGCTGCCTCCCTGGTTTTGCAGAAATGAGCAGGGGAGGCGAGGCCAACGCCCAGCTTGGCGTGTGCCTTCAGCTCACAGCTCTCCTCAGACACTGCCCTCAACTGTGTGCCTCCATCCACTTTTGCTATAAAAATTCCCGAAGGCGCCAGTCCTTCTCTCCCTGTGCCCGTTCCTCCCTTTCCCTTGTACTTTACTAAGTGATTGGAGTTGCCCTCTTCCTTTTGCGCCTTCCCACCTCCTTCAAGCTCCCACTTCAGCGACAAGCAGCATCACTAATTGCTTTTTAGGGTCTCTTTTCTGCTCTCTGTTCAAAATTCACGGGGCATTCCCTGGTCCCATTATGTTCCTTTCTGAACCTTTTCAACTTCTTTTACAAACTTAGCACTTTCTGTGTTTCTTTTAGCCTTTCCAAAAATAAAAAAAAAGAAGTTTGGATTCTTTTTTTTTGGGGGGGGGGGGTGGGTTGGCAAGAAGGCCCCCTCCCTCTGCAACCCCCCCTCCCTGCCAGAAAAGCACACGCACAGGCACGCCTCCCATTGAATGGGGGGCTTTGTGCGGGGAATTTCCGGAACACAGCCCAGGGCTGGAGGCGAAGTATGAGTGGAGGGGCTTTGGGCAAGGAGCCTCCCTTAAGCCCACCCCATTACCACGGTCACTGTTTGCCCTGGGCTCTCTAAAAGGACTATTGTTGCCTGTTGCCAGGTATTCCCTAGCAACACTTAAGCCAAGCTGCCTCCTCTATTTATGGCAGAAACTTTTCAATGGTCTCCAAAACACGTGCTTGTCAACTTGGGAGAATACCTTCAAACAGACACAGAGGGGGGAAAGAAAAAAAACCCAAGCGCTTGCTTTAGTTGAAATATGTGTGTTGAGGGTGTTTTTCACTTTCTTGTAATTTACCTTGGATCAGCAACCCAAACAATTGAAATTTGAAAAAAAAAATCCCTGTGTATCACCCTCTCCCAGCCCCTGTTCCCTGCAGTCGAGCCTTTCTACTGGTGGATGGATTGGGGGGCATTTATTGGATGGACGAGCCTTTGCTACATTTGAAAACTTTTTGCACAAAAGAATGTTTCATTATTTTAAGACAGATTTTGATTTCTTTGTGTGTGACAGAGCTCTCAGAGCAACCGCCATTCTTCTTTTGCCGTCTGTCAGCAAATGGCCTATTACCATGAGGTGTGTCAAGATGGGGAAGGGGACAGTTATATACCTGTAAGTTGCATCATCTCACCAAACAGTTGAGCTTGTGGTGGGTGTTAGATTTGAATACACTTGCACCTATGTGTGTATTTATTTCAGGAAAGACGTGTCTCCAAACTTGCATTTCTCCAGTCAGTTTGTCAGCTGTAGATAGTGAGTGGTCCAGTCAATTTCAAACAGAATTAAGCTGCTGTATCTCCAGAAAGATGAATGCACATTTTGATGACCAAGTCTTTACTCTTTTTATGCCATGTCATACAAAGGGTTCTAGTGTAAACTAGTGTCTGCCTGCTAGCATCATATTACTTGCAGATTGTTTCTACTATGAAGCAGTAAAATCATTGCCATTGTTGGGAAAATGTAACAGGAAAACGTAAGGTAAGGTCAGAGTTTACAAAGACAGCTGAAGCAATATGGTACCCAACTGACAGTGAATTTCAAAGGGTTGTGAACATGTCTGAGTGGCCCACCCATATACCCACACTGGCAGTGGATGTATTTTCACTGCCATGGAGGGCAACACACTGATGCAGCATCAGCAACGTGTCTGAAGTTTTCCCTTCTGCAAATTCATACCAGTCTTCCTGAGGTGCTTTTAAAAACTCATAGATGAGTTGCTGAGGGATATGGTTTAGTTTGGTGATGAGTTTGGCAGTGTTAGGTTAGTGGCTGGACTCGATGATCTTAAGGGTCTTTGCCAACCATAATGATTCTACGATTCTATGACATCCTGGCCTGGGGACTAATTTCTTAGCTGTAACCTCCAAGGTGCTGCAGTGGCCCTAAGAGATGAACTGCACACAGCTATACAGGAGGTCAATCTGAGGCAACTGCCTGTGGTGCAAGCACCATGGAAGATTTCAGAGCTAAAGCAAAGTCCCAGGAGTGAAATAAGACTGGTGCTTTCACATAGGCTCAGGTCTGACAGACAAGAAAACACTGCCATTTGCTCCTCTCTTTCCACGGTAGATGGCAGAGATCAGAGTTGCCTTTCTTGTTCTGACTCAGAAACTGAAAATATTGCATAGCAACTATTCATTCTGCATTTTGGTTTTATGACCCTCTGATGAGCTGTATCATGTTTGTAGGAAGATCAGAGCATATGACAACATAGTAATTTTCTTTTATGATCTATAACTATGGAAGCTACTCAGTCAGTGAGAGTTTATTCTTACTTCAAAATGACATGCATGTTTTGTGCTATTGTATTTTTTCCCAGGCACGTGTGCCAGTGTCTCCACAGACAAGTCCAGTACAATATTCCTATCTATTTGTAGCTGTCTCTGGTGCTTCTGCATTTCCATCTGCCATGGAATAGTCCCTGCTCTCAGCTCAGCCTTCAAAACTCAGTTTTGTTTCTGTTTTATAGAAGTACTGTAATTAGAAGATGCTACATTTCCGGTGTTAACATATTCCCCTGCAGAGCCTGACATCAGAGTGAATGTAAATGGTTTCATGAAGTGCAAGATTAGGGCTGTTTAAATAATTGTTGTAATTGAAAATATGTGTATTATTATCTCTCAAGATGTTTTAGATTAAATTAATGAAGTTTACATCTGGAGAAGCAGATATTAACCCTTTGTGTGATTCTGATCCCTTAACTAGGTAATCTGATGCTCAAGTTTTTGATCCATACCTAGTAACACAGCTGTTCTTAGCTTTGAAAAATACTTTGTCTTAGCCCTTTCTTTTTATTCCATTAATGTCTGGACTACAGTCCTCATCTTAAAGCAAATACAGCAAAAACTAGCACCTTACTCTGTGGTAAGTCAGGCCCCTAGTTCCTATTAAAACAAAGAAAGGATACAAGACTCGACAAAGATACCTGTCTAGCCCTGCATTTAGTTAGCAAGCAGAATAATATCTATTAGAAGGCCAAGATTTTCATTTCTGGAACATAACACTGTTGTGCTTCTGCATGACCACAAGCAGTGTAGAAAAGTCTCTTCCAGGTTCTTAGCTATTTTAGCCCTATGACACCATTTTACCTTATCTTTGGCATATTAAAGTGCTCAGGTAGCTTAAAAAGAGGCATGGGAAAAATAATTCCCTGTAGAGGGAATAATCACTCAGTATTTTCTGTTTATTTCCAAGGGTTAACTTCCAGCTCTCATCTAGAAAGTGTTGTGAAGATAATTCTGTAGGCTGAGAGAAAATTATTTCCAAGTGCAGAAAGAGATACAACTCTGGCAAGCTCTTCTTCTGTGGACAGGCTTCCTTAGAAATAGCTGTTTACCTTTCTCAAATTGTGTAGTTTTGACTTCCAAAATAACCCATGAAAGTGGTGTTTGCAACTGTAATTCCCTTTTTGCCAGCTGCCGACATGATTGTTACAATCTTGTGAAATAAATGATCTACTACCTTAGTTATTTACTGTGTGTTAGTTTGGCAAATAGTCATAAATATATATGTGTGTTTGAAGTAATTCTGGGTGACTCTGGGGCAGGTTTTTCAGCTTCTGATGAAATTCAGTTTTCCCACTGCCTTGTGGAAAATTACATACTTGTCCATGTTCTTGAAGCTACAATACTTTTACTTAAACTCACTTTCTCCATCATCAAAGGAGAGATCTGGCTTAAGACATTTTCCAGTTCCAAAATGTGTTAGTATGTGACTTACAGCCATGTGTAAAAGCCTCTAACTTCCTTAAAATTTGAATCCCAGCCCTTGAACTCTGGCCCTTCAGGAGTGCTGAGCCATCACTCAAGGCCAGAGTCTCTCCTGCTAGAACATCTGGACTAAAAAAAGTTGCCAAGAGTGAAGCTGGAGTGATTCTTATTCTTTCTTGGAAAGTAAGTTATGTCTATCAGGTAAATTTAATATGCATGCAAACTGATGGTGACCTCAGTACCTCAGTATGCCATTTCCATATAATTTCTGGACCTTTCATAATGCCAAGTCATCCAGTTCCAAAGTGAATGCCTAATTTTCCCCGTGCTTTCTTTACTGCCCATCCTTATGGTTGTTTAACACTGAGCAAACACACAAACAGGAGTACATAAGTGTCACCTAGGAACTTACAATGTGTGAAATGCCTTAGGATGAGAAATCAGAGGAAAGAAAGCCTGCCCTATCCCTGCCAGTAATCAATGGTAATATTTGAACCACACCTCAGATAAACCTTTTCTGAAGACTGAAACTGTTTAAATTACTTCCCCTTCTCTGCCATGTGATCCTGTTTGTGCTACTTTTCCTGAGTCAGAAAGGAGGATGCCAAAATAGTTCAAAAGACCTAATTCCAGCAGCCTTCCAGTCTGACTGGATCCAGGGTGGTTATCTTCTTATTCATATTGGTTGCCTTCTTATCTTCCAGTTCAATTTGTAGATGTACATGATTCATGTCAAGTGTGAAGCTGACTCACTCAGATAACAGGGAACATGACAGATTTTTAGACAGAACTTTTAAAAAACTGACTAGCAATTCTGTGTGTTCAGGGAGAGATGCCTTGAAGGAACTTGATTTGTGGAAAGCATTAAAAACAGCCTTCAAGAAAATGTAACTCCTGCAATGTTCCTTCTTGCATATCCAGACACCATGGTCTCTCATGACCCTTGAAAATCTCAATCCAGTTCACCTTTAAACAACAGTTCAAACTAAGATCTCTAAACCTCTAAATAAGTTTGACTTCATCACACTGCCTAGCCAGGGATTGGCTGTCTCACAGAAAACATGTCCAACATTTGAAACCACTGGTTCTCATAGAATATTAGAATAGTGGAGACTATGTGTCCCTCTCAGTGCTAAGTTTTCGAGAGAGAGGGTGGAAGCCTGCTGACATTGGGGATCCTTATCTTGCACTCATCTAATTCAATATCCCTGTATATGCAGGGATGCAGAGCAATCTTTACTCAGACAGAAAGCAACTGAAGATACTTTCACGTTAGCAGTTTGTTCACTTCCACATCCTTTTCAGAATCACTTGTGGACTCCCAGACAAAATATTTCCTCTAAATAGACCTGTTCTGATCTTTTTATTATTGTTGTTGTGTGGAAAGTGCATACTTTCGCTGCCTCCAGACTTTCATGAAGTCAAAGAGGAGTCCCAAACCAATTTGGAGATACCATCCACCTGAGAGATTGGGTACTGATTTTCAGAGGCACAAGCAAGTCTGTGGCCTAGAGGCCACAGCATCCTGAGAGTGAAATCTGAGAAGTTTAAGGGCACCCTGCTGCTGCCTTTGCTTCACTCCCTGAGTCAGGAGGAGTGGTTGTTTCACACAGGCCAATGATCCTATTGCAGCAGCAGGTTTGTGTCTCTCTAAGAGGCAATATCTTCCAGCTACTGATGAGCTCTGACTGTTTGGTGTAACCCCTGCTTTGGTACTGATAACCACAGGCTAGCAAAGCACCATGCAAAGGTTGTTGACCTCGATCTAGCCCATCCCTTTGCCTGAAGGCAGTGTCAGCTGCCCAACCATTCATAGATTAATAGACTTAAATGCACAGCAGCACTATCATGGCTGTACAGCAGAGTGCTCACAGACGATTTTATTTATCTATGTATGTATTTGAGGAAAAGATTAGTTAAAAACCTACAAAATAGTAGTATCTCCACGGCACATCACTGGGGGTTGGCTCTTGGCATAACGATGAAAACCTGTATGCAGAGAGGGTAGGGTAAATGCTTCTTGGCTTGAGAGTGTTCATAGCTGGAGGTTTCTTTCTAGTTCCTCTCCATCATCAGGAAACTGTGACAGTTCTGAGCCTTTGAGTTACATATTGTATCTTTCGTATTTGTATTTAGTATCAAAAAATCTTTCTTTAAACAGGTGCTCTCTGATTTGTTGGGCTCTGAAGCCAGAGTTGGAGGAGGTTGCTCTTGCCTACAGTGGGATCAGAGAAAGATTTTCTCCCCCAAATGTCTTGGAGACATCTCAGTCTTCACTCTGAACATAGGCTAAAGTTTGATGTATTTGCTTAAGCCTGAATTGAGAGAAACAATTACACTTGTACTTACATCTGGAACCATGAAGGCTTTCCAAAATCAGGATCTCAGCACACTATGTACAATACTAAGACACACTGTTCATTGTGAAGGTAAAAAGTTATGAGGGCTCAACCATAGCAGGATGGAGATCCATCCTTGTTTAAAGCTTCCAGGCACTTCCATAATAATAATGATGCTAATAACAATATGATGTACAAGATGGATCTACTATATACCCTTCCAGTTCCCATCCCCTAAAGCCAGGCAAAAAGGAAACTAAAACAGAATGAATTGTTAAAAATAACGTGACTGCAACAAACTAATACCAGAACTCTTTCGATTATGACTGAATTATGTGGACTGGATGTAACAATCAATAATGGAAACAGGAATATATATAGTTTATATATTATTTTTCGTAAGAAAACTGACATCCTTCTGAAAGACAGACTCTGTCCTCACTTTTCTTGTTTATATTTACTTTTATTGAAAATAACCTTACAAACAGGAACTATGGATTTTCCAAGATGACTCTCATTAGGAACAATGTTTTAAACAAAAAAGGATTATAAAGAGGTTATTCTACAGACAAATTTTAAACCTGATGTAGATACAGTTGAAGTCTACAAATAAATCCTCATAATATATTCCTGTGTAGAAACTGAGATCAAGACAAAGCTTTCACTTCAAAATCTGCTTAGATTTTTAGATTTTTTTTAATGTCATGGGTTTCCAAAGATTAACTTTTCTCTTTCAAACTGCATTAATAGCATTAGGCCTCAATTAATCAGATTCAAAATTTGGTAACAAAGGAAGTATTTTGTCTGTATAATCACTGAGAGGCCATATACCGGGATCTTTTCTTACCAGCCTTTTTAATGATTATTTCAGTCCAGATTTTTTTTTTTTAAAGGAACCACTGAAATCTAGGCTTTGAATTTTGTAAATGAGCCTGCTGCCCAATGCACTTCTCAGCAAGATAAGGGCAGAATGGCATTTGCAGAAATGCTTAGCTATCTCTCTAACAATCCTGCTTGGTTGTGGGCCCCTTGGTAACAGCTTGGCAAATCTGCAAAAGGAATGCGACTATATAGTTTGTGTGTGGATTGTTGAGTCATTATAGCCTCCAAATTGCACAGCAGATCATTAATCATAGCCCAAGATAGGCAATCACTGCAGAAACCTGATGAAAAGGCTCCAGAATAATGCCTGCTAAATCATGTTTAACATGCAGACCTTGCCTGTGCAGATATGGAAAGGGGGAGGTAAGGAAAAAAATTATTCCCCTTTTAGGAAAGAAAACTTCTACTTATCTTTGATTTGCATTCAGCCCTCCCTCAATAGTCCTTAAGCCTGTTATTTAATTCATTTTGGTGCCAGGTCCCATCACAAAGCAAAAACCCTAACCAGGACCTATGCAGTCTATGACCTCCAAACCCCCTGTCTTTTCTTGTCAGTTCTATGTCATTTGTGCAGTTGAACTCCACCAATTTGAAATGCTGACCTCTTCCATAGACAACCTTATTCTCCTTGAGTGAAAGAAAGGGCCAAGGCCTACAAACCACTCAAGCGAGAGATAGCAAGAAAAGAGAAAAGTGGTTGACTCGTAAATCAATTTCCACAGCCCACCCAAAACCCACACGGACAATGACGACGGTATTTTTTAAAAGTTGTGTTGTTGTGGTTTTCTTAATTGAGCTTATTCTCCTTGGAGAAAGTTTTTTGCAAAGTAAAATTGTTTGTGCGGGGTGGAAAATTAGACTAGATCCCACTCACAACCCATTTCAAATCAGGGTATACTTATAGCAGAACTCCATTTTCACCTCTCATGCCTGCAAAAAAGGGGCACGGCCTCACAAACAGGTCTTTGTCCATACTGGAAGAGGTGGCAATATCTAAAGAAAGAGAAACGTTTGGGGCACAAACGCACACTCAATCCATGTGGTACCAGCATGGGGGAAAAGGGATGGTAACTGGCTTTGTGGCACACTGTCTACCTTTGGGGCCCCACAACCCCACAGGTATGCCTGTGGCCTGTACCAAGCCCCTGAAGTGTTTTGAGCAGGGAAGGAACATTCACACACATGGGCTGCACCAAGCCAAGCATACCCATTGTGCTATATAAACATGCAAGCAAGCATCCAGCCGCACAGCCCAACGAGAAACCTGCCACCACACAGTGATGTAAGGTTATAAGGACCCATATTTCACTCCCTGGGAGTCTGATTCTGCCTATGTTACTCTCTGGGGAAGGTTTCCTACTCCTCAGGTGGTCTCACTAAATTCAGTAATTGTGTCTTTGAAGGGCAGCTGCAGAAATTGCCTGGAGCACATCATGCAGCAGGCCCCTATCGCCACTAGTAGCTTTTTATTTCTCAGAGGCCAGGATCAGGCCATACTGTTTCTTACTGGACAGTCATATCATTGGGTTTAAGGCTGGAACATGCTTAAATAACATTACTCATCTTCCCAATGGGAAAGAGCATCCCTCCCCTGCCAGGCCGAGGTGTCTTGGTCCTGCTCTCCCGGAATCACAATCCTCAGCATCATGGGATGACTGGTTAATCTGTGTCAGAAGAGGTGGGTCCAACACATAGGTTGAACATAACAAATTAATTTGTTAAGATTTCTCATTGATCAGGCTTAGTTTTAAATACACCCCAAAGCTTAGTGCCGCTTACAACATATTTGTACAAGTCCATGGCAGGAAAAACAATTGTGTGAAGAATTAAATACAATGTCACTGTGTGCTCCCCTTTTCTTATTGTTCTCATTCAGCCTCTGGCATTGGCCCTTTCTGGGCTACTCCCATCCTCCCACCAGCATCTCTTTCTTGAAATAGAGTATTTTGTGATCCAAAAATCCTTCATACCTTAAAACAAAGTGTGATGTGTTGTTACGTGTAGGAAAGTTACTCTACCAGAATTGCAACGGCAGACTAACTTCAAGGAACCTGGACTATTGCACTAGATATTCTCTAAATTCTGTGAAAATACTGATGGGATACAGTCAATGGGAGGAACTCCTCATCTGGGAGAGCAGATGCTCCAAAGGAATCTGCCTGTGAAGCCTGCTTAGCCGATGTGCCCCCGTCGGGTCTGAGCTTGCTTGCCGTGGGGCTTACCGGCTCTGAGCCCTTGGGCAGAAGGGAGATTTGGAGCTGTTTATACCACTTGACCCTCCATCCAGATGACCTTCCATCATCTGGGGCCAGCTGATGCTAAGCAGTAAATTAAATTCAGTGGCATGCTGTCTCACTTCTCAATGGTGTTTTAGTGTGAGAGTTGGAGTCCATAGAGCAGGGCTCATTACATGCTGCTACAGCAGCTGGAGCTAAGGGGACTGTCAAGCTCATTACCTTTTATAATATGCCCACCGATGGAGCTAGGTGTGCTGTAGATGGATTTGTTGGAGGCCAGCACTTTTGTTTAGGGGTGAAGCACCGCATTAATCTGACAGGCAAGACTCCATATTATGCAAAAGGAAGAATTCAACAGGAAACAGATGCATGTGGATAAAAATAATCAATGTTTTCATAACCTGCACCTCTGAGTGGGCAGCATCTGTAGCAGTAGAAAGCACACTTCATCTCCTTTCTCATCTCTTTTCCTCAGCAAACCAAGGCTTATGGCAAGAAGTTTGCAAAATTTCACACCAGTTCCTCGAAATCCTTACGTGTTACCAGATTTCAGCAATCATTTTATTGGCTTTCCTAGTCAGATCCGTGCATATCATATCATATCATATCATATCATATCATATCATATCAATCACTGTCTAGCCCAATAATTCAGAGATGATTTTGCTCTTGAGCTTGTGAAGTAATACACCAAAACCTGAATTTGTCTATGCTTATGAATATTCAAGCATACCCTTCAATGCAATGCTAACCTTGCAACACCATTTTGTTTGGAGTGCAGTGAAATATATTTCAATCATCAATGTGCATTCATCTAATTTGCCATACTCCAGAAAAAAAAGTCATATGCCTGTAATGGAGAGAAAATGGCAAAACTAGAGAATAAAACTGGCCATGCTCAGGCTCCTTGGCTAGATAATGAATACCTTGAAGATATCCATTTATATCTAGATCTTATAGGAAAAAGAACTTCAGATGTATAATGATGATGAAGTCAGAAGAACATAGTCTACAGATAGTCCCTTACTGACTACTGTCCATTCAGTACAGCAGCAGACAGCTGAACTAGCAAATTCAAGAACAACACTTTTGTCACTGCAGACTATATTCCTAGGAGCTTCCTTGCTTAAGATCTTGAAATATCTTCAAGAAGCTGTTTCTCAACTTCTGATCTCATTAAGTACTTATCAGTTATGGTCACTGGGTTAGCAGTGGTGTGCAATGTCTATACTAGAGCATAAAGAGTAGTTTACAGAGCTAGGTGGACTTAAGGAAATGCGGCTTGTCCTTTCAGCGCCCTTCGATTCAGACATCATACATCCCTGTTAGAAAGAGTAGGCAGTTGTATGGCAGGTGGGAACATTTCACAGCCCCATCACTGAGGCAGCCAGTTTTAATTTCCTAGTTTCCTAGATAGGGAGATGGCAAAGGTATGTGTGTGTTGTCTCAATTACAGTAGTAGCAGCTAGCAGGCATGTGTTGAACACTGATGTTAATAAGGCACATACTCCCGGTTGTGTCTCACAAAAGTAGCCATGCAGCCCTTGCTTCTTTTCGTGCTGTGGTGGCATCTGGCACAGCTAGATGCTTGTTTGGGTTATTTAATTGCTTCTTTGCCTGTCTGACATGGGCTTTTGGGCACTTGGACCCGTGACTGCACTGCATTTAGTAAGCACTCTGCTCTGTCCTGTAGGCAGTATTTCACGTGGTCACCCAGTGACTTTGTTCAATTTGCTGGTCCTCAATGTTTTTGTCAATCTGCATCACTTACCAATACGATTTTCACAAACAAAATTAGTCATTGCAATGTAGGTGTATGGAAGCTGTCCCAGTCTGGAAGGATTCATTAAAATTCCCATAATAGTCTCCTTGTCAGGACTCTTGCCTGCTGTCTGGGAAGTATTTCAACAAGTCTGTCCTACTGTTGTGTTAATTAAACATTGTTCTATTTATAAATGCTCCATTGGTCAGTAGCAGTTCCCCACACAGAGAACAAGAAGGAGGAATGGTAACTAAAAGTGATGTGCCAAGAAGACAGGATTTGGCCATCCAGAGAAGCCAAAGGACAACCCAGACTGAGCAGTGTGCCCCTCGTGGACTTGTCATTGTCCTCATCACCTGCCCATGCTGCTGTGGTGGTCTTCTAACAAGAAACTTTGGAGCAGGGGAGGAAGGGAGGAGGTTTACTCACTGCTTCTACCAACAGCTATTTTATTTCTGTTAGTCTGTACATCATAATCTCTTCACGGTGATTGCCATGGGGTGTTGTAGAGGGCAAAAATATATGCAGGTTCAGAAAGAGACCAGGTAGGTAAATGGAGGATAAAGCCATCATCCTCCTGTGCTTGTCTCACACTCCCACAAGCCTCCTCTACAAGTCACTTGCACCAATATATCTCTCTCACCCCAGGAGCCCCAAGGTGCTGCTTGCTGCTACAGGATCATCTCCTGGAGACTGCTCTGCCTAGGTCTTGGAACTGTGTGCCCAGCATTGCTCTTTCTATACGCTTCAGCTTTGCTCATCAGCAACCCTGCTCTGCACTGACTGATGTCTTGCCCAAGAGTGCATGGCATGACTGTTTATTAAGGAACCTCTCTCCTTTTCACAATTACTGTGAATCAATGCCACAGCATCTTGTGCTGCATCCTATGATCACTTCAGGTCTGTGTCATGCCCCTTGTTGCACAGATGGGAGCAATTGTCAGCATTTTTTCCCCATCTCTGTTGTTTTAAGCCCATCTAGGAACAAAGCACCATGATCACCCATAAGTACTAAGGGCCTTTGGAACACCCTAAGGACAGCGGGGGCTCAGTTACCACTTATGGTCCCAGGCAAAACAGACAAGACTACTCAACTTGGAGAAGAAAAGAGAAATTAATATAATCCACCAACAACCAAAAACATAAACTCCAAAACATAACAAGCAGGAAAAAAAACACAGAGTGATACAATGATGAAGAGCACAACAGCTCTTTCAGACTACCTTCCCTCCACCACTCCCCTCTTCCCAGGCTCAGAGTCCTGATCTGGGTGTCTTTATCTCCTCCCACAACCTGAATGGTGCAGGGGTGCAGCAAATGGATGTTTCACTCAGTCTTTCCTTGATGACTTCTCCATCTCATCTCTCCTCAAGCCAAGTGGATGGTCAGTCCTCGCTGCTCCTCTGTGGGGTCCCTCACAGGCCAGGCAGCCCTACACGGGCTGCTCCAACATGTATTCATCCCGAGGGCTGCAGCTCCTCTCTGCTTCTCGTATGGGTCTTTGTGGCACGCAGGCTCTCCAGCACAACCTGTGCCATGGCCACCTCCTCACACAGTCTCTCGCCCTTCCGGGCACACTCATCTGGAGCTGCTGGTGGCTCTCAGTCTGCCATTGCCTTCCATGGGTTGCAGGGGCACAGCCTGTATGCTCACCACGAGTTGCAGAGGGGTCTCTAGTCTCGTGCTCCTCCTTCCTTCCTCTTTCTCTGGCTGCAGGGTCTGCATAGTCATCTCCATCTTGTACCACTCCTCCACTTCTTCTTCCTGCTCAGATTTCCCTCCTTAAATAGTGATGGCAGAGGTGCCAGACTGGCCCAGCCAGGCTGGAGATGGGTCTACCTCAGAACTGTGGGATGTTTCAAGAACTGGGACTAGCACTGCAGTCTCCTCTCCCAATTACCAAGCAAAAAGCAGCTCCACACAAACCCATGACAATCTCCTACAAGCTCACAGGCCTGAGGCAGGAGAAGTTGGCCACCATTCTCACCAGCAAGTCCCTAAGAGATGGAACTCAAACCTTCAGGGCAAGAGGAAATGGCCTCAGGTTGTGCTAGGAGAAGTTTGGATTGGATATTAGGAAAAACTTTTTCACTGAGAAAGTTGTTAGACACTGAAACAGGCTGCCCCCAGAGGTGGTAAAGTCACTGTCCCTGGAGATATTTAAAAGCTGTGTAGATGAGGTGCTGAGGGACATGGGACCAAGCCCTATTGGTGGGCTTGGCAATCTTTATGTTAGTGGTAGGGCTCAATGATCTTAAAGGTCTTTTCCAAACAAACAATTCTATGATTCTTTGGTGAAGCCTAGGGCAATTAGGGATTAAAGTGAGTAGTATTTGCAACAAGATGCTTCTGCAAGTTACCTCTGTGCTTTCTCATTGGTTTGCTGATCTTCTTCCACTGCACACTTGTTCTCAATATAACATACTGGTAACAGATGTGATAGTGCCTGCATGAAGATGTAGGCAAACAGACACTTGTCCTGGAAGCTGGTTCAAGGTGTAACTTCTAAGCTGCAGCAGCCTCTAATAAAAGAAGCAGGAGACCAAAGAGCTGGAGAAGAAGGAAGCAAAAATCTGAGAGCAGAAAGTGCTGTCAGGCTCATCTGTGGACATACATCTGCCTAGAACCTCACCTGGATGTTCAATTCCAACTTCAAAGCATCAAGCACACAAAATCTGTGAGTACCACATGAAACACTGGAGTCCATATGAGGAGTCACACAGCCAGCGGCAGGTGAAGGAGATAGAGTTATGCTTCTTTTGGGATTTATATTGGAAGTAATTCAAGTTTGACAGGACGTGACACTAAAAGTGTCCTTGCTAGGTTGGGGCACATGGTTGGGTAGGTCAACACAATGTGCATAACAGTAACCTAAAATGTGGTTTGCTATGAAAGTTATAGCACTATGAGGCAAAGTATCTCCCACTGTCTGTTCTTCAGCCTTTTGGGTCAGCAGCTGCAAATACAGTTTGCATGACATGGAGGAAATATACATAGACATTGCTGAGAAACTTCAAGTAAAAGTCTCAGTTCTTTGAAGAATGTCTGTCATCTGAAAGACTCAAGGAGTTGGTAGTTACTTACCAATGACCCTTTGCTTGTATGCCAACAGTCTGAAAACTCATTGATTGTCTCAAAGCTGTTGCTGTCTCACAGTGTCAGTACTGGATGTAGAAATGAATGTAGGTTCTATGTTGAGTGGTTATACCATCATTCTCTGGTGTATCCTCAGAGATGCAAAAGCAAAGATCTCCAGTACAGTGAGGCATTTAAGTACATGCTTAAATCTAACTGACACTGAAGTTGGCAGACTGGCCTCCTGCCTTGTCCAGGGAAACCCTGAACACTCTTGCAAGCCCTTGGCAAAGCAGGGTGGGGAATCTCTCCGTGCTGTTGCCCGACCTGTGTTTGTGCTGGACGTGATGCAGGACTTTGCTCTCCCACACTGTCAGTTGGGCACCTTTCAGGAGCACTGTGTTCACTTCTCCAAGTGCACATGTGAATTATTGTTTACTCAATAACAAATCAAACAAATTCCCTCTCCTATTCAAAGCAATCTGCAGTGATAAAAGAGGGTTGATTTCCAGTATTATTAGCACCGACTAATGTCTTCCCTTCACTTGACTGTCTTTATTTCACATACAGGTGGCTTTTTTTCTTTTTTTTTTCCTCTTTTTTTCTTTTTTAGTCATTTAGAAATGTCATCACCACTTAATTAACAATGTGTTGTTACCTGAAAGTAAAAGCAAGGCTATCTTAGGCCATATGGCAGGGTTTTAATCTGCACTGTCACGGTATAATCCTGTCGAAATGGCTTCCCTTTTCAGTCAAAACTGCATTTCACACTTTACTAACATGGGGCTTTTCCTTTCCTGTTCCACAGTAATATAGCCCTGTCAGTGCAGCAAGTGCAAATTAAAATAGCTCACAGCTCTGACCAGCAGCAGGAGGGGAGAGAGAGAGAGAGAGAGTGTTGTGGCTGGGGGAAAGGAAGGAAAACGCTATCTCAAAAGGGGAACATGGGTTATTTCTGTGATCTGCCTCTGTGAAACTGGACCAAATGAGTTTGGGCTCTGTTTCAGAAGATAATCCCCACCCCTATCCCAAAGGCATGGACTATGCCACTGGGGCTGTTATAGGGGATTTTTACCTTTCCTTCCTCAGTGCTATTGGGAGTTTATACAGGCAGAAAGAAACAAAACAAGGTGTTGCTGCAAAGTAGGAGGGAGCAGCAGAAAGCCTGGACAACTTGACCGAGGCAGTTGCTTAGAGAGACGATTAAAACACATGACCTGGTGGGTTACGTTTTCAAAGGAATTTTGCTCCCAAGCACCTTTTAAGTAACAAATAAGGCAACATAGAGATGTTTGTTCTGACATTTTTGAGGAAGTGAAGCTCTTCCAGGAAAAATACGTGTTCCTTTCTGGGGTGGGAGGTGAAGAGCACAAACAGGATTGAATCCTGTTCACAGTGGGATGAAAGGAAACATGGATTGTCTATCCCCTAGAAAAGTAAGGCATAAAATTAGTATGCACTGACTCTTCCCACAGCACTTTGCACAAGAGCAGGGTCTGGATCGGTGACCTGCTTTGCCTTGCCAGCTTTCTTACGTTCTCCCAATGATGCATATCCCCAGGCACCTTATATCTGTAAGGAACGGCTCATGGCCTCTCTTTGACATCTGTGGATCTCAGGAGAAAATAGAATGATACAGATCCAAATCGTAGCCAGCAAAGAATCTAGATAGTTTCAGTTCAAGATCAGTGCCTTGTCACAAAAAAAAAAAAAAACCAAAGCACCACCTGTCTCTTATTTGCTCTTCACTGTATTTTTACCCCCCCCCCCCCCCCCTGCAATTAGTATGGTAAGTACCTGGTAGCCAGATAGAAATGAGACTTCATGAAACTTCTCCCCAACTTCTCTTACTAATTGCTTGTGTTTGCCCACAACAAAGTGTCAGAGTTGATGAAAGTACTGGCACTCAGTAGGGTTTTTACTTTGCTTACGTCCTTCTGGGGATATATCTGACTCCAAAGCTCCAGGGAATGCCTGCATTCTCTGAAGGAAGGCAACAATCATCATATTGCTGGGATGCACTGTCCTACTCCAGGGCATGCATGGGATGGAGACCTGGAGATGACCTCCCTGAGGTCAGAGCTCCTTCTCTGTAGGATTTGCAGGAACGATACAGTTCTCAAATCATGGACAAAGTCTGACTTGCTTTTTCATGTTATCTGAGCTGTTTGATGGTGTACCTTTACTGATACATTTCCCTGGAAGATCTGAGGAGGTTTGGAGACACTCCTTTTCTTCAGACACTTCATATTTTGTCAGCATTTCTTTTTTTCAACCCACATGCAAATACCCCAATATACAGCAGTACTTTCTCCTCTTCCCCCCTCCCTCCCCCCACAAAAGGCTTGCTATAGAAGCTGCACACTACTGTTCTGCTCCTAATCGGATATTAATATATGCATGTATTTGCAGTGGCACAGCAAAGATAATAAGGGAAAAAAATAACTTAAGTGATGATCTGAGCTTTTGCTTACAGTAAGAGAAGCAGCAGAGCTCTCTTGCCATTTAAATGCTTGGGAAAAATCCATCCTTTGGCCAGGAAAGTCAAAGCTTAAACAAGGGAGACTTTAAATAGTTTTGTGTCCTTGTCAATAGGTATTCCACTAGGTTCTCCTCCCCTCTCCAGATGAAGTCTCATCTGGAGTCCTGTGTCCAGTTTTGGGCTTCCCAGCTCAAAAGGGACGGGGAACTTCTAGAGAGGGTCCAGTGCAGGGCTACCAAAATGATCAGGAGACTGGAGTATCTTTCTTATGAAGAAAAGCTGTTGAGCCTGGAGGAGACTCAGGGAGCACCTCATTAGTACTTAAAAGTATTTGAAAAGTATATGTCAAGAGGATGGGAACACTTTTTTCTGTAGTGTCCAGTGATAGGACTAGGGGTTCATGGGCATAAGCTGGAATACAAAATGTTCCACTTAAGCACAAGGAAAAACTTCTGTACTGTAAGGATGAGGGAGCCCTGGCACAGGCTGCCCAGGGAGGTTGTGGAGTCTCCTCTGGAGGTTTTCAAAACCCTCCTGGACACGTTCCTATGTGACCTGATGTAGGTTGATCAGCTTAAGTAGGGAGGTTGAACTAGATATCTCTAAAGTTCTCTTCCAACCCCTACCATTCTGTGATTCTATGAAAAGGACTCAAGCATGTGGGTAGTGGGGCTGGGTAGTTAAAGCTGAACATTTGAAATAATTTTGCCTCAAAAAAAATCTAAAGAGCAAGATAGCTTCAGTGCTATACATTAACACAGTCCTTCTGATGTGAGGTGCCTCAAACCAGCTGCAGGTCAGACACAAACACCTGCATGGCCATAGACACTGGAACTTAGAAGTGGGACTTCGGAGGGAGCAGAAAGCAAAAGAAAGAAAACGGCTCTGCCATGCTACTGTTACTCTGGGCACTTCGCCTATGCTCTGCAGGACCCATGCAGGAAAGGACTGAAGATTTAAAGAGAGTGTGAGTGCATGTGATGGGCCTGAGAGAAAATATAATTCTGGAGCAGGAAAGAGAGGGATGAATGTTAAGAGAGAACATCCAGCTGCGGGTCCTTTTCCCTTCTTTTCTTAAGCTTTTGGATGAACTGCAAAGGCGAGGGGGACTGTTAACTGTCTGGGCCTGTCCATTTGTCTCTCTCTGCTTCTCTGTCCTTAACTCCCCCTCCCTCTTCCCTCCCGCAGCTCCAGAGGGTTGGAGGTGCGATTTTCTATGCCAGTTTTTTATTTCCAGCACGCTTGACAGGCTGGGCGAGGAAGGCGTTAATGTTTTCTGACAGGCCCCCTCTAATTGTTGGAGCTTTTCTTCTCTGCCTTTTCTGTGAAATTCTGACTTAGGCGAGCAGCATAACAAAATGCTCTGGCATTGAAATGTGCGCTTGCACTACACTGGGCTCGGGGAAACAGCATTATTCATGAAGATTTTCAGCTGTTTTTGTCTTTTAACTAACCTTTGAGTTTGATCAGAGGCTAGCCGGGCTCCGTTTCTCAAAAGGCGGTCTTGGCAACCCGACAATGGAGCCAAACTGTTTTCCCTGTTAAAGAGATAACTATGCCGTTGAGTTGGTACATGGGGGAAATTAATCTTCAGGCGCATACAAATGATAGCTTTACCTCGGTCTGCAATCGCCTGCATGGGATTATTAATAGGACGAGGGTAAGGAGCAGGAGAAATTCAGTCTGGGGCAGGGAACTTTAACAAGAAAAAAAAAAAAGAAAAAAAAATCCCAACCCCAACCCCATCATCCCTTTTGATTGCATAAAGCCTGCGATTGATTTCTCACCACTTGCCTTTTGCAGCAGGAATTAGCCCTGCATTGTGCGGGCTGACACGCTAAAAGCGAACTCGCTTGGGAGCAAGAAGTTGCTGTGCGCTGGGCCGGACCGGGGTGGCGGCCGGGGAGGAGGGAGGGGTGGGGGGTAGGCTTCTCCTCGCTCCCCTTTCCAAGAGGCGGAGAGGCGGGAGACTCAGAATCCCCCCTACACCTCAAGGCGAGCTAATCCCTGAATGCACTAATACGCGCTGTACTACGGAGATGCGGGCAGCGGCGAGCCAGGGCATCCCCCCGGTCACGACGCCTCCCGCCTCGCCTTGGACAGGTGCCCGCGCTCCTCGCGTGCTGCCTGGCCGTGTGTCCGGCCGTGGCCCTGGCCGTGTCCTCCCCCGCCCCCACCGCCCCACGGGCTCGGAATGGAGCGGGGCGGGGTGGGGGCGGGTGGTCCCCCGGTCTCGGCCGGTCTCCGGTCCCGGTGGGCCCCAGGTCCCGATCGGGCCCCCGCCGCGCCGCCGCGGCCAGAATAAAGGCTGAGGCGTGACACGCGCGGGGGCAGCGCTGCCCGCTGCCTGCCCGGCCCCCGCAGCCCCCCTCCTGTGCCCCGAGGAGCCCACACACAAAAGGCAGGACCTGTGCCGCGCGGGAGGGGGGGAAGCATAAAGAAAAAGGGGATGGGGGAAGGAGCGGGGGAGAAGGAAAAGGAGGGGCAACGTTTTTTGTTTTTTTTTAACAAAAAGAAAAAAAAGAAGGAAGAAGAGAAGAAAAAAGTTTTTTTAAAAGGGGAAAAGCGGCGCAGGCTCCTCAAAGCCCGGCGCTTGCAGGGCTCTGTGCGCCTCGGCGCCTTTCTCCGAGGGAAGGATGGGAGAGGCGAGCTGGGCGCAAGAGGAGGCTCTCCGTGATGCCTGCGCCCCGGCCAGGCAGCGGGAACGGTGGAAACTTCCCCCTGCGCACTTACCTGAGCCCACTGATCACGGGGGTGCAGGCAGCGCTGCTCCCGCGCACAGAAAAACCCACATTGGGTAGTGGGGAGTCTGTGGGGAAGGGGCAACGGCATTGGGAGGGAAGGAAAAGCCCAGGAGACTGCCCCCGGCTTCCCCCACTCTCTCCGACTCGGAGGACAGTGCTGCCCACCTCGGTGACCCAGTGGTGGGGATCTCGCCGTGCTTCCCTTCGCTGCCCAAGGGCTTTCACTTGGGGGCGAAGGGGGTGGGGGAGTCGAGGGTGTCAACCACGTCTCGGAGAGAGGCATTTGTTAAAGGGACGCTTTTCCAGCGTTACGATAAACAAACACATAGGAAAATAAACTAATAAATTCGAGGCCCAGCAACCTCCATCTGCACCCCCCCTCTGCGTCCCCCTTCTCTTGCCTCCCTCCCCCCCAGCTCTGAGTAACTCTAAAACTTCTTCTGCGCCCAAAGAAGTCCCTGATTTATGGAGTTTCCTAATGCTTACTGAATACTGTCTGTCAGGCAGCGCTGAAAGGCTCTCCGCGCTAATACAAGAAAAGGCTTTGTGTTGCTAAGCGATTAGAGCAGATGTAATGAGATTTACCCCAATCCTGCTTTGCCCTTTCCCTATCTTCAGTAAAATTGTGTGTGTGTTCTTTCTTTTCTTTCTTTCTTTCTTTCTTTCTTTCTTTCTTTCTTTCTTTCTTTCTTTCTTTCTTTCTTTCTTTTTTCTTTCTTTCTTTCTTTCTTTCTTTCTTTCTTTCTTTCTTTCTTTCTTTCTTTCTTTCTTTTTTCTTTCTTTCTTTCTTTCTTTCTTTCTTTCTTTCTTTCTTTCTTTCCTTCTTTCTTTCTTTCTTTCTCTCTTTCTTTCCCTCTTTCTTTCTTTCCTCCTTTCTTTCTTTCTCTTTCTTTCTTTCTTTCTTTCTTTCTTTCTTTCTTTCTTTCTTTCTTTCTTTCTTTCTTTCTTTCTTTCTTTCTTTTCTCCTCTTTCTTTTCTTTCTTTCGGGAGGGGAGAAAGAGGAAAAGGGAGGGAGGAGGTGGTGAATTTCTGAACCTGCCTTATACATTGTAGGGAACAACAGCGTAACTTTGCCTTTCGTTTAATGAGTCTGGATATTTACTATTCAGAAGTGAGCAAAAAAGAACACCTGTCTACACAAGGAAAAGAAATTTCGCCTTTGTAACAGAATGAAACATTATCCTAATGTTATATTCATAGCTATAAATTACTCGCTACACTTTCTTTGCATACCTTATCTGTGCCCTTGCAAAAGTGGGTAAATAAAAAAGGAGATGCTGTAAAGGGAGAGCGGATGGAGGCACATAACGGTTATTATTTTCATAACTAAACATTAGTTCCATGAGCGGTTAAAACAATGAGTGTTTGTGCTAAAGTAATGAGGGATTTCGTGATCCCAGCGTGTCCCGTCTCCACCGCTCCCCCCCCACCCCCCCGCCCTCCTCCTCGATTAAATCACATATTGATCATTTCAGGGCATGGGGGAGGAGGCGAAGGGGCAAATGCGTGTAGGCTTTAAAAAGCAACGCAGAAAGGACTATATGCACTCCTATATATGTCTATGTATACATATGCATATGTGCATACATATATATACACAGTTACGATCACAGAGAAAATTCCAGGATGCTCCACCAAAGTTTTTCTCTCCTCTTTTTTAAAAATAGCGCATCCTTCGCAACTCGACGGTACTTTTGTAGCTGAGCGGGATAAATTTACTTATGTATTTATTTATTTTTAAACTCCGTACGACGCACTGGGTCTTCTCGGCCTTTGTTGGGATTTGTTTTTTCTTTTTGTGTTTTGGCTTGTGTTTGGGGGTGGGTTTTGGGGAGGTTTTTTGTTTTGTTTTTGGTTTGGTGGGTTTTTTTTTCTTGGTAAGATGTATTTTGCGCTTTGCTTTCCGCTTGGCTTGGTGCACGCAAACTGAATTTGCAAGTGATGCAGGAGGCAGGCAAAAAGGAGAAGGCGAATTCTGGTCACGTCTTTGCTAACTGACAACAAGCAGGCTAGCCAAAAAAAAAAAAAAAGGGGGGGGGGGAGGTGTCCAATTCCTTTTTGAGTCTTGGTAATTGGGTACTTTTACAGGCAGATCACGCTATTTGGGTAGAATAACAAGCTAAGGAAGACCAGTGTCTCTAAGCTGCCATCCATTTCTACTACTTTATTTATTTATTTAATTGTAGCTCCTTTCCCTCTCTCTTCCCGGCTTTCCCCCGACGGTTTTATCTCCTCAGACACTGTCTTTGCAGAGGCAACGCAGCAGCCCGCGTTTTCAGTGGCGGTGACTGTGTCTCTCCCCTCGTGTTTTTCCGCCTCATTGGGTCAGAGGATAGGGTCACATCGCCGAAACGCGGGACGGAGCGCCCTCTTTTTTTTAGGTCTTGGGCTTTTGGGTGAATTCTTTAATGTGCAGTGATTTCAGGAAGGACAATGCAATCATTAATCATCCCCTTGCCTTTTGCTTGGGATACGCGTTTGTAACACCGAAAGGCAAGAACACAATGTTGATACCGCTAGATCTTTGCATATTTATAGATAGATAGATAAAGATATTTATGTTACATCCATCAGATACAAACACTTAATCTGCAACTTAGCTCCGGCATAACATCATTTAACATTTTGGCCTTACATTCATCGTTGTCAATGGTAGAAGGTAAAAAAACCAAAGAAATTGCATGCAGCAGGCAGCCGATCATTTTAATTAAAAAAAAAAGTTTTATTACGAAACTAGTTTGTATAAAACAGGGTTATACAGGATCTTTGTAAGTTTGTAATAAAACAGTAAGAAAAGGCAGTGACATAGGGGTCTTGTTTGCTTGTTTGTCTGCTTGTGTTTTGTTGTATTTTTACCCAAAAGGCAGCATATAAAAACAAATGGCTACCATTTTGCGTTTGGACAATAGCTGCATAAACTTTGTTCACTTTGAACATTGTTTAATAACATTATTAATACGTTAACAAAGTTTCTATAAAGTAAGACACGTTGGTGCTAAAGTACATCTGGAGGAAATCCAAGTCCTTTACAAAACCACATACAAAAATGGCAGTTGTAAGGTAATGTTGTCTACAAGTCTAAACATGAAGAGGTAATAAGCATTACATATTAAAAAAAGTATCAAGATATACACATTTTAAACCATTTGTACAAAACCTCTATAAATCTCTCTCTCTCTCTTATATACAAAAATAGCTTAATATATCCCCAACGGGGTTAGGATAGATACAAATAGATTTTCTTATAATAAAAAAATTCACCAAAAAAAAAAAAAAAAGATTGGAAGCATTCTATGACGAAAAGAAGAGGAAAAACTCGGTGCGAGGGGAGGGAGAGGCGTGGGAAGATGAGGGCTCCGGGGGCTTCTTTGAGGACCGCATAGCTTCATTTCAACATCTCTACAGCCATCAGGGAACTAACTTTGTCCGCAGAGTGATGAACGCCAGTCTCTGAAGGGCCGCGGCGGCCGCGGAGTGCCTTTCTGCTGGGAAGGAGGAAGAGCTCCTCCGCAGGCCGAGGAGCGCAGCGCCCTTCCTCGTGGCCCGGGGCGGGGGGGGACGGCCGCGGCTCCCCCGCAGGACACCCACTCCGCCGAGGCGCAGTCCGTGGCGGCGCGACGGCTGGGCTCTGGGGCTGTGGACGGCCACCTCGACCGCCTCCGCGGCGCGCAGCGCTGTGCCCGCCTGTCGAGAGACGTGCCCGCACCGCCCTCCGACGGCGGGGGAGAGGGACACGCAACAGGTTCTTTTTGTTTTGTTTTTTGTTTTTTGTTTCCTGTGTGGGTTTCTCTCTGTCTTTCTGTATGTGACACAGGTTTGTTTCGGTTTGTGTTCCCCTTTTGCAACTGTCCTGTAACAATAAAAAAGAAAGGAGAGATCAGAGCCGCGCCGGGACCAGTGCAGCAACGGGCTGCTCGTAAGTACCGCGGGGCCTCCCCGGCTGCGCCCTCTCCCCCGCCGTCCCGCGTCCGGCCCCGCCACCCCGGTCCTCCGCCAGCGCCTACCCACCTGCCGCGGGGGCCGCCGGCGCTCAGAACCAGCTTGTGAAGTCGAGCAGCTCCTGCTCTTCAGGACTGAGCGGGTCATAGGAGGCCTCGTCGGAGGAGTAGGAGGACACGGGGGAGCCCGCCATGGAGTTCATGTCGTGCGAGTAGCTGGGCGAGATGGTGGGCGAGAGGACGCCGGCCTGGAAGGCGGCGCTGACGGCATCGTGCTCGTCGAGCAGCTGCTGCAGGGCGCGGATGTACTCGACGGCGGAGCGCAACGTCTCCACTTTGCTCATCTTCTTGTTGGCGGCGCCGTTGGGGACGTGCTCCCGCAGCGTGGCGAAGCCCAAGTTTACCAGCTTAACCCGGTTGCGCTCCCGCTCGTTGCGCCGCGCCACGGCCGCCGGCTGCTGCTGCGGGAGGCTGTACCCGAAGCCGCTGAAGTTGAGCCGGCGCTTGCAGCGCATCAGCTCCGGTGAGGCGGAGCGCTGCCGCTTGGCGGCTCGCGGCGCCGAGGGCTTGCCGCCCGGAGAGGGCTGCCCGCCCGCCGGGCTCAACTGCGGCGGCGGCGCCCCCGGTGGCGGTCCCGGCGGGGCGGCGGCGGCGGCGGCGGCCACGGCCGCGGCGAAGAAGCAGGCCGGCTGCAGGAAAGGCGGCTGCCCTGCGCCGCTGGCCATCCTTGCGGGGCTGCCGCTGGCCATGGGCGCGGGGGCGTCCTGCGAAGCGGGGGCGCCCGAGAGGCGGCCGGTCCCCGTAACCCCAGCACCAGAAAAAATGAAAAAAGGAAGGGAAAAAAAAATCAATAAATTTGAGGTGTTCGCTTACGGACGAAAAAAAAAAGAGATAGCCGACGGAGGCCCGGGGGAAAGAGGCAGCGGCGACCAAAGGGACCGGGCGGCGGAGCCGGGCGGGCCGGGGATGGCGGGCGGCTCTGCCCGCCCCCCTCCCTCTCGCCCTCCGTGCGGCGGCCGCGGGGAGGCTCGTGGCGCTCGCGTGTGCGCAGCCTGCTTTGCAAAGCCCCTTTCGCAAAAAAGTGGCTGGGGATTGTGTCTCTTATAAGGGGTGGACGGGGCTCGCCCCCCCCTCCTCTCCTACACACACACACACACACACACACACACACACGCGGAGGCACTCTCCCCCCGCCGCCCCCCCGCGCTCACATACACACACACGCACACTCTGCACCTTGCGCCTTCCACGCTCCCTGGCTTTGGGGGGGGGCCCACACATACACACGCCCCCTTCCCCCCCCCCCCCCCGCGGCCTCCGGCGCACACGCGCTGGCCGCCGCGCGAGCGGCCCCGCCTCCCCCCGCCCCCCGCACCCGCTCCCCCGCCCCCGCCCCGCCGCCCCCCCCCAACCCCTCGCGGGTTTGTTGTTGCAAGTGCGTGCGCCCGGCGCGTGCCGCGCTCCCGGCCCTGAGCAAACACCCGCGCTGGGGCGCCGCGCGGGGCGGCGGCGGCGGCGGCGGCCCGACGGGGCGGGAGGCGGCGCGCGTGGGCCGCCGCGAGGAGGGGGCTGTGGGAGGAGAAGTCGCCGCGCCGCGGGAATGGAGCGAGGGGTGCAGGCGAAAGGGAAAGCTCTGCCCAGGGAATGGGGTGCCCGAGCGCCATTCGCTGCCACGTCCTCCCGCTCACCGCGGAGGTGGGGTGCTGCAGCGGCGGGGTGGGGGGGAGTCCCGGGAGGTGCGAGGCATCCTCTGCTGCGGCTGCCGCCAGGGCGCTTGCGGGTAGGGCCGACGTCGTCGACACCTGCCAGGCTGTGGAGGAGAGAGCCGCAGTGCGGAACGCGCTGGCACGGGGGCGTCCCGCGGCGTGGGCAGGCGGGCCGGTGCATGCCCACGGGTGGAGCGTCCTTGCCAGCCGCCGGGACGCGCGTGTGCGTGTACACAGGCAGCCGGGAAGGCGAACTTCTCCGTGTGCGGGACCTCGAAAGGGAGGGTTTGTCCTTGTCCCTTGCCTGGTACCGCTTCCTTTCGCTCACTGGCTGCTGTGAGCCCGAATTCCGTGAGCGTCCACCACCCGCCGCCCCGGGGACTGCTCCCCCCGCAGCGGCCGGGAGCCGCGCGTGCTCGGCCCCGCGGGCGGCCTGACGGCTCTATTAGCTGTGGCGACAACGTCGGGCGAAGAGGTGGAGGAGTGAGAGCTGCTCAGAGAAGGAGGGTGGCAGGAGATAAAGGACCCAGAGTTACCCCTTCGAGATGCCGAGTGAGCAAGAGTGAGCCTGTGTGGGGGGAATAAATAAATCCTTCTTGGATGCGTCCAAAGCAGACGGTACCCGTGCCATAGTACTGCCACCAGTACGGGGGAAGGAGGTTTGTCTCCGAGGGTAACACTGAGTCTGGGTGCACTAAACAGAGCTTAGCTTCCCTTTGCTGTCACAGTCCATTTCCCAAGTCATGCACTCTGCTTGCTGGTCTCAGGCAACTCTCTGAGCCCCTGCAGTCTCTTAAGAGAGTTGGCACCCTGCCAAGAGAGCAGGTTACTACCTATTTAAGCAGTCGATATCATTTACTTGTAAATGGGGAATCAGGACGGACCTGGCCTATACAGGGGTAATTATCCCCGATGCCAGGTGAAATCTCACTCGTGGCTCAGGGCCACAGGTGGAAAAGTGGCCCTGAAGTGCTGAGAGCTTGAACCTGTCATGACTTGGTGGTCACACTGACTCTTGGGGTCGTGAGGGTGTGGGCAGCCTGTGAGACATAGCCAGGCTTAGCACCAGAGGGTGCTGGTGGCCCTGCTCTTGGCACCAGCAGCAGGGAGGACCCCGACATAGCCTCTCCCGTGATGCCTTTTCACATATACACATATTTGTGCAAGTGTTCATACATTTTCTGCCTTTCTGTCTCATCTCCACCTCTCCACTCTGAAAAAACTCAAGCGTGTGCTCTCTAACCCCCTAAAACAAGCAGAGACAGTATGACAGATAGTCTTGCCACGGGTAAGACTATGGCTCAGGGAAGTCCCTAGCATATGGCTTTTGTCCCTTGGCAAGTGTCTTTCCTACCTGGTGCTCACAGCAGCCCTAAAGCATGGAAGGAGGGGTCCTGCACATAACCTGTTTGAGTTTCAGTGGAAAGTATTGTAAAACAAAGCCCTTTTCCACTGCTTGCCTCAGTTACAGCAGCCTAGAGCTGTAGAGATCACTTCTATTTGGTTGCCACTGGGTCTCTGATCCTGGCTGGAAGTTTAGACAGTGATAAGCAGCAACGTTGTATGGGAGAACCTTAATGTGTATCTGCTAACTAGTCTTTTAGTAATCTTTTAACGCAGTATATGATGAAAATGGTGAAGTAATTTTGTCTGATCTAAGCTGTCATATTTATTTCAAAGCTTTCTTCACCAGTCACTGAGGTTCTTATTTTTAGCGTACTGTGTCATTACATATGAAATAGATCTAATGTTTTATTCTCTGCTGAGCGAGACAGCCCAGACCCAAGCAGGATAAAACATTCAGCTTTATTTTCTGTGTAAGGACCTCTTCCTCTTGGGTTCCAGGTCTCCTGGATGGTTTGTTCAACATCTCTTGTCTGACATCAGAATTCTGTGGGCTAGAAATAGTTGTTGCACCATCAGCTCCACTCGGTGACATCACTGGAGTGAGAGCACAGTAATGAACCAGCCCCGAGATTCACATCCCAGTGCTTTGGGAAGTGATAGCAGAAACATCGAAACAATTGCAGTAAACTGTAAACTATATACATGCTTAAACAGAAGAATTCCTCTAGAGTAGCCCGCTACCGGAACTGGTGTGGAGACACCAGGCAGGGGAATTCCTGCCTCTGTTCCTTGAAATGGTAGGATGAGATGAAAGTTCCTTGGTCCCTTCTTTATGAGTCTCAGAAGGCTGGTGAAAAGGCAGAAGACGTGAGTCTCAGAGGTCACCGAGTACAACTGGCATGAAATTTTGCCTCCGTGGCTCTATTCCCGCTGGGCTCCGCCGGCTCCGAGGCCCAGAGGGGGTGAGGGGGAGGGCACAGCCTTTTCCTCCTTTAGCGCAGCAGGTCTCTAGTCACCGGCCGCCCCCGGGGAACAAACTCTCCCCTCACGTTGTCCGAGGTGATGCCAAGCTCGCCAGCTCCCCTGCCTGCTCCGTGTGCGGAAGAAGGACTTTGGGGCTGCCAGATTTACAGATAATAAATATTGTTTCAAAGTCCCCTGCCTCCATCCACTCGTATGCACAGTCCTGCACCTGCACTTGGAAATTCTTAATTCTAACACAGTGATAAATAGCCCTTGCCCTTTTCATTGGGCTTTCCCCCACCACCACCTTTTTCTTTTCTTTTTTTTTTTTTATTCTCCCTCTACTTTTTTTTTTTTTCTCCCCCAATCTTGATCTGTCATTATTTTATAGTGGCTTTTTGTGTGCCTAAATTGCAGCCACACTCATGAAGTCTTTTGAAGTCCTTGCTTTTTTTTTTTTTTTTAAAAAAAACCCCTTCGGTATGCCCTCCCCCCCCCTTTTTTCTCCGCCCCTTTTCTTTTTTTTTTTTAAAAGACCATTTACGTTATGATTAAATGCCGTCTTGGAGAAGCAGAACGAAAGTCGTTAATCTATATAGATCTTCAAAGAATCGATACATTTGGGACTTCTGTAGGATTTGTTACACTCCATTTTGTTACAGTAGGCAGCTCGTCTGGATTTGGGCACATGTGTTTCTCTCCCTCCCCTCGCCCTCCCCCTCCCCCTCCCCTTTCCAGCTTCCCCCCCAAGAGTGAAAATAAAGTAAAAGGTCTTTCATGGTAAACAAAACCAGCTTATTCTCCACATAGAACACATGAATAGCTGGAAAAAAAAAACTTACAATAAATGGTGCATTTTTTTCTCTGCTGGGTATAGCATTCAAGATCAGTCCAGTATTCAAGAAGCAGTCCATTTTTTGCTCAGCAAGAGAGTTTAGAAAAGAAGCGTGGGGTCTATTCAAGGATCTTTTCCCCCTTCACAATTGCTGGGCTTTATGAAACCTATCTTCCATGCCTTGTCAGAGTATTTCTGGGGACCAATTAGTGCTTTGTTGCAAGGCTTCTTTGCTGAATCTTTGAGCAGCAAGAAAAAGCTCTCTTGAGTCTCCCCTTATTTTGACTATTTCAGTCATTACTCAGTGTAATAATTAATATGACAACTGGACGCTGAAGTTTGTATAGAAACACCTCGGCTGCAGGAGAGAGCGTGCGGTGGGTGGTAACAAGCTACAGATCAGACCGAGAAGCCACACACACAAGGAAAGGGGGAAAAAAAAAGGGGGGGGGGGAGGAGAGAGAATAATGAATGAAAAGAAAGAGAGGAAGAATAAAGATAAATAAATAGTTGGCGCAACCTGAAGAAACATAATACAGACATGGAAGGGGGGAAAAAAAGGCAATTGAAGGAGGGAGCGACTGCAGAGAGGTAAACTTATTTTGAAACAGTTTCTGGGCGAATATAATTTTCCAAACTTTGCTTCTTTCAGAAGGCAGGAAAGTGGTTTTTCCTTGTCGGACGTTCTTTCGAGTAGGCAATTTTAAAGGAGCATCTGCCTACACTTTTGCATACTTGATAGACTTTAACGTGTCTTTCCAAGCGTCCCCTTACAGAAAGGACTTTGAGTATTAAACCGTAATGGTGAGTAAACCCATCCTGCCCAGGATGGAGGGAGCCTAATTTTCGGGATAGCAAGTTGTATGAGTTCTCTTAGCCTTCTACCGTCTACGTGAGGAATAAAGCCTGTGCCCCAACGAAGAATTAAAAATGACGTTTGACGAGGGACATTGCTGAATATTTCTGGAAAGGTGTCTTGGGACGAACACTCATCACTTTGTAGACATTTCTTGGGCTGCCAATTAGGGCATAATAAATAATTAGAGGTTTTAAGCATATTAGATACAGCTCATGCTAATGAGCTACATCAGGTCTTGTGCTAACCTGAAGTGACAGTTTGCATATAGGGCTGCAAAAAAGAAAAAAAAAAGGAAAAGAAAAAGCAGTAGCAGCCGCAGGAGTTGTTCCCCACCCCGCCCTGCCACCCCCGGCTCCAGCCCCGGCCCCTCGCCCCTCCGGCTCCCGCAGGTCCCGGCGGGAGACAGCGCGGTGCCCCCGGCCCACCGCGCCCGCGGAGCGAGGCCCTTCGCCCACCGGCCTCACCGGGTGGCCCCATTGTGCGGCCACGCGTCCCGCGTCCATCACCGTCCCGGGGGATCAATCACCCCCTACCCTCCCCCCGACTTCCCCTGCCGCCACCCATTGCCGCTTTTTGAAGGACTAAAGTTTGGAGGTTGGGGGGATGCTTTTCCGCTGTCAGAAAGGTGAGAGAGGGGTTTGGGTGCTGCCTAGGAGGCTGACCCCGCCGGGGGACATGCTGGAGGGCGTATAACACCCCCCATGTGTCCTGCTCCCCCCTCTCCGCTCCCGGCGCGGCGGAGCTGCTGCGGGGACACAGCGCCACCTGCCGGCCACGCCGCGCCCCGCAGGGAAGAAGGAGGAGAAGCCCTCTGCGGAGGGGATGGGGTGCTGCTTAAGAGCATTTGTGGGAGGTTTCAGGGAGCCCTGATCTGCAAGGAAGGGGCATGTGGCTGGATGGCTTTAGAACCACGATATACACCGGGGCAGAGGAGGGGGGCGGGAAATGCAGCCTGCCTGGCACATAAAAGAGAGCCACAGCACCAAGAGGCATCCAGTAAATGCAAACACAATATAGACAAGGAGGACTCTCCCCTGTAACACACACACACACACACACACAGAATCCCCCTGAGATACTCTGGGAATTTTCCCTTGGGATTTTTTTCAGGAGCTTCTGGTTTTACTTGAACTTTTCCACTCGTGATCTTTCAAAGTCCCTTCCAATCCTTAAGATCCTGTGATTCTGTGGTTACTCACTGCTGCCTCAAACGGACCAGACATTCTGAAGCAGCAGGGCAGGCAGGGAGCTGCAGGACAAGGGTAGTCCCTGTGATCTTGCAAGTAATGGGCTATCCATGTCCAAACCAGAAGACATGCAGCTCCAGGGAAGCTGCCACTCTGCAAATACTGGCTAAAGACAGAGGTGGGAAAGAGCAGTCTGAAAAGCAGCCAAACTCTATGGCCCTTTGAACTTGCATCATGCCAGCCATGGGAACCTGCCAACTTTCAGTGCAAAGAATCCTCTTAGTTGTGACTGAGCAGCACTGTCAGGAATGGATGTGTGTGGTACGTGTGTCTGCATGTACCTCAAGAAAGTGTATATTTTGGAGGGCAAAAAGTTGTTTCTTTATGGAGACAAGGTGGGACATTAGTGCATATTAGTGCATAGGAGTGGGTTTGCACGGTGCTGCAGCAAGAGTTCAGGGCAGGAGTAATAGACACAAAATTCAAGTGCTCACCCAGAGGCTAGGGATCCAGACATGTGAGGAATCTTGAAACCCAACTGAGAAATCCCAGTTAGCAATGTCCGTGCAGGGGCATGAACTGTCCTTGGTATACTGAACTAGTACTTCAAAGAGGACAGCAAAACTCAGGAAATTTGGACTCTGAAATGGTCCAAGGTAACAGATACTGATGCAACTGTGTGTATGTAATGGTGCTGGGGATACACTGCCCCCCACCCCGTAGAAAGACAAAACTTTGCTCCAGAACAAGAGTATTTGAGAATACTCAGTAAGAAGGAGCTTTGCTTTCCCCAGCCAGTATCTTTTGCTTACAGGTAACCTCTGAGAGTCAGGATGATTAAACAGTGAACTGATTGTAATACACTGGACATATTTTTACCATTATGTAGCAATTAGACTAAGGGATAAGCTTGCAATATGAATAGAAAAAGTAGGAGGTAAGAGGAGGAAAAAAGGAAAGAGGAACCAGAAACAAATGACAGAAAAAAGGAGTTCATGACTTTGGATGCCACAGTTATTTTGGCCAGCCTTAGGATATATATTCAAGTGTTTAAAAATCCAATTGAAAAATAGATCAGGTAGTGAAGCAGAATGTGTGGGGTAATCAAGAGCAGTTGCTGCAGGTAGTCCTGCCCTGTGCGAGGACTACTGTAATCAGTGTTGTCACCATCCTCACCTCACTGCCTTTGTTTTGCAAGATGACCATCATGTCCCTATCATGGATAGGACTATGCTGGTTGCTGGACAAACATGGGACACAAAATACTGCCTCCTATAGCAAATTACTGGCTAAGCAGTTAAAAACAAGTAGCTTTTATGCTTGTGGCAATTACAAAGATTAACCTCCCTTTCTCATACTGCCCCATCTCTCTTTTCCCTGACTTGCTGCCATGATGTCAAGCAGGACCCACTGTGTTATATGTATATTGTATTTGGATGCCAACCTTGACCTGCCAGCTCATACCATAGGCTTGCTGATCACTTCAAAGTAACTTTTTTCCTCTGTGTGCAGACTCAGGATGCACAAATAAGTGGCAGTTCTCAAAAAGGTATGATTAACACTCACAGTACAGAGCTACTTCAGAGGCACAGATGTGCAACAATTTCAATGGGCTGGATTCTGACTCCACAATTATGGTATGCCCAATGGCTTTGAACAGATCTGCACTCTATAAGGCTGGCCAGATTTAGCAGCTGTTGGACTTTGTAAGTATCAATAATCCATTCTAAGTCTTTATTGGTATTCACCAATCTGCGTTTGCACTGGTGCACCTGGCAGAGCTTCCTTCAAGGCTAAAACATCTGTAAAGAGAATTCTCTGTTCCACAGAATTTATCTTCATCACAAACATATAGCAAGATTGTTTTGACACAGTTTGTCGTGGTACAGACTTCATCCTTCCAAATAGCAAGATAGATACCTGACCATTTTTTGTTTGGTTAGTTTGTTTTCTTTCCTGCCGTTTGATACTGGGCTACAGCTTTCCATTATTCCCTCAACCCCTTTGATGATTCTAAACCAAATCTGGGCTTTTGTACCACCTTTTTTGAAACTATTTATGCCCCCTGCTCTGTTCCCCTTGTAGCTCTCCATGGTTGACACTATGTATAAGAACACATACATCTTCTACAGGTGTTTTTTGCATCTTCCCACCTTCTATCATCTCCAGCACACTCTTCCCTGTTCCCTTTCTTCTTTTACTTTCTCCCTCTTCTTCACATCCAGACTCATATCCCAGTTTGAGATTCATGCAGCTAACTTATCTCACTTTTCCTTTACACCAGGTTTCTCTCTTCAATGTGTGGTGTGTTGAGTGATGACTCTTGCTCTCTGACCTCTTGGGTGCAGCCCAAATAGCTCTACTAAAGGACAAATCCCTCAGATGCTTGCTGTGCTGGCTTGGGTTTGGAATCCAAAGAGCAGATCCTGGAGAACATTTGATCTCTGGTCACGTGGAGCAAGCCTCAATGGGAAAACCACCTGAGGCTGAACAGACACACACAGCAGTGGGAACAGGCCATGGGGGAGACAACCAAAACTGACGTGTTGACATGCAAAAATGAAAGCAGTGACTGATGCTGATCAGGAGGAGGAAGGCTGTTAATTCAAAGCATGCTGCTCGTCTGTGTTGGGACCAGATAGAAACAATATGCTGGAGAGTTGTTGTGTGCCAGAGTGGGACTGGTGGAGTGTCTGGTCCGTGTGACGGGGGTGGGTGAGGGGGGCGTGTAGGGAGAACGCCCCCTTGGCACGGTGTCCAGGGGAGGGAGCTGGGGAAGGGGGGAGGAAGGGAATGGCTTTGCCTCCTGTGCTTTGCTTTAAATACCTTTACACAGAGCTCTGGCCACTGTAGTAAAGTCAGAAGGCTTCACCTGCAGCAGCGAAGAGACCTCCCTGTGTGGGCATCACTCACTGCAACATGGACTCGCAGCACTGCAAAATGAATGGTGACCCTTTCCAGGTAAGTGATGGGATCTGTGTGCCAGTGCTTCATGGTGAGGGGCTGTAGCTGCCCCCCACTCCCTGATGCTTGCAAATCTTGTCACTGCTCTCTGAGAGGTAATGTGACCCAAGAAACAATAGGAAACAATATAGGAATATATAGGAAAAAAATATAGGAAAAAAAATAGGAAATATATAGGAAAAAATATAGGAAACAATATGCCTGTCTCAATGTTTTGTAGTGCCTGGTTGTCACTGTTCTCTGTTTTGGCAGCCAGCATGCTTGTCTGTTGTAATTGTGCTTGCAAAAATCCAGTGTAAATGAAAACAAACTTTGCAACAATATCCTCGCATATATGGCAAAGAGAAGAAGCAGCAGCAGCAAAGACCAGCAGCTGATTAGGGTCTTAAACCTATGTGCTGAAAGAGAGCTGTCTTCTTGTTAAAGGGAAGAAGTGGAAGCTACGTGCTGTTCTAGCAGAGCTATTTGTTAAGTTTCAGGACTCTGATGTCCCATTATGTAATGTTTACTAACTTACTTTGAACTCTTTGCTTTAGGAAATACAGGAAAGTCCTTTCAAATTACAGGTGCTATAGTTACTGCAGGGGCAAGTGACATAACCTGAGGCCAGCATGGTTAATTATTAGGGCCAAATTCTGCACCCATGTGTCCTATGCAATGCTGAAGCCAGAGACAAGCTGCAGATGTGCAAAAAAGGCTTCTGTTTCTACAACCCTTTTTAAGAGCAGAGCAGCTCAGGGACTCTGGTTTCTTATTGCTTTGTGTGCTGAGGCTGAACTCCAACAACTATTCTCTAGGGTCTTGTCATTTTTCCAAGTTGTAGGATTGCTTGGTCCATAAGACCTTTGCGGGAGCTGAGCATCTAAATGCTCAATGCTTAAAGAAATCTGACTTGGAAAGCAGCTCCACTTTCAGAAGTAGCTTAGGAATATTATTTCCTTCAAAATATATTTTTTCCCATTTTTTTCCCCCACTGTTATGTATACCTAGTAAGCCTGGAATTTACAACACAGAGGTGATTTTTTTTTTTTCTGTTACTGAAACTGCTAATAAAACTTCCTCTGGTTTTAACAGTGACTCTAAAGGGCATTGTCTAAATAGCTCAGAAATTGGTTTTAAGGCTGATAGGTCTGTGTTACTGACCTCAAATACTGCCATGTGTGTCAAAAAGGCAGTATCAATCTGTGTGTGAAGTGGTTAACCAAAAATCAAGATTTGCCCTGTGCTAAGGAAAACCCATCCTTGCTTCTACACATCATAGAATCAAAGAATCACAGAATGGTAGCGGCTGGAAGGGACCTTTAATGATCATCTAGTCCAGCCTCCCTGCTCAAGTAGGTCTGCCTACATCAGGGCACTGAGGAACCTGTCCAGATGGTTTGAAAACCTCCAGAGAAGGAGACTCCACACGGTCCCTGGGCAGACTGTGCCAGTGCTCCATCACCCTCATAGTAAAGAAGTTTTCCTTAAGTGGAACTTTTTATATTCCAGCTTTTGTCACTCATTTATGAGATTCCACTAGGTCCAGGAGTGGATGTTAATGTTCATCAACTGGTCCTTATTTTACTTATCCCCCTACCCTGCAAAAAAACCCAGACATCAAACCAACCCAAAAAGTACCTGGAAGAAAATTAGAGCTTAATTTATTCCATGCTACATTTATAAATCACATATACATGTCATACAGGCAATATTTAAATGATAGTGAACCAATTTGCTCAATTCCTAATCATAATCACTGTACAGAATGCTAGAGGTTCCAATTCCAAACTTCCCATTCCTCTCTATATGTTGAAAACCAGGGCACTAGAATTAGAATTAAGAATGGATAAACTGTGATCAGCTGTTAAAACTGTGTAGGTACTACAAAAAGCTCTGCAATAAATGTGAGTGGTTGTGTATATGTTGATGTGTATTACTTTCAGTGTGCATCTTGATGTATACTGCCTACAGTGTGTATTGATGTATATTGTCTCTATAAATATTAATATGAACTATGTAACAGGAAAACCATCATTTTACTCTTTTTTCTCTTTGCAATGAAAGATGTTATCTCTGTGGGGATACTCAGGCATGGACTAACTTTGTACAAAGACCTTCCAGTGAACAAATGCAAATGTGCAAGAAGTTAAGCAAGTATCACTCTGTTTGCAGGATTAGTGCCTACTCTCTACTGCAACGTCTTACTTTTAAGCAGCAACATAAATCAATTTACAAGAGTGGGAAAATGAAAGAGGACAGGTTGAAAGTGTCTGATCTCAACACATCAAGTCTAATGACCAAGGAGAACCTATCTTGGTTGGAAAGAAGTTTTTTAAGGAATTTTGGGGTATTCTCATGGTATAAAAAGATCAATTTACAGTAGAATTACCTTGAAGGACTTGAAACTTTCATTGTATGCCCTGCATGTGTCCAAACCACAGATTCAAGTCAACCTACCATTGAAACTGGTCCTCAGCATGCATTGGCAAGAGTATTTTAGATACATAACTGCCTGGCTTTTGAAACAGTCCCAATGCAGACCATGAAAACCAAATCTCAATTCATCAGGCAGACACTGCTGTAGCACAGATCTGTCCTGGAGATCAGTTTTGGTCGTGTTGGGGCAAAAAAAAAAAGGTAAAGCAATGTATTTCAGATGGCAGTTCTGGTTACACTATCACAAAATTTCTGGGCTACTGACATTTACTTTGCTTTTTGATAGACTGCTGTCCTCGTTTTCCCTTGTGGTTGTTTGAGATATAGATGGATTTCATTAACCAGCTGCCACATCACTCCTGACTGCTTTTCCTCTTGGTCCCCTCCATGTAAGAGCTGGGTCAACTTCCTGGTTGGGTGAGGACCCAAGAGACACAGAGATGCTGTGGGAAGTGTCACAGTTGAACATGCACCCTTTGGTGTATAAAACCAGTATTTCTACTACAGTGCCCTCTAGAGGTTTCCTGTAAAGGTGGAAAAATCTGGTTAACCTTTGCAACCCCTGTAAATAAAACCAGACAGAAAAATCCATTGCCAGTGTGTGGCAATGAGCTCTAAGGTTAGCAGCAGTTTCAGAGACATTCTGAAGAATAAACAGTTGTTTTCTTTGTGAAAGAAGGCGATTTTCTAACACTGCCTCAGAAAATGTAGTCCCACCAAGAACTTTATGGCTTCATGGCAGCTGGATTTGATAATTAATTTGTCTGCTACAAAGACTGTCTTTTGTAAGGACAATCTGTGCGAACTGACACTCTTCATACTCTAGTTCATATGTTAAACTAAGCAATAGCTATAATGAGGGCAGACTCTGACTGAAAATACAGATTTTCATAAACAAAAATTTAATGGATACCTTAAGTCAAGTTTTGGCCCAGGACTTGTTTTTACCTCAGTACCCATCTATATTGCAGTTGTCTGTTGTGATCTTTGAAAAAAGTAATCAGGATCACTTTTCCCAAGGTTAATAGATGTTAAGAAAACCCCAACAAATAAGACATTAATGTAACATCTGAAAGTTTGTGATGATTGTGCATCAAATTTACTCTAACACCAGAAAAATTAAGTTATTCTGGAAATTTCAGCAGGCACTTACCTGACATGCCAGGTACACAGATAATTTGAAAATCTAGCCCCACTCTAGGACCCAGTTTCCTGTTTCCGAAATGGTGAAATAACAGAGGTTTATTTTTGTTTAACTGAGGTTTTGTGAAAAGTAGCTCATGTACTCAGACATAGTGAAACATTCTGGTAATGAGAACCATGAAAAATAATTAAAATAAACATTCTTTTTTGCTTGCGAATACTGGAAATTGCCTTTTGGAATTTGCAGAGCAGAAAATCAATATGAGAAATGGAACAAACATAAATGAAAACTTACCTTGCCTTAACTGAGTCTTTACTCACTGTGGGTTTTAGGGAAAATTTAAACTTTTTCAAAACATTTTTTTCCTTCTCTTGTTATTTTGTCTTTAAACCATCTCCCATATCATTCTTGTGAATCTCACCTCTCATAGGGGTATCTGGAAGGCACAAGAAGAGCTGAAGGGAAACACAGGTCATGGCCTGCACCTCTGCACAGAGCTCATCTGCATTGCTCTGCTTAGTCCTAAGTGATAAAGAAAAGAAAGCCTGAGGGAAGGTCTTTGCATTGTAGCTGGAACCAAAGTGCATTAATGTTTCCCATCGTCCCTGAACTTATTACACTTGAGATGTGAAGCAGAGTAGAGATAGTATTAAACTATTTTCATGTCCTTTTTTACTCCTTCACTCCCACGTGGGCCCTAGATTGAGAGAACAGATTTGTGCTGCTCTACTTCTGACAGCAACAGTTGCATTGGTTCTTATTTAAAACAGCTTTATACCCTGTTTACATTGCTGATGCTGTGCAAAAGGAAAATGGAGAGAAGCAAAACTGACTCCTAGTGTGAATGTAAATGTTTTTATTTGTTTTATTTTCTTTCAGGAATCTATGTACATTGAAGAGACCTCAAATAAAAATGGTGTGATTTCTTTGATCTTCTCTCTGAAAGAAGAAGTTGGGGCATTGGCTAAAGTTCTACGCACATTTGAGGTAAATATTTTCCTTCAGGAGACCTGACCAGATCTATTACAATTTTACTTGCAGCAACATTTGCTTAGGGTATCTGTGATCATTGTTGTGATTCTATTTCATTGCCTTAAGAGGGGAAAGCAGTGTGCATTTCTTATTTGCAGTTGAAGTCCCTTAAACTCCCGGAGCAGAAAGTGGCCTTTTAAAGTTAAGATTTGATTTCACACTTTGTAAATGAAAACCTCTACTTTTAACTGATACAAGTGTGTAAAAAATGCATTTCCCCTGTTTAAAAATAACCTATTCCACTGTGCTTGAGTAAGAAGTAGAAGTGAATGGGGCAATAAGCTGAGACTGATGTTTGAGTATGTATATGTATATGTATATGTATATGTATATGTATATGTATATGTATATGTATATGTATACAAAGGTAAGTATAATCTGGCTGTGAGACCTGTGACTCACAGTGCACATGTTGCTTGAAGTACTCCTACTGGAGACACCTACCATCTTCTTAACCTTTGTCTGCCTGAGTAAATCTGATATAAAGAAGCCTACCATCTCCCACCAATGGTATTTCTACAGAGAGGGTAGAAGATACTTACAAGCAAGCATCAAAGTAACAGCACTTTGTTTACAGCAGAGGCTCAGCAACTTGTATTGACTGATCTGGAAAGCTTTTGGGGAAGCAAGCAGCTATTTACCTTTCAGGACATTGTGTGCCTATTTATTCTTCCAGAAATATTTACCAGATGTCATGGATGCAGTTTAAAAAGCACAAAATCCTCGCAATTCAGGATGGTTGTGTTGCAACACATGGAGTTGTGTACTCTGTGCTCCCAAGCAAACACACTATTTTATTGGTTTTGTGACTTTTCTTTTTTTTTTTAGAACATCATCATGTAATAGTCGTGACTGAAAGCAGTTCCTTCTATAGAACACTGCAAAAAACTGTGGCCTGCATACTTTCTGTTTGTAAACTGAACTGAGTAGGAAAGGAAAGGTTTGTGTGGTTTTATTACGAATGAAGAATAATTATTAATTATAGGACATATGTGATTCATTAAGATGAAGGGAAATTCATATCAACGTCAGCAGAGCTACTCTAAATTGTGAAGTAACCACTCTAATGCAGTCCTGCAAAATGTCTGTATGTCTGTGGCATGCATGTCTGTAAGTGAATTAAGCAGGCTGTTGATATTTGCTGGTTAAATGGATTGCTGTCTACTAACCAAATTGCTGTCAGCTCTAAAGGAAAATTGGCAGGGGAGGTACTTATAAGAAACAGAATCACACGGAATCACAGAATTACAGAATGGTAGAGGTTGGAAGAGACCTCTAAAGATCATCTAGTCTAACTCCCCTGCTCAGGAAAGTCTGCCTAGATCAGGGCACACAGGAATGTGTCCAGGAGGGTTTTGAAAACCTCCAGAGAAGGAGACTCCACACTCTCCCTGGGCAGTCTGTGTCAGGCCTCCCTCTCCCTTACAGGAAAGAAGTTTTTCCTTAAGTGGAACCTTTTGTGTTCCAGCTTATGTCCATTAACTGGACACTACAGAAAAAAGGGCTGTTCCATCTCCTTCACATACACCTTTCAAATATTTGTAAGTATTAATGACATTCTCCCTCAGTGTCCTCTTCTCCAGGCTGAACCATCCCAAATCTCACAGCCTTTCCTCAGAAGGAAGATGTTCCAGTCCCCCGATCATCTTGGTAGCCCTGCACTGGACTGTCTTCTGAAGTTCCCTGTCCCTTTTGAGCTGAGGAGCCCAGAACTGGACACAGGACTCCAGATGAGGTCTCACCAGGGTAGAATAGAGTGGGAACAGAACCTCCCTTGACCTGCTGGCCACACTCTTCTTGATGCATCCCAGGATGCCGTTGACCTTCTTGGCCACGAGGGCACATTGCTGGCTTATGGTTAGTTTATTATCAACCAGCATTCCCAGGTTCCTCTCTGCAGGGCTGCTCTCCAACAGATCAATCCCCAGCCTGTACTGGTCCATGGGGTTGTTCCTCCCAAGGTGCAGGACTGAGCACTTGGCCCTTGTTGAACCTCATGAGGTTCCTCTCTGCCCAACTCTCAAGCTGGTCAAGATCTCACTGAATGGCAGCACAGAGAAGCAGGCACATTTTGGCAGTGATTTCTTGCCCCAGGCACAGGTGCTCTTATATCAGTTTTGCATGCTGTTGGCAATGCAGTAGGGAAATGGATAGGTAGCTGGAGGGAAGGGATTTAATGGTACAAACCTGATCTGCAGCTTCAGCACCTTAGGGCTGTCAGTATTGAATTAATGAGTATAGGGGTATATAAACCAGAGCAGCCCTTCAGCTCTTCTCAGTGCAAAGGATCTCATCCTGTGCTTAGAGGAGTAAGACTCAAATGCATACATGGTTGAGACAACCTCCACCTTTTTCCAGGTGGGCCATGACCATGGGTGCCTCAGAGACACAGGCTCTATGCTCAGTGACATCCACAGCAGAGACGGGGAAGGTGGTGATATGCAGGTAAAGGTTGAGGACACGGAGGAAGACCTCAAGAGGATTTTTTCCTCTTTGCCCCTTCTCCGATGGATAAAATCAACTGTGAGAAGCAAGTTGGAAGTTAGTTCAGACTCTCTGTTGGTGGGCTTCTCTGGGCAGGGAGGTCTCTTGCCCTGTCCTCAGGGTTTCTGTTGCCAGCTTGGCACTGGCCTGGGAAAACATAGTGGGTTTGTCTCAGAGGAGTAGCACAGGGAGGAGAAGTGGGAACAGCTGCTCTGGCTGTTGTTGCCTCATGGAAGCACACAAAGTGGGAAAAAGGAGAACATAAAACCCACAAAATATGATCAGACAGTTCCCTCAAGCAGATGCTGTACTGAAACCATGGACCTCCCCAGAGGGCCAGACCTTGTGCGGCCCTGATGTTGATGGCCATGTGTGGCATGTTTGGAGGCCAGCTGACCCTTGCTGAGGCTGCAGTGTGTCCAGGCTGACAATGTGTCTCTGGGAGAGCACAGCTCAACCCTCTCCTCCTCCCAGTTCATGTTTGGGAGTGATTAAGGGACAACGCCTACAGCACTGGCTTTGAGGATTTTGCCTCTTCTCTAGCCAGTCTAGAAAACTACTCTGGGACATGAAAGCTTTAAATATGAAAGTCTTAAAAATAAATCCTTTCTTAAGGCAGGGAAGAAAGTGTTGAACCAAGATTCAGTCTGAGACACAGGGAACTGAGGGGATACCTAAAGAGTGATCTCATGGTGCCTTCAGCAGCCAGACTCCCTTTTTGTAAAGGACATGTCTGTGTGGACCTGGAGGTTGGTTTATCATCTTCTTCATTTGAGCTGGAGAAAAAAATTCTGTTACTCTGGGAGGGCTGTTCAGTCACTCCTCTGTCCCTCTCCAAGATGCAGGAGCAGCTTCTCACTCCCATATTCACATCCCATCTGTGTCCCACTTCCGTGCTGTGGTGAAACTTGGTTAGATATTAGTTCCCACCACAGCTTGATCTCCATGGTTAACAAGAGCCCAAGTAGAGCTATGTTGTGCTCCAGCCTGGCCATTGCTTGGGTAATGGGAGGTACAGGACTGCTGGCTCATCAAGCACCATGGCTTCTCCCCAGTCCAGATGTAATCTGTACTCACTCAGGAAGTAAAACCTGTCAGGGAAAAAAGTAGTGTCCAAACATATCCCAGATGAACTAGGTAAGACCCTATTGTGTGCCATGGTGGACTGAAGGTAGGGTAGCCTCATATGCAGGTAGGTGAAAGCACAAGGCCGGTGGCTACAGAGAGAGAGCACTCATCATTCAGAATTACATCCTGTAACTGAGACAAGAAGTTTAAGAGACTTTCAATGTGTGTTGAGGAAGAGACTTTCAATGTACTTTGTCCTACCCAAACATCCCTCAGGATTTCTCATGCAGTTGACAGAGTGCTACAAGCTATCGTCTTTGTTTTTTTTTGCACCCAAACCCTTATTTTCTGTTCAGATCTCGGTTGCACAGAAGTATGTTGCTACAGTGACAACTGTTGTTTTCCCTGTGTAGCTTGAAGTTGGGCCAATGGACAAAGTCCAAAAAGAGAAAGCAGTCTGTAGCAAAGAAGGGCTGAACCCTCAGAAAGGCAGGTACATATTTAAAGACTATATGGCTTTCTAGGCTTAACACATTTCTATCTCTAAAAGTCAATCCAGACCATGTCTACAGTTCAACATCCGCTTTGGGTGGAAGAAGAGTCCTTTTCCAGTCTTATACACAAAAGCAAGCAGCACTCAGGAAGATGTCTCTGCCCTCAGCAGGCTTCTAGGCCCTTCTGACCCCTGGTGCCTGTCTACCCTCTGTTTTGCAGATCTTTGCCTGACTGCGTGAATCTGCTCCTTCTGGACTGCTGTGTATCCATGATGCCCTATGCCACTGTTGACAGTGCAGTCCCTGCCATTTCTTCTCCACTTTCCCTATGCAGAGGCAGTGTCTGCAGGGGCAGTCTTCTACTCTAACATGTGCTGTAATAGCAGCTCAGCCATGCCCAGAAATAAGCAGATTGTTAAAACTGTAAACACTTTGCTTCTAAACTAGCAGCTCTGGCTAATAAAGATCCAGTTTCTGCTGAAACAAGCAAACCAAATTATTTTGCATCTGAAAAGCCTATTTGTCCATAATGTTCATCTGTTCATCCAGGTCAGAAAAAGACAGAAATTATCCAAATTTCTTATCAAAACTGAGAAAGCAAAGCAGAACACTTTGTGTAACCCAAGTGTTACACCTGATGGGAATGTTTGTTGTTCTCTGTAGTGATAAAAGCCCATTGAAATCACTTTTTAAACAACAGCAAAGTCCATTCTGAAAGAAAAAAGTGAAAAAAAAGTTGTTCTTCCTCAAAGACTGACTTTTCCAAAATGAAATTCATCATTAAAAAATATCAGAACTAAAACTTTAAATATGTAAAAAGGATTTCCCTCAGTTTAAATGGATTTTTTTCCATATGAATCTGTGAATCTATTGAACTCTGAAGTTCTTTTCCTAATGGATTTACAAATAGCAGAAGACGTGTCATCTGTAGTGTAGAGCAAACACTGTGTTAGAATATAACCCATTCCCATAGAGGAGCCTTCCATCTTCTCTTCACTGATGTGAGGTTCCCAAATACAGAGCAGGATTTCAGTACAAAGCCCATCCATCAATGGCATTACTTACAGTGAGTAGGATTCTAGCTCAAGGGCAGCTCCATTTATTTGCACAGAATAGTATTCCTGATCCTGGAAAAAGCTAGTACTCCATGGGAGGACTGGATGAGAATAACAGGCTGTAACAAATGAGACCCTGTTCTTTTCAGAGCCAGCAAAGATGACTGTGCTTTTTTTTTTTTTTTTCTGTTTAGGAGCTTACTTTTTTCATCAGAAAGTCCAAAGTGACTGTTACCTCTTTGCCCCTTGGGAAGGTATTGGCTGTGCAGTGTTTTGGGTTGTTTGTAAGTCAGAAGCAAGCAATCACTTTGTCCGGGGGTGTGTTGGAGGTGTCTGTACTGATAGGTGAACAGGCCAGGCATGCCTCTGCCAAGAGACTTGTTTTTTGTCATAGTACACAAATGCACAGCTACAATAATTTTATTATACCTGATCTCACTGTTCCAAATCTGTGTTCTCAGTTTGAGCTTTCCTCTTTCTACAGTGAGGAAGGCAAGAGTCCTTGATCTAGTCTTTAAAGAGAGGAGTGCCTGCTTGCTAGGTGCTTGTGCAGTGCCATAGGCTAGCACGTATGCTTTTTGTTTTGTCCTATTCCACGTATTTTGTGACTAGACTTTCCTGAATGTCTCATATCAAACTTCAAGGCGGGAGCAGAAGTGGTAAGCAATGGACACCAGGGGCTGCTCCAGGGCTGTCTGCTCTTTAGAGCTGTTTGCTGGCACAGGCCACTTCTGAGTCTTTTTGCCCCCAGGAGACTGTCGTGCGAGGAAGCCCCTAGCAGGTGTGAAGGAGAAGATGGGGAAGCACTGTCCTCAGCTGTGAAGCAGGCCTTTGGATAGTAAAGCTGAATCAGATGTCTGTTTTTGCCCTCACTTTGCAAAACCATGGCTGAAGGCACTGCTGTAACTTACTAACTCACCACATCTCCTGTGAAAACTAGGAAGAGTTTGTACATGTGCTTCTGAAAGTTTCCTTCTTTAGGAAGCCCTGAACTAGCCCACGACAAGGGATAAAAGAACACGTTTTTTTGTCGTTGTTGTGTTGGGGTTTTTTTGTTTGTTTGTTTTTTAATTGGTACCAAGAAAGTGCAAGTAAATCGTTGTTTTGGGAGATTTCACTCAAGTTCTCACTGAAAGTTGATTAGCTGCACCATAGAGCTGTTGACGTTTCTTCATGTGGTAACAATGTGGGATCTCCTGATGAAGCCAAACTTACTTAATGACAAGAGTCATGAAAACAAGTTGCAGATGGATTCACAGCTGTACTTAGTTTTAGCAACCATTTGCAGAAGCATTTAGTAATACATAAACAGAAGGCCATATGAACACCATGGGAAGCAGTAGTCCATAACATTCCCATAAAGTATCCATTCCCACTGAAAGCTTCCCCATGTAGCTAGGAAAACACTGATTCCGGTGATCAGGCCTTTAAACTCTGTGAGGGTGGGTCTAAGTTATCTTGGCAGTGCCTTCTGCAAGACGGCTGTAACACCAGTCAGGTTTGATACTGCTGGTGTGGGGCAGCTGCAATGTGGGAGACACAGAATGGCATAATTGAAGTAACCTGGGGAAGGGGCTGGAGCTGTGTCACAACCTCTGAGAGGAAGCCAAGGCTGAGATGCAGTATTGTGGAGTAAAGGTAGGCAGGGAGATGGGTAATCTCCTTCTGTGTCCACCATTGCCTCTGTTGTAAATTGATATCTGTATCACTAATGCCCATCATTTGAAAAATCATGATTTACATGAAATGGACTTAATTCTAACTTGATTTGAGCTTTGAGAATGTCTTGAGGCTTCTTTCCATAATGGTGAGTGATAGAGATACAGCTAACTTGCCTTTTCAAATAATGAAAATTGAGATCTTCACTCTTGAGGGTGGAAGTTTTTAGGAAAAAAACCCAAGGAATTTGGAATGACTTCTGGTGACTTCAAGGGATCTGGCAATACTGTACTCTTGTGATTTCCATTAGGTGTTACACCCAATGCTACTCTCAGACCTCAAAGCAAAATCTGTTCTGAATTGTTAATACTTGCTAAAAAATATATCACAAATAGCCTAGTCCACTGTTTTTAAATAAATGCAAGGTGAACAGCTACACCTCTTCTGCCAACACAGAAGCACTCCAGCAGGCATGTGGTTGTGTGTTAGGATGTGTCCATATTCGAGAGATTCATGGTCATAAATCTGAGGAGAAGCAGGGAAGTGCCAACCTGCTGCAAATGCTTTGCAGCTGCAATGAATGATGGAGTGAATTCAACAAAGGCACATCTAGTCTCAAGCTATGGGCTTATCTGATTCCTAACAGCTCTGAAATAGGAAAGGCAGAAATCAGATCACTGTTAATAGTTCAGGTGTAAATCCAACCTCAAACATGTAACAGTTCAGACCTGCCAAAACCAATTAGGTTAGGAGTTAAGATGCATCAATAAAAAATAGCTCAGAAATCACGAAGTTCCATAAAATAAATACAGAAATTTTATTAGGTGTCATTTGAGGGAATACATTGACAGGATTTCAGGATCCACTAAAAAACCCAAAGAGATTGAAAACTGCTCGAAATAAACTAAGCCAAAAAATGCCCCCATTCTCCTTTCTTGGGTAACCATTTATCTCTAGAAGTTGGAGCTTTGAAAGAATCTGTCAACTACTGTGAGAAACCTGATGTGACTGCAAGATTTAGCAATACTAAGGATGCAGTTTTGAACAATGTGAAACTATGAAGGTTAAACACTAGATGGAGTCGTTGGACTAGAATGAAATCGAAATTTGTACAGCAACTCCAGTAACAGAGCCACTGTAAATATTTTGAAATCAGAGGCTTAGTAGCAAGACACAGCATATGAGAGCATGTTTCTCCAGGAGCATGATTCAAGGAACTGGACATAGGCTGCTGAGTTCTTGCTTTGTAAACAGTCACCAGAAGGGTTCTCCTTTCAGCTTCTCTGGTATGAGATCCTGAAGAATTGTCACAAAGAGATTAAATGGGTTGGCTCTGCACATTGCTGAGGTGGAAGCAGCCCACAAATAAACAACAAACTAGCTTCATATTCTGTGAGGAGCTTTTCTGCTTATCTCAGTTGCAAGAAAGGAGGTGACTCTCTCCACGAGCACCTTCTTCCCTGTCTTTTCCCCCCCTTTTTCCTGCCCTCCTAGCTTGTAGTGATACTTTGAGAGGCATTGATGCTCCTGCTGCCTTAAGCATGTCTTATATCCACCCAAGCAGCTTGTCTCTTCATTCCCAACCCCTGCATCATTCCCTCCACTTTGTGAGCACTGCTGTCAGTGCAGCTGCACCGAGCCAGGTTAGAGAGCTGGTACAGTAGAAAAGTCACCCAGCCCAAAGAGAAAAATAATTATAGAGTTGAGTTACTGTTGTGATCTGTCAAACAGCTCTGCTTTCGCCAAGGGAGGGATGCTGAGGCTGAGATGAACACATCTAGATTGGGAAGGGAAAACACACAGTAACCTCTGCAAGACTTAGAAAGCCCTGTCAGGGCCTGGGACTCTATTCCCCCTTGAATTTTTCACAGAGACAGAATACAATACCCCGACACATCAGTGTAAGATGAAAGTAAAGCAACACTTCAGTGTGCCTGAGCTGAGTCTTTGACAGGAGGAGGTTTTACATCCACTCTCCACCTTTGTGAGCATCTACACAGAGCAGCTGAACAACCCCAGCCTCAGGATGCCAGCCCCATGTTGCTGCACTGCTCTCCACAGTGCAGCTGCAGAAAAGGGGTCGACAGCCCCCTGTGCCTGCTCTCTGTCAAAAGCTTTCCAGTCCTCTGAACTTCCAGCTCCAGGCCGCCCCACCTCCCAGTGTCTCACCAAGTGCAGGATACAATGTGCGGTTTGTTTGTGAAATGAGGGCTTTGGAAGCCTAAAACAAATTGCCCTCAGGGACCAGGACAGTGGTGGCCTTTCGCTCCTGCAGACAGCCCCACAAGGACAGCACCTCTCCAGACCAGCAGTTGGTGAATGAGCTTTTGACCTTTTCAACTTATTGTATTGGTATCTAGCCAAACAATTTAAGTTCATCTGTAGCATGTGACACTCAGGAAAGAGAGGAATGACATGCATACTGTTTCCTATGAAGTAATAATCTGCTCATTGTGGTGGAGTGAATGAGAGCTTCGCTGCTGATGGCCAGATGCCCCCCTGTGCTGTGCAATCACAAAGAGAAGCTAAGAACACCTTAAAGAGCTTGAGAAGCTCAGACTAGAGGGAAATAGGGAAAAATATCTTCCTCCTTTCTTCCCTCTAGGTCACAAGTAGATCCTTGCAGTGTTTCTTCATGGCTGAAATCCTGACTCCACTACAGCAGGGAGTTTGATGCTGACACCAGTGTGGTCATCATTTCACTCCATGAAGTACGGAGTCTTCTTAAGCACGAAAGCAGTAAAACAAAAGCTTCTCCAGGGCTGCTGAGCACAGTCTGTCAGCTCCTCTTGATCTTCAAGCCCAAACTTCCTCCAGGGATTAGTAAAATCCTCCCAGTGGACAGAAGTCTAGATCTGGCCTCAGTATGCTGTGGCTTCCATGTAAGCCTGAGGAAGGTGAGATGGTAAAGTCAGCAACAATTGAAGTCTGTTTAAAAGAATTTTGTCAAAAAACCTTAAAAACCACAAAGAAAAAACAACATTTTGACATTCAAATTATAGTGCTCAGGAAAGCATTTGAGTTCAGATGAACTGAGGTAGGTTTTCCTGGACTTGTGTTTAAGTGACTGGAAAAACAGGATTTTTAGCTATTTGTAGCTTCACACATTGACATGGTGGCATGTCTGAGGTCAGGTACCGACTGGCTATAGTCATAGTATAGTTGCCAATTATCCCTTTCCTCAGAACTAGGAGGCACTGCTGCTGGTCGGTGAAGGTATTTGGGGAGACAGCATCTGAATTGCTATCCTAAAGATAAGACTTCCTTGCTGTGGGAGTGATCAGACCCTAGGGCAGTTGCCCAGAGAAGTTGTAGAGTCTCTCTCTGGGGAGATACTTGGAACTTGACACAGTCTTGAGCAATCTGCTCTAGCGGACCCTACCTGAGCAGACTGCTGGACTAAATGATCTCCAGAGGTTCCATCCAACTTGTAACTCTGAGATTCTGTGATTTAGTGATTCTGTAATGTAAAACACCATTGGTTTTATTTATACAAACCTGGGCTGCCTTTTTGGTGCAAATATACATTTCCTGTTGGATCTCTGCCCAGCATCTGGTTACAGCCCTGGAAACCGCGCAGGTGGCTTTGCAGGTGACCGTGCAGTAGCTTGGCAGAAGCTTATCTCATAGGGTGCCCAGCTGCTTGCTTTTCCAATCTCCTTTCAAGATGTTCATAAATACAGAATTTACATTCTCACGAGAGAGTTCTCTGCAGGTGGAATGTCTACTTCCCATGTTCATCCTGGGGAAATGTTCTTGTCCACACTAGAAGAGTTCCCATTATGTACTTGTGACGGTGACGTCTCCATTTACAACACAAGGCCTGTTTACAGCTTGTATCCTGCTTCCACCCTTTTCTAAGATTTATGTAATACATAATCTTTGCGTTGGTGCTGTGCACAAGAGTAAATACTTTGTCCTTCTCATTCGTCCTTTTTGTTTCTCTCCTGTTATGAAACTTCTCAGTCTAGTGGTCCTCAGTCTGGTAGCAACTAGAGGCAAGTCTCTACTATTGAGTTATTTGGATTGTATAGTATAGATTGTTGACTGACACATGAATTTTAGCTAGTCTTTATGTCATATCTTTTCCCCCAAACCCTATTGGGCCAGAATATCTCTTTCTCACAGGAAAAAGGTATAAACCTGACCCACATTGAGTCCCGACCTTCCCGTCTCAACAAAGATGAGTATGAATTCTTCATTAACTTGGAAGGTAAGAATGTCCCAGCGCTGGACAATATCATCAAGTCCTTGAGAAATGATATTGGAGCAACAGTCCATGAGCTTTCACGAACCAAGAAGAAGGACACTGGTAAGGATACACTGATAAGGATAATATTAATAAGCAATATTTACATCACATGCTGAAATTACTTCTTTTTCCTATAGTAGAGAAGTTCCTCTTGGATCTATATGGCTGCATTCCGCTCCCATCACCTATTTTGCTTACATTATGAGCTTTTTCATTTGGGAATTTTCTCTCAGTGTAAACTGTCATGCTCCATCTTTTGCAATGCTTCTGACCAGGTCTCCTGGGAACTGGTGCTATGGTGTTATGTTGTCATATATCTGGTTGGTTGGCAGCACTCGCAATCTCTTAAAGACAGCCTTGCTGTGGTAGCTTGTTAATGTGGATCAAAGAATGATTGGATGTACATGTTAAGAGCTCAGCTTGTAAACCCCTAACTGCTAGTGCAGGTAGTTGTAGGTACATCTATTTGCTGCTCCCACTTTCTACTGTGTTTTGAAATACACAGCATTCATAAACACAGTTTTTGGCAAGTTATGCAGGGTGGCAACTTTTGTTCTTGACACATACCTGGAATATATATGAAGGAATAACAGAGGTGCAGGTGGGAAACATATCACCATGTTTAATGTAGATAAGTTAGCTTATCAAGCCCAATGACATGTGACGTTTCCTGAATCTCAAACTACCATCCCACAGCCTTTGCACCATTAAGCACTGAAAGCCTCTGCAGTACTTGCACACTTTTAGCCCTTTACCATGCTCTCTGCCCAAAGAAGAACTTAGAAGAGTGACAACAAGGATCTCCATGTGCGATGCACTATATTTGTCCAGTTACTTTATGCCCTGATTCACTAACAGCCCCACATAAACTCAAGCACATTTTTAAAGGGAGAACAATTCCAGCAAAATTTTCAGTCACATGCATGGTTTTGGCTTGTAGATGGTAGATTAATTTCCCTGAGAAATCCAGACCTTGATCTGCCTCATTTTCCTTCCCACCCTGTCCCTACAACAAAGCAGTGTCTGGTCAGTACCCAGTATCCAGAGTCAAGCCTCTGGAAAAATATCACTTATTGGAGACTGCCTTTCACCTTCCTGTGGAAGGACGGCTCCCTGGAATCCTTGGGGAGGTCACAAAGAGGGTGTCCTGGAGACAATTATGATGTCTATGCATAGTGTGTCCCATTTGGTGATGGCCCTATCTTGAACACTTCTCCCAAAGAGTAGTTAGGTGAAAAGAAGCTGCATTTTAACTTTGAAGTGACACACAGTCCCTGTGAACCCAGTCAGACTTTGCCATCTTGTATAGTGAGTCCATTCAGAGTCAGTCCATACAAAGCCAACACTTTGAGTGAGTATATTATGATTGTGATAGGGCATCTTAAAGATAGATGTAAACAATTAAAATCAGAAGACAGAGAGGAAATTCCTACAAGGGGTTATGTAGTTTGTCTACTGGCAAAAAACACTACCAGCTAAACAACTATCTTCCCTTGAGCAGTGAAAATCTCCTGGGCTCCATGGCTCTGCACTGCGGGGCTGCCCTGCTCTGATCAATCTCACTTGCTGCTCTGAGAGCTGATGACTTCTCTCCCTGCTTACCTCAAAAGCTGGGAACAGAAGATACTCTCCTTCTTTAGAACAGCCTTTATGGTCTCTGCTGACAGTATCCTGCCCAATCTCAGCCTTCCCTTGAGATGTCTGGTTTCTGGATTTGTCTTGTTGGAGTGTCTCCAGTAGATAAGATAAAACGTGGAGGTAACTGTGGGCTATAAAGACTATTCCGTTGGTGATCAATTAATTATTTATTAAAGTAGTTGTTGCACATTTGATGCTTATTCAATAGATCCTTTGCACAAAGTCCACCTTGCTTTCCAGATTCTCCTTATTTAGGTAGGAACTGATGGTAAAGGGCATTATAGCAAAGTAAAAAGTGACAGTGCTGTTGCAATACCTTAGCTCTTGCCAAATGTCTCTGGGACCTCACAAATCCCTCTGGTACAAACCTTGTGGTGCAGCAGAGGTGACAAGAATGCAGTCCTGTGCAAGGCCTGGTATGGAGTGGTGGCATCTTCATGAGAGAGGGGGAGAGATTACCCTTCTGCACTCCCTGGGGCTAGCATGCCCCTTTGAACACATGGATTTACTTTCTGATTTTGCTCTTGTGGACTCTAGCTGCTGCAGACCCATCCTGGTGGGAATCTTGCACCTCTGTGCTGAGATGAGAGAAGGAAAAGTTGCATGTGGTGACTCTTTCCTGCTCCCTGCTCTCCCTCACACAGATACATGTGAGTCTGACACCATCCATCCACCGCTCCAATTTTTGGGCTTGTGGATGCTCCCTCACTCCTGATGTTTAAACTAGTGAGCCTCTGCCACCTACTTTGGTAGGAGTAGATATAACTTTCCATTCCTGTAAGAGATCCCAGGGAGGTCAATTATAATTCTGCCTTTCGAGGTAAATAAGGGAAGATTTTGTCAGCTGTTCTTGCTCCTAATTTTCAGAGATTTGCTGGAGTTGAGGCTGCTTTGTACAGTGGTGGCTGCCCAGCATCCAGTTTGAGATATATTTAAATGCCTCTTCAGATAACAGATGTGATTTTAATAGGATTTCAGACTTTGAATACTTTACGTCTGGATCTTCCTCTTCCTTCCAAGGAACAACATGAAAGGACATTAATACCTTCTCGAGATCAGTGCTGGTAATCCTTTTACCGTTTCCTTTGTGTCCTACCCATGACATTAGATTTGAAGATGAAAAAGAAGAAGGCAGATATTCTTTGGAGTCAGTTCTTTCCATTCATGAGATGAAGGGACAAAAGGTTGATTAGGTGATTTATGATCACATCAAATCAAAGAAGTTCTCTTCTGGGGGGTTTTTTATTTCCAGATAATGAAAGCAGGGCTTGCCATTACTTTTGTTTTTCTAATTATTATTAAGAAGTGAATAATAAACTTTATTAAATAATAAAGTTATGTATAAACATAGGCCAGTCAGATAGAGATACAGCTCTAAATATCAACAGAGAAAGGCTTGTGAGAGAAATTCTGACCTCACAGAAGTCAAAACTCCTGTAGTCAGCCGCAGGATTAGGATTTCACTGCGTGTTACTGTGTTGATCAAAGGTTTTTTAAGATAGATTATCCTGTCAGTGCTGCAGAAAGGGATTTGATCCCCTTCTGTCTGAGAGGATAACTTATGTTTGTTTGTTAGTTTGAGTAATTCAGAAATAGTATAAAGTGGGAGCAATTTATTGCCAAGGAAAGAGAGGAAGATTGATATATCTTTTTGCCCTTTCCCTTTTTCTTTCTTTTTCCTCCCCCAATTTCAACTTCTCTCATGAGTAGTAAGAGTCCAGTCATACTGAAATCACCAAGAGACATATTTTGAAAGGTCAAACAAGCCCTGCTTAGAGGGTGAACCGTGGGTGGCAAATTCTGGGCTGAGGCAGCTACAAGGCAAAGTGAGAAGGGAGCAGCCTGAGCTGTAGGAAGTGTGGTGAGATGCTGTCCTTTATCAGGGATGGCATTAACAAACAACAGACCTCCTGCTGCCTTTTAGGTCAGCTTGCCTTTCAAATGTATCCTCCTGACAAATCTGGTCATAATCCACAGATGCTCTTGTGTGAAATTTTATTCCTAAAACACAGAATGAGAGCAATATTGCTCCAGGGAGCAAAACCTCAGAAATATGGTTTATGGGGATATTGTCACACTCTTCTCAGCAGGTAGGTAAAGGCTGGAAGGAGTCTGGGAGGAGGCGGTCTGGGCTTTCATGGGACTGATTCTTTCACCGCTGCCTAAAGATGCTCTCAGCTCTTCCTTGCTAAGAATTTGTTTTGCTCATGCTCATGATTTGAGAAGAAACCCTCTGTTTTACTCGGTTTCCTGTAGGAAGCACACAGAGCTGTTCTTGAGGCACTGCTTCTCAGGCAGTCAGAGGAAATTTATACATTCTGCCGCTCTGTATAGTTCACTATTAAACTCATGTGTATCTGCTTTATTGGGCAAGGAATAAATTAATGCCTTTTGGTGGGGGGGGAACTTTTTCTTTTTTTCTTCTCAATTTCACTGTATTTAGGGTCTTTTCTAAATTAAGGAAAAAGGTAATTTTGTTTTCCCTTTGACACATCCAAATAGTTACAGATACCAGGTTTTTATCAACAATGTAGTTTCAGCACAGAGCAGGCCAGCAAAAATGGCTCTAAATCCAAAGGTAGTTTTAGAGCTTCAGATGAGAAGGGCAAGCAGTCACAAGGCCAAAAGCCATTTGCAGAGATGGAAAGATTTGTTGTGAAAACACAGTGCAGCTCTTCATGGCTCATTTTGGAAATGAGACGGGTATCTGCAATCCACTGGGAGCCTGTGGATAAAAATAATTAAATATTGTTCTGTTGCAGCATTAGGGAAATGCAGACAATTTATTGCATTTCTGAGACAGGCTGGGAGCTGAGGTTCTGTAGAGGCCTTGTTTGCTAAACCCTGAGGCTGGCCAAAGCATTTGGAACTGTTTAAAAAAGGGCTAAACCTGGGCCTTGAGCTGCTATAAATTGCGTAGACCTGTCTTTGACCCTCCTTACAATGATCTGAACAGAGGAGTTCTGCAGAAGTCCTCTCTGGCCCTGCTTTGCTGCCTCTTGTATAAATAGCTTATTAGCATTCTGCTAAGCATTTGACCCCACAGTAATTTGGTCACCACTTGGGTGTCCAGCACGAACCCATAAACGCTGCTGTTTCACTTAAAGACAAATCAATATTTATTACTGATCAGTCCACGTTTGCTCCTCAGACCTTCACAGAGGCCCAGTGTTGCCACAGCTTGCCCTGGCAACTCATTAACAGCGGTGCAGACAGACAGCAAGTCTGGCAAACGGGCTGGAGGAGGGTGTTGTGAACAAAATATGGGACAGATTCAGCCAGGGGGTAATTAGATTTGATTTTTTAAATAGTTGCTGGGAGTGCTGAGGCACAGCTTCCTGGCACACCACAGCTAGGCAGAAGACTCAATAGCCCTTTTGCACCCTGGTCCCTGATGCGAGGACTGAATGCACTTGGTACAATGTCTACCCTGGGGCTGTGCTCAGGACCTTTGATTCTTGTTTCCACAAGAGAGCTGGTAAGGCTCAGGACTTTCTAGGACCTAACTGTCTGGGGGACCTGAGAGGAGGGCAGAGAACTGTTGAAAATAGGTCAGGTCTCTATAGGGTCTGTGTGCCTAGAAGATAAGTTGCTGCTCCTGGGAATCAGAAAACCAAGCCACCAATCTTCATGCCCAGGACTGACACTACATCAGCACAGGAGTCAGTCTGTTCCAGAGTTTATCATGAGCTCTGCATCAAGGACTTTGATGTTCTCGAGAATAAAATGTATGCAATGAAAGTAAGTCACTAGGATATATGCATTTTTATATATCTTCTTGAAGTGTCAATAATTCAGATCCCATCTACCTGGACCTTTCTGATTCAGGACAGCAAAATCCTACAGACATCTGCTGAAATCCACTGCAGACATCAGCCCCCACCAATTTACCTGCACAGCCCAGACCCTCAGGTCATGGTGTGACCCTGAGAATAGTGGTTACTCACTCTTAATACTGATGAATCCTTGGCTATGGGACTGGTAGTCAACTTTTTTCCTAGTGCCTAATCCCAGAACATTTATCAGTGTGCTTCACCTCAAGCTGAGTTGGAAACATGAAACAATTCCCTCTTCTCTTGCACTCAAACACACCTTTTTCTACTCACCTCCTCTGACTAGTTTAATTCAATGTATTGGAGGTTCAGGAAGGTTGCTAACAGGAAGGTGAGGGTGTTTTTGGAGAAACTAGTAAGCCAGCTGTACATCCAGCAAACAAAGCCATTTGGGGAATATCTTCCTGGGACTGCTGCTGCCATCTAGTGACTTGTTCAGGTCTGGGGGATTTTTCAGGCCAAAGCAAAAGGATATGCAGCTGTGAAAGAGGGGATCCGAAACTCACTTCTGCCGGATGGGAGAAAGGGAGGTAGAGGCGTGAGCACTGCTGAGTCGGGTCTCTGCAGGCTTGGGAGCACAGGCATCCCGGGACCTCCCCCAGCTGGCAGCCACCACCTCTTCCCAGCCTGCCTGAAACAAACCTCAGGGCTCCCAGCACAGGAGTATTGGATGGAGCTGGATTGCTGGTGAGAGAGCAGGTCAAGGGGTGCGAGTGCTCTGTGTGAGGCCAAGCTGTGGCCGTTCAAAATGTGCCTGGTGAATTTGCCATTGCTGCTCTGTGCAGATGCCTTGCAGAAACCCAGTACCACAAGTGCTCTCTATGTTGTTAGGCTCAGCAGAAAGCAAAACTGAACAGTTCAGCAGAAAGCAAAGCTGAACAGTTCTGGAGACAGAGTGATGATCCTCTTATCTTGTCAGTAGTCCATCAGGTCTGGGATGAGCCCCATCAGCAAGGCACTGCAGGGAGCTTGGGCTGCAGCTGCCAGCTGGGGATCAGGTTCACTTGGCACAAAATCCAAAATCAGACAAGGAGGTAGAGCTGAGTAGCAGTGCTCCCAGCTGAGCAGACAGCCGTGCAGGAGAATAAGCTGTCTTTGAAGCACTTGATTGAGCAAGAGATGCCCATTTGTGCAAGACAGTAACTAAATGAACTGGTAACATTTTATAGATAGACTGATGAGAGCCCCTGGGCTGGGACCAGCTGACCTTTGGGTGATATCAGCCTTGAAGCCTGTGTTGCTGACTTGTACTCAGTGTGGGGAGCATATGGGACATGATTGCATGGCCCAAACATGACGTACATCCTTAGGTAGGCGTTTTGTGCCTTTTACGTAGAAAAAGTATGGTAGAACTGGAAGTGACGCAGAGAGAGCTGATGAGAGTGCTCACAGATAGACCACAGTTTCTGTGCCTGAAATACACCAGTAAAGCCTCAGCCAGGAAGACGGATGGTAGATGGAGGATCTGGCAGGGAGCTATGATATCTTGGAGAAGGTAACACCAAATGACATTTTGATAAAGTAACTAATTAACATTGAATAAAATAAAGTTTAAACCAAAAGAAAGTAAGAGACATTTTCCTGGTAGTGCAATTTCCATGAAGACATTTGCCTTCTGCTTTCCACTTTCCGAACACACAGCATCTGGAAAACCATGTTATTCTTCCTTGTCCTCCACCTTATGTCCTTCAGTAAAGAGAGGGCCACATAGACATTACATGCTGTGTAGTCAGTGTGGTTTCTTTTCATACTCTGGCTGTGCCGTAGTCAGTGTGTATAGCGTGTGAACAATGAGGCAATGGAGAACCAGGCCCAGAATGTGAATTAAATTAATGCATTATAGTATAATGACTATAGTAATACAGTGCTAGTCCGAGGTATTAGAGTGCCATTTATCATTTTATTTCAGCACCCTGGTTTAAGTGAGGACACTAAGTAGGTCTTAGAAAGACATTTCCAGAGGGTCGAATAATACTGTCTCTTTCTTGTCCTGGGGTTTCTTGCTGCTCCTTTGACATGGCTGATTCTAGATACTGTGAAAGGAAGAATACAAAAATTGGTACATTCTGGTAAGCCTAGAGACCTAAACAGAAAATAATAAATATTAACAAGTCAGCTCTGAGCTAAGGGCTAGACATTCCTGATGCTCTGTGTTCTTCCAACAGTGCAAAACAGCCCCAAATTTAAGACAGCTTGCAGGGTTTGTTCTTGCCTCCTACTACAGGGAGAGGCCATTGCTGTCCAAAGAAATTAGCTCCTTGTGTATGTTTCTTTGAATTTATGATATGGATGGAAAGACCAGAAGAAAGCCTCAAAGCAAGTAATGAAGAAGCATATCAGTATGTATTTCTTTTCTGTTTTGCAGTGCCGTGGTTCCCAAGAAGTATCCAGGAGCTGGACAGGTTTGCCAATCAAATCCTAAGCTATGGAGCAGAACTGGATGCTGATCATCCTGTAAGAAACAGAGCTGTATCTTTTTAACATGTTTCTAGCTAGTGGGTCAAATGCTGCTCTCATTTACATTAGCTCTGCTTTAAGACAGATCTAGTAGACTAAGTCTCATGTGGCATAGGACAAGAAGAGTGCTCTACTTCTAGGGTTACTGTCAGCCCAATCCTCAGTTATGAAGTAAATCAAGTTGCTTTAGTTTCAACAAATACTAGGAGGCCTTAAAAGTCATAGCAGTCATCAGAGCACAGGACCACCACAAGGACACCTCTAGCTTTCCTAGGTGGCTCTGATGTGAAGACTTCAAGCTCGTTTTGTGACTGATTAGCAACAAATCTTCAGAAGCAATGTATCATAGCCCAGAGATAGGAAGACTTTTTTTCTTCCTCGATTACATACGCATGATTGAGCTTAGTGCCTTGCTATGTACTTGTTAAATCTGTTTGCAATTTTTATATGATGAGACACAACAAAAGAAAAGGCCCTTGTTTCAGAAAGTTTGTCTTAAATGGTAGAGTCAGTCAGAAAATTTTGTTCTTTGGCTTAGGTGACAAAAAAATTATTCAGTTTTTTTTTCAGCTCCTCCAGTTCACAGGAATACTTTCTACCTCTGTTCTCTCTCCAAGCAAACAACAACTTATTTTCATTTGTCAAAACACACTGAGTTCCATGCAGTGCAACAGAAATTGCTGCTATTAGTTTAATTGAGATAGGGTGATTATAAATAAATTACATGCAGCGCAACAAAAATTGCTGCTATTAGTTTAATTGAGATGGGGTGATTAGTCATTCACTACCTATTGCTTAATTCGAGATGTGTTGTGTATCATGTACAATGATTCATGATGTTCAGTGTGGTCGTATGAAAGGCAGAATGAAAGGAGATACACTGAGTCAATGGCCCCCTTGTGTGTCATGTGGGAATAGACCAAGGTGCTGTTTGAAAAAAGAAACAAACAAACAAAAAGAAGATATAAAAAGGAATGAAGTTCTCTGCTCCAGTTCCTAGAATTAGTTAATGAGCTTTAAGAGGAAACCCAGCTGCTGGGGTAAATAGGTGTGAGATACATAGAGTGCAGAAAAAGAGAAATTAAAGGTGCCCGTGTTTTTAGTAGTTGAGTGATACAGGATTTAATCACAAATACCTCTGTGCCATGTTAATCTTGGAAAGCGCATTTTTTTACCCTACTATCTGCCTCTTTGTGACACACACTCCTAGATCTCCACTCTACTTTAGCTGCCTCTGCTACCTGGTTGTGTTTCATGGCCCCTCAATCCAGTCGCAACATGCACCACTAAGAGATGCATTCTTGAACTGCTGCAGTGCCCAGTGAGTTGTTGCTATTTGCCCTGCAGAAGTGTGTGCTAGCTTGGAAGGATGTTTCTCCACTTGAGGTGCTGAAGGAACTCCTAGCCCTGCAGAACTTTTGGTCTAAGTAGCAGACACACTGGGACAAGAAAATGGTTATCCTAGATGAAGATTTAGAGATTATATTTCTCATCCTTGGTTTTATTGGTAATTAGCTACAAAGGTCAAGATCCCAACCACAAGGTCTATTAGGCAGTCTCTGTGGTAATTAAATCCCTTCAAAGGGTTGAATTTGTAGTGCAAATAGGGCTTTTTGGCTTGCTAAGTGACTGCTGTTCTTCCAACTGTTTGAAAATGAACACCTTTAAGCTTAGCTCATGCTGAAAATCCACCTAAAAAGTCTGAGTGTGTTTCTGATGGGTTTTATCTCTGCTCCTCTAGATCAAGTGAGCTGTGCCAAAAATTGCAACAAGATTCATGAGAAACCAGAAGGACATGGTTATCTGTGTGCTGTTAATTTAGCATATTGCTCTTGCAGGAGAACATTGTTGATGCCACAAAGATGCCTATTTCGCTTTTCGTAGCAAGTGGAAATGAGAAAATGAAAGTACTTGGGAAGTGAGAGGTGCTGGGAGTGGCTGCTTTGGTGACCTCTCAGACTTGGAAGGGACAGTGCTCTGTGTGAGCAGAGCTGGGCAGGATGGAGGCAGCTTCCCCACTCACCTTCCTGCACTTGGACTGCACCAGCCATGCCCAAGAGGAGGAAGGCTGTTCCACATCTGCATTTGCATAGGGACTGACCATCATTGTTTCTCTTTAGGGGTTCAAAGATCCTGTGTACCGGGCTCGAAGGAAGGAGTTTGCGGATATCGCCTACAACTACAGACAGTGAGTGTGTGGGCAGCAGGGCTCTCACCCTGCTGGCAATCCCTATTTTTCCACAAGCATCCTCCTGCTGTTGGCTTTTCTCTGCCATTTGTTTAAATCTTTCTGTTCATGCATTTATCCCCAAATCACAGTAGAACAAAAGTAAATTGTTCCAGGCACACGTTCAGAAGAGAACGTCACCATCGCCTCCTTTCTTTCCACACAACACCCCTCTTCCCCAGCTTTGTTGTCTAATTGAGCTGCAGACTCCATTGCTACTACAAAGACCTGAACATTGAATAAAGCTGCTTCTGGTATCCTCCCTATTAAACTAGGGCTGGGGGAGGAGTGCCAATCATTTACATTAAAGCAGGAGCTGCATACACTATTAAGATAATGAATAACTTATGGTTCTGATGCTAATACAGTGCCTGATACTCTACTTTTATCATGTCTGACCCAGCTGCAATCAGCAATTTCAGCTCTCATTTCCCAAGAAAAATAAATGGAGATGATAAATCCAGTTAGAACAGGCTTGCTTGATTGCTTTCAGTGATCAGACCTGGAGGAAATAAAATTCTGTTCCCAGAACCACTCAAACACTTGTATCAGTACTACTGGGCCTGAGCCTTGCTGAGACTGGCAAAAACTGTGATTGCAAAGGATAAAGTAACATATGTTGTACATTTAGAGCTCCACTTTGCACAAGGCTGCAATGAAAATATAGTCTCTGAGCCAAAGAGCTAACAGCCTAATCACAAAATCAGAGATGAAATTGTAATGATTGATAGAAAGTGAAAAAAGTCAGGTGAAAAAAGTCAGGAGCCTGGTTTACAGCTAGAAAATTTGGATAAGAGTTTGTGGTCAGATGTGGATGGATCTAATGCCCATTTATAGGTATCCCACAGAAGATTTACCTTTTCTGCATAATGGTTAGCAAATTCTGATCTCTATTTTGCAGGCTTTCACCAAATTCTAATTAGAAATACATGAAAAAAAAAGATCTCAACCACTTTCTCCCTCCGACATTCAAACTGAAACCATCTTAGGAAGATGAAACCATTATATTCCAAGATGTAACTAATTAATATTTAGTGGGTTATCTAGACCCTCAGACATACTGGAAACGGAGCATACACTGACCAGTATCTATATCACAAAAGCAGCTTTTACATTAAATTCTTGGACTTTCCAATTAGGTCTTTCAATAACAGAGTAGTAATTGCGTGTGAAAGCCCTGGGCTTCTGGGGCTTGTGGAAAGAAGGATAGTGCTTTTTGTGAATTTGAATGTTGATTCAGGGGAGCCTAGATGGGTCTATGATGTCTTTTCCTGTATGCTACACCTGGTGAACATGCCTTTCAGGGTCTACAAGTGGGGAGGAGAGGTAAAGGGATTGTCTCCAGCATGGGGGAACACAGATGCAGAGAACCAGGCAGGAGAGGAGGGACAACCAAAGTTATCAGGCTTCACGGGAAGTATTTGAAAAGGCAAATGTGCTTAGCTTGTGAAGTTGCTACCCAGCTACAAAGGTGAAGTGGGTCTGGGGTTGTCTGTTTTGTACTCTTCTTGCCATCAATTTCATCCTATTGTGTCCCTTCTTTTGCACCTATTTTATCCTCTCTGCTCCTGCTGTTTGCCTCTTTGCCTTCTCTCTTGACACATTTACCCATTGTTTTTGTTGAATGCTTATTTTCCCTGACCTCTCTTTTCTCTGCTTTTAGCTTACCTCTTCCCTCTGCTTTCCTTTGATTTTGGCCCCATTGATTGCTGACGTTTTTTGATTGAAATTTGAAAGGTTTTTAAGCTATATCTTCCCCCTATATCCCTGGAAGGTGGTTAAGGATTAGTTAGGAGTGCCATAGGAACAACAGTCCCCCAGAAATCCTCATAATTCAACGTGATGTTTAAAGCTCTGAAGATCAAGGAGGGCTGATGTAGACAAACCGAAAAAGATGATGCTCCAGAGGAGCTGCCCTGAGGCTCAAGGAAAAAATGAGGGAGTAGGAGATGGTGGGGTGTCATCAAGAGTTTAACAATGGGTCTCTGGGGTTTGGAAAGCTGCAGCATTGTTACAGCAGTGATGTTAACCCTATTAAGTTACTTAAAACCCTTTGATTTTTCAAAGCTACTTGATTCACCTATGGCCTTATCATTATTGCTAAGGAATAGACTGTTCACAGGAGGCCAAACTACATTGCTTGTGATTGTCTAATTCCTTCTAGCTTCAACATAAGCTAAGCACATGGAGGCCTGAGGGTGGGATTTGGTTCAAAATTACTCATTGCAATTATAAAAAGGTCAAACTGGCTGGAGTCTGCATCTGTTATGGCACAGCACACAGATCAGAATTTGTCCGCCCCTCCAAGAAACCAGAGTTTTCTGGAGCTGATGATTTCCCTGTTGTAACCAAAATAATTAATGTATTAGAGCCAGAAATACAACAGCTGCTCCATATCTAGAAATGCAAATAAATTGAAACCAACAGACAACAAATATTTTCAGAAAAACATTTTGATAAGACAAATAAGCACAAATTTCTTTTTACCACAATAATGTAAGAAGCTGTCTAAAGGCCAGTATCTCAGCTGAAGGCAGTAGAGTCCTTCCCAGTCTGTGCCTAGGGGCAAGTGAGGCTCCTTTTGCACCTTCATTTCTCCTCACCTGCATGGGCAGCTCCTGGCCAGCCTATGTAAAACTCCTGAGTATGACGATGATGGCATAGAACATTTTCTCTGTTGGTCCTATAGTTCACACAGAAGGTATCCATTTTCTTTCCAGTGGCCAACCTATTCCTCGAGTCATCTACACAGAAGAAGAAAAGAAAACATGGGGCACTGTCTTCAGGGAGCTGAAGAGTCTTTATCCAACTCATGCTTGTTATGAACACAACCACGTGTTCCCACTTCTGGAAAAGTACTGTGGCTACCGGGAGGACAACGTTCCCCAGCTTGAAGATGTTTCAAAATTCTTGCAGAGTAAGTTTGAAACATATAAAAGAACCTAATAAAATAAAAGGCCTATTATCAGTGGGGCTGGTGCTCCCAGAGATTGAAAAGCAGTCCCTGCTTTATCACAGGCTCCCTATGGTGCTTGGGCACATCATTTAGCCTGTCCCAGGTCCCTCCCTCAAAATTCCAGAAGTACAATGGTACAGATGCTCATATACTGGGATGGTGGTATAGGTAAGTAGACATTTCCTTGCTCTTTCACAATTAAACACTGCTTAACATAAAGAGAGCAAGGAAAGCAACAAACTCTTTCCACTGTGCAGAGTCCAAATCAGGATAAATCAAACACACTAGCTGTTTTTAAGATACAATGTTTTTGTCCCTTCAGCCTGCACTGGGTTTCGCCTGCGTCCTGTTGCAGGCTTGCTCTCCTCTCGGGACTTCTTGGCTGGGCTGGCGTTCCGAGTGTTCCACTCTACGCAGTACATTCGCCATGCGTCCAAACCCATGTACACACCAGAGCCGTAAGTACTTTGGCATAGAAAGTGTGTAAAGTTGCAGCAGACTAACAGCAGGGTCAGCTGAACTGATAATAACCATGTGGGACTGTGGAGGACTTCTGGGAACAGAGCTAATGGAGAGCAGCCAAGTGACTGGTTTCTTCTGAAAACATTTTCAGAAGATTTCTAGTCTTTTTAACAAGCCGCATCCTCTTCTGTGGGTTCTTATAGGATGGATGAGACAGCTTTGCTACTAGAGGCATGCTTGTGTGGTGGCTGGAATGAGAGCGAGGAGTGGACAAAGGCATTTAACTTAGCCATTAGCACCCAAATGGTGGTGTGAAATCTAGTGCAGGAATTACTCAACAAGTTGCAAGCAAGCTTCTGGCAGCAAGATAGAGGAAACCCAGATTGTTGAGCGCTTCTATTTTTCAGTGTTATGCTGTAATGTTTTTCTCTGTCCCTGTCCATTTTCTTTTTCCACTTGCTATTTTCAAAACAATTTTCTTCCTCTGCTTCATATTTTTGCAATTCTTCCTTCCTTCACCATTTCTTTGATTCCTACCTCTTCCCACAACCTCCTTTTCCCCTCATTCTTCTGTTTTTCCTCCCAGCTTCTGCTCACTCCATTCTAAACCTGCACAAAGCCAGGCTGAAATGTCTTTGATGGATCTGGGTCTCCTGGGAACATCTTATCCCTCTCCTGTTCCAATTTCACCAAATCACTTCTCTGTCTTTGAAAATCTAGCAGTTGCTAGGTGAGTTCTTCCCTGAACATGTCTGTCCAGGTGCCAGCTTCAACTTGTGGTGAAAATAGTCCTACCTGAGGAAGGGCAACCTTCCACCTCCCAGTGGGAGCATTGGCCCTGGATAGAGTCTAGAAGTGAGCTCTTGAGGTACATGTTGGCCCCACAGTGAATTGCCTTAGTAGTCCAAGCTTCATCTAGAGAGGTTTCTTATCCTCAAGACTGAAAAGTCCATATTCTCTTTAGTAGGGTGATTTCTTTCTGGGATTTCCAAGCTGGGCAGGTAGTTAAACAGAAGGTTTTATTCCTTGAGGAAACACAAATAATGTATTATCTTTCTTCGGAGGGATGTATGATAGTAAAGCACTGAAACCCCTGGAGTGTGCAAGCATTTCTGTCACAAGAATAATTTTATAACAAAAGGTTTTCCTATGAATCTTGTGCATTATTTGCTGTAGGAGCAAATACACTACACTGTTGACTATGTGCTGACTCTAGGGCATTAATTCAGCATTGCTTGACTTTTCCTAAATTAAAGTTATTCAGATGTCATGTTTTCCTGCAGTGATATCTGCCATGAGCTGCTAGGACATGTGCCTCTTTTTGCTGACCCCAGTTTTGCTCAGTTTTCCCAGGTAAGTTGCTGAGTGGTTATCCTATTTCTGTAATTGAACACACCAGAGACTAGGTAAATCAGAGGATGATCCAAGAATTCTGAGGGGTGAGGTGGATTCACCTTTAAGCATACTATTTAAGAGTGACTGAGGCAGATTGATTTATTGTTTGAAATCTTGTCACAAATTTAGGTGAACTCATATACTCAAATTCCAAATGTCTGTCTTGTTTTTTTACAGGCAAACCCTTTGCAAACTCATTATCTAAAAACCTTTTTGCTTTATAAATGTTGATTCTTCTGTGCAAAGTTAAATGGCTCATGAGTCAGATGAATTATTGCCCCACCATGCAGTCCAAATGTTAGGGAAAGTGGAGACTTTTTGTTTTTGTTGTTTTCTGTTGAAGCCACAGAGGAGCCTGAGTAAAGTGAGGAACTGTCCCAGCTGCAGGCATGGGAGACAGCTGGAGAAGAGATTTCTCTTTGGTAGTGTTAATGTGCCTGGAAAAAAAGCCAAACCTCGGTGAAAGAGTTAACTTTTGACTACATTTTACCAGAAAAAATGAAAAAAGAGGAAAAAAGGAAGGCAGGAAGGATTCCTTCAAGATAATCCCTGCTGCACCTTGGTTTATTAGAATCTGACATGGTGATGGCTGCTCCTATGCTCTTGGTGCATGTGTGTGCAGCACTCTGATTTTTTGCACTGTGCAGTACTCACTGGAGCAAACCAGGAGGGGAACCTGGTTATACACAGTCTTATGTGACTGTCTTCTGAATCCAGCTATTTCATGCCTTCTGGTAAAATCTCCATTAGTCCCCAAGGTTCTTTCAAATCATACTCTGTCATTGAAAAAAACCCCTCATTCAAGGCTTCAGGAGAACTCCTGCAATCAAGGCTCATCAAAACAAAGGGTAATATGTAAGATGTGTGGGTGTGATTGATTTACCTCCTTTTGACCATATTGCTCCTTCAGATGTGCACTGTAGGCTTGATCAAAAGCCTATCAAAGCAAAAGGAAAATTTTGTTTGACCTCAATGGGCTTTGTATGAGGCACAAAGGATCATGCCTTGTAAATGACATTTGAACAAGACCCTTTGTTCATTTCTGGTTTGAAATTGATGTTGCATGATAGGAACATGTTCTGTAAACATTTGTGTGTGGTAGTAAGCAATGGTAACATTTAAAATGTGAGAATTACATAAGATGAGACAGGAAGAATGTTTGTAATAAACAGCTTGAAGAATAATGGTTTATTGTCACAGGAAATTGGACTGGCATCTCTGGGAGCTCCAGATGATTTCATCGAGAAACTTGCTACGGTAATTTAATAACTGAGAGCTCAGTTTTCCAAAGCACCCTGTGTTGCCACTGAAGTCACTGATAGAACTCCCATAGAGTTGAATGGGAGCAGAGTGAAGTCCATGATTGGAAAACCCCACCCTAATGAAACAGTTGCATTAAAGCAAAATAGCTTTGGCACCCATTATTCAAAGGGACAGTTGTGATTAAACACAGCCCATAGAAGATTTTTCTCCAGCACAAACACATTGGGCAAGATTACATGTTACTACACCCCCACAGGAAATTTCAGGAGGCAGCTTCAGTAGCTATTCTATCTTCAAGTATCTCTTCTCTCTCACTCTGCCAGGCAGATAATGCCCTCTGAAGCCAGTGTGACTCACCTACTCTGAGACTACTGAGATCCAGAGTTGTAAACTTCAAATGAAAACAAGGATTTGCCTAATGAGATTAGTGTCCCCTGTACCAACTCACCTGGGCAAAGTATTGCACCAACTTTGCTGCTTCTGATAGATAAGATAGTCCTTCTGAGCCAGAGCATCCCTTCAAAATGACAGACCAAGGAGTCAAGCTAGGCCATACACCACCTTCCTTCAATATTGCACTACCAGCCCTTTCTCTCTTTTGCTAATGCAGCTAGACACCCTCTATGTGGAACAGGACATAAACTTCTGTCAACTAAGGTTCAAACTTCAGCCAGGTTGGCCAGACAAAGTGAAGTTTTATTATTATAGTTTCATTATCTCTGCTCTGCTGACAAATGTAAGCATGGTAAAACAAAACTATGTTTGTAAGCATGGTAAAACAAAAGTATGTTTGTCAGGGAACTGAACTGATTTGCAGACACACTGAGTCTCACACTGTGTCTCTTCCAGGAGAAGAATTTCAATCTGTGGAGACATTTGTTGTATTTACACAGTTAATATTTAACATGTGGCAACATTTTAAATAAAAATGGGAACTCCAAATGTATTCAAACCATCGATGCGCACCTACTCTTTTGGATCAAGGAATCATATGTTTCTGTCTAATTTTCTTTCTAGGTTTATTGGTTTACAGTGGAGTTTGGACTATGTAAGGAAGGTGATTCTCTCAAGGCATATGGTGCAGGGTTGCTGTCCTCATTTGGGGAGCTGCAGGTGTGTTCTATGAAACAGAATTTCAAATGTGTTTATAACCTCTCAAATTTATTTTCTGAATATCTTAGGATCCTTATTTTGATTCATACTTTGTATGTAGATGTAGCATGAAATGTTGTACTTCATTGAAGAGCTCTAATAAATGTGTCAGTGTATACATACACATGGGACTCATATATACTTCTTAGTGACAGTGTCTTTGTATTCCACAGGATCAACTCTTTCCTGTCTGAAATGAATGCATGGCATTCAGTAGCTCTATGTTTATTTCACAGCAAATTCAAGCACTTTTGAACTCAAGTAAATTTCTGTCATTTTTGCTCATAGTATTGTTTATCAAGTAAGCCTGAGATTCAACCTCTTGTCCTGGAGAAGACTGCTGTGCAGAAGTACCCTGTTACTGAGTTCCAGCCTATCTACTACGTTGCCGACAGTTTTAAAGATGCAAAAGAAAAGCTAAGGTAATCAATTCAGTCATTCCACAGAAGACTCAATTTCTTGTCCATTGCCAATACAGTGGATCTCATTACCATAACAGGTCTTGAGTTGACAGTAAGGTTTTGAAAGGCATTAGAAAAAGTTGTGCAATGCTGAAAGAGAATAACCTGTTGTTACATTCAGAATCCTATTAGAGGCCATAAGGGGAGCATACCTTATGGTGAAGTTAAGAATTTGTGGCTAGTGTAATGAGGAGTTTAATCTGTGTAACCAAAATACAACAAAAAATTCTTATTAGTCAATGCTATTAACACATTAGTCAAAACTAGATGATTAATGCAAAAGAAGTTTCTTTAGCAATGCTGTTGTTTAAAGTTCATGTACAAGACATCTCCTAGTATCTACCTTTTTTCCTTTGAAGTTATGCTCACCCTTACATTTTCTTTTATGACTTGTCAGCATTTTCAGTCTGGTGGTGGGGATGAAGTTATCAAGTAATCAGTATCTTGGGGTCTTCGGAGCAGGACAGTGATGTTAATGAATGGAATTTCTTCCTGTCTTGTGAAGAGATGAATAGTGTTGATGCTTCCTTTCTTTGTCCTTAGCCCAAGATTTCCTCAGGGACATTTTTGTGTTTTCTAACATGCTTTACATTTTTCTCTTTATACATTGATCTGAAAATCTGTGTTACTTCTGACTTTAAAATTTATGTTAAATATTTTTTCTTTGTCCCTTTTGTTTCCTCTAAAACTGCTTTTCTTTGGTTTTTTTCCCCCTCAGCTTCCAAGTTTTTCTTTACATTGAATACTGACCAGTGGAAAGCTGTTGATAGCCTGGGGATCATTGGTATCATCTTATGCTTCTGCCTTTAAGGCCTTTGGTATCAGCCCATGCTGATACTCCTTTATGCTGCATCATTACTTGAGGGTCAGACTTAGGTCACTGCATACAGTGTAACTACTTCCTATTCCTGCCTATATAAAAATTATTAATGATAGGCATTACAGTACACAATTATTTAAAATTCAGTAAAACTAAACAAATCAGGTAATAGCTATATGATCATTAAACGGTTGTTATAACAGCTAAACAAAACTCCAAGCAAGTCTAATAACCCCAATCCGGAGGCCTATGTGGTTAGCTTAATATAGAGCCTCCAGCTTGTTACCAGCAGTGTGTTTACAAGACTACAGGGTTACACAGTAAATCTTTCAGTCGTTTGTGGTGCAAATGGAGATTCAGTTGCAGTTCAACAAGATTTTGAAATAATGGTCCGGATTCAATTCTGGTTCTTGAAACAGGAATGGCTCAGACTGTGTTCGGTGTTTAGTTTGGATTCTACCTCACAGCAATATTTCTATTTCTGTTTTAAAAAATCTGGATGTCAGCCAAGCCACTAGGGGTTAGCCTTGGTTCACACTTAACAAATTTTTCAGTTGGAGATGCCATTCAGGGACTTATCCCAGACCTGCAGTCTCCTTTCTGTCTGCCATTCATGGATAAACGCATCTTGAGATCCAAGGTATTCTGCTACCCTAGGCTCCCCAGCTCCAAGGCCTTCCTAGCTACCTCCTCTGTTTCTTCCTCAAGTCATAATAAGCCTGCAGCATCTCCTTCTGCCCTTTTCTCTGGTATAATACCAGAGAAACAACGTCTTGTCTTCTGGTTTGTGCTATTAATATCCTGCACGCAGTTTCTATCTTTGCATACTTTAACTGAGCAATAAGTTTCATGAGAAAGATGCTGAATTACTCTGTACAAACTATTGTGTACTTGCTCTTATTTGTTTCAGTGACAAAATTGGAAAAGTGATTATATTGAAACAGAGGTCTGTGGGTAGGTCCAGTGTCTGTTTTCATGGCTTGCACCCGACCATGTGTGTTGGCGTGTAATAGAAAACTTCCCTGAAAAATTATTCTGAGACTGACTTAAAATATTTCAGCTTAATGCATTCATCTTCTAGTTAGAATCTTACCTTCAGCTGAGATTTAGGAAGACTATTTTCTAATGTGACTCTCTCCCTTTAGAAAAACTGGACTGATCATAGAATCACGGAATGGTATAAAATTGTCATTATAGCCAACATACATTTTTTTTCCACTGCCACACCTTGTGGCCTGCTCACACTGATTTCCATTTGAGACAGTGTCTTTCGCTGATAATTAGTACTAAACTGAAGGAGCAATGTGGAGATGGCATCCAGCATATTCCACTGTTCTGGGCATATGGGATTTACCATGCTGAGTCCCAGTCTGTAGAGTGGGGCTCCACAATCAACTAGTACGTGCTTTCCTTCATTTTTCAGCAATAATTTCAGTAATCCAAAGCAGATATAGAAGCCAGTATCCTGCTGGGGTTCGTCCTGGAACAATAGCTCTGACCATCTCATCCCATTCAGAGTGGTCCTTTCCACAGTTCTGTGGTTATGCAGATTAATATTTTCCCAAGATACCAAAATCTTAATGTTTCTGCCATGGAATTAACTATTTTGCAGCAGAGAAGGCTGCAAATAAGGGATAGAAAGAATGCTGCTTCACTTCATTGACTATCTCCTATCTTTTCAATGACCTGGAAGTCACTACCGACCATGACAGAAGTTAACACCCTGCTTGCTATGCCTGGATGGCATAGATGCCTGGATGGCATAAGTACTTGATCTTATTTTCCTAGAAATTGTAGGTTTGGATCAGAATTCCTATATCTTGCATTACTGAAAGGAAAATGAAGTTTTTGAGTTTGATGAATAAAAACAACTACATAGTTGGCCTATACCGGGAGCAGTGTTGCCATGCAAAATTATTCCTGTTTGGAAAAAAAACAAAGGTGGTAAGGACAAATGCAGACTAAAGTGTGTTACAGAATGCTGTAAGTCTCAGATTGCTTGGCAGGAATCCCAGATATTTCCTCTCACAGATTTTCTTATTCTCCTCACCAACTAGTGTACATATGAAGAGAAGAGTGAATTACTGAAAAAAGGAGCTTTTCAAGTTTATATGTGTTTTTGTATTTTTGCCTCAGGAAATTTGCTCAGACAATCCCTCGTCCTTTCTCTGTTCGATACAACCCCTACACCCAGAGGATTGAAGTCTTGGACAATGCAAAGCAGCTGAAGAACTTAGCTGACACTATCAATAGTAAGGAACTACAAATTTGTTACCTTGAATTCCTCAAAACTTGGGTCAGAAGTAGAAACCACAAAGCAGATTTCACCTGTTTGCATTTTATGCTCTGAGCTTGATCAAGATAGAGCGGCATACCTCTCCTTCCTTGTACTAAAATTGCTTCCTAATTCTAACCAAGCTTTAAAATAGCATTTCCACTTGACTGTAGTTCGTTTGATCTGAAATATCTGGTTTCAGTGGAGGTACTAGGAAAGACCAGGAGGCCTGGTGATGGATTTCGATGCATAGCTTTAGCTGTTCTAAGTAAACAAGAAAATTAAAAGCTTGGCTTTAGTCACATTTCTTTTTGCCATTCTAGCCCTTTTGCTGATACATTTTCCCTCTAACATTAGCTATTCTGTTGAGAGTCAGAACCCCTAATCTTACGAAACATCCTTATATCGCTGAGGAAAGCAAAGGGCTGACTTTGTTGAACTTATTCCAGCAAGACCCCCATAAATGTGTCCCATCCAGTACTTCTTTGCTCACCTTTCTCACCTTCAGGAGTGGATATATAGAGTAAAAATATATATCAGTGTTAGAAATGGAATCAACCGTGGAATTAACTGTTCTGATTATTTCCTTTCAGGTGAGATGGGGATCCTCTGCAATGCCCTCCAGAAGATAAAATGAAGATTTGCTGTCACTCGCTAATCACTGGCTACTGACTAGAAGCTGATGTGGAAGTGGCAGTCTTCATCTAGCCTCAGTCTATTATTTTCCTGTGTACTGCATGAATGCTTATGTTATATATCTTAATTACACTAATCCATTTTTTCTCACTACTGCATAAAAATGACCTTAGTTCTGGGAATCTAGGGAAAGTCTCCATATGTCTTGTGCCAAAGGTCAGGAGAAGGAGAAGATTTCCACCATGCAGAGCTATAGTCAGCTGCAGTTGTGAGGTTGTATTACCACCCTGGGCCCAGGGACAGGATCAGAACAACCGATAGACTAATCTACCTTGTTTTCTCTCAGAGTTTTTCTTCCCTCAATCCTTCACATTTGTGCAATGTTCCCACGGAGTCCCAAGCTCTACACCTTTCAGGCAGTATACGTATACTGCTTGGCTCTGTGTACACCTAATTTTACACACAATCACCTCCATCCTGAAATGTTTTGTTTTCCTAAAAAGGTAACATTGACATTGATCCAAAACACACATTTTGGATGCACAGATACTATCTTTTCCAGATGATAGTGAAAAAGCCAGCAACTATGCTGTAAGCCAGCAACTATGCTGTATTCTCATTAACAAAGATTTATCACTGTGTATAAATATGGTCATATTTGTACAAGCACCAATTCAAAAAACATTTGTACAATCCAAGGACACTATACACTGTGATGTGTCATTGGTCTGCAGAGCCAAGTCCCTATGAAAGGCACTAAGAATGCGTATCCAGAAAATGGAGTTTGTGCCACGTATCTTTACAGAATGATATTAGAAGGAACCTCTAGAAATCATCTAGTCCACCTTCCCTGCTAAAGAAGGTTCACCTCGATCAGGTCACACAAGAACACATCCAGGTGGGTTTTGAAAAACTCCAGAGCATGAGATTCCACAACCTTTCTGGGCAGCTTGTTCCAAGGCTCCCTCACCCTCACAGGAAAGAAGGTATCCCTTGTGTTTAAGTGGAACTTTCTGTGTTCTAACTTGTGCCCATTACCCCTTTTCCTGTCACTGGGCACTACAGAACCTACAATAGCCACAGAACCCACAATAGCCTAAATACAGTACCCACAAAAAAGGCTCTCTAGAGGAGAGTTACCTGAATGGAAGTCGTTGTGACTTTTTGCAGTTGGATGTGAGGTTGGATGTGAGGGGTAATAAGGCCTTATTATTGCAGTCTTAGAGCTGTGCTAGCTGCAATGTGTAACATCATCTATTCAGTGCTGATCCAGGACTGGTTAGCTTAGTGAAAGGGGAGATGTCTCAATAGACATACTCAGCTACCCACTGTAGAAAGCTGGAGTATAAAGGCTACCTTGTGCTGTGTGTGTTCTTCTCTGAGAGTGCTTTATTCAGCACTGCTACAAGATGTCTTCTAACTTTCTGAACTCAGAATCCAAAAAGTGGGTACCAACACCTTATAAATGAAAGAGAAGTGGTTCTTACAATACAACTGAAGACAAAGAGCCTTCCAGCTCCTAATCCACTGTATCTGTGGTTAGAGACACCATCAAAGCTATGGAAGATCTGGGTTAACTGTGTCCCTGTCTAAATGCATTCAAATCCAAACACGATATCTTTCAAGTCATCTCCCATGTCACGATACTTTTTAGAGTCTCCTTTCTTCTCTCATTTGAGTTTTACTCTCCCTTTTTTTTTTGATGAAAGCAGTTTTATGTTTCCTGGAGTGTAGTTCAACTGAGGCAGAAAATGGAAGCAAAGGGGATTCCAGCTTAACCCAATGGCTGAGCCATGGAGAAAGAAGAGCTTTGTTGTTCGGGAGGCTGTTTCTGTATTTTATCCTGTAACTTTCACTCAAAGCAGCTAAATGCCCTCTTGGGCTGTTTGGCATTGTATAATGTCTCCCTGTAGCTCCACAGTTGAAAGAGGAAGGAGATTGGCACTTGTACATTGAAACAGAATGGAGTAAAGCAAAGCAGAACAGTATTTCCAGCTTGAAAGAATTCTGCATGGTCATGGTACTATGATTCAAGAGTCATGTTTCTGTTAGAAGATCCAAAGATGGAGAGAAATTTGAAAGTTTCATATCTACTATTGTACTACTCTTGTATTTATAGTTTGAAAATCAATGGAGCTTTAATGTAAGCATCATCCTCTAGGAAGACAGAAAGTACAGCTGTTTCCATTATATTTATGATGGATAATAACATTAATGTAAAGATACCAGCTGGAACCCTTTTCACTAGACATGTACTTATGCAAAATGGTATCATTTTGGTGCTTTGAAGTAAGGTTTTTTATCTCTGTATCTTTTTTATTTCCTTTTTTTTTCTTCCTCATGACAATGTTTGTGTACATCTTTCAATCCTACTTGGCATGTATTTTCAGTGTGAAAGTAGCCCGTATGTTATTCTCTTAATACAATAGGATCCATAAGGTAACCGTGTACCATAATGAAGGTTTAAACCAGCACTAAGTTCAGCCAAAGCAGCACAAAACAAAGAAAGACTGAGAGATGAGAAGTTAAGTGCTCAATGTTTTAAAAGCAGAGGAAATATACTGAAAGTAGATTTTTTTGTAGAGCAAATTAGCTTGTGTGTATGTGATTTAAATAGTACATATTAGTTGCATTTAAAATAATACCTCTTAGTGAGTTATTTCTTATTTCCATGCTTAAAGAAAATTAAAGTTGTGTAGCAAGATGCTTTTTTACCATTGTCTGGCCAGTGTAATTTCTCTTTATAAGTATTAAATACCCAGGCAGGAGCGAATGCCCTTTTGAGGTTTATTCCAACTGAAAAAGCTCTCTTGCACTAATCAACACATCCAGACAAGATCATAACACAGACATTAAAAAAAAAAAAAAGCCTGTCTATTTCCTGCTTCAAACCATGCTGACAGTTGGCAGATAATACTTTTTTTGATATTCAAATGTAACCATTTAAACTAACCTAAATAAACAGATATATTAATGCCTCATCAATCTTGAATGAATAACACTGTGCTTATACAGGGTGGAGATATCTGCAATTATAACAGATAAAAATGGACAGATTGCTTGTGGTGATCAACCCAAAGGGCTGAAGAGGAAGTGAGCCTACTCTTGGGATCTAGGAGTCCTACTTTCTGCAGCATGAAGCTGCAGCATGAAGTCCCCATGGGAAAGGATGACACACTGTGCTTCAGTTCTTGCATAGCCCTTTAAACTGCAGCACCCAGCCTGATGCTTCTCCTCCTGTGCTCCTAGAGATCCCCAAAAGTGCTAAAAGCGGGACTCTGGCATGTCTCAGCAGAGCTGGCTTAGATCATGGTGAGGTCTTCCTGGGCCTATCCCAAGCATGGATTTAAAGTGCTATTGGGGTGTCCATTGGCTGGGCAAGGACATTTCACCACCTGTGCTGCTTCTGCAGTGGGTTGCAAACCTGTGCTGTAAGCTCTGCTTGTGGTGCTTCAGCTATTACATTGGCTGATGAGTCTCTAGTCTGACTCTACAGAGAAACCTCAGTTTGTGTCCAGAACTGTGCTATACAAGCACACAGAGAAGGGAGTCTGACACTAGAGCATAAAGACAGCCATAGATAGTAGCCTGAGGTATTTCACCTACATGTGGCACGATGCTCCAAAAGTCACTTTGGGTTTAACTGTCTCAGCCAGGCAATTGATGGAGAAATAGAGACCTTCCCAGTGCTCTGCCTTGGGCCAAAGGGAAATATGCCTCTGTCATCTTCTCTGGAGAAGAAAATTTGGTTGCACTGTCTTTATCTTTCCTGGCCAGGAAGGAGGCAATAGCAAAATAGCAGTGGGTTGTCTGGCCCAGCCAGGATCAGCTAGAAATGACTCCATCTTCAACGGGAGGATAAAGAAGTCGTTTGTACTGTGGGCCTGCAAGATGACTTTCACAGGGATTCCAGCACACTGTAACTGAGGGTATGAAGATATGAGTGCTTATGCCCAGAAATAAGTTTCTGAATCACAGAATCCTAGAATTGTTTCAGCTGGAAAAGACCTTTAATTTCATTGAGTCTAGCCACTAAAGTAATATGGCCAAGACCACCACTAAACCACATCCCTAAGCACCTAATCTACATGTCTTTTAAATATCTCCTTTTAAATAACTCCACCACCTCCCTGGGCAGCCTGTTGTAGCGTTTAACAATTCCTTCAGTGAAAAAGTTGATATCCAGGTATGCTATGCTCTGTAAGGAGCAGACCTGAAGCTTCAACTCCCCCGCCCCCCCCCCGATTCAGCCTTGCCACCTGTGAGAAAGGTGTGATCCTGGGCCTTTTGAGAGTCTGCTTCACTGAAGAAAAAATCATGGCAGAAACAAGTTCCAATAGAGGAAATTGTCCCGGTGACAGCACTTGGCTTTTCTAAGGATAAGGGAGAATCCTGTGGGCAGGAAAAGCTCAGAAGTAGGCAATGAACTTTGTCTCCAGCACTCCAACAATTGTGTCTGTGCAGACAGAATACCACGTGGATTGAGCTAGGGCTTGGATAAAGAGCCTCTTTGGTTCCCTGGGGGCATGGTCAACACAGAGAGAGTCCCAGTGAGATAAGAGAGGGTGGAGAGGAAGGGCAATCTCAGACATTGTGCAGGGAAGTCCAATCTGGGAGATGTAAATAGGGCTCAGACTTATAGCTTCTCCACAAAGGAGCCCATCTCCAGGGTTGATTGGCTTACAGACACCTTCAAACAGCAGAAGGGATGTGCTTTGAAGTTACCCAGAGGAGAAGGGTTATCTTGGGCTCTTGCGTAAATCCTACGCAGGAGGTTTCCCTTGATGTGTCTGGCATGGCCAACATAAATGTACCCACATCTATCAGAGTAGCAACCAATTTGCTCACTGCTACCTGGTGGCCCTTATCTCACCACCAACATAGACTCATTGCCTCTCCAATCCCATCACATTCCCTTTTCATTTCTCTGGGAGAAGCACTCCTCAAGCAGTTTTCACTCAACATCTGGCAATTTCAATCCACTCCTCTGTGTCTCAATGAAGACTGACTTGGTAGGGACCTCAGGCCAAAAGGAAGATGCCAGCAACGAGAAGATGATGGGTGGCATAAAGTCTTTGAGCAGGCAAGGCAGCCTGGACTCCAACGGGGAGGATGACAGAGCCACTCTCATCCTGACTCTTATCCTCTGTAATGTAAAGAAAATTGAGCTCTCCAAGGCAGCCAAAGTCTTTGAGGTATTAACCTCACCATTTCCTTCTTTGACTAAGCCTTCTCTTCTCTATTGCCTTCATCTCTCCTTTTTCCCCTCTCTCACCCTTTTCTTTCCTGTCTGACTTATGCCTCCACCTGCCTTTCACCGATCTCATTGTCCCTGTTTTGCCACAGCTGCTGGCCTCTCCAGATGAAGAAGGAGAGTGCTCTGAAGGGAGGCAGCAACTGGACACAAATCAATCTTTTAGAAGAATCATTTTATGTAAGGACCGTTTAGAGCAGATATCAATCTATTATATCTTTTTTAGCAGTTGTAGTGGCCAGCCACGTCTAAACAACAGGCCAGCATTTCAAGAACTCAGATTGTAGGGGTGCTAGAAGCCAAAGAATTTTCTCTGCATATTTGACAGGACTTGCAGAGAATACAAGAGCTGTAAACCATAGAGGTGTTATTTATTCTGGGCACTTAAGCATCCCTACCAGGTGCTTGCTCTCTTCTGTGAAAACAAATAACTCAAAAAAAAAGTATTGGCTTTGTTACTTATTTTTAATTGGTGCAATTATTTAATGATTGTGATGTTGCTATACATGAATAGATCTGCTTTCATTCTGCCAGGGTTTTAAGAGTTACAAAGCCACTTGTTTTTTTATTTCTGCAGAGATGAAATGCTACTGTTAACAGTATCTTGTCTCCACCTATTTCTACTGAATTCCATGGTGTTTAGCTCTGACTGTATTTTAGCTTCTTCTAAACTGGACATCATTAGGCTTAATTTCTTGACATGCACTTGGTAATACCTCATTGCGTCAGCTTTTAAAGACATTTAAAGACATTTAGACTTACCTGGATTTTCAGTTTTGGAGAAGCTTCATCATACAGACATTTATCTCTTGCAGATGTTTGAAACTCAAATCCATCACTTTGAAACCAGACGAGCCAAAAAGCTCAAGAACTCTGCTGATGATCTTGACATTTTTGTTGAATGTGAAGTTCACAGTGCTGATGTTAGTATCCTTATTACTTCTTTAAAGAGAATAACAGAGGACATAAAAACTAGCAGAGAGGACAAAGGTAAGAAATGCATGCATTTTTTACTTTATCAGTACTAAATTTTTTAGCTTTAGCTTCATAACAGCTGCTCAACTTGCCTGGAAAACAGGTGAGCTGGTATTCAATTTTCTTCACCGCATGACAGTTTTTCTGGAATTGAGACCATTTCCATTGGTGTAGAAAGCGAGGCACTTCGTCATAGCCAGTGGAACTGGAGTGAGAAAAAAAATCCAGAAAAAAAAGAGAGATTAAAGGATAGAGCAGCAAAACAAGAAGCTGAGGAGAAACTGGAAACTTTTCAATTAGAGGAAGATTGTGTGCTGAGAGCTGAGAGCTGTTCAGAGAGCTGACTGCTCCAAGGCAAACATATACACTTGATGGGAATGCGATGATATAACAGAGGGTCTGAATGTTTTGTTTGCTTGTTGTGTATTGCATTGATTTTCTTAAAACAAAGCAGTATCTGTCTGTTTACGGTGTCCTGGCTACTGTCATCTGGATCCAGCAGGACTGTCTGGAAGTAGATTGCTCCTTTGCTGAAAAGAGCTAAATGCAACAAGCTGTAAGAAGTTTCCAGAGTGCAAGAGGGAGAGAAGGTCAGCAGAAAATCTGCAGTTACTGGGGAGGCTGGGAGAATCAGGAAAGGAGCTTCTTGTAGAGGACAGATCTGCTGCCAAATCTGGAATAACAGAGCATCAGACATTTTCTCAGGCAGATGAAAGTCTTGTTTGGAGGCTGTGCAGCTTGTGCTTTAGGAACAGTATTTCACCCATCAAACTGCTGTGAGTGTCCACTCCACTGCCTGTGCTATATTTGAGTCACCATTCCTACTAGTCATCAGGATGGGAAGTGTGTTTGACAGAGGTAGATGATGTGTGAATACAATGAGTGTTTAGAAACCTTTAATACAATCCTGAGAATGTCAGAGGTGCCCTTGCCAGATGAGAAAGCTGGGGGTCCAGCTCATAGGTTGAGTTCTCCAAATACAGAACAGCTATGGGGCTTCTCACTCTTGACAAGGCCAAGCAGAAAAATACAACCAGCACTTTAAGATCAACTTCCCCCACTCCTCCCTTTTTCCCAGTCTCAGCTACCTCTTCAGCAGTGCAGGGGGACAAGGAATGGGGGATGCTGCCAGTCATTCACAAATGGCTTCTGCTGCTTCGCTATTCTCAGAGGAGGACTCCTCGCATTCTTCCCCTGCCCAACGTGAGGTCACTCCCAAAGGACCCAGTCCCTTACGAACCTCTCTGGCATGAGTCTTTCCCATGGGCTGCAGCTCATCACAGACTCCTCCTTGAGGGTGTCCTCTGCAGCAGCAGAACTCCAGGCACATTCTGCTCCAATTCCCCACAGAGTCATGGCCGCCCTGGGCACAGTCACTACCCCTAGAGTGGGTTCCTCCACGAGCTGCTGGCAGATCTCAGCTCCACCATTGCCCTCCATGTGTTGCAGAGCACAGCTGCATCTCACCACAGGATGCAGGGGAGTCTCTGCTCCAGCACATCTCCTACGCTTTTCCCTCACTGACCTTGGTGTCCACGTGGTTGCTTTTCTCTCATCCAGCTCCTTCCACTACCTCTCAGAAAGAACAACCTTCCCCTTATGGCTTCTTAAAAAGTGATTGTGGAGGCACTTCACAATTTGAAGGCACTTCACAGTTTGAAGGCACTGGCTCAGCCCTAGAGGTGGGTCTGATTTAGAGCTGGGGAAAGTTTTGAGAAACTTCTTCCAGAAGCCACCATTATAATCTCTTCCACATTATCAGAAATTACTCTACACAAATCCAACACAAAATCCCAGAGCCTTTTTAGCTAATACAGTCCTGTTTGCACATCTTTGGGTGTTTGAAATTTACCTTCAGTCTAGTGATGACAGGCAGAGTATGCCAAGCTGTTCTCAGGGAGCATCAAAAGGGTATCACTGTCATCAGGGAAACTGGAGAGCCAAAGAGGGTTTTAGGGTTGGAGAAATATTTCTTTAGGATTTCCTTGAGGGTTGAGAGGTTTGTGCTCAGAAGTGGCAGCTGTTTTTCAAATGTGCTGGGACTGAGATCTACAGTAAAAATAATATGGTTAAAGTAGAGGAATATTACTCTTATAATTTTCTTACATTTTCCTTTTTATTACGGTTTTGACCAGCAACCATAAAAGTAATCAGGCTTATTTTGGTTTTAATGGTTCTAGAATTAATATACTTGCCATGTAAATGGTCAAAATCTTTCTGTTTCTAAGATAGCTCAGCCTTATTTGCAGCACTCCTTGGTTAGTAAAGAGTGTTTTCTAGGTGTTTCAGACTCCAAAATTCAGTAGCATCCTGAGCAGTTTATTTGATTTCAAGATGGGAGGGAGACACTTTAGGTGTGGGTACCAGCAAGAACTGGGGATTTGGAGGTTTTGGCCTTAAAGCTCTTTGTGTTTTGGTCCTATTCTGGTGAATTGAGGGTACTAACGTGAGAGGACTTTCCGCTCAGCTAGCCCCTAGGTCTAAGATGGGCTGGCTAGTGGCCATTTTACTGATATGTCTTACTGATAGTGGCAGTGAATTGTGTGGGTTTGCAGATGCCCGTGAGAGCATGCTGGTAACTAGAAGATATCTAAGTTGCATAGACATACTTACTGCTCAGCAATTATTTTACTAGGAAGATACATGTATGTAAATTCTGACTACTCTCATCTTCTGAGGCTCCAGGTCCTGGATTAATCTGTTTTAGTTTTTTTTTCCCTTCATGCACTTTTTTTTCCTTTGGAGTTTTCAGGTGAGCCAGACAGGCGTTTCCTGAAAGGCAATGATGAGACATTGACCTTCTCATCATGGCTTTAATCCCAATTAATTTGGTGCTTATTTCAGAAAAGCAGTGGTTATCTCTGCTTCCATGAAAGCTGGCACCTGTTGGCACTATGCCAGTTATATTGGCTGCATCCATTTCTGTGACCTAGTCAAAGATTCTGCTATGGTTTTCCCTCTCCTCTTCTTTAGCTTGTCTGTCCTCTCCCAGGACTCATGTAAGGAACAGGCAAGATGTGTATTGGGACATATAGTGGTGGACTTCTGTGCAGGTACAGGTTTTGAGGAGATATGACCACCGATAACAGAACAGGAATCTTGTATGCAGAGCCATTGGAAAAGCCAAGGACAAAAGCTCAGTAAAACATTCTAGGTAGATGTAAGACATTTATCAGACTAACATTTTTTCCTTATCACAGAATTGACCATAACTACAGGAAAGGACTCAAATTTGTCAACATCAGCATATATTTGTAGCTTTATACCTTTAAACTATCTGTACCTGGATATAATATAATAGGGCAAAAGCTAAATTTGCTATTCAATGCAGAGATGCTTGGTATCTTGTTGAAGTATGACATTAAAGTGACTCCCACTTCAGGTGAATGAAACTGGAAATTCAGCTAATGTTAGACTAATTTTCTGGAAAAAAACCAAAACAAAACCAAAAAGAGCGAGAAGGTAAAAACTTGAAGTCAAGATACTTCTTGGTCTATTTTGTTTTTAGAAATTTCATGTTTTCCTTTTAAAATATTGTTTTCACTTTTAAGGTATGAAAATTTAAGACTACTGTATAGAAAAGATGAAAATACTTTCTACAGTCCAAGATGCAGAAACAAATTTCTTCCACTGTGTCTAACACAACATCTCATGTCACCTTAAAGGAAATGTTTTTTACTTTAAAAATTGTTTCTGCTGTTGAAAACTGAGAAGTTAGCAATGCAATAATTTTTCATCTAGTCTTCCAGTTTGTTTTTCTAACCAAGTCAGCTAGTGACATATGATGACATGTAGATATGAATTGTATCTTCTTAGATATCGATGAAAAGAAAGCTTATATTCTTCAGCACAACTTTTATTGTCTGGGTTTTTTTTTTAATTGTTTGATTCTATCTCATTTAACTCTAGCTATTTTCTCTGCAGTGCCCTGGTTCCCCAGAAAAATCCAAGATCTGGACAAGTGTCACCATCTGATCACGAAGCATGATCCCAGTTTGGACAATGGCCACCCTGTAAATCTGACATCACTGTTAATTAATATTTTTAAAAGAAACATCCTGTGTATTTTAAGCATGTCTACCTGATATTAGCTGGTCCATGTAAAATCAAGTCTTCCAGATTTCTACTTTTTTTCTTTTCAATGTTTTGACCCTTCAGATACTCCATATCTGCATTTTTAATTTTGCATATGCTAGGAATCTCATTCAAGTGCCAATATACAAAGGATGGTAATGAGGGCAAGTGGCAAAGAGCTAGTCACTAAGAAATACCAGATCCTCAGATCTCACAGAGAGGAATATTATGCTTAAACTTGCCAAAAAAAAAAAAAGACAGAAAATAAAGGCATGACAGCATTGATTAATGATTATAATACCTGAACTGAGATTTAAATGTGACTGGCAAAGTTCAAAACACCTAGTGATTTTGGTTGAGGGAAGCTTCTAAGGTTTAAACAGGAAGCAAGTTGGGAAAATTATAATCCTAATTTACATCTGACTTTTCAGTTTTTCTTGTCTTTGGAGCCACAATTTTGTCAGTATTTACTGATACTGGTCTGAGTTGTTAGAATGTTTATGATAAGCTTTCCCTGAGATTCAGGCAGTAGGTCTCAGTTATGAGTGGGTCACAAAAAGGGCTTTACTCATAAGAGTTTTGTGCACGTATCCTTAGCCTTGCCATAAGAAGAAGCTCTGAGAAGGAAGAAAAATGCACTGCAGAGTTCTAGTGATGAAAATAGTAAGGTAAAGTACTGTGAGCAAACAAACATTCACTTCTCATCAAAGTTTTACAAGTTTAGTACAGATGAGAGAGTAAGGTACTGACAAAAAAGGGACACCAAAGGACCATTGACTGTTTAAGGTAGGTTATGGAATTGTTCTCCCAAACATTGCATAGAAGTGATGCATGAAAAGGAAATCCCCATACACTTTGCAGTGAAAAGTGCAAGGAATGTTTAGACAGGTGTCAACAAAATCTACAAGGTTTTATCATTCCTTTCTCTAAATGTCTGAATTCTATTTAGACTCTTTTGTTAACCTACATAATGTTGTTGGATAGTACAGTCTTGTATGGTAGAAAAAAGCTTTCCACGTCTATCTTCTGTTTCTGAGAATCACTTATTAAACTATAGTGCTCTAGGAGAGTTTCATAATACTTTTAACCAGAACGTCTTTCATTCTTTCTCATATCTTTCTGATAGAAATCATTCAAGTATTTGTCATTTTTCTGAGCTGTGAGGCTCTTTCTCATGAGATAAATGAATCCACACAGAGAATTCATTGAAGTGGATTAAGTTCCCCATTTGCTTTGTCAAATAGAAGGTGAGAGAAAGGATCAGTGGTGCAGATTTACAAAGAATCCAGTGAGGATAAATCTACACTGCAGAATTCAGTGCAATATGGAAATGTCTAAACTAGCTTGAAATAAGTTAGCTCAAGTGCTGAAAATTGTTTGTCTGTGGCAGGAGGGAGCACAACATGGGCTCATTTACTGTGCTGCTGGACATGGTTCAAAAACTGACATGTTGGAAGAAAGTAACGAATATGCTGATGTTCTGGTAGCTCAGCAAGGATTTTGCAGATACGTTTACTACCAAACAGGCAGCTTGGGCTGTCCATCTCAACAGCTTCACTTTGTTTTTTACTATCTCTTTAATGAAGAGATAAACAAATGGATGACACTGACACCAGTCTCTGGGGCACCCTGGCACTGGCTGGAGTGGTTTCCCAGGGTGGGTCCTGCTGCCCAGAGGGTTGTTAGAGAGTCCTGGGAACAGCACGGACAAAGTTGAGAGGTCACAAGATCAACACCAGCTTGGCCCAATGGCTTTTCCACGTGCTTTGCATGGGCTTGTTACAGCTACTAACAAGCAAGGGTGACATCTGAATGAACATATTCTCCACAGCACATGACAAAAATAAACATGGTCTCAGGATCCAGTTGTTTCCTTGGATTCACACACACAATACTCGTTAACTGCAGTATTACTGGTATTATTGCTACACTGAAAATTATGTGAATAAACCTAAGGGAGAAATTTGGCTTGTAGCATATAAAGTGCTTCCAGTAAATTCTGAATATTTTAGAATAATAAATATTTGTACAATGATGCTAGTCAACGCTGCTTTATGAGTTACATTTAGTAAAACAATGCCAGATTTCAGATTTTATTCCTGTTATGAATGATGTAAAATTCAAAGGAATTTGATTCCACATCTCTATTCATACTTAATAAATGGACAAGCCTGCTTGAAGCTCAGTTTCTAGTAAACACGAAGGAGGCAAAAGGAAAACTCTGATATTTAGTAAGTAAATTGCCTCTTTAAATAGATACTACTGAATCTGTCTTTATCACAACATGGAAATAAATAGGCTAGGGGGAGATTGAGCTGATTGAACTTTCTATGGATTCAGTGGCAACTCTAATGATTTCTAGCCAATGACGACCTCTTTCTTCACCCAAAGCACATATTATTTTGAAGGTGGTCTTAGGCTTGGTACCATCACATCCATCATGTATTGCAACCTTCACACTCAGTGGGGAAAGAAATGATTCAGAGATTAAGCTCTTCCCCAGTGGAAGTGACACCTCTATTTAAGCTCCATTTTGAATTTGCATTTAAATGTAATGGTAAGTGTAATGTTCTGCGATGTAGTGTTTATGAACAATTCCAAAACCATCCCATTAAACTATGCTACTTTCCACCAGTCTCTCAATGTAAAACTGTGTTCAAATAATTTTCTAACTCAGGGATACGCCGACCTGGAGTATAAGAAACGAAGAACATTCTTTGCTGACCTTGCCTTTAATTACAGAGCGTAAGTACAAGGCTACTGAAGAGAGACTTCAGTGATCTACATGTTCTTTCACACACTGTCATGTGAAAAAAATACCAGAGACTTAAACTTCTGTCAATATATCACAGGGGTCATATTTAGAAAATAGAACTCACCTGTAGGAACTTTCACTCCATGTTAAATATATTTTCCTCACAATACAGCAACTGTATCTTAAGATAAAATCTCAGGATTGCATTCACATCATCTTCATTGCTGTATTTTGTCTTACTAGAGATGATTTCTTAGTATGACTCTTTCATTTCAATTTTGCAGTTCCTTTTAGAACTAGCTCCTGAGCCGAGGCTAACATTTTTCAATGAACTGTAAGGAACAATGTTCAGTAATGTTTTTGACAACGATAAGCAATTTAATCTATCCACGTATATTAGCTTCCTGAGGACCTAAAAAGTTTCTTAATTTATGTGTAAAACTTCACCAGAATTATGCTATTGACTGACAGAGTTAATTAGATGTATAAGTAGAACTGGTTGTGGATTATCAATCTCATAGTGTCCAAGAAATGATGAAATATTCCAAGTCTTGAGAGAGTTCTATTTGAGTGCGATTTTCTCACTGCCATCATATATCACAGCTAATGCAGCACAAAAAGCCCCATACTTAGCTGACTCAGAATTACTGAAGAAACAACAGCAAGGAAGAAGAGAGAAGACTGCCCGCCAGAGAAGTTAGTGATAACTGTGCAGTGTACGCCTGGGCAGCTCTCTAATGATGAGTTCATGAATGATTCTCTTTGATGATACTGTGCTGATCACATCCTCCAGGGATGGATTCTCCAGGCACTCACAGTGTTGTGGTTGCTAGACTGCCTTCAGCAGAGGTAAAGATAGGCCTGAAGGCATTTTTTTTTCTTCCGTAAAGCAAAATATATCTTTCCTTTCTTACCATGTCCCTCTTCTCCCCACACTGAAACAAAGAAGAAAGAGCACACATTAGAGACAAAGAAGTTGCTAATTATCTACTGTTTTGGTGTTTCTGTCTTCATTACAGCAAATATTCAGGCAAAGAAATACTTGGAAACTGAAGTTGAAACCTTCTTTATCACATGCATTATTTTTTCTCTTCATTACAGAGGAGACCCTTTGCCTCACATCGAGTACACAGCACAGGAGACTGCAACTTGGTGAGTTTCTTACTTTGACTCCTGGGCTGTTCCACCACAGTCCCAGGAAAGACTGGCAGTGTGAGACAGGTATAACCTTTTAAAACCAAATATATCCATCTTAAATTTTACTCCTTGGTTAAATGTCACTTTTTGACTATTTGTTTTGCAGAAAGCCCTTCTCAGGTCTGGTCTTAACTATTCACTTTCTAGAGCAAAATGCATTTTCCTGGCCATCTCCCTGCCTGTCAGTCCCATCCAGATATCAGAAGCAAGAAAACATTTAGACCTATAGTATAACTTCTTTTAACTGATATCTAATTATCCACAGCTATGGTGGTAACAGATATATCATTTTTCCAAATCTGCTGCCAAGTAAAAGCTTCTACTGACAGAATGGAAGTTCGCTCATAGGATGTAACTAATTTAATGTTCATAGGGCAGAACAGTGATGCTTATTCTCCTATATATATTAATGTTAACAGGAATAGGTATCATTCTCTCAAATTGAAGGTAGAGAAAATTTTGGGCTGCCTTTCAGGGATACAAGGCCTTTGATGTTATATGAAACAATGACAAGTTATGTTTACATGGGAGCAACATTTTTTTGCTGGGGCTTAGTTTCTCCTAAAGATCTACCACTCAAAAAACCTCAACCACAAACAAACAAAATTAATTAAATTCAAAGTATGTTTGCAGACTTTATGTGAAGTATGTGGCAGATTTGAAAGAAAGCAGAGTTCCTAATTCATGCATCTTTTTTTCCAGTTTCTGCTAATACATTTAATAAATCTCAGTAAGCAGCAATAATTACACATTTGTATAATAATATAAACATAAATACGTCCAAATGTCTCAACTAAGAGCGAGTCCAGGGATTGCGCAAGGTACCCATGTGCATATAATAAGAGAACCTTTGTTCACAGAAATTTATGATTTAAACAGAAAGAAGCCTAAAGGTGGGAAAAAGGAAGAATAATGACCACATTTTGTAATTGTGGAACTGAAAGAGCTAGAGCTTAAGTGATTTGCCCAGAATTATATGTAAGGTTTATATCAATGCCGTGAATGAAATCCATGGACTAGATGTCCCGTGCCAAAACCCAAATCACAGGGACATCCCATCTATTTCAATGATTGTTTTCTTTTAAATACACTGTAATGTGCCATAGAAAGCTTGAGGAGTGTTGCCCACAATCACATAGAAATGTTGCATCCAACTCATCATGGCGGTCACAGTTTTACTGAGCTTAAATATGTTTTTATAGCATCTTTCATTCGATGGTCGGTGTCATGCTCATGATTGCTACCACCAGCCAACAATCTTGGCATGGATTGGTGTGGTGGGAATGTCATATTTAAGCAAATTTAATTTTGTGTTCTTTCCTGTTTTTCTCTTTTGTTGCCAACCTCCGTCATTCCAGCCCTTCTCCACCTAGAATTAGTCCCACTGTGGTAACGGAATAGACCTTTAAGAACTATCTACCCATTTCCCCAAACAGTCAGGCCCAGCAACTCGGATTGCCTCGTTATATAAAGCTGTTTCCAAAATTAGACCTCCTGATGGTTATCACAGCCCCCTGGGGCTATGCCCTGAGGTCAGTTACATTACAGCACAACTGAGCACTGTGCAACTGAAGGGGAAATTTGTAGCACAGACAAAATTCCCTTGGTGTTCACTCTGAAGAGTTGTTGGATGCCTTCAATTTGGAGCAACATGGTTATAAAAATGAAAACTAATCAAGTGAAGAAATATGACTTTCAGAAAACAGAGGATCCAGATAATCTGAGTTTCTGTTTTCAAGCAGGCTTCTTGACAGGCCCTGAAACTAAGCAGCCATAAAATGTGTTTTATGGGTAAAAGCTATATAAGAAAAAAGGAGACTGTAGGACAAAATCATGGGGATGCACCTGTCACATCTTCACAATGAAGCTGAATAGTGTATTTTTTTTTTCTAAAAGAATAAGAAAATTAATGTTAAAGAAGGTCATTGCCTTTAAAGTGCTTGATTCCATTCTTTGTTCTGAGGCTCCTTTCTAGAGCATTTCATAGACTGTGCTTTCAGCAGTTTCTCTTTCCAGCTCTGGACTGGAGTACCATCAGGTAGTAGCTCAGTGGTCCTTTGAGTGATAGCACCTTTATACAGTGAGGCATTACACCTCTTCGAGACTCACTATGTTAGGGCAAGCTAAACTGTTGTCTGGAAATATCTGCTATTCTGCTGACATTGGAGTGAACTTAGATGATAGCCTTAGAAATACTTTGAGAGGAGAGCCACTTAGCTTTGGATAATTCATTGCTAGTCTCTGACACTGTCTGTGTTTCTGCAGTAGTCAACATTTGGACACATGGTAGAATGATACTTTGATAAAAGAGACCATATGTGCAGAAGCGTAAACAAGCCTGCTTTCTCTACACTCCAGTCTGGGGATGAATTGTGTACTGGTTCAGATTCCGTGCACTCTCACTGAAGTTAGCAGTATTCTATGGGGAAGTAAGTCAGGATAACACTTGAACTCTAGTCCTCCTTATTTTTTCCTAATTCTTCTGTGGAAATGGCCCAGTCTCCTGTGGCTTTTGCAATAGTGACAGCAGCCACTGTTTCCCTCTGTTCTTTTACTTTTTTTTTCCTCCTAAGTTTTTTCTCTCCCTTTCATTCTAGTTTATTACTTCCACACTGTGTAAGATGTTTGTACAAATGAAGAGAGCCATTACCAGGGACTGGATATCACCTCCATAGCAACAATCACAAAAAAAAATACAATACAAACCCAACAAAAGGTCATTTTCTGTAGCTAGCATTTCCAAGAATGATCTCAATTTTCATAAAACAATGTTAATAAAATTGTTAACACCCTAGGGCCATGTCTGAACAAAAATAACCACTTCTATAAGGTTCTTTGCCATCCTATTACTACTTGTTTGTTTTGCAATAGCTAAATATATTCCAAACCACAGCTCTAAAACCAAGCACCGTTAGGTTTGGGACAAGCCTGAAGCCTAAGCCCAAATCTGATTGTATATATTTTTCTTCAGCTATTCCCTTTTTATATAATAGGATAAATGCTTCAAGAAAGTGGCATGTCTTTCAAATACAAAGCCCATGCCAGACATTTTGAACTGTAAAAGTATTAACCTCTTTGCTTATCCAGGTGTTGCACTTCAATATCAGAAAATGTACTTTTTTAGGAAGAGACTTGTAAGAGTCAAATCTAGGCTAGGCTTCAGTATGAAGGTAGGGTGACTGACATTTCAAGTTTTACCCCAATGTAGGAAAGAAGGGAATATCTGACTCATTCTACTCCAAAACTGCACAACATAGGGTCACAGTCTCTCTTTTCTCCCTGGGATTTCCCTGGTACCACCAACACCCTTATAACTAAACAACAAACACTTCAGAATCAAAATCCTGCCACCTTAAAGGAGAGTGTAGCAAGCGATAAAAGAGATATACTGAATAAAACCCACCTTTTGAGGAAGAGGTGAAACAAACCCCCTTATGCATTGCTACATCCCCACAGGCTTTAGCTTCCAAGCACCAGGTGTCCTGAGTTCAGGCTTTCAGATTATTGCCCATGCTGGAGATATATGTCTTTCTATGACTCTATAGCTAGGACAGATAGGTACAGCTTTATTGACATGGGCTATTACTATATGGTTTTTACTTTTCAGGCGAGAGGTCTATAGGAAGCTGAGCAGCCTTTACCCTACTCATGCCTGTACACAGTATCTGGATGCTTTCCAGCAGCTGGAGAAACACTGTGGCTACCAAGAGGATAACATACCTCAACTTCAGGACGTCTCTAGATTTTTAAAAGGTCAGTTGTTTTGAACCATGGTTTATTGCAGGGTTTCGTGGACATATTTGTATACCACATACACGCACAAACCATTTCATAGGACCCAAGCTGGTAAACAGAGATGATTAGCTGTAAGTTCCCTCATGCAAGATGAGCTGTTGCACAAAGCAGTAATACCAGATGTATCTAGGGACCAAGCTGTAGGTAATTTTGTGTTTGTTCTGCAAACGCTGCTCAACATGAGTTCCACACACAGATTTTCTAGGGTTTTGACTGTATTTTATGCTTCTGTAGCTACGCTACCGGTAACACCCAAATACAAGTACAAGTACATACATCTCAAGTAAGATTATTTTTTTCTCATACAAGAGACAGGGTGGCAGTATATGCTATAAGAAATTGCCAGGAGGTCTCACTACTCAGTCAGCTTCCTTGAAACAACCCTGCTTATTTCTGTCTCCATGGCCCCACTTGCCTCACTAAACTATTTGGTACCTACTGTGTGGTTGACAGGACAGCAGGAAGGTTGTGGTGTTAGTCTGTAAATTCATGAAGCTGTGATCTTCAATGAAAGGGCCAGTAAGATTGCTAGGCTGACATAGTTGCTGTTAGCTGGAGGCTGACTACTAAGGGGCAGGAGAAAAGGGGAGCTTGCATTGTTTTCATGGGGCCACAGGCTGAATAAATTCCCAAGGGCAGGTGTTTTGTGTCAACCAGCTGACTTCCTACTGCTATCAAGAATGGCTAAAGAAAGACAGGCTTTAAGGCCTCCTTACTCCTTTTGAGTGAGAAAGAGCTGTATCAGAGAGAAAGACCACTGATCAGTATGATGAAATAAATAAATATATAAAAGTATGGCTTAATTTAAAATAAATTAAATTTAAATACAATATTCAGAAACTCCAGTGACCTCCTTTATGTATCAGTAGGTGATCCTAGTAAGCTTGAGTAAGTTTTCTGTAGATGAAGAGTTTTCTAATACGTTGCCATTTTTAGGGAAGATTAAGCTATTTGATGACAATTTTTTTACTGTGTCTCTAGTGTAAGGGAATGGAGGGTTGCTATGTGAAAAGCACCTCTCATGAGCATTGCATAGTAGGAATTTTCCTACTATGTATGCATTATGTATTCTCTTACGTATTTTCCATTCTATTCAGTTACCCATCTTACTTCATTCCTATAGTAACTGGGATGATAAATATTTTCTCTCGCAAAGTCGTTGATCTTGTCTTATCTCATTTACACAGTAGCTGACAACAGGGACTTCCAGAAATCATGTGATGCTGATTCAATTACCATAAATATTTGTATTCTTTAAGGGAATCAGGTGATTTCAAAGTATGAGAATTTAGGATCATGTAAGAATATTCTGCCATGATACTATTTGTGTGACTCATGTTGATCTACAAGATTTTATTGCCCAGAGTCTGGGCCTGCTCACTTTTTTTGTAAGCTCTTGTTCTAAATTTTCCCTATGCTATACAACTTACTGTAAGCAGTTAAAATATTAATACTGAAAATTCTGCTAATAAAAGTTGGGAAGATGTTCACAGTGAGTTTCAACTCATCTACTATAAATGCAGGGTGTCTAGTGGAAGCTGATTTTCCAAACTATTCTGACAGAATGAGAATTGAGCTCTTCACGTGTGTTTCATTCCATCCTGGAATCGATGTCTAAGGAAAATGGAAAGAATGGCTATCAGGAGCACTAACTCTACCCACCTTAAGCTGTAGGTAAAACCTGGGGTTAGTTTAGCCTACATAAAACATAGTTTAGCTTCATAAAACATGATGCATAGATGGAACAATGTTTGTTCAAAAGAACTGTTTTTACAACTAGATACCATTAAGAGTTAGTAAGCTATTTTAGTCATATTATCTGTGGCTTTGAATGGATATCTTACTTATCTTCAATTATTCTCTCCAATAAGGTCATTTCACTATGCATGAAGATTGACAATATTGCAACATCCCTTTTTAAAAAACTCAATTTGAGCCGGAAACTTCTTCAAGATCTGTAAAATCTGTGTTAAAGACAGCCTTATGCAAAGCAGCCACTGGGTGAGGAATATGTTTTATAAGGAGTTCTTCTGATTTATTACTGATTTGTGTGTCTTTTAAAACTAGCATCAGTGAGGCTAGAATTTTTGCTCCTTACAAATCATCAATCAGCTATGTACCTAGGCTCTTTCTTGTGTTACAGACGTGCAGTGCCCAACCAGCTAAACCTTATACCAAATTATATTCTGTGATGAGTCTCCCAAAATTCCTTGGCATGCAGTATATGTATTTCAACTATAGTATATATGAAGATGTATACTGCAGTTACTCCTGTCACTGTTTAGCTCAGAATGAGCCCCAAACTGTCAGACTCTCCCATTTAGGACACAAATCTCATCATGTATCTCTGCTAAATACTCTCTCTAAGGATTGGACCGTTCTTTATCATACATGATAAGACTTCCTAGACAACAAAATGGAACAGAATAGACTAGGCTTCAAGTTGAGAGGAACCTGCAACAATCATGCAGTCCAACTGCCTGATCAATTCAGGCTTGACCAGAAGTTGAAAGATGTTGTTAAGGGCATTGTACAAATACCTCTTGAAACACTGACAGGCTTGGGGCACCGACCACTTTTCTAGGAAGCTTCTTCCACTTTTTGACCACCCTCGGTAAAGAAATACTTCCTAATGTCTGGTCTAAAGTGTCCCGGTGCAGCTTTGAATATAAAAAAAACTAGAGGGATGCAGAGAGAGAGAGACAGATATCCTGGACAGAAAGTGACTATGTTATAATAAGCCCATACAGCAAGATAAATTTTAATTTTTTACTTAGCAGTATCTGTGGACTCAAGCAAGCAATTCCTTTTGACTTAATACAAGTCAAACTACAAGATCTGTCTAATGTTACCTGACCTATTAGTGAAGCTGGTTTAAACAGAAGTGAGCTCTATATTGTAAGCGTTTCATAATTACTTAAATGAAATGTAAAATGGTTAGCCATGTCACCATTTAACATCACAAGTGTTTCTCTAAAGGGTTAACTAGATGAACCTAGGCACGTCTTTCTTTCTAGGAATGATATTTGGACTTACGCATTCATTGTCCTCCACAGCTGGAAGAAATTACAGCCAGTGAACTCAGGCATGCTCACGCTACAATGCACAGGCCTGTATACGTGAGGTTTTTAGGTGAAGAACTAAGCCTTACAGATCACTTTAGGTCAGCTGCTGAAGACCTTCTCTTCAACTCATTTTGATTTCAAGGATCTTAGGGCAGCAGGTCCTACCAGTTGCACTCACTATTCTTGACTGATGATTGCTGATTTTATCATGCAGTAATGAAACAAAAGTTCAAATTTTGTAGATATCATCTTCATCGGATGACTTTTTCCTATGGCTTTTGAAGATAACTGGCCCAGTATAATTTCATCAGCAGACTGTCTCATTCACTGGCCTGTATTTAAAAGGGCAACTCAGGGAACGTAAGCTGTAATTTTCATTTTCCCTCCTGCTCCTCCAACATGGATGCTAAAGCAATATAATTTTTCCTAGACTCTTTCATAGTCCTTCCAAAACGGAATTACTTAGGGCTTGGTTCTTGTCTGATATATTTTTCAGCTGTTGCAGTTTTCATTTCACTCAGAATTTAGCCCAAAGATGATCAGATTCTGAAATTTTCACATTCCTCTGGATTGTCTTAGCGTGGCATCAGCAGTAACAGAATACCCTTCTTGTGCCAGCTCCTGGACAGTGCCTAAGGAGACATAGCTGATGGTCGGTCTGTTCCCCCAAACACCCTGCTTGCTTAATTGGGGAGAGGAGAGAACAGTAAACTGCTTTACAAGCAATTCTGATTCCCTGGTGAATTCTGATAACTTTGCTCAGCATATAAACAAAGATAAAGATGTTATCTCCAGAGGTGGTGGTTTTTTTGATGTTGTTCAGGTTTGAGGCAGTTCTGTACCCATTTACCTTCGAATTCAGTGAAATAATAGAAGATAGCCATGGCAAATGCCAACCACTTAGTCCTTCACATTGTCAGGTAAACACATTCCTTACTGTCTAGACTGGTTTTTGTCCTTTATAGTTTCAGATGTTTTGTCACTTCTGATTTTTTCAGTGAAGCCTTATTTTTTTTCCCCCATTTTCTTCTCTCTCTCTTTTTTTTTTTTTCTTTTTAAAAACAAGAAAAGTGCTAATAGCCAGACAGAGCAAGACAAGAAATGCTGGAACAAACATTAAAAACCAAACTGAAACAAATCTTGTAAATGGCTTGGTTTCTGGGTGGGATTTTTTCTGTTTGTTTACATAAAATAAATTGGGTTCCAGGCTTCATGACACAATAGAATATGGATGGAGAAGGGAGAATAAAGCCATTTCTTATTTTAAAAAAAATAGTTTTATGCTTTTGAGAGGATTAAATGTCATTTATGAGAATCGAGAATGCAACCCAGATTTTGAATATAGGACTTCAAAAAGATTATCATTGGCTCTCTTCTAAAGCAGTGATTTTCAGTTTTCTTAGCTTTGCAGACCACCAGCATGTTTCCCACGGAAATGTAGATTTTGTATTCTGCTGACCATAGGACTGGTTCTTTTGCTAGTCATTTCTCACAGACCTTTCATCCATGCAGGGGGTAACACTGATAGCACCAGCTGAAATAATGATGGAAAAGTATTGCATTTTTCTGTCCTTTTCTATGGACCCATGCAAAGCAAAACACTTATGATCAGATCACTGGGTGGCTGTGTAGTTAGTTCTAGGCAAACATAATGGTAAAAAAAAAAAAAAAATAGGGCAGAAAAAACAGTGAAAGCACTGATGGAAACTCTGATGTTAAATGGTTAAGGGCCAAATTCCATCACCCTTATCTCTGATGAGGACCTGGTCTCTCTCTATAGTCTAATGAAGTCCAGGCAGAAAGATAAAATTGATTGCAAGTTTTGCCAGTGCTGAGCTAGTTTATGCAAGTGAAGCATGCACTGACAAAGGGAAATGAAATTGAATAGTATGCTTCAATTCTTATGTTATATTATGTTATGTTGAAGTAGACTCACCGAGGAACAGAATTGCCCATACTGGAGCACACTCATGGTCCAGCTACTTCCCTATTCAACAGCACAACGTACCAGGGGTTTCAAAGCAGGGAACAAGAAAGTCTCCAGGAGAGGACTAAAGAGTAATTTGCCATCAGGGAAAAGCCAAATGCTCTCAGATAAGGGTAGGAGTGGGCCGTTCACCTATATGCTGTAGTGGAAATGAGAGAGATAATCCAAGAATTAATAGAATAGCCAGGACTGAAAATGCAGATTCTGTCCCCTGCTTGATCATAAGGATCATATATAACCTCAAACTCATTACCAACATGTGGGACACAGTAGATACATGTGTGTAAATGTGCTAAAAATGTAAAGTAGGGTAGGCAGTACTCACATGCCTCATATCATTGCTGTGTGTAGGACGGGTAGCTAGGTGATTTGATGTTGCAGTAATTAGACCCCTACCAGTACAAGGGCATGTCAATAATGATAAGCAAAGATGTTCCTACTATGCTTAGAAGGAAGGAGCTACTGCAACAGAGTGTGAAGGCCCCCTGAAACTGCTTACATGAAGTAAGTGAGAAATAGTTAACCCTAGAAATGCCTACATTTAGTCTTGTTTCCCTTTGTAGAGAGAACAGGTTTCCAGCTGAGACCAGCTGCAGGACTGCTGTCATCTCGTGACTTCCTTGCCAGCCTGGCATTCCGTGTTTTCCAGAGCACGCAGTATATAAGGCATTTCTCTTCTCCTATGCATTCCCCAGAACCGTAAGTTTGATGCTCTAGCACAATCCTGTCCTTCTGAATGTTTTGGGGATGATTCTCATGGGAATGTCTCTGGAGCTCTGCTCAATAGTTCACAGAATGAAACAATTTGAGAAACTGGTAGCTGGAGAGTTAGAATGGGAAGTCATGCATGAGAGGGTGTGGGTCTCTGTCTCTCTTGCAAAGTTGTCTGGAGAAGGAAAAGACTGCAGAATATCTGGTTTAGTCTTTTCATCCCGCCTTCAGTTACCATCTGCTGGGGTTTGATTCCCTGCTGTGAAACTCTCCCAGTAAATGCTGGCCAGACAACAGCAATTACATTTCATGAGAAACTGCAAATTTGCACAGACACTTTTGTTGTATGCTGGGACAAAACAGGGGCCTTTCAAAAATGTTGTGACATAGGAGACTAGGGCCTGTGCCATCCCAAGTGAGACAATAGCCAAGGTAGCAGGGGGGCAGCTGGGTTCCCATGGCAAAAGGGAATGTTTTGTCATGTTCCCTGCAGAGTCAGACCAGGTATGGAAGCATCTACTGTGGAGCAGCCCTCACTCCAGTTCCCTTTAGGGGACTATCAGCTAAAGTCCTTCATGGAGAGGTTCATATAGGGCAGGAAAAGAATCCTTTCTTAAACATAAAGGTCACTTGTTTTCCAGAGACTGCTGCCATGAGTTGTTGGGTCATGTTCCCATGCTAGCTGACAAGGAGTTTGCCCAGTTCTCACAGGTGAGAAGCTTATCCTACTGGCTGTTTAACTTACTGCTCTGGATAGCAAGCCAGATGTACCTCAAAGGTGTGCAGCTCACCATGCTCAAAAAGTTATTTTAAGGTTTGATTGTGCCTGAGTCACAACCTCCAGGGATGGTGGGCTACCAATGCCTTGGGAGACAACTACTCTAAGGGAGTGGTGGCATTGCTCCCTGAGGATATCGTGTAAAAGGAAGGGCAGGCAGTCCTTGTGGGACTTCTCTGTGGGAGGGCCGTGTCAGCCTGCAGAAGGATGACAGTGGAGCCTCCGTGGTGCTGTGTGTTTGAGTTGTACCGCCTGCACTGTTCCCCTGGCTTCCTGTCCTACACCACATGAACCTAACCAGCAACAGCCATGGGGCCCCCAGGCTGGCTCTGCCTCTGGGTGTACATTTTTTATCTCACATGATACTTTAATTGGGTCCATCACCATGTCATTCATTAGAGTTGTTTTTCCTTACAACTCACCAGATTCTCACAGCATTGCTCACACCAGTGAGGAGGCTCCAAAAAGCAAACAGGATTTCTTTGTACAGTAAAGGGGTATTTAGTATGAGCAGTCAGTGTCAGACCCAAATGAACTCCATGACTTCATATAATTAAAGACTTCAGAACTATGAATGTGCCTCAAAACTATAACAGAGGGAAGACGATAACTCATAGTCAGGCTTATCAATCAGTGTGGAAACTGGTGAAAAAGAGTAGAAGGGTTACATGATGTAGGTCTCTGTCTCAATATCTTAAAAATGAAAGACATTCACCTCATGTAACGTGGCTTCCAGTTGTACCAGCTTGGATGCATGCCAGTTTCCATTTTGGTCATAAGTATTGGTTATTGTCAGATTCAGATGAATAGTACTTAAAATAATCTAGTGGTCTATAAGTTATCATGGAAGAAACCTCTTCAGTTCAGTTCAGTTCAGTTCAATACCAGAACTGAAGAGACATTAAAAATAAGAAATTATAACAGTTTTTAAACTTTCAGCTTTTCTCTTTGCTCATTTATAGCACAGAACACAGACTATACAACATGGCTTCACAGTAAATGAATTTTCTTGTTTTACTTTTTTCTTTTACAAAGTATTTTCACAGTTGAAATTCACCCCATGAAAATTCTTTTTTGTTCTATTCAACTTGAGATAATGAACGGTGAAAATGTCATAACTTTGTTTGTTTGCTGCATGATATGGCTCCTGGGATGGTTGAGACATCTACAGATTTCTATTGTGAGAATAACAATTAAGAGGGAGCACAGATGAGAGTAAACAGAATTCTCCCTGCATGAATCTGACCCACTCATAAAAGCTATCAGGAAAAGAGTGAGAGACAGAAAGGTAATGGTAAAGATAAAACCCACCTTACTGTCCTTCATTCTCTCCCTATAAATCTCTGCCCGAGATAGTCCAGCATTAAGCCAAGAGGTGGTTAACTTTACACGGGGAATGCTGAGGATTAAGCACTCATCTAATGTGGTTCCCAGTGGTGTGTAGCTGGGGGCCAGGGAGAGGTAGGCATCCTGGAAGCCATGGAAGGTCATTTTGGGTGACAAAAACAATGAATAGTTCATGCTATTCATGCTAGAAATGATGTGGTCCTCCCCCTTCCCCTCTTTCTCTCCCTTGGGCTGAATAATCACGCTAGTGTAACACTGCCTGCTTGCTTACTTGCTTTAGGATATTGGACTGGCTTCTCTTGGATCATCTGAAGTGGAGATTGAGAAACTGGCCACAGTGAGTACAGATGGCAGTTTAATATTTTAGGCAAAACCAAAATGATTCACTGCATATCCCTTACTGTGCAGAGAAGGCTCTTCTCCAGTCTCGCAGATTAGCTACAAAAAATAGCATTAGCAGGATTGTCTCTTCTTTTCATTCACAGGTTAGACAGGTACTGGGGCAAGGGCTGGAGTCCCTCTGGGGCAGCCCAAATGCATATGATTCCACCTGAGGAAATGCTTATACTCTCTGCTTCTGTAAGAATATATTGCCGAAGCTGAGTTCTGACATTTTTAGTCACAGAAGGATCCCAACTCACTTTCCAGATTCATCTAGTAGTGAGGATAACCCATGCGATTCCTGCACTTTATCCTACACAAGGTGCAGAGAATCATCAGAATTTGATTCACTCTGTATTCATTAACCTCACCAAAAATAGATGAGCACTTAAAAGCAATTTGAAAGCAGGTAGTATCAGTCGGTTTTGAATCACTAGGCTATATACCTCTGCTGAAACAACTCATGCAACCCTTTTCTGCCATCTTAACTTGTTCTGAAAGCAGGCTGGAGCCAAATGCTTGGGGTTTTTTTTTGCTGACAATGACAATCATTTCCCAGTCTTGATAATTTTTTTCAGTGGAGGAGACAAGCCTTACTCTCACTAAGCTGTTTGTGGCTCATTCAGGAAAGAGAATGATAATTGTCATCCCTGAAATTCCTAACCCAACCCATAGCCTCACACATGGTGAAGGAAAATGTGACACTGTGTGAAGGAGATTATGGCTTACCTAAAATCTATCTTCAAGTACCTGTCCTTGGGTCAGGAGTAGTTAAGACCAGCAGGATTTTTAGAATTTAGAGAGGAAAAGGTACCAGTGCTGATCTTTTTGTAGCATCTTCCAGGTCCTGGGCTGATGATGTGAGGGGACTACGTGGGAAGAGGCAGTGACACATCCACATTTCCTCTTCAATTTCTCTCTCTGGGACTAGGGAAACTTGAGTTAGATTAAGATCCATGTCTTTGCTAGAGTTAAAAGAATTATGAGTCTCAGAGAGTCATTTTGCATCATTGCCCAGGTCTTGATGAGATTGAGTGAAGACCAGGGGCTTACACAGTGTTCCTCTACAAGCATCCCTTCCTCACCATGGACTGGCTATAACTATATGAGAGATATGGTTAGGATTAGAAGAATGCTGAGTCTCTCATATGAAATTGTTGTAATATCATCTATAGTTTGGGGAAGTAGAATAAGGCTACCATTTTGAAAAGGCTTCTTCAGGAATTGCGAGAACATAGTTTTGTAAGCATCATTCAAGTATTCCGAATAGTAAATTTGTTCTGGATTAAGATCTCAATCTTCAATGGCTTAAAAGTTAGCCATCTAATCTAAGCTTATTGTTTAAGTTCTTTCACTGAAATGTGAAGACAGAGAAGAATGTGTTATGTATTCCCTTTGCTGACATAGGTGACTAATATAAATTCTTTTTTCTCACAGGAAGTCCCTGTGATTCTCCTTTCATTATACAGAGAATGTAGGTAACTAGTTCAGATGATAGGACAACATTTAAGCTAACTAAACATTTATTTCTAGAATCTCAGATTTGCTATGGTGTATATCGTTTGAAAGACAAACTTTGAAATGTCAGTATTTCATTCAGTTCCTGGACTTCTCTAAGGAGGTAGATCTGTGTACAAGAGATGGGAAATTGCCAGTGTTTATGTCATCCACAGCATGCCACTAGCACCATGTCTTGTACTCTGTTAAAACGATGACAGCCAAAAGAACTTCAGTAAGTAAAAGCCAAATACAGGACTTCTAAAGAAACATTGAAAAGAATTCCTCCTCCCATGTGTCATTCTCCAGTCAAAGACCTTCTGCAAAATGAGGAGACACTCAAAAGACTTGTCTCTATGAACTAATAATGATCAAGATCATTAACACAATAAAAATGTAGAATTGTTAGCTGAACTGTAGAAAAAGAGATTAGGATCCTGGAGAAAGAAAGATCCTGGAATGCTGTTTCTTTAGAGTTAAATGTGCAGGCTAAAAACAAGTCATCAAAGTCACAAGACACGTGAAAGAGGGTGGAAGAAGGAAGAAAGGAAGGAAGGAAGGAAGGAAGGAAGGAAGGAAGGAAGGAAGGAAGGAAGGAAGGAAGGAAAGGAAGAAAAGGAAGAAAGAAAGAAAGAAAGAAAGAAAGAGAAAGAAAGAAAGAAAGAAAGAAAGAAAGGAAGAAAGAAAGGAAGAAGGAAGGAAAGAAAGAAAGAAACGTGGAGTTTCACATCGGTTTGCAAACTGCCTGCAGTTCTTTGAGAAGAGTGCTGACAATACAATACTTATGGCTAAACTGAAACCAGGGCCCAGCCCTGGGTACAAGGCAGTGAAGAGCTATGTGTTCCTAAAGGAATCTTGAAGAGTTGTGACACTAAGACATATTCTTGAAATGTCTCACGTTGTCTATGTTCTTCTTTTTCACAACACCTATCCAGCTGCTCAGCAGTCAGATCGTATCTAGAACTGATCCTCCACTGCCCATTTCTTTAGATGTTATAACAAGGAAAGGGCTAACAGGTTGGCAAGAGCCAAGAGTTTTTATCCCATCACTGTCCAGCAGATAAAGGAGGTATGGTCTTAAGTATACTTTATTGCAAGAAAAGCCTCAGGACACACATTTTTATGTTCTACTGATAGAGATGTAATTGGCGTAATCCTAAAGGGTTCATTGCTGCTAATGAATGCCATTCTTCAGTTTTTCTGAATGCTATCACACAAGGAAAGGAAGTGGAAACTGTCTTTTCAAGTATCTTTCCTAGGGTCTTGAACCGTCTATGGGAATATAACTGTCCTTCTGGGCACTATAGGTTGAAATCTGTCAGTTTTCACTGACTAGGCTAAGAGGTTGCAGGGTAATTTGTAACACCCTCCAAGGAAAGAAGGAGACTTTATGACTATACTTTCCCATGTAATTATCATTAGATTTTTCTTTTATTTTTATTTTCTTTTTTCAGGGAGTGAGAATGGGAAATTTGGCAAACTTTTAAAAAAGATATGTAATCATTTGTGTGTGTCATATACATTGGAAGAAAGATTTTTTTTTTTCTTAAAATATAGAACTATAAAATTTGAAGATACAAAGACAGTAAGGAATACAGAAAAAAGAATATTACATGGAAAATAAGAAGCTTTAAAAGTGAACTGTCTGTTGAGGCTGTTTTTTACAAGTTGTTCTTATTACCAGCTTTATTGGTTCACTGTGGAATTTGGTCTCTGCAAGCAAAATGGATCAATTAAAGCTTACGGGGCAGGACTGCTTTCATCTTACGGGGAGCTTACGGTATGTGTCAAACATATACTATTGAAAGATTTCTGTAACCCAGTTTTCTGAACTCTAATCTAAAAGCAAAATATTGTTTTCTTACATGAAACAATATGATCCTAAATAATGATTTTTCTTTTTTTTTTTTTTTAAAAAAAATCATTGTCCATTCCCAGAAGCTACTGAATAGAAGGAAAAAATACTGTAGGATTGTACCTGTCTTCCACCTAAAGAGATGAAATGCAGTGAAAGCAACCATTCTGTAAAGGATTTGATATGTCCCTTACTGCTCACAGCTAGTAATATTGCAGTTGACCTTAACATAAAACTCATGTACCAATCTGAATTACTCACTAGAGGGCAATATTATGCCTATTAAGAACTCTTATATGGCTACTTTGACCGTGCTGTTCACATTCATGTACATATGAATCAGAAAGGAACAGACTGATTGGAATAAATAAAGTGCTAAGAAACTGTAAATAGTATTTTTCATTCCTAAATACGTTTAAAAGCCAATCCCCACTTGAGTTTTATGTAGATGAAATCTGCATATACAAATTTGATACTACCTTGTCTGGACAGATGAACTGTGAGAGAAGAGGCTGTACACCTTTACAGAAAGCTTATGGGTTTCCCCTGCTTTGGAGAAAAAGCTGATAGAGGAGATACAAATTTCTCCTTAGTTTCACTGGGTACTGAAACAGGTGAGTTTCTAAGCGCAAGAGCTCTAAACTGGTATCAATAGATCTCAAAGACTTCCACTTGTGCAGATACTGGATTTTTTTTTTTTTTAATTAGTGAGAGCTAAAGGAAAATAAAAAGCACTCTTTCAAGTGTTTTTATAAACTGGAAATCAATATTTTCATGGAGGGTATATTTTAAGCTTAACAGGTAGAAATGGTAGCCCTGCAGCCTGCTACACGACACACATTGACATGGAACCATGGCTGGATTAGCACAGTTTGGACTCCCATAACTGGAGATAGTTGAATTGTTATGACCATAAACATATTGCAAATCTCTCCTAATGGTACACAGGTCAGCCCACTTCCCTTGGCAGGAGTAAGAAACAACATGTTAATGTATCTCAAGACATTTATATAACAGTTGTCCCAACAGAGGGGCAGTTGAGTTAACATACTGAAAGGGGAACCTTTCCAAATATCAAATTTCATTTTATCACCTGCCAAGTTTAACAACGGTTTCTCCCAACACTTGCAATGTGGAGACTTTTGTGAGCAAACTCTAATTTGCAGAGCTTTCTCTCATGATAAACTGAGATCTGTATGCTCATTAGCCCTCTAGAGAAATAAACATGCCTTCCTTTCTATATAGCAACCTGATCTTGTGCATCACTGCTCATGAGCATGAGCAGATGTGTGCCAGCAGTATCAACAGCACTCATCCATAGAACAGTGAAATGTATTGTTTTCAAAGAGTAGATCAATGAGCTCCCCTACAAATCAGGCTCCAGTACAATGCATTTGGTTTACAGATCTATCTACTCTCTGTTAAGGCTAAAGCTGCTGTTTTTCTGACAATCTTTCAGCACTTGCTGTATTCACAGCCAAGAATCAGGAAAGCTAGGTTTCTTTTATTTACCTGGTAAAAACCAAAAAAGTCCAATATTGAAGCACAGTTCAAGGCAACATTCATTATACTCTGCCTTCTTGAATACTTTATAGGGTTAAATAAAACACATATACTTGTTGAATAAGGCCCTAAAGGGCAATGGTAATAATGTCTTTGATACTTAGGTAGCTCTCATAGTAATATCCACCACAAAGTCTATCTGCATGATTCTTTTTTCTGTTTAATTTTGACACAGATGAAGGTAAAAGTCATGTCAGAAATGATCACTTTTGGTTGCTGGAGTTGAGTGTGCTAGATTTGTGCTCTCTCTTTTTATCCTTTTCTTCATCTGACCAACAAGCTCTTCTGCTTTTCATTGAAATAGTAGGCAAGAACTACTTGTTCATAAAATGTGCTATATAACATAAAAGTATAACTGCATCTCAAATTCCTTACCTCTATGGAGTTACAATGGAAGTTGTAACTGTCCTTGAGTTGACAAATGGCATTGTCTTCATTACTTTTATTACCAGTAGCTGTTGAGTAATGCTGCTGGATAAACTTTTGATACATCTGGGTCCACCTAGGTATTAATCCATTATATTACTGAAATTACCTGCAGATGTGGTGGCATTTATATTCAATAGGTAATGGAGAAGGATTACCAAAAGTGTGTCCATCTTACATGTTACACCTAAGAATCTGAAGGTGGGCAAGTGTTTCACCAATAATATTGCTATATGCCCTGTACAATCCCAACGTGATCTCTGCAAGCTCATCACCGTGTAGCTTTTGAGACAGTACTTTAGTGGGTTCTGTGCACTTTACCTTGAGCATCTGAAACGTCTTGTGCACAAATGAATTATATCCACGGCCTTAAGCATTGAAATTTCATTTTATGGACAAATGGTCAGTCTCACAGATTTTTATTTGGAACACAACCAAAATAGAGAAATGTTTCCCTTTAGTCATTTTAGTCTGCATAAACATCTGATTCCAACTTCAGTACAGACAGTGTCAGCATGGGTAAAGTGATGAGGTCCTGTGCTTAAGAACCTGCTAACAACTTGGATGTGTATACCAACTGTTTCTTTTACAGCTAAAGACAGGAAACACGTAATGCAGTGTCTATTTTGTAGAAGGGAATTTTTTAGAAATACAACAGTGACGAGGAAGTTTCATTAGAGAAAATGAAGATTAGAAGACAGTGATAGCCCTTGGTTCCTTGAAAAGCTGATTTTGCAGTCCTAGACTGGCTCTTGAGACTAGATAAGAACTTGATTACACATCATTTAGCTGTGTTTGGCACAGACAGACTCACTGCAGCTCGTGTGATGAAGGAGACAGAATGCAGCAATGTGCTTAGGTGTTTCCTCATTGCTAAAGGCTTCTGAACCAGGAATGCCAGGATCATCAGATCACTGAGAAGTCAGTAAAGGTGTTAGTTACTAAGACTAGGTAGCTGGCTACAAGAAGAAAACGAGCCTGGGAATATCTCTGAACTGCAGCCTGGACTGTCTGTGAATGTGTTACTGTAACACAGCGAACCATATTCTGACTATGAAATATTCAAAATGTTTTCCTCTTCTTCACAGAATCCACTCTGATCAGTTTGAACTCAGCTTTAGGTAGTTATTTTCTGTGAATGAGCTGATCCTGCCTAAACTCAGGAAGTAATTTAGGAGAAAGGCAGAGATCGAGAGGGAGAGCTAGATGACCTCTGCATGAGGCTTGCACTTGAATCCATGTTATCTAACAAATCATTTAGTGACAGCAGCTAGATACTGGAAGAGACAGGATAGCCATACACAAGTCTAAAGTGAACAGTTGTAATGGGTCTGACTGCTGGCCAACCTTGCCTCCTCTGAACTGTAAGAGTTTCTCCCCAACAGCTCTTGGTATTGCACTGTTTATTTCACTATATTCTGTCAGCTGTTCTACATTATCCAAAATGCTTCTCCTGTTAACACTCAGCTGGACTCTGTCCTACATATTGTAAAATCTTATGGCTCATACTACACTTCTGGCAGCACTCAGTGCTACATATGCTTTTCTTGCAGCACAGCAAGTACTTAACTTGTAGAGGCCTTTAAGGCCATCCGGTTTCAAGCTGAACTTCTACTGAAATCAATGAGATTTCAGTTCTGCTTCAACACTGACAGCATAGAGGGACTCCTGTCGGGTTTTGAGTTTCTGAAATCTTTTCCCATTAGTCCCCAGAGCTTCTAAGATTATAAGAGCAGCCTCATGTTTGTGTATGCCATCCATCTTAGATTGTATGAATTCTCTCCAAGGTTTATTCTTCAATTACACACTGCAAATGGTGAACATGAAAACCACCATCTTTTAACATTTTATACCCTTGGGTTTTGATGGAGTTTTTTTGTTTGGGGGTGGTTTTGTTGTTTTGTTTTGTTTTTTATTTTTGGGATTTTTTTAAAGCTATGTATTAATTTCTGCACCAGTTCTGCAGCAAATTGGCCTACTGCTTAAGGCAGGACTCTAATGATACAGATTTCAGGTTCAGCTCAGTGAAACATCTAAAATGTGCTTAGGGGTACTATCTGAATTTTTCCAGTTAGCAAATTGAGCTGAAAGTCTTGTGCAGTGTCACTCACTCTTACCAGTTATTTACAAGTACCATGGGAGTTGGCACTGGGATCATACAATAGTGAAGGGCGCCTCCTGAAGACTGGGGAAGAAGAGAGAAAGACAAAGATGCAGACCTCAAAGAAGGTCTAGATATTCAGATTTTGAGGTGTGGCATAGACTTTCGCCTCCCTGTCTGAGAATGTGTCTATGGTACTCAATTGTGTATCACTGTAGTACAGGAAATATTTGTTTCTTCCCCTCCACCCCCCCCCCCCCAGTTATTTATTATTTGATTTATTAACTGCTAATTATGAAAAGCAGTTTTCACCTGTGAAAGAACAGGGCTTGGTATTACCTTTGACTATTCCACAATGACAATATCACAGTCCAGTAGGCACTGTTTCTTACTATGTTCATTCACCTGCTCTAACCTGTGTTGTTCCTGTGGCAAAGTATGCTTTATCAAACAAGCCAGAGTACAAGCCTTTTGATCCAGAAGTGACTGCAGCTCACTCCTATCAGGATGAAGCCTTCCAGCCTGTCTACTTCATAGCAGAAAATTTGGAAGATGCCAAAGCAAAGCTTCAGTAAGTAAAGTGTTTATGAGTATTTTCATTGAGGGCGCACACTGGCTTGAATCCTAATCTCAGATATGTCTACCACTACTGCAATAAACATGCCAGGCTATCTCACTGTGCACTTCATCTGCACAGTGGATATTTTACAACAAAGTTAAACATGAGATTGTTTCTCTCAGAAAGGCTTCATAGAAAATCATGACTACTTATTGTTATGCTCAGTCCAATGCTTCATCTTAGCAGTGTCTCTTTTTAGCAACTTCTGAAGCAAATTCTGTAGCTGAATAGTTGGGGTGCTATGTGCTATTCCACACAAATTGTGAAGAATTGATTTACTCAAAGTCACACTGAAATTTGTAGCAGACTCAGGCATCAACATGGATCAGCAGGGGGCTTAAAAATGAGATTGCTTTTCTTCTCTAATTGTATCTGCACAATAATGCAGAATCAGCTTACACATACAACTTTCCAGAAGCACTGTCTGCTGGGGTTATTGCAATGGCAAATTAGGCCCCTCATCTTAAAATCGAAAGTTCGTCTTAAATTGTTAATATGTGTAAAAACGTGGCTAAGAACTCACTGGCAGAAAAGACCTCAAGTGCATTTGACTCGGGTAAACCTGATAAGAACTTACAGAGATAAAGAACACGCCATTCTCAGACTCTAAGCTTTTTCGTACATATTTTCAGGATAGTTCTGCAGCCAAAGCCACTCAAAATAACCAAAGGCACAAGAATCTCTCACAATGGAAAACGTAAGACAACATCAGTACAGGGGGTTCCTACCATCATGTACTTAATGCAAACATTGTAAAAAATGACAAGCAATCATGGTTGCTTTTTTTTTTTTTTTAATTAGAGACAGTAATATAGTCCAGGATGCCTAATATCATCAGGTTTTCAGAATTTTATGAAGAAAGAGCTACTCCAGGTTATTTCTTGGAAATGAAGGCGGCAGACATGCTGTGTTCCTGCATTCCTCAGGCTGTGGTTGTAATAACTCTGAATTGTGCTAATGTAGAGCTGTAAGAGCAGAGACAGGTCTGAGCCAGACATGCTGAAAAGCAGGCACTGCAAGTAGTTTTTGGGCTGCAAGTAGTTCAGCCATGAGGAGGATATACTGTACCAGACAATGCAGAGGAACAGTGAGGATGTGTCACAGCAGCTTCTGCTCAGCTATAAGTCCATGCCTACATAGTGAGAAATTAGGTCCTGCAGGTTTTACTCTTAGGGAAGTGGATTCTGAACTAGCGTCTCTGTGTTCTTCTGCCACAGAAATTATGTGATGAAGATCAAGAAGCCTTTTTCTCTGCACTATGACCCATTCACCAGCAGCATAGAGATTATGAACACACCACAGACAGTCAAGAGGACACTCCATCAAATGAAAGAACAACTGAAAAACCTCTGCTTGACGCTTGAAATCCTCTCTTAAAACTACAGCAGTACATATCACCTGACATTGAGATATTCATAGACAGTTCCAGCACTTGAAAATTTAGTGATGAAGTTGTAGTTTATATAGAGATCTGTAACTCACAAACCAGCTCTGTCAAACTAATCTTTTCACTGTAATTTAGATTGTTGACTTAGCCATGTTAATGAGTTCTTAATGAGTATGTTTGAATGCCAAACAAGACCAAATTACTCAATTTTCTGTAGGTGATATGAGCTACAGTTTTTTGGAATGTATTTATCTGTTATTATTGGAGTCTTACAGATTTTTTTTATTCACTTGACACCTTTTAAAGTTATCTATGACAAAATAGAACAGTAACTCTTCAGCCACACAGCCTTTTACTTGCTGCTTAAATGACATGATCACAGTATTTTAGGCTGGCTAACTGCCTACAGTTAGCAGTCCTTGCAGAAATACTATCAGCTATTGTGCTCACCAGCTATGAATGATTCCCTTACAATGTGCAAATGCAAGAGTTTGTAAGAGGAATCCTTTACTTCTGCTCACTATTTTTAGACACTCATTCAGTAGCCTTCCAATATGGCAAGTAATTTCTTGTCATATTTGAGATTGCAGAATATTAGTCTCTTGGTTAAAAAAAAAACAACAGAAAATAATAGGCCCATGATAATCTGTCTCTGTCACATACAAGGATGCTTAATTTGAAAGGGAAATTTTGATTCAGGGAAGGAAATTTGAGTGTAAGGAAGGATTTTCAAAGAAGCCTTTAACAAACAGTTCAATTGGTCTTTCATCAAATTCAGATACTCCTGGAGGCCTTTCAAAATCTTTGTTTCTTATTGATATTGTGATGATTGTGGTAATAACCAAAAGGACTATGGAATATCTAGTGTAAAGCCTGTAGCAACTATATAGTCTTGTTACAGAAACAATGTCAGACGTGTGTTCTAATTCATCTTGCCTCTCTCTCCAGTCCTTCTCTGAGATATGTCTGAAATTTGTCTACACTCTGCAGGTCATGTGTCCCAGAATAAATCCTATAATTGCCTTTTCCAGACTTTCATGCTTCCTGTATCTTTTTCTTTCCTCTGTTATCCACAAATAGAGACTAGTTCATGAAAAGATGACGGTTCCTCATGAGAATTTCCTCTCCTCTTAGCAATGATGCAAACAAATAGGGTCAATGCAGGTTACAGCTGTGGCACAAGCAGGGGCAATGTGGATTTCATGGCTTAAGCTGGGTGACAGTAATCCACAAATATCAAGGTAGATTTCTCCTGCACTGCTTAGAAGCGTTACATTTTTTTTTCAGAAGCATATTCAGCACATGGCAGACAGTGAGCTTGTCCATTCCTATCCTCTAACTGCCAGTGTACATGCTCTGAACATGCCCTGAGGTAAATGTGAAGTGTTTTGACTTTTGATGGAAAAGGAATCACCATCTCTGCCTTAACTGGTGACTGTGGGATAGGAGCACATACACGGAAAGTCAAAATAGAGCACTTCATATGTTGCTTCATACTGGTCTTATCTCACTATAATTTGTCCATGTGCTAGTCTCTGAAGAAACTCTCTTAATGACAGTTAATAGGATTTTGTCTCTTAAATCTTCATTTCTATAAGCACTTCAGAAAATTTTCCCATGGGCTGTATTCAAGATGTGGGTAGATGCTGCGGCTGCCCTATTTTATTAAAATGTGGTGATGCCTGAAAAATTTGGAAGTATCTTGGCAAAAATGGCTATGTGTCATGGTTTGGCCCAGCAAGCAAAGAAGCACCACAGCCTCTCTCTCTCGATGTCCCCATTCACCCCCACTCTCATTAGGATGGCAGAGGCCCCAGCAAAATGGGAGGAAAAAGATAACCAAGGTTGTTGTGGATTAAGACGAGGGCAGGGAGGGCTCACTGCCAATTACGGTTCCTGGCAAAATAGACTCCAGTACTCGATTTAGAGAGGAAAGTAAGAAAGTTAATCTACTACCAAAAAGAAACAGAACAGAAGAAAAAGCAAAAAGAGAGTAGGATGATGATAAAATTACAGCCAGCACTTTAAGATCTCCCTCCCCCATCCCTCCTTTCTTCCTGGGCCCAGTTTGCTGCTCCCGATATCTCTACCTCCTATCCCCTCAACGGCTCAGGGCGGCACGGAATGGGGCATGTGGTCAGTCTCTCACAGATGGGCTCTGCTGCTTCTCTCTTCTCAGATGAGGACGACTCCTGGCATTCTTCCCCTGCTCCAACACAAGGTTCTTCCCCCAGGACACAGTCCTTAATGAACTTCTCTGGTGTCGGTTCTTCCCAGCTGCAGCTTCTGCCAATACAGAGTCCCTCACATGGGATGTGGTCCTTAGTGAATATCTCTGGCATGGATTCTTCTCCATGGTTGCAGTTTCTGCAGATACAGGGTCCCTCCCTCGGGACAAGGCCTCTTCTGGGCATAATTTTAATGAACTTCTTTGGTGAGGGTTCTTCCCCATAGTCACAGCTTCTGTGAATATGGGGTCCCTCACAGGAGACATGGCCTCCTCTGGCCATAGTCACTGCCCCTGGCACAGAGTCTTTAATAAAATGAAAACAAATACCTGCTTTACCAGTCCTCCCCATAGAATGCAGGGCAGTCTTTGCTCCAGCACATCTCATCCACTCTTTTCTCACTGACCTTGAAGTCTGCATGGTTGTTTCTCTCACTGTTCCTACTCCTTGCACCACCACCAGCCGGAAAAGAAGAAGAGCTAGAAGAAAGATGAAATAGGAAGAACTCTCCTCTTCCAGCATCTTCTTAAAAAGTGATCATGGAAACATCTAATTGGCTCAGCCCCAGAAGTGAGTCTGGCTCAGAGCTGGGGAGAGTTTTGAGCAACTTCTTACAGAAGCCATCTTTACAGCCCCTTCCCCCTTACCAGAAACAGCTGTCATGTCAAACCATGACACTATGAAACTCCTTCGTCTCAACACTAGGAACATCCCAAGTTCTTTCTTTTTTTTTTTTTTTTTTTTTTTTTTCATTTAAGTCCAGGATTCTTCTATTCTACTTCAATAGAACAGTTGCATATCATGAACCTCATTTTACTAGAGATTCAGACAGGGAGAGAGCTGAAGTGAGTTCCTTTGCTTCTAGCATATTTCTGCTGCAATAAAGGATGATCTCTCATTATACTTTCATGGATTTAATTCTACTTCTCCTACTCATACACACATACAAATACCATTTCTTTTCAGAGCAATTTGTTTTGTTTCATATTGTAACAATTTATATGTCTACTTCCTGCCAATTGGTGCATAGGCAAAAATGTTTGATAGCTCACAACAGCTTGTTTTCAGAAGTATTCTTTTCATCAATCAGTTGTTTTACAGTGAAAATTGAACCATGTGCTTCAGTTTTGTATGTTTTCTTTTTCTTTCTTTTTAAGCGGAAGATAATGCCAGAGCGGAAGAGCTATCAAAATGTTTTCTATAGATGAATTGTATAGGCCATAGAGTCTTTTTCATGTATTCCCTCTGAAATGGTTGAATGTGGAGTTTAGACTCGAGTTTGGCTATTGGTCAGAACAGACCTATATTTGGAAGAAATGAAAGACCTGATGGATTTGTTTTGCCCAAGGCCTCACACTTTCCTTGGAGGGACTCCAGGCCCGCCCACACACCCTTGTCTTTTCCAGTTCCTGTAGCAAGGAGAGAAAAAGAAAACGTTTGGAGCCAGATTCTCCCACCCTTACACACACTGTGTAGTACCCGATCTCTCTAGCAATCCCGGCAACAATACTGAGCCTGTTTAAGGGGCTGTACACAGACTATAAGAGCAGGGTTGTCAAAATCTCTGAAGGTATACTTGTTTTTTTATTGTCTCAATGACAGTCAGATGGCATACACGACTAGGGTAGGATCCAGTGAAGTTTAGCAAAGTTTCAAAAGTAATTAATGGCTACTTGAACTTTTAAGAAGCATAAACACATTTTTCCAAAAGAGGCAAATCTTTCCCCAGTAAAACCTATCCCAGTATAGCCATGTTTGACACTCCCCTCTAAGGAGGTCCAAATTCTTCTCTTCTGATTCAGTGTAGTGACAAAACAGAAGCCCTCAGAGTTACCTCCTTATGAGGTACACTGGTCATGCTGCTCTTCCAGTAGTCATTCTTTCATTTCCTCACAGAAGCCAACTAGTACCTCATACTTCTGTCAGTCTAAGGCAGGGGTGATGGGGAAGGCAGTGGTGAGGCCTCCTGATGGAAATAATGGCACAAAGGAAAAAGCACCAACCAGTAAAAATATGTCTTTTTGTCAGTTTGCATTTCAGCAGTTTCACATTAATCTTGCACAAGAAGGCTCCAAAGCCAAGTAAAACACATCTTGTGACTTGAAACTGAACTGATGAACTCCCCATGGGTCCTTTGCTTATCCCGATAAACTTATTTTTCCTAGACGGAGTGCATTTAGAACAAAATAGTGTATGTTATTAAATCTGTATTGTGTTGTTCTGTTATACATGGGAGAGTTAGCAAATTCAGTTTGTGGGTTTGGGTTTGTTTTGTTTTTTGGCTAACCAAGTTTGTCCTCTCCCAGTTTTGGTCCACCTTCAAACCTCCAGCTGTTTCACTGCTTCCCTGCAGATTTACTAGGGATGCCAAGGGTACCACTGTGTAAGGAGAATACACAGTTATGCAATTTGGGGAATTTGGCAGGACAGGAAGAGGAAATTTAGGCAGGCCTCCCACCCACTCCCATGAGAAATAGTATTGTATTACAAGGCAAAGCTGTCATCCTCAGAAAGACCTTCTCAATCACTTCCCTCTGGTTCCCTTAACATTTCAACCTTTATACTACCTGGTGAATGTAAACCTCCTTGAACCAATTAAAGAAAAATCAGGGCAAGGGAAAAAAGAAAAAACCTTCCAAGAAAGGAAACTTCACTACACTCAATCTTCCTTGTTTCTGCTTGTCCACAAAGGAAGAAGCAAACAAAAAAGCACAAACTTCCATGGAAATGATAGTGTATTCCTGAAGAAACCTAAATCACATTATTGTTCCATGTACAACAAAACACTTAAGGATCACCTGACATCCATCACTGAAATGCTGTAGCTAACTCAGTAAACCGTGATCATCAATTAACCACGGACAGAAGTATGACATGACTGTTTGAGGCAGGAAATTAAGCTACCAGGAAAAACTCTCCAGTAGCTTTGTCTAATACATGTACTGGAAAAATACAAGGTTCTCTAGAGCCTGTTATGTAGATATCCTACAGCATGGAGAAATTCCAGCTGGCAAAGAAAGAGGGGTATATTCATACATCCCTAATAATCTCACTCACCACTAATCAAGAGTTTATACGTAGGCTTTGAGATTTAGTTAGAGCACATTACTTTGCATCATCCCTCAGCTGGAGCATGATCAGAGGTTGGCAGAAAGGGCTACTAGTTGTATCATATTAAATATACATTAACTTTGGGTAGTGTTGGTGGCTGAAACTCAAAATGAAAGATCTCTGGCACTCTTTTGCACCACAAGAATTCCTCAAGGGAAAGAAAGTCAGACTAGAAGTGGAGTCTGGCTGAGAACTGGCAGAGCAAAGGGACAAGGAATGGAAAGGACCAGTAGATAGACCTAAAACATGTTTGGGTTGCATATGCTGTTTCATTGTTTGAGAAACATTCTGGTTTGAAATTGAGCTTTTTTTTGCATGAAGGAGGAAACTTGGTACCTGTAGGAGTGTAGAGAACTCAAGGTCAGTCCAGACTTTTTAACTGTAGTTAAATGTAGTTAAATACACTGGAGTGCTAGCCTTATCTAAAGCATTTACTCAACATGGGGTACAAAGGTTAGAAAGTAGAAAAGGGGTTTTTGGGTAATAGTTTTTCACATGCTCTGTGGATAGCTGAAGCTGATGAGGCCTTGCTGCACTCTGAGACAAAGGGTCCTAAACTTTGTGTGAAGGTCACCTTAGGAGGGGAAAGCAAGCAGCTGACCAAGCATTATTCCTACAGCAGAAGATGAAAGTTGTTATTGCAATAGCTGTATGCTAGGTGCAGTCTTTCATCCTGCCTAAATATTTTGTGAAGAGAATTTGTTTTGGTTTTTTTCCCCCCTCTCTATTTACACATGTGGTTTATTCATTCCTCTGTCTTGTCTTTTGAAATGGGGAAAATCAGCTCACTGAATGTTAGAATGTTCAATATTACTTTTGCAGGATTTTGGGTGGAACTTTATCAACAAATGGATTCCCTTAAACCTCTCCCTTGCTAAAGGCAATTAAGGCTTGGAAAAATGGTTTAATTTGGGTAAAAGCAGTAACAGCTACCACTTGATATATCCAAATCAAATCTCTGCTACCATCCACAACCAGTAATGTTAGTATTCAAGGTTTATCTTCCATAAACATGTTTCACAAAATTATCTATGACAGATTGAAACATAAACTACTAAATATAAAACATAGCAGATAACACCTATCAGGTACAGTAACTAGAAAAATCCTCCAGTTTAGAAGTTCAGTATCTGAACTGGCTGCTTTGCAACAATTCTGGATACTATTTACAGTTGTGTGGCCCACTTCAGCTGTTGCTGAAGCTGTGGAGTTTGAGCATGGTATGCAATAAACCAGGATATGTTGTTGGCTTTAGTGAAACCAGTTTGACTGGACCCACTTATAGACTTTGAATCAACAGAAAAATTTCTATTGAGCAGAATAGCTAAATAATAGCTAATAGCTAAAATGTGGAGGTAAAACTAAAGGATAAGTTTACTGTTTTATCACGGGTACAGCATTTAGTACTTTTTTCTTATATTTACTGATACAAAGCTCTCACAACTACCAGTCTTATAGAAATATTCATTGAATTGGTAGGCTGGCCCACTTTAAATGCTCTGACATTAATAAACAATTGAAATGGACCTGTAGAAGCAAAACATCTATCAATTTTTTTATTATCAATTACTGTCTTTCAAGAACATCTCACAAGATGACACAGATGATCATCATTAGGTTTTTTACAAGAGTGTTAGAAACGTTTTCAGTAGAATCCATTAAAAAAAAAAGAAAAATTCTGTTTTTAAGTATTTCCTGAATGAATCCCAAAACTGATGGGTTAGAAATGGAATGCGTGTTGGATGATGATATGAATTTTGTACAGTGTTTAAGTGTTGTGCTTCAGACATTTCAGTTTGGTTCTGACTCTTGTATTAGTTCATATTTCTTGGTTTAAATCTGAGTAAACAAAATTATTTCACTTGATTCTTGTGTCTCTAGTGTCCTACAAAGGCAGGCTTTGTAACTGAATCTGAATTTTAGCCCCCTTTATGAAACATTGTGTTAGCTGCAGGGAGCTTGAGGAGGATGGAGTTTCGTAAATTAAACTTGATAGCCACTGTTTCTTGTTGTAATTTTCTTCCAACTACTGATATTTATCCCTGGGCAGGAAATAAGTCAAAGTTTACCAGAATAGACTTTCTATTACAAATGTATCATCCAGTAGTGCTAAGAAGTGCATATATAGTTTGGTAATAATTCCATCCCATCACTAATGTGCTAATGTCTCTATGATGATATTGCAAGTTTGGGTTGTGGGCGAACCATTCAATCACATTTTCTCAGTACTTTGTGATACATCAGTAGTTTCTGCATTGCTGTCTTACTTGGTTAAATGGAGTTAAAGACAATTTGAAAAAAAAAAAAGGATCAAAAAAATTTACTTTCCTACTGCCTTGAAATCTCTATTTATCTAAGAATGAGACTGAAAACGTGAAGCAAAGACACAGCAATGTCACTTACACAGAAAACCAGAGAACAGATCACTCTCTGCTACTTACATGGCAAAAATGGACTGTGCAAACACTTTCTTGATTAATTTCTGGGTTGTTTTTTTTTTTTTAATTCAATCAGTTCAATGAAAATGTTGACTAACAGCTGAGGAAACTGCAATTATAGCTGAGTAAAGTACAATTTGCACTGATGGCTTAGTTCTGTATCCTAAGCTGACATAAAATTGGTATTACATCATTAGTTTCAGAAGAGCTGTCTTACATTCTGTTACATGGCCCACAACATTTTCTGAGAATTCAGGAAAGGAAGTTCAGGTTTTGTGCTTTCTAGCATACAACTTCTGAGATTATAGAATCCTGTTTGTGTGCAAGATAAAGATAAATGATGCCATTTAGGAAACATGGAGGAAGGAGAAATAGTTTTTTACAGAGGAAGAATGTACTACTGCAGCTGAAGGCACCAACAAAGCCTGGCAAAAATTGTTTTGCTCTGAATTCCTCCTACAACACCATCAAGGTCTTTCACTAGCAACTTCTTGGCATAGAAACAGATTCAGCATTTGTCACACTTCTACCCTCAGTAAAGAAGCTGTTGTTTTTGACATGGCATGAAAATCTTTCACTATCGAGATCTGGGTAGTTGAAATTAGCACATCTTTAAGATCAAAGTCTTTGGTGACCTATTTCTCCATGGCACTACTGCTATTTCACAGTATTGGTCAGTGGAAGAGAGGAACAAAAAGGCAACAGGTGACCATAAATGGGACAACATCCTAGATTCCTAGATTCATGGCAGTCCTGTGCAGCAATTTTACTGTGCTTGAGGCAGAGCAAGTCCCAAACAACTTAAGTCTTTCCTATCTACTTGTACTACAGAAGCTGGGTCCAAAAGGGAGCTGTGATACATCAATAAGTTTCTTTGAGTAATAGGAGTAGTAGGGCAGGGAAAAGTGCTGAAGACAGCATGCGGCCTCACTCACGCCCCAGAATATTTGTGAGCTGAATGTTATCCTGAAAGGAGAAACAAAAGATAGAAATGATTTTCCTCTCTTAGCCAAAAGGGGAACAAGAGGTTGTACACAGGAGCATTGCTCCTATCAGAACTGTGTCTGGAATAATGAACATGTTACTAAACAGAATCATAGAGGTTGGAAGGAACCCCTGAAGATTCTCTAGTCCAATACCCTACTCAGAGCAGGGTGAACTAGAGCAGATTGTTCGGTATTATGTCCAGTGAAGCTTTGAATACCTCCAAAGAGAGACACTCCACAACCTCTCTGGACAGTCTGTTCTAGTGCTTGACTACTCAGAGTAATTTTACATTGAAATGTAATTTCCCATAGATTAATTTGTGCCCATTACCTCTTGTCCTTTCACAGTATACTGCTGTGAAGAATTTCTCTCTACCTTCTTTGGTCTCTGCATCAGGAATTTGTACACCTTGATAAGATCTGACCGAGTCTTCTCTTTTCCAGACTCAACATTCCCAGCTTTCTCAGCATCTCCCTGTATGTCACATGTTCCAGTCCTTAAATCTTACTCACATTCCTCCATTAGACTTTCCCCAGTATGTCCATGTCCTTGTACTGGAGACCTCAGCACTGGTTGCAGCATTCCAGGTGTGGTTTCATGAGCTTTGAGCAGAGAGAAGGGATCACCTTCCTCCATCAACTTGCAATAGTCTTCCTAATGCAGCCCAGGATACTGTTGGTTGTCTTTGCCTCAAGGGCAGATTCCTGGCTTATAGTCAACTTGTTGTCCACCAGTAACCCCAAGCCAGTAGGCCTCTTCTGCCAGGCTGCTTTTCAGCTGATGAATTCCCCCAACCTGCATTGGTGTACTCAGGTGAGGGACTTTGCACTTTACTGAGTGTCCTGAGATTCCTGTTGTCTGATTTCTCCAGCCAAGATGTCAGTGTGTTCCTCATCCTTTTCAGCAGCATACCTACATTTTCCCCAATGCTTTGCTGCATACAAATTTGTAGAAGCCCTTCCTGTTGCCCATTTCGTCCCTCACTTAGATTCAACTCCAGCTGGGCTTTGTTTTTTCTAACCTCATCCTGGCATGATATAATATGTCTATATTCCTTACCTCCTTACTCACTTCTTGCATGTTTCTTTTTTAGTTTGAGCTTTGTCTGGAGCTCTGTGTTTCATCCATGCAGGCCTCCTGATTTCTTTCATTGGCTTCCTGTGTGTCAGGATGGGGCCATTCCTGAGCCTGGAAGGGGCAGTCCTAGCAAAAGTGCTCAAACTGTCTTATGAAAATGTAGAGGATGGAGGAGGTGAGAAACAAAGCAAGCAGAAAAATTTCTACTGCCTACCATTGAGGCAATCTGTAGTCATGTTAGAGACCCAAGTTCATGTGCTTACTCTAGTGAACATCTAATTTACCATGTGAAGAGAATAATTCTAATAGAAAAGCATTTGAAGAAGGCTTATTCTGTAGTATCAAATAAACTGCATTTTTTTGACACATTCTCTGGATGTGGAAAGACCCAGTTTGCTTTTGTGTTACATCAAACCACAGAGAGAAATTGACATCAGTATAAATCTGGATCTCTAGCCTGTTGACTAACAGCAGACTCAGGTCTCCCAAAGCTTTTGCCTTCAGTCACATAAGACCCAAACCAGACCATGCCAATCATCTTTGGCACATAATTGAGATGTCTGAATATAATTTGTTTTTCAAATCCATCTGTAGTTCACGTGTGAGTAGACACACCAGACACTCTAGTTCTTCCTGATAGTACAGAATTTCAGATCTGAAAGGGGATTCCTTCAGTTTTACAGCAACGGGTTATAAGCTTTTGAGTACATCTTCATCCTGATGGGATGAAGAGACAACCAATAATATTCTTATTGATAACATGATCAGTAACTGAACTTACAAATGATGTTCTGATTTGTATTCTTCCTTGAAGCACAACATTGAAATGCAAGAGAGCTGCTGTAATTCTAGTATGTGGAGAGAAGACCATGGAGGAATTGGAACTCCAAGATTATAGACTTTCAGAACACTTGTCAGCTGAGCTAGCATGTAGAAGGGTGAAGGAAGATGAAAGTAGCTTTGAGGTTTGCTGTTGAGAGTCGGCAGATCAAAGGAGCTGCCTATCTAAAAACACTGGTAACTCTAGTATCATAGGAACAGGATTTCATTCCTACTTGCTTCTCTCTATATCCTAGAGAAGAATCACTGTCATATCCTATTGAGGAGTACTCTTTACCTGTTACCACACTTCAGAGCTCCAATAGAATTTCACAATTTGTTTGGCTTCTGTTGGCTGCCCAGGTCCTGAGCTGGCTCAGGCTGGAGGATTCAGACTATACTGTCCGTGTCAGCTAGACTGCCCACAGTCGCATTCTCCGTCAACGCTGTATTTGCTTCACACGGACAGTGTACCTGGGTGCCGAAGAGCTCAGTGCTATTTACCTTTTGTCCACAAGGTGGTAGCGCAACATTAGCATTAACCTAAATATGGAGGCTCGCTTCACCGCTCCCCAGTTACCGGACAGACTCCTACTACTGGACAAATGTTGACAATCTTCTTCCTTTCGTTAACTTTCTGATAAAATAACAGCGTGATATATTAGGCCAAAGACATATAAGATGGAATAGAGTATATCCATGAAAATATAGATAAGATACAGAAATCTATTCCGTGCCCAAAAGGAATATTTAGAAAGAATGAGTGGTAGGGAAAAAAAAGAACACCACTATAATGTAACACAGGTTTGAGATTTTTACTTATTTCCAGTGAGACTAGATGTCATCAAATGATGCTCAAGGAGGTTGAAACCATCTGGGCTGCAGTGGCTCCCAACATCACACCTGAGTGGCTCTCTGGCGGTAGGGCATGACATGGTAGAACTTGGCCTTTTAAAGACCAGAATTCATATCTAGTAGCTTGTAAGACCATATATTGATCATCTCTTTAAGGAAATATGGAAATATATTTTCTAAAACTAAGTTAGGTTGTAGTTTTGCCTTTGGCAACACTAGTACTGTCTTCAGACGTTCCCACCTACAACGTCCTCCCAATTTCCGCTGTTCATTGATGTCTGACACACTGGGCAGCATGGAAATGACAGATTAAGAAAATTGCTTCAATATTATTATTCTCTGCCTTACGTATACTACTTTTTTTCAACCAAATCTCAGAGGTTTAATTCACAAGATAGGCTCATGAATGGTTACGCTGCCACGAATGAAGAGCCATGGTGCTTTCAGCACAGGGTCAGGACTGTGAAAGAACATGTTAATCTGGAGTTAAGTTCATGAATATTTTTTATCATGGACCTGTGGCTGTATTTCTCCATGGTGAATAAGCTCTTTTGCCAGAATTTGTGTCATTCAATTGGTTGTACCAAATGAGGTAAAATGTCATAGACTGTCACAGGATCACAGGATGGTAGGGGTTGTAAGGGACCTCTAGAATTCCTCTAGTCCAATTCCTTGCTAAAGCAGATCCACCTCAATCAGGTCACACAGGAATACGTCCAAGTGGGTTTTGAAACCTCCAGAGCAGGAGACTCTGCAACCTCCCTGGGCAGCCTGTGACAGTGCACCATTACCCTCACAGGAAAGAAATTTCTCCTCACGTTCAAGTGGAAATTCAGGTGTCTATTTCATATCACTGTTATGGAGATCAGTACTTATAGAGTTACTTAATAACAAAACAGTTATTAATTTTCCATACCATTATTACATTAGAGTCAAGTTAATGAAAACATCGTGAGAATTCGTCCATGCTCAAAACTTCTTCATGCTCTTTGGTTACAAAATAAAAGTAAGTTTGAGAGTGATTTTTAGTACTATCCTTTGTTCAACAGAAAATCAGAGCATTCATGCAAACCCTTTGAGCTGAAATTCTATTCCCATTGAATTGTGCTCAGTCCTGGGGTGCGTAAACTAATCAAGTAGCGATTTTTGCTGGAGACAAAGGAGTAGGGAGAGAGCTTTACCTCCCAATTAGTGTGGTCTCTATCTCGATATCACATCATGCTGATTAACTAGGGCTCTCTCTAGACTGCTTAATTTGATATCTCCTTTAGCAAGTTACCAAAGAAAGTGCCTCTAACCTCAAATCCAGGCTGCTAGGCATCTTACACAGGGTTGAAAGGACAGAGTGTATTAGTGTCAAAGAGATCAAAAGAAGGTCTTGAACCTAGTTGGTACCAGAACCTAGTACTGGAAGAAAATTCCCTTGTTTGAGGCAATTACCACCAGTAATTCTAGGTGGTCTCCCATCAAAGTGCTGGAAAGTGCTCCTCAGTGTCATAGTGACTGGCCACAATCCTTACAACCAAGACAAAGTGTTGCACAAACTACGCAGTCTCTTAGTTCCCAAGGGCATTACTACATACCATGGGTCTGACTATAATTCTTCATCTGTTACTGTAACTGTAGTAGGAGGCCTTTATTTGTGTCAGTGTACCCTTATAGTGTGCTGATAAAGTATTATGAATTATTCCAAGGAATGGACATAGCTGTCTCCAAGAAATAGAACTGCTATTCCAGTGTAGTGAAAATACTTAGACTGATGAAAACAATTTTGCCAGTATGCTCATGCCACTGTTGGGGATCTCACACTCCTAATAGACTGAATCTGGCAGGAATGTGGAGCATAGATGAGGCCTAGATCAAATGAACGATTTGGAGTTAGAAACATATAGCAATGATCCCTTCAAAATGCTTTTATTTACAGAAACATTCAACTGAAAGTCTCTTAACAGGAGGTCTTGATTACTTTTCCATTTCTAAACCACACATCATAATAGGGATGGAATGTGGTTACCATAAATTGTTGGTTTACAAATCATCACAGACTTGTTAGCAACAGCTAGGATGTTAGAGTTAGAGCAACAGTTTGGATGTGATAAAATAGCAAGAGCCCATTTTTCATGGCATCGTTGGAATGAATATAAATGAATTCTTCCCAGAGATTCATTGTGGTGGTTGTGGTAAATAGCAAACTGCATATTTCCTGCTCATGTTGAAATCAATGGGAGTTTTATTATTGGCATCAAGAGAAGCAGGATTTGACCTTAATAGAAAAGAGGAAAAGAGAAAAAGACGAGGAAAAAAAGGAAAGAATGAGCCCGACAGTTTTAAAATGACTAGCAATTCAATTGCCTGACTGGAGACACTTCAAAAGAGGAGTCTGAAAAGCAGAAAGTACCAACAACCTGAAACTGGGGCCCCTTTTCATTTGGTTTTCCTTCCAAATTTTCCTTCGAACTCTCTGCTTGTGAACTTTGAAACTGAGGAATAACCAATCCCAGCCACTGCTGAAAATGCAGATTTTCAAATTTTTCTTTTTCTTGGAAAAGCTTCTGCCTCTCTAATGGCACTGAATAGTTCTCTTATTGGGTTTTGGATGAAGCCTATAAAGTCAGCAAAGGCATCCTTTCAGGGAAGCCAGCACAAACTCTCTTCCATATTTGTGTTTGAGTCATGACATAGATTACTATCAGTCACTTAACCTTGCTCGAGGAAAATCCACATCTGTTGATAGACATAATTAACAACCTTGCCTCTGTCATATAGGTAAATCCTTAAAAGAGAACTTCTACATTAGAAATAGAGAAAAACAGAAGCTATGACCGAAGAGATGTCTATGGCTTAACTATGGATTTCAATGGATTTCTCCTCATGTACTCTATACAAACAGACTAAAGAAAAAAACCCACTCCAATGTATGCATTGTCACCACATGGTACAATACACCACAAACATTTCCTTTATCGAGTGCATTCAAATCACTCACCAAGGTTACAATTGCTAAATATAGTTGTTTAAATATTTAAAAGAGAGAGTGAAATCTGGTTCTCTAAAGTCAACACTAAAACTTCCAGTGACTTCACGTAGACAAGAGTGGGTGTTTAGCTGAGTGGATCTAGAAGGATCTCTATAAGCTGAACATTTAGTACTTGCCTACTTTGATTTTAACACAACATACAAACATCCTTCCCAAAATACACATACCCTTAAAAAGAAGCTAGTGAAGGCTGTCAATAAATATTTAAAGAGCAAATACAAAGAATAACTCTTCTGCTCAACAGAAATGTCGGACCACTTGATTGGCATTCAATACCCACAAACCACATCTTCTGAAACACAGGTCTATACCCAAGTACTCTTACTCTTAATGTTCACCAATTTTCTTGTCAGGAGCCTCCTTTTGGACCTCCAGACAGGCACACAGGTGTTGAAAAGGGTTGATGTGATTCATTCCCTCCCATCCAAAATTATTTTTTCCATTCTCTATACAAAATTCTCATTAGCTGCAATACAGCCCTTTATATAACATATGTTGTCCCAGACAGATGAGGAAGGTTTGTAGAAGAAAGTTGTGTCTAATAAATGTCATTTTTCCTTAATAGATTCAGACATTGTTGAGTTCTAATATGTAAGAGCAGATGATCCAACTGAGATTATCGCAGGAAATCCAAGAGGAATTTAATCCAATCCTTTGAACTTCGAATAAGATTTCCTAACTATGAAGCACACAAGGAACTATGTTGACCATTGTCATATTTGGCTAGAGATGCCTCATCTTACCAACACATTCTCTAGAAAAATGATCGCTTTTCCCAAGAGTGATGCTGATGTTGCTTGAAAGAGACAGCAGACACAGTTAAGACTGTTTTGGGAAGAATGCTATATTCTGTGTTCTAAAAAATCCTAACCTGTCAAAAAATTCACCCATCCAAAGGTAAAAGGTAATTAGTGCTTCTTAGAAGATGCACTTAAATTTATTAGTTTCATTTACCTTTTGCTTGGACAATTTATCCAAAATCTGATCACTAATTACACAATGTCTTTACTGAAGAGGTACCCATTGCCCATTTAACTAGTCTAATAAATTTCTTTCTCATTCTTCTAGAGTGGAGTAGAGGTCTTGGGTCCAAAATAGCAAAATACATGAATTACACAGAAAGAAGACATATCTTCCTCATCAGTTCACTGCTCTACAGAGGTTTTCAGAAACAGTGTTGTATAAGCATTTCCCTACTTTTCCCGTGATAACTAAGATTTTAAAAAGTATTCAAAGTTGTATCTTGAAGGTGTGTTGGTCTCCTGTTTTGGAAGTTGATTTGATTTCACTAGTTGCATTTAACTACTGTGAATACTTAAACTCTGAAAAAGTCTGGGTTATGGTTTTACTAGGTGGTACAATGTATTAGATTTATTATGAATTAAGTTATTGCTATGAGAGGAATTTAAAAATGTTTCAGCATTTCTTTACGTGACAATGTTTTTGTGATGTAAAATCATCTAAACTAAGTCACCTTGCCTGTGCATAGGTTGCTGTCTCACAGTGCCAGCAACAGGCTTAGTAAAGGCTGCTTTGCCCATCTTGGGAGAGTTTTACAGCCCCTGCTGAATCCTCCAACTCGTGACCAGAGTCTCCTTGCTAGCATTCATCTGCAGCAGGAGGCCAAGTCTGTTGCCTTGATGCTTCGATAGAATCAAAGCTCACTCAAAGCTCACTCTTCAGTTGTCCTGATGTATGCCATAGCAATAACAATTAAAAAAATACTTGCCTAAGAGTGGTTTTGCTTATGAGCAGAATACCTCAAAAACCAGACTTGGTACTCCAGAAATTATGGACCAGAACGTTTAGAGGCTGTGTAGAGCTTACATGGCAGACCAAGTTGACTTTGAATGTACTAATTTTCAGACATAGAGAAGTAATTTTCTCTGTCAAAATGTTTAGGGGCAGTTTACCCCAATTCTGTACTTTTTGTGTGTTTATCTGCCTGTAACTGATGATTTCAGATAATGACATTATTTCAGGATTACCATTTTATCCACCAGCATTTCCACATCCCCACCTGCTCTTTCAGTTACTGAGCTTTCTTTGGACTTCATGTTAGACTAGCAAACTTCCAGATTTCAACATTCTGGGACTTAAGAGAAACATTTAAGTGCCTCCCTAAAAGCCACAGTTAATGCAAGGAGCTACCCACAGTTAAGCAGTAGGCTGAGAGCAGCATGCGTTGAGACCACACTTTTGGGATTTGCCCAGAGACGCACAGACGGATCTTCTCAGCCAGCACAATCCTGAGAATGCCCATGAATTTGACAGACTGTGTAGAAACTCCTGTAGAGATCAGAAGATGCTTCAAACTGAGTGCTTCTTACATCCTGCTTGATGGGTATAATAGCAACTGTTCAGGCATCTGGTAGCCTTTGGCTATGTGCTTCCTAAAGAGTGTATAGTACTGCATACTGTTAGAAGAGCACAAAGGCTCTTGGTATGTGGTTTGCAAACAATGCACAAGCCAGAACATGGTATTCAGAATACCAATGTGTTTCTAATGTATGTAGACATTGTTACTAATATCTAAATTATATATCCCCCCTCCTTCCAAACCAAGTCCAAGACACTTATCCTTGCCAGGGACAATAAAGTAACTCAAATTTGAAGTTTCTCGGTCAAGATAGTTTTGAGTCATGACATTTCTTTAAAATAAACATTAGGAAGTTATCCAAAAGGTGAGATCACCTCAATTTTAAAAGTATCTTCCTATCTCCCAAATGTTTTGCCTAATATTAGTCAAGTTTTCCTGAAAAATGTAGTTTGACATAGGAGTTTGCCTGTACAATTTCAGGTGGATAATTTTCAGCTTGAAAAAGTCAGGGTAGGATTCAAAATCAGGCTCATAACAGAAGATCTTGCATCAAACTTAACTGTGGAAGAAAAAGCACTTATCCATCTTGTATTTTCTCTCAACCAGAGTTAACAATAACTTTGCCTCTGCTACTGAACAGCTGAGCCAAAAAAACACAAAGACAAATGCCAAAGACAAACCAAAAAGACAAGAAGCAGAGACGGTAAAGAAGACAAAAAGAGAAAAAAAAATCTACCCCACATACAAACATTGCTCTGAAGCTCAAAGATAAGAACAGCCTCTGTAAAAGTCAGTTTTGACATTAGGAGATGACAGAAGCAGCAGAGATGGCAAAGAACCTAACCTGACCCACTATCAAGAAAAGCTAATGAAAACAATATGGGAAAAAGAAGGGAAATTTTTCACTTTAAAAGAAAAAAAACCAAAGATTTTCAACACTGACAGTATGCAAACCAATAAAATACTCAGATGTTGGATCAGGTCCATATCAAAGTAACAGCCTATAATTACATGAGAATCAAAAAATGTCAAAACACAATAATAAAGATACTGTGGAATATTTTGTCTTTTGTGGAGCAAGCCCATCCATACCACCAAATAAGGGAAAAAGTTAAACAGGAGTTCAGCATGATGATTACAAGAAGGGAACCATAATGGATGGGAATAGGCAGAAGCTGGAAAAGGAGAAGGGCAGAAATTAAAAGCAATGAACAGTGAGAGAAAAAAAGAGGCTGTCTTGTGCTAGACAGATACCTAAGAAAGAGCTGCAACAGACAGCCATGTCTTGAAGAAATCTCCATATCCAAGTTTGCAAAGTATATCCTATCAGTCCAATTAGTACCAGTAGATTAATACCAGTAGATTAAAACAAACATACCTTCAGAAATATGGGCCAGCCTTCAGGTACAAAATGGAAAAAGGGTTTTTTATGCTCTGAAGTTTGCCTGATTTTCCAACAATATAAGCTGAAGCAACAAACATATCACCTGTTTCCATAAAAGTGATTTTGCTTGTACACTTTTCCTGTCATATCTATATTGACACTTTCTCTAGGAATTCTCAGAACATGGAGTCAGATGCAAATTGATTCGGTTACATTGAGTAAAGTGAATGCATATCAATTTTCATTAGTTGATAAACCACTTCAGGCCAGCTTAGTCCTAATTACTTGACAGGGAATGCTCCCAAATGTGCTCATCATCTATCTACCCTTCCTCCTATTGAAGTGAGTGAAAGCATTAACCTTTCACTTTGGTAGGAGCAGGATGAGGCTAGTCTGAGGCGCCTTGAGAAATCTTACCTATTTCAAAGAAAATTATCTTCCTTATAGATGTAAATCTCCCATCATTTCAAAATCAGGCAATAGAGACAACTCTATCAGGTAACTCCTTGTTTGTGGGTATAACATCAATTATTTCTAAATTTCTTCATCAGACTTTGAACTGTGCATCTAACGTAAAGAAATGAAGAATAGAGGGTCTAAGTAAAGTAGTCGCTAACTACTCTACCCAATGACAAATGGAAGATCGAAAGGCAAAAAACACAACCACACAAAATCTCCTATGCCTTCAAATTGCACATTTATACAAATGTTCCACAGAAGCTAGTCCTTTCTCTTGCAAACACCTAATTTAATCTTGGAGCATGAATAATCATCCAGAACTTCATTTTATCCTAGATCTATTACTACAGTCAATGGGGCTTTTGAAAGTGGGAAAGAGCATGCATCGGGCTAGAGTCTTGGGCTGTAAGTTCTAAGTCCAAATCTATGCCTTTTTCTACGCCTGAAAAGTGCCCACAATTTTATGGGCAATCTATAAAAACAATTGAAGTAATTGTGGTGGTCTTACATTGTTTAGATTGCTTGCTTTCCACTCTCCAACCTCGTAATAGAGCTATTACAATGACCTATTATATTTTGGGCTAGTCTTGCTATAGAAAAATCTGTACAAGCTGAGAAACAAAATGTAGTCACAGCTCCAAATTGCTTGGGGATGAGATGAATTCTTTGTCTATCCTGCATCCTAAATGCATCCAAATTATTTTAGTATCTGTATATCTACATGGACCACTTAACTTCCTCTTGAACTCTCCTTAGTGCTTTAAATTGCTTGTTAGCTACACGTGAAAAAACTCTACTTAGTGTAACATTTACATTCCAGAGCTTTCTATCACTGATTTCTCTCAGCAGTAGGGTTTCTTCTGATCTTGGTACCACTGGAACGATGACACTGAGCTACTCCTGCCTTTTGCACAGATACTCAGAGCTGTATGTGGAAATGTAATCAACCCTGGGCCAGAATTTCAGCAGTCCCTTATTTAGTGCATCAGCATGGGGGAAGGCTAGCTGAGATAACAAGGTAATGTGATTGCTGCTGCTGGCAACAGGACAGATGTCAACATTGCCTCTCCTTTTCATGGAAACATACCTGGCTTTATGAAGAATAGGTTAGCAAATATTTTAATACAAATTGTAACCTCAGCTGAGCTGCCAAAGCAGGCTCCAAAGAGACTGACTTGTTTACAGTCTGGACCAGTGCCTTAAAACCTGATGTGCTTATTCAACAGAAAATTAACCCCAAAACGGGTATCATCATTACTGCAGAGTGAAGCTCCAGAAAGGTAATATCCTAACTCTCTCTAGCTGAACTCAGGACATTGTTCATGTTTTATGACATCAAGTGCCCTTGCAGTCACTCAGAGTAAACAAGCAAATAAAGAAGTGAGGTATATTACATGTGATAGCTTGGGTCACTGGGACTGCATAGATGTTTGGATGCAGCCCAATCCCCTGCCTCCACTTAAATTACTACTGGAATCTAACTTCTTGCATTGTTTTAAGAGATTAAATTGTTCTCTCTATGTACTTTGGTCATCTCAACTCAGATGTTATCTTTTCCTTTCCCACTCTAGTTTTTGGCCACAAAAAAGATACATGAAAAAGAGGTTGGTTTGGTTTTTTTTTTCCCCCAGCTGCAGAGTGTGTGCATGTGTCTATGGTACCGTTCTCGCCTTTGACAAAGGTTGTCATTATTTATGAGGTCGTTTGCTTAAGAGGTTACTAGTGATTCTCATGAAAATGAACGCTTATGTAGATTTGACCTTGGAAGAAACATTGGTAACATCAAACTGCTCAAGATAAAAAGAGATAGAAGAAATTATTTCCAAAGTTACTGCAAACATTCAGTGACAGATGAAGTCTTCATAGGGAGTGGTCACTGATCTGGAAAAGTCACTCTGTTGAGGTGTCATAATCTTTAGCTATGAAATTTCTTGGAAGAAGGAGAAAAATCTGGTCCTGGGATTACTATGAAAAGATCTGTAATTCTGGATTTACCAACAGAGACCTCAGTCAGCTTTCATTGCATAATTTGATTGATTTCGAGCAACTCTATAGGTGAAAATGAGAGAAAGTTGATGTGGGATGGATAAGAGCTAAAGCTTTTCTATATTACAGAGCTCTGTGGGAAGTCACACATTGCCCTACATCCTCCATGAAAGCCAGTGGCAGACACTAGCGTGCCAGCTTCTAGGTCAGAACAAATGAGGGTGGTGCTTTTCATGCCCGTTACCTGATATGTCAAATTCCACTTCTTTGGAAGAAACTGTTTTCAGACTTTCATATAACCTGGAAGCTAAATTAACTGGATTTGGATTTAATGTAATTATTTGTGGGTTATGAGACTTTTAGTGAAACTAGAAAAAAAATGCATTTCTTCTATCCCAGACTATTGCCATTAAGATCCAAACTGAAGCCATTCATGAGAATGTGATGTTAATGTTAGGAGATGGTGGCTGTGATCTAGAAGAAAGGGTGAATGTAGGAAGTTCTTGCTTGAGATGGTCAAAGATGATATTCATTTGTGATGGTCAGACATGATGACCAGCATGGAGGCATGTGACTCACTTCCTTGTTCGGCTACTCTATCGTTGAATTTGCAGTTGGACAAGCAGGCTTCCTGGGACTGCAGCAATATGTAATTTCTTTTAGAGACAGAATGACAATCCCTGTCAAAGTGGTGGACAGTTGTTAAGAGTGCAAAACTGAGGCAACCTGTATTTATTGGGTTGCAGGAAGGCTGGGGATTAAGCATATAATCCAACTACTCCCTGATACTGCAAATGTAACAGAATACAATGAAAATGGAAAGGTTTCCCACAGATTTCTATAAAACTTTTAAAAGAACTGTATCCCTTTTGTAGAATTCTGTAACTGTTTAGAAACAAAAACAGAAAAAAAGAACACTGCTTCCTCTTCTGTCTGTATTTTGAGTACTGTCCTCAGAAACTTGTTGAGCCAACCCTAGTAAATTCCTTACAACTGTCCCACAAGGGTGGTTCTCAAAGTGAAAAAGAGAAAAATGCTGGCAGTTTATGTAATGTCTTTTTCACTTATACAATCTGAGAGGCTGTCTAGGCAGTTTAATGGTATACAATTCTCTGGTGGCAAGAATCAGACTGGAGAGTTTTCTCTACAAGCTCAGCCTTGTTTAATTGTGTGCCCTCCTGTACACTGCTGTCCCATATCTCTCTCTGCTCCTGAGCATGCAGAGGAAAACCACATTCCCTTGAAAAATGACAGCATGAACTAGATTTGGATGGCTGAAGAAAACCTTATATATTTTACAAGAGTTGCTTCTGGATCTGTTTTGCTGGAAGCAAACATTTGCCTACTAAAAAGTTTGATCAGGTTCAAGTGGCATAGTAAAATGTTCCTTACTCTATTCCTTGCCTTTTGTGTGAGCAGATAGTTTTCTAATATTTTCTATCTAAACCCACAAAGGGACAGATTTTGCTCCCCTCTCCCTGGCACCATACATGATATGGAACTTATACCCCTCTTGCCATTTGGTGTATTAATGACTCTGTGCCCCATGCTATTTTCCCTCCCTGCATGTCTGGTACAAAATCTTATGCATTCTTGTGACCTTTAAACATCCTTCATAGCTCTCCATCTCCTCTTTATGTGATCCAGACTCATCTCCACCTCCTGTTAGAAAATCCTGTGCATGCACCTGGCTTGATTACATCAGCATATATGCACACAGCTGAGCTAACACATTTCAATGAATCTACTGCAGAAGCAAACGGAAATGAATACCTCTCCTTCTGTCTGCAGTCCAACAGTTGCTCTCCTATGGTATCAATTTGGCATGAAGTCAGAGTTATCTGTAAATCTGTTTTCACTGTTACCTGACTGCTGTGATGTGGGAGCTAGGAAAGAACAATTTGATGATAGCCACTAAAAACTGAAATTATTTCAGTTCCTGGTGCTTGAAACATCACCTCCTATACTAATGTTTGGAGGTATGGAATTTTTTTGTCCTTTTCTACTAGATGAAGTAGCTACACATTCCTGGAATAATGTGTGACTAAAGCAAGAATTACAGGAGATATTCGAGACATACTGGTCACTACAAGGTACTACAAAATTTAGCTTAAGTTCAAATAACCCAGAATTTGTATTTCTCAAGACCTCTGCAAGGGATATTGCAGTTTTCCTTGTTGTTTTACTGTGTATATGTGGATGATAGCTGTTTCTTTAACCTGGGCAATAAGTGTGCAGGAAATACCGGAAAGAGGCCCAAGTATCATGTAAATGTACATATATCACAATACCTTTGATCCTGAGTTTGGCTGCAGAGCATATACAATTCTTTTTCCTTAGAGGGTAGAGGGCTACTGGATTGGAGGGCACTGTAAGTAACTCCTGACTGCTGCTGAGCAGGACAAACCATTGAACAGAAGTATGGGTTCATCACAGGCACCAGTTAGCTGAAGGAGAGCAGCAGTGTAGGAAAACAAGTGTTATTAGGAATAAAATGTCAGTTCTGGATTCTTGTTCTGAACTTGACACCAGAGAACCAGGAAAGTCTCTGTGGGAGAGTTTGGAAGACTTCAATTCATGTCTGGTGGAGCAAACAGCAGTTGTAAAATCTCAAGAGATGAGGGCCACCCAGAGTGTGTCAGTTTATCAACTGGACAGCTGTGGTGTGTCTACAAATGCCAAACCATAAGCATATTGGCAGGGGAAGTAGGAATCGTGTCCAGCACACAGAGAAGTGGCTCCTGAGTTTCTGAATTGCCTGCCTCTCGGAATACACTTACGGTCCAGGCCAGCCTGCCAGCTCTGACAAGACTACTGTGCAGCAGGCCAGTGACATAAACATGCCTCACACCTGGCTTCACAGCTTTTGGAAAGATTTCTCCAATATAGAGGATGGCAATTTGGGAATACTGTAGCAGTCTGCTCACCTCCCTGCCTCCGGTAAGGTAGCAAGAAAATGACATTGTAACTGGAAGGACCTTATGCTCTTACTTGCTTCTCAGTTAGAGAAACAGCCCTTTGGGAGCTACGAGCAGTGTAATACAGAAACTTTCCCATGGTAGAGAAACCGCTGAGGGACTTGATCAAATGCTCAAGGATCATGGGTGTGTGAGCACAGCAGCAAAACTACTTTTGCACAAACAGAGTGGTCTTACCACAAAAGAGAGCCCTGTGCCCTAAATGCAAGAGTTGGTTGTTGCTGATGGCTAAATTTTCCACTCCTAGGAAAAAAAAAAACCTAGAAAGCAAAACAAATTAGCCACAAGAGGAAGGCAGAGAATCGTGTCTCAAAGAACAACTTGAATTGCAGTGACAAGATAACCAATCTTGACAACAAATGCCCAAGGAAAGTGGAGATGCAGTGGATTAAATTTTGAATGAAGTGTTGTCTAAAATATACGTGATATTTTATATCAGTCTTAGTGTCCTTCAGATACTGTATAAGCTGTGATATTTATGATTATTGGTACTTATAGTAGTAACAGGAGCAGCACATCTATAGTATCTGAAGAGAGAAATTCTATTCCTAATGAATTCCTAATGGAGTTCTTGTGAGTCTTAGTGGATTCCACCTAGTCCATTCTGAGGACATTAACTAGGGCTTATTTTGTCTGGATTTCAAGTTCCTAATGCTGAAAGTAGCATCAGAGGATTATCCAGGCTTCTTAAAATCCTCTAACCAGTGAAGATTTAGGCAAAGGAAGGGGAAAGTAGGTGTTGTGCTTAGTAGTCTTCTACTATCCTCAGAGCTGGCTTAGTGGGCTGATAGATACTCTGGCCTCATATTTCCTTTGCTTTCCCATACTTTCATTTGAGAATGATACACATAAGCACACTGGGATGCACTCTGGAAATGCCTGCAGTTGTTCTGAGGTTAAGGGAGAGAAGAGGGTGTCTCTAGAGACTAACAAGAAATTCAGTTTGTATCTCCACTGACACCCTTTTCCTTGTGAAGAATCAGTGTCTCCAAGTCTTGCAAGTAACTTGGATCTTCCTTCTTGCAAATTTAGGGAAGTAGTCTCAGAGCATTATATCAGTCAGGAACCAGATACTGGTGGGCACCAGATACTGGGGGCATTGGGGCTCATTAGGGAGCAGCTAGTGATTTGGGATAGCAGGGTACATCAAGGTGTTTGCTAGTAAAAGAATGAGGAGATCCCCACTGTGCTTCTGCTTTTCTATTCCACCATGCCTATGAGTTTTTGTATACTTGAGAACAGCACTGATGTCTGGGCAAGGCAGCTCCTCCAGAGTGGTGTGAGAAAACACACGCAAGCCTGAGCAGGCACTAACTGTGATCATGTGCATGGTTGCTAAGTGGTCCCATAGCTCTGAGTGCCTGGCACCAGAGAATTCGGCAGTTTGCTGGTCACTGAGTCGAATGGTTGTGAGAAAGATGCAGATAAACTAAACAAATGTGGGCCTGCAATTCAACTGGTGAATCCTTTCTCCTCTACAAATCAAGTGGATGTGGGAACTTCTGACATAGTCTGACTCTACTCACCTTACTCTCTAGATCTTTTGTCACAGTCACAGGAAAGGATGAAAAAGGGGTAAAAAACAACCACAAAAACAACCTCACTTGTTAGACTTTTTACCTACAATTACCACACCTGTCAAAATAATATTTCGGCTTACTGAGGTCAGAGTGAGGAATAAATTTTGCCTGAAATATGCAAATAGAAGGAACTTCTCATCTGAAACTTTTATGGCAATACCCAAGCATAGCCTTGCAACAAAATCCATCTTATTAGTTACAGTGCACAGCTACAAATTTTATTAGCACAGTTCTAACAAGACAGGACAAGAGGCTTGATGATTAGTCATTAACGAGATTCAACCACAAAGAAGATGACAGCTAGGACTCTAACATGTCTTGCTAAAGAAAAGAAAGCATTAATGTCATTGCAAAAAGCTTTGGCAAGCATTCATTATGAATACAATACAATTCTGACCACCCATGTGCAACAAAGTTGTATTGAAAATAAAACAGGTACATAGAATGGCCACACGGCTGATCAGAGTCTGCCGTGTAGAAGAGGGCCTAGACCAACAGGTTATTTGTTCAGCTTAGCAAAACAAAGGATGCTGGATGTCTCAATGACTCAAATTTCAGCAGACTAAAAGGAAGGTATAAAACTAGATACAGAGAAGAAATTAAAAAATCTAAAGACAATGAGAGTGTTCTTGTTTTCTAGTTGCTATTGCTATTTCTCCTGCTGTGGACTAGGAGTGAGCAGATTTTGCCCTACATAATCCCATAATCCATAGGAGAGGTGAAGAGGTCATATTCTATCCCATTCTGTAACAAAGCATTTAGGTTCACAAACACTCCTTTTTATTTTTTTTTCCAGATATGGAAAAATAGGACATCTTAACAACAAAACAACTACTCTTTATAACAAGAAAAATGATATAAGGTAAATCAGATTTTTAAGAGACATGTAATTCTACATAAGCATTGAAGATAGTCTGAATGTTTTAAGAATTTTCCACCATCCAGCACAAGATTTATTTCCTACTAACTGTCCCATACCAACTACTGAAATATCATTCATCCATTCCATGCACTCCTTTCATCCCTCCCACACATTATAAAATGTAATACCAAAGATAAGAAACCATCAATAGCAGCTTCACTTCTTTCATACATTTGCTTTCTACTCATCTAAGAACCAGCACCAACATTCGGATTAATCTTTAGTGATTTGCAGTAGCAAATCCTTATCGTCAGTCTGAATTCTGGCATAAACTCTGTATAAACAGACACTAACATCAGAATACTGAAATGCATTTTATTTATCTGCATGAGAACTCGCTATTTTGCTAATAAACATGGGAACTGTCATATTTAAATATTTCTCCAGTACACTTATAAATCTCTCTTATAACTGAATGTCTGAGTCTAGCTTTCTCTTTGAACTTTATCTTGCTTTTATGGAAATGTATTGTCTAAAGTTCTTTTTTTTTTAGTTTAGTTACTTGCTTGTAGTTTTGTCTACTGTCTGTGTTACAGAAGTCTCTGACGTTGAGTATTTGTACAACATAGGTATATACAAATATTTAAACTGCAAATATTATATACTCAGCGTCCTGATCCCAAGCCCAGTCAAGTCAGAAGCAGCTTTTACCAACTCTAATTTAAATTAAACCTTCCAAAAGAGACTGCACTAAGGCACGAAATATAGATCAGAATTTCATCTTCTGTAGGGGCTCTGATTGGAAGGCTTCATTTACATCACACACTACCTATGGTGCAGAGAATGATGTTGCAACTGAGGAAAAATGCTGTCAAATATACAAGATCATATGAAGTATTACATAGTTATTTCTTTTTATTCCAGATTAGGAAATTCCAAAGGAAAAAAATGACATTAGTAGTGAAAAATGAACAATCAAATTATTGTGTTGACATTTAAAGAAAGGCATGATTCGGTATTGAATTCAGACTTTAACTGGTTTCAACACAGAGAGGCACAGGGAAGGGTATGCGTGATTGCAAATACAGTGCCAGGAGGCTCATGTGTAATTATTAGCCTTAAAAGAAACCCATAAAAGTACAATATGCAAACATTCTTTGTCAAGGCCGTTGAGTGACAAGACCTGACTTAAATGTCAGTGAATTTTTTTGTGAGAAGTCCATGAAAATAACTCTTCTCTTTTTTTGGACATGATATCATTTACTCTTCTTTATTCCTTTACATAATATAACCTTCCTTGTTTCAACTGGATTTGAATGCACGAGGCCCTGCACCTACATACATGGTTAAGAAGGCCAAGAGACTCTCCCATTTCACTGGGATTATCTGCATCTTCTAAATAAATTAGGAAAGATGGGAAATTTTCTCCATATTTGATCACTGTTAGGAAGTTGTACAGGGAAAATTTATCATTACATCCCTTAAACACAGATTTGATCAGTGGAGATTAGCTTTTAAATCACTAAAAGTATAAGATAAGATTAATGTCAGGCCACTCTTTTAAAGTTTACACCAAACTATTCCTTACGTTGCCCATGAATCAAAAACCTGAGCTTTTTCTCTTGTTGTAAAAAGAGATCTAGGTAGAAGCATATTAAATTTAGTTCCTGCAAACAACAGGCATCACTTGCTTCCATAGGAATATACTCAGCCCATATACCACCAACAATTTTGGATTTATGGGAATGATGCTTTAATGAAATGAGCATAAAACTCAATATTTGCCTTATCCTATCATAGATAGCAGGGCAGGGAGAAGCTCTTAGGCTCTGGGGAACCCCACATTTGAAAATATCAGCAGTCATAACCAGTTCTGCCCCAAGACTGGGATTAATGGAGAGAGTATGTTAAAAAATGACATTTCCCCCCTCATCTACAGAGTTGAAGTGTAATGATAAAAACTTAGAAAGTCATTAGAATGTGTTCCACGGGTCTGGTAAAATGCTTGTGTCTATAGCTTGATGCTGTAGAAAACTAAAAAAAAAAGAAAAAATTTCACTTCTCTACTCGTTCCTGGAAAAGTTAGTTCAGGAATCCAAGAATTTCACTCATTATGCTGTGGTACTGTTCAAAAAAAATCAACAGAAAGAAGGTAAATGGTGATATAGTACCTTTTGTTATATACTGAACCAATAGCAAAAACCTGGGAAGCCAGCCAGTAACACAGGAAGGTTGTCCTGTAATCTGTATATTCAATACATCTTCTCCCCTGAAATCTCTACCATTTCTATAGGGAAGTTACATTTCCATTTTCTCTTCTGCTGCCTGTAATCAAATGTTCTAGTGCCAGACATCATTGCTTGCCACAAAAGAATCATAAGAGCATTCATAAGTTCACAAGATGAATGGATATTATTGCTTAGAGACAAAAAGCTGAAGGAGAAAAGAACTCTATGAACGGCATCAGAGAAATAAAATTCTCAATAATCAGTTTCACTGTAAATCCTATTTTACCATAGCTTTTAAGAGGACTGTATCACAAGCTACTAGTCCTTGCCAGAGACAACCTGCCTCCTTATCCAAAGTGAAGCCTGCAGAGGAATGTTGTATGAACTCTGCTGGCTTACTGAGGTAAGTGCCTTGTAATCCATTCTGACATAAAGGGGGTGGGAGTGATTCCCAAGAGAAGGACTCCAGAAGACAGACTGAAAAAACTGGAGGAAAGAACCCTACAACCAGACAAGCCTGGGGAATTTGCAGAATATATGTGAAATTATTGCTAACGCACAGATTAATAATAAAAGTCCAGAGCAGATGGAGTCTTGCAGCTTTGGATACAATGGGAGTACCATACTGCACCTTCTGATCCCATGCCACCCATTCCAGGCAGTTTGAGGGACAGTAGGGCTCTCTTCCGACATACTTGAAGCATATCCAGCCATTGTTGCTTTCAATACCTCTTTGTAATGTGTGCAGCCTTAAAGTCATCCTGTAGGAAGCAGCTGCTGTATGAAAAGGGAATGAGCTTCCACTGTAAAAAAAAAAAAAGTGCTGTTATTGAAAATAGTCATTACTTCACCACTCAACATGCTAAAACATTAAATACAGGAAATTGCCTCTCTAAAATCTGGTATTGCTAGACTTATCAAAAAATACACAGTCTTTGTAGGAATCCGTCTTTGGTACTCTCAGTTGAAAAATCAACTTGGCCCCCTGCAGAAGAAGCAAGCAAATCTATTTGCTTAGTTTTCGAATATCTGTGAGTACACTTAATGACACAGGTACTATCAGCAAGACTGATACTATTGTGGTCTGTAATGAAGAAAATTATGAAGATCAGAATAACTTCATAAAGAAGCAGGCCATTCTGATGTTGACAATCATGCTGCCTATGGAAGACCAGAGCCCAAGACAGTGTTCATGTACTTATCTGTGTGAGTTATCAGAAAAAATGGTATGATGAAGGGAAACCCTAACAGATCTCCTAAATCATCTCAAAAGAATATTGTTTCAACAGTAGTACCAGCACCTTATGCTGACACAGAGAGATTGCCTCCAGTCCTGCTCTATGTGGAATACTTAGCTCAAAATGGTTATTGTAAACCATTTGCAAAGAGCAAACCAAAAATTGTGAAAAATATCAAAGCCATTTTTCTTTCTTTCAAAAGGACCTGAAGCCTGAGTAAGGAACTCTCACGGTTTTCTTTCCATCCTTTTCTTTCAGGCGTGTTATTTACATCTTTTCCCTGGCCATATACTATCCTGTCTCAAAGCCAAGGAATAAATAAATGCATACACACTTATGTAGTAGGGTCACTGAATGTTGAGAAAGAGAAGAAAAGTTGTCAGATCAAGCCTTCAAATTAGAGCTAATTTCCTTCTAAAAGATACCCTAACAACTAAAAAGAAGAAGTATGTTAAGTAAGGGAATACCTAGGGGATGATGTTTGGCTGGTGTTATACAGGAAGAGCTCGAAACGAAAGGGGAAATATATTAATTCAGTATAGTATAGTATAAGGGTGGCCAAAATAATTTGCCTCTGACTCAGAGAAGACTCTGTCCTTATGGGAGCTAGGGCATATGGTAAATTTTGAATTGAGATGGAACTGAGAGCCAGTACCATTGAGTCAGGATAGAGCCTCTGGTGTGTGGCAGCTGCTCTCAGGCCCCAGATTCCTCTGAAGTCTCAGTCCACAGGAACAAGCAATTGTGCTTCCCACAATGAGAGGACCATGCCATGTTGATCTGCAGCAGCTAGTCTTTTCGGCTCCGGGGTTTTCAAGTGTCTTTGCCATAAAGGAAAGCAAAATATTGTCTCTTAGGCAACTGAGTCTTCCCATAAGCATGCCAGGAAACACAAAATCCTTTATGGACTCTCATAAGCTCTGCTAGCCCAGTGACCTGTCTCTGACAGGATACGACTAGTTACCTACTTATGCTCAGGAAAAGCAGACAGCATCAAACACCCAGGTAGATACTGATGTCCTTTCAAGCTCAGCATCTGCCAAAAGTTGTTCCAATTGGTATTGTCCCTCAAAAAATACAAAGCACTCTATATGGGAGAAGCAGCACCTCTGAGCAAGCATCTGTCTTTTCCTAGGTATATAAAGTCTTTGTAGGGGCAATAACTGAATTTTCACAGAAGGATCTTTCCACAAATGATGATAATACACTTGCATTAAAAAGAAAAAAAAAAAAAAGGCAGCCCAAAATACAGCCCCAAAGTTCCATTTATCCTTGAAATACTTGCTGTAGGAAGTCAGAAGTTGTTCTGTCTGCTCTTCCAACATTAAAATCTGAGAATTTCTAACACTTGTTCACTTTTTCAACATAAGATGTGTAGAGGGGTTCAAACCTCAGAAACATATTTTATCAGGAGTTGAAAAATGGTTTCCATTTCTTTACATATAACACAGTAATTTACTTCAGTCTCTCTTGCATCTGATCACTATCACTTGTAAGTCAAGGGCCAAGACTTTAATAGGAAAAATAGAAGTCACTTTAATCTATACTGGAAGAATGGATATTTGTTCTAGTTGATAGGCTGGCAGGGTCTCAGAAGAGCAATATATGAGACAACTCTCAGAAAATCGTTCTTTATTCTCATTCAACCACAGTATAAATTCTCTGATGAAGCTGTAGTTTTGGAATGCTTGACCAGATCTCTGTGAACCTTATTACCAAGGCTGAAATTATCATGAATTACTGTTGTACTCATTAGTGGAAGTTCTTAGAGACATTAAGTCACCTACTGGCTGACCTTCTAAAGTAGTAGATTTACATTACTCAAGACCTAAAAAATACCAATATCAGCACCTAAATACAGAAGATTATTATATAAAGACTGTGAGTTAAATCAAAGCATCTAGTGTATCAGTCTCAGAGACCAGCAATAGTGTATTCACACCTGCTCAAAAAAAACCACCATTATTGATTAAATGTTGCTTAGCTGGGTTTCATTTTCACAGATTTATGCCAGGTTAAAGATCATAGTAAACCCAGACAGTATAATACAACCTTAATCATATTTTAAAGGAGTTCATTATTGGTTGCAGGCTGAAGGCCAAAGAGAGACCATTCGAGAAGGGACTGGAAATGTTTGAAATATCAGAGGCTAGTTCTTACTTACATCCAAGAAAGTGACAGTGTAGGAAAGATGAAGAATGCCAGGAGTAAAAGCACAGCTACACTAAGGTTAATGACACCAGAACTTCAATCCTGAAGAAATGTTTTTGGTAAGATCTCTCCCAAGGTTTTGTGAAAATTAAAGTCCTGTGGTTAAGACAGTTAAATACATTTTAACAGTCAAGAAGTTTGCATAAATGTTTGAGGTTTGGGGCCAGATTCATTTAAAAGTAAGTAATACAAAATTGGAACAATTAGTCCCTTTTCTTCCAGATCCCAAAAGTTCAGGCAGTAGTTGGAGAAGATTGGATCTGACCCTTGTTTCCACCTTAACATTGGAAGTTCTAAGTGTACCAAACAAAACAGCACTGCTCTTCATTACAGCATCTCAACAGAGCTTTTCAATAACTGATTACAAAGTGATATTCCTTTCCACTTCTTTTCCTCAGAATGCCTGATGTAACTTTGTCTTTAACTTGCCCATACTAAATAAACATGATTCTGCTTCCATACTCTTGGATTTTAAAATTCTACCGCTTTAATCTCATACAGTTCCCTGGTTTTCAAGCTATCAGGTGAATTTCTCTAGATGTGTACAGCTACAGTTCCAGTATATTTTGTTCTTCATTTGTGTTGGACATGAAATTTTACAGTTTGGTGTCATGCATTATGGAGAGGCTAGAAAGGAAGGTTGTTCTCTTTGTGCTTGGCCCTGAGGCTTGGCAGCAATGCTGCAAAATGACTTTATCCCCAAACCAGATGTTCAAGTTGTTTTAATAATATCTTATGTTTCCTTCACAAAATAAAACAAAAACTCACTGTATCAGAAAGTTCCAGTGTTGTAACAATGTGATTTTTGCTGTCTGCATTTTGCCCACCAGATGGTAGCACTGAAATGAAATCAGAAGTTTTATCAAAGCACTTATCATTTTCATAGGTTGACCATAGTTCCTCCTTTGTAATATTTGTAGGACCCAACTCTAGGTAATAAGATCTATCCTACTAGCCACAGTATTATTTGACAGTAAACACAGTACAAATGTAAGTAAAATGATCTAAATAGGATTTCTTTCGTGGGTTAGGTATTACCTAGTTAAATTTCAATTTATATTGTCCTAATTTCTTTCTCCTCCACCTTAATTTTGTTTCTCCTCATTATAAAAGAGACTAGCAGAAGGAATTATATTCATATAATATGGCTGCTATTGCTAAGTTCAGCAAGCTTTAAATTCAGTAAAACTGAGAAGCACACTGTTGATTATCCTAGGAAAACCTTGTTCTCCGTTCAGGGAAGACTAAAGAGAAGGCTACTAAAAATACACACAGTAACTGTCATGTTGCCTTATGCAGAAGTTACTTTTCATCTCTGTGTTATTTGCTTTTGTGTTTTATTCCTGGACTAAAGATACTCTTCTGATCCACCTTTGAGATAAGCACATTGCTCAAATGCCCTGAGAAGTAGCTTGTCTTAGCTCGTTATGGAACAGGCAGCAGAGGAATCAGAGGTACTAGAACTTCTACCCATAATTCTTCAAGTATATCTGTGTGTACAACTTTTCACTTGAAATAGAGCTTGCAATCACATTTAGTGAATTGAAGTTCTTACTTTTTTGAATGCTAAGTGTCACATCAGCAGAATTTCCCAAGAAGGAAGACTTTATAGAAGTCTTGTCACTTGACTGAATTACAAACAAGTGTCTATATAGTTTGGGCTTGAGTAGTCACATTCTATGAAGTAGGACGCATATCTTCAACAAGGTTTCAACCAGGACATTTGTCTCTTAAGTTTATTTTTTTTCCAGGGGTCTTACTGTGCTTATACATCTGATATATCATTTTTCGCAGAACTTTATCTAACACTGAAATTTCAGCAAACACATTCTTAGTCCACAGGAAGAATTATTGTCTCACATTTCACCAAGAATACTGAAGATGAGGCTAACAGCTGTCAACTGTTGCAAGAAAAAGACTTCATGAGCTCTGGTTCTTCAAAGATAACTGCTCTGCTGCATTTCTATAGCCTTGACTTTGTACAGGTGCAGGCTGGTAACCTGATGTTAGAGAGAACTCCTGGACTATCTTTAATTTAGACCTTAGTATTTTATCTCCTTTGCTGGGGTGTACCTGTCTGGAATTAAAACTGATCATAAAATTCCAAAGAACACTCAAACACATGAGTTTTCTGTCAGGATTGACTCAGGTCCCTGAGGAAGAAGTTTTAAACGTAAATGTAAAAAAAAAACCCCAAACCCCAAATGGGTTTGATAGAGGCAACTACATATGTCTGCTAAGTATCTTGATACTATACCACTCTAGGTAGCAACAGGATTTATGCCAAGTTTCAGAAATGAAATGAACCTAGAGTGGAGCAGGTTTAAAGTAATTTGAACTCTTGCCATCAACCTGGAACTTGAGTAGAATTACTCAGTTTTCCATACCTTCTTTCTAAACATGGTTGTACATAAGAAAATTTGAGGTGGTTTTCTATAAACCTGGGTGGCTTAATTTTTTTTTTTTTTTTTTAATATAGAAACCATCTGAAGGGTTGTTTTCCCTAGGTTTTGACCCCAGACTTGGTCATTTCAGATGAATTTCCTTTTGAGCTTTTGGACTCGTTCCAACTCTAAACTCCTGCTCTGGCTGCAAAAGATTTATATGTGCCTTCTTTGTGAACCTTCTGAGTTTACTCATTTCTCACAGTCAAAACTCAGAGGTTCTACCAAGAAGTGAAGGGAAAGTATATACAAGGGATGAATGGCCCAAGCCTGTAGGCTCTCAACAAGCACAATTTCCATTAATTTTGCTGGGAGAGCTGTGCATGGAGCATATCTAAATCATTCTATCCCTTTGGCAGGAAGGGTGATGTCATCAGACAGGTACTCAGAGTTCAATTCCTGTCTCTGGTGCAGACTTCCCCTATAGTTTTGGACAACTAAGTCAAGAAGAAATCCAGGTCACATGTAAATGATTGACAAGGCTTCTCTTGACTTAAGGCCAGGATTTCGACTCAATCTGCTTGCATTATGGTTCTTGATCTTCCACCTGAAGGTATTTTCCTTCATCCTTTTTTTATCATAGCCATTTGGATTATAAACTCTCTGACTTAACGGCTGAGTCTCAGTATGAGTCTCTGTACAGTATCTAGGATCAGCAGGAGCTGATCTCAGGTGGGGCCTCTAGGTGTTCCTGTCATGCAGATGACAGACAGTCATAAATGAGAAGCACATGCACTTGACCTGAATGGAAACAGATGGAGAATACAAGTCCAGAGGATTTCAATTGACAATATCACAGCACTATGCTCCATTGTTAAACTCTCTAATGTCCTGCTAAAGTTCAGGATCTTCCTGTAGACTCCACTTGCTAACAGAAGGGCAGCACTTCTAGCACAACAGGAGGCTGTATTCATTGACACAGTATTCACATTAAAAATTGTTTTTACTCCATGATTTATTTCAGCTGACTGGTTGGATCTAGGTTACAAAGGCACAAATGACATAAGCCAGTAAAACAAAATTATTTTTTAAATATAATAATTATAATTTTATAAAGCATCTTTCATCTTCAATATGTTGTGAAATTTGAGTTTTAACAGAAGTGAACAGAGTTCTGAAAGCTGTGTTCTTACTTTCAGGTTTAGTTGTACCTAATATCCAGGTCTATCAATGAGAACATCCGCCAATTTGCAGGTTCAGTGTTTGTGCATTTCACATGAGATTTGTGTTACTTCTAGACTGTGTGTCCTGCCTACAACACCACAATTCACTACATGTGCTTTCTTGAGCACAGTCTTTAGAGAAGAAGCTAAACAAGCAGCATTGCCAATTCCCAGGTATAATATTCTGCCCTAGTGTCTATAAACATGGGATAGGCAAGACCTTGCATGTTATCATCCGTACAAGGGTGGCACTAATATTTTTCAACACCGCAGGCAATGGTTTCAGCACATCCAGATACAGCTCTATCTTCACTTTAGTTCCCCATCCCCACAAGATTTATACAGGCGCTTCTAATTTAACAGTCTCCGATTCCAACACTGCCTGGAGATGCTGCTGCTGTTCTGTGTGTATCTTGCCTCTTCCCCTTCATATACTCAAGGCTGTTCTTCCAGCAATCTTTCTAACTCTTTACCTTTTCCTATCTGATCTTGTTCTAAGCTAAGGAGTAACTTCATCTTCTCTTTTTAAAGAGAAGAAACAATGCACTCTTTGGCTGCATCCATACTAGTAAACTAAATGTGCTAAGGAATGTTCCTTGGCCCACAGCATTTTTTGGCACAGAACAGACTGCCTCAGTCCCATTCACTTCCTTACCCGCCAAAATCAGATGAATGCGTCCAAACTGCCTACTGGGAGCTGCCCTTGGCATGCACTAACTCCTAAGCCATACTTGGGAATTGTCTAGGAGAGTGCTATCTGACCTGGGTCAGAGTGTTGCCAGCATCCATGCTAACAATTTAATAGAGAAAAGTGGTCTTAAGCTCTCAAGAGCATTCACTGGCATAGCTTAATTTGCAAGGGTCAGTCTAGGCTTGATTCCTGTGCTGTTAGCTAAGCACATGTGGTTGACAGTATGTACAGCCATATTACTCTAGTTTCTACATAGTTTCCTCCCATGAGAAGTATGGCTATCAAATTAACAGCATTGACAGAGATAGAAGATCCCACTGTCCTCAGATAGAAATAAGGAGCAGAAAAAAATAAGGTGGAAAAAAAAGAATGTCTTTGCATGCCTACATCACACTGCCTTTCACCCCAAAATATCCCTCCTCACAATTCTTTGTTATATTCCTCTGAGCTCTTGACTTTTTTCTTGTTCCTGTGTGTTTTCTGTATCCCCGCCACTTCCTCTGTGATCTTTTTTCTTCTCTTCACACCTACTCACAGCTATTATTTCTGAATAAACTTTGATACACATTTCTCAAATCATTACTTTTCTTTCTTAGGTTATGTTTTTCTACTTTAAATTCTACTCTCCTACATATTTTACCTCCTTCCTTCCAGCTACAAAAAGTTCTTCTCTTTGATTTTCTTACTCCTTTGAATTGTTTTCTTCCTTTGGCCTTTAATCTTGATTACATAGTGTTTAAAATCTAGAATCACTTTTGGAGTTCTTCCTAGTCTCACAGTTGTTGTCTCTTGACATCCTTTTCCTGCATCCATTCTTAAAAAATCAGGATACCACAAAAATCTTTCCTGTTTATTTCATAACCATAACCCCATTCCATTGCCTTTTGCCTTTGTGCCCCTTGACTCTTCTCCCAGACTTTCCACTATCCATTCTTAAACAAAAACAACAGCAACAGTGAACACCAAAATTGTTCAAGGGAAGTGGAAGAGAGTATTTGCATCAAGATCTGTGGCTTTCATCATGGTGGGACCACGGCAATGGCGTCATGCAATTGTTGCTTGCCAGCTGGCAGGTTGGAAAACTTGGTAAATCTAGAAATTTGTAGTGATACTTCAGTAAGAGCCTGACACATTCACAGCCTGATACCTGCTTTCATTCAAGAAGCTCCAGCAGTAATTTGCCGTCCTCCTTTGGGCATCTGCTTCAGATATTTCAATCTGTATGACCTTGCTACTAGCATCCATATTTCACTTACATTCAGTCCTCAGATTATGCCAGTTTATCATTATCCCAGAAATCTAAGTACTTCTCTGACTCATATTTTACATTAACTAAGGTTTAGAGTCACTAAAATATTTAAGCTTGTGTCTAAAGATATCTCTGTTCAGCAGTAAGAATGGCAGTACAGAAGGACTAGAGGTGCCTCAGGCAGAAACTCATCTGCATCAGTCTGAAACTCAGTGCAGACCAAATGCCTAAGCATTTTTCCAGGTCCTTGAGTTTGTTTTGCAGCCACAAATCCTGGTATCAAAGCTAAGTGTTTCTAAAGGAGCCCTGGCACATATGTACTGAAACTCAACTATTACTGTGAATGCAATGTAAGATTTGAGGGAAATACACAACAAGTTTTATAGCTTTCTGGTCTTTGCTGGCCAGTGGTAAGATTATTAGGCAAATTTCAAATGATGGTCAACAGTATCTGACAGTCTTGCAAAGCTTATGAAGGAAATAGATGTCTAGTATCAATCCCACAGGCAATTTGGCAGAGTTACTCAGCTCAAACAGGAGCAATTGGTGACAAGCCGTGGCCTGCAATCTTCAGGAAAAATGCATAATCTGATGCTCCTTCCTGAAACTGAAATCTATAACTCTAGAAATCACAGTTTTAGAGAAGATATCGATATTACTATTTCACATGTGGCTTGAAGTATCAAGATTCCACCAGTTTTTAAATTAAATTTCTATTTTTGAACTCATTCTTCTTCCATGAACGTAATTGTTTTTATCCATCAGAAAGTCTGCTATTCTGCAATGTTTCAAAACTTTCTCTACTTTGAAAAAGTTGCAGAGTTACAAATAAATACATATTTTTTTTATCCTTTTATTACTTCTCCACATTTCTGAAGTTGAGAATCTTTTGGAAGGTCACAAATGAAAAAAAACCCAAAACAACAACAAACAAAAAACGTAAAGAAAATTTTGGGAGTGAATAGTTCCAAAACATTAGTCTTTATACTGTATTCAGTGGCAAAAGAAGGTAGGGTACAGGGAATAAGAAAAATTAAAGGAGGAATTGAAGACCAAACTATTTGTTTACAATAACAACAAAAAAAGAAATTTAGAAGAGACTGAAAGTTTTTTTTGCAAACCCAGAACTTTCAGGAAAAAGCCCTTTCATATTGAAGTAGTGTTTCAGTCAGCTCTGTATTAAAACTGTTTGAGTTGAACTTTTGCTTCATTAGCTGTTTAGCAGTTTCAGGGCAAATCAACAAGACATAGACAAATCTTAGTACACTTCCCAAATATTCCTTTGTGGTCCAAACATTAACATTTTTTCTTTGTAGGATTTTTATCCTTCCTCCCAATTTTAAGGGCACTTTACAGGCTTCATTTGATCTTTCTTGTTCTTTGGGCTGTCAGAAAATTTTTTTCTTTAAACTATGTGATAGAAAATTGGGGATTTGGGAAGAAAAAAAACAAACAAAAACTTTTTTGATAGGATACTTGCATTTTGTAGGGGATTTTTTAGTGTTTTCTTTAAAAAAAATCTCCCAAAACAACCTCAAAAACTAAAACCCTAGAAACCACAATCCAAACAAACCCTGATTTTACTTCTTCTGGCTAAATTTTCTACAGAAAATATACTTTCAATTGACATGTAAATAATTTTAATATCAAATTCTTCACAATCTTTGTAAGTTAATGAATGTATATAGGCTACAACAATTTTTGTTGTAAGTAATGCTTTCTGTTTTATAACCATCCCCAATGCATATTTATTGTAGGGTAGTTTACTTTTCTTATACTAGGATATTTTTGCCCAGAGTTAGAAACAATTTTAATACCAATGAGGTTGGTGGAAAGACAGTGGGTCAACCTCTTTCACACTTACTTCAAAACAATCACAGCCAAGACAGTACTAGTGAAAGACGCAAAGCATCTGAGTTTCTGTTTCTTTTGCAGAGACAGACAAGTTTAAAGAAATAACAATAGTCCTGTGCCTTTCCCATACATCTTATTACAAATGCCAGATGTGTGATTGCTCCCACTTTCTTACAGATCTTTTGGGATGGCAATTAATCAGTGCCATACTCCAGTACTCAATATGCAAAGGTCTTTTCTTATGCCTATGAGAGAGACTTTCCCTCAAACTTGATGTTACCTTTTTGGCAAGGATATGGAGTTGCTGAGTCCCATCTTGCTGTTTTCTTTGCTTGTGGCTAGAAACCTTTCTTGGCTCTCTACCCAGCCAGCCAGCACTTATTCTCTCAACAGTAATAATCACATCCAAATTAGATTTGCTGTTAAACAACCTCTCATTTCTTTCAGAAACAGGAACAATGAAAATACGTTTCAGAAAGGCTTTATTCCTATTCACAGCTTCAGGATGCAGGGTTACAATGGGTCATGAAAGCATATGTTGCAAAAGGTGAGAATTTGTTGAGAACCTTTGCTGTTGAGATCAGACCCTAGAAGCTGCATTTTCTCCATATGGGCTTCAACATTCCTACTGACAATGACTATTTGTTATTAACACAAAAATTTGATTTCGGGCTGATCACAAGTACTTATTCATTTTAGGTTCAAACACTGAACTTCCTCCCTCCAACACAAATTAACTATTAAAAATGTAGCAACTTCTACCATTCTAATCCAGATTGTATTTCTTAGGTCAGGGGTTTGCACTGCTTCCTCCCTGTAAGGAATTTCTGATCCTTTCTTCTTTTCTATATCCAATGATTTTTGCCCTGAAAAATACAGGCCCACACAGTAAATCAGATAAGAGAATTGAAGCTAGTCTTTGCTGTAGGCCTTTCCAACAGACAAAAAGAGCTATTCTAGCTAAACTCTAGGCACTGGGAGAATAGAGAGATTAGCCTGCATGTTCTGGATTTGGCTGGGATATAGTTAATTTTCTCAAGAAGCTGGAAGAGGACAGAAGCAGGACAGCTGACCAGAACCAGTGAAGTTGATATTTGATACCATATGATGTCATGAAAAGTATATAAACTGAAGAAGCTGCTCAGGGAGCAGGAGGGATCATGGCCGAGGAGCAAGCTGGACAATAGGTTCCAGGAGATGAGCAATTGCATTGTCCACCACTCCATATATCCTTTATTTAGTATTATTGTATCTTCACTCTTTGTGTTGTCCTATTAAACTCTTTATCTCAACCCATAAGTTTTTTTTTACCTTTTTCCTCTGATTCTCCTCCCCATCCCACTGAGGAGTGAGCTGTGTGGTGCTTAGTTGTCAGCTAAGCCTAAACTAGAACATTATGTTTGAGGATCAAATCAGTCTAGAGTTCTTCAGCCTTGAAAAAGGGAGCCAAAAGACATACAAGACCTTTCATAAAGCCACAATTGTCACTGTAAATAAAAAAACAAAAAAACACAGAGGTCATCAAAATAATACCAGGCAACTAACTGAAGTAAAAGAAAAGAAGTATTTTAATCCATAAAGTGTAATTTAACTATGTAACTTCCTTGCTGCAGGATTTGCTAAATAACTGCATATATGAGCTCATGAAGTGTTTTGATATATTTTTACAAGGGACAAGTAAATCAAACACTATTTAATACCAAGATGCAGTATTTGGGTTTGTAAGCTTCCGTCTCAGAGAGTTATACCAGTGGAAGTATGTACACTGTCTTTTTATATTCTTTCCCTGAGTATGTGCCATGACCCAGAGACAGAAGACTGTCAGATAGATTTTGTCCAACCTGATACTGTGGTATTTACAACATACTGTCCGGTTTATGTCACCAGCTCCCAATATAACTCATATCCTTCATTTCTCAGGCTGCATGCAGGATTTTCACTAATCTCAAAACTGACAGACAGATGAGAAGTGTTTTGGTTTACCTTTCTTTCTTAATTAGATTAAGAAAATTTCCATTGGTGACTGAAGGCATTGCTGTAACATGAAACAATTTAGCTTACTTACAGAATATACCGTCTTCCCATTTATCTGAAAACTGGATTAACCTCCCCTCAGAAATTCCCGGTTAAAGACATTGTTTTTAATGTTATAGTTGTTACAAATACTGCCACATCACTGATAAAGGTTAATTACTACACTTAAAGTTTTCTGAATCCATCAGAACCTGAAATTACTTTTCTTTCCCGTGTCTACAAGGGAAAGACTGCTCCTGTTATTTTTATTTAAAAGCAGAAAAATACTTTCTGAACTTTTTTATTTTCTAGCAATTAGGAATCTAGGAATTGTTCTTTACCAGAATATTAGGCTTACCACTTTAATATTAAAGGTTTTCATCAAGGATATTTATACATGCAGAAAGAATAAAAGTTCAGTGTTCTGCAGAAGTCCATGTGGATGAACCTTAAATAACAAGTTTATTGGAAAAGACAGCAGTTGCCCTATAACTTTAAAAATACTGATCAATCACAGAGTGATAGGAGCATAATTATGTCCTAATATTTTGAAAAATATTTGAAAATATTTCTATGTAAAATTATTTGGATCTGAGAAGTATCATAGGCATAGTTTAAACTGTCTGATTTTTTTACAAATAAGTACATTGCTTCATTGAAAAGAGATGTGATGTGCCAGAGAAACTACTAACAACTTTAGAGTTCATTCACATGAATACCTATGGTTGCATGACACCAGTAGTCCTCTGCCAGAGGGCACTGGTAATATTGGAGAAAGAATAGATTATGCATTAAAAGAGTCCTACTGTTATGGCTTAGAAGGTGGGAAATGATTCTGAATTGCAAAGTGAGCAGCTCAGCTTTTACTGTGGAACAAAAAAATACTGTTTATGTGAATTTTTCGAGAAGTTGATGAAAGATTGTTTCATTTAATGAAACATAATATTCTTTCAACAAATTAGACATTGAAATGCAACACAAAGGAGTGCTGGTATTTCCTGCATTAACCATAGGATATGGGTTGGTCACAAAAGGCCCAATCACTGGTTTTAGTAGCTAAATTATATCCCCTTGCCCTCCAGATATTTTTTAATATGGGAAAATTAGATAAGAAAAGCAGATGTTTCAATCAAATCTACATACTACCACAAATGAGTTGAGACAAATAGTAAAGTACAAATCAATATCTATAGAAGAGAAGGCAGAGTACTTTATCAGAATTCCCCAAACCCATAAGAAGATTGTACCAATGCCTTTTTCATCTCAGTAATAACCACTTCTGATCCTCTATGACTTACCATCACAGAGTCACTGTGCATTGAGGCTCGTGAGGCTGTCTAACCAACTCTGAAAGTAGAAGTACTGCTGGAGGTTCATGCTTATTGTTCCTGTGGCTTTCCATTTCTAATGGCTGCATTAGCTTTATATTTGTTCTCAAGAAACAGAAAGCCAATGACTCCTGATGTTCTTTTCTGAGAACATTCACTATCATGAGTGCTGTAAGAAAGGGCATTGTTAAGATCATCAACTTATTCCCATAGCAGAAGTCTCATTGCTTTGCTTAAAATATTCTCAGACACACTAACTATTGTACATTCTTGGAGTGAGTTTTCTCCCCTATTCATCATTCTTGATGTATAATTCTTTTGGCTAACCACGGTTAACCACCTTCAGTTCAAGAAACCCATTACATTCTGGCACTGAGACTTTTGTTCTTCTGCCCCTAAGTCTCTAACATCATCTTTCTACAGTGAGATGTATGATATGTTTTGCAATAGTGCTCCATGTGAATAAATATGTTAAACTCTCCAGAATATATTCTCATAACTGAACTATTTCTGCTAACCCATGCAAATATCATAACAGGTTGGCTGAAAAGAGCAGAAATTTATGGACTGCTGAACAAAATTGGTTATTAATTCATCTGGAATCCGGTATGTGGGGGAAGAGGGGTTAAATGGTTGTTTTAGGAAATGTAACATCCAGCAATTTAAACAGGATCTTTTTCATGTGGAAAAAAAGCAACCCATACAAATTATGAATCAAATTCAGACAAAAGCAAACAAGATCTTCCTATTGTTTCAACCTGTTGTTTGTTTCCAGTATTCTGTTCCCTAGAAACATGTTGATGCTTAAACCCTGATAATGTTCTCAGGTCCTTGGAGTACAGAGAGTTACACATTATGAGACCTAAGGATCATAAAAGATTATTTAAAATTCCATTAGTACTTCTTCAACAGTCAACACAGAGACATTTTGACACTACCTAGTGACGCCCTCCTGATCTCAGCATGTTCCATTACACTTCCAACACCTTTAAAAAATCTATGCTTAGGCAAGGATCTCCCTGAGAAGAGCCCTCAAAGACCACTTCATGTTTCCTCTCCTAATCATGGATATTTCAATCATGCCCTTTTCAAGCCGGGATTTCAAGTTGAAGGATTATTTTTCAACTTCATGGGCACTTTCCTAGGCTAAGGCTATCTGCACAGTAGTTTCTGTCACATAGATTCCCACAGTATATGGTCTGTTTTCACAAATGTATTCATGAAATTGCTTGTAAGTCAGGCCAATAACCAGCAGTTTTATTTCCCAATCCGAGTACAGTTCTATTGCAGGTAAATACATGTGTTGAAGGGAAATAATCACAGATTGTCTTCTTTCAGAAGGGCAGCCTATCATCTTGGACTTTTTGTTAAACTGAGAAAAATTGGTTGTATCTCCCCTGTAGCAGCTCCCCAAGTCTTTCCCCTTGTCATCACAACAGCATTTGTTATTGTCCCTTAGCAATATGCTCAGCGACATATTTGTGATAAATCAGGGAATAGGTTTACTTATAAGTAGTAATGAGTCTAGGAATCTCTGGGTGGCCTTTCTTTTGAAGTCTTTCCACTTGTCCAATTACCTTACTTACATTCAGTCAAATTCCTTTGTCACGCTGAACAAAATCATAGTGAGTTTTCTAAATAACCAGCCTAACTCATACCAACTGTATATTAGCTCTCACTCCATTTAAGGGTTTTTTTTTTGCTTGGCATACATTATATAAATTGCTATAACACATAATAATTTCTGTCTCAAATAAACACATCATCAATCATTATTTCCAGTCAAAGAGATTTTGGTACATCTTATGTATCAGTGGAATCCTGCAATGAAAGCACTTAAACTTATCTGCTCAAGGAGATCTTCACTCAGGATGCCAAAACCATTGGATGAGACAAGGAAAAAAATTTTAAAAATAAAATAATTTTAACCAAAATAATCTAGATTTAGCCTTCTCAGCTCTTCTTACAGACTAAGAGATAACTTGCCAGCTTTTCCTCCTTCCATAAGTACCAACAAGTAACCATACCATCACTTCAGTCAGCTGACATCTGACTTCATCTGCATATTCCAATTCTCTTAACCCTTTAACTTCCTTCCACTGAAGAAGGCATTGGAAATATTGTTTGCACTCTATGTATATTTACACAAAATTTAGGATCGGTATTGTTATATTAATCTTTAGTAAATTTCTCTCCATTAAATTTCTCACACATTTTTTTAAGACTGTTTATGCCTTATTTAGCAGATCTGCTAAATAACTTCTGATTATTAGAGTGGCATTCAACATTTTTTCCCCACTATTTTAAAACCTGATTATGTCCACTTAGCTTTATTATCTTAGTGTGCTTTTGCCACTCAGGCTTCATTATCTTTGCTGCCTAAGAATAGTTTTCCAGGTTTAATAATAAACATCTGTTAACATTTCTGTTAACTATTTCATATTTCAATTCTGCTATTTTGACATTGATTCTCCAGGAACCGTTGGTATCACAAACACTATTTTGAAGAGGTCAGATATACCACAGAGAGTGATCACATCTATTGCTCCCTACACCAAACTCCCACCAACCTTAGAAACAGAACACATAGAAACAGATTGAGACTCACCTCTCTTTCCTCTGTGCTCTCGCTGGTTCTTGAAACTTTCATGTGGGAAAACCCTTTTCCTTCTTTACTGAGGTTAGAGAAAAATCAAAAGTTGAATCATAACAATCCACCTATAAACTTCCTAAAAGCATTATATTTCCAGTATGCCTTGAGGTAATAAGTCTTCATTTTATTTATTCAGGCCTAGCATTGCAATCAGCTGTGGATATTAGCAATCTGAGTGTCTATTAATGATGTGCCAATTAAAATGTTATTTACAGGTGTATCCCCTTTGCACAACACGAAGCATCCAGTACTCTTCCTGAAGGGTGCCCTATTAATATTATTACTCAGATAACAAACGAGATTGCTGTTATTTCCTATAAACTTTTTGCATCTTGGTTTTAGAGCAAAAATATCTCAGAGAGCACAGTCTGAAACAAAATAAAATATAGGAAAGTGGTCTGGAAGTCCCCAAAGAAAACTTAAAACCATACATATATTCCTTATGGTTTATGTAAGCTCATATATCATGGACACCAGTGCAAAACTTGACTCTTATTGATGCCAATGGGAATTCTTGAGAAAGTCAGGTTTTCACCCTTGTCCAGAGAACATCATGCTGCTAATATTAAAGTATCTTAAAACTTTTTGAGATATGATGAAATTAAATATACATTAAGTATTTTCAAGATTAAGGCCTAATATCTAATACATGCATTTAGTTCTGGACAAACAAAGTAATAAACTGAACCAGAACCTAAAATAAGATCCAGATCTAGTATCTCTCTTCTGCAAATTCTTAGACTCATAAACATTTGTCTAAATCTGAGCAGTTAAATTGAACCTATTGTATTTGTGAATAACTTTGAAGTTTGTACTCCTTTTTGGAAATTTTGACCCCAAATATGCAATTCATTTAGGCTGATGTACCACGCTACACAAAATGGTCCAAGACACATACAGAATGTTTGCAAAACTGGGGTCTTCCACACTGAAATAACATTACATATATGGGAAAAAACACTCATGGCACTGTGAAATCAGAATTTTATTTTCCTATGTATCTGTCCATTGTCTAAAATATTTTAATGTTCAGCATTAAAAATAATGCCATTGCAGATGTATTGCTTTGTTTTCATTTTAATTATTTTTAAAGTACAATTTTGCTTATATAAAGGCATCATTTTCTGTGTGTATTCACTAGCTCCATGTCATCTAAGCATGTCTGTATTGATTTTTTATTTTGTATATGGAATTTAAAAAATACTGATGATGGGCAGAACATTTATAAATGAGACTAAGATAGTAATATAGCAAATTTTTGTCCCAGAAACGTCTCTTTAGCAAAGAAAGTCCAGACCTTAGATTTCCAATAATTCACTCAAACAAAACCTTATGGAAGGCAAGAAACAAGACACTCGTATTTAGCTTACCTATCAGGCTGTGTATTTCTACGTTCTTGAAGTGTGAAATATTTCTTGAATTTAACTTTTGTCACAGCTCTCCTAGTATCTATGCTTTTAGGTACTGACCATTTAGGTCAATTCTCCATGCTAATTCTTTTTTCACAGTCTTAAGACTTTGGTCTGTCTCAGTACACCATTGCAGAGTACTGTTGGAGCCTCATTTTGAGCTATTGTTTTAATCCTTATATGAATTTTGTAACCTTTAATACCACTATATGCATTGTTGGAAAGAGAAATTTATTATGAAGGCAGAAGGTTGCTGTAGTCTTACTGGAGCACAGTATTATTTTTCAAGCATATTCTGACATCCCTGGCAGCAAGGAAGTAAGAGGTAACTTCATGCACTCTCTTTTCCAATCACTTGTGAGAGACAAGAGTGACATTTTGGTTCTGTCTGTGCCCAGGGTCAAGACCCTAGATGTGATAACCTGGCCATCTCCATTTGTCTGCAGGGCTGCTGGACCTATGCACAATCCAGCTCTGACTTATGCCCAAACACTCCAGACAGATTAGGGCTCTGTGACATTTAGCCAATCTTCAATATTCCTCTTAAATCAGATTTACAGCCATGTCTTGTAAATTTTTCCAGAAGACGGTAACTGTCCATTATTAATAGCTCGCTGAACACGGTAGGTTACTAATGTCAGCCTCCTTCCACTGTGAACTTCATAATTTTATTTTCCATAATCACAACAGCAATTTTTTTTCATATGCTAGACACTACATTATTTCTAATATCTGTGTTTTTTTCTGTTATGTGCATAGATTGTGAGTTAAGACAGTTAGATAAGGTAGTGCAAGCATTTGTTCACTGTAATATACTGTTCCTCTAAAATCACTTCTTTAGAAAGCATTAAGATTCTGGCAGTCACTTAGAATTACCCTTTGGTTACATCCACACTGCTAAAACAGAGTGTTCTCAAACATCATGCTTGTTATGCCGTTTGGCTGAAATATCTCATCTGTCCTCACAGTGCGGGCCCTTAGTGCAACTTAAATGAAGAAAAGTTTAGTCCATGGTTTCACTGACAGGTAGTTGTAGGGATATTCTCAAACCTTTGCTACTCAACTGACAGTGCCTTTTTTTTTTTTTTCTTGTGTATTTTCACCTTGTCAGCTCTAAAACCCCCAACTCTATATAAAAAGTTTGGCTCCGCTTGGAGTCATCAGGATGTTTAAATCAAACAGCAACAGTCCCCAGTGGATAAGGCAAGCTGGCCATCAAGGCTGATGCTCACGTTCTTTGAAGAGGATAGGTACATCTGTAAGCTCTGAAAACAACACATAAAACTTACTTTAACAGACTCCAAATGAAAGCATTTCTTGAACCCTTCCTTCATAATGTATGACACCATGAACAACTAGACACTTGATCCCCCCTCCAAGTAATGTTTAGTCCAGGAAGGAGGTCAACAATGCTGTTATTAGTCTGGCCTTCTACCAGATCACAAATACATGCTGCTGCTTTCACCAGTCCTACAAAAGTGGCACCAAAATCAGTGAGCTTCTTTGTTTATTCCTGTTTGTGTCAGCAAAATCTGCCACTATACTTCACTCTACCTTCTTTGTTCTTCCATGTGGCTTGACTACTCCTATAGTTGCTGGCCAACATCAGCTAAAGTGAACTGTTTCTCCATACTTATGTGCAATATGTCAACTACATGCTACCTTTGAGACCTTGAAATAGGGAATAATTACACCAGGCACTTTACACAGGGAAACTGTTTTTTCCTGATCTGTCTGAGAATTCTCTAGAACTAATTAGAAGCTTAAAATTTCAACTTACTGGGTCCTCAACTAACTATCCTTGAAAAACCACAGAAAACAGAAATAAGCTCCTCCAAATCTCTTACTTGTGCTCTAACATGTAAAATAAATGAAATGCCCCCCGGAAATTAACTCCAAAGAGGTCTTTGAGTCCTTTGGCCAGGCTCCTTTCCTCTGCTCAGCAGACACTTCTACCTTCACCCTTAGTACCTCAGGGATTTTGACCAGTGCCAGAGATGTCCTGGAAGGTGATTCACAAAGGTCTGGGGATTCTAAAGAGTTGGTCTGTAGAGAGGCTAAGAGCAAGGATATGTACTGGCAATTTCTGCCCTGACTGTTCCAGAAAACTTGCAGAACTCATGTGGCACCAATTTCTGCACCGATCAAAGGTGTCTCTAATAACTTTATGCTCACATTCTCCATGTATTCATTCAATATTTAGCCAATCACTAGTCATGTTTCTCCTGTGGTTAACCAGGATTTTGGCTCTTGGGTTAAAAAAGCTCATTCCTCACATTTGCTTTTTTCCCCTCTCTGTGATTAACCTACCCTCCTGGATTTCAAAGTGATGCTGTTCTCTGTCCCACATCTTTCTCTAAATTTCTGTGATCTTTGACTTGCCACAATGCTCTCACCTCTGGATCTGTCATTGCTGCACAGTCCTGCATTGTTAGCATCTCCCTAATTCATTCTAATATGCACACAAACATGCACCTCCTTCACCATACTCCGGTGCTCTCACAAGCACTCAGGAGGCAATTATGTCTGGATTCTTTCTTCTTCTTATGTATGCTAAAAAAAAAATTCAGATATTTTCATAAAGGCTAGTTAAGCAGTCAAGCAAAAAGAGGCTTTTTCTTTTCCCAGACAAAGCAGAGAATGAGAATGCATGGAAATGCTGTAGCATGTTGTGATCTTTTTATTAACTTCTTGTTAGGGCAAAGTGCAAAGAACTTTGCCTACTTCTTTGGGCAGCCCATTACTGAGTGCTCTCAAAGAAAGGTAGCCAATTAGAAGGACTTTGCCCAGACAAGACTGGCATTCCATAAAGAGTTGGAAAATTCTATATTACTGACTAGAGCACAGAACCTTATCCTTCATCAAAATATTGTCACTTATGAAAGCATTTCAGAAATTGTCAAAACGCCGTTATTATATGTTTTTCCCAAAACTATTTTATTTTTTAAATTTCAAAATGGTTTATCTGTAGAGTTCTTCAGGAGATGAATTGTAAGAGATAACAGAAACATACTCCAGGAACAGAATAAAGGAACTCCTTTGCATTTCAAAAGAAAAAAGAAAGCTATCCTTCCCTTCCATCTGAAAAACAACAATGTGGAATAGTATCTAATATAATTTCTATATAATAGATTTTCTGTCATAATATTTTTAATTTCATTATGACATTAACAACATGTAAAAGACATTTTCTATGATCCAAGCTTCAAATCAGGATTTTATAGAGGGAATTGAACCTTTTAGATAGACTTTGAAACTATAGAATTAAGGTAAAGATATTGGATTAAACACAGACCATTCTTCAACGACAGCCAATCAAAGTGACAAATCATTGGCTATAAAGTGTTTCTTTTAAAAACATGTGTAAATCCCTAGAGATTGACCTTATTACACCTTTTTTTTTTGCGCTGGTGCTGATGCCTAGAACATGCAACAGATGTAACTCTTGAAAATAAATTACATTCTACATCATGTCAGGGGAGGATGCACACAGATCCAGGGACATAAACTTAAGTGATTTGTCAAACAATAACGTTACCTGGACTGTATCCTTATTGTTTATTTGCTTATGAGTTCCTTATCTATAGTCTTCCAAGAAAAAGCAATCAATTTAACCACAAAACTTTAGGTACAAATGCTTTAGAGAAAAACTAGAAATTGCATGGTAGCACAAGTGGAAAGCACTTTTAAAGGATTAAGGTGTTCCGTCACTTGCACTGATTTACAACCACTGTGAGTAATAAAGACTTACATTCTCTCTCTCTTGAAATGGACAAATTTCATGAAAGGATTCTGGTCTTAGATTACCCTTGTAACATTCAAAACTATGAGACAGAAAACTATGCATCATTCATCTGTCTTGTAACAAGACGAACAGAGGAGTATGCTCGAAGAATACTTTCTAGGGATCAGCTAGAATTCTAACTACTCAGGGTGCACATCATCTAGATGGACTGTCCCAACAGCAGAGCAGGAAAGATGGTATCAACACTCCTCTCTATGAAAGGAAAACATGACTTTGTCCCTTTTGGGAAAAAGTTACTTTCAGCTGTGTACACAGATGCTGATCCAAAGCCACTGAAATCAACACAAATATTTGCATGGACTTCAGAGTGCCCTGAATCAGAGCTATAGCCATTTGGTCTAGCTGGCATACAGAGGTGGAGGCAGTCAGGTTCCTTGTATTCCTCATGGTTCTTTCCCCTCCTGTTCACCCCGTTAGGTGAGGAGTCCCTGCTCCACCAGCATCCAGGCTGGGACTGCTATCCCAGCAGCAAAAATGATCTGGTAACAACAAGGGTGTCAGAAAAAGAAAGGGGAGGAGGAGTGATGGAGAGCTTATTCCCCAAAGATGCTGAGTAAGGATTGTGCTTACTGTTTCCCATCTGATCACTACAAAACTATTTATAACTGTCCTTGCAGGAAAATACACAAGATATTAATGAATGCTATACAGCAAATAGCTGAGTCACAATGTCCCACCCTCACATTTTCCAGTACTTGATCTCAGCCATCTAGGAAGTGCCAAAAGCTATAATGTATTTTTATAAAAGAGAGCACTCATATCTTTTAGACACTCAATGTTTGCCTGCTGTTGGCTGCTGGAGTTGTAGCCTTCAACTCAATTAAGAGTGGTCACAAATATTCCCATAAACTCAGTAGTCATCCAACAGTGTGGTGTGAACAGACAGATGTGTGACACACACAAGAGGCAGAACAGAGCTGACAGGTAAGCCAAGGAAGTTTTGGCTGTCCATTTAAAAGGAAGATTTCTGCAATGTCATTTAAGCCTTCTCTGAAATTGGCTGCAGTGCAGTGGCAAAAAAGAACCTACTTTGTAAGACTTTCCAGCCAGGAGGAAAAGATCCTGTGAGATGACTCTCGACAGAAGGACTTTGCAACTTCAAATGATAAGTTTACTTGTTAGTCAAGAGTTAAATTCAATTGTGCAATCCAAAAAAGGTGGCTTAAGACCTGATTTCCAAACCAAAACAGTCCTGTTCTCATATCTTCTAACAGCCTTGCCTAGCTGACTAACTGCAGTTGTTACCAGCCCCAGCCTTAATGATCTACATATCCTCTTGGGTTTTCTCCCATTTTATTACATAGTCACCTCTAAAACTGTGTTTCCAAAAGGAGCTATTAACCAATAATATGTTTTTCTTTTATCGGCTAAATAAACAGCATTTGGTTTAATATTAATTTTTACATGTTTGTCCAGGGAGAAGGGACACAAGTTTAGAGAGTAAAGTTTGTGATTAAAACCATTTCCCATCTGGTGACTGCACTAATATTTATAATCGGCTCTGTAGGACAACATGTAAGATACCAATGACACGAGAAAATCCTATAGATTACATGTGCCTCATCCCTGCCCACAGAATACTCTCTTGTGCACTTCATGATGCTTTTTAACTCTTATATTTCTACAAGGTAGTTTTATATCACACTCTCAGGACTCCAGGGGCAATACAGTTCCAGCAAGATTAGCATCATGACACTAAATCAGCTTACTTGAAAAAGGGAAAGGTGTGCCCAGAGCTATACATGAGTGAGGAAAAGACTCGGGATAGGAGGAGCATCTGGAGATGAGTGTGATGAAAATGTGGTATGCAGAGTCACATGGGAAACAGAAGACATTAATGTTCAGTATGTTCTATGAAGGAGAGTTTTCAGACCTTGCTGGAACAGGAAAAACTTTCTGGAACATGGTGCTTATTCTTGATTTATCATTGCAATGTTTGGGGTGTGGTTTTTTAACATTTTTTGGTTTTATTTTCTCTTTACTTGCCATTATAAGCCAAAGTTAACAGCCCTACTTCTCAGTAATGTAAAATCAGATCAAACAAGCCCATTTCACATTGCAGAAAAAGATTGTCTAGGGAGGCCCAGGAAGATGCAAACAGATAGGGTGGAAACCACAAAGAATAGAAAGGGATGTTAAATCAACCCTAGTGTTAGTTTATCTTTTAGGCTTTTGTTAAGGCCATAGACCTATGAAAGTTCTGAACTATGACAAGGTGTAAGTGTTATAAAATACTGATACAGAACAAAAAGACAATCATAGACCACGAGAACAAAACAGAAAAGACAATGTGTGGTAACAACAAATATACTTGTACCTTTTGGGAACTTTCAATTCTGAACACCACATATGTCAGAATGCTGGTCAGAGGAAAAGAAGTATTTTTTATACCTCAGAAGGTTGTAGTTACAGATACCAAGAGCACAAACCCATTATCATGGAAAATGAAATTAAGTTCTTGGAACTCCACCTCATCCCCTTCCTGTAAGTTGTGGGATTGTGTCCAAGGTGCTTATATATTTTTTAGTGTATCTGTAACACAAATGGAGGCTGTGAGACAGAGGCCCTGATGCAGTTATCAAAAGTTGTTGCTTTCCCACATTAATAAATATTAGGATGGTAGAATGTTACTCCTGTAAATGCTTTCTTGAAGTGTTCTGTTTCAATCCTTTGGAATCTATGCTATTTATTTTTGCAGTGAAGAGCTACCACTTCTTTGTCCTGCCATTCATTAGCAGAATGCACTTGGAAAGCCACCTTCTCATGATTTTTTTTTTCCCTAGCTCTGTTAGAACTATCACAGTGGGATGGGGAGGAAAATTTGGGATAAAAAGTAAAACTTGTGGGTTGACATAAACAACAATAATAACAAAATATAATAATTGAAATGAAAAGAGAGACAAAGAACTAAAATCCAAGGAAAGCACAACAAAACCATATCCCAAGTGATGCCCAATGCAATTGCTCACCACCCACTGACTGATGTCTGACCACTGATCCACCCCTCCCTGAAAACTCTCCACTGTTTATATTGTAGAAATGATATTCTATGGCATGGAATAGCTCTTTGGCTAGTTTGGGCCATCTGTTCTGCCCATGGTCCCTCCCAGCTGCTTGTGCAGTGTCAGAGCATGAGAAACTGAGAAGTCCTTGACTTGGGATAAGCACCACTCAGCAACTAAAACAACAGTGTGCTATCAACATTATCATACTAAATAAAAAATACTGCATTATACCTGCTACTAGGAAGAAAATCAACTCTATCCCAGCCAAAACCAGTGAGATATATAGAAGCATGTTATAAACCTATGACAACCTATAAATTAAAATCAAATCAAACATACAGAATAAAGTCACAAGACTGCTGACAACTTGTACAAAACCTGATAAATGTCAATTGCTATAGGTTAGATGATTACTTTTTCTAAATTATCATTAAAAGATGTAGAAAATGTCCAAGCAGCTCTGCAGGGGTTGTTCAGTTTTTGATCACTGCTGTACACAGCTTCTTACCTCTGCGCAAATCTACCATAAGTGCAATCTTGGTTCTTCACATTTTTCTGTCCAGCATGGACCAATTTGATTCAAGAGTTTTTCTAAGATTAACTCCTCCTTGGACCTTGAAGCAAGGATGATGTCTGATGTGGAAGCACATCTTTGTCAGAGCAACGTATAATTCCATCTTCTGGAAAGATACAGTTTAAACAGCAGGCTCTACCTAAAGATCCTCTTTAGTATTTCAAATTCTTTTGAAGAAGTATAAACAGAAAGGCAGATAAGATATTGTCCTCACAGACAACATTTTCAGCTAGAGATTAGTGTCAGTTACAATGAACTTTCTCATATTAAAAAAAAAAAAAAAAAAATTCCTTGGGTTTTATTTTAAGGTCTACTGAAAGGACAGGAAAAAAATTAAAATCCCCCAAATTTTAATTTTATATAATTAAAAAACACATTTATTTATTAAAAAAGAAGACAAAGACAAAGACTTTGATTTAAAATGAACAAAACCAAACAAAAGCCAACTGCCCCAGGGTTTGAGGTAACAGGTTACACCTAAATCAGAGGCTTAAAGAAGCCCACCAGAGATAGTCTAGATATTTCCACTATTACCCTGGTAGCTTTTGAAGAAAGCCTAGTGTAGCTGTCTGCACAATGACAACCACAAATGTCATTCAGCACTATGAAACAATATATGGACAACAGGAATCGTTGAACACTGGAACAGGCTGGCAAGTCTATGCCCTCTCTGAGAAGAGAGAATTTTAACAAGAAGGCAAAATATGTTTGCCCAGATTGACGTGGGTCTGTCTTTAGTTAGAAGAAGTCACAGGACCACAGAATGGAAAGTATTGGAAGGGACCTCTAGAGATCATCTAGTTCAACCTCCTGCTAAAGTAGGTTCAACTTGATGAGGTAACACAAGAACACATTTAGACAGGGTTTGAAAGCCTTCAGAGAAGCAGACTCCACACGCTCCCTGGGCAGCCTGTGCCAGGGCTCCCCCATCTGAACAGCAAAGAAGTTTCCCCCTACATTCAAGTGGAACTTCCTGTGCTCCAGCTTGTGCCTGTTACCCCCTGTCCTGTCATGGGGTGCTACAGAAAAAAGACTCACCCCATCCTCTCAACACCTGCCCTGTAAGTATTTATCAGTGTCAATGAGGAGTCTCTCAGTCTTCTCTTTTCTAGACTAAACAGTCTCAAGTTCCGCAGCCTTTCCTCCTAAGAGAGATGTTCCAGTTCCTTGATCATCTTCGTAGCCCTCCATTGGACTGTCTCTAGAAGTATCTCTCAAGAGTATTACTCTTGAACTGGAGAGCCCAGAACTGGACACAGTACTCCAGATGTGGCCTTACCAGAGCAGAGAGGGAGGATAACTTCCCTCAGCCTGTTGGACATATTCTTCTTAATGCACCCAAAAGATGCCATTGGCCTTCTTGGTCATGAGGGCACATTGCTTGCTCATGTTCAGTTTGTTATTAACCAGAACTCCCAGGTGCCTGTCTGCAGAGCTGCTCTCCAGCAGGTCAATCCCCAACCTGTACTGGTGCATGGGGTTATTCTAGCTACAAGTTGACAGGATCTTAAAATAAAAGCCTACATTTTACAACTTCCTTATATCATGTCTTTGTTTTACCTATAAATTAAATGGCACTTGAAAAACATGATCCCTTGATGTCACAAGACCTCTGACTCCTGAAAAAGTTCCTGACCCAATGGGAAAAATAAAATGAAAAGGTAGAAGCAGCAATATTCAGGAGAATTTACTAGAGCAATGAAGGAGAAATTAGGCAATGAATCTGATCTCAAAATGTAAAGACAAAAAAAGGGACAGGCCTTGTACCCAAACACATGAGACTGATCCATTCTAACAGTCCAGGAATTGCCAAAGGAAGGAGAAGATGAAGATGAGGTGCTGGCAATGGGCAGAGAATGTTTTTGGAAGCACAAATACCAGAGTGTTAGATGAAAGAAAATTTAAAAGCAGTGGGAGTAAAGTATTGGGTCACAGAGGGAAAAAAATGGGCTGAAGAAGAAAGGCACAGAAAAAAACATCTGCAAGCAGCACTAGTGATGGGGGAGAAAAGAAGCAGGAGACACACACCCAGGTGCACCATTGCCAAGCAGCCTGAAATGAAAACCAGCATCATTTGTGTGTTGTGGGTTTTTTTTCTTTTTCTCGCTCTCTCTTTAGATCAAAAGGAGAGCAGCAATGCAATCTGCTCTTTGCACAGAGCACTTTCAGCCAAGGGAAGGAGAGTGCACACACTGGAACATCTGTTCCAAGGAGCCACTTGAAAAATAATCTTATAATAGCATGGGGAAAACATCTGTGCAGCATGCACCAGACCACCAGTAGTGCAGCACTGGAGGAGTAGAAGGGGGAAGGAAGACAGGAGGGAGTGAGGGAGACAGAGTGGAACAGGATTAGGTCAGGGGCAAGTACCCCAGTGAGGGGCATGACCCACATGTGAAGAAACTGCTCATTTACTGTCTTTTCTCTTCTAATCCTCAGCAAGAGGCAGACAGATTTCTCACCCACTGAGCTGTGTTTATTGGCAGATATTACTCAACATGTGCAGCTTTGAAAAATCCCGAACTACAATCAATGTGTTTGAGGCGTTGCACAAAAAACTCCCTGCCCTTGGCCTCTGGTGTAGCCCCCACCCCTTCTTCCTTGGTTTATCTCTGCTGATATAGGAATACACATGCTGGAAAAACAGTCACTGCTAGCTCAGGTGGGTAGAACTAGGAAGCCAAAGCACATTTACACTGGGAGTGAATTTGGCCTATTGTGTTTTTAATAAGAGACAGAGCCATTTGTTTTCACCTTCAGTTTTGAAGCAAACAAATTCAGAAAAAAACCCACCCTAACTCTCACACAAATATGCACACGTGCAGCATGCAGTATGTTCTTGGCTTCTCTCTTCATCTGTTTTATTTCAAGAGAATTGGACACTTACAGCTGCCCTTATGGGAGCGTCAGTAGCATGACAGCAGTCAGAAGGCTTCTTACTCCCACCTTGTGACACATTTTGCAGGAGTTTTCTAAGAGAAAATAGTGTCAAATTTACTCAGCTATTGTCTGGCTTTAGGTTCTCTAAGTAAGAGAAGCCTTCTCGAATATATTTTCCTGTATTTTCTTTTTCTTGAAAAAAAGAGAAAGAATCAACAGGTCTTAAACATAAAAGCTGCAAACAGATATTTAGGTAATGTCACTAGGCACATAAAATTGATCAGGGAGCTACTACAGAATGAAGTGTTACTTGTGTACATGTAGGTAGCTGCAGCTTCCTACTTCAGCGTAGGCAGAAGAAGACTACCTTCACATAATGAGATTTCACCTTGGGAAAAGTGGTAGGAAAATTAGCAAGTCTGAGAAATTTTAGAAATTACTTGTTACACCTAAGTAACAAAGACACATCAACAATGGGTAGGAGACATACTGCGTATTAGGACATAGATCAGGAGTATCAATCCACATAAGCATGCATAAATGAGATATAGGATAATTGGATTTTTACATTGGAGCAGATTCTTGGGAAAAACATACACAGTTACCATTAGTAAACTGTACCATACAAAGTTCTATATTGTTTTAACACTGCTCTAGAAGTCCATCACTTCTATAGCATGCCTACAAAGACAATAAACCAAGAGAAAAAAAAAAAGACAAGATATGCTGGGAAGTTTAGGAGGAGTAGCTGAGCAAGAGAAAGAGACAGCTTCCCTCCAGATCCTAGACCCACAGAAAACTCACTAAGTAGGCAAAGTGTGAGAAACCAGGAATAGCCAGGATCAAGACTTGTGTTTGAGTCACAAGGAATCAATTCTCTTATCGTGCCTGACTATTATGTTACTGGTGCAAGTCTTTCTCATTTCTAGCAGTGCTCTCAGAACTTTGTTTCAATGTCAAAACAGAATTTTTCTCTTTTCTTTTGAAATCTCATAAATGTACAGTGGAAGAAAATTATTTTCTATTCAATTCTAACAGTCATACTGACTCTCAAAATGGTTTTACCAGTTTAGCTTCCACATGCCAATGTAAACTAATGTATGCATCACAAGCTTAAACACCGATAAACGGAAATACACCAAAAGAAAGCTGCCCTGGTTTGATTGTATTGGCCTAAAATGATACTTGATTTAGTCGTTAGGCAGGTATGACTTGCAATCGAAACCAGGGCTTTGATTAAATGCAGTTTAACTCCTATTTTTTCTTTTGTGGGCCACAAATCTGTCTACTGAGGTCATTTCCAGATAAGGGATGTGGGAGAGGGAGACAGAGGAAATGAAACTGGATATATAGGCAGGGGCACACAATAAGGGCGTTGTAGGTAAAGATGAACAGCTTGGATATGACATGACAAGTGACAGGAAATCAATGGAGTGCTAACGTGTGGGAGGAAACAAATATGACTTTAACAGAAAAATTTAGGACAGATGTGAGGGAGAGAACAGAGGAACCCTGGGGCCGGAGAGCCGGCACTTAGAGTAACCAAAGCAAAAGACATCTGAGACACTGACAGCAACCTATTTTGGGAGTTTCCTCTTTTCTCTCTCACAGACAAGCCAAAATTTAAGTGATCTGTTAGGTGTTATGTGAGCTCTAAACCTTTAACAACTACAGGATTAATTTTATGTTACAATGTATTGTAATTGTGCCATGGGTTTTCAAAGAGAGAGCATCATGCTATATCTCCCTCACTCCCTAATCTTGTTCATCTGCATGGTTGTCATCTAGAACACCATCCAAGAAATCAACCTTCAGAACATCCTCTCCCCCTGCTCTCCTCCATTTAATTAGTAAAAGTATCAGAAATCTCACTCTTTAATCTCTTGATTAGGAAGTATTTGCTCAGGGTGAGTCATACAATTAGTGTTATGCCTTTTTTTTTTTTCTCTAAACCCGAAAAATTCTTCCATCAACCTAGACTAATGACTGATATTCCATGGAATCAGCGTGTGGGAAGCTGGTCTCACAATGCCTCTAATGCAGACTGGACTCTGGCATGCTAGGCATGATCATCTGAAGGAGAAAACAAACGCTTCTCCACCTCCTTTAAATGCCAAAAGAATACTTATAAAAATGTGGATCCAGAACAGGGTCCTTCAAATCTTGAAAGAGATTTCTTATTTTCAAATTAATGATGAGAGAGATTCTTCATTCACTAAAAATCTACACAACATTCTTCAAATTAGCATCTCCCATGTTTAAGGTGAACCTACTTCCCTTCTGAGGCAGTATTTATTTCCATAGATCCCTTAGATAAATGTGCAACAATATCGCATTGCAAGGATGTTACAGTTACTTCTGTAATATATTTAATAAGAAACAGAAAAGAAAAACATGGGAAGGTAAAGCTACCAGTTGCACACAGCTTTGTTCCACAGGCAGAGATGTATGTCTTGGTGACAGCACAGACAATTTATCTTGTTCAGAGCTGCCTTCCTTAAAACTCATGAGTGTCCCTACAAGCAAGGCAAGTGATTCATCTGCTGGCACATATTTAGAATTGTCTCCTGCCTAAAACATTATGAGTGTCATGGCACTCTTCTTTCTGTAAGCTGTGAACACCTTTACTGCTTTTTCTCCCCTACCAGGAGATAAAATCCTTTTATCCCCAAGGATGTAGGACATAAAAACTAAAGTAACGTATTTCTTGATTTTTTTTTCCAATTGCCCTTATTGTTGCTTGAAATTGACTCAGAGGACAGAAGTCGAGCAGAATGTTTTTACCATTAGCTTACTGTAGCATAGATAAAATTGGTTCTGAAAAATAAAATTTTGATGATTGACAAAGAGAAAAAATACACTATAATCCTGGAAAATCTAGAAAATTTTCATTCCATATAGATCTTTTTCTTTTTAAAAAAGTAAGGCAGAGTGTCCTTAAAAGTAAGCAGTTCTGAATATGACAAACTGAAGAAAATTTTTGATTGATTCATTGAGATATTCATTGATGTTTTTTCAAAGCTTCTCAGACTATCCAAGTTTTACTTATAAAGAGCTGTAGATTTCCACAGAGCTGCTGCATTTGACTGTAAAATTCCCCAGATTGAATCAGTTTAAAACAGAATGCAACCTTCTGTTCCTCCATTATGATCACAAAAGCCTGGTCCACCTATTGAGGTCCCAGCTTCTGAGTTAAATAGTCTCCTAAGTGTCAGGAGAGACTACAGACTCATGTAGAGGAGGTGAAGATAGCAGAATCAGAGCGCTATAGTTTATTAGAAGGCTCTTTAAATAACTTTGCATTGCAATTTCATTCAAGCTGAAGGAGATGGGTAACAGGTTGCAAGGCTGTATTTGCAACTCAGAACCCTGATATACAATCTGAGATTGCCTGCTTACTGAAAACACTAGGCTAATATCTTCAGGCACACATAAGAATGGACCCTGAGCCCACAGGATTGGGGTTTTTTTTGTCTGAAGATTTCAAATGCCAAAAGCACCTTTTATCAGTTCTGAGGGGTTGTGAATATTCTAAGACTTGCTCTACACTCAAGGAGTGTGTTCAAGTAGTCAGAAAACAGGCAGCTAAACGGTAATGATGGAGGTCCCAGTCCTAATTACTTTCATTACAGTGAGAAGAGTGAAGAGAAAAATAAAATTAAGAGAAGAAACTAAAAAAAAAAGAAGAAGAGTAAAAGGAGTTTTTCTGATCCTATGAAATGACTATGTGTCACTAAAAGAATAATTACCAATGGGTGAAACAATGTGGAGACCTGTCTCTGAATGACAACAGATCATAGTTGTGGAGTGACTAAAAGGGTCTATGCAGTTGGATCAACAATTCTCAGAGGATCCATTTTTTTTACTTCATCTGGTCAATATCAAAGGCTTCCTGCTGTTCCCGATGATTTTGTATCATTGCAGGAGTCCACTGTCATATATCTGGGTTGAGTTATTCCTACAAACGTACATCAAGATCAATATGGCTACAGTGGCACTAGCAAATAAAACACCCCAGGGAACATTTTCTGGACTTTACAACAAGTAGTATGCTCTCAAGAGCAAATTTTTGCCTTTGTAGCTATGTTCTATGCCTATCCCAAACAAGATGGTCTTAGCCATATTGTTTTCTATGAAGACTACCTGGTTGTTATTACCCCCTGAGCCATAACTGAGTACTGCTTTGGGAAGTACTAGTTGGTATGCATTGAAACTGTGGAAAGATGTGTGCTGAACACTCTGGATTAAAAGGGAATGGTAGCCAAATCCTAATTCATATCTCTTTACAGTATACTTCTAGAAAAGTAGGCTGTGTGAAGCAATAAATGGTGGAAGTTAAAGAGGAAGGAAGAAGCAAGACATGTTTGGTTGATGGCTTTGGATTGAATTAAACTTGACCTCCGCATGTGCTCTATTGCACCAAAGGAAAACTAGTAAGACATTAATGAGAAAAAAGACCTTCCAAACATGCTGTCCTTGCCCTGTGAATTGTCCTACTGGTATCTGAAGTTGTCCCTGTGAATTTGCAGTTAAGATCAAGTAACTGCACTCAAGACTTTTTCTAGCTGAAAAAGTGATGGACTTAGAGATGACAGAATCTCCAGAATAAGAGATTCCTTCTGACAATAAAGAATTGTCTTTCTGACACACATCTTCAATGCATATAGTGGGAGGTACAAGCAAGAAGACTTTGTAATGAAAAAGCCATGTGGGGTAGGGGACTAAATCATTCTGAGGCAGAGAACTAAAAGGCTATGTGAAGCCACGTGGCTTAACTCAAACTGAAAATCTCCTCTTTTCCCTGTTTACCAAGAGGGAAGTTCTTGGCAACAAAAAAAGTCCAGGAAAACAAAGAAAATTGCTAAGTAACTAATGAGCAAACTAACAAGCAAAATGACAGAAAAGCGATCACAAGGCCAAAAACATTGCAGCCTGTGATGAGAGCAGAGCTACATCTGAAGCCAAAGGCAGTTGAAGCAAACCAAGAAAGAAGAAGCTCACACCACTCTTCATGACCTCAGTGTGGAGCACAAATAGAAGTAGGGTATATATATGCACTGTGGGCACTCCAAAGGCAAAAAGTACCTTGGCTCGAGAGCACAAGGCCCTTCGTCATCCCACAGTACACACACACATGGGACAACACTGGAAGGAGTAATATGGTGTTTTACTATAATAGGAAAAGACTGAGTTCTCACTGTAAGTGTAAAACAGAATGCAACCTTAAATGTGGCCTCACAGTGGCTCCACCATAATTGCTAGTTCCCTGCTGGGTTCCCTATACAGCAGGTCTAGTACTGACATCTGGTATTAATTTAGGGTTCATCTGCTCTACAAAAACAAACATATTGTGGGGCCTCGTTACAGCATGCTTGTCCCTCAACTTGGTTAAACTACGTTCCATCTTGTAAAGTAGATGTGACATAACTGTTTGCATTTTGGCCCTGAACCATGCTACAGATGTCGCAATGTTCAAGAACCTGAAGTGGCTTAAGCTGCAATGCTGGGGATCTACTAGGAAGAAAAAGCAATTCAAGCTCCTTAAAGGGAGCAGCATTAACCCCTTCTCTGCACTCTGTGAAACTACTCTCATCTTCTTCAATATACTGATCAGCATGAGTCTAACATGAGGCAGCTTTTTTTTGGCCATGTTTTAAGTTATGGTTACTTGATATCAGGTCAGAAAGTTTTATGGGAAGTTATTTTGACCCTGCACATAAACATATTTGTCATTTATATGTGAAAAGCTATACACAGAATTCTCAGGGAAGGAGGACATGGATATGGCGATCTTTCTCCATTTGTTCACACAGATGGATATAAACATAAATTTGAACTTAAATACCAAAGAAATGAGAATTGGGGCCAAACAAGAGGCTGCATGAAATGTGCAAAACTTCATAGAAAGTACCTGAAGTGAACTCACCAGACTTAACAAAGGATTTATCCAAAATGCTTTTCTGAGTACCAGAAAACTAATTAAGATTTCGTACTGGGATATTTGTGCTTGTACATCCCCACTTACTGCTCCAGGGACTATGTACTGACAAAGCTTCTCCAGTTCCAGCTATTGCAGAAACTTCTCACGCTCTGCATGCTGTTCATTCTCATGTGGCATTCTCTTTCACTTTTTTGCTCCAGCTACTGTTTCTCTTGCCAATAAAGATTAGCATAACCTTCAAGAAAATCTGGCAGAAGGTCATGGTCATTTCAGGGGGAAGTAAACAGAGTGGGAAAAGCATAGAATGGGATTACTAGAAAACTGTAAGAACTCTTTGCCCACTATGTATGGGTCATGCTGTCAAGCAAAAATGTATCATATTTAACTCAGTCAAAACTTACATAAACTCTGCTAGATGTTGGAGAAGTTGCATGGATCTGGAATTCAGGACTGCATTAGACCTTAAAAATATTCACAATCTACACTGTCTTATTCAACATGGATTGTTTTTCTGTTACTTGGGGGGGGTAAGCAGCAGAAGAAATAATTTGTAAATATTTGGAATGTTTCTATTTGTCTTTTTAAAATCAACACATATATCTTCTTGTTCTCCATAGGGTCTTTCTCTACCTATTATGTAACTGGTAAAGCAGATTTTTATTTTTCCTCTAAGACAGAAGTTGATCATATCAATCCAGGATTTTTTCCAAAAAACCTGGAGGGAGTGAGGTTTCCATATACCAGGGCCGAAATACAGATGTTTGGCCTAAAATTGGTTTTATTATTTTTATTTTGGATTTTGGAAAAACAAGCATGTAAGTCTCCACAAAAGAACATAAGTATCCACAAAATAACACAAGTACATGTGTTCTCTCTATTACACTGGAAGAAAATGTAGCAACCAAAAAGGACAAAATGAGCAGACCTGCTTTCTCTAAGCAGAGCTTGCAGAAACGGAAAAACCAAGCAGGCAGAAAACAAGTGTAATGAAGGGACTCTGACCCCACAAGAATGTCCATTTTTTCCAAATGAACCAAATCGTCTAATAAAGGATATTACCTCTCCTATAAATCTTGCCGTGCAGAAAACAAAGGCATAATGATTTCAAAATGCTTCCACAAAAAGGAGCAGAATCGGGCTATAGAGCAGACAGGGTGGCAAACAGGGAGAGACCGGAGGTGAAGTTTAAGTGGTGTATCATCATGAGAGGAAAGAGCTGAATATATAGTCGAGTAAAATCCTCCTGTTTAAGTCTTCTATGAACAATTACAGGAATGTATCATTGATTTTCACCACACTGCCTGTTTGAACTTTACTGACAATCCTTAACGCAGTATGAGTTTGACTAAAAAGACAAATAAAAGCTAATGCAGCTAATACAGACACTGTAAAGAATAAATAGAGGAGTTAGAAGCAGAGTTTCCATCAGAATTTGCAGAGTAGTGTTTATAAGCTCTGCTGTATACATGTGGTTTTGCTATAGCAACAAAGATGAACAGTCATCATTTTCTATGACCAACATCAAATCTGATATTATCTGTATCCTGCCTTGTGTAGAAAAATGATTTAACGTCTACATGTGGTTCAATCTGGTAGTCAAAATGGGGAAGAAGTCCATAATTCTGAAGTTCATATACTATGCACATATGGAATACCTCAATGGGTCACCTGGGTCAATATCACAAAATCTTAGAATTGAATTATAGAATAGTTTTGGTTGGAAAAGATCTTTAAGATCATTGAGTCCAACCACTAACCTAACACTGCCAAGTGCACCACTAAATCATGTCCCTCAGCACCTCATCTACATAGCTTTTAAATATCTCCAGGGATGGGGACTCCATCACCTCCCTGGGCAGCCTGTGCCAGTGTCTGACAACCTTCTCAGTATTTAAACTTCCCCTGGTGCAACTTGAGGCCACTTACTCTTATCCTATCACTTGTCACATGGGAGATGAGATTGACTCTCACCTTGCTACAACCTCCTTTTCATGTAATTGTGGACAGTGATCATGTCTTCCCTCAGCCTCCTCTTCTTTAGACTAAATAAACCCAGTTATCTCAGCAACTTTTTATCAGACTTTTTTCTCTTTTTATCAGACTCTTTACCAGCTTTATTGCCTGTCTCTGGACACACTCCAGCACCTCAATATCTTTCTTGTACTGAGAAACCCAAAACCAAGCAAAGAGTTTGCGGTGCAGCCTCACCAGCACTGAGTACAGGGGAACAATCACTTCCCTGGCCCTTCTGGCCACATTATTTCTGACCCAAGCCAGGATACCATTGTCCTTCTTGGTCACTTGTGCACACTGCTGGCTGTCTACCAACACCTCCAAGTCTTTCCACCAGACGGCTCTTCAGCCACACATCCCCAAGCCTGTAGCATTGCATGGGATTGTAGCCTAAGTGAAAGACCCAGCACTTGATCACATTAAATCTCACACAATTTGCCTCAGCTCGTTGATCAACCTGTCCAGGTTGCTCTGAGCCTTGCTGTCCTCAAGCAGGTCTATGCATCCACCCAGCTTTGTATCATCTGCAAACTTACTGGGAATGCACTCAATTCCTTCATCCAGATCACTGATGGATATTAAACAGAACTGGATCCAATACCAAACATATCACAGCAGATGTTACAGTCTTCCAATGACAAGTAACTAAGTGAAAAAATACAAAGATTAGTCTGTTCTCACCCCCAGTTTTAAGAATCTGTCCAATCTATTGTCACAGTTTGAAGTATCAAAATAACTACCTGGTACTGAGTAAGACATCAAAAAAGGACAGCCAGTAAGAACTAATCTATTAGTTTAACAAACGAAATTTTGGAGAGACGATGTTCAGTTGAAACCAAGGTACTCATAAGCACCCTAGAAATATCTTGAACATGTGACTAAGATGTATTCTACAATCTATCACAGACTGCAGGATGGTGTCTCCCATCCAATAGGAAACACTAAAGGAAATAAAAAAGCTTTGAAGCTAGGAATAATTATTTATTTCAGGTGATTTCCAGCCATTAGCAACATTTATCAATCAGGGACTTGAGAAGAGCTGAAAAAGCTAACTTAGCTGGCACTTCAGAAATGTTAAACTTCTTTTAAATATTAAGAAACAGGCAGAGGATAATGGAGCTCAATAGTAGGGATGGTAGGTGAAGTAAGGGAAGACTTTGGTTTAATAAAATATCAAGGTAACAGTTAAAGAAATAAAAGATCACATGGCTTTATTGCCTTCATCTCAGCAAAATATGCACCAGTCTTCTGGCTGACAGATGATGTAGTCAGGAAGACTTAATCTACTCAAACTACATGAAAGGAGAGAATCATGAAGACATAATAAGACATACATATCCAAGCACACAAGCCAACTAAAAGCATCATTTTTTATGACAAGCCAAAAAGCAAATAAGTTTGCTGAGAGGTATTATGAATACTATTGTGTAGAGCCTGGCAAGTCAATACGAGTAGTTGGCAATGGTCATGTAGGAGAAAATAAATTATGTGATTAGTAATTGAGAAACTTGATGGAGTATGTCCTATGGGTTTTAGAGGATTGCATTTCATGTCTAATGTGTTCCATAAAAGCTACAGTGAAAAACCAGGTCAGATGGTGGTGATATTTTTTATCCAATATCCTGTAACATGATTAGAAAATCATAAATGACTGAATGGATTCCCTGGTGTTTATGGTTAAAGTATTAATTAGTTAAACAAACACGCTAGGAGGTATCTGTAATAGACTAATACATTTCACAAAAATATAGGATAAGTTTCTTCTCAGAAAAATTTGGTTATTAAGAGCAGAAAGGAAAACTCTGTTACCATATATCTCATCCTACTGGCCATTTTCTCAGGCTGCACAGACAATAATACAACTTCAGAAATTTCTACAACTAATGGACTTTTTGTCCTTAATACAGACATACTGCATGGGATATCAAGTAACCCAGTATTGTCCATTATCAATTACTCACCATAATGGACCTCATTATGATAAATAAGGGACAGTTAATGGCTTTTATAAAAATTGAAAAACTGCCTAATGAAATGAGGTTTGATTTATTTAATGCAAACAGGATATGTCACCAACCTGAAATATCTCTTGTTGGATCTCTTAAAATCTGCAGTTTTGGAAACTTAGAGGAACAGCCGAGATTAGAATGGCAGCTAGCATTGACAATACCTTGTGTCAGTGGCCAGGATTCCAGTCTGGGTAAAGGTACAGCTTCTTCACATATGTTCCTGCAGTGAAGGGATCCTAAGAGGTTTGTTGCAGAACTAGGCATTGGTCTTAGATTGGCAATGGAAATTAAAACCCCAAGTTTAATGTCATGACTGACTGCTTTTAGCAGAAGGTTAAACTGCATGATCCTCTGAGGTCTGATCAGTCTGAATTATCTTATGATCTTATGATTTTTGGTTTCTATGCAGGGTTTTTTTACGCCTTTGCCTTCAATTCAATTAGAGGTCTCAGAGTCATCTTGCATTCAGCAACTAGCCATGTCAGAAGCCATTCCTCATCCTGCATGAGTGTCTTTTTTCTGTCTCAATGACTGAAAAAGTCAAACATAGAACATACTATGCATATGCAGTGCCCAAAATGACTGTCCAAAGACCATAACCCTTCCTAAATACAGCAGAGAATGAGCTTTAGAACTTGCTCCTGGCATAGGGAAGGGCTATGAGCAACAGAGAGAGGTGGTGTATCTTCACATGGAATCAGTGACTAAGAGACTTACTTCCCTTAGTGTCTCAGAATTCACTGCTGAAGAAGAGTTACTAGCAGCCCCATCTCCTTACCTACTGGGGCGGGCAGAGGGCAGTCCCAGAAGTTTTGCCTCAGGCCCCTGATGCAGTACTTAAGACCTGAGTGTGCTGAGAATGATGGAAATGAGACATGAGCAGCAGACCCCAGAGTAGTTCTTGGGCTGGCTAGAAAACAGATTGCAGCACCGTTGCCTATACACTTGAGAGCAGGAAGCTTTGGAGAAACTGTGTGGGTGGTGGCTACTGTGACACCTTTGGTCTCCTTCCAAAATCCTGCTCCCAGGTTACAAAGAGCAAGGAGACCAGAGGTCATCTGAACCGTGACAAAGGATCTCCATTATCTACAAATGAATGCCATCTATGCTTAGTACTCAGAAATATCTGTTAGGTATCCAAATTGACCCCTGCAAGGCATGTCAGCAGGTTTCACACAACAGGGCATCTGCTGGGGCCTTTCTAGTAACCTCAATATTCATGTGTGTGTAAGAAGTGCTACATTGGCATTTTGGGAGTATTTGGAAGTTCTTAGTGGACCACATTATCCTGCTACTGAATTTTTGAATTGTAAGCATATTGGTACCCCACTTCCTTTTCTGTCTTTTTTCCTATTCACTCACATCCTTCCTCAAAATCTCCCTCTCTCTTCATCTCCTGACAAATTATGGATCATGTTGGCCCTCTCAGAGAATAAACTCGTTGTTGTTTGAACACTTTTGCTGACCCATTTCTGTGGAGCTGCAGGTGTTCCTCCCACTCAGATTTTTGGCTGCTGCTTAAAGCTACATGTCTGGGCCATGGGCTGTTCAACAGTGGTCCCTCTCTGACTTTGCAGGGGAACAAGCATGCAGAGATCTTGGCTGCTGAATGTGTTGTGAGTGGGAGGGTGGAGGTAGTTGTGGGGACTGAGGAGATACAGCTGTGAGGACCTTCAAGGCAGGGTATGCAAGCCATGGGGTGTTAATGGCCCATCATTAGGCTAGAAGGGTGTAGCAGCTCTAGTAATAGGTGCTTCAGCCAACAGCATAAGCACAGGACAGATTATTCTTTTCACTGAAGTAATGAAAGAAAGGGGAACAGGAGGAGAGAAGCTCTTGTTTCACTAGAGGCAAAAGCTTTTATTTTTGAGGGTACCTTTCCACTCCATAGGGAGTAATGCTCTCTGCAGCAGTCTTTAATAAAGTCTTAGACAAAGTCAAGCAAAACCAATACTAGGTTTATCCAAGTTTCCTGCCTCCACATTTGCTTCCCTGCCACGTGCCAGTGAAATGAAGGGCAAGTAATGTTCCTTCTCTCCTCTCTTGCTTTCTTGGTAAGAAAGTGCCATTTGGTGTGCTGTAGCTTTTTATCTCTTTTCCCTATTCCCTGATATTTGCCACTGAGGCTCTGTATAACCTTAGATGTCCTATGCTGGGCACCAGATTGGAATATGCAACCTGTCAATGCCACCAGTAAGGTGCAGAAACAGATAAACAGTGAAGATTTAGTCTTTCAGATTGCTGTTTTTCAGATTGCATGGGTTTGGTCCAAGGAACCTTACCAGATATTTTCCAAAGTGAGATCTTGGATATATGGACAGTATATATGTTAGGTCCTCAGCAAGTGTTTTGCTAATCTGTTTGTGTAGCAATAAACAGATAGTTTGTATAGTCTGCAATCTAGTAGCTTCTGGATTTGTAGATTTTTGGCAGAAAAGAGTAATGAAGGTGAAAGTAAGGTGAAATTAGAATGGCCAGTTGAATTAGAATGGCATTGTACACTTAACATAGAGTAGATGAAAATAAGAGATATAAGAAGTGCAGATAATTTAGTTTGGAATGTTTCACCATTCTTCTGAACATAGCAAAAGATTTTATAAAAATCAAAACCAAAAAACAAACAAAAAAGGTGAATATTATTGAATGTGAATATTCTGACAATATGTACTTTTTAACATCATATTTACACCCAGGATTATTTTCATCATATTTTGTGTCTGTTCAGAGACATATTTAAAATAGCAGAGGATCACTTAATACACTCTTAAGTCCTGCATTTAATTACACTCTCCTACTCCCAACCTATCTGAGTTAAAGATGTCCTCCAAAATACAATTAATTTTGTTATAAAGTTTCTCTTTTTTAAAGAACAACAAAAATTACATGGAGGAATTTGTATCCAAATCACAGAATGGTAGGGATTCTAGAGATCATCTAGTCCAACTCCCCTGTCAAAGCAGGTTATCCTACTTGAATCAGTTTAAATAAAAATTACTAAAAAGAACTCATAAAAAAAGTGAAATTAACACTAATATTCAGCTTTTAGTAAGTTGTGTCACTGTATTTTTTCTCTGCATTGAAGTAATCTTCAAGAGCTATAGAATAAATCTTTGGCCACTGTTTCGTAACTGACTGAAGAGCTCTTTACGAGAGAGAATAGAAGGTACATATCAATTTTCCTATGGGATAAGTTAACTTGAAAAGTGATATAATGTTCTTTTTTAAATAGAAGGGGAAGGGCTGAGAGTTCTTTTATCATTACTTTCTCCCTACATTTTTGTCTTTATAAACATATCGGACAATAAAATTGTGGAGTAGGATTAAATTATTGCACAATTAATCAAAAAAGAAAAAGGGCTCGTTTTATTGTATCTGTCAAGCCTTGCAACTCAGCAAATTTAAAGAAGCAAAGTTAGCATCCCCATTAATTGTAAATAAGTCCCATAAATCAAATAACCTTCTAGTGTGATTTTAGTAAATGGAGCCATGTCACACACATAAATACCAACATGAGAATCTTCACAGACAAAGTACACTGTAGGAAAAATATCTGAGCATAGAAGGCTTGAATCATTAAATCAGATTCTAGAGGGTGAATGCTTCTTTGACAATTAGTTTGAAACCTGAAATAATATGAGACTAGATTGTTAACCTGAAGTCAGATTTCATACTTTCCTTTAGTGTCTTACTGACAGGTGTTACCCTGAGTACAGTGAAGCTCAGTTGATCTTCATCATGTAAACATGTATCTAGAGCTTAAGCAAATGATGACCTTCACCAAAAATGACCAAAGATAAGAATTAAAGGTAATACCTGGTATAGAAGATCATTACAATGAAAAAAATCTGAAATTCTATGTAAAAGATCAAATAGGATTTTTTTCCCCTAAAAAGTAGTCAGTAAATAATCAATTTTGAAAGCTAGAATCATCTTCTTAATTCTAGATAATATCTAAACCAGAAACATTTTGTTTAAAGTGCAAAACTGACTATAATTCACATGCTTTAAACATTTACAGGTAGTCAACATTGGCTTGGATATCATGTGGTAATCATATTATCAGGTAATTAGTATTCCAGTTGAGAATTTTCAGTTAATATTCTAGTGTGTATTGGAAGGTTCTCAGTTCCGAAAACATGATAATACCCAGCCTTTTCACTCTATCAAGACAGAGATAGAAATGCGCATTTTGAAAATAAGTTTGAGTGAAAGTAGCTCTTAGGAACAGAATCTGTGTAATCTACTATTAGCTCTTAGGAAATGAGAAAAAAAGATATACATCTGTCTCTTAAGCAATACTTTTCAAACTATACAATGAATCTACAGTGACAGAAAATACTGAAAGAAATATTTTTCAAATAGTATCTAAAATTATCACCAGCACCAAGTGCAATGTTTAAATTTAAGACTACTAACAGTGAAACTAATCTTATTCACTTTTTGTTATATTAGTCCTATGACCAGAACTAATATCATAACTGAACTAAAGCACATTCTAAAGGACTTTAGGAGATAAACAGTAGCTTACTCTTTGAAGCTTGAAAGAACAAGTGAAACCTTTTCATTTAGCTGTTTCTAAAGCTGAGTAAGTAATTTTGCAAAAGATGATGTGGAGATAGTTTGGAAAAATTAGTGTCATGCATTGGGAATGATTCCATGTTGATTTTTATTGAACTTGAGTGTGATGTTGATCCCACTGACATTAGCAGCAAAGTGTGTATTCAATTCCAAAGGACCAAAGCTTTAGCTGACATCTTCTTCCCCTACAGAATGACTACAATATCAGCAGTAAAAATGTGCCTCTCACTCCTGTCTATATCAAACATGAGACCTCAAAATAGTGCTGTTAGAATGATATACTTTAGAGGAAAGGATAACCATCCTTAATTACTGGAGAACTGTAAATTAAGGTTACTTCTAATGGCTCTTTTTTACTACTTTCAAGTTATCACGGAGTAAGTGAAACTTCTGATTTCTTTAACTGCTTCCCAGATAACAAAGAATTTTTGTTGCTATAGAAAATTCAGTCAGCAACTAAGAGCTGAAAGACTCATTATACAGTAATAAAACCCACAGGATGATTCTTTTAGAAGTTTTAATATCCAGAGTTTTAGAAATCTAGGAAATGGCAAATCGACTGCAGGTTTGGCACTTGTTGGTGTATGGTGTGTAAGTCATAAATTAGTCCAAGAGGTCAAAAAATGCCCTATTTTATTTCAAATCTAAAAAGTATAAAATATATCTCAAAGTGTGATTTGAAATGTTCTGCTAAAATTCTGCAATAGCTACAGTACCATGGCCTTTTACTGAGTTATAAATCTAATATATTCCACACGTTCATGGTATTCTCTTTTTCCAATTAAAAAAAAAAAAAAAGAAAGAGAAAAAAAAGACATCATACTTTCAGGTTTTTGAGGTAATTTCTGAAGAATTTGCCAAGATGTTCTGCAGATTTTTGCTGGTGCTGCATTTTAGTAGCAGAAGCAAAAAAAGATTTTTCAACTGTTTAGTGGAAAATCAATTAGAAATTATGTGAGGTACCTCCAAATTTTCCAGAGAAATGGGAACATATCCATTCATTTTCTGTAAAACAAAATGGCAAAGTTCCCTGCAAATTTCTTCCATTTTTTTCACCTCGATTTTTAACTACTCTCAATGATATACTTGTTTCAATTGGGCTTCAGATATCTTTTTACAAGATAGTTTTGCTTGTTTTTCATGTGATGTTTTCCCATTTCACTTAGGTTGTAATTTTACTTAAGTAATGCATATGACATCTATTAGCTCCAATCTTTCTAAAATTGAGTTAACCTTTGCAGTGGATACCACACTAAGATTTTGGATATCTGGACAATACAGTTTGTTTGAACATTCATTCAAAAAGGGGAAAAAAAAGACCATATTTCATGCAGTTTTTGGATTTTTTTAATAATAGAGTGGTAGAGGCCAGTAAATTTGAGAAAGTCAAATGAGAAATTTGTATTTTAAATTGCCAGAGAAGTAAAAAAAAATTCTGGAAACACGGAATACATCTTTTTTACTTGTCTGCCTGGAGAAATCAATTAATCATTAGTTCAGATAATCTATGTATTCTATTTACATTTGTAGCCCTTTTTCAAATATAGAAAAATCCATTTCAATTGTAATTGGAGTCCATGTAAGCAAACCAAAAAATAATTTGCAAATGCAAATCAATACCCTATATGCATAGCCCTGGTGTTGAAGAATTTGAAATCTCTGGGTCTCTCCATCTAAAACTACTTCTGCATTTATTGATGGAGTACTTCAGAGGAGAGAAAGTTTCACTTGAGAAAGAATTACAACATCTAGTTGCAAGATACGTGAATAGACACTGAATATATTCCTAGTATGAATGCAAACTAGATCTATTCACTTTATGATGGCATTCTAGAAATACCTCCATAAAGGATACAGCAACTATATCTTCAGTCTAGCAAGTGCACCACTATTGCTAGTATCCTTATCATCTTTTTTGTTTGTTTTTTTGAGAAAACAGCAGTCATACAAAATTAAATGAAATAAATAAAAGAAGAAAACTACCTGAAGATCTTCAGGAAAAAATAGCCAATCTTGAATCAAGCTTCAAAGAAATGACAGGATAACTCAACTGATTACTTCCTGCCTAAAATTAAGTTTCTGTTTTGATCATTTACCAAAAAAAAGAAAAAAAATGTTGTTAAAAGCCTTGATTTTTTAACACAGAAATATAAGCATCTAAAACACGAAACTGAAACATGTTAAAGACTTTCCTTACCTTCTCACTGTCACATACAGTTTCAGATTTGTATGTCATAGACATGAAACAAACAAAAATCCACACAGTTCATATGCCAAATGACTTCATGTTTTGGAAATGAAACATTTGCATTGACACATTATTAACTGCCAGTGTCACTGAAATAAAGGAATTATGCTGGTGCTTTACAAAATTCAAAAGCAATTCCCCAAATCTTAGGAAAAGTTGTCTTAGGCCATGAACACAGCATGATCTTCATTGATGACGGCCTACTCTTACTGTTCTAAGTCTTCAGGGACTGAAAAGACTATGAACTGTCATATTCAGCCCATTCCATCTACTAGCAAATGTTAACACTATTCTTTGAGGTTTTACTTACTACACGCAGTCCTTGTCTAGTGTAAACACTGCAGTTTTCATTGGCATCTTCAAAGCTTGTTGTTTGAATGCTCACACTTTAGATAACTTCAGTAATATACCTCCAACACACATACCTTAATTCTGGTCTACAGAGGAAAAAAAAGTCTTAGATCTGACTTTCTTCAGAATAAAAAAAGAGGAAAGAAGTAGCTCTTATTAACTCCAGACAAAAATTCAGCATTTTTTTTCCCCTAGACTTCTCAAAAGGATACTAAACCTAAAAGTTCCTTCTCCAGATCATCTTTCATAGTCCATCTTTCTGTTCTTCCATGTTTCTAAATCCTTGATCTAGGCCTCATCATCTCATGTGGGAATTCCCTTTATCCAACCACGGCCTGGTAAAAAAATTTCTAATCCAAACTACTTGCTTTTGTGGTCTATACATACTTAGGGTACACAGACAGGTAAATTCAGAGATAGATTAATCCTAGTCCAAAACAGAGGTCTCAAATGGCAAAGACATATGCAGAGCCTGGATGTGACGATAGAGAATGAAGTGAAAGTTGTACCTAGGTTCTAAGCCTGAATAAACAGATTAGCATTATTCGTACTGATTAGAAAGAAGGTAAAAGGGCTTATCTTCATTTATCCATACCAGATTAGAAGTAACATCTGGAAAATGGTATAAAGATATTAAAAAGACAGTAATTAAAATCTATCTGGAGTACGACCTTAGTGCTCTGACATCATTTCTTGAATTCAGTATTTATTTTCACATTAAAAGTATTTTGGGTTATGACAATAATTGTCATCACCATCCAAAGCACAATTACTGAAAATCACCTCTCTCTTCTAGTTTCTTTCTCTTCATGACCAATGCACAGCCATTTTTAAGACCTGGAAAATAAGCTCATGTGGCTTTCAAAAAAAAAATGTTTTGGTCTGTGCTAGGCAACAATATATATAGTTTCTCTTCATGTTTTTATTTAATCACTCTAACTGGCATGTCTTCTGTGTCCTACCACTGAAACTGTGTCATTAATCTGGAAAAGGTCAACCACAAAGTAAAATTTTAAATTGAGTTAAGTACAACTCACTTATATTACTCTATAAAAACCCAGGCACATTCAGCACATTTGAGATCCATCTAACCTTTCTTTTATCATTCCTATTCACAATATCCTCAGAGACTGTGTGTCCCAGACTGTCTCTGTAACAGTTTCTGAGTTTAATCCACCTCTAATCCATCATGTCTCTTTCAGTGGTCCTACTTCAGTCTTAAAACCTTGGAATGACACTTTTTTGTTGTTGTTGTTGTTGTTGTTAGAGTCCCTTTATTTTCCCACCTTTCAGGAGGAGATTAAAACTCTGAATCTCTGAAATTATCTCAGCAAGTCTAACTTCAGAGAAGATTTTCTATTTCATAGTCATCTATAACAGTGGTACTTACCATCTACTTAAAATAACAAAAGCTTCAGAGAAAACAATTCATAAAGTAATGAACTTTTATGCAGATCTAGTTATCAGACAGGCAATCATCTACATGAGGACCCCATACAGAAGTACTAGAGAGTCTGATTAAACTGCTTCAGGTCTCTTCACCTGTGAATTGTCTAATATAGACAACCTATTGAGGAATATTTGATGACAACTTTTCATCGAGAAGGGTTGGTATAGACAGTTTTAAGATCATGATCTGTCAGATCTCTTCGATCTAATCAAGTCAGCTTGGGTTATTTGTCAGAGAAAAGACTAACCTTTGACAATTGAGGTTAATCACCCTGGCAGCCTTCCTGAGCCCCTTTCCCCAGTAACCTTAGTACCAGCAGAAATTGTTCATTTACCACCTTTTTTTAAGCAGGAAGATAGTTCCTGGAAATATCTTAGAGATATTTGATAAGGTTTACAGCACTAATGCGATGCTCTGCACATGCTATGCTTTCAAAGTATTCCAAAGTATGTTTTTTTCTTTTCACTTTTCAATATGTCAAGCTCCATGAACTACAGAACAATGTCATATTCTAGAAAATTTTCACTATCAGGAGAATTGCAGTAAAAATACTTTATTAATTTACTAAATTGCAAGAATAGTAATTTAAGGTAATATACAGTTGCACAATATGCATCAGCTTTAATCTGGAAAATTTAGAATTCTGCAGAGGGTGCTAATTCCTGATTGTTTGCAGACTGTGTATCAAACATATATATCTCTGTCTGAATTTATCCCTAGAAGAGCAGATGGGAAGGCTGAAGGCTTAAGGTCTATCCACTGTTATGCATAGTATATCCATTAAATTCAACAGAGCTTTGTGTGAAGACTAAGTTACTAATTTATTTCTAAAACACAACCATACACTTTTTCTTTTGCAAGTGTAATGCATAGTGCAGATGACACTTGACCATTTTACATCAGGTTAACACTGTTTCAGCTTCTTGAAGCAGAAGAAGAGCTAGCCTCTCATTTATGTGGCACTGATGATTATTGCTCAATAATATAGTTTATGAAACAATATTTGCAGTCAGCCTTAAAGAGACAGATTCTAGCATATCCCTAAATGATACATTTGGAACAATGGACATAATCACAAATTGTACCTTTTCAATGTTTACATGAAATAGATAACAAACCTAATGGTATTGTTCTGGCAAAACAGGTAGGTAGAGATACTTTGAAGTGTGGCTTTTCCACTATTTATATTTTCTTTTAAATCTTCCATTATTTAGATCTCAGGCCCAAGCTGAAGACAGTTTTATTGTGAATTAAGTATCAAAATCAGAAGTGATTCCCAAATTCAATCTTTCTCCTGTTCCTGCTGCCTCCTCCTAGGTACTATACTACTGACAATAGATTCATCAACCAGCTTCTTTCTCTTCCTCTGTTCCTGTCATCTCAGACTTGTTACCTGAAGGCCACTACTTCCTCCAGGTGAAGAAATACCCAATCCTCACCCTCACATGGCCATTTCCTCTGTCACCACTGAATATTGTTTTAACAGCAACTATGATAAAATTCGGTTCATAAATTTCAACTTGTGAATGATTCAGCTCTTTATGTCCTGCATAACCAAAAAAAGGAAAGATGGGTAAAGGAAGAATATTAGGTGAATCCTTTAAAAATGCTTAAAATCATCACAATCCTAAAGCAAACACTAATTGTCTTTAATCAGTTTCCAGGAAACATTATAGAACAGTTCTAGTCATTAAGCATACTTCTGTTCCTAGCTACAAGAATTGTACATAGTATGAGTAAATCCATGAAAAGTAGTATCTAGTCATTAGATATCATTGCTTCCTTAATTCCCAAACAGATTATCCAAACAACATAGCCTACCGGCCATCATAGCCTACTAGCCACAACCTAAAACTGAGGTGGAAAAATGTATGGGGAAGTTATTTGAACAATAATTTCATTGTATTGTTTTAAAATAATTTGTAAAAATAGATTAGCTCTATCACCATTGGAATGAATAGATTTCAATTATCATTGAAACTCCTGAAAGGTCTATGTGAATAAAGAAAGAATTACTGCGGTTATAAGTACCAGTATAGGACCAGAATATTACCTATACTATTTAATTCAAGAAGGTTAAATGTTTATTACATGCAAAAATGTCTCCAAAGCTTAATATTGAAAAAATTCTTCCTCTCAGTAAACATACTCTCTATGACAACTTTTGCTAGCCTTACTCAGACCAAAGTAAGAAACATGATAAAAGTTCCAGTTTTTAACATAATGACACTTATATGAATCTGGCTGGATTCTCAGCTAAAGTTAAAAAGAAATAACTCCCAGGATGACAAAGAAAAATAATTTGCTATACAGTATGTCCATCAATCAATAGTGAAAAAACTCCTTAATTTCCAAAGTCTACCTTAGAAGCTATGGATATTAGTTGGTTTCTCATCATAAAGCTAGATATTTCTTTTAAATTCAGTAAGAACTGTGAATTTCCTAAAAATACTTACATAATATACAAGAAAGAGTTGAGAAAAAAGTAGAATCCCCGTGAGCTGAAACTTAATAGATTGCAGTTGGTTGCTCCAAACTGTTTGTGGTTAAAAGCATTTTAAAAGCACAGTGTTATTACACTATGAGTAAGTCAGGTTTTCTTTTCTTTTTTTCTTTTGTTTTTTTTTTTTTGGGGGGGGGGGTTGTTTTTTCTCTTCAATGTAATTTTTTACCAGGAATTGTCACCTTTAGCAAATCTTACATTAATCCAAACACCAGACGTTAATTTCCCTAAACTGTTTTTGTGTGACTGCCTTTCATGAAGAATCATGGAAGTCACAAGCCCAGTTTTAGGAGTACTAAACCCCTAAAGCTCCAGTCAAAGCAGTGGTGACTGTGGATAGTGAGAGGCCTTTGAAAACAATTTATAAGGCAATGCTGCTGACATAGAGAAAGCAGCCCTGGAAGCTCCTAACACTGAGAACACCGATTAACTCATCTGATATTTCCATACATGAAAGCCTGGAAAACTGTTTTCTGTTCTCAAATCTTAGGTAGGAGGTGCTGGACTTAATTCAGTCTTATTACAGATTTTCTTAGTTTCCATCTCACAAATACACCTCTGCATTTTAAAGTAAATTCAACTAATCTCTTTGTTTATGTGGTTGTATGTACATACACTTCTCCATATTGTATTTTGAAGTAGGCAAACAAAAACTACTTAAGAGTCCAGCCCAAAGGAGTGAAAACAAAATGCACACATATATTTTAATACCTTTGGCAATAATAAAGATACAATTTGTATCCTAAATGTGAAAGACAACCACGTTACTACTATTCCCCTGCCACAGTATCAACACAATCATTTTGGTGAGTTCTTCCAACTTGGAGAATACGTGCAGCTATCCTCTTTATTGGAATATCACTCTACTTTTGGCAAATTCATAGTCTTGTTGAATTTTTGCTGTTCTCAGCCAATAAGATGAAACACAACTATTACTAGGAAGATATTTTCTCGGTCTGGGATTGCCAGAGCTCCATGCACATTTTTGCTAGACATCAAAACCAAAGAAAGGTGGAAAATACAGGCCTCGTAATATATGGTTCATTATGACAGCTTCACCTTTATGAAAAAACAATTTGCCAATTATAGTTACCTTTCCAAAATTAAGTCAATGTGTGACTAAGTCAATACAACAAAAGCTTTTGAGTTACAGAAGTCACTTCAGCAGCATTTTTTTCATCAGACAGAAAGCAGATTAGTTTTTCAAGATTTTTTATGATCTCTCTGTCTCTGGAATACTTCCTTTTATTCATCTTTTCTCTGTGGCTGTATACATGCTGTGCAAGTACAAATGTTACAGTTCATTCAATAGTAAAGTAAAATTACAATGTTCCTGTCCTTTCCCCACCACTTATACAGCAACTGTAAACAGATCATTGAAACAAACAAAAAAAGGCCACCCATATAGCTATATCAGCTCAATGGATGGTGAAGCGCCATACTCTTTCAGTCTAGCTAATAAGCAAAGTAGTGCAGGAAAAGATGACAAAAAATGTAGCAAAAAAGGGTCCATCTGCATCCAGATCTGTTCACTGACTTACTGAAAAAAATGGTCCCTCCTTAATGCCTGTAAAGCAGAGTTGGCAGGATAGGAATGTACAGTCAGAAAGCTGGAGAGGGCAAGATGTTTCAGCAACAGCCCTGCCTCATGTTGCATTGAAGTGATCATAAAATCACTCCCTGAGAGGAAAACAGTTATGCTATACTGGTAGGGTGAAGTTTGGGTGTGGAACTTTCAGTTCTCTGTATATGAACACAAGTAGTACCCATTCAAGATTTTCTCTTTCCTCTCAAGTTGTCCTTCCTCTGTTCCCTTCACTAACTTTCTCCCACATATTTCTCCGTTCCTTTGGTTTTCATTAAACTGGGTTCTACTCATACAGGAGAAGATCTAGCATTTTCCTGCTCAAGAAAAAAGTGTGTGGGTTTGGGACATATGACGTTCTGCAGGCAGTAAGTCCTCCACAGGAATGGTGTGGCACAAAGAGGAATGTTTTTTTTCCGAATTAAAAATCTCATATGTGGGAGGAAGAGCATTCTGCTGGAAGTTATTTGACTTCCAGCAACAGAGTTTAGGTCTGTGGCCTGAGCAGTCCTTAGGAGACAGGACTTCAACACGGGATTTGTGCCAACATTCATGTGTAAATACAAATTTATTTTGCAATGTAATGATACTAGACAACTAAGCTCTATAGGTTTAACATGAAGATATATTAGACAGTACTTACAGGTAGAGATAGGCAGACTTTTGTCAATGTGAATGCATCCTGTAGCATAAAAATATTCATAGAATAGAATAACTATGGAATCAGCCAAAGAAAATCAAATTAAAAGATGAGACAAGAATATCTACTGTAAAAAAATGCCCATTTTTCATTAAAACCAGGTCTTTTCCTATAATAAAAATGAAGAAAAAGTACAAAGGTATTTTTCTTCCTTTGTTCACCTTTAATGCTCGGGAGGACAAACAGACTAGATTTTGGATGTAGTATTGACATAAGAAGTATCATTCTAATACAGAACACTGAACTTTTATTGGAGAACAAGAGCAACGAGAGCAGAATGGTGACTTTCTGTTTAAAATATTTGGAAGACAAGCTCCCACTACGTCCTGATTCCAGTTTCCAGTGGTATTAGGGATGAAGCCAGTATAAATCCAGTTGTCACAAAAGAACAAGTTATAGTATATATTAAACCACAAAAAAAAATACTTTCAAATAACATTAAGGGTATGACTTAAGCCCACAAAAGCTGAAAAATTCAGAGTTAGGGCTGCAACTCTGTCCTCAATTGACCCCATTTTGTTTAGGTATTATAGCAGATATGAAGAGCATTACATGAAACACGGTGGTTTCGATTTACAAGGGTTAGCACAAAATTTGGCATTCATCTGTGCTGGGTAGAGTTTGCCAGTTAAGCTAGAACTGACAAAACCTTCTCACAGAGTGGAAGATTATATGTTGAATAAACTAGATCTCAGCATTAAACGTTAGTAACAGAATGCCTGCCTCCTTTAGCCTGATTAACTTTGTGATCCTTGTTCCTGGACTTCAGACAGCTCGCTTCATTTGGAGAAATTTGGTGGAAGCCATGTATACAGGTCTGGACTGGGTGAGCAGGTGATCGCAGTGACTGATATTTAAATATGCTGAAGACAGGCGAAAAAACACAAAGTAGGTTGACAACTAGCAATGAATATCTGATGGATAAGCAATCATTTGAAGAAAGTCAACAGAAGGGACATTTAAGAAGTAATAACAAGTTAAGAAATGAGCTTAAGAAGCAACAAAAGCAGGAAATTAGCTACAGAATTGAGTTGAAGAAGATTTTTCTCTGATGCCTGAGTATGACTTGCATCAGTTTGATTTGAAATTGTGAGGAAAGAGAAACAGAGAAACATATATACATGTTTTATTTAGCTCTAGCTAAGTTTTATGCTTAAGTGGAGTGACTATGTGAGTTGAAAAGTATTCAGGATTTCCACTTAGGTTTGATCAATTTTTGAATCATTCTAGCAAATATGGAGTAATTCCTGCATCTCTACAAATACTCCATACTTCCTCAATCTGTCTATGAGTTGTATTGTATTCTGAGGTATATTTACATGGACAAACATGTCTTTTTGCTGACATAAGGGCACCTACACAACAGTTTTCATAAATATTGCTAAGTCAGGCAGCCTGTAATTTTTCCACATTCCCAATAATGTAACAAAAAAATTTACGCAGGGCCTTGGCTTCATGTTGTACATTATTTTTAAGGAAGTCAATAACAGCTGGTTTGGGTCCATTAGACACCCTGGCCCTGTCAACCCCTTCACTGGATTTCACAGGAGCACATTAATGACTTCATCATAGCAGAAACATGTGATGACTGATGTCCAATGTTCATTCATGTATTGATTTATTCATGCTTTCCAAAAAAACACACCATGAATTACTGCAAGGTTTCCCAGACATTTCAGAGAGCTGGAAAAGGTCTTGCATTTGCAATGAATTTCAGAACTTGCTGAGATTTAAGTAATTCAAATATTTATTGATGAGAGTCTTGTTGCTCCTCATAAAATACAGGAATCTGTAATTCTGTGATTCTATGTTACTTTGCAATAGCTTTGCATGAAGATCTGAATAACAGCTCCATATTTCTTTGTTTGAAATTCGTATTTTAATTTCAAGACATAGAAAACAGAGTTAATAAAACTAATTGATACATGGGATTTACTTTTTAAAATCCTTCAATGCTCCTTTGAAGTTGCAGTTGCTATCTACTCAAAGTACGTTTCTAAGGTTTGATTCCCTTCTTAAAAAAACTTAAAGAATTCTTATAAAAATAACTGCTATTAATAAAAATAACATAAATGGACAACTTTATTTTAGTTGGTTTTATATCATCCATGCTCAGAGTGAAAATGATAAAACCATGCAGTTATCATTATCCCATTTACATTTAGAGATAAAGTATGGAACCTGCTGCTCCTGTGAAATTCAGTCTCATTCAGATTTCAGAGATAGGCTGAACAGTTGTCAAAGAAAAGGGGTTTTTTTTCTTTTCATTTAAACCTATAGATTTGCATTACATCAAAAGCAAAATTTATCTGAAATACGAAAGCTATACACAGTTCACCTTCAAAGAATAAATTTGCTCTCTATTTGCCAGAAATCCAGCCTTTTCTACAAAGAAGTTTTTCAGTCTTTGTTAAATTCTATGTAAGACTTTGGCTTCATTTGCCAAAAGTGTCATACTGCTAAATAATTACCACAAGACAGATACTTCTTAACAGTAATCTGCATTACAGGCATATAGACAAGTTACCACACAACAGTTGCAATTCTGTGGCATTTTATGTTTGTCTTTTGTCTTCTTCATATGTGAGGCAATATAACCTTTTCCCTTGAAACTTAAGCTAGGTTTCGTTAATATATGACTGACTCATTGAGAAGATACACAATTTCAGCTACCAAGACTGAAAAAGAGATTCTATAAGTCAACCATGTCCCTTAACATTCATTTTGAATGGCCTCGTATTTGCTTTTGAGCAGAAAACACCCTCTACACCACAACTGGTGCTCTGCTGATCCATGATTTCTTGATAAACTAGTGTGGCATTGTTCTGAGTCATCAGTGTCACTGTGCTGAATTCAGTTTGTATAAGGTAGTGTTTTGAGAAAATCAGAATCACAAATGTTGTTGAAAAACAAAATCTCAATTTAATTCCCCATGGAGTAATTTTTGCATTCAATAAACTTTATTTAAATGATCTACATTCAATCTACCACTTACCTTCCAAGTATGAAAATATTTTAACTTTCAGCTTTAATTAGTAACTCACCAGAAGAAAATGAACAGAAATTAACTTACATTAGCATATTCCAAAACATTAAAAAGCATAGTAATTTAACTCAGGACAATGTTTACACCTATCACCTGAAACTGTTAAATTCAGAACACATTACAAGTCCTAAGTACAATTGATGTTCCTTGAAAGAGCTGCAAATATTCTGAACAAGCCATGACCCAGTTTTCAGTACAGTTGCGCCAAACTATTTTTGTGTTTAAATAAAAATAACAAAAATGCACATTTTTGCATAGTTTCAGCACAAAATTGAGGGGGTAGAAGGGGAAGAACTGTGGGCTGAGATGAGTTTCACATTACAATTTCGGAACAACCAAAACTCAAAGTAAAATGCACATGGTGAGTGCATAGAACCACAGGAACCAAAACCAAAGAAAAGACAGGAATGAAATGTTATTACAGCTTTTATATCTATCAGGGTAGCTAGGTACTATCTAGTCCCTATCATTATAGTCCTTGAATAATGTATTTTATAACAATTTTTACATGTGATTCTCACTAATGTTGTCATTATTGGAATAGTATGTGTAATTCTGATGGTCACACATTAAAAAAAAAAACTTAAAAATTGTGTACTGCTCAGGAGGGCAATATAAGAATAAATCATAGTATGGAAAATTAGGATGACAGAACAGAGAATCTCAGTCTTCTAATTTATCCAGAAGAAGCTAACTAGGTGGCTTGGTAATTTTAATAGTGGCTTTATTGCTTATTTTTTCATGAAAAAATATAAATATCAAGAATTAATAACTGAAAACTGAAGGCTGAATAGTTTTTATTCTTAATAATAATTAAGAATAAAAATAATGTCCATCTTTTAGATTATCACAATAATAACAAACAATTTACAAGTGTTATGGCAAAATTATTAACTCATTTAAGTCATCGAATGAAAAAAAAAAAGTCATAAAATATTTTTCCTCAATCCATGAAAGGAGCTTAAAACTGAAGTTATTAAGATAAGATTTGGAATAAGATTGTGCTAACTCCAGTCACAATGCAATGTAAAACAGAATGGAAAAATTTCACATAAATGTCCATTTATGACACCAAGAGATGATAATGCAAATTGATGTTTTCTAATTCTCTGAAATTTCTTTTTTTGTTGTTGTTTCATTCTGATCTGAAGTCCATCAAAATGAATATATTTTTTCCTGTTGAATTGAAGAGACGTAAAGTAAATTCGAGGACTTCTGAAAATCTTCCCCTTACTATCACAAAAGCTGGCATTTGACAAGGAGCCTTTAAAGCCTTACTTCTTGCAGCACTATTCCCTTCTTCCAGAGGTATTCCAGATCATATTGTTTACTGACTGTCATAAATGTAAGTGGAGGGAGAACCTCTTCTTCATCCATTAGTGAAATGCATTGATCCTCCAGTGCATCACAACAACATTTCCCAGCTCATCTGAAATGATGAAGAATTTGAGGTAGGTAGCCAGATTAGTATAAGTAAACATCTTGCAAGAACATGCAAATAATTTCCAACTAGATTTTGTTTTTAATGAAAAACAATCAAGAATTTTACACTTGCTTTCCCAACATGCCACAGTAGTAACTCAAAACCAAACCATTAGCTACTATAAAAGATGTTCGGCATCACTAGCAGTTGAGAATATTAAATCAAGCTGAAACTAGGACATAAAAAACTGTTTTAGAAGAGAACTGTTATAACACATTTTTAGGCTCAGGTCCTCAGAATTAAGATGGCTTTCCCTGTGTATCTTGCAATAAGACTAATTAAGCTATCAAAGGTTAACATGGGACAATGATTCAAATTATGCAGTCCGTTGAACAAAAATTCCACTTGGAGGGAGTTCTGGTCAGTTGAAGGACTCAGAATTTGGTTCAGTAATAGGAGGCCTTACTCTAAGTTATTTGTTTTTAGCCCTAAGCATTTTCCTTTCTCAGTAGAGTGTGCCAAGAAAACTAAAAACCATCAGCACAGTAGTACTAAACTTTAACAATGTTTTGCACTGACACAAGGAGGAATCTCAGAGTTATTTAGAAACAATATCATAATCACTGGAGTCAGAGAATTTACAGTATACAAGACTTAGAGACATGCTTTTCATTGGGACCATTCCCTGTTCTCATACACTGAAGTTCTTATGCCTCATGCTCCTATGCTTAGTGCTTAACCTAACTACTTAAATCTCACTGAAGTTACTGTAATTCACATGTCAAAGGTTGGAAATGCCCAGAAGGAAAGTTAGCTGTTTCTTTTTTTACATATTACAAAATTACAGTCACTATATTTCTATTTTTTATATTTAAAACAATATTTAATGGAACTGTATATTAACATTACTGCTTTGCCCTCAGCTCAACAAATTCTTATTTTTTTAAATTTTTTATTGTGTATATAGATCTCAGATTCAGTTGGTCCATAATACATAACACCAGAGAATGATAATAATACTGTACACAGTTAGATGTAAGATTTAGTTTAATAACAAACAAAAGAGTTACTTATATTGTGCAAGCATTGCTTTTCCAAAAGTTTTCAGTCTTCTGAAAAATATTTTCTACTTGTTTAAATCCTTTCAAGTTATTTGCATAAAGCAGTACAACAGCATACTTGACTGACTTACATGTTTTCACTTGTTTGTTTTTTTTCCTCCTCTTGGAATGTGAGGGGAAAATATTGATTTCATTCTCCCAGGTTTATCTGGTTTGGTTTTGTTTTGTTTTTTCTTTTTTTTTTTTTCCTTTTTTCTTTTTTATCTAGGTATGTACAACCTTTAACTTCAGGGAAATATGCTTATCTTGAATAGGAACAGTGTGAACTCCTGCCTGAGATCTCCATCTCATGGAAAATGTAGCATAGATGATGATATTTTAGAGATGGCAATTGTCACGTAGTGGCAATTCTTACTTTTGAGTGCTTGATTTTTAATAAATCCCCATGCTTTTAAGTCAGTAAAACATGAAATTGCCAATATCTGTCAAGTTACACTATTTTGGTACTCACAGGAGTCACAAGCAGGGCTGATGTATCTTGCTGTGTGACACAGACCGCTATCATTTAGAAGAGAAAGGGAGATGGTAGTTGATTGTTCTTACTGGTTGTTCCTACTTCTTTGCCAACCAATTCCAATCTCTCTCTGGGCATATCTACTTGGCTAAACAATCTTTGAGTTTATCAGACTAGATGGTTTGGTTTTTTGGATGTCTTAATCTCATACAACAGTGTATATGTTGTCATGTGACTACTCATCTGCAGGTGGTTGATTTTTTGTGTACTCAATAGAGCAAGGTAATTCTAGAGCATGATTAATCCTTCTAAAGGCAGATTATTGAAATAGATCCCAATCTAGAAACCCCAAAAATATTTCTTTGATGATTAAGGGGAGCTTAGGTGGTAACTTCAGTTTTCAATATTTACATTAAGGTCAAATAAAATTAATTCCATTTCTCATGGCCAATTATATGTTCAAATCAGATGGTTTGCAATTCAATAAAGAAAGTATGGGCACACAACAAAATCCTTGTGATTATCCTTAATCATTATCAGGTAGCAGATAAGGTTCACTAGTGGAATATTCCAAAGCTGTTGATGTTTACCAGCCATGTTTTATCAACTAATCTCTGTACCAATGGACTACAGACTGAATTCAAAGATTGTATATAGCCAATGAAAAAGTGAGAAGGGTATGACTACTAGTAATTATTAGCTTAGGTTAATTTCAGCTGCTGACTATATGAGCTAGCTCTCCCTGTGAGAGAAGTTTTAGGTGAGAAGTTTTGCTCCCATACTAGCATCTGCATGATTACAGCTGCAGCAAACTTATTCAGCCAAAAAGTTAGTAGTTTTTATCTGGATTACTTCTCTAAAAGTCAAGAAGCAAGAATATGCCATCATTGTCTGGGGATATGTGAGGTCACCACTTTTGGCAGAAGTATCTACTTAGATCATCTTCAAAAGATTGTGAAAGCACAACCTTAGTTACATGCAGAGAGATAATTCTCATTATCTTCTGCATTGCCACAGCGTGTAACCACTCATTCTCAGATTCCTGCTAAAACGCAATGCAAAACTCAAACTGAGTGTCATTTGTTAGTGTCTGAGAAGTCAGCTGACAACTGGGGAAGGACCAAAAGTGCACTGAAGAGGCAAAAACCTTGGTGTTCAAGAGTAAACAGAATCAGATCAGTGGAAAGCTTCATTTTTGAGTGGGAAGAAGTGAAGAAAAATTGCTGCCAGAACAACTCATAACATCTTGAGTTTTTTTGTTCAAGATGGGAAGAAAATAAACATCCTAAGTCAAGATCATGTTTTGACAAATTTTATAACCCTGCTCCAAAACACTAAAAGTCATCTCACTAAAACACTTGTAATTTTTGTCTTGGTTTCTTAGAAATAACCTGACTATTCAGAATAAAAATTTCACAAGACAAACCCTGTCTGAGGTAGATATGTATCACTGAAAAGTTTTCTTAAATAGTTAAAGTTTAGTTACTGAAACCAAGACTTTATAATGAGACACATCTGAAAACTTTAGCACTAGGCAGTGTTTCCAGTCTCAATAACAATACTTTTATTGTAAAAAAACTGCATATGAAAATTGTGATATTGAAGTGAAAACTGAGTTGTGTTGGAAAATACTGACTTTTTAAATGTTCTTTCTATAGATGCTACATGAGCACCTATAGAAATATAAATACTGAGTACTGTCCAATAATAATGATGATAGTAAGCACATCCCATGTAATACTTTCCTTTGCAAATACATGTGGGATACAGAACAACTGATACAAATAGCTCAGTAGACACATAGAACTATCATGGTGCAACTGTTAACAAGCAAATAAAGCTACAGCTAAGAAATAACTTCTAACTTTACCTCTCGTGTTCAATAAATAAATATTACTTATTATTAATTTATATCACAATGCTATTTAGAATGTCCAGTAGGGTACTGTATGGACATATTAAAAACATAGTCCATGCCTTCAAGAGCTTATAGGATTAAGTCTGACGTATTTATCATAAAAATGTTGATCCAGATATTCATAGGAATTTGCTTGAAGTAGAGTTTTAATCACATGTTTCCCAAGAACACATATCACTTCAAAATCTTCTAGGTAATATATTGGTAATAGGAAATTTACCACACACACCCCTCTAAGCCTGATGAGAGCCCAAGGGCTAATCAAAACCACTACAGGCCTTTTAGCAGTGAATCTAAATTAATCAAATCATCCCTGCTGTTTTTTGTTAATGTTTGGACAATCTAGCTTTTCTGCAGAGTGCTCTTGCCTTCTGAGTAGAGGACAGGGAGCCAGAAACTCCTTGACTTTTAATCCTGGCTCTGACACTGATTCTCTCTGCGGCTTTGGGCAAGGAATCATTGTTCTATAGTAAAATGCTTGTATTGGCAAGATGATGAACTACTGTAGATGATCTAATAAAATTTTTCCATCTTTAATTTCTGTGATTCTGTAATGCTAACAACTTAAGTTTCAGCCTCTCATCTGAAAAGAGGAGGCAAGTACTTACCCAGTTTGCTTGCATGCAAAGAAGAATTAAAGTTCTAGGACAGAGAACTTCACAGGATTGCAGCTACAATGCATACTTAGTGTTTTGTTGAGTATCTTGTTAATCAACAGCACCTATAGGGACTATATGACACAAGACTAGATTGAATAGTCTCCCTTTCTCCTACTAATCATTGTCCTAGCTGGAGTTTGCTGGAAAATTCTTTCCTGTAGCAATTTGGGGACTGTTTCATTGTATTTAGGCCTTGCTTCACTAGAATGTTTCAGAAGAATAAAGCAACCACCAAACTAGCCAATGGCAGACAACTTTTTCTTCTGGGAAAGGTAAGAGAAGAGGGTAAACACAATAAGGCAAAGTTCCTAGGGTGGTGCTTATGCCAATGCACACAATGACACAGACATTGTATGAATGCCTGCATTCCTCAGCTGTTACCACCAGCTCAGTTACACCCACTGGTTGCTAACTCAAGATTCTTATGGGTGTCTCTAACTTGACCTAGGGAACAGAATGAAGAGAAAAACCTCCAAGTTTAGGATAACCCCCTGAAAGTCCAATAATAACAACATGCATCTGGAAAAAATGTACTAAAATTTCTGGGTCTAGAAAGACAGAAGACATGCTGTAAAATGAATGGTCCTGCACATGTGATTAGCTTCACTTTAGCTCAGCCACTTAATTTGCTATCCAAAGAAAACCAGCCATAGTAAACATTGTAGTCTATTGCTATGGAACTCATTCTACCCTTTCAATGTATGTGCAAAAGAGCCAAAGGTGGGACTGCTACTGATAATACATAATAAATCCTACTTATCAGTTATACAAGATTGGATATATTACATGGAAAGAGACAGTAGAGAAACATTATCAGACTATGCTTTAGTGAAGGACCATCACAAAGAGATCTTCCTAAGGACTTCTCATTTTCTTATGGCAGTGAAAAATGGCTCTCACACATAGAGGCAACTACATACAGAACTGTTTGCTAATGAGTTGTGTCAAGGTTTGACAGGAATTTCACTCATTGTTTTAGTAGGCTATACTGTTGCTTGCACACTGAATTTTTTTCTTAACTTGCTTTCTTTGATAAAGAATGTCATGTTACTCCTTGACTCCACTGATATACATCATATCAAGGTAGACAAAGAAAAAAAAAGTGTGAAACTTGCTTGAACAGGGCAATCTCTTTTCAGAGCCAAAAAGTAATTGGACTTTCTTTATTCTCTACATGGAAAACAGGAGAGAGAAATATAGAGACTACAGAGATACATAGAGATAGTTTGCTATCTAGGATATGGTGATCTACACAATGAATGCTGCAAGATGGCGATTCATCAAACTGGTAGGGGTAAATAGGCAGACAAAGGTGATGAGTGTGTCTGTCCAAGTTGCAGTGCATTTTGGGATTCTTAATGGTATACCAATACCCAGAGATTTACCATTTTGGATCATGTGACTATCCTGACGTGAAAATTATATATTGCTCTCATAAACTGGGATTCTGCTAAATTAATTTTCAGTTCAGAAGAGATATCTTCACCATACTATTTTAACAGATTTGTATGACTTTTGTCAATAGACTCTTGTGACCTTAAATCAGTTTTTATCAACACATTATCATCAAAGTACATATGATTATTGTTATTTACAGCAGATATTGGTGGAGTTCATAGCTTAAGCAATCAAGCCAACTACAGAGGAATGGCCGGTTAACCAATTATCACATTTTCTTAGAAATGAATTCATAAACCTCAAGACATACCACAGTTAAAAGCTATTTCAGTCACTGGAAAACAACTGAAAGACATCTAGAGACCTCTGGAAAAGGATATCCCTCCCAGCCGAAAAAAACTTGCTTCATGCAAGTCACAAGAAAGTTATTATCCAAACTAGGTCACTGACAAGAGATGTTATTAATGATCCCATTGAAATTATTAATGCATTTAACAATTACTTTGCAAACTATAACATTGTATCCTGGGAGAATACTGAATCATATTGGTCACTTGGATGAAGATCAAATAAGCTTAGGATGAAAAGATCAGACTCTGAGAAAGTTTAGAGTACTTTGTGATTAATAAAAATTAAACGTCAGAACTACTTGATTTGCATTTCAATCCACAAAAGACTATTAACTGGACTTTACCACATTATTTAAAGTTATAGAATAACTAAGCATACCTCTGCACACATAAAATATTAACATTTACACAGTATCAGTATGAGTCTACTGCTACAGTTATATGTAAAAATGATACAGGAATACTGCTTGCAGGTGAGACATAATAGAATTTTCTCTTCAATTCACAAAATAGACCTTATTGTAATAATTTGGTAATATATAACTATTATGACACTCTGCAGTAAAGAATTTCTTGATCTCTCTGTTTACTTCCCAGGTACTTGGATGATGAATAGCCTGTTTCCTATCTGATCATGTGATAATAAACCAGTGTATGTATACAGATTTTATATGGTATCTTACAGCATATGGTAAGACTTACAGCCTGTTATTCTGTAATAATCTTAATTAAATTGTAAAAGATCTCATTACATCTCAGAGATTATATGGACAAGGAATAAGAATTTTTGCTATGAAATAAAAATGTATTCAGTGTAAAAGAGGTGAACACTTGGAACTATTCTGTCAAGAGTTATTTGAGGATAGTGAAGCCTGCCGAGGAAATGAATACTGAATTAAAATGCATTTTTTTCTCAACCCTCTTTGGTTCATATCTCACTTCCATTAAAAAAGAAATTCATTTGTCCCTAATGACAGTATGGCTCCAAAACAAGCAATCACAATGCTTCTTCATGTTTCATCTGTCATTCAGTGTACCTCTGAGATGGTATATGCTTCCTGGTTGCAAAGGGCATGACTATCTGCTCCCCTGAAGTTTCTTCCAACCTGATTTTCTAGAACACCCAAGTCCAAAAGTCATATGTTTCTTATTCTTTCTACTTTACGACCTGTACTGCTTGTGCTAGCTCAGCTGAGCTATTGTAGATGTGTTAGAACATTGTTACCTTTTCATGTATGTAAAGAGATATTTTCCCTATACCATGCTTTTCACTTATTTTTTTACTTTCCCTTTAGGCCTTGCCTCATACTTGCTGGAACTGTAATAAATCACATCCATCACACTGGAACTTTCCTCCTCTGTTGAAGTGAACTTTCATTACTACTCACAGTCTTATTACCTGTCCATATGTCTCTTAAATTTGACCACAACTCTAATCCAGTTTAGGTAGATGGTGACAGAAATATATTATTCCTCAAATGGCATCCCATGGGCACTCCACTTCCCTGTATCATATAAATGGGGGAACATCTGTCGAATGCTTGTCACAAGTACAACAGGTCAATAACCACCATCATGACTGGAATCCTTCCCAGCAGAAATTTCACAGAATGGCTGTATCTTGCCTCTCATCACTCTAAGTAGCCCCTCAGGTAAAAGGGAGGTACTTTGGCATGAAAGAGTGTGTGAATTTCATATTTCTGTTGCCTGTCATGAACCTATTTAGGTAGTGAACAGATTACAAAATCTGTTCACTGGAATACAAAAGAAAACTGGGAAACAGAATTATTTAATTCTGCTCATAAAATCTATTTTAAAACACAACAAAATAAGCTTTCATGTTGACCATATCTGTGAATGCACCAATAGGAACAGCATACTGTTTAAAGAGTGTCTGTTGTAAGGAAAAATTACTGTTCAGCAATTAATGAAACACACAGTTAAATGTACTGTTGAACAGAGATAGTACTTAACCATATACTAATTTTCTCTGCTGAAGTGAGTGCTGAATTAGTACTCCACTTCCCCTCCAAAAGCTCAGATATAAAAGAGAAAAAGTAAAACTTCAGTGCTACAGGTATTTCCCTCCTTCATGCATACATGTTCATCTCATTATCCATTCTTAAATTATAATGAATAATCAGAGATAATTATCACATTTCTATAATGACAGAGAACCTACATATTCTAAGACAGTAGCATAATTTGATATTTATGAAATGCTTCTTTATTTATGAAGCATCTGTCTAGAAATTTAATTCCCGCCACTGCAATGTTTCATTACAATTCTAACACAGATGAATAATGAACAAGATTCCTATCTAGGCTATTAAAATTTGAAAAAGGAATACACTTTGATGAATCCAAACCACCACCTCACCCAGCTACTGTATGAAGTTCTTAGTACTTTCGTTTATTTTTCTGTTTCCTGTTTCAGTCAGAGAGGTTAAAATAGGAAAGCCAATAGCTGGAAAAGAAACAAAATGAAAGAGGGACAAGGGAATGGGTGTGTGAAACTTTAGGGAGGTTAAATAGCAAAAGGTTCAGATTACAGTGAATAAAGAGGCCAGAGAAATATTAAAAAAATATGAAGTTTATAATACTGGAAAGAGAATTAAAAACCTAGAGAAGCAGCATAAGAATAGATAGATGACAGCTGTGAGTAGATGAAGACAGAGAAAGAATAGGGAAGTCCAGATCTTGTTCCTGCGGAAGTCAATGGCAAAGCAGTCATTGACTTTGGTGGGAACCAGAGAGGCCCACAGTGAATGAAAATTCATTGCCATAAGGGAGAGAAAGGGGGGAAAACTGGCATTAATAGAAGAATAAACAGATGTAGGGAAAATAAAAAATCAGAGCAGTAGTTGAAGCCTAAGGTGATATAGTCAGAAAAGCATCCATAGTCTCAGTATCACAGGGCTGATGGCCTGAGACCCAAACTCAACTTTGTCAAAGAGAGATCTCAGCATCAGGACCTTTGCATTGTTAGTGATTTTGGAAAGTTTTTTCTTAAATGTGAGGTCCCGTCACCCTTGTTTCACAGTGAGGTAGAAACCACCGGGACAGTTTGTGAGCTAAGCTGTTATTGACAGTAGCAAATGGAGTAAGAGTAGCACCAGGAGGCGTTAGTCCACTGTGTGTAGCACAGGAACTGATGCCTATAGTGGAAGCAGCTCAGTGCTTTTGAAACAATGACCCTGCTTTCAGTCATCAAATATGTTACTGTATGTCACCTACTCAGACACTTTTACTGCACATTTTGTAGTACTTGAATTTTTTCTTAAGGTCGTACTTTTTCAATTTTCTTCTCTTCTTAGCTGAAGAAAAACATTTGACCTGAGCGTATGCCAAAGGGTAAAAGGAAACCAGGTATCATTCCTGGGGTGTGCTTCTGTTTTTACACTATGACTTTCTTGATCCTTGCCTCAGGACCAGTTAACTTACTACCCCAAGCCTCATAATTTCTTCAAGAGCTAGTAAAGATTTGTTAAACTCACCAGCAAAGTATATGTATCCATTTCCCCTCTAGTGGAAGACAGAAGTCTTCTGCTACTACAGATTACTTAGCTCAAATTGCTAAACAGCTGCATTACACATTTTACTAACCCACTGATGAACCATGAGAGGATCCACAATATTTTGCAAGATTCAGTGTTTTTTTAAGTCTAATTTTTGTTCCTGTATCATTAATGCAATATAAATTGCATTATAAGGTGGTGATGTGCCTCTCGTGCATATGTATATGCATACAATCAAAATCCATCTATGGCTCTCTGATGAATGAAGGGAGCTGCTGTGCCAGAAAGCGTAGCACTGACACTGGATCATGCAGAAGGCATTGGGACATCCTCAAGGCTACAAAAGTATAAGCTTCCCTGGGTAAACAAAATCTATTTCAGCTCCTGTTGCACCTCTCAGGTGCTACTGGGAAAGTTAAATAGTCTGATCTTTTATGAATGGACAAGGTGGTTGCTTTTTGTTTGTTGTTCAATTCAAAACCACATAGCAAGTGTGCTGAGCTCTTACTGCTATAACTGAGGTCAGTGATACCAAAGAGGTCTAAATATGAGCTCTGCTCTTCACTTAGACTGTTCTTTTAATGTCAATGCATCTATGTCAGACTGGACACCTCATATTCTTTCACTGTTTTAGCTATAAACTGTCATAATTCTGTGGTGACAGTAGTCTCTAGTGGACTGAACTGTTGCTAAAATAAAAGCATTAAAGTTCTATGGACAGATTGAAAGGACTAAAATAAGGACAATAGGTCTTAATGTAAATTTAAGCCAGAGCCTACTTCAAATTCTGAGATCCTCTAACATCTATTTCCATCCAATCTTGGAAACACCTCACCTCCGTAAGAGTCTCAGTTACCTCACAGTGTAACAAGTATCTAAAATTCTGCCTCTGCGTATTCACAGAGAGATATATTACTGCAAATAGGGCATATTGTGTTGTATATGCTTTCCTCAGTCTGATTTGAATCTAGAAACACCCATCTATGTCTATTTGAAGGCCTGTTTGAAGACTTCTTCCCACTAATTTCCGTTCAAACCTAACTGGCCAAGAAGGTAGTACCTCCTATTTTAGGTCATAGTCTAGTCAGTGTGACATTTCTCGTGGATGTAGGAGGTAGAGACTTAATTTCCTCCTTCTTCTGAGGTGAGTCATACTCAGAGCTTCTACACAATAGACTTTTGGGGAATGAGAGCAAGGGAGGCTACAAACACTGATTCCTTTTGAAACTGTGCCATAATATGAAAGGATGATGTGTATAAACTTTCTGAACAAGTTGTTAGGCTCCAGGCAAGAAAAGGGCTGGATTAGAAAGCCCTACACTACATTGTAGGTTTTTAGTATTTTAAAAGAATTCCTTATTAGAAAAAAAGGAAAATAAATATGCCCTATCTTAGGCAATAGCTGCTCACTGATTTCCTCCCTCATTCTCAATTGCATGTTCTAGCTATTAAATTAAGGAATTGTGATTCACCCAGTCCTCTTTCTTTCCCGATCAAGTAAAATTTGGATGCTTTTTTGCACAATGGAACTACTGTTGAGTACACATTTGATTCCTCTGTCAGAGAGAGAGAAAGAAATGAACTTAACTTGGACTTCTAACATGTCAAGTGAATGCATGACTAGTAAATTATCCCATCAGCAACATCACAACAGTACCATTAAGTCTATTGCTCCCTCTTACTCTAGTCAAATTTTGAAATAATAGTATTTGTTACTCTTTACTGAAAGCAAGAACTTAGATAACTCACAAGGAGTGAGGTATAGGCCTTTTGTTCAAAGTGCAAGGATGTGCCTTTTTGCACCCTCGCATGAGATTCTGAAGTTTACACAGAGGAAAGACTTAAGATGCCATCTCATTTTCCATAGTCTCTTATGTGTCATCCCAGGACAGTAGTCTACTCAACTTGATAGTCAATTTGCACAGCCCTCTGAAATATCTTTATTCCCCCTTTACATCACGTATGGAGTTCAGTCATGTAACTCCAGGATTCTGGAATACTGTCTAAGGTCACATATTCCTTTTGAATGAATCCATTGTCACTAATGCAAGGTTCCAGTAGAAATATTTCTGTAGACAGTTCTGTATTCTGGACAGAGTTTGGATGGCACATTATAAATAATGCATACAGTCATATACTGAAAAATGAGTCTATGAAGAACTATTGGATAAAACCTCATCTTTAATGAGCACCATTTCTCATAGTCACTAATGAGGTTGGAGTTCTATAGGAAAAGTGGGATGTGGCTGTCTAATTTAAACTGCTATGTAATTGAAACTGGTGTCATATCATATGTATGTACAGAGAGAACATTTATATTGAAACAGCAACTTCATTATTAGAAATTCTGATTTTCCTAATACCCTTTAGTAAGGTTTGGAGGTTTTTTTAGATCATTTTAGAGAAATTGTTGAAGGTTGATATAAGGTTATCATGCAGACATAAAGCATCTCTATATGTCTCCTGAGTAACAGAGAAAAAACGGCATACTGCCTGCAGGTCTTTAGCATCTGTCTTGGGTTTTTCGTTTAATTTTTTTTTTTCTGACCCATTTATTGCAATTCCATGTCCACAGACAGGCAACAAAACTGTTCAAAGGGTCTGGAGAACAAGTTGGATGAGGAGTGGCTGAGAGAACTAGGATTGTGTAGTTTGGAGAAGAGAAGGCTGAGAAGAGACCTTTTCGCTTTCTACAACTACCTGAAAGTTGTATTGAGGTGGGTTTCAAACTCTTCTCACAACTTACGAGTGACGGGACAAGAGAAAATGGCCTCAAGTTGCACCAGGGGAGGTTTAAGCTGGATATTAGGAAGAATTTTTTACAGAGAGGGTTGTTGGACACTGGCACAGGCTACCCAGGGAGGTGGTGGAGTCATCATCTCTGGACATATTTAAAAATTATGTAGATTAATTGCTTAGGGACCTGACTTAGTGCTGGTTTTGGCAGTATTACGTTAGTGGTTGGACTTGATCTTAAAGGCCTTTTCCAATCAAAATGATTCTATGATTCTAGAATTAATACACCACAATAGAGTGTTGTACTACACCGGTAATCTCACTCATTTTACAGAGCTTTCATGAAGCTTAATGAATTTATTGGCTTGCTCTTGTTTTCTTTATGCACTTTCAAGACTGGCTTTCACAGTTGTGGAACTTTTGGATGGTGCAAGAAACATATTCACCTGTCTAGCAAATGAAATCAGCTTTGAAATTTTTCCATAAAATTATTTAGTGAAGAAAACTGCAAAACTGCATACATTGCTGCTTAAACCTCAGCACGATACTCTTATTGCCATTGCTTATGCATCTTACTCTAGTCTTGCCACTCCCCAGACTGTCGTCAAATCAAGTGTCAATGATTCCCAGTAGTCTCTATTAACTCTTTTTTTTTGTTTAAAGACCAAAGATTAAAGCTGAGGCATGGGGTATTACCAGATGGGAAATACTAATTTACTAAAACATTTGAACATTTGGAGTAAATTTGAAAACAGAACCATCTGTTATGTAAACTAATCCAATAGACTCCGCTCTTTGTATAGCCAGCTGCTGTCAAGTAATAGATTATGAAACCAAGTAATAAATCTTAATTCAAAAAATGTTTCTCCATTTGAAAGATTTGAGAATTTATTTTTCCTTTCTTGTTTTAATGTAAACTTGATGCAAGTTGGCAGAACTCTCTGACCTGTAGGGGGTCTAGTATTCATTCAGATCCCAATGGGAGGCTGTGAATGAAGTTTCATAAAGGTCAATTGCGAGGCAAGTCCTGTGATCCAGGCCTCTTTTGTGTATCAGTCGCTTACTCTCATGCACAATATACATAGGTTGCTGGGTCTGTTTTTGAGATGAGTACCTCAAGGTACTGGACAAAATTCCAAACAAGAATTGAACTCACCTTTTCTGAACCTAGTCAAAATAATGAAAAAAGTCTTTCCTGCAGCAAAGATTTAAAGTGATAGTCCAGGACTCTATTCATCCTGGGTTATGATTCTTGCTAAAGACAAACATCCTTTACAAAAGTCAGCATTTAAACAGACTCCAAAAAGACAAAGTTTCCCTCTTTCTGATATGGAGTTATGGCTCTAGTACCAGCAAACTGAGATGTCAGAAATCACTCTGTTCATGACAGCTGGTACACCATAAGTAACCTGACAATTTCTGCATCCAACTCATCTAATTTCGTCCATTCCTCCACTTGATGTCAAGTCAGAGAACCCTTCTTATTCTGGTTTCAGGATACTGTTAGTCTTCTCTACCCATATCACATGAAACTAAAGAAAGTTGTGTAAACTATTGCCTTTCTACTCATGCTTATTTGCATGAGTGTAACATTCAAAGAGGGAAAGAACTTTATCTATCTATCTATCCATGTATATTTTTACTGAACAGAACAGAATGAGACAACATGGTTAAGAGGATTCCAAACAAGATGTGTTTCCTAAGTACAAGAAAGATTTTAAAATTTGGTTCCTAATATCTCTGTCCAAATTATAACAACAATTGTCACATCCCAGTAGAAGAAAGATTGTTTTCTGGTAGTTGCTGTGAAAGTCATTTTCTTTCCTCTTTTTTTTTTTTTTTTTCTTCAGTGCAAGGCCTTTTTTTAACAGCACAAGGCCTTGTGCTGCTTTCAGGTATCTCACCTGCAGAGTGACATACTAATTGCCATAAGCAAAGGAAGCAGATCCGTTTGCTAGTGTGGTATTTTCTGCTTAAATATGTATAATTGGACAAACTCTACAAAACTTTATAGCTTTCAATGGAAGAATTACAGTGTTAGCAAACCTTTTTATCTTTTCCATAACTTCTCTGAACACACCATAATCAAAAGACTGATTAATCTATTGCAATATTCGTCAGATCCATTAATCACTCAGACTTCTTAATTCACTGTCCAAGACAGTCTTTGGGAATACAGTACACAATTGTTTTTCATGTAGGGGAGCACTTTCTGTTGGACTAACATCACTGATAGTCTGACTGTGTTAGTGATTAAGAGTTATAAAATATAGCCCTATAGAAGCCTTCTGTATTTCAGTTATGTATAAATTTCTGAGTTTATAGCCTGCATGAATTATACACATTCTATATGGACTTATCCAAAAGTTTGCATATTCTTAAAAAATAGAAATTTTCTTGCTAAAATAGCAAGAAAAAATTGTCAATGGAAAAGTACTCACAGACATCTGTTCTTCCATCGATATAGTCAACAATTTCCCACTAGCATGTACACTGAAGGGAGAATAGGCTCTGCAGAATGCAATAAAAATGTGTTTCACTAACTAAGTAAATTCCTTTATATATTGTGGCAAGACAAATAAATAAATCCAGAGATTTACAGACAGCCACCTTGGCTGACATTTCAGAGAGTTGGAGCCTTTAGCAATACTTTTTTGCTTAACTCCATCATAGAAAACCCTTATCTCTTCTCCCAAAACCTCATTTCTCAACTCTCCCCTGCTCTCCTCTTTCAGGCCCACTTCCCAGTTTCTTTCTCTTTTTCCTTCCAAGGTGTGATTGCTCTCTTTGCTCCCCAAAGTCTCCTTCTTGATTGTTTTGCTCAGATTTAATGAGTCCAAGGCTTTGCTCTACTCCAGAAATTGCATTTACCCTTTTTTTTTCCCAAGTACATCTGTCTCCTCCAAGCTTTCTCTCCTGCTCTGACCTTCCTGCACTTCAAGATTTTTTTTTGCCAAGCTTATTTCCCTTCAGCCTTTCTAATCTCTTTTCACTTCTGTACTTTTTTTCTGCTCTCAATGTACCAAAAGCATTTCACTATTTCATTTTTTTTCTCCTTCTGAATTCAAGAATTCAGATTTGCAAGCAAATAAAATAGTGGTCATTGTTGCATTTTTTTTCCACCCTAGTATGTACAGGAAAGAGGCTTTTAAAAAATTACTTGGTCTAAAACCAACAGACACTTCAAGCCTCACCTGTGATCCCTTACCCATTGTCAGAAAATCACATGGAATTGCCATTTGACTTTAAATTTAGAATTTCTAATTCAATAATGATATATTCATTATTGAATATAATAATAATAGCATATATAATTAAAAAATTTAAATGTGATATTATCATCTGTATGCTAATTCTCCTGTCTCTCTTCCTATAGATTTGCTATTTCTTTTGTGTATACCATAGAACGTCATAAACATTTTCATTTATTCTGCCTTTAAAATTAACCCCATTCCTACCTTGTCCTCCACTGATAAACGTTATCAAAATAAAGTTTGATAAAGTTTTTACTATTTTGAACAAAAATGACATGTTATATGCTGTTCACAGGTTACTTTACAAAGAAATTAATTGGTGTCAGAGGAGAGAGGGTTCTTCCTGGTTCTCAGTGATGCTAATAAACATTTTTCTGTTTAATTCACTAGAAGCAAGATTAGAATGTAAACCAACACAATAGGTATTTGTTATTTAAATTCATTACTTTCCTAATGAACTATGCTACATTCCTTAGCCAAGCAAAACTCCCGCTGACTTCCTGTATTAGGTCCATCTTTATTATTTAGCAGATTGACAGAACCAGAGTGGTACCATCTATTACTACTGGCAAATAACGGTTGAATTAATCTTCCTCTTATTCACAGGATGATTCATTCTGTGTCGTACACACTTCATTTTTGATTTATGTAAGATGTAGATGTTAACATCCTTTCTGAGACTCAATTATTTAATCTATTTTTGTCATTCTATTCATTTGCTTATTCAAGTCATTTTGCATTAATAATCAGCCTCCATTCTTCTTCATTATTTAGTATTATTCGGTATAATGGAGTGTATGCCAACTACAACTTCTGGATAAAGCTTTTGAATGAGTGACACATTTACTGCCAAAAGTTAAAACATAGAAAACTTCAGACAGTGAAAAAAGCAAGATATTTGTAGAGGTACTGTCTAGTTTTGAACATTGTAATTGTGACTTAAGCCAAGTTAATAATAACATTATGCTTTTCCCAGCTATTTGTATCCATAGAAGAGATAAATAGGTTCTCCCCAATGAGTCAATACTGATAACTAGAAATATAGCGCTTCTCAATTTTTGAAACATCTTGTTAGGTATGTCACAGGGAATGAGAGAGGTTACTTTATTAAAAAAATTTACAAATATTAAACATATTGTTTATGAATTAGTCAATATACAGGGTCCCCTTTGCTTGTAGCACTGTGGGCTCATTAAAACTGAAGAATGCTCAAGAGTTCCAGACTTTTGCTTTACTTGCCCTGTATAACGTTTCCTATAAACAACTCAATTCCAAAACAACTGCCAAAACCTTCTCATGGGGTAGAGAAGGAAACAAAATAATCTTCTTTCAACCAACTACTCTAAGTATAATTCTTGGCTACCAATATACCAAACCAATTCCTCACAACCACAGGAAGGTGGTCAAAGCTAAATTATCATGCACCATGATTCACAAAACAGCATTTTGCCTTGTGAGACACATTTTCTGTTTGCTTCAGTCATATAAATCATGACATTTCTTTCAGACATATTAGTCTACATAATGTGGAGGTAGCATGTGGAAGGTGCCGTTCTGGAAAGCAATTTAACAGATTCACAGAATCGCTGGGGCTAGAAGAAACCTCTGGTGATTGTCTATGAGTCCTCTAAAAATATCAGCTGCTCTCCCCTCATCTATTACCCTTCTGGTCAACTCAAACAAGTTCCTCAGTAATATATCCCTTCAGGTTTGCATACCTTTGAGGATGGAGACTCCCCAATCTTTGTTGGCATCTCCTGACAGCTTTTGCACATTCTTACTATCAAAACTTTTTTTCTTAATTTTAATATACTATGTTTCAGTTTGTTTTCATTGACTCTTATTCTTTCACAGGATATCTCTGAGAAGAATCTAGCTCCAACTTCTTTTCTCCCTCTCCCCCTTACCACTTTGATAAGATCCCCCTAAGGATTCTCTTCCCCATGCTTAACAGTCATAGAATCACAGAATCTTAAATGTTGAAAGGAACCTTGAAAGACCATCTAGTCCAACCCGACTGCAGAGTAGGATCTCTTAAAGTAGGTCACACAGGAACATATCCATGTGGGTTTTGAATGTCTCCAGAAAAGGAGACTTAACAATCCATCTGGGCAGCCTGTTCCAGTGCTCCATCACCCTCACAGTGAAGAAATTATTTTGTATGTTTCTCTGGAACCTCTTATGTTCCAGCTTGTACCTGTTGCTTCTTGTCCTATCATTGGTCATTATTGAGAACAGCCTGGCTCCATCCTCCTGACACGCATCCTTTATGTATTTGTAAACATTAACAAGATCACCCCTGTCTCCTCCAAGCTAAAGAACCCCAGCTCCTTCAGCCTTTCATCATAAGGGATATGCTCCACTCCCTTCATCATCTTTTTAGCCCTGCATTGAACTCTCTCCAGCAGCTCCCTGTCCTTCTTGAACTGAGGAGACCAGAACTAGACACAATGTTCCAGATGCAGTCTCACAAGGGCAGAGTAGAAGGGGAGGAGAACCTCTCTTGACTTACTGCCCACATCCCTTCTAATACACCCCAGGATGCCATTGGCCTTCTTGGCTATGAGGGCACATTGCTGGCTCACGCTCATCCTGCTGTCCATCAAGATCCTCAGGTCCCTTTGCCCTACACTACTCTCCAATGGTTCATTTCCCAACCTGCACTGGTATAAGGGATTATTCTTTCCCAGATGCAACACTCTACACTTGCCTTTGTTGAATTTAATTAGATTTCTCCCCACCCAACTCTCCAGCCTGTCCAGGTCTCATTGAATGGCAGCACAGCCCTCTGATGTGTCAGCCACTCCCTTCAGTTCAGTTGTCAAACTTGCTGACAGTGCCCTCTGTTCCCTCATCAGAGTCATTAATGAATATATTGAACAGTACCGGCCCCAGCACTGACCTCTGAGGGCCTCCACTAGTCACAGGCCTCCAACCTCACTACCTAATCATCCAGCCCTATTGATCACAACTCTCTGCCTTCTTCCCTTCAATCAGTTAACAATCCACCTCACTACCTAATCATCCGGCCCACACTTTCTCAGTTTTGACATGAGGATGCTGTGGAGACAATGTCAAATACTTTGCTGAAATCAAGATAAACCACATCCACTGCATGACCATCATCTATCCACCTGGTTATGTCTTCATAAAAGGCTATCTATCAGGTTGGTCAAACATGACTTCCCCTTGGTAAAACTATATTGACTGCTCCCAGTGACTCTCTTGTCCTTTAAATGTCTGGAGACAGCCCCTGGGATAAGTTGTTCCATCACCTTTCCAGGGATGGAGGTGAGGCTGACCTGTCTGTAGTTACCCAGCTCCTCCTTCTTACCATTTTTGAAGACTGGGGTGACATTTTCTTTCCTCCAGTCCTCAGGTACCTTTCCTGTTCTCCACAACTTACTGAAGATGAGGGAGAGTGGCTTAGCAAGGACTTCTGACAGCTCCTTCAGCACCCTCGGGTGCATCCCATCAGGGCACATGGATTTATGCACATTCATATTGCTCAACTGATCCTCAACCCAGTCCTCATCAACCAAGCAAAACTCCTTCTTTAATCTGACTTCCTCTGGGGTCTGGGGCTCCCGAGGACAGTCTGCAGCACCATAGATAAAGACAAAGAAGGCATTCAATAACTCTACCTTCTCTGTACCTTCTGTCAACAAGGCACACATCTCATTCAACAGTGGGACTACATTGTTATGTCTCATCTACATGTCAGATGCTTCAGTTCCTAAATCATCTTCATGCCCTTCACTGAACTCACTCCAGTATGTCTGTGCCCTTTTTGTATGTGGAGAAGTGCTAGACCAGAGTACAAAAAGGGAAAGGATCACCTTCCTCCATTCCCTGGCAATGTTTTACCTAATACAGTCCAGGACACTGTAGTCCTTCTTTGCCACAAGAGCATATTATCAAGCGGTGGATGTTGGGAGGTTGGGACATCCTTTTTTTCTATCGCATCTAGCAACAGGACGAGGGGTAATGGGATGAAGCTGGAACACAAAAAGTTCAATTTAAAGAGAAGAAAAAACTGTTTTACTGTTCAGGTGAGGGAGCCCTGTCACAGGCTACCCAGGGAGGGTGTGGAGTCTCCTTCCTTGGAGGTCTTCAAGACCTGCCTGGACACAGTCCTATGCCACCTTGATCTAGGTGGAACTGCATCTGCAGAAGGATTGGACTAGATGATCTCTAAAGTTCCCTTCCAACACTACCATTCTATGATTCTGTGATTCATAGTTCATGGTCTACTTGTCCACCAGGATCCTCAGATAACCAGGTGTTTTCTGCAAAGCTGATTTCTAGTTGGTTCATCTCCATCTTGTGCTGGTGAATGTGATTATTCCTTCCCAGGTTCAGGATCTTACATTTCCCTTTGTTAGAAATCACGACATTCCTGTTGACCCATTTCTCCAGCCTGTCAAGATCTCTCTAAAAGGCATTACAATCTTTTGGTGCATAAATAATTTTAATTTTGTATCATCCACAAACTTGCTCTGTGTATACACTGCCTCTATATCCAGATCATAAGTGAAGATACTAAACAGTATTGGCTTCAGTATCTGGTCCTGAAGCAAACAGAGAGTGACTACCCTCCAGCAAGACTTCATGCTGCTACCCTTTGATCCCAGTAGTTCAGCCACTCTTCAATTCACCTCATTGTGTGTTTATGTTGTCCAAACTTCATCAGTTTGTCTATGTAGATATTATGGGAGACAGTGTTGAAAGCCTTGCTAAAGTCAAAATAAACTATATCAGCTGCTATTTCTTTTTGTCCTTTTTGTAAACAGGAGTGTGTTTTCTGTCTGCCAGTCCTTAAGAATCTCACTCAACTGCCATAACTTTTCAAAGATTTTTTTCAATGATGTTGATAAGCTACCTCGACACTCTTAAATGATAATTTCCTCCTCAGTGTTATATTTAGAAAATACCATCAAGGCAGTCCAGTAGCTAATTGCTGTATATACATGGAAAATAAATCTTGAATTGTGCAACAGATGCAATTTCTGATTTATGTTGCACAGGTATAATATAAATTTCCTTTGGATGATTCTTACACTAGTCATTCTCACTAAAGCCAGTATTTTCTTATTCTTCCTATCCTTCCCACAGTGATGGGAGTATCACCTGAGTTCAAATAAATTATGAAATAAAAGCAGAAGTTCATGTCACTAAACAGATTTCATTTTTTTTAAACTGTTAATGATAGGAAGGGATTAGTCATGTAAATGGTCAACAAGAGATATGGCCAACTTGGCTGCTGCAAGTTAAATGATAAGAAGGTAGGGAAATAACTGAATATCATGTTAATAGACTTTCATCCAGAATGAGAACAGTTGTAGGGAGTAAGTACTCAAATCTGTGATCCTCATTATAATAGTACTGGCCATTATTGGAGGCTGCCAGTTGGCCTCAAAAAGGCAGTTCTCTCATATGCTTCAAATTATCTATAATAAGGTGTCAAATTCCCAAACCAAAAGAATACTTTTTTTTTTTTTTTTTACTATAAACCTTTAAAAATTAGCTACCTAGAAGAGGCTTGTTAATCCTTCATCATTAGGCTAAAACAGACATCTCAATGATTTATGTGCTGTGAGAAGTGCCAAATAGTTTTCTAAGGTATTAACAGCAATATCTTCAGCATAACTGATTTCCAGTTCCTGCACATTTATCCCATGTTATGGTTTACATACATCTATGTTTGTTCATTTTCTGGCTGCTTCCACAATTGGAGTTCAAAAATCATTAATAACTCTGGTGACATCAAGGATATAAAAAATGATACTCATAGTCCTTCAGGGAGATATATATTCCTTTTCCTGTTTACATTCTATGATTCTGGTGATCCAATAAAATGTCCCACCATTAAGAACATAGGCCTGATTTTCTTAATTATTATATCTGCTTTATACATCAGCTTGCTTTGTAAGTTCTATCAGACTTAAAGTCTTTTTCAGAATATTTAGGATATCTGTAAGGACTCCGACAGACAAGTTGCTTGACAAATTGTCATACAACACGTGATCTTTGTTTGCCAGTTCACTCTTAGCCAGAAAGCAAGGGAAACCACTGTGGCTTAGCTCAGTTCACAAAGAAAACAACTTGAACTGAGACTCATTTTTAGTCCCAGTACAGATTAAGAAACACTTTTGCACTTGTCACTGTTCAATTGACCAATATCACGTTAATCCAACATAACCTCATCTGAAATTGAGGGTGACAGAGTGACACTAATACTATTGGGCCTTTGGCTATGGAGAAGATACATGGCTTTCACTGCCGTAACACAATCCTACTTGTCTTTGTATCTTCTGGAATATTTTGTTGGGGAGGGGGTGTCACTTAAGATATGGAATTAGCTAAAAGTTAGTAGAGAAACTAGTAGCCTGGATGGCCTTCTCAAGTGCAGAAGAGTATAACTGGGAGTGCCAATACTCATGTAATACACGTATACTCATCTCAGAGATGTAGAATGGCTATTTACCAGTTGGAGATAAAATATGGCTCTTAAAAACACTCACTCTCTTGCTTCCCGTATTTTTGTTTTCTCCAGATATTCAATACAAGTCTTTATGTTAAGGTATTATTGAACTATAATATTTGTATGAAGTTTCTAGATAACACTATGTGTAGAGTTCCTCACAATGAGGAATATTCTATACATGATCTAAATGTTACTAGCAGAATGTAAGCTAACACATAATAATAGATTAGTGTTTTGCAGTAAGAAATTGTTATCTATTCAAGATCATTGAACCAGTTCAATTAATTTTTTATATGCCTTTACTAATTTGAGAAGATTCTAAAAGTATTAAAGCTCTTAAGTTCTGTTTGGCTAAAATTTCACACAGTGGTAGGTTAAACATTTTCAATGATCTCAGGATTAGCTTTAGCTTTCAAAGCTCATACAAAAGAAAGTTCTGTAGCCCTTTCATCTGTGATCTTATTTTCTTTAGGATTATGAGATAATGCATCTGGAACAACATTCATTCATCCAGGTTTGTGGTTTAGCTGAAAGTCAGTCCAAATTCCTGTAATCACAAATGACATCTGGCTAAACATGCACTTGGGTCAAGTTTAGACCTTAGCCACTATAAAAGGCTGTGGTTAGATAGCATGTTCAACTTGACACCCGCCAAACAGAGGAATACATGCTCAGTCCACATCAACACAACAAGTTAAAGAACAAGTCAAAGTTACATATCCATAATTTCTTTTTTTTTTTGGTCCCTGTGGCTCAACATTTTCTTTCATCAGTCGTCAAGATTTATTATGAAAAGCTTTTGTGTTGTTTGCATGGTGCTTTCCACAAGAACTTATGCTAAAAGTGCCCAAACCTATACCTGATGCCTCCTAGCATCAGTCAAATCAAAACAGAATTTCAGAGCATTATCCAATATTTCCAAAGGAAAAAAGCATATTGCCTGTGCCAAGGCTCCCTCACCTGAAGAGCAAAACAGTTTTTCCTTATGTTTAAATGGAAATTTTTTATTCCAGCTTCTTTCCATTATCCCTTGTGTCACTCGAGACAACAGAGAAAAAAAGGGATGTCCCAACCTCCTGACACCCACCATTTAGATATTTGTAAATATTAATGAGATCCCTCATCAGTCTCCTCTAGACTAAACATCCCCTGTTCCCACATCCTTTCCTCATAAGAAAGATGCTCCAGTCCCCTGATCATCTTGGTGGCTTTGTGCTGGACTCTCTCGAATTCTCTGTCACTCTTGAGCTGGGAAGCCCATAACGGGACACAGGACTCCAGATGAGGCCTCACCAGGGCAGAGTAGAGGGGAAGAAGAACCTCCCTTGACCTGCTGGACACACTCTTCTCGATGCATCCCAGGATGCCATTGGCCTTCTTGACCACAAGGGCACATTGCTGGCTTATGGTTAGTTTATTGTCAACTAGGACTCCCAGGTCTCTCTCTGCAGAGCTGGTCTCCAGCAGGTCAATCCCCAGCCTGTACTGGTGCATGGGGTTGTTCCTGCTCAGGTACAGGAGTCTGCACTTGTTCTTGTTGAACCTCCTGAGGTTCCTCTCTGCCCAACTCTCAAACCAGTCAAGATCCCACTGAATGGCAGCACAGCCTTCTGGGGAATCAGCCAGTCCTCCCAGTTTGGTGTCATCAGCCAACTTGCTGAGAGTACACTCTGTCTCTTCATCTAGGTCGTTGATGAAGATGTTGAACAAGACTGGCCCCAGAATCAATCCCTGTGGAATTCCACCGGCCACAGGCCTCCAATTCAATTCCATGCCATTGCTCACCACTCCTCTGGGTTCTATCAGTCAGCCAGTTCTCCATGCCATTCACTTCACCCTCCACTCATTCAAGCCACACTGCTTGAGCTTTCTGATGAGGATGTTATGGGAAACAGTGTCAAAAGCCTTGCTGAATCAAGGTACATGACATCTGTGGCTCTTCTCTCATCTAGCCAGCTGGTTATACACTCATAGAAGGCTATCATGTTGGTTAAGCAGGATTTCCTCTTGGTGAATCCATGTTGACTCCCCCTGATAGCCGCTTTGCTTACATTTTTAAGGGTTCATATAGAAAAGTTACTCTTTCTGAATTAACAAAACTGAAATCTCTTTCTGCATCTTACATCATTGCAGAACTGAAGGCTAATATATGAAAGAAAACTTAGAGAGTCTTAATTCCATTCCTGTCAGCTATTTAATGATACTGACTACAACATTATTCTGTAAAGACCATGAGAAATGTAAAATGGATGATTGTATCTGTCAAAAATGTAGATGTTGGACTTCCAGGGAATACTTATACTGTTACATGAAGTACTTTTGTTAATTTGTTTGCTGTGAATTCTTCCTTCCTGTCAGTTTTGATTAATGCTTCAGCAAGACATTGACACTACCATTTGAAAGCAACATAAAACTGCAGTTTTTGCTGTTATTCTTCCTAGGCTGATTTCACATCACAATGTTTCCCACATTAAACCTTCAGTGGTCACATTAAACAAATACATCTCCCCTTAGGCTTTGGAGTTCAGAGTGTTAATAGTAATCGAATAGTTTTTCTAGCACAAGTTATCTTCAATTGCATTTAATGACTGGACATCACTTATAGCAAAAAATATCATTTTAATAGAAGCAAAGCATTTAAAAGAAATCTCTTGTATAACCCCAACTTGAAGTTCACTATCCCAAATGCTCATCATGATTGCAATTATTAAAGAGCAGTTAAAAGGAGAATTTACGCTAAAGGAAGCAGACAACACATGAAAGCACACATTAATAAAAGTGAAGAAGAGCATATAACACAGGAGTACTATTGCTGCACTGCAAAATATATAGAAGGAGAAAAAATAAAATTATAGAGCAAGAGAAAAAAATGTGCCATAAGTCCTCTATAGGAAGAGCAGAAGAGAAAATTAGATAAGCATTTTATTTAGGTTTTGTGGAAGTACCTAGATTATTTCATAACATTTTATTCAGTTTTACTTTGGACTACTCTCAAACTATTTCTACACTTTTCTGCTTCTAAAATTGTGCTTTACTTTTGAACGTGTGTATTTTCTATTCCTTGTATGATGTCTACTTGCTCCTACTGCTTTTTTTTTAAGTGGCTCTTTTTGTTATTACATTTACAGCTCTTTCCTATTTCTTCTCCCTAGATCGCGTTTTTAAATGCCTCCTTTTCCCTTTGGCTCCAAACTGAAAGTAACACCTACACTGTTGATGATTTAGCCATGGTCTTATAGTTACCTCCTGCTGTTTGTCCAGTAGGCTTTCTTTCTAGAATTTTAACTTGTTCATTTTTCTATTTGTCACATGGAAAAGCCTGTTATCTCATATAACTGTACAGTTGTCCATTTACTAAACAGATCACTTTCTGTTTGCGTATGATTTTCACTTTTCATTCTCTTATTTTCATAAGGCAAAACTTGAAGTTCAACATATTTTTTATTAGGAATTTCCTAAAAATTTTTCTGGGAGTTGGTCCAGTACTCATTTACAACAATTTTCAGTACATTAGTGTTTAGTAATAATGCAAATAGAGTTTCATGTGGAATAAGTACTGTCCAGGTACCCCTTCAAACTTCCTTTTATTGCTGGAGCAAAATAAACTGATTTCTGAATGATTCATTTCTGGATATTTATCAAATACTCTTTGGAATGAAAAAAACCCAATCTGGTCTACCATAGGAGGTAAAAGTACAGAGGTATATGGGGTAGAATACTTTGAATTGAAATGATATAGAAGTATATACCCCTAGTGAGATAAAACTCTCCCCTGTAAAAATGAGTAACTTACACAGTTAAACACCAGCCATCCAAACTTAAGGCTATGAACACATTCTTTAGCTTGAATTCTCTATCTTTTCTTGTCAGTATGATTAAAGGCTCAAATGCAATGTAACTGATGTCTAAGGAACTTTAATTTTCCTTTGATAAACTGACAAAAAAACTCAGTTTCTTTAATGTTAATCCAAAGGGCATAATGTTACAATGAACTCTTTGTGATACACTAAAACATGTGAAAACTGTTTTTATCTTCACAGCCCTTTACTAGCAGCCACTGCAATATCCTGCCAGATACAAGGGTACATACAGTGGATTAGTCTGGAGTAATTAACTATCAACATTTGGTAGCTGTTGCTGTGATGGGGAGAGAGACATATATAATTTCCCATAATTATGATAGTAAAATAATAATTGGTTTTGAATCAATCCAGGTAGAATAGGGAGTATATGAAAGTAAGTAGCAGAAGCCATGATCCTGCACATCAAGGAGATCTTCCTCTACTGGTGTTCAGGAGGTATGAGGGAGTAGAGGTGGTGGTATTTGATTTCTGGGTTCTACCAAATGCACTGCTTTTGTCTCACAGTTCTGTCACAATTGTTTGGACAGATGCACATGAAGCTTTAAAATCTTTGTGCAGAGTAGCACTATATTACTACAATCATTACAAGGGAACTACAGCATATGAAATCTATACCAGAAGTAAAAAAAAGGAATGTTGCTTTCATCATTCTTGGTCAATGATATAATGTGGGACTACCTTTCTACTCCCTTTCTGTCTCTTCTCCATAAATACATACACACTTCAGAGATGTACATACCTAAATTTCTTGCTGCTATGTACATGGCACATGTAACATTTATCTATATTTTAATTTTTTTCTACTGATATTTTGTGCCTTGCTTCATTTAAGAAGAACTAGAACATGAGAGAAGTTCAGCTCAAAGGAATTAATCATGTCTATATCGTCACTGGAATGAAATGTCTCTTTCTCCTATCCCTTGTTTCCATTTTCATTCAAATTGGACGGAAGAAACAGCTCTAGCAGATTCAGCTCGTCAGCTATATTGCTGGTAAAAATCTGTTTGGAAACCAGATTCCTCCACATGAAAATGTGTGTGTTAATTAGCCCCTTTTGTGTCAGCTTGTTTCTGAGCCAAGTCTGAAGAGTCATTTGAGGGCACCGAATGTCTGTTCCGAAGAGAGGCTTACGTGATTGAGAGTGTCATGACCACTTGAAAAACTTTCTTCAAGGATGAGAACTTTTCTGTTGGCAACATGTTATCAGGAACATCTAGTCCAGCACCATCAAGGATTTTTCTGTTTATTTTAAAAACATGCAGACACTACAACTCCCTTTGGTTGCAGTGATACAGAGAATTGAGGGCAGAGGAAAAAAATGCTCAGAGAAAGATTGATTTGGTGAACTAAGTGCTGGGATTTAAGTGCCACAAACTTACCTATCAACTCCTGCTCCATCTGTAATGTTTTTAAGGACAGACTAAGGCCAAGAAATACAACTATGGCTTATGAATTTCAGTCCCTATTAAGAAGACTGGCAATGTTCAACTGAGGTGTGTTGGTCAATCTATTACTAGCAGAAAGTCCAGAGTTATCTGCATGATATGTGCTCAATTTTATTAAAAGAGTGGGAATAAATATCTTCCCTTTTTGGCTTTTATGGCTAATAAGAACAACATATTCCAAACCATCCTGACTTCGATTCTGATTCATCAGCTCTTATATGGCCCCAATCCTCTGGATTAAACTGGAGTAAGCAAGGAAAAACTAACTAATTTCCTAACAAAAGCAGTAAGTTTCTTCATTTCCTTCCCCCACACTACGTCCATGAACTCACTCTATCTTTCCCACAACTCTTGTCTGAAAGAGACACAAGGGTGTATTTCTGAGAGGACACTACTTACTTCCATTCTCAGCAATTTCAGAGGCTGCCAGAGACTGCCCCTCTTCCCAGAAGTCACTCACAAAGTCAATAAGCAGTTTACCCTCTAACTGTTTTGATGCTGGCCTGCCTTCCAGCAATTCTCAGTTGGCACATAGTCTCCTGCAGACTATAATCAGCTTGGCACATGTTAAAACAGCCATGCCAGGGCTATGGCCAGAAAGAGTCAACTGCTGTGTTGCAGTTACAGTTTGTCTTCTTACAGTTTCAGCAGTACACTCAAGATCAGATTCTCCAGCTGCCCACATTGTCTAACATTTCAAATCTCCTTTATGTGAAACGGAGGGCATTGCAGTTTTAATGTCAAAAAATAAACCTTAAGAGAGCTCTTCTCCAGCATGCTCTGAATTCTTTACACATCATAGATTATCTTCGCTCCTGTCAGCTCACCTAGGTATTCCAAAACATCACACCTAACGCAGCATAGCCCATCCTGCCCCAATCTTCTATCAGACCACTTAACTACCATACCTCTACACAAGATATGTCCCTTTGAAAACCATGCTGAACAGAACGTACTCATAAGGGAGGAAGTTTTCCCTTTAGCGACAAGATGTTCACAGCTGGAAGAAGGGTGTGATCATAACCTCAAGGACAAGCAAGAGGAAGTGGACTACATCATTCTGTGGGAGAGGAAATATAATGAGGAAGATACCCAGGCCTACAGTCATAAGGGTGCAGATAAAGAGAGTAGAACATCTCTGCTATCTCATATGGTCACAATCCCCTTCCCTCTAAGGCACAACAACAGCCATGGCAGGCAATATCACCATTCAATAAATGTAAACAGTTCATGAAGACTGAAGTGTCCCGAGTTAATGGCATTAAACACAGAGCAGCACTGCTTCAGCTCAGCTCTTCTGTTTGTTTACTGCAATTCTATACATACATCAGGGAGTCCAGGCAAGTAAATTTACCCAGGTGAACAAGGAAAGAGTAGAGGGGCAGCGTTCAGAATATCCTCAATCCTAGTAACTGCTAGGTACAGTTTTCCCAAAGAATTATTGACAAATGTAGAGAAGAGTCTCTTCTTGACTCGATTTGGTTTTTTTGTAAGGCAGGATGTGATGTTGACAGACACATACAGGAATTGTGATAATAGTTTTCTAGGAATACTCAGTGGAAAATTCAAAGGTCTGTATGATAGAGAAGACTAGTGCCACTCTTTGCCTAAGTTCCACTAACATATATTGTTAGGGGAAGATTTTTTTCTTAAAGACTTTGAAAAAAACTTGACTCATATTTAAGTGTTATTTTTCCCTGATCAAACTGAAAAATTCATTAACACTGTGAAAAAAAAATACAAATAAGGCAGCTCATAAAGGACATGAACCTGTCACAGTGCTTCTCTTAAAAGTGAATGCTTAATCTGACTGTGATTAATATGGGTAGTCTTTTTATGTAGATTCCAAATGTATTGGCAAAAACCACTTTCTGCTCTTGTTTTTTTCAGGGTGGAGGTGTGTTCACATTTAACAATAGAGAAATAAACGTCTCTTTCAGGTTTCATTACATTTTAGGATACTTTTTTCTCCATGTAAGGCTTATAAAATCACTTAGATTGGGAACAAAATTGACTTTTATACTTAACCAAAATCCTGTTTTGCCATTTACAAAAAGACTCCCTTATTTTGGCCTAATGCCCAATATGTGTTGACACAGATGGTATATTTCCCTTACCTTGCAAAACCAATATCTACCAAGGTCAAGGTCTTCTCTGCATTGGAATAAACAGCGACAGTCCCTGTGGTCCCTACAAGCATTTTGCAGAACTCTATAGTACTGAGTGATCCTTATAGCCCCACACTACTACTTCATCTGCTTCATAAGCAGGTGTGCTTTGAGTGAATCAGAGGACAACTCAGCAGATATGTAACAGCTGGTCCATGTAGCTGGTCCATTCCTCATATGATAGTACCAAGTATGCATCCTCACAATGTATGCCCAAAATGACCAAGACACAGTTGTCCAGAACTCTTATGTTCTTGGTGCAGCAAAAAGAAATTGGGACTTGACTATAACAAGCAATGTCCAAAAGGACACAGGCTTCAAGATACAGTGACCATACGTGCAGAAAGCAGAATGTTGCTTTGCTTCTAGGAAGTAGGTTCAATCCCTTCCTTAGAGTCTCCTGCTTCCTTCCTCACTCCTCTCATATCTTGTTAGTCATGACTAATCAGAATGTACAATCACAGAAAGATCAATACCAATTTTGAAGGGGAACAGTGATAAGCTTCTTTATGAAAAACAGCATGATAGACCACATTGTTTGTGGTATAGAACAAAGAAAAGAGCAAGTGCCTTTACAGGAGGTGCTACAAGACACTATATCGCAAGGACATCCTCTGAACAGGAAAGGTGTGGTTGAAATTTATGAGATATTGATTGTGGTCTTGTACATGTCGTCTGTCTGAGATATTTCTGAGAATATTCTCTGGAGCAATGTAGAGAAGCTACTGTAGGAATCTAGGATCCATAGGTAACTTCCTTTCTTGAGCTTGTTTGAGTGCAGAAACCTTTCTGGGCCAGTGTACCTATGTCAAATTTATGCAGGAAGTAAAATTCCTAGAAAATTTATTTCTTACAGATTATTGTAATGACTAAAGATATTTTCCAGTTGCTATTGAAATGTTGAGATACATGCATAATGTTTCACCACTTCCAAAGGTCTTGATTACTTTCTTTCCTGAAGTTACAACTCTAAGATCAATGTTTATTTAACGTCATGAACAAGCCTGGACATGTCTGTCTAGAATAGGTCTAATAAAATATACTCATGTTACTGGTGAGGCACTGAATGTCAAGTTTCTCTTGGAGGAACCCTGGAAATATAAGCAACTAATAAATAAATAAAAATGTCTTTTTGTTGTTGTTGTTTTTAATATAGGTCACTTAATCTTTCAGTTTATCAAAAGTCAGTAATTTAATGGTATGCTTGAGTCTGTGTGTGGTTTATTTTCTTTTTTTCCTTTTGATACTTTTGGTATTAGCTCAATTTCAGAGTTCCTACAAATTTACTGTAAAAGATCTGTTTGACAATGAGAGAAGAAGTTGCCAGCCATGCCAATTACAGTGATTTTGTGGTGTGTGACTTCAGGCCACTGGGAACTAAAGGCCCATGCCAGAAAAAGAAAATGCTTTTCTAGGCATCTCTGATTCTTTCACAATTGTATTCACATATCCAATTCAAGCTATGACTTGCTAGTGTGTTATCTAAAGAAAGAGATTAGGTTTACATTAGGGCTTTTCTGAGTAATTGATATTAAACAGAGACATAGAAGAAATTCTTTTTTTATTTTTAAATCTATTTTTTTAGCCTAGGAAAGTAACATCTGGAACAAATAGAGCCTTTAACTGATTATCATTAACACAATTGTGTTGTGTTCTCAAAAAGCTATTAAAAAGTGTTAACATGGTTACATCATGAATTTCAGCTGGTTCTTATAACACATGAATCAATTCAAACCAGAAGAGTTCACATAATGCATATTTCAAATATTGTATTGTAAAACATGATTTGGAGAACATTTTCATTGATATTAGGATTATTTACCAGTTCAAGTAATTTCTTTTGAGGATAGATTTCAATACTCATTTCATGTTGTACAGTATTTCAGCATGGTTTTAAACACCATTGCTGTTCTGTGGGTAGTAAGTAAGCAACCAATAAGTTTGAATGGAAGAGAAAAAAGCTTTTTTTTTCCCTTCTATCAAATCGTTCTATCTTACCTGTTATTCAAACACTGCATTTAAAAAAAGAATCATACATGATCAAAATAAAGTACAGCCATTAGTTTTGAAATAGTAATATATATTCGTGATCATGATGTGTCCTGAAGGGTCTATAAGAATGTTAAAAATATCTCTCTGTATAGAACCTCAGTGGAACATCACTAAAACCTCCTCTTTTGACATCAGTGTATGACTTCGCACCTTTATGGTGAATAACAGTATCAGCTAAGCTATTTCTCTTAGCAGACAGGCCTTGATAGTTTTCAAACCAAATCATTGTTAACATCTTGCTTAGTTTGTTGTATATAGTAGCGTGATATAGTAGCAAGTACAAGTAATTAGTACACAATACATCTGGATCATATCAGATGTTTTTACACACGAGGCCATCTAATGGTTGCTTCCAGGAGGACTTAGCCACATTAAATTATAGGAGGCTGTTTCCCAGGCAATATTTAGTCAATGAGGTTCTTGTGACTACATACGGACACTGAAACTTGAGAAGCACTTCTAAGTTCCCCAGTTGAGGTGCACATACTGTTCACATCCTGAGCCGTGAGTAAAGACCTGAGCGTGCACCATTCTCTGTTGTAATTTCCAAAGAAAGGTGGTGCTTATGTTGCTCACCCCAGGAAGTGCAGACACCGCATTCAAAACCAATATTGCTGGTAAATATGGCACTGAATACAACAATACAAGCTATTTTTCCTGTTTTTGGTCACTAAATGCCATCTGCAGCCACGGAGAAGCAATAATAATTTTACTAAATGGTAATGAGTTACCACTTTTGTGGCAGGAGGAGTAAAGAATGAGCAAAAGGAGCGAGTCTCATGCTCAAAGCCCAAGAAATTACATGTTTGCTATTCAGATGGATGTTTTGCAAGACTGCAAAGTGGTCTTGGAAATGCCAAACATGTGGCCACTCATATAGGCTTGAGTCCATACTTTTATTAACCTGTAATTATATGACCACTGAGTATTTCCTCCAAAGAATTCCTTCCTCATTCAGGGAAGAAATAGAATGTATAGTGGTTGATGAAAGGATTCAGGTGCAACTAGGTTTTGGTTTTTTTTAAAATATATTCTAGGCATCCCTTTTTCCATGGTAGCTAGCAACGGGACAAGGGGTAATGGGATGAAATTGTAACACAAAAAGTTCCATTTAAACAGAAGAAAAAACTATTTTACTATGAGGGTGATGGAGCACTGGAACAAGCTACCCAGGGACGATATGGAATCTCCTTCCTTGGAGGCCTTCAAGACCTGCCTAGATACCTTCTTGTGCGACCTGGTCTAAGTGGACCTGCTTTGGCAGGGAGGTTGGACTGGATGATATCTCAAGGTCCCTTCCAACTCCTGCCATTCTATAATTCTATGATTTTTCAAATATTCCCTTATTTAATTTAGAGGGGAGGAGATGTTATTTCTATATTGTAACAATGTTATAGATTCTTCTGCTGGAAGAAATACTGGCAAAACAGACAAATGTTGTTTCAGTAAAGAAGTGAACAGTAAGCTTACATGTGTTTCAATGTAACTAGAATCATATCTACGTATCTCAACTAAAAATAGTCAGAAAATCAACTTATACTTTTGTTTCCATGTAAACAACATGTGTTTTTAGAATAAGGATAGAAGAAAGTTATAAAAATTATCAGTAAATATTGGAATAAAAGAAATAGTCTAAAATGATTATTAGAGCACTGTAATCTGCTTCAAGAAGATTCAAAGTTAATTTTAAAAATAACATTTAAAAAATACATCTGATTATAAGCCAATACGTTCCAACTAGTCCATGGTTCAATGATTAGTACACTCTGTTGTAGGGCTTCTAATAGTATATAAAAATATTCTAAGCATATATGACAGAAATCTTCAAACAAAACTCACTATGCCTTTTAAAATTTGCTTAAGTTTTGACAGGTTAATTTTGTACCTGCAATCTTTATGCCAGCTCACATAACAACTGCCTGAACCCCTCTAATGTTATGAAGAATAAAATACCATGTCTCCTTCTGCAACCAGCGTAAAACCACATCAATGCTGAATTCCACTTTGCCTTGTTCGTATGAAACGTGATCTTGTGTTTGCAGATGATCTGGCTCAGATTTGTTTTTCTGGAAGACCCAGTAGCACATAGATCTGGTACTAATGATTAGAGAAACAGTTTAAAAAAATCTGCTAAAAATCTACACCCAGAGGACAAAATGTAAAAAAACCCCACAAATATTGGAAAGTATAAGTAGATACCATGCTTGTATGTATGCTTTCTTTTCTGCCAAAAGATAAAAGAATGGAAATAGACATTTATAAAGAAAGAGAAACTTTTTGAATCAAACAATAATCAAAGATTTTTTTGTTCCAGTAATAAAATCTGCTACACAGCCTCCTACACTTTTCAAACCTTAAAGGAATGTTTTAAAACATCTCAAAACTTCACCAATATTGGGTTCTTCAATATAATGATGCTGTTGCCTGTAAAAAGAAAGATTTTAAATGGTAACATTTTTCTGAAGAAGCAATACGAATCTTTGCTACAAAAAAAATCCTAGACAATAAAAAACATGCACAAAAAATAAGCAAACTAAAGATGGAATAGCTGTAAAAGTAGATGCAGAAACACGGAAATCATGTTTAAATAGATAAAATATGAAGTAAATGTTTTCTTCTCTTAATCTTTTGTGAGAAAAGCTAGAGTTCTAGACAATTAAATAACTTGGCTTAAGATTCTCATTTTTATTCATAATCTAAACTTTAAGCTCATGATAGTTGTCACAAAACTTGTCCTTCTTTAACAAAGATAAAACATGTTTTCTTCTTTGTGTGTTTTTTAAAATTCTACATAACACTGAAGGAAAAGAAGTTAAACTGTTACAGAAAGAGTAAATAAGATATAAATTGATCTTACCAATGTTAAATGGTAACCACCTATTAACAATAAAAGAAATTAAGTCGGCTCTACAAGTGTTCATTACCACTGAGACACATCCCAGACAGCAGCCTTTTTGACAGCAGAGGTTTTTTTCTACACAGGGGCATGGCTCAACCCATGGGCAGGTTCAGAGACGGGAAAAAATTTCACACTAATGAGTTTGCTTGTAGAACCGGGACTCTATTCTATAAGTCAATCATGTGTACATATTTAGATGGAGGATTAGTTATTAAGTTGTTCCCTATGCATCCCAAGTAATACACAGCTAGCCATTGGTGTCTGCCCCCGCATGGAGTGCAACTCTTTCCTTACATAAGTCACCATTGCTTTCTTAAGCGGCAGTCGTGAAGAATAAACGTTTATCACACTTTAATATAAGCATCATTTAAACAGCAATCATTCCAGAAACAGTTTTGCAAAGAGGGTCTTTGACAAGAATATTTGTGAATGGTGTAACAGAAAAACAAGAAAATAAGTAAAAGGAAGCATCTGTTGGGAATTCTTCCAGCTACGCTTAACACTTTTGGAAGATGATAGAGGCATAAAATTTGCAGGGCTAGCACAGTAACTTTTCACTTTCTTAAACATACAGAGGTATTTTTTGGCCGTGATGATGTTTTCAAAAAAAATACATAACTTATCTTGAAAATTTAGTTGACAAAAATCTAAAAATTATAATTAGGTGACATTGTTTATGGCTTTGGGTAATTTTTTCACTACTATTTAACATTTTGGCCAAAATAAACCAGAATATCACTGTAACTAATAGGCCAAACTAGAGATGATCGATGTGATTTCTACTTGAAGAAAACAGAAATGGAAATGCTAGTCATGAGGCTTAGTACATGAAGGTGCAGAACATACTGGCTTCAGTCCACAAAACACTACGAAAATTTTATGAGATAAGCCCCTTCTGTGTAGTAAATCATGCAAATGAAGAGAAATGAACTCAGAAGGAAGAGTCCTGAGCAACACAGCAGGAGCCAGGTTAATTGCAAATTAAATAAATTAAAAATGGACTAAGCAGATGTTCTTTTTGTTTAGAGAAATAGTGTTTGTTTATAAATATATACTTCAGTAACTATTCCTTATTGTAACTCATGCAAAAACTCATCAGGCCAAGATAAAAGAAATGGGCACTTTTACCATATGCTTTATATGGAAATATGCAACCTTCTTGTGATATATTTTACAATATGCAGTTTGTTTTCTTCTACAGTTCTTTCTGAGTCAACAAACTGAACCAAAAAATCACACATACGCATTAGTATTCATGTGCCTAACTTACTTAAAAAGCAAAATGCCATTATATATCTATCTCCCAGACCATACTTAATAAACAATCTATGATCACAGATTAACCCTTGCAGCTACTCAGGAAAAAAAATTAATGTCTCTACATTTCATCTAAATGTTTAGGAAAAGAAAGGAATGTTTAAGGTCATGCATTTTCCTTCCCATGATATCAACATTTAAGTGACTCATGAAAATCAATCTTCATCTACCAGGAAGATATACACATATATGCAATCCCCAGACTATTACATTTCCTACTTGTTTTGCCTTCTTTCTGTGTATGCAAGCACAGAGCTTATGCAGTTGTATTTCTCAATTTTCTTTCTGTGTTAATTCTGACTTTTTGCTTTTTTTAGGAATAAGAAATCAAGTAAGTTTTTGGAGCAAAGTTGATCTATTCAGTACTTAACACTTGGAAAAGGAGAGTAAGAGTACAGACAGCTGAAACTGGGAATTTCCAGTTTAATGGAAAATTTTAGTATTCTGATTATTCTGATTCAGAACAAACTATTTCAAAATTTCCCACAAAACAGAAATTTAAAAAACAAAAAAGAAGAAGCTTTCAAAAATGTTGAAACACATTTTGTTTGAGCTTTTTAGGTTTACTTAACATTATTCATATTTTGTAATTTTGTTTCACCAGTCATAACTGCACATCATCTCATACCACTTAATAATTAATAAGTCATTTCAATAATATATTATAAGTTTTAAAAATTAAGTATTAAAATTGTAAAAAAACATCCAATAGTTGATGTATATTTCATTTAAGTAGGTAAACAAGGTCAGTATTTGGCTCCTTATTCTTTTTAGCAACAATTGTTTCTAAAACCTAGAGTAAAAATTGTACTAATATAACATTATTCAAAATAGTAGCTACTGTAACTTATACCAGAAATTAAAATTACACAGTATATCATTTTATTCATCACAGCATTCTAACCACACACTTTCTCTGCATCCTAGTTGCAAGCAATAAAGACCTTGGATTCTTTTGATCTTAGCAAAGCTACTATTCTCACCCCACAGAACATGATGTACTCAGCACTTTTAGTTTACAAGTCCATGGATTAATTCTGACCTCTTACCAGTGAATGCTTCTACCACTACTATGTACGAGCAGTATTTCTGGACTGAAGTTCTCAAACGTCCATCCTGCTCTTGAAAAACTCATGTTTTTCCTGATGAGCAAATACAAAATTTTTCAATTTACTTGATTCTCGTTTAATCATGAAACTTGCACTTTCACTATTTTTTCTAAGTAAGAAACTGCTTTTCATGGCACTACTTGCTCCTCAATATCTCTTCAATATTGCCAGTTTAATGACAGCTCAAATTTCATGCCCTCATCCTACCCATCACATTTATTACTTGTTTTTCAAGTAGTAATGGTACTACTTGAGCCACCATGAAAAAAGGTGTTTGATTTTTTTTTAAATGGCTCATCAGCTCAAATAAATTAGCAAAATTATTTACTTCTTGATTTCCTAACTTAACTTGATGAAAAAAATTTTCCGCCATATAATTGACTAATCGTTAACTTCAACAGAACGTTTCTTGTTAATATAATACTCCCTTTCACCTATTTCTCCAAAGTTGTTTCCTAGAAAAGAAAGCCAAGCTTCTCCAATAGTAAACACGTAATATTTTACAAAGAATTCACTAGAGACTTTAAGAGCTAAACAATCATTTGTGTGTTTCAGGAAATAATACTAACATTGTAAATAACATTTTATCTTATCCAAAAGTAAGCAAGATGATTTATGAGCCAAATAAAAAGAGATAGCTCCAAACCAAAACAGCTTAAGCTGGAGGCTAAGCAAAGGAGAATAAGGAAAATATATACTCAGATCATGCTGAAATTCAATGAAAATTATTGTTTTCTCATCTTTGAAACCTCTTCATAAATGGATCACAAAAATAGTAAGTGACAGAAGATAAAGTAACTCTATTTATGAAGAAGCCAAAGGTAATACTCAGGCCAAAGGCTGCACTTACAAGAATCCCAGATCAGCATGCCAAAAGAAGGCCTTATGGTGGGGTTCAGTTACCTGCAGGTGCTGAAGGCCATTTGAGATGCCCTAAACTATGCAAGAAATCTATATGAGGTCAGCAGATAGGGCATAGAGACTTATGAGAATAAGTATCACTCTGTAGTGGAAGCTGCGGGCACACGGCACAAAAAATGACACTAGATGCCTAGATTTAGGCAAATTAGTAACGTCTTTAATGTCTAATACATAAAAATTGTTATGGTTCACACTGACCCAGTGAACTGAATTCAGTAACTAGGAAAACTAAGGGAAGACTGATAAGACATAATTTCTTCAAAAAGACACTTCTTTATGGTGCAGGTTGGAGAGGACAGAGAACATATTAGCCATGGCATTCAGTATAGCTCAATTATCTGTTCACACTGTATGAATCTTACTGCATCTGTGTATCTTCTGTGCAGGATGAATCTCCTTAAAACAAAATAATAAAAGGTAAACTTGTCTCTGCTGTTTTCATATAATGAAGAACAGCTGTTCACCAGCCACCGTGTTTATTGTTTTCTTCCATCCTATCTTCCACTATGCTCTCATCCCTATCATCCTCTCAGGTGATATCTATTATAGTGGTTCTAGCTTGATTCCAGAAAATTTACAATCTCAACGTAATAAAAGATCAACAGCTACAGAAAACAACTACATATGGGTAACAGTAATCCAATATAGAAAAATGCAAGAGAATGACATATCAGTTGTCTTACAATAGTTCAAATTTTTTTTCAGGCCCCGTGGCAATGTTCCTGCTTTTTTAGGACAGATTTAAGGAGGGATAATATATAACTAGGATAATTGACTATTTTTCATTTTACTGTCTTCTATAACATGGAGGTCTCCCCAGAAAAACTGACACGTGCTCTAGAGCATTACAGCATGTTAGTAATTTCATAAGGGTTTGAAAATGCAAAAGATGAGGATCAGAACACATGAAATCCTAAATATCTGATCATCTCTCTTACACATTTTATATGTCTTTGTGGCTATTATATCATTACAAGTTATACTTAAGAAGCCAAACAATGATCTATATGCTGTTGCCTTTTGATGTAGAATAATGATACACATTCCAATTAAATAATTTCTCTGACCTGGACATCTCTTGTGAGTTTTCTGATGACAACACACCCTGCTGTTTACAGGTGCATTTCATTCAGTGGAATGCATGTAAGCATAAGCACTCGATTAGAAAATCATACAATACTTTATTCGAAATGGTTCATAAAGTAAAAGCTATTATATTTAATGTTACTTAACAGACTGCTATACTGACTAGAATATTATGAGAAGAACAGAAGCTACATTTTAAGAAAGTAGAGTTCCCCAGACGAATATGTCTTGAGGAATGTTTAATTTTCTAGAAAAAAATGGAACTACTTATAACTGAGGAGAAGCACTGTGCTAACAGAAAGTCTAAAACTTACTATCAAAATCTCTATTGAATCTATTTTGTTTTCCTATCTTTTCACAATATGACCTTAAAACAAGATCTGAAATAAAGAAGGGCATCAGAAACTTAGTCTGGTCATGTGGAATGAGAATAGGAGTTCAGAATAGCTCTATGGAAAGAAACAGGATTAGCAGTTGTGCAGAGACACCACGATTTTCAAAAGTTGCATCTTCTACTGTATGCAACTCTCATGACCAAGATAGGCCTGATGAAACCTAGCAGAAAGTAGTGGGGAATGAAATGAGGGTTTGAAGCTCAGGTGGTGGGAAAGTGATGAATGAGTGGATTCCTTCTGTTATTTAGGAAGAAAAAGGCAGAAGTATGTGCACCCATCTGTAGTACTGTAAAAGTCAAAAATAAAGAATATCGGATAACTTGTCTTCTCACATCCTTCTATTAGGATGGTGAAATGTGTGATACATGTGCTATGAGTTGCAACAGACTACATCAAGCTGTATGTAGAATGGTGCCACTATTCGATGACCTCTAAATTACAGAGGGAAGGATAAACCACATCAGAATAAAACAGTACACTACCTGTAGTAGAAATGTCTTGGAATACTTGATATATTTGTATTATCTGAACTAAACAAAGTTACCTCAAAGAACCCTATGATTCTGCCATTATGCTATATTACAAGAAATCCTTTAAAAAGACAAATCAGCTTAGCTAACTGTGTACCATTTAAAATTGCACAGGGCTGAGTACTGGCCATTCATAGAGGATACAAATAACTAAACACGTCCTTTCCACCTGGCAAGCACCATATAGTCCAAGGTGGATCTGAAAACTGAGAATGGTCTGGGACCAACATGATCTCAATTGTTATCTTCAATAATAAAGTACAGCTAGCACCTCAGCATGCAACTATCACTTGAATGGAAGGACAGAAGGACAAAATGAAATGTTCTGAAACAGCTTTTATGGAAATTATGCACTGTTTGTGACATGTATTTGGTCTCTGGAGCTTGTTTAATCCTCTTCTTTTAAATGCTATCTTCCAAAACCAAAGGGTAACAAGTACAAATTGCATCTATAAAACAGCATCACAACTTGATTCTCAATAGCTAAGTATTGAAATGCAAGCATACATTATAAATAGAAAAACAGCTGGCTTGGAGCACATTGCAAGCCACTAACACAGTTGAGGGATTTGAATGACATCATAACCCGTGAGAGCATGTTGCTGGCCAGCTGGTGTTATTTATAATATACTCATAATTGAGGAAAAACAAAAAAAAGCAAAAGTTAGGTATTGTAGGACGAACAAAGTTGAATTCTCTCTTTCCCAGTGTCATTTAAATTGTTATCAAGTGTAATTATGAAGTTTATTACTAAAAAGAGAGGAAATCACTTTATAATTACAACAGCACATTTAAGATAAATGTCATGAAAGCCCCTCAAACTGTGCTACTTGTGTTACTATATTCATAGTACTGTAAATTCTAGGAAATGATGTGATTTCTCCTGCATGGCAGTTAGAAGATCACAAAGCTATTTTGCCCTATTTAGAAGAATTGCACAATAATTCTGTTATTTTTAGCAACTTACAAACTGCTATTTTAGGGTTAATAGCACAGACAGTTGGAGGTTTTAATTGTTACTCAGCATCTGGGCATGCCAAGTTTAATAATATAGATGCATTAAGAAAAATGTAGATAACCGACTGCTTCTCTTTCTATACTACATAAGTAAAATACCTGTACCTCTATGCAGAAATAAAATATGCACATAGGTACAAAAGTATGCATGTATAAAAATTATTCCCTTATGTATTGAAGTTTTTATGTATTTGAAATGCAGACACATACACATATAAATACAAATGCACACACAGCTATCTGAAGTTAACCAGAATGCATTTTCTTATTTTTCAAGGCAGCATAAGCTTTTTTGTCTGCTAACCCCTCAGTCACTAATTCACATTCTTTTAAAGGGAAAAAAATATGCTTCTGTGCTCTAGTTTTAAAATGCAAAGGTATGATGTTATTTGTCATCGTGCCCAAAAAAGTCCTTACTCGGTAACTTTGCCAGAAGAGGGAGAGAGAGAGAAGGCAAATGCTCCCCCAGCTGTTTCCTGTCTACAGTGTCTGTGTAATGTAGATAAATGTGAGGATTTTCTCTAAATCCCTCTTCTGTTTGCTAAATCTCACTGTCACTGCTAAAATCAGAGCAGATAGAGCCTGCGCAATGGAATAAAGTCCTCAATATTGAAATGTGACATTGCTCTCAACATCTCACATCTCTCTGGATTTCTTTTTTCTCATCATTACTGCTAACAAATTCATTTCCAGACTTTGCACTTTTAAGAAGCAATGGAAAAAATCAACAATCTTTCAACACAATTAGTTAAGTGCTGCTTTTGTGATTTCTTGAAGGTAAATCTTTATTACTATTTCAAATAATTTTTTAGTTTTATTTTGCTGTGTGTTGTCTGCTTCTGCTTTGAAGTATTGTGCACTTTTCAATAACATTATAGTAGAATTGAGAATTATTTATAAATTGCTGGACATGCAATTTTATGTGATTTGGAAAATGGCTGTATGTAATAATTGCAATTACATAGATAACTGTAAGGGTAAACTATTGCAGATACATGTCAAATGTCACTTCTATTCACAGAACTTTGCAATATTTCAGTTATGTCATTATTAAAGGGTCCAATTACATCATTGTCTGTATTGTTAATTAATGTTTCCAAAAAGAACTTTTACCTATTTTCTGCAGGTGCAAGGTTTTAGAGGAAAAAATGTATTATTCACATTTGAAGTTTCTGCAGTTTTATGATACACAATTGTAGATAAAATGTTCATGCTTTCACAGGGAAACTTTTAAGGGATGTTGTCATTGCAGCAATTTTCTGGCAGCATTGTATCATTTACTTCTTTTTTGTTTTCATAAATTAAAAGTATATGTGAAGTTCAGTTTGTTTTTTACATTAGAAACCAGCTGCAACTCTTGCTGAGCTTGCATATTTATATAGCTTAAGCAATTGTACATAAAGAAAATGGAAATTCCCCTACATGTTCATCTCAAAGTTTTCCTTTGTACGAAGGGCTGTTTCAGGAAAGTTTGCATCTGAAGTTTCATATTAGGACCTTATAATTTCTACATATTAATATAAATTGTCTTTAAATAAATTTGGCTTCAGGAGGTGCACTGATCTCTGATTCTGTCAATTGGCCCTAGTTCAACTTTCCATGATTAGCAAATGTATATACTTCAAGAACTTTTGTCTTTAATATTTTGCAAGGACGATTACACAGCTGTCAGAATTCTTCTGTTTTAATTGTTTAGGGCCTAATTATTTTTTTAGATCATCTTACACTTTAAACACACATCTCATTCTTTACTGTGATTCAAAAGAACAGGTCTGTAACTGCAATGGATGAAACCATTCTTCTAATGTACAAATGGGCATCCCTTCCAATATACTTGGAAGGTAAAGATGATTTTTTTTTTTAAAGTATTGAGCAATGCACTAAAAGACACAAAAGTAATGTGTAGTTCCTCAGCTGATGCATCCTGCCCAGCTTCCTTGGAATCAATGCAACATATTGATTTAGGGTAAGAAGTAGCCCAGTTTCTTTAATCATTAAGTTAGCAGTATTTAAACCTTGACCCATTCTAGAGTGTATATGCTTTATTTATATAATAATGACTAGTGAAAACTGCTATTACATACCAACTACATAATTCTACTACGGCTTAGTCATCAGGTCCAACCTCTACATAGCAAAATGTAATAAAAATGTTGCCTCCTTCAAGTTACTTATAATCACTGTAGAAGTTCTTATCTGTTATTAAAAAGACCATGTATTTGAAGAAGTCTTTTGTACAACTTTTACCAACTGATAGTTTGTTAATTGAGGAAGACTTACATACAATAAATAAGTAAAAGTGATGTAGAGTGTTCATATATGTCATTCCTCTGTGGTGCCATTCTTCTGGACTATTAAAAGAGGAATGCAGCAAAAGCTGGTTATTTTACTGAAAAAAAGAGAGGAAATTCCAGCTGTGAAAATATGGTCAGTCATTCTAAGCAACTAAAAGAAGTGCTTAACCAAGCTCGTCCTGAACCTGTATTCAATTTCCAAATGTAATTAGATGCTTCAATAAACCCCACCCACATGCCAATGCATTTTCTTTTAAACTCTCAACTTTCTAGTCAAACTGGGGACATTGCAAGCACCCTGGCTGTTTGTAAAGAACCTGAAGCAATATTGGATTACAACTTTGTATTTTCTTAAGAATATTCCTCTCAGACATAAATGGAAACTTTGATTTTTATCACAAACATATTGAATCAACTAATGTTATGTTTAATTAAAATGATAAAGTTAACATTTTAAACTATATTTTGGAATTAGTTTTGATGAAACAGCAGTTAATTTAACAAATAATCGGTTGAGCCCTAGAAACATGTGTGTCTGTTTTCTTTTTCACAAGGTTTTACTTGTTTGAAAGTTCTTGACTGGTTTTATATTTGGAGATAAAGTTAGAAGTTCTCTGTGGTTTATGCTGTTCAGCCTTTTTGGCTTCCACTAAAGGAAAAACAGTAGATAATCTGTTTTGTTGTAGTCCAGTGCTGATATTTATCTGAAAATTCAACCCAGCTGAAAAGTCTTGAAAAATACAAAATTGTTAAATTTCTAAGATTTATGTTTATTTCTGGCCCAAATGTTACACAAGAACAAATTGTTAAATACATAATGTTCTTGTATTTGTAATATTTTTCAGTCTTATGAGGCAGTATGTTAAATAGCTTTCTGCTTCCACCCCAAGAACTGGGAACTATGTTAAACTGCTGAACTACAGGTGCATAACATTTATCTTAGAAATTTTAAAATAAAGCAGGAGAAAAAAAAAAAAGTATGTTTTTGAGATATGGAATCATTACAGGAATTGATACCTTGAGTTATCACCATCCATTTATCATGTGATCTTCTACCTGCCATCAAATCATTAAATGCATTAAAGCTTGTTGCTTTTTGCTCAGCAAAGTTGGCCAAAGACTTTTCTGAGTGCAAATATAATTATAATTTCTTTATGTGATATACCATGGGACATAGATTTCTTCATTATTTTCACAGTGGAAATATCAGCAAAACGGAGGATGAATTCTGACTTGTTTATAGACTTATCTCTTATTCAGTTTTAACTTAAGTTGAAATAGAGGACTCATCCAGCAAGGTGCTAAGATCCTTTGCCAAGAAAATAAGAATTCTTAAAAATTATTGACCAGAGAAGGCTCAGTCCTCCACTGAATCAGATCCTTTATGAGCAGACAATAGAAAATTTCACCAGTCTTTCAAAAGTTCAGTGAAAATAAGATTAAATGGTCCTTGAAACACTGAAATTTTAGGGTATCTTTTAAGCCAAGGTTAACTGTATGTGCAAGAAAGATTTGTAATGCCTTACCTGACTGCAATAATAATGTTAACCTTGAAAGAGAAAGAAATTTAACACAGATTTACACCTCTCAAAACCAGCATTCTTGGCAAGTGATGTAAATCAATTCAGAATAGGCATTAAGCATTCTTCACCGTCCTGGTAATAAATATAAATAGCTTTTCTTAGTATTTTAAAAAAAGATAATGCTCTGTTCTTTGATGTGTTGAGTAGGATCTTCTGTTGATAAAAATTGCTACAAAAGGAAGTGGATAAATGGAGTAGTGCAAATTTACACCCATTAGGGTTTGTCCTTTCTTCAATCATAAGTCCAGGAAAAAGATTGGAACCAAATGTGAATGAGAAAAGAATTATCACCTCTGTGTATACCTCATAGCCAAACCTGACTAAGAGGATATAATGGAGGTCAGAGAAAGTATAGCTACTTCCATCATGTAAAAATACAAATCCTTAACACTCCCACTAGTGCTCCTTGTAATTTCTTGAGTACTTCCAAATGTTAACTTGCTAGTAACAGAGGACTGTAAGTCACTGAATACAGTCTCCTATTATGGAAGGTCCCTCATCAACTCTTTTGTAACTTCAGCAAGCTCTACCTTGAAACTTCTTTATTTTGTCCTAATATTTCCCTTTTTGAAGTGGCTGGAGAACTATAGAATACTAACTGTGCACCTTTTTCCTAATGGTCTAAATTTCCTTCCTTCCAATTTACAGTCATTTACTCTTGTGCCAGGGCTTTTCTTTAGCTTAAATAGCTTTTCTCTGTCATATGGCACTTTCATCTCCCACAGTACACTGACAGGCAACTGTTATATTCCCTCTTAGCCTATCCAGTCTCAGGCAAAATAGTTCATGGTCATCTAGTCTTCCTTACTATTCTTATTTTGGGTGTCACTTTAGCCGTCTGTTGCACTCTTCCATATCCTCCTTTTGCATCAATAAATCATAATTACTGTAAAGTTCTCCCCTATATGTGGATATGAACCAAGAATATTCACCACAGGAAGTAATCAGTTTACAAAATAGATAGACTAGAATATGTAGACAGTTGTAAAATTACGGTGAGATGTCTGTTTTCTAATGAATTACAGCACATATGCATTCTTAACCCACATGGGTGCAGGAGTCATTGTCTTTAGGACTCCTGGAAAGTTCTGACACTGCTTTTGCTTCCTTGGCAGGTGAAGATGCACACTGTGTCCTATATTCATTTCTTCTACCTTGGCCTGTGTTTGCTTACCCTAACCAATTCTGCTGCTGCTGGCCCAGAAACACTCTGTGGTGCTGAGCTGGTTGATGCTCTTCAGTTCGTCTGTGGAGACAGAGGCTTTTACTTCAGTAAGTTAACCCTTTCTTTCATTTAACTGATATTTTTTTCCATGTAATCTACTGGAGTTTGCAATTCTCTACGGAAGCTTAGAAATCATCAAACCAGGCTGCCAAGTATGACTAGTATCGTCTACCTTGGAGATTCCTAAATCTTCAGTGGCCATGAAGTCTCAGTACTGTGTCTGTGTTCATTCTCTCTGAATTTCTGTCAAATGTTCCTATTCAGACAAGTTATTGTTTCTAACCACTTTCCATCTGCTGCTATTCCACCTGCTATGTTACTACTTTCTGCTGACCTGTCGTTAAAATTAAATGAATGAAAGCACATATTAGACCCAAGATATTCACAAGGCAGAACTGTGTGTATCTGTTGTGTCAGTCTACTTGTAAACAGTATAAGTACACATTGTATCATAGCAAAAACACAGTAAGTTTCAACATCTGGTTTGAAGAAATGAAAAGCTGGAAGGCAGTGAGCTGAAAGTTACCACATCCATATGCTTCTTCAGTCAAATACAGGTGAAGGAAAATTCATGCATGGTGAGATAATAATATCAGTACGGACAACAGATAAAAAATAACTTTTCAGTCGTGTGAATATATTAGTACTCACAGGACTTTTTCTATCAAAACCTATGACTCAGAACTGAACAGTACAATATTTTTTATTTGCTGTGTTTCAGATTGTGCAAAGCTGGAGAAATTATATAAAATGCACAATAGAAATCTATGCTAATTGAAGTTTATTTCTCATTTTTAGCTATTTACTACTCAAATGACACAAAGGTAATAAAAATTTAGCTAAGAATTTATTCTTTTTGAATTAATTCATTAATATATTTATTCAAAACATGTAGTAACTTGTGCTTTTAGAGCTTTTGAAGCTAGTGTTTCCTTTTAATACTAATACGTGCTCATCTGAAGTTACCTCTCCTCCAGGGCCCCAGTTACCTTTCCAAACAGGAATATAACTAAGAAAGGGAAATATACAAAGACAGAAAAATTAACTGAATGGTTGCTTTTCTATTTATTGTTATATTCTTTGTGAGGTCTAGTTTGTTTGTTTGTTTACTTTTGTAATCCTCATTTTATCCTAATAGTTCTTGCCTTCTAAGCTATCACTTTTGTTTTCCTGATCTTAACCACCACATTCCTACTCATTTCTCTTCATGGAGCTGTTACTTTCAATATTTTTCTCCTTTCTTGCAATAAAAATGGAGTTTGGGAAATCTAGAGTCTCGCACCTTTAACTTACAAAAAATCCAGATTTCTCCAATATACAAGCTGCAGATATTTTCACTGTCTTCTTGCCATTTTCTATTGTAGTTTAACTCTGAAACTGGGAGGCTTAGTTTCATATATGCAAAGTAATTCACTAAAGAACCCTTCTCTTCTGTATTTAACACTTCAGCAATTGTTAATGAGCATCTACTTTACCATTCTCTATAACTTAGTATTCTAGTGCTAAACATATTATTACACCAAAATCTGTCACATTTATCAACAGCTGAGTTAGACTTAGGGGACTACCTGAGTGTTCTACAAATACTTTCGCACTGTGGCTGGAAGGAGTGTAAAGGAAGACTTTCATCTCCCCCTCCTGTTTCTGCACAGGAAAACAATGAGACAGTATACTGCATTCTTAGAACTGCATAACAATCTTTTTTTTTCTTTCTCATTGTGCACAAATCTGATGCATTTTCCCAATCATTCGTCTCCCAGCAAAATGTCTGCTGCTTGTTCAAAGGTTTGCTTACCACAAGAGTGGCTGTTACTGCCAATGAGAGTTAATGTTATGTGTACTCTTTGTGTTCCTTGAGGTGACAAGGCATGTGAAATGCTAATCATCAGCCATAACTCTGTTTTCAATCTTAGGTATTCTAACATTGCAGAATTTGTTTTAAAGCTCTAAATTCCTTGAGCTTAATTCCTTAAATTCCCAGATGGTTTTCTGAAGTTTTAAAGGAAATCTTTACCCTTGCAATCTTGAGTTTTATGTGCTGTCAGTAAAGATATTCTCTCCAGTTTTCTCGGTTGCTTCTTACATTTTGAGAATTCACTTGAAATAATGGAACTATTGACACTATAAAGGTCTACCTTGTTTTGTATGGAAGGCTGTGGAAGCTTTTACTAATGAATGACTACCCTGTTTCAGTAAAGTCTTGCACTGTTGTAATCAATAGACTGTAATGGCAACAATCGAGAGGAATTTTCTGAAGTTGATGTGTATCTCTTGGATGCTAAATAATGTATATTCACTACCTGGTCACTTCTGATTCTTGGGGTAGCAATTTAAACTGCTTCAGCCTTCTCCCTCTTATTTTTTAGTATTTAATCTAAAGTACAGATCTATAAAGAAGCAAGTCCAGTAAGACTGGTAAAACAACTTGACATCCTCATATAAAATGTAGCACAGAACGAGTACATTATTAGAAGTAAAAGATCTTGCTTACCACTTCATTTGCAGAAGTAAAAATGCAGTGAATATTTTTCTTTTATTGTGAAAGGGTTGCCAATTTAAATTATATCTTAATCCTTCTGTTCTCATATTCTCATTTCTTTATATAAAGTATAATCAATGGTAATGTTTGTCTTTAACTTGCACAGGAAATAGTTGTGAGGGAAGGTTTTTCTTCCATCATTCTGTATTTCACTAGAGACCTCAAATATAAAGAATACCTTTTGGCTGAGGTGGAACTCCTGGTTATGATTCAAGGTCAAAGCTTCTGACTATTCCTTGGGAGTTGTCAGTGGAAATGAAGATAGGAATAATTGAGTTGCTTTCTGTTGAAACTCTGTACTCCACAACCACAAGACTACATCTATGACTAGGATTGGAAGAAAAAAAAAAAAAGTCTGTTATATAGTCTGCTCTGCCCAACTTCCTAGCTATAAAAGGGAATTCTTTATGGCTTCTGAAGAGATGTCCCAGCTGCTTACCACACACAAAGACAAGCACTGACTTCAAGAGAAAGTCAAATGTGGTTTCTACCACTCCCTCTCTTCGTGAAATAGACTGGCAAGGAACATTTCTTAAAGTTTTTGGGGAGAATACTGCACAAATCCTAAAATAGAACATCTGTTTTTTCCCTTGTTCACATTTAATCTCAGCCAGCACTGGCTACCTCTTGGATAGCTTTTTCTTTCCTGTGATTCATCAGTGAAGAGTAGTTTGTTGACACCTTTTATCTAACACCACCTCTGTAACGAAACTTCTGCCACTCAAGTTCCTGTGTGCTAGCTTGTGATAGAATAAGCCAACAGAGAGCCTGGCCACAGCTACACAAGTGGCTACATTTAGACACAACTCTTCTCAATTACCATTTCTCTAGTCTCAAAAACTCTGGGTTCAATAGCCATGAAGCAAAGTGGGACGTCTGCTCTGTTCATTTGAATTTTAATGCCTAGAAAGATTTACCATGCTACTGCTAGTATGAAACAATTCTGAGGGCAGAGAATGCTCAAAAAAATGATAGGACAAATTACAGGAAGCGATAGCCCAGGAGGTGGAAAATTTTGCTTGAAATAGCCTAATCTTATCATAAATTTACTTTGTAGATTAATTTAAAAAGGGATTTTTTTCATTCATACAAGCTGAATTGGATGGACAATCATTCATTCTTGCTCATGCTATTTCCTGAGGAAAGAAAGCAAATGTAGATGTCTCTAAGGAGCAAATACTGTATTCTTTTTTTAAGAACTTTCTTCTCCTTTGAAAGTATACCTTCTCCAATACATGAATATTAGTTTGGCTAATAATACACAAAACTGCCAATAAGAAACAACTTTCTTATTTCGTTAGGCACTTTCAGTCATTCTAATTTGTAAAGCCCAAGGAAGATGGTGATATTTATTTGAAAACATGACCATCAATTTCATGAATTAAAAAAACCCCATCTTTTTCTGTTAAGAAAAAAATGCTTTGGGCTTATATTGAATCTTCTTAAGCATCACTTGCGTTAAAAAAAAGGAGATATCTGACACAATGGACTTGCTCTAAATTTCTTTAGAGAATGGAGAATGATCTAGTGTATCCTTCCATATGTACGAGTGAATCCCATAAAAGACAGGCTTTCTTGATATCCAACCTAACACTCCCTGTGTCACCTGCTTTGTACAGGATCATTACAGATTATACTACGGGTTTTTTTTTACCACTAAGACAAACAGAATTGTTTGTTGTCCTTTGGAATAGCCCCAGCTGTGCACAACATAGGACTATTGGTTTACAGTCATCAGAAAAAATCAGGATAATATAGTGAGCATAATTTCGAGTAATCAAAGCTGCCATTGAATCTCATTGTTTTGTAGAACAGAGGTATACATGGAGGAACTGTTGCCTTACAAAGAAGGAAATAAGAAGCATAGTAATAGGCAATTATGTTTTGCTTCTTCCATTTTCCTTTAGTTAACAGCTTCTTGTTTACTTCAGGAAGTCTGCTTTTAAGATGTTCTTAAGGTTTCTAGGCCTGTCAAACTTATCAACATAATTACAAGAGAAGATATGGCACTCATTTTTTTAACTACTCCATACCTGCAGGAGCTATGAGTCATTAGCTCCTCTCTGTGTCCCTGATTGAAAGGAATATGAATGTAACAAGCCTAGGAGAGGCACACTTCAAAGCTCCCATGGACATACATAGACTGTGATGTCAATAGCTGTCTTACAAATCTGTGCAAAGAAATGCTAGTCAGTTTGGCTATGTCACACAGCATGATCTGAGAGTATTTTTAAGTTCCTTCGTCTGGCTACATGCCCCATTCATGTCCAAATCCTGTATCCATGGAAGATTTGAGTCTATTCCTCAATCTTTATCCTCAGATTTCTTACTTCTTACAGAAAAGCTAGACTGGAAAGGGGCTTAGATATGCTTTAGCTGGGTCTCCAGGGTCATTGCCAAGGGAAACAGGACTATAGGCACAGTTATTGATATACCTCTATAAGAACAAAGGACAACTCTGAGTCCTGGAATGGTATCATTGTGTAGTCAGATAACTGATCCAAAAGTTTGACAAGTGCTCTGTTGCCTTACTAATAACCATTGAGGAAGTTCTTGGAAGAATTTTGTCCTTTTTTGCCACATCAAGAAAGGCTAGGGAGTGTTCATAAAGGCTAACCTTAGTTTAGTGAGGTTAATCTTCTTAAGTTACCTCTTTAATAACAGAGAGAGAGATTCTGTCTTCTTTCTCCATGGGTCACCCAGTGAGTCTAGGATTTAGCCTCTAAAGCACACTAAATTTAGTTTCTGCAAACATGTCTCCTCTACAGCTAGTTCGCGGGTCACCAACGATTTCATAATTTTCCAACCTTTTCATTAAGAGGGACTGTAGTAGTAATGATTAATGAGGTGACTGGAAGCAAACCATTGATCAAAATTGCATAAGGAAACATCTCTGCAAAAAGTGTCTACTATCAAAATCAAGGCTTTCCAGAAGTTACATTTATATGTGTCCTTATTCACTGTTAGACATTAGAGATGCTAATGCTTTTTGTGATGTTTTCCTTTATCTATGCACTAGACCAAGTTTCAGATTTGGTTTCAAATTACAGAAAACTATTACTTGACATTTGATCCCCTAACTGCTATATGTGCATTTAATACATTGTTTAGTCTCATGTTTGGATAAAGTCACTCAAAGAAGCACTTGGCAGGTTCAGCATTAATTCTTGGCATAACTGCCTCGCTTACTTTTTCACTGAATCTTAAATACCAGGAAAAACCCTTCACTGCAATTGGTCAAAACCTTTGCATATAGACCTCTTTATTTGTTCTGGTATTAAAAATGCATTTGCAATATTTGAGCCACAGCAGCAAGAGTCACAAACCATTCCATTTAGAAGAACCACACAATCTCTTAATTAAAATCTTTTGTACTAACTGCTTGAGTGTCTAGGGCAATCTATACAGAACGCTCATTCAAAGATGGAAGTTCATATGCAATATCTCTAGAGCTTATTCAGCATCTCTTCAACTGGTAAGCATGTTTCAAACACTCATAGCATCACTGAAAATCAAATAGAGACTTAAAGCGATTTTAATTTCAGAGCTTTGCTAAAAGAGAATAATCAGAACTTGTTTATTAAACCATACTCAAATATTAATATTTCCCTCAGATACAAGCTTAATTGTTCAAAAACATGACAACAAATGAAAAGGGTAGCCAAGAGTTAAGTCATTTCTCAGTCTAGAGAAATCAAGACAAAAGAAACACCACAAATGTATACTTATTGAAGAACTTATACTAAATTTATCTCTGGTAATAACCACAAGAACAATCGTGTCGGAAAGAAGAAAAAGACGTTAATTCATTTTTTCTTTGTGACGTATTTAATGCAAAATCACTGTGCAATCACTGTGAATTCTTGTTCTGAGAACAAGAATTTTAACACGTCCATAGCCTTTGGATAGGCACATTGAACACTGACTAGTGGGTCACTCCAACTTACAGAAAATTTTGCATAGTCACCATATTAGTTTAAAAAACTAAATCCTGTTAAATATTACATGTCTAATTCTACCCAAAGGCTGTACTTTAGGCACCGGCTAACATATAACTTTGAGAATAATATAATAAATTGATTTTCTTACTCTATCAAAGCAAGAAAAGTCAAATACTATCTTCTTTTCAGACTTCTTTAAGAATTTGACAAATTATATAGATGAGCCTATCTTGTCAATTTTATCCAAGCAACCTCCAGGTTAATTTCTGATTGCCTCTCCAATGCTAATTGATGGTAAATTAGTTTAGAATTCTTTAGAGATCTGCTTTGAATTTCTTAGATTCCTGAAAAATCAGACATTAGTCTGAGATACTTGCTGTATTTTCTGTTTAATGCCATGTACGGTCATATTTAATATGTTTTCAACGTTCTTGTTCTTAGAAGACAAAGTGAAAGCTGTTTGCTTACCTCATGTTAAATTCTTTGCTAGTGAAAACTGGAATACCTTCTTTTTATCAAAGAAACAATTTAGGGCTCTTATCTTTCTTATTTTTTTCCTGAATCTACAGAATATTCATATATTTCCCATCTTACGTTTGAAATTCAGCTGTGATCCTAGCTTTTCCACCTAGTTCATGCAACTGTTCTAGAATAAGACAATACCTCCAGAGAACAGAATCTTCTGCTTCTGTATGTGCCCATAGAAGTGTGGAAGTAGAGAAAGAGTGTCCTGTTAAAGCACTTTCGTTAGGAAATTATGGCTCACACGCAAACCTGAAATGATATGATTTTTTTTTTTGATAGAGAACTACTTGTTTATAACGTTTGTATTTTTGTATGTTGGGCAGAAATTTACACAATGCTGAGTATTAAGAAAAAAAATGAGTTGGCTTAAACCATTCTGAGTCAATCCAGCTCAGTGAACAAAACTGTTTTCGTTTTGAAAATAAATATTCTAGCAATATTTATAAACTATTTCTATCTCTAAACAAGAAAGTACTTAAGAAACACTCCCAGGTCCCATCAACAGCAACTTTTAAAGAAGAAAATAGTACTGAAAATTGTTTTGACACATTTTGCAATAAGTGATATTTAAAGGCTGTATGTTACTATGTATAATAAATCAAATTTATAACAAAGGGATTTTTTTTTCATATCTGCATTAACTATACTGAAGGTTTCTTCTAACTCAGACCCATCAAAATGACTGGATAAGAGCTTCTACTGTTATAATGATTTTTTTACCATTTCTTTTTGTAAGTCTTTATTGATTACTTTAGGTTTCATGAAAGCTATTAAGCACATCTATTTTAGGTTAACGTAGCAAGTTTAAATTGAATTCATTTAACACTTTGAAACTTCTGCAGACAAGTAAGATGTGATAATTTCTTTCTACATCCCCTGAATTCCTGAATTACTAGTCAACAGGTCTTCCATGAAAAAAATTAGGTTTTCCTATGTATTTCAAGTTTTATGTTTCTTTCCATTAAAGTTTCCAGCCTTTCACAGACATATTTAGTTTGGCAGGAAGAATCTGGTGACTCATAGACTGAAGAGATTTGAGAGCAAGCTACTGAAAATGTATCTAATTTCTTCTTGTGTAATTTGGGAGCAAGCTACTGATAGTATGTCTAATTTTCCTAGTATAATCAGATGTATTATTGGCAAATATATGTCCTGAATAATAGCTATGTTTATCCCTGAAATATATAGCTAAGATTAAATACATATTTGCTTCTAGAACACTTCTTTATTTTTTCTAATTGTTTCTGGCATTTTACTCTAAATCAATGGGCACTGAATAAACAGAGAGGTACTACTGAAATATTTTGCATTATTGCCCTACTTATATCTCGGAATTCAGTAACATGAAAGTATTGATTATGAATAGTTTTTGTCTTGTTCTTTTTTCTTTTTTTCAAGGGAAGATAGAGGTATAGGAAGAATTGGTGATGTTATTACATCTCAGTAATTCATATAGAGAAGGATAGATTTATCAGAAAAGCTCTTGTATTTTATGTTGTTGATTGTATTGTTCTTTTCACCTCTTTTCAGACGAAAGACTACTGTTACTTCTAGATGACAATCTGTGAAATAGTTTTCACTTATTCACATATAGACTGAACTTTCTGAATGGTAAAGACTAAATAGAGCTTGATCCATCATACATGAAGAGTCAGCAATATGTCCTTGTGGCCAAGAAGGCCAATGGCATCCTGGGAAGAAGAAGAGTGTGGCCAGCAGGTTAAAGGAGGTTCTTCTCCCTCTCTACTCTGACCTGGTGAGGCCTCATCTGGAGTACTGTGTCCAGTTCTGGGCTCCTCAGCTCAAGAGGGACAGAGAACTTCTGGACAGAGTCCAGCACAGGCCACCAAGATGATCAGGGGACTGGAACATCTTTCATATGAGGAAAGGTTGCAGGAACTGGGGCTGTTTAGTTTAGAAAAGAAAAGACTGAGGGGAGATCTTATTAACATTTAAAATATCTAAATGACGGGTGTCAGGAGATTGGGACATCCTATTTTTCTGTAGTAGCTAGCAACAGGACAAGGGTAATGGGATGAAGCTGGAACATAATAAGTTCCACTTAAATATAAGAAAAAACTGTTTTACTGTGAGGGTGACAAAGCAGTGGAACAGGCTGCCCAGAGGGGTTGTGGGGTCTCCTTCCTTGGAGGTCTTCAAGACCCACCTGGACATGTTCCTATGCAACCTGATCTCGGTGAATCTGCTTTTGCAGGGGGTTTGGACTAGATGATCTCTGGAGGTCCCTTCCAAGCCTACCATTGTATGAATCTATGATAAGGAGATTCTGGTTCAGATTTATTCCATATGAGGTATCTGAGTTAGGAACCTAGTGAAGCTCATGCTATAGTCAGTGAGAGGAGTAAGAAATTTTCAGGGCTCTTGGTAAGTTACTAATATCCCACAGCACGTACTTTTCTCCTTTAACTAAATTAAGCAAACAAGCTATGGCAATTATATCCTTAAGTTAGTTAAATCAGTTGCGTAAGGACCCTCCCTTAAAAGCCTGAATTTTGGTGGGAGGAATCCATTTAAAATCACACAGTGAACTTCAATGTGGAGATAAGGATGCATTTATACAGACCACATTTCAGATTAAAGCAAATCCAACCTTATTTCAATTGCCATGGTATAATATAGCTAAGCAAACACATAGAACGTGCCTTATGCAGGTAATGCCAGTTAGAGTTTCTTCTTTGGACTTTAAGAGCTCCCAGACCTTAGTCTGACTGTTTGAATCCTGTTGGAGAAAGCATTTCACTCTGAGACACTAAATGTAGAAGGGAAAAGCTTACCTATATTTTCTTTTGTGATATAATGGGTAGAATATACTCTTACATGCCATAATAAGTAACAGTATTTTAGTCCTTCATAATGAGATAAGGTGCACTTATCCATGCATAAATAATGAAGATATTTTTACACTGCTGTTCACATGGATTAATTTCCATTCCTATGAATATACATGACCAAGCAGGTTTTTTATGACATTGAGACAATAATAATATTTAAAAAATAGAGTGACATCTAAATATCAGATACCATTAAAGAAGCATTTTCTCCCTTAGAATGCTCTGTCATTAAGTATTACCACATAGAAAGGACATAAAACGATGCTCAAATACAGTTTTGAGATACTCATTGATACAACAGGCAATTTGAAGATTTAAAAAATATCAACTGCTGAGCTAATGAACTCATAAAGCAATGATACGACTGAAGACAGAACCCCATCTGAGATTGTTAGCCAATCAATGACTCAAATCAACAGTACAAAGTCCCGCTATCTTCCTCGCTTCAGTTTCTCCGTCATCCAAGGCAATATAGAAATGGTAAAGACATGCACATACCACTATCTTCTCTAAAGCAATCTCTTTGCAGTGAATGATAATTTCAGTAGTGAGAATTTCCAAAACAGCTAGGAGGGGTAGGAACTGTACTTTAGGTTCAGATTTTGACAAACCTTTTTCAATAACTATTGTTTTGGAGCAGAGTATAGCATTAAAACACAGAAAGTACTATTTCTATTTGCTAGGATAAATATGTATATAATGTAGCCTATTTAAAACTGATCTTAATATTGTGCATTTTGCCATTCCCAGTTTTTCTGGCTCGAGAGAAATAGGGCAGAAATGAGGGTAGTGTTTCACAACATTGTCTTACTTCACAGTTACATATTGACTTCTGCATTTAAAAGTCACAAAGGGTTATCTTGCGTGAGATATTCATATGAATGATTTTCATACTCCTGTAGATTTCCACCACTAATTCAGGAATTAGATACGGCATATTTAATATGACTATCCCAGGACACAGTAATTTCAAAAAGTTGAGAGGTGAAGATAATATGGTCATTCAAAAATTATCAGGCAGGTGGTTTTGTAGAATTTGACCTTTATCTTTCTTTATGCAAACAATGAAATGAAATTCTACAACTGCAGAGTTAAGTCAACTACTATGATTTTTGTTACATGGTAGTCTTATTTTAGTTTCTGAAAGTAGTAAGAGTTGATACAATAAAAGACAACTATTTTCTGTTGTCATTAAAATGAAGAGTAATAAAATGAGCAGAATGTAGTGATATTCTTGTCTGATGTTCTTTTCAAATAGAAATTCATACTCTGATATGAAACAGATGAAATTCAGATCTGTGAAAAAAGAGTAACATCTTTTTAATACATCAAGCTTGAACCTTTCATTGAGAATCAAATAACCCACCATAGATTTTGAATGAAAAATTATTATCTTTGAATTATGAAACAGGTGGGAGTGCCCTTATTTGGATTTTAGGATATAATATTAAAAAAAAATGTATATATCTACACTTTCATATGGCAGAGAAGAGAGACATTGTTAAGGAAAAACTGATATGTAATGTAATGAAAAAAGGGTGAAGATAGTACCAAAGAAAATAATGATGTTAAGAATCCAGGCTGACTCTGTCTAGGAGTTTCTTCACTTCATAATCCACAATCAGGAATCCATGGATACTTACTCAAGGTTATCTGTTAACTTCAGTTGGCTTTGGCTTGGTGTACTGAGGATAGTATGAGGTAATTTGAGGAACTCTCTGTGCTCAATAAAGAAAACATTGATCATTGATTTTCCTAGGTCTTTTGGCCATAAGTATCACTGCACCACAAGTATTTTTCCCTTGACTGGATTCCCATTCATCTGTTTTTCCTAAGAACTACCAGCTGAACTTTGGATATTTTCCTTCTATGTTATAACAAATAGAGAATCGTTTCACAGAATCAGAGAATCACAGAATCTTAAGGATTGGAAGGGATCTTGAAAGATAATCTGTTCTAACCAACCTGCCAGAGCAGGACCACCTAGACTAGGTCACACGGGAACCTGGACAGATGGGTTTTGAATGTCTCCAGAGAATGAGACTCTACAACCCATCTGGGCAGCCTGATTTGGAAAGGGTATACACACATCCCAAAACTCCTAATTTTTAACATTAATTCAAACCAACCTGAAAGTTTTGTAGTGCAATTTTAAAGTTCATATACCATTCATGGTACAAACTATTAAAAATTATCAGTTCTTCATAGATAAGTGTTTGATGAGTGCCTAATTTGGTTTTGATTTTGTGGCAGGTAGATGACTACATCTAAAAGACTGAACATTATCCTTCCCAGAAGTGTGAATCTATTTTCAAAAATTATTATTAGCCTTATGAAAAGCATATGAGACATGTTTTCAATGGGTTCTGAGCACTGAAGGGGCAGATGGACACTCAAGAGATTTTTCAAAAGCAGTTATGTATCTAATTTCCACTGAAATCAGTGATAGGGAGTCCTATGCCTTTTTTTCCCACTTTTCTGTAGACACATGCTTGTGTGTTCAGTAGCCACAATATCTTTGGAAATATGAGTCAGGATCCTTACTTACTTGTCTAAATTTTGCTTATGGACCTTATTGACAACTTGTGAAAAAGCTATCACTATTAAAAGCTCTTTAAAATAAGAATTGGCATAATGACTTGGCTTCCTCTCTGACGTTAAACATACTAATACGCTTACAGTGAAATCTTCTTATTTCTAGGATAAATATGTGAGGCATCAGATGAAAGCTAATAATTTCCCAAGTGAGCTAAAAATAATGAAGGCTGAATTTGAATAAAAATTCTAAGAGGCATTCTGGAACAGACAGTGGTTAATAAATACTGCAAATGCTACCTTTCTACTAACCCCATTTGCTAAATGACAATGACTAAAAATGGACCACAAACAAGGCAAGATAAATATCAAACATGAGATAAAGTATAATCATTGTAGGAAGCTGGAGACAATGCCTGTTTTATTGAAGGGGTTCTTTTTTGCCTCCTGACCATAAAAATATAATTAAAAGTCTCTTAAACTTCTTTATCATTTCTTATTTTGGAGAGTCATGTACTTATGACTTAGATATAGTCCACACTGCAATGAAACCATCTAACAGCACCTAAATTGACTCCAAAAATTCTAAATACATTGCAATATAAAGAGTAAGAGAATATGCCAGCTTTAATAAAAGTATTAGCTTGTGTAATGAAAAATAATGCAGGAATGTGTGAATTAAACATATTTTTTTTAAACATGCTGCAACGCAAACGAAAGAGTTTTACAAAATAACTAATGACTTGAGCTGTGGTCTTAAGAATCCGGAAAAAAATCAGTGAATAGTAGCCTTAATATTGATCACAGGCCAATCACTTTTACATTATGATGCAGTCCATCACCAAATTACTACAATCTTCAAGAAAAAAAATGTATCTGTAGTTTTACAGGATGCAGACATCCTGGGAAAAGGAAAAAGTCATTCAAATACATCTTCAGTATATAATGGGTCTGTCTTCTGTGTGTAATTAGTGGTCTTGTACCCTAATGCCTTCCAAGATCAAAATACTCCAGACAATAAGAATTAATATTTTCCTCTTAAGCACCTCTACAGCACTCATCATGGAAGTATTTGATTGTATCACTCAGACAAATATATTATATCCCACAATTTCCCAGGAATTCTCTCTGAGCATTTGTAAGTTGTTTTACCTTGTTGTTGCATATCTAACTGGAGGAGGCAAGGATTCTTTTTCAAAGCAATTTGAACATTTTTTCTAGTACTTTGTATGTTCAAAATAGAATACAAATGTCAAATAATTTAACAAGGATATAAAGTGAAGTAGTACCTTCCATTTATACAAGGAAGAAAGCAAAAAAGCAAAAGCAGATTTTAAAACATGCAGCTGGAAATGTGTTGCTTACTCAAAAGCATCTTCAGCACATACCCTATCCTACCTGTGCTAACAAAGCACTTCTGTCAAGAGAGCTAGAAACAAAAGGAATGTAACCTTCCTCTCTTTTTGTTCAAATCTAAGCATCTTTCCAAAGAATTATTAGCCTCTTCCTTCTTTTATTGGAGTGACATAGATGACCTCATCCTTGCAGGCTGCAGAAATACCAGAACAGCTGCTGTGCAGTAAAGCATTGATCAGGAATAGGTTTTGTTGCCAAGTGGCTGGTGATAAGCAGAATTCAGTGCAGAATCATTGAAAATTTTAAATGATTGGAATCTCTTTGTAAAGTGTTAAATTTAGAAAGAGCATAAAAATGCTTATGTGCCTTTTCAGCAAAATGAAGGAGGTCCTGAAAGGTGGTACAGAAAAGCCCTATATCAATTCATGAAAAGTTCATGAAGTACTGTCGTTGTGTAAATAAGTCTGAGAGTTGCATGCTAAACCTTCAGCTAGAATAAGTAATTTCCTGTCCTCAAAAATGGTGACACAAATTAGACATCAATTCGTGAGCAGTCAAAGGAAACTACCAACTGGAGGTGAATTCATTGAAAGAATTTTAAAATGTGTTAGTAGAGACCACAGGTGCATTTCTCGACGACAGTTACTACAAAACAGTTTTTCATGCACCAGCCTTTGTTGATAGTGGACGGCAATCTACTAAATAAAAGGACACTTTATGTGTCTATTTGAGTTCTTTCCTGCTTTCCCCATTTTGCATCATCATATTGTATATAACACTAGGAAAACTATTGTGCACAACCTGAAAATATAAGTATTATTTTGTTTGTCGAGTTCATCCTAACTATCCTTAATTTGACTTTTTCTTTTTTCCAGGCAAAGGAACTGATAGGTTGGCATTGTCATATTGGCTGTATAGACTGATAATATTTTGATAAAATTTTCATTTTGCTGTTTTGCTATAGTCTCAGGAAATGGAGGGATGTCTTGGAAAACTGAGACCTAATTTGTATCAAAACCAGTTTGTTTTCTTGCTGAAACAACTATAACCATGGAAAACTTGTGGCTGAAGTAAGCAGTGGAAATCTGAAAGTCCCTTAGTTTCTTATTATAAGCCAGTTCAGAAAATATACCTTTTCTTTGAACTATCTCTACCTCTTTACTTTATATTACATCCTCATGCCATGCTGGAAGCAGAATCATGATAGTGTTTTAAAGTACTGCTTTAAATTCCTTTTAGACACATTTTAAACTATAGTAATTTAGCAGATGGTTGCTTGATTTCAGTGTAGTCAGTGAGAAAGTAAGCAATCCAGTGACCTCAAGTTCACTAGGATTGCTGGAAAATAAAAACAAGTGTTTGGAAGGCCAGTGCTTCAACACATAAAGAAATATATTGAATACTTCAAAAGATATAAAATTCTTAGAACTGCTGGACAGGCTTCTGTGTATGAACTTTCCTGTCCAAGTGGCATTGCTAAATACCGTGGCACCAATCAAAGGCCTGACATCATGTTGTTGTGTAACTCATAACCATAGCAATGTCACTTTTAAAAACGCATTATATGTGCATTCAGCATCTTAAAATCTCCACTGTCAGATGTTAAATAAAGTAAAATTCAGGAGATTTATTTTGAAATATAAGCTTTTTTTATAAAGGGAAAAGAAAATATAAGACTTTCTAAGCCAATGTTAACACTGGAAACTTGGATTCAGACAACAGGTACAGCATGAACAGATTTCATCACCAATATAGAGAAAAAAAAGAGGAGTAATCCAAATCATTTTAACGGACAACGACAAACTTGAGCTTCTACATTACAAATGGTTCTATCCAAATTAACTTAGTATAAGCAATGGAGAACAGCATGTAACAGAAACTGGGAATATAATCCTCTCATTTCCTTCAAACCTAAGCACACTAACAAAGAATCATTAGCCTCTTTTTGCTCTTGCTGAAGCAATAGAAGTTTCCTCATTCTTGCAAGCTGCAGAAATTCCAGAGCATTTGCTGTGTAGGGCAGCAGTAAAGCACTTACCAGGAATAGTTATTGTTGCCAAGTGGCTGGTGGTAAACAGAGTTCAGTACTGCCAGGTACTAGTAAAGGGAATGACATGTATCCTTTGCCTCAAGTGACATGTGGTAAGGGAGCGTCTGGTGTTATCTGTTACCTGTCCTTTTAGAGTATCAGTACACTGGAGCTGTAAACCAGAGGCACTACGTTGGGCTGATTATCTCATTATGTGATCACAATCATCAGCAGTAGTGAATGTAACCAGTGTCCTCTTTATAATCCACTGAGGAAGCCACTAACACTGTCCTTACGATGTATAAAAATATGAAACAAAGGCTTATTATACTCCATAGGCTGCATACTACTTGACAAGATCTGAGATTGTGCTTTCACAAGATAAGGGAAGACTGCGGTAAGACTGAATTCCAGCTTCTTTGCCAAAGACAAAGGAACCTAAATTTCACTGGTAGTAAATAACAAGACCACCTTCTGGTCTTTCAAAAATTGACAATTACAACTGCTACTTAAAGTGCACAAAAATTCTGGACACAGATCACTTCCAATATCAAATGCACAGTCACTTGATTTCTTGATATACTGCATGAGATGATCTTGTTGATAAGTTTCCTCATATGTACAGAAAATTTATTTATGAATTTTGTACCCATAAAAGAAATGGTGAGATGTTGAAAAAACTGAGCTCAACAGTACGTAATTACTGATAACACAGTAATGGTACCTTTCTGTGCAATCCATGAATCAAGAAATATGACTTCCAAATACAAGAAGCCTGATTTGTGCAAATGCTCTCTCACTTTTTATATTTCAGAGAACAGATCAGGTGCTTCTGTAGATAGGCAATGGATAAAGAATAAAGCATCTGGGACAGCTATGACTATTTCTAGCTTGGGAACTAACTAGTTTATATAACCTTGAACAAATCAATTTTATCTCTATTTGTCTTACTTTCACCATGTGTGAAAATGAGGCAATGATATTTATTCACCTTTTAAATGCTTTTGAAATCCCCTGATTCAAGTAACCACTCAGATCCAGCCAAACAGTGGTTTTTAGAAGCTCACTCATATATAACCACAAGGGTTAAAGTTTTAAGCAAAGAGCTACATGGCAGTAAGGATGATAAATTTTAGGTAATAGTCTATCAGACTTAGAAAGACAATTCAGTAAATACAATAAAAATAGATCTGTTTACATAAGGGATAAAAATTGGCTAATACCTTCAAACTAGGAGTTAATGTATGCCACATTACTGCAGAGAAGCCCTCAAACTGTTTTAAAGAAATACTATAACTGTTACATAAAACTTAATGGCAAGTTAAATAGATCACCCCAGCAGCCTCTCTGCTTACTGCAAGTATATGGCACAAAGTTCATAGGTTACTTGAGACTCATTCTCCCAGCCAAATGAGTCAAACAATAACACTTCGAGGCGCTGAAACACTTTTTCTTGGATTTCAGTAGAAGCAGATGTGGGGTTGACTACACACTGAACAAAAAGAATATTTTTAAAAGAGAATGGTAGCAAAAACATAAGTGCAGCTTGAAATTTATCTGCAATCACCTTTGCCTTTCAACTTGACTTTAGCTTTCTAATATTACCCTTTTCATCTGAAGATCAGTGTAAAGCTTCAATAAATTGGAGTCTCATTTCTTCATGTGTGCTTCAGATTCTACTGCTAAATAAATTGGTACAGTGTTTCAATCTTCGTTTTACTTTGGGATGTAAGTTCTGAGTCACCATCATTTAATTTTCTCCAAGCCTCCAGCTCGTGTTTTCTGTTTTTCTTCCTGGATGTGTCATAACAACTGATTTGTACTACCCCAGTAAAATGGTGAAGCCTAGCAGACATCTGCCAGCAACAAAATACTGTGCTCTCACTCTAATTCCCCACACATTCCACTTCTTACACCGCTTTCCTTGCATCCTCTCAATAAAATGGTAGAGCCTAGTAAGCATTTTCTTTTCATTCTCCACAACATTCTGCCAATGTTAACACAGAGATGAGGCAATAAATCAAGAGTCACCTCAGAGAAGAGCACACTTGCCTTGCATGCTCTTTTCCTAGCCCTGTTTCTATGAATATTCCCATGAGGTTAATTTCCCTGAAGTCAGTGAGTTCCCTGTAGGTAGGATATCTGTCAGTTCTGAATCAATACCGGGTTAATGAACTGTGAAGGTATTGTTTTTTTCAGAATTACTAAGAAATTTTGATTTAGGAAAATCAGTTAGAGAAAAGTTTTAGGTTTTCATATTTAATAGAAACTGTTCAAAAGTTTCTGGTATTCTTAAGACAGGAACAATAGGAAAAAAATCCTTTACTTTAAGCTTTGAGATATCCATCATTAATTTAAAGGAGACAATACTCAGGCATATTTCTTTTCAAAATAGTCATTATATATCAGAATTGCATGTAAAAGAAAAGGAGGTGAGAATTAGCAGAAAAAGAAAGGTGTTATAAACAAAGCACAAAAAAAAATCATCTGGAAGGAGGTAAAAATGATGAAACAAAAGAAAACATACTTTAATATAGATGAGCATTCAAAAGTTGCTATTAAAGCTCTGCGTTTGGCAGCTACCTTACCTGAACTAGGACTTTGATTCCTTTGAGGGTGAGTCATGTTTGAACCAGGTTTCAAGGACAGTTCTCCTCTCACAAACGCGCAGCACATGCAACTGTGTCCAATTTTTCTTACCAGATCTGGGTTGGACAGTGACTGAGCCATGTATTAGCAATTGCGTGTCAGTGGATAGCTGTAAATATCAATCTTTCAGTCCTGGTTAGTGCAGATTGTGAAGCATCTCTATAGAAACACCCACACCAGATCACCTAACCACAAAGCAGCCTCATCTTGTTTAACTTCAATTGCAGCAGAGCCCAAGAAAAAAATGTTCAGATGGGGAAATGTCAATATCAGATAGCATGTTCAGTTATGGTAGTCATAACAAGTGATAGCAGCCATTCTAAAGAGCAAGAGAGTTGCCAGATGACAACTCCTTGAAATTATCATGACAAGGGTATATAAAGAAAAACCCTTGCAGCAGCCCACATCTTGGAAGTACAAGGGCTATTCAATAAAACAGCCATATGTTTCAGAGAAGAGGAGGCTATGTTTTAATAGGAGCAAACCACATGGCTTCTAATCTTGATGTCAGCAATGACTGTGGTTTTAGCTGCACTCTCCCCATTCCTTTACAAAAAGGAAACAAAAAACCTCTAAAACTTACTAAGGTGCATAATGTACAAAAACTGAAACTCAGACAGGTGAGGCTTGGTTAAATTATAACAACGTTAAAGCAGAGACTAATATTAGAAAGTGTCAGGTAATCTGAAGTTTAGGTTTTCTTACCTGGTTGACTATTAGTGTAAATTACAATATTATGGTGACAAACAACCATAATTTATATTTCTGATTACCAAACTTTGTGTTCTGCTGCTCAGTTGATGATGGCATTATGGGATATTTGGTTTGCTTTTGCAGAAGTATTTCATTTTCAAACACTTACATGCACTTTGTGCAACAAGACAGGATAAATTGTTCTTTAGGGAATGGGCTGCCTCTCACTGATTCCAGCTTGAGCTATACCAGATGCCATATAGCCCATCCAGAAGAGCTAACTCTTAATCTTTCTTTTTCTACATCCACTAAATACAACTTTACATAATTGCGCCAGAGCACTGAGACAATAATGAATGAATGGTCCGTGAAGAACTCTGGAGAGGTTTCAGCAATTTCTGTGAGGAAATGAGTCAAAATGAATCTGAACAAGATACAGGACATGGTGCAATAATGTCTGGTTTCTTCTGGATAAAGGAAAAGAACAAGTGTACTATCACTGATATTTTACCGAGCCAGTATGGTGTTTCATGTGAAAGTTTACAATGTGCAATAATAAACAACGTCTGTGCTATTAGGAAAAGAATATAGTACTTAATGATTACTACCAGCTTCCAAGAGTAAAATGTTAACAATATGTTTGATTTTTTAAAGACTACATTTCTTAGCAATTTTACAGCATATCACTTTGGAAGAGCATATACATACTTGCCAGATGTGATACAGTGGTATAGGAACACTACACGAGCGAGTTTATTTATCCTTAGATCACCCCAAGCTTTTTCTATCAAACCAGAGAAATAATTTCTGAATTCCCTAATGATCTTACAAGATAAATGTTGAAAATTAGTAGAGCTAGAAATTGCTATATTAAAAGGAGTATTATATTATTTAATGCTAGTGCTAAGAACATAAACCTTTCCTAAGTCCTACTTATCAGCACAATGACGTCATCCTGGAGTAGGAGGAAGGATAATCTTCCTTGTTGCTGCATTATAGAAGAATGGCAAGGAGTTTTTATAAATATACTGCTTATTATGCATTTAATTACAACCAATATTAAACAATCTTTAACACAGGATAAAACATGGTGTGGATTTTTAAAAGCAAGATATTGTTTTCTAAATTTCTAGTATCTTTTCTCCCTACTATACAGCAACATGTTCCAAGCATTTTTCAATGCTTCCTCTCTGCTCTTTGCCTTCACTCCACCAGCTGTCACTCCAGTGACATTTCCCAAGCATGAAGCTGACAAAGAGCAGGGTAGGGCTTAAATCCTTAAGCTGTGGAGATCAATAGTGATATTTAAAAATATCAACATAGCATGGTCTTTTGGGAACAATTTCTGATATCATTACTTGAATGCACAACAGTGTTTACTACATAACCTCTTGCACAGTTCAATTATTTTAACAACTTAAAAGGTTACTAAAACATAGCACAGCTCTTTTCTCACTAGATTTTTGGGTTTCTAACATAATATGTCATTTAAACTAGAAATGAAGAAAGCCTATCCTGATTATTACCAAGAAACTTCCAAATAAACAATAAAGAAAACTATCAGTCCAAAGGATGGAGTACAGAACAGATATTTGAAAAGTTATTTACTTTTGTATTTGCACATCATTTTCTTTTTAAGTCCGGAATGGTATTTACATGTCAAAGTTATCTCAAATTCTAATCTAAAAAAGGTCAAGTAGAGTTATTATATGGAGGTATCCTCTTCCAACAGTTACATTTTTCTCTCACTTTCTAGTTCTTGTCTGTTATTTGAACTGCTGTAGCCCAAAATTGAAATACTGACAGAAAACACTACTGCAACGTAGTAGGCATAAGTATTTTCTTCAACCTGTGAAAATGCTGGTCTCACTACAGAAATTAATTTAACTCAGCCATTCCAACAGCAGAAAGGCAAGTTGATGTGATTTTCAATAGCCTCCAAAAATCTTACCTAGTGACTACAATTTTAGGAATCATTTAAGATACTATGTCCAGCTTCCCAGCTGGCTTGATTACAGCATTTACCATTCTTGTGTATCAATAAACTGACCAGGGAACAAATCTTAATTTTTCTTTGTTCAGAAACAATTTCATAATGTTTCTGTTCTTTCCACATTATGTGGTAGGAAGGAGGAAATATTGTCACAGGCCTTTCTGATACTGCTCATGAGGTGACAGTATCACCATATGCAGAAGCAATTTCTGTGAAGCAAAGACACATTGAGCCTTTTACATCCTATAGTGCAGGCATACCCTCACAGTTCAGTATGATTCCACTGCTCTGACTTGTAGGTTCTACCACACAGCTAAGCAAGTGTGAAGGAGCCCTCTAGTGAAAAAAAGAAATGAAACTTACTGCCCATATTTTGCACACAATCAAAGTAGCAAAACAATGACAATTTTTCAGTAGCTCTAGACCTTAAGAACAATCAAGAAAAAGCATTTAAAGAACAGAAAGCCTTTTTCCAATTCTTATGTTCGAGAGTAAATTTTACCTATTTTTTGCTGATCACTCAAATCTTCCAAAGGCATAGCCAGTTTCCTCAATAATATACATGCCTGGATCTATTTGATAGTGATACAGCTCCATTACAACAGCTCCATCACTCCATCTCATAAGATAGAGAAGAAAAATATCTACATGCACATCACTACAGCACATAATTCATGTAATATTCACAAAATATATACAGTTGATGACATGAGAAGACATTTGAGAGACAACATTTCCCTCCATGTTACTTCTAGTATTCTATGAAGATGCTGCAAATTAGCTGTTGGCAAAAGGTCACAGTCATGCAAGCAGAGAGAGACACGTGTAAAATGGAAAAGACAGAGATTCGGTCCTACACAGGTTTATGAACCTGTGTAGGACCTATGCAGCTATTTCCTGCTTCTAAACTTTTGGTTTATGCTTCGTACCACTAAGATTAGATAAAAATAGCAAGGAAGATGCTCACATGGATTGCATTTTATTGTCTCTAGTTCTAAATGAGATATACGTTACATTTATCTGTTCTAAAAACAATATTGTTATGAAGTTGTATAGCAAAAAACATATGCAATAGTTTGTGTTTTGCCATTTTAATCTTTAGAGTGATAACAGTTGATTGCCTAGCGGTTTTATGACACTGGATGAAAAGTCGAAACGATTATGAAGTTTAAATTGAGAACAACTTATTTAATGTCCTGCTGTCTAACTGCTAGAGGGATAAACAAAGAATACCTAGAATGCTGTAATGAGTTTAGGAAATTCATTAGAAAAGTTTTGAAGTGATATTGGAAGAAGACAAGAAGTAATGTGTGAGAGGCATAAGCAACTGACAGCAGAGAGATTGCAAATAAGTAAAAGCACAAGACGTGCTGTTTAGATAATCATTTAGATGCAAAGAAGACAAAACTTAGACGCAATTTAGACAAACAGAATTGTGAAAGCGACTTCATTTTACTTCCATTTAGCATTTTATCCTGGATACTGGCCTGAAACTTCTCTGAATTTCATAAATGTGGAAAATGAGTTCTGCAAAATTAAAGTGACATCCTTGTTAAGGCCCTTATGCTGGAAATGTTACATGAATAGCCACTCTCAATAAACTTGCTGAACTTCTCACTTCTGGACAGACTGCACAGCCTCCTTGGGTTATTTTGGCACCTCCTTTTCTGGCTAGCAGAGAGGAGCTCAGAGGAATGTAAAATGAAAAACAAGAGGAAAAAAATTAATCCAACTTTCCCAAACCACAGAAAATTTTCATTTGGTATACATTTTGACCAAAGGTTCAGTGAGAGCAATGGTCATATTTTATCCAAAAATCACTCTCAGTGGAAAGAACTTTAAAAAGTTTTGGTACAGAAGGACTAAGAGAGAGAAATATTGCACTGCTGGCATCTACATCCACACTCAAACTGTATAAATATTAAAAGTGCAGGAGGTGGCAAGTGTTATCACAATTATGCAATGACAATTTTAGGAGGCAGAGGAAGAAGAAATTATAAACATTAATCCACTTTTTAATAATGTTTGACTGGCTAATTACCATTAATTTGAATATGTTATTTGTAAAGCCCACTTTTAAACTGCACGTCTATATCTGAAAATTACTAAGTTTCCTCTGAGAAGTTTCCCATTCCTTTAGTTGTGTTAAATTAGATAGAAGAAGTAGAGAAGAAAAAATTACAAGGAATTTTGTGTTTTGGTGCTTTTTGGTGTGGAAGGGTTTTTTTTGTTCTATTTGATTTGGTTTATGTATCAGATTTAGATATATATACGTGTCTATCTCAGATTCAATTGTAGGATTAACTACAGTGAACTATGCAAGGATAGTTACTTGAAAATATTTATGGTTTAACTAAGACAAATTTTGGGTACCAACAGAATACAGTCGAACAAAATTTTCCTTTGTACAGATTGACTCATAATGTCATATTTGAATACCAGATTGTTAATCTCAGGTACAGCTAAGCAACTTGTAACTATAGAAGTAAATTTCCAGACTCACAACAAAAATATTTTAAAAGGCCTTAATATTAACACTTATGTACAAGATATATCTGCAGACACTACTCAGAATCTAGGCTTTCAAATGATCAAAAGCTTTCTTCAAAGAACCCCAGGCTTTGAGTTTTATCAGCATTTAAAATAACAAAATCCGAACAATAGGTGATGAAGGCTTAAGAACTAAAAATGGCTGTGATTTCTAGTAACAGGAATATAGAAGAGGTTCTTTAGAGCAATTACTTGCTTCTACTTTCTAATTTGCTGTGATATCTTGTAAGCCCTCCACTGGCCAAATATCCTTAAGATAAGTATTGTTTTCTTTTTTTTTTTTTCCCCAGACTACCGCTTTTTTGGTTTTTGTCACCTTTTTTTTTCCCCCCATAACCACCATAGCTCCTGAGCAGAGATAGGTTCAGCATGATGAAGTGAAAGTTGTGATGTCAAAAAACTCTGTCTCAGCACAGGGAATTATTTTGTAGACAGAAGCACATCTAACAGAGGTAGCACTTACAGTCACCATTGGTCTTACATATTAGTACACCAAAAAGATAACTGAAGAAGTCTACAACATTGTAAACATACTTATTCATCCTGCTTCTTTTCTGTTGAATTGGATTTCCTTCCTTAAATGATTGTGAATGCACAAAGTTCTGCCTCAAAAGAAGTCACTGAGCATGTGGAATTCACAAGCCAGTTCAAATTCAACATTGCCATAGCCCTTTTGAAGTTCATATTATTCTTTTGACCGTTAGAACAAATCTAGCGAAACAAAGGGATAGTGAGATTGGTAAATAAGAGATACCGCTAAAAAACATCTTGAACTGATGCAGAGGTTTCTTTTGTTAATCAAGCCTAAACAAGTTGGAAAGGAAATAGTAAAAGAAAGAAATAACGGGTTACTTACATAAGCTTCTCTTCAATTGCCTTCCCTGAAAAAACCGTTGAAGGTTTTTAAAAAATCTACTTAGAAACTACATTCCCTTTTAAAAACTGTGATTGGAGAAGATATTGTAGGCCTTATAAAATAAAGATTACTTCCTATTTCCTTCATAAACCAACTTTATTGTCTATAAGCATCTCTATTCTACAGAAACTATACTTTTGGTATATTAAAAGAAATTTCTCCCCACACTATGCCAGTATTTCTTTATAATCCCTCTGCACATCTTCAATAATAACAAGGTGAGTTTGATGGTCAAGGGTAGTTTAATTTATTATTCATTTATTATTCAGCAGTGACTTCTTTTTCTTTATATTCCTGTCACTAGAACTGATTCTCCTAGTTCCTATTGCAGTATTAAATCACTGAAGAATGGAGCTACAACTAGTAAAAAAACAGGGTGAGGGAAAGGTGAATCAAGAATAATAACATATTTTAGGTGAGTTAAGTTCTGGTTTTGTTTCCAGACACATCTCACTATCTCTATAGCATCTCAATGACTTCATCCTCGCTCCCTAATGACTATGTACTCCACTGGAAAGTTTCACTTTTTCTTTTATCTCATTAGACAAGTTTGGAACCATCATGACTTCAAAGGAATGTTTCATTTCAAGATCAGATTTTTACATAGCTACTGACTCAAAAATAGTGTTAAAAGAAGACAAGTATATAGTTAAAGCATTGGCCTGCTACTTATGTTGACATAGATTCAGTTCCTGGCACTGTCAAAGCCTTCAATGTGCAAATAATTGATAGATAGATTCTCAATTTAAGTACTACCTTTGTCTGCAAAGGTCTCTGTTAATTCCAGATAAAGTACTGTTCAGCATCATTGAAGATAAAACAATATGTCTCTCAATCTTTCTGTGTTCGTTCCCTTTCTGAATGTTATGGTTAATTTGTCCTTTCTAATCAGGAATCTTGTAAGTCAATCTTCACAAGTAAAAGTATCCTGATACACTAGTAGTAGACAATATAAAACAAGTTTTCTGGAAAACAATTCACCTTGAAAACATTGTCCTAAGAAAACTACATGCTGGATATCTATCCAAAGTATTAAGTCACCTTACCATACTTGGAGTAATTTTTGCAGTAATTATTGTCACCATGACTTGTACAGAAAGGTTCTATAACTGAAAATCTAAACAAGATTCAGACAATACTGCATAGATACAAAGTTGAATCTTGTTTATTCCTTATACTCTATTGCAATATCATTGTAAAAGGTTAGGTGTTTCTGCCTATATCATATCAGATCTTACTAAGCAGAGCTTACAGCTCTGGACCTTAGAGCTTATTTGAGTAAATCCATTGAAGTTAACTGCATTAGACAAATATAAACTAGTGTCAGAAGTAAGACAGGCCCTTACTGTTATCTTCTCTCTCCCTCCTTCTTTCTTTTTTATTGTCACATTAATTTCCAATAAGGATATGAAAATTATCTACTTCTATAGCAGAAGACAGTAGCCTGTGCTCAACTGCTTACCCTCATGTAAGTACTATTGCTGTATAAATAGAAATAAAAACAGTAATGTTTGTCAGTAGGTACACTCTTGGATATTGTGAAAGGTATTTAGAAAGGAGTTAATGCAACAGACATTCCCACCTTCTGCTTCTAACCAGATGATGATTCTAAAGTGTAAGAGTGCTATGTCTGTCGTTTGTTACTTGATTTCATTTCTTAGATTACAGCAGAGAAAGAGTAACTACAGAGATAAGAAAAAAGATTTCATGGTGCAAAGGAATGTACTGCTTGTTATGTCGTCAGTGACATCAACCACATAGTAGTCATTCTGCTTCGCATCGTACATCAGTATTCTTTTGTTCATAACTTCTTCAAGGAATCACATCACATCCATTCACTACAAATCTCTCTAGATGCTACTAAGATAATATTTACTCACTGAAATGAAAGATTGGAAGAAAAAGCAAGTGGTACTAAGGACAATGGAAGTCTTTTGAAATGTTTTACTAGACCCTGGATCAGGTAGTTTCTGGCACGTAGTTAATCAGGACATAATCTTGACTGCACAAAAAGATTTCTCAGTGACTTCAGTGATACTAGGGTTTCACCCATGTACGGTTTTGCATTGTTATTCACTTGGCAATCCAAATAAAATGTAGTTTTACATTGGCTATGGGATAAGAACATTACAAAAATTCCTATCATGATTGGTTATACTTTCACCACACACAAGCATAAACAGTAATTATTTACTGTGAAAGCATATACAAGAAGAGGAGAGAATGTATTCTCATCATGGATGGATGACTGTATTAATAATGTCCACGATATACTATAGGAGACAATATTAACATGTAACAATGACCTACTGGTTTATAATTATCTTGTCCTAAACCCTGATAAACCTGGCTATTCTTGCAGTAGTGAATTTCTTTCCAGCAAAGCACTTCCCTTGCCAAAGTATATATTTTTTTGGCAGCATCTGGCACTTTCCAGCCCTGGAATCTGACGTAGGCTTGTAAATTGTGTTAGATTGGCAAGGTTTTCACCCTCTAGAGCACTGAATTGGTGTAAAATAATACATTGCATTGTTTCCCACCCTTTTTGCTATTTTTTCCTCAAAAGAATTTTCAACTCTGAAATTTCCATTTCCTATCCCAGTGCAACACTCAGAAAACTATAGGTTTCTCTCTTCACACTTTGCAACTGGCTAAAGAACTACTGTGTAAAGCACAATGGCTCTATCACATGCTTAGTATACTTAACGGCCTCCAAAGCAGATGCTCCATAAAAAGAGCAGAGTACAGTGCAGCTATATGCAAAAGGAAATTGTTACAAGTGATGTACTTTGGAAATAAGTTTAGGGGAAGAGGAGATTTTTTTTTCCAATTAAATGCACAATGAAGAAAAAAAGTGCTTCTGAAAGCACTTCTAGGGGAAAAAATTACCTTCTTCAAGTGTGTGGCAGACTAAATAAACACAGACATACAAGTTGAAAATTAAGACGCCTTTGGGAATAAATCTGCATTTGTCAGCTGACTTTAAGAAAGTGCAATAGTTATTTTATTCACTATTTGAAACATCAAAGAGTTTTCCTTTTTTTTTTTCCTAAAATGCGGCTTATAAACCTTAATTATTCAGGCAAAACGCTATGAAGTCTTGACGGATTTCTCTTGTAGATCAATACTGAGTGCCCATGTTTTCCCAGTTTTCCCAGTCTTACTCTCCTACAATTTCAGAGCAATGAGCAAACATCATCTTTCTTTAAACTCAGAAATTAATGCAATCCAATATTCCACAAAGCAGTAGCTCTAGTGTAATACCTCAATATTAACAAATGCATATGCTCATACTGACTTTACTTGTGCATACTGATAAAGCTTATCCTCTATTCTCATGTGTATTAAATTCGACTTCAGAGCTAGAGCATCCATTCATTGAGAATTTATAAATGCTAATATATGCTCATTTTGATGAATACAAACAAAAATCAGTCTAAGTATAATTATTTTTTGGCACTAACAAAACATTGAAGGAAAATGGAAGCTAAATATTAAACATTGTAGCTGTAAAACTCATGCAACTTATTTTTACATGAAAATCTGATTGCCTACTTTGCAACATTTAAACCTGAGGTATTTCTGTTAAGAGAATTTACAATAGTTCTGGGATTTGTTGTTTGCTTGTTTGTTTGTTTGTTTTAACAGTTCATATCAATATCAAAATACAGGCATTTCCTGCTGATTGAACATTGACTCATAATTTTCCAAATACAGATTAGAAATTCCAGAGTATCCTCAAGAAGTGCTACCAATATAACATTAAACCATTTGTCTAGGATCAGAAGGAGATGAAACAATCTCTTATTTTGCATATGCATGCATTTATAATGCAAAAATACAGAAGAACACTGGCCTGATATACAGAATACAGTCAAGGAGGTATGGCAATATATGATTAGACAGTGCACTGGATGGTATTCTGTCTTAGAAAAAAGTATGCCACTATATTTAATTTTTTAAATAGTAACAAAAGAGAATGGCTTTGTACTACACCAGTGACGTGCATTTTTTTAAGACAAGTGACTTTCGATGGAACTCATTTTCTTTGAGTTCAGTTACCTAGAAGAGGCTGTGCCTATCCTCTAAGACTAAATCAAGTAGCTTTGTCTGTAGTCAATGAAAGAACACAGGTTCTTTTAGAGAACAAGAATTCGTTTCATTTTAAGCAAAACATTCAAAACAGTAATATGTCACTCTCCAACACATATGCTTGTTGACTTAACTATCTTAAACTAGATCCCTAATTTTCAGATAGTAAAGCTGAGTAGGATGAATCTCAAATTCAACATCCCTGGTCTTCTGTGCCACCGTAAGACAAATAGTACATGCAATTCAAAAATACCCAGGTCCCAGTCTGGATCTAGCATACAGGATATGCTTTTTCAGTTACTGTACTGTGCTATTAGCACCACAGCCTCACAACCTTGCTGTTCAGGCTATGGAAAAATCTTTTACTCACTGCCTCATAGTATGCTTACATACATACAGATACTGTAAGCTACAAACATGAGTTTGTAGGATACGTCTCTGGAGTATCCTTCATGGAGGTACCCCAAAACTGCTATCAATGCCTTAAAATTGCACAAATTATATTACTTTGATGTTTTGATGAAAACATTTTGAGTTTCTCAGAACAAGATAACAGTACACCAATAGGTCAACAGTCTTTCGCATTACTTTAAAAGCTGCAGTTGCAGCTGAAGATTCCTAACCTAATAGTAGTTTAGGAATGAATTTAGTTTCTCAGACTTATGACGTTTTTCTGAATTACAGGTTACATGTCATTCTTCAGTTCTACTGCTGCACTAAAAAAAGCACTGTATGTAGCAGATACAGTCACATAAAAGCTCCAGGAAACACTACTTCTGTTCCTCCTAGAGTCCTCAAAAGAGTACATTAGCTTTGTGTTTATTCTGGGCTATTGCTCACATAATTTCTAATGTTAATGTTATCACAGTAGATTATAGTTCTCCACAGAATGCCCAGATAGTTTGACAACTGAAACTTCCACAGTCCACTTAGACCAGTGCTTTTGACTTTGAAACCACCTGTAGAGAAGAATCCTTAAACAAACCCTGCTGAATTACTCCACTGACTTTGTATTATTTAAAGGGAAGTGCTGTGAACACAGAAGTCAACTATTTAACTGTTGTAAGTCTGTACCTTGGCTTGCTTTCTGGGGACTTCAGAACAGTGTGATTGGACTTTGTATCTGCTTGTAGCACATGGAAAGACGCATTCACATATTTGGTACAGCAGATTAAAGGACAGACAAGAATTCTGTTAAGTAAACTTTGACCTATATGATAGGAAACTTCTTTTGAGCTAGCAACTGACAAAAAGGGAAAAAAGTCTCCAGGGAAATCAATGTACATCAGCAAAATGGAAAGAAGAACACTGTTATATTTCCACTGGCAACACTTTGAAAGTTGAGTAAATATATGGAACTTTTTGATAACAGGTAGAAGGCAGCACTCAGATTGTCTCAGGAAGATGAGGAAGAACCATATTGGTACCCAATATACTGACACAGCAGAATCAATCAGTATTTTTAAAACTAACCAAAACCAAAAAACAAACAACAATGAAAACAAAATACATCCCCTCTGCTCCCTCCCACCAAACTACCCGGAAAAATGGTATTAAATGTGAAGAAACACCATCCATTTATTTACTAATACGGATTTTGGTCTAGAAATTAACTGAAATGGTTAGTTATATCAGTCTTTATGCAGAAGAGCCCTCAGACATGTGTTTACTGTTGACCAAATATGGGTATCTGTAGAAGTGATAGTATCTCCTTGTAATTCCTTATTCATCTTTGCCTCCAATAGCATCTTTGTATATTGCAGCACTTCAGAAGATAGCAGTAATTTAAAATCTATTGGCTTAAAATTAATTTAGACATCAGATACTTCTCAAAAGAACTGTTTTTCCTGTTTTCTTCCATTTGTTTATCTGTTGCACAGCACTTTAGGTACTATAACTTTCTATTTTTACTTCATTTGACTTCATAATACTAATGTTACCCTCTATGAAGGATGAGCATTTAGTATGCCATGCAATACACTAATATTTAAGTCTAAAAATAAATCTCAAATCTCCTTACTGACCACATCACTAATGTGCTAGTAATTCCATTCCAAACTTATTACATATGCCATACAATTTTTTTACAGAATTGTAAGATACTATATCTTTCATCATAGAGTTACTATTCTGTCAGAAAGAAAAGTAATTCATAGCTGCTGGAACACCTGTGGTTCCACAGAGGTCAGTTCGGGGGCCAGTCTTACTCAACAGCTTCATCAATGACCTGTATGAGGGGAAAGAGTGTACCCTCGGCAAGTTCACTGATGACACCAAACTGGGAGGACCCAGAAGGCTGTGCTGCCATTCAGCACGATCTCGACCGGCTTCAGACTTGGACAGAGAGGAACCTCATGAGGTTCAACAAGGACAAGTGCAGAGTCCTGAACCTGGAGTAAGAACAAACCCACACACCAGTACAGTGTGGAGGCTGACCTGCTGGAGAGCAGCTCTGCGGAGAGAGACCTGGGAGTGCTGGTTGATAACAAAATAAACATGAGCCAGAAATGTGTCCTCGTAGCCAGGAAGGCCAATGGCATCTTGGGATGCACCAAGAAGAGTGTGGCCAGCAAGTTGCGGAAGGTTCTCTCCCTCTTTACTCTGCCCTGCTGAGGCCTCATCTGGAGTCCTGTGTCCAGTTTTGGGCTCCCCAACCCAAGAGGGACAGGGAACTTCTGGGAAGAGTCCAGTGGAGGGCTACAAGATGATCTGGGGAGAGGAATACCTCTCTTATGAGGAAAGAGTGAGGGATCTGGGACTGTTCCGCCTAGAGGAGACTGAGGGGAGATCTCATTCTTATTTAGTATTTTAAAGGTGCATGTCAGGAGGATGAGGTGACACCTTTTTCTACTGTCTCAAGTGACAGGACTAGGAGTAATGGGCAAAAAGAGTTCCACTTGAGGATAAACTTCTTTACTGTAAGAGTGAGCGAGCCCTGGCACAGGCTGCCCAGGGAGGGTATGGAGTCTCCTTCTCTGGAGGTTTTCAAAACCCAGCTATAACCTAATGTTCCTGAGTGACCTGATTGAGGTGAGCCTGCTTTAGCAGGGGGATAGACTAGATGATCTCTAGAAGGCCCTTCCATTCTAAAATTCTATGATTCTATGTCTCGGCTCTGGTTACCATACAAATAATTTTTAAGTACACTATGATTTTCACTGGAAAGATTCCAGGATTCAGGATTTTTATGAACTATTGCATATGCATATGATAGTGCAGGTGAACTGTTGCTACTGTTTACTAAACAAGGCAGGCAATGCTTCATGGATTATTCAAGGTATTTTATCAACTTTATAAATGGTTACATTCAGACATTTAAGAGTAAAATAACTTCCATACAGTCAAACAAGAAGTTAATATCTAGATGAGAACAAAACTCAGAGTTTACAAGTTTCATCTCACAGAAGCTTTGTTGCTGCTTGAATATTGGGAAGACATCCTACACAAATACGAGTGACGTTGTTAAACGTTAGAGTACATGGCCATAGTTCCTCTACTTTATGTATCATAAAATAAAAATCAGACATATTCCTATTGAAATAACTGTATTTATGAAATAGTCATAAAATTAATATTATAAATTACATTGATAAACTGGTAGAATGCTACATAACCCAGTGTATGTCACTGTTCTATCTTATGTTTTGAGTAAAAAATGATAAGGAAAGAAAGCATCATATTATATAATTGAGTTAAATCTAAAATGGCAAAGTACAAGCAATGCTGTATAAGTACAGGTTCAATACAGACAAATTGGAAAAAACTGTTGTTAGAGAAGATTAAATTCTTTTTTTTTTTTTTTAAATCACGTTTACCAACCAGTTTACCTTTGTCTTTAACCATGACAAAGCTAATGTTAACCATATTAAACAACATTTTGAGACTTTGCAAACTTTAAATTTGATTTGACTATTTCCCTTTGTTGTGGTTTGGCCCAGCTAGCACAGAAGCACCACGACAGTCTCTTGCTCGGTGCCTCCGTTCACCCCCACCCTCATTAGAATGGCAGAGGCCCCAACAAGATGGGAGGAAAAAGATAACTAACTTGTTGTGGATTGAGACAAGGGCAGGGAGAGCTCACTGCAATTATGGTTCTGGGCAAAACAGACTCCAGTACTCGGCTTAGAGAGGAAAGTAGGAAAGCTTATTCTACTACCTACAAGAAACAGAACAGAACAAAAAGCAAAAAGGAAGTAGCATGATGAGAAAATTACAACCAGCACTTTAAGATCTCCTTCCCCCATCCCTCCTTTCTTCAGCTCACTGCTCCTGATATCTCTACCTCCCCCCCACGTCATTGGCTCAGGGGCCAGGGGATGGGGGATGTGGTCAGTCTCTCACAGATGGCCTCTGCTGCTTCTCTCTTCTCAGAGAAGGATGATTCCTTGCATCCTTCTCCTGCTCCAATATGGGGTCCCTCTCTTGGGAGATGGCCTCTTCTGGGAATAATTTTAATGAGCTTCTTTGGCATGGGTTCCTCCGCACAGTTACAGCTTCCATGAAAATTGAGTCCCTCCCACGGAATGCGGCCTCCTCCGGCCATAGTCACTGCCCCTGGCACTAGGTCTTTAGCAAAATGAGTCACTGCCACTGATATGAGATCTTTAACATAATGAGTTTCTGCCCTTGATGCGAGGTATTTAGAAAAATGCAAATAAATCATCGCTTCAGCAGTCCTCTCCATAGAATGCAGGTGAGGCTCTGCTCCAGCACACCTCCTCCTCCCTATCCTCACTGATCTTGGAGTCCAAATGGTTGCCTCTCACTCTCTTCCCACTCTTTGCACCACCACCAGCTGGAGAAGAGGAAGGGACAGAAGAAGGAAGAAAAAGGAAGACCCCTCTTCCAACTTCTTCTTAAAAAGTGATCGTGGAGGCATCTAATTGGCTCAGCCCCAGAAGTGGGTCTGGCTTAGAGCTGGGGAGAGTTTCGAGCAAATTCTCCCAGGAGTCATCTTTACAGCCCCTTCTCCTTTACCAGAAATGTCTGTCATGTCAAACCATGACACCCTTATAGCCCATTCAAATACCAATTGATTCCATGAAATATCCCATGATCGGTCATTAGATATTTATAGTCTTGCTTCTCATGAAAGGAAAATTTGTCCTATCGAGTTCTGTTGTAAACCCATGAAAGTTCCTGGACATCACATTTCATCTTATTGATTCTAAATTTTGCTACCTGGAGGTAAATTATCTACCTAATAACATGAACGTCATGAGGAGCTAATATTTGTAAGATTCTTTCAAATACAAAATATTAGTCCTGAAGTCGTTTATCAGATTTATAGATTTTTTTAATAGGTGTTTTTCTAGGTAGAAAAGTCATGATAAGCCAGAAGAAACTAACCAATGTCCATCCTTATTTTTGCTATTAGCAGTAGCCAGGGAATCAACCAAACCTCTTTGTTAGCTGCTATGAAATATCATTTAAAGGAAAATTTTTTAACAGAAACTTGTAGAGTGTATTTGTTTATGAAAAATTAGCAGACTGGGAAAAGAAAGGTAAGCTTAACTAATCAATTGTTTGTACCTACAGTTCAGCTGTGTCTGTTAGGAAGTAACACCTTCATACCCAGGAGGAGAATTTGCCCTTCCCTCTTTAAAATGAGAGTAAGGCAAAATGTGGAACAGTTCTGAGTATCCCACACTGTAGTGATACTCCACATTTTATCATGATTGCTAAATTTTGAAGGTATTAGGCTAAGGTAACCTGATTAACAGACTTCAGAGAAATCTCTAAGGAAAAACTTGTACCTTATGTTATAACTCAGTGATTGAAAATAGTCTGGGGAAAAAAAGAAAAACAGAACTCCGTGTCTTAATATTTATAATACTTTTCAATGACTTTTTGGTGATACATAGAAAACTATACACACACAAACTTAAATATTACTGTAGTCTACTCCTAGCTCGCTGTTCTGTTTAGTCTTACAATACAAATAATTTTGAAGGCAGTGTACAATATACAGGCCCTCAGTGGACTGTTATATACTAAGTAAGCATGTTTTCTTTTTGTTTAATTTATAGTCCTTGGGAAAAAAAAAGGACATTTTAAAATCTTTTGTCTGGGTTTACAAAGCACATAGGGATAGTTAAGTTCTTAGTTGACTGTATTGCTGGCTAAAATGTTAAGTTTACCACTAGTTGTCTTTTCATTTACAGATGTACTAAGGCCTCAAGGGTTCTTCATCAGTGGACATACATTTTAATCACAGGGAATTGCAAAACACAGCATTATCTTCAAATTGACAACCAACAGACAAGTATATGGATATTAACCTTGAATTTGTTGTATAAGAATTGAAGGCAAGAATTTCCCAAAGAGAAACTGAATATTCCTGTTTTTTTAATAAACTTACTCTTTATCTAGATTGAGTAATTTCTTAAAATGTAAACTCCTGCCAAACTCTGTGAATAACAGATTTTTGGGCTCAGTGATAAAACCAAAGGGGAAAAAGAAAAAAAAAAACAAGAAAAAAGATTGGTGGAGCTGACTTCATTTTTTGGCACTTGGTTTCTTTCCCTTTTTCTATATTTTTGGGTTCTTAACCAGTGTGGATCATTCTGTAAATGAAAACATTTAATGCTGAAAGTGTCAAAACAAAGCATTTAATCTTTTCAAAATTTTACTGTCTGAAACCAAATTCTACCAGAGTTTTAATATAGGTATAGTAAGTAACCAACCATTTCTTTTTGTGGATTTGTGAATTTGTTTCTTCATTTCTAGTTAGTCAGAACAGAGCAACTGCACATCTAACCAGGTTGCATGTAGACAAGCCCAGGAAACAATGTGCCTGTAATCTCTGCATAGTATATCAGATAAATCAATGGTTACTAAAGAAATCATAAATCACTGAAAGAAAAAAAAAGTGTGAATGTTCTGTGAATGAAAATGTTACTCTTTACTGGAACTGAGGGAAAAATGCAAAACCTTTGCCAATCAAGTGGTTTCCACAGATGCCCAGTGCAAACACAAAACACACAAAAGACCATGTTATGTCAGTCCCATTTCCTATCTTGTGCAAAGATATAGCATACAAAATCTGCTTTTATCTGTTCCACTTTCCTGTTTCTGCTGCATCTTATTGGTTAATTTGTTACCTTATTTCTGCCTTCCCACTATTTTTTGAGTTTGCGGATCTTATAGACTGTACATTGATGTACAATATTTATTGTGTACACTAACAAGGCTAAGTGTAGACTTTTTCATCAGAAAATGGTTACAGCACAGACACGATCTTTAAACACCAGCTACTTCATTCATCCCAACAACCAGTTTTCATTCAAAAGCTGAAGGGCAAATTTCCCTCTCAAGGCTTCTAAATCACAATTCAGCTTACTCCTTCTCCATTTTCAATGCCAAGATGGTTCAAGAAAATATTTTAAATCATATTTTTCTAAGAAGACACAATTTTGTTCAAGTCCTTAAATATCACTCGTAGACGGAGATCAAAGATGGTAATTTCTGGTAATATATTTTGAAGTTGTATCTGAGAACATGGTCTTAGAACAGACACGCACAAACAGCCTCTAAACTGTCATTGGTGATTCAGTTAAAATAATGCAACTTAATATGATTGCTGCTGAGGTCTTTGCATTTTCTTTCTAACATAAAAACTTTCCATTTGTGTTTTGAATAGGTAAGCCTACAGGGTATGGATCCAGCAGTAGACGCTTACATCACAAGGGAATAGTGGATGAATGCTGCTTCCAGAGTTGTGACCTGAGGAGGCTGGAGATGTATTGTGCTCCAATAAAGCCACCTAAATCTGCACGCTCTGTACGTGCCCAGCGCCACACTGATATGCCAAAAGCACAAAAGGTAGGCCAGGCTGGGGAAAAAAAAAAAAACCAAACCAAATCAAAACAAAACCCCAAAACCTACCTATTTTAGAGAAGGAAAATGTTATCAAGACTAGTAACATAACAAACAACTGCTATGATCTGCCTACTGGGGACACTGAGATTTGGTAGAGTTTTGGAAAATAGCATCCCTTGTAAGAAATAGTAGGAAATGGTCTGTTCAAAATGTGAAACTGCTAAGCCAGTAGTTGTGAGGCTTTATCCTGCTGCTGGGTAGTAAATGACAAGTACTCACATGATCCAAACATAAAAACCACCTGAGACTTCTTTCAAAAGAAAAGTCAAACAATATTTAATCTATCCAGAGCCTCCTCGCTCATCCTGCCTTTTCAAGGAGATGTAGAGGGAGTGATCAAGATGAAAAACACAGCTTTTCTGCTATACATTTTACATGTAAATGAACAAATTATTTTTTCTCTCCTCATTATTTTTGCCTTTTAAAAATTTAGCTATCAGAACTAAATTAACTGAATAGTCACTGTAATCTTTGCATACGTCTTTTTAACTATTTAATGCTTAATATGTATATTTTGCAAGTGTTCAGTGGTATTATTTCTACAGTCATGGAATTCAGAGTATCTACATTTTTGTTCCTATCATACTAGATATACCGTACATATATGTAGTTAAATCTCATCTATCCTCAACAGAGCCTATAGTTCAGAAAACTAGCCTACAAAGCTCATGTCCAGCTGTCTGTCCCATTTGAGTCCTGAACATCAGTTTAACATGTTATCTATTATCTGCAGTAAGGCTCTAGTGATATATTTTACTGACATTGACCCTGTCTAACCTACAGATATGTTTGCCCCACTCCTGCAGTTATCTGAAATCTTTTTCTTATAAGAAATTGAATCCTAAGATTTCATAGGAAGTCAGGAAACAGCAGTATATACTCATTTCCTTAGTATCACCTTCATGAAAAGACCAATTTTAATTGGTCCAGAATTGATTCCTTTTCCATAACACAATCCATAGAATGGAAACCTTTCACTTCTTCAAGAGTTTTCAATGTTTAAAAGAAGTGGCTGTATGATTCTTCCTGGGAAGTATCACTTTAGCCATGAATATCTCAAAAGGAACATATGACAAGTGTAGCCTTCTTCAGGTAGAGATCAACTAGTTTGTTGCTATTTGGGTGAGAAAGGAAGAAAATAGACTTGACCAGTAATCTATGTATCCCTGCTCATGCTTGTTGCTAAGGCGATGGGTAAAACATTCTGTAACTTCAGGTAAAAGGAGACAAGGTACCTGTCAGTTCTCTGATGGATCATCTGCACACCACTTCCTTGGAGGGCTAAGGAATTATGTCATTCTTTAGGCAGCTGTCCTTTTCCCAGTTCAAATGATGGGCTGGAAAACATTTGTTTTACAAACAGAAAGGAACAGAAGAGAAACCTTGCAACTTTCTGCAGCAGCAGGGGAGGTAGTGTTAAAGATAGGATACTGGAAGAAAAAAACAATAGAGAGGGTATTATAGTAACTGAGAGGAAGCCATTCATAAAATTAAAAGGAGAAAAAATCAAGAGGTGAAAATGGCAGCAAAAGGTCAATAAGGAACAGAGGAAAATAAAGGGAAGGATATTAAATCAGAGGCTAAGATGAGAAATATTGAAGAACTGAAGCAACCATGGTGCATCACAGAGAAAAGCCAGGATTTTAAGAAATGAGGAGAGAAAATAAAATTAGAGAAAAATTGCTATTAAAGAAAATAACATCTGTAAAGAAATTGTGTTTTAAAAGGAGAAGAGAGGTGAACAGAAGCAGAAAAATCATATATGCTTCTTGATGGAAACTTGGCAATAAAATACTAGAAATCTAACAGAAAAAAAGCAGAAATGTTTGTTAATATCTATGGGTGGAGAAAATTAGACGGAGGAAACAAAAATATAGAAGGTGTAGGAAAAAATATTGTTCATATTTATTATAGATTAAAAGAAAATACAGGATAGGGAAATAGAATTCATTAAGGAAAAATCTATGTGAAAAAGCTCTTGTACATATTCTCATATAACTACTTTTTCTTTCTTTTTGCTTGTGCAGTCAGCTGTACATGCCTCCATTAAGAAAAAAAATATTACATTCATACTTTCTTCTTTGGATAGACTCCCCCAACACAAATGCATTTAGCTAAATCATAGTGTTGAAACATCACTGATTTTTTTCCAGTTGAGTAATTTTTCCTGTTTTAGAATATTTTTCTCTATACTACATGTTACATATCAGATATTTATTTTATACATATAAAGTAAATATATATGTAAGATAATATATATTACCTCATTAATATTTTCTTATTTAGATACAAGATTTAAGGCAAAAGTAAGTAGAATATACAAAATCTTGTGCAGGTACTCTCAGATTTCATAAACAATTTGTTTCTTATGACTTTCATGCTTCTAATATAGCTTTTTATTTGGCATCCCTACCATTCTATGATTCTATGATTTCCTCATAATGTTTTATTGACAGATCCAAGATTTGAGTCTTTGGTTTAAGTGGTTTTTTAAGTAGTCTGCTTTCCCAATTCATTGAGTAAATCATTCCTCCAATGAACAGTTTGGTAGGATAACTTCATTCAATGGAACATGTCTGTTCTTCTGTTTATAGGTTATGTTAATGATGATCTTTAGTCATCACACTACGAACAAGTGTTGCTACACTACACACACAGATCTAAATGATGATGCACAGGCCCTGAACGATTAATGTGGGCTGGGAATGCCTGTTTCTTGCTAAAAGGCCAACATAAATAACTAGTTTTAATTCAATTGCAGAAGATGTATGTGTAGAGTTTTGTTTGTTTGTAGCTAACAAACGAAATATTTCTTCATATTGTAGAACTATTGTATGTTCTGTTCCAAGACCTTTACTCACAAGTAAATATAGAAATATATTGAAAAGTATAAAATAAATGCATTGTTATGGTATACTTTGAGGTCTTACATACACAACATAGTTAACTGGATAATACAAAACCATTACAATTGCGGTTAGTGTTGTATATGAGCAGGGATTATTAAAAAGGACACAACCTAATTATATGCCAGTGTTTCTAAACTCAAGAATGATGTCCCTGAATTTTTAACAAAGGTTTGAAATCACAGCACAGTTAAAAAAAAAGTCAAGACTTTTTTTTAACTTAATACTATGACGATAATTGTTGACATTGCTTTCAGATTAAAACCTCATTTAATGAGCAAATACATCAGTTAGGAAGACAGGAGTAATGAAATTACTTTACTGGAAAGCAAACTAATGGTTTTATCTATTTTTACACTAAGTTTATGTTTAGAGTTTTAAATCATGAAACTGGAGCAAGAAGAGAAATTAAAATTCTGTCTTGAATGTACGTGGCTCCATCTAGCTTTTGTTTCATTCATTTCTTTCATTTCTGAGAAATGATAATAAACATTTAGTCTATTTATCTTTAAGTGAATTACATTTTAACAGTAACTTGGGAAGCTAGTGAATGGAACTTTGAAAAATAACTTTTCTCTCTGCAAGCAAAAGATATACTTGATCTATTTCATCACCGATGTGAGGAAAGACTGACCTTTATGAATGAAGCAATGTCACAGAACCAGTTCCTAATTCAAGTTACAATGTACATTTAAAAGTTGTTATTTGAATGGAACATTGGCAAGGCTTATTTTAGAATCTAGTAAATGAAGAAGAAGGAAAGTAAAAATCATGCCATCTCCTTACACCCTGAGCAAAAGGACTGAAGGCATGTACATTTTTATATAATTTTGCACTTCCTCAGATTTTTAGTCCTTATTCTTCTTTAGGCCTCACATGTGGAAAATATACATAAATATGTATACCAACAAAGTAGTAACAAGATGCAGTTTCTCTCAAAAATTCTTTTCATATTTTATCTAATCTTCAAAATTTAATTAAATACTAAATGGATCTAAGAGAGAAAGTGCAAATATGCTAATACTTTTAGTTTAAGAAAATTTCATTAAGAAAACTGAAAAAGTATTGTCTTATTTCTCATTAATATTTCTAAGGTTGGCAGATTCTTTTGTAATTGACCCAACATCAACCCACAGATACATTTACAGACCAAAATTGGTACAATTAAATTAATCCTAATTTCAGTTACAATCATGTCACATTACCAAGCTAATGAGAGACCCTTTAGATTTAATAAATAGAAGAACTTGTCCTTTTCACCTCAGAAAATTATTTTCTCCCATTGCTTACTTACCAGCCTTCTTCTTATGTTACTAATCTCACTGCCCACAGAACTAGAGAAGCTTTCAAGGAGGCACCAGCAAGTTCATAGCTGACATCATACCTGCTACTACAAACATTAGACTTTGCACTTACCAGTATATTTTAATGATAATATCAGGTCTGAATGCCCAGCTTAATAGAAAAAGAATGCTGCTGTATATTTCCCAATACTCTTCCATCTTAGTTAAATGGCCTTTACTATCACTGAGGTAATAGTTATCCTTATGTTAATGTCGCTTTGTCTCCAAAGAACCATGACTAAAGTGATCGAAGTCTACACCTTCAGTGTGGATGAGCTGAATTCCACAAGGTCAGCATTTTACATGTTAAAATGCTAACTGACTTTGTCTCAGTCTGAGCATTGCAGATAATTTTATTTAAAATTACCTTCTTTTCAAAGACTTGAGAAATAAGGCAGTATTTTCCACAGCAATGTAACTGCACATCTGAGAACCTGATTCATGCATTCACACTTTATTTTTATTTCCCCCCAATGGTGTCAATGTTGCATATTTGAAAAAAATGTGTTATGTGAGTCAAAACATTTTCTTGTATGCATGTTACTGCTGCCACAGTGACACTTCATTGTAGTTATTCATCAAAATACTAATTCAAGAGCAGAAACTGTTCTAAAAGTAAGTTGCCATCTTCTTTCAGTTTCAAAGCTAGCCTGTGTATTACAACAGCTCTTTTCCCATATACATATCAGTATTAAAAGCTATGAACTGAAGCTCTTATACATCTTAGTATTTGCTTTAGTTGGATGATAAACCTATTTTAAAGTCAGACAACAACAGTAGTGAAATGAATTTACATTTTCATTTGGGAAACATAAAGTTAAATTTTAATCTCAGTATACTTTGAAAGCTACTGCAATGCAAAATGCCTGTTTTTTCATAATAGGGTCCTTACTGTACATTTTATAGATCCCAAGTGTGCAGTCTTTAAGAATGTGTGACTTTTTGGAAAGAAAATGTAGCATATAACTTTACCTTTAGACTGGTAAACTCTGCTCAAAGAGGAGAACCTATGGGCAGCATCGATGAGAACATTTTGCTTTGTTGCCATGAGGAGAAAAACAGAGCAGATGAGTCAAGGAATTCCTGTTTTCACAGTTCACTGTTACCAAAATATAAGCATTTGTAGCATAAGGCATGATCCTTAACAGTGACAGACTCCTGTGAAATGCTGGAATAATGTTTTTAGTGAAAATCAGTGAAAATAGAAGGGTTTGGTCAGAATGAGGAATTCAGGGTGAAAGCTGAAATACAATTTAAGGTAACTAAAGACAGAAAACTTAGTTTTGGAAAAACTGGAAGAGAAACAGGCAATGAAACAGAAAAAAAACCCCTATTTAATTTATGAATATGTAGAATTCTGTGACATTTCTGTTTCCATACTTGATACATGCTAAGGAAGCTATTCTATAGTAGAATTAGCACAACTTGATGAAGATAAACCAATAAATAGCCTACTCAACTGATCACAGGCATAGTGACCAGATGTTTAATCTCTTCTTCCTCATTTAATATTGTATTTCAGACTAAAAATACCTAGAACAGATACTAAAGCCCAGGAGACACCATAAATCCTACAGTTTTAACTCTAAAATTCCCTGGTCCTGATACATCCTGCTTTTGTAAATGTCCTTGTTCTGAAATAAATTAAATCTTTGGTACCTACTGTATGTCTATGTCCATCTAGGTTACAGTATGCAGATGTATCCTCTGCCAAGAGGAATAATGGCAACAATCGTGTTTATGCCTAGGAGAAAGGGGAATTTAGTGTATAAAAGTTTTATATAGTTAAGATCTCTGTCAACTGACAGAAAGACTCTAACAATTCCAGCATTGAAGATAACTGTTTTTCCATCAATATAAGTTTTGTGGTCATATAGCATATTAAAACCTATCTGGAATAATTGTTTTTTTCTGCACCCTCAGGAAGTGCATTTGAAGAATACAAGCAGAGGGAATACAGGAAACAGAAACTACAGAATGTAAGAACATGTCATCCACAAGAATGAAGAATGAATGTGCCATCTGCAGGATACTTTGCTGTAAATAAATTATTTGTTAAACATTGGAAGATTTAAAAAAAACCCTATGGTTTAATAAGCTTGATGCAATCTCAATCAATGGGCATTCTCCCAGTGAACAATGCAATTAAACATTCCAATATTTAGAGAACAGAACATTTTAACTAGCCCAGAGCTAAAAAATTCTATGGTTGATCTATTTACTGTTTGTTAACCTGTTTCAAATGTCCTGCACAAAATATCTTAAAGTCCTGTGCCCCTCAAAAGCCTACAAATTTAAGGGCCTTTGATGGGTCCAATTGCACTAAATTAACCTATGAACACTGGCTGCTGGAGTCATTCATCAGCCTTGTCTAAGTGGTGGGTTTTTTTATTTGCACTTCTATACAAGCAACAAGATGTTTGTTTTACAGTGTCTGATAATATTGTTTGTCTGCCCCTTCATATTTGCACAGTTTGACATTCCCAGTAACAGCAGCAGTAAGGTAACATACACAGTTTTAAACATCCATTAATTCCATCTGTGGCATTTTGAAAAATAAGGGTTACAGATGCATTTAAGACAGTTTTGTATTTCCTTTTCTTGCAAAAATGCAGTTTATTGCAATTTGTGAGACAAACGATTTTAAAAGCAGTTAAAGCATACATAGGCTCTTAAACCATTAATGATTCAATTATTTTGCAACAGTGTAGGTAACTTCTTTCTTCCTCCATATAATGCAGTATGTAAAATTTAGCATATCAGTAATACACATATATCAAACAGTATGTAAAAAATCTCTGTTTTATAGTACAAAGGTGCTATTTTATAGTTTGTTACATGAAAGGGTCTGGCCAAAACAGTAATAGGTAAAAGCAAATATGGAAAAATCAAGCCAAAGATTAAATGATTAAATAGTTTTAAAATATTTTGTTTAAAGGAACAAAAATGAGTTCAGGTTCCAACACAAAAATACCTTTCACATCTTCAAAAGAAAAATCAAATACTTGTTTCCTTTCAGATGTTTGAATGGTAGTGTTTTCAATTACTTACAGTTATTTGGATTATGAATTCATAGATGCCTAGGCCCAGAGAAGACAATCTGGAAAAACAGTCCTCAAATCTGTTTGAAGTATGGTCAATTAGGGCACAAATCTTTCTGAAATATCAGCATTATATTAAGATGTAACTGAGGGTTACTCAAGTTCTCTGACATTTTAATTCTTCCCATAATCAGATGTGAATAAATTGACTGTAAATTGGGCTTCTGCATCTCAGTAAGTTAGAAAAGTTAATCTAATCACTAAATTACAGTGTAGAAAAATTTTCAAGAAGAGGTAAAGAATAATGTCCTTCAAATTGCTACTTACAATGGCAATTCATGCAGACACGTGTATTTACTGATTGTCTCCACCATGTAAACTTGTTAGGTACTGCACTGACTCTATCTTGACAAAACTATTTTCCTATGCTCCATATTTGTGAATTAACTCAGTACTAGATTGGCCACGCAGTAAAGGGGGATAGGTAGCCAGCAGTGTCCCTAGGTGAGCAATAAACTCCTCTGTGGGAGAAGGGATGAAAACACACAGGAGAATACACTGTTCTACTTTTCCAGAACTCCAACATGGTTCTACTCAACATATTTCCCCCAACATTCAGCACTCGGTAAGCTCAGACCAAGGGATAAAGTATCCCATGGTCAGTCCCAAAGAAGTCCGAGAAAACATTGTATGAAGACAGCAATTAGAGAGACGTTATATTAAATCTTTAAAGGAAGTATCTCCTTGTAAAGGCTCAAACCTGCCTTTCTACTACATCCATAGAAAAGTGTAGACTCGCATAGATCCTCAATAGTTGCTTGTGAAATAGACAGGAAAGGTAGGTCTTAAAAGTCTAATAAACATCATGGTTCTTTTTTTTATTCTCATAGAAAAATTGGGTTCTGTATTTTTTTCAAGGAAAGTGCAATGTATTCTTTAAACCCTCCACTTTCTGCGAGATGTGTATTCATATACACAATAGGCTGTCATCCAATGTAAAAGCAGAACAGTAAGTGAATAAAAAGAATATGTCACAGCTGTCACTGACTGAGATAGTTGTGTTGAAAAAGGAAGAAAGTACAGAGAAACAAAATGGGGAAACTAACCTAAATTATTTATCATCAATTGAATAAACAGAAGTAGCAATTCTGATGTCTATCACAGGCCTTATAGGCGGAAGAGATGGAAGGATTTTTACTTCAATGACTGTTTAGAATTCTGAAATGTGTTCTAAGAAAAAGCCATTAATTTGATGTCACAAATATGATACCTATTTCCCTTTCCTGTCACATAACTCCTTTTGAAGCCCACCTCCTCTGGAGATCTAAGGAGAGAAGGAAGAAAGGTGTGAATGCAAAAAAAAGCAATTTGCATATCTCTGTAGTGGCAAGTCTCTTTGGAGGAAATGTTTTACTGATTACTGTTAATGTAACTGAATAAGTATACATCTAATTTCTCTAAATTAATTGAAATTTTGGTCTTACCTTGCAATTCATGCACTCACATTCATGCCACCATATTTCTCCTCTTGAGAAATCGTAACTAGAAAATGTCACTCATAGGCATCAGTATCTAACATCAGAACTTGACAACTGTCTAAACAAATTAGAACAATCCTTGAAAGAAGCTATGTTAAATAATAAATAGTTACAGCTTCAAAGGCAGTATTTTGCTTTACTAGAGAATAAATGATATCACAAAATGGAGAGTAGCTCCAACACCATAGACGTGAGAAATGCATGGGTGGGAAATACATACTTCTATAAGGAATCTGCAGTCATATGGCAGTGAGCACATGATATACCAGTCAGTGTGACAGATAAAGGGCTGCATTAGTTTAATAATCTCAATAAATCCGCTACTTTAAGAAGTTGAAGTATGAGCCAAAACATCTCCCTTCCAAAAGTACAAAGCAGTCTGACTTGGAGAAATTTCTAATTAGAGGAATTGAAGGGTTCAGCTGGATTTTCAAAAGCACTCCAGATATTTAGGAACAGGGCTCCCACTGAATGCCATTGATTCTCATAAACTACTGAAATTGTAAAGAAAATCCCACTCTCCATCCTTCCCTATCATGTAAATCACATGACAGAAGTCACAGGTTTTTGCATTCTAGAATAGACATAAAATTCCAATTATTACACAGAACATCACTGAAGTGCAGAAGTAAAAAAGTGAAATAAGCCTCATTACTTTCTGTTAGTTCAAAAATGACTGTGTATCTAAAGCCACTGAAATTAATACGTCTTTCATCAAAGCAGTAAAATTTGAGCCTCATTGCCATAGCAACTATATTAAAAGTTAAGAGTTTAAATGGAAAATGAATAAATTCTATATTCTACTCAAAATGTACTTACAAACATACACTTAGATTTGTGTAAAAGACTTGCATGATTTTCATTTGTGCCATTCAGTTGAGAGATAAAACGAAATCAAATAACGAAATGTTGCACAAAGTACTTGTAGATACATTAAAGTAGGCAACTTTTGATCCAGACAGACTACAGAAAATTCTTTTTTCAAGGCTAAAAGGTAAATTAGTGGTAGGCTTTTTTTTTTCTTACAGAAGTGAATTTCAGACACAACTAGTACTTATGTTCAGTTGTCCCATGAGCTGTTTGTTGACTTCATCTTAATGGTTTAAGTTGGCTAATGAAGACTCTGGGCCAAGCACAGTGTCTTCCTGACTCTCCATTTTAACAAGCAAGTGCATGATAATAAGTTCAGAAAACTGTATGCATATTTGCTTTCCCTATTACTGATTTGGCCAACAATGCCAAAGTGGTGCTATTGTTTTGTTTTAGAAAGTACTTGACTAAAATATAAAAGAAAGCATAAATATTTTTTTAATGTATGAAAATTACAATTATATAGGTATGGTTATTGAAATAGAAATACAACTAGCCATACATTTTCAACTTTTTGTCACTCAGCAACAGCAAAGAAATCTTACATCAATGGAGATAGGACAGGAATATGAGTCAAAATGCCACAAAAAAAAATCCATGAGTTTGAACTGTAATTCTGAATCTTTACTCCAAGTCAGAAATACAGATGGAGAAAAGCATTTAAAGTCAGATTAATGCGAGTCCTACATTTCACAAAAGATTTTTAAGCCACACTCTAGCCTGAAATCAGTGTAGAGTCTGGCTTAAAGTCAGTGGCATGATATGATTAAGATTTATATTGAGCATGTGTTTTCATTTTTACTTGATTACCTTCTCATTCGTGACATGGCCCCCAACAGTCAATGTTCTTAAAGTACAAAGGAATCCATCTGATTTTAACAAGGAATTAAAAAATAAATATTCCTAACATGAAACTGATGCTATTTTTAATTCTTACCAGTTTCAAATTGTGAGAAAAAGTTGAAATATATGGCTAAGAGTCTGTGAATTTTTTTTTTAACTTTATGTGGTCACTATGAACATACTAATGTGTAAAATTTCACATTTCATTGTTTTGTTTTGAAATGATAGTAAGTTAAGCCCAAATAGAGATTTTTGGAACCTATAGGCTAGATAGAATACTTACATTCTGATGAAGGTATAATCAATATATTTAAATTGTTTTATTTTTAGTCTGAAAAGGAATAGTAAAGGAATAGTAAAGTAATAATTTATTTGGGGACTCAATCTATACTGGTCCCTCTTTTAAGGATAATGTTCAGTGCAAACAAGTCTTCCAAATGCCAAACTTCTATTCAAAACCATCATTTATTTCTCTCTCTTCCCAGCAAACCTAGTTGAAACACTATTGCAACATAATTTTATTGCTTGTCTGTGTGTTTTGGAGGTGTGTGTTTTGTTTTCTTTTGATTCACTCTGTTTTGATTTGGGGGGCAGGGGTAAGGAGAAGGAAATGAGGCTTTCAAGTTATTTTTTTCTTTCAGATACAATCCACAAAAAATAAAGAATTTGCCTTGATGAGATTAACAATTATCCAATTTATGTGTGAAAGTAGTGTTGAATAAAGCAACAAAAAAGAAGGAAAAAAAAGTTATTAACATAAAGGTTTTACTGATTCTAATCTTACACTCTACATTTCCCACAGCATTAGAATGTTCCACTGGACTAAAACTGTCTAAACACATAGTATCTGATAAATATAAATTTTCTTTGATTTTTTTACAGAAAGGGTGATATGAGAATATCTCAAATTTGATTACATATAGTACAGTACAGAGATACCAGTCTAGCAGAAACCAGAACAAGAAGGACCTCCCTGATGCTTACATTAGGAAATTTTATACTAGTTGCACAAATGGTGTGTGTATGTATATACATATATATATATATACACATATGTCTATATATATATATATATATATATAGTGTTATAATCTGTGTATGTGCATGTGTGTGTGCACATGTATATTATGCTTTACTTCTTTTCTCTCTCAAGTAAAATTTGAACTTCTTGCTTTTAACACATTATTTCTCACAGGTTATATTCAGTAATTCAATGGGAATCTCATTTTAGAAGAACATTGTGTAATATGGGTGTCACAAGTTAAACCCTACAATTGTTTTTCACATCCAAAGAAATTACCTGATTTTCAAATCATAGGGTATTTCTTTCCTGTCATCAGGCAAATCTATTTATGTTTCAGTACAGACATAAATACTAACTCTGAGGACCTTATTACAAAAACACTGATTTAAAAATTTCCTTTATTTCATTCTTCTCCAGATAACTTCTGTTAAGTGAGATTTTTTTTTTAAGTGTAAGTATCCCTTCAAAGTAACGGTAATATAAACAGAGAAAAAAAGTATAAACAGAAAAGAAATTTCTGTCATTTAATAATATCATATCAACTATTCATCATTAGATGTTTTCTACAAGAATAATTCATGCCTCTCTATAATATGCTTAGCTAATTCTGAAGTGGAAAAGACTTAGCACTGTAAATTCCTATTTCCCAAATTATTTATAATAATTTTTATTTGTGTATATTCTTTAGTAACTTTGTTATTTTGCCAGCTTGGCTCACAAAAGTCATTAAAAACATCAACACAATACTTCTGCTGCTAAACATTCTTTCCACAAATATTTAAAACACATACATCCACCTACAATATTTACATATTCATGCTTGATTGAAGTTCTTAAGAAACAATGTAAAGATAGTTGGGAGGTTGGGGGGGGAAGTTCACATTTTAAAGACATGAACCAGTTTTTAACTATATCAAAAACATTCCATCTTACTGTATTTTACATGCATCAATATTTCCTCATTCCTCCAAAGCAACAACAAAATATCTGCAGAATCAAAAGGATTCTATTTTGATAAATAGATTCATGCTTCATGTACTCATGTTAAAGAAAAAGGTTTAACCAGGTAACTATATTCACAACTGATTCAATTAAATTTGTATTTTGTAGTGAAATATTTACCTATGTAAATGTTAAAATCAAATGAACATTCCACTCCTCCTGGTTTACCAGCATTAAACTGGTTTATGGTATGAAAAAGCCCAATTTAACACGGGTCAAAGAGAAGAGATCCAAGACCAATAGACTCAAGTGCTACCAATGAAAGAGAAATAAATGTCCTTATTTTGTGCACAGGGATGAATTCTATCCCATTTATTTTCTTTGGATTAGAACTTCAACTCAAATTTATATAAACACTGCATAAGTATTATAATACTCTTCATTATTTCCACTTAGAGACCAGATTGAATATAATAAAGCATATGCAACTTATGCTGCACTACACAGTATATAAATCTTACCTTTTCATTCACTATCTTTTCTAAGGAAATTGTTTAACTGAATTCTATAGAAATCTTTTGCAAGATGAAAAAATAACTGTTAAAAATGTACGAGGATAATAGTTGCCTGATTAAACTAAGTCTCATCAAACATGAGTCATAAAATGTTCCACTGAAAACGTATCAGTACTTCATAATGTTTTGAACAGATTCACCTGTAGACACTTCATGTTGCTTTTATCAGAATGCGATGGGTCTGTTTTACAGTTTCTTAATCCTTAGAGTCTTTGGGTTGAATATTAAGCATGTTTTTCAAGCCTTAGGATTTTAGGTAACAAAGTTAAAGTAGAAAAAGCAGCACCATCTGCTGCATAATAATCAAATCATATATGAGCATTCTTTCCTCCCAAATCATCTGTAAAGTCACCCAGAAGTGCTAAATGAAGAGATCAACGGCACTAGGTTTTCAGGAGGATGGCGCTTCCAATAGGAATATTAACTGTCCTCCCTTTCTTTATTGTTGGACTTCAGTTGGTATCCTGACTAAAACTGAAAGCAAGTATGAATGTGCAAACATGAATTTCTGATTTCACTACTGAATAATGCTACTATTAACATTTCAAGTCATTATAACCAAACAGTGACAAATGTTAAATGTTCATTGACTAAAAAACATTTAAACTCTCTATTAAAGTCCTAACTGGATTTATTCTTTCTTTTTTATTTTCTTGTGCTTACTCATAATACAGTGTCACTACTTGATGACAAATAATATTTCATACTGTGTATGTAACATCATTGTGTTGCAGAATCCCCCAAATACCTCAACAATGTCTTTGTTGCGCTATTCTTCCCATTTAGCACTTACAAGCTTTTCTAGTAACAACTAATAAATCAAAAAAACGGAGCTCAATATGTACAAATATTAAAAAAGTCAATAATTTTTGCTAGTTTGCAGTTCATGTAATGCCATCTTGATCATTCTCTTCCCCTCTCTCTATGAGCTGTCTAGAACAGTAAACTTTGCTCCATAAATAATAGTGTATTCATGCGTTTAAAGGCTTTTATATGCATTTATGGTAGGTAAAGGTTGGAACTGGTAGCTGACTGATTTTCACTTTTATCTACTGTGATTTCAGTAAAGGGCTTTGTCACTCTGTATACATAAAGGCTAATGCATCCTTTGGTTTGTAGAATGTACTGAAATGTTTGCAACCCTCTTGGTACCAGGTCCAAAATGTGAAGCATTACTGTTAAGAGGGTATCTTTCTAATGTATTTGTATGTATAGTTTACACCTCTGTGAGGTCTAATAAAGGCTTATGGTTAATAAAAAATGCGTTGAAAATTCCTCACCACATAGATTTTGCAGTAATTTGCTTTCTTCCTTTCTCTTCTCTAATACATACATTTCAGTTCTCAGAACATACCAAAATCAGGACATACCTTAAAAGAATGAGCAGGCTTCACTCGTAAGATAAGACCAACATGGAAATTCAACTAGTGGCTCAAGAGTCTCAGAAGCGTCAGCAGAAGGAATTATGGAACCTATAGATAAAATCAATAGTCATAAACGACCAGGAACAAATTTATTCATCCTCAGATTAAGATATTTGAACTCTGCTATATAGCAACTCACTGAAAAGCTCTTTGCAACATGAGGACTATGTGGTAAGTAGTGGATACTGACTCTTTCAGAGAACTCCACGGGCCATTTAAAGAACTACAAACTTTTATGCCTTATACCTCTAACAAATGGCTCACAAGAACCAAATCTGTGGGTATGTGAATAAATATTAAATATAGTATCTTACAGGAAAAGAAAAATGGTAGTTGTGAAGTTAAGTCTCAGAAAACTATTGAGAGTTCTTCAGAAGAAAGGAATTTCATGTAGTTCAGGAAGAGTTATCCTAGATTTCCAAACTTTTAAGAGAGAAGTTCTTAATATGTGCACACTGCTGATTAAAAAGCAGAAAAGATAAATCAGGAAAAATGTCCAATAGATAGTGGAGGATCATCACTTTTTAAAACCTGCTGCAACTTGTTCTAGCACCCATACTATTTGACATTCTTCTAATTGAGCTGGAGAAAGGGTAAACAGTAAGAACACAAAGTTTAAGAGTGATATTAAGACAATCAGGTTGATCAGGTGTGATTATGCCTTGGTAAATCTATGGTGACTGTTCCTAGTTGCCATCTTGTTCTTCATGCACTTTGAAACAGCTTTCAGCAAGATTTTTTTCTATAACTTTCTAGGTACTGAGGCCAACTTGTAGCTCCAAAAATCTTGGCCCTCCAGGATGGGTGCAATGTTTGCTTTTTTTTCAGTCACTACACTCTGACAGTTGCCATAACCTTTCTATTATGATAGACAACAATGTCAAAACAACAGTGCATAGCTCCGTCATCATCCTCCTATGTATTCCATACGCTCCCAAGAACTTGTGTATCTCATTTGGCTTAAGTGTTCCATAGTTCCATCTTCTTTTGTTGTGGGCACAGCTTCACTCTGCCAGTAAACTCATGGTTTAGAGAGCCCTCAGGACAGTCTTACCACCGCAAATTCAAATAAACACAAAAAAAGGCCTCTGGCCCAGGAAATCCTTAAATTATAAATCAATGGAGGGTAGGAAAGTTTCACTACATGTTACTTTGTTCTAGTGTTTTTCCCTAGATATTGATTTTGGCTACAGTGCAAAACAGCTTCCTGAACTGGTTTCCCCATCTTATCTTTAGTCTTGCTTCTTGTATTTTTGTCCTGATGTCATAGTAGCCATTCTGAACTCTTAAGTGCACAATCCCTTCACACAAAATTCTCCATATTGAAATATTCATAGATAATAATTTTTAAATGCACACTGTCTTATCATAATACTTGAGTAACTTACTGAGATTTAAGTTTAGAAATATTCACCCAACAGTAATATATTTATTTTCATTCTTTCTGATGACAAGATGCAGTTAAGAAACCACAACAGCTTGTGGAATTTGTAACATGGCCAAGGAACTGTTTTAAAAATTCATTTATTTGTAATTGAAATCACGATTTCTTAAAGGTTTTTAATATTATTTATTGCATACATTGCCACCAGTTTTCAATGATACATGAACAGCATGTTAATAAATATGACTCTATAGTAAACTATGTTAGCAGAATCAAAAAAAGAACACTTCACAGGGACTAAGGAAATGTCTATGAAATTACTAATAATTCAGTAAAAGTCAAACTCTAGTGACCATCTCCTTTCTTCAATTGTGCACTTCCTCAGATGCAGATAAATTAGTTTACAAAACCTTTTGATCAAAGAGTTGCTGAAGATTAATCAAGCCTGAATACTGACATACTGGGAAATTACCTTATATATTGCCCTAACTTTGAATTGGTTGTGGATTACAGATTGTTTGGACTAGATTTAAAAATCAATCTAGAAATCCATTGCTATTTGAAGGTCAGTAAAGTTCTAGCAGCTTTGGAAAAATTAGGACTATCAACAGCAACTCTTGTAAATGTCATAGAAGAAATTCTTATTTTATTAGTATGAAGTTTACATATGTAACTAAACTGACTTTTTTTTTTTACTTGGAGAACTTCATTTAGCAATGAATGTTTTCCTGTATTTTAATGCTGTTTCACACTTGGTTAAAAATACTTTTATTCCCACTATTTTCACTTACAACTCTGTATTTTTGCTTATTTATCTCTCTTGTACATACATTTTAGAAAAAGTTGATTGGTGGTGGTTCTTAAACCAATCTTCCATCTCTGTGAGAAGGGTTTACGTCTGAGAAGTGTGTTTTACCAACTGAGAGGGTGACAGAACTATTAACATTCATAACACTTTGCACATGTTGCTCTGTGCATCAGTGGTACACAGATTTTCTGATAGCTTTCTTTAGGAATTTTTAATCTCTATATTTTGATAACAAGAACATTGAGAAGAAATTGAATGGAACAGGAAGAAAAGTGTTAGTCAAACTGAGATAAAACAAAGATTAAAGCAGGATTTTCAGATTACCACTGGATTGGTTTTGTTTGTTTGGGGAGTGCTTGGACTTAACATTTAACACAATAACCATTTCAATTAAAATTCACTGTCTTTGGAACAGACTCCAATCTCCCAGGATTCATCTTCTCAGCGCGTGCTCTCTCCACTAAGTGTTTTCACTCTTTTTGTTTGCTTTTTTTCTTCTGTTCCAAACATCACCTATGTTGCTACATAGTGACCTAGTGTAATAGGAGAAGCAGCAAATGCCTTGCCAGTCCTTTCCAACAAAATAAGCTAGTAAGTCTACTGATTTGGGCATGCTGTCAAGAAGTGAGAGATAAAGGCTTGGACGCCATCAGGCCAAACAATTGAATCGATCAAAATCTCCTATGGATTCTACACATACTGCAACAAGCTTACAATTCAGGGAAACCAAAAAGCAACCAAACAAAAACTGCCAGCAATTTTGGGATGACCTTTTAATACTTAAATGCTATGCAGAATGGATTCCAGATCACAGTGTGGCTTACAGAAGGGGAAGGTATTTTAATTCTTGAAGCAGAATAATTCTTGGTACATAATTCTAATCTCTTTAAAATCTTTTAGGATTAAAAGCAGATAGAGCAGGGAAAATCAGTTATTTCCAATATTGACAGGACACAGAGAAGCTGCTAATTTTTATTCAGTTTTGATCAAGGCATTAGATTTTCAGATATCATTTTCTTTAATTTTTTCAAATAGCCTATATTTCTGTCACATCTATCAGTTGTATTTTAGTTCACACTAGAGAAATTTCAGTCTGTATCTGGATTCATATGGATTTTATGGAAACTACTTGACTGCAGAATCTCTACAAAAATCTGTATTCATAATGTGCAAGGAAGATAGTGTTCTTGATTTCACATTCTTGAGATCCTTGCTTTTCAAAAAATATTTGATATTATTGCCTTTCCTGTAGATCTTCATTTGTACATTGTTAGTACTGTTACTTCACTGCTTCAAATATTTTTCATATACATAACTCATTCCTAGCTCTGAGAGCCAAATCAGTCAGTAAATTTCTTGGTAATTTAACATGCTGAACACAATCCTGTACTGCTTTAAAGACATCCCGCTGTTGTTTTAGTAATCAATAAATAAGCAATTGACTTCAGACAAAACCCTTCATTAGCCTTTTCTGCAAATACAGTTTACTATCAAACACATTTCCTGCTGTTCTTGTTCTATCTAAACAACGTCTTTTTTTTTCCTCAGCTTTTTTACTTAGTGCAAATATTGCATCTTCTCTGCTATGTCAGCCGGAACAACAGCACCAGTCAAAATGCAAACATTTCCTCCTAGTCTCAATTTCACTTCATACTCTATTTCAGTGTCCATGCTGTTTGTAATCACAAAATCAAGATAGCTTATTAGCTGAACTTGCAGCATGGTAATCCTAACATTACCCAAAGACTCCAGTGAGTCAAGGAATTTCATCAGCATCTCACAAACATAAATCTCATATTCAAATGAGGATACTTCTACTGTTTGTGGATAACCACTGACATCTAGGGTTTTTCTTTATATCAGTTTTCTTTATATCAGTTTATAGATTTCTCTATCATGTAAAATGCCAGTGGCCAGCAAATCTGGATCTGAAATATTGCTGAAATCTTGAGGTTAAGGTCAACCCACTCTCTAACCATTCTATTCTGAGGTTGACTGGAGCTTTCTTGGGAACTAACTGAAGAAAATCTCAAGTTGGCATGATTTGTCTTTCTGTCTTGTGTGTTTCCGTTTTCTTTCAACAAGGAAACAGACTGCTTGTTTAAATCTAATTACCAGTATAGAAATGCCCTCTGAGTCTTTGGCCAAGATTCTTTATGGTGCTTGAATGAGTATATAAATGTATAAGTAGACCCATTTAAAATGTTTCTCATTGATAAAAGTGATATCATTAAAATCATTATCATTCTATATCCGTAAGTATCTTTTCATGTAAGTCATTAACACAGATGTACTATTATATTATTAATTTATTAACTCCCTATATGCCTTTTGCTTTTTGCAGCAGCAATCTGTACAAGTTTTGTTCTTTTTTAATTTCTCTCTCTTTAGAGAAATCTTTCACTGACACTTTTCAACAATTTTATAAAAGATACATTTACACTTTATTTAAAGATTTTAAATTACTATATGTTTTTCAAATAAATAAGAAAATATAAACTTCAGGCTTTGTATATTCTATATAACTCTGATTCTTTTCCCCGTCGGAGTACAAATTCCTTGATTCGATTTTGTTATGCTAGTTACCTTTTTTCATATGTGATGTTTTACTTCTTTTCTCCATTCCTATTTCTCTTTCTTTCTATTCCTTATTCAAGGCAAAAAACATCAAATAAACATACTCTTTCTCTGATTTTTTTGACAGAAGATTCTCATAGAGTAAGCTTTTTCACTGTCTCCTAATAACAGACAGACATGATTTCCTTACACTCTCTCTTTTTCTTTATGCATCTAAATCTGCCTTTCAATTAACTAATTGCTAATTTACAAATATCTAAATGGTGGGTGTCAGGAGGTTGGGACATCCCTTTTTTGTATTGTAGCTAGCAACAGGATGAGAGGTAATGAGATGAAGCTGGAAAACAAAAAGTTGCACTTAAACATAAGAAAAAACTATTCTACTGTTCAGGTGAGGAAGCAGTGGATCAGGCTGCCCAGAGGACTTGTGGAGTCTCCTTCCTTGGAGATCTTCAAGACCTGCCTGGACATGTTCCTACGCAACCTGATCCAGGTGAACCTGCTTCTGCAGGGGCCTTGGGCTAGATGATCTCTAAGAGTCCCTTCCAACCCCTACCATTCTATGATTCTGTGATTCTAATTAAGGAGTTGCTACCATCAATTGTTAAAGTTAGCTTCCTAGATAATATCACATTTAGCTATACACACAGTATATCAAAGATAAGAATCATCTGTAAATGGGCATTTGAATTTTCATCTCAAAGTATTTTTCCAAAGTATTGACACATTATTATTTCAGAAAATGTCATTTATTACATATTTTGTTCCTAAATAAGCCTTTCTGACGTATCTTGAGCATTCGTCAGTACTGTAAGCACCTTCTTTCTCTTTTTTTTTTGGTGTGAGCACAACTTTCTCTGTACAAAAAATCAATGTTAAACATTTTTTCCCTGTCCCTTATGTCTTAGTAATTTTACAGCCAGAGAATGTCTCAGAAAGCGTTTTCCTTGATATCTTGCTACTGTGTGAGACTAAGTCCGGGGCCATGACAAGGAAACTTGAAGTGCTCTTGTTCCTCCAAGCTTCCTAGCAGCAGATAAACACAGTAATTTATTTGCTTAAAGTTGAAATTTTCCAAAGAATATTATAAAACTTCCCTCATTACAACTCTCACATCCCCAAATGTGGGAAGTGAACATTGATATTTTCCTTTTATTATAGATTGGACAGAATAACTTCCCCAATATCACTCAGTATACTAGTCTCAGACACAAGTAAATTGTCCCTGGCACCTTGATTACACAAAAACAGAGTTTAACAAATGACACCACAGTACCTCTTCAGCATCATGTGATTTTCCTGACTTATTACATTAGCTTCTTAAATTCTTTCAAGCATTAGAAAGTGTGAGAATCATTAAAAGTACATAACCATATGGAGCACAAGCTTTTGTAGATGAAGGATTTTCCAGCTGCATTGAAAGCTGACTTAATGTGTAATATAAAATTCTGGAAGGTTCCCATATCTATCAAGGCAAACAATGGAACAAAGGCAACTTTTAGGTGGAATGTTTCTCCTATTCTAAAAACTTCTGTTCAATGTTTGTCAAAAGCCAATAATAACGTATTCTTTCCTATTCAACTTGCTCCCTTATGCAGAAATGTCTATTAGTTCCCCGAAGTGTATGTAAATTTACAGATACTACTCATAAAGAGTATAAATCTGCAAATTTTAAGCTCAAAAGTTTCAGGATACTGAAAGGTCAAATGCAAAAATGTAAAAGCTGAAACATAATAGTAATTATGTAACACTCTCTAGTGAAAGTCTCTCTAAAACTCTCAGTTTAGATTACTGAAGCCTGAACACATCAAGGTGGTATGCTATATAATTTAAACATAACATAAAAAATTGACAGTAACTAGTACAGATAATTATGTTATGAGATCATGAATGAATAATTCTTTCTACTTATGGAACATCTCACAATGTTTTTGAGAAGAAAATGGAGCAGAATTATCTTCATTTTGCATCAGACAAAAGTGAAAGACCAAATTCTAGCTAATATCTTGCTACAGATATTCTGTTTTTCTATATTTGGGAAATAAAGCAGCAAGTTTAGAATAAATCTGATAAGAAAGCTACTGAAACCAATGCCCAAGGCCTTTGAAACATTTATATCACCTTTTTCCTGTTACAAAGAGATTATCTGTCTTTATATGTCATGGGATAATGCTACTTCACACATTTAAGTTTGTTGCCTGTTTATTTACGGTTACATTTTAAGTGTTCCAAATTACTGTTTCAAAATCTGTCTTTGATGACGAAGAATTTAACCTGTGTACTAAAATAGGTACATAAAGTCTATCCAGACTTTTCAGAGTAACTTCAGAGAAAAATTAAGCTATTACATTTACATTCATATGAACAGTGTTAGATATATATATCTGGAATATATATATAGGGAATATATTTATCCTACTTTTAACACATCATCATAAAAATATGGAAGTCTCAGATGTCAGAATCTACTAATCTGCAAATTGAGAAGGTGAAAGCAGGTAAGTTGGTATCCTGACATCAGACTATAAATCTTACTGAAAACACCATATAGTGCAGTCCTCAGATATCACAGACTTCTAAAAAGTCGTACAAACAAAAACAGATCCAAGTTTCTACAAACATTGTAAACACCTACATGTTTCATTTTCAATTGCAATCTAAACTATATATGCACTGTTAGTGTTTATTTTTATTATTTTTCTGCCAAAAACCGAGCTTAATTGGTATCCTGGAAAAATAAACACAGAAAATCAGCTACCAAAAGGGATGGTGAATGGGTTTTGTATTTCTCTCTAATAATCTCTTGAGAAATCAATGCCTAGATGGAGCCAAAACAAGAATTTATATCCTGTAATCAGACAAGTGATACTGAATTAGGAGAAATCAGCAACTGCTACATATTTCTTAACACTTGCTATATCAGAATGGCTGCACAACAGACATTACTCTGTGTCAAAAATGCAGAAGCTTCAAAACAGACCAAAAAAAAAAAGAAAAAAAAAAAAAAGAGAAAAACTAGTTAGTTTAGGAAGAACCAATACTTTTTGAATCACTGCTGAGACCCCTTTTTTACCCATCATGTAGCTGGTAAGATTTAAGTCTTGTAATATAATGAGGGAAACAAGATTATCAGACAAACAAGATGTAGTAAGCACACAATAATTTACCAGTTGATTCAAGTTTTTCACCTTTAATTGAAAAAGGAAATTCTTAAACAAAATCTCACTGTGAAAACAATTCCTCCAGTCTCTGGAGAGTAAAATTGTATTCATGTAAGAAGACTAACATGCAATTTAACAATGTCTTATCAAAAACAAAAGGAGGCAAAGAAGAACTGAATATTCATGAATACTCCTAGTGGTATTCACAGAGTGGGTTTTTTTATGCTTGATCAAATGAGATTCATACAGGTTTTGAACATGGAAAAGAAAATACACTAAATACATGTGCCAATTATTTGTCATGCACTTTGCTCAGAAGAGGACTAAGATTTTGTTTGTTTTAAAGGCTTGGTAATTACATTTCTGTTTATATACTGTGTCAAGAAAAAAGTAGTAAAAGCATGTAAGTATCTCATTATAGAGTGAAGAAAAACATTCATCTTACCTTAAATTTGAGATTTCAAGAAGTTCAGTTCTACAACTAACACGTTTTCCTACTTTTAAAAAGTCAGATGACTATGTAAAACTTATATTTGGAAAATACAGAACATTTCAAGAATTTAAATTTATGTGCTGATTTTGCCTAGGATAGAGTTAGTTTTCTTCTTCACAGCTAGTATGGGTCTAGTTTTGGATTTGTGCTGAAAACAGTGTTGATAACACAAGGGGTTTTTAGCTTCTGCTGAGCAGTGTTTACAGAGTCAAGGACTTTTCCGCTTCTTACCTCACTCCAGCAGCGAGCGGACTGGGGATACGCAAAAAGCTGTGAGAGGACACAGACAGGACAGCTGACCCCAACTGACAAAAGGCATATCTCAGACCATGTGGCATCATGCTCAGTAGATAAAGCTAAAGGAAGAAGGAGAAGGCAGGAACATTTAGATTGATGGCATTTTGTCTTCCCAAGTAACCATTAAGTGTGATGTAGCCCTGGTTTCCTGGAGACGGATGAATACTTGTCTGCCCATGGGAAGTGGGGAATAAATTCCTTTGCTTATGTGCATGGCTTTTGCTTTACCTATTAAACTGGCTTCATCTCAACTCATGGATTTTCTCACTTGTACCATTCCGATTCTCTCCCCCATTCCACTTGGAGGAGGTAATCAAAGGGCTGTGCAGGGCTTAGTTGCCATCTAGGGTTAAACCACAAAAATTTGTCATTGAAAAAACATTTCAATATAGAAGATTACGTGTGTAGTGTATGTTTTGACAAAAGTACTATTTTCAGATTAAAACATTGGCCTCAAAATTCTCATTTTGATGTTCTAGGACATGCAGAGGAGCTGATCCACCTTAGAAACTTGAAGAGGAATGCAGTCTGACTCAGCGATCCCTCTTAATATGAAGTTACATCTCTGAAGTTCAAATACTAATTTTGGTCATCCATAAAAGTAAATGCACACCTACTTCACTGTAGAATTTTAGTCATTGTGAGACACTGAACAAGTTATCTCTGATTTCTGTGTTAGACCCAATTTCTGCTAACTTTAATTTCTAATTTTACCTTAATATCCACTTGCCTCACTAGAGAGAAATTAAAGGATTTTTCAAGAAGTGTACATCTTTCTCCACTGTGGATTTGCACACCTTCATCACACCTACATGTAGCCATTGAATTTTTCAGTTTCCAGGTCTTCTCAGTTTGGTGTCATCGGGTAACTTGCTGAGGATACACTCTGTCTCCTCATCCAGGTTGCTGAAGATGTTGAACAGGACTGGCCCCAGAACCAATCCCTGTGGAACTCCACTGGTCACAGGCCTCCAACTCAATTCTGTGCTGATCACCACCCTCTGGGCTCTGTCATTCAGCCTGCTCTCGATCCACCTCACTGTCCACTCATCCAGGCCACACTGCCTGAACTTGTTGCAGGAGACAGTGTCAAAAGCCTTGCTGAAGTCAAGGAGATATGATACAAGGAGAAATACTTTTTATATTTAACACACTATATTTACCTATTTATGTAATTTCTAAAGGAGATAATTCACAGTAAAATACATCTTCCAAAGTAGAGCAGGAGGAGTGGAAGACAGAAAGAAAACACAGCAATTTCAGAAGTGTTATGGCTTCCCCTGGAATACTAGACTCAGTTTTTGCATCAAACTCCATAGATGGTATTGAATGGAAACTACTCAAAGGGATGCAAAAACAACTGGTGGTCTAGGAAACAGGATGTATAAGGAAACATGACAGTCTTGGGTATTTTTTGTCTTGGAATGGGATAGCAAAATAAATAAAACATATTAAAAGATTATTGCCTTTTATTTACTGCATTGACTGACAAACAAGTGATATTCATGAATCTATACAGTGCAAAACAAACATTAAACATTTATCAAACTGTTACAGATATGCACAGTTGAGTACAAAATTTCTGTTCTGCACATTCCTTTTTAATTCTGCATAGGAACTCTTGAAATCTGCTTCTTACTGTAAATTTTGAAATTCAGTATGCACACAGCGTTATGACAAAACTACTTAATTTGCTGAAAATTGTAAATCACTTCACTCTAAAGTTTAAAAAATTGTTCCTATTAACCAGACATATATGTAACATAGCAAGCCTTATTTTAAACTTGACAAACAAGAAACTGCTTCCATTTTGCAAAAGCAGTAGCTGAAATTTGAAACAGGCACAGATTCCAGATTCATTCAGTATCTTTTCTATGACTATATTATTTTAGGTTCTGTCACTGGTTCAAATTCTTAGCAGACACTGAAGGCTATGCTTGACATGCAAAATGTTCTGCTCTCTAAAATAAAACCTTTTTTTTAATGCATGATTTTGATCTTGCTATCTTCAATAACACAGAAATTAGGGCAAGTCCTCTACATTAATGGAAAATCTAAAAGTTTAAACACACTTATGACAGTGTCATCTTGAAGATACAGCTAGCAGGGTACTTCACTGAATATTTATCATTGATTAGAAAAAAAAATAGATGATTTCTCCCCTTAGAATCCCACAGATGTGAAGCAGTCAAAAGTCAAACCAGGCTGCTATGAGTAAGAAGAGGAGCAGTGATATTAAGATCCTGAAAAACTAATGCAGAGGAAAAGCGTACCAGGAATGATTGACCAGAATATCTCTGAGGAAGCTTAAGCAGTGCACTTTGGGTTCCTCTCCTCGTTAATTTTAACAATTCCTGTTTTGCTTGCTTGCTTTCAATCCTACTTTCTCATTTTGTTCCTTCTCCTCCATCCCATCCCAATCCTATTTACTCTGTAGCTTTACTTCTCTAACTTGTTGCAGCACTGTAGCCTCAATATATTCAGTTTAGTGAGCTCCAGTGAATTTGGCACACACCTGACTGTGTAACATGGCAGACAGAGTCTTCAGCTGGTTTCAAGAAAAGCTGCAGCTCCCAAACTTCAGTATAGCTGAATGTATGACAGCTCAAATGTGATGCAAGTCTGACTAACAGCAATACTACTCATATATGCTATGTGCAACAGGTGACAGAAGCTCTGAATATTTCAATTATATATTAGAAAACTAAAAATAGTTCAACTATAAGCCTGCCAAAGAGCTCTATCCAAAATCTAATAATAACAATTGAAACCTCTCTTTTCATATTAATGTAACTGAAGA